>NC_064566.1:40685833-41949166 GCF_937001465.1 Orcinus orca | reverse complement strand
GATATGCCATCAAGAAATGTTTCAATGGACGCGCTCAATGGACGCGCTGTTTTCTTCATTCCTCCTGAGCGTTACCAGCTTGTTCTCCTGAGGGCATGGGTGGACAGTGGGCACCCTCTTTCCTCCACATGGCTGCTTCCACATCCTGCTGCCTCACTCTTGCCTTCCTTGATGATGCTCTATTCGGTTTTACAACATATCTGTCTGGCAGTTTCTTCCAAGTCATCTTTGTTCATTTCCCCCAGCCCCTTAAGTTTTTGGGTGCTCGTGATTCTTTCCTGGACTCCCTTTCCTTCTTACTTTATACCCTTTTCCTGGTTTAATCTAATTCACCCCCACCCCACAGATTCAATCTTCATCTATAACCTGAAGACTCTTGAATCCATGTTTCTGGTTCAGACTTCTTTCTCAAGTTCCAGACTCTTAAATCAAACTACGTCTCAGAAACCTCCTCTTGAGTGTGTCATAGGCACTTGAAACTTAAGATGTAAAAACTAAACTTATTAATCTCAGCCACCACCCAAACCGTTACTCTCCCAATAGTTTCTCCCTCTGTTGAATGGCGCTGTCCAGTTGTCTAAGCTAGAAACCTGAGAGTCACCCTGACTCCTCACTTCCCCTTGACTCCCAGCCATCTTCCAAATTCTATTGCTTTGACTTAAAATTTTCTCATACTTCCGTTCCCTTAGTTCAGGTCCTCATCAGCCTTTATCTGACTAGTACTAACTGACTAACAAGTATCCTTGCCTCCGGTCTTCCCGGTTAAATCCTTTTTCTGCACAGTTACCAAGAGTGATCTTTCTTAAAACCAGAGCACACGTTTGTTGTTCTTACCTGCTCAATATCCATTCACCATTATTCAGGTGACAGTACCCTGATGTGGAGGAACCACCTTCCCCCTTCCCCCTCTAGGGAGTTTGAATGGGGCACTGATCCTGGTTCAAGGGGTGGAGTTTGAGATCATCCTGGCCAATCAGCACACTGAGCCCTCGGCACAGTGATTGGTTCAGAGAGAGCTTGTGACCGAATTGGTTCAATCAGAATGAGTCCTGTGACTTGAGGGAGAACTGCCAGGAAGAAAAGCTCTCTTACTACTGGATTTAACTCTGGGTAGACATAGGCATAGGACCGCCATCCCACAGAGCTAGAAAATGAAACCAACATTTAGGAAAGCAGAACCAAAAGATGGACTAGAACCATACTAATAACATAATTTAAGCCCTATGTCAAGATTTGACTGAAGCCAACTTTACCCTTCACGTTTAAGTTATGTGACCAATAGATTCATGTTTTTGCTTATGCTCCTTTGGGTTGAGGTTTTTATTTGTTTCTTTTCATCATTTACTACTAATAATCCAGACTCTTACCATTCCTCTACTTCATGGTTTCCCAGTATTCTTCAGGATGAAGTTCAAAGTCCCTAGACTGTCATAAAAATCTTTATGATCTAGTACCTGCTTACCTTTTAAGCTTCATCTTCTGCCACTCCCCACATCTCCCGTTAAGCTTCCATCACACATAGCTTCCTATAGGTCTCCGAGTTTGTCATCCTTCCATTCACCATCATGCTTTGCACTCACAATTTCCTCTCTCTAGAAGAATCTCTAGTCTGCCTCACAATGCTTCCTCTTACTCTCTTCAAAATTGAAATCAGCCATATTCTCTTCTAAGAAATTTTCTCTGATTCCCTTTCCTTAGTCCACATTAGGAAACCTCCTCAAGCCCCCTTTACATCATGTGTAAATCTCAATATTAGCATTTATCCTACTGGGTTACAATTTTCTATGTTGCTCTTTGTCTCTTCCCCATACAATAAACTCCTTGAAGGCAAGATCCATGAGTCTTTGTGTCCTTCAAGGTCTAGTATTACACTCGTCACAGACTAAGATCATGAATAATGCTTGAATCAATAAATGCCTTTCAATGTTATTTACATTTATAGGCAGTAAATTATAAGCTCTTTGAAGGAGGGACAATATTTTCCTCTTATTTATATCACTCACAGCATGCACTGTACTTCATATATAGTACGCATTTAGTAAATATTTGTCTAAAAGTCGGATGGAGGAAACATATGCCATCAAACTATGCCACCTTCTACCTCTCCTTCTTGTTGTCATTCATTGATCCCCCTGTCTCACCATCATTCACTGTAGGCTTCAGCTTTTCACAGCACTCCTGACATTAACAATCGTTTTGTTAGTGTCAGCATCTATGGAGAAGACACAGCCAACAGCTGGCCTCAGATATTCAGCTCCTCATTCTCATGATGAATTCTCCACCCCACTTCAGCTACCAACTCCTATGCAATACCCTACTCTAGGTCTTATCATCACCAGTAGCTACACCTCCTCTCAAAATCTCAATTCCATGTGTCCCATAACCTTCTGTCAACCTTGTAGAACCACACTGTAATAATTCTTCATCTTCATTTAGAACTTTAGTCTATAGACACTATCATTTTGTACTCTTTATTATGCCCTTGTGTCCTTATCTTACCCCTACCCACCTTAGAGTCCATCATTATCATCAGTCCCTTTGAGTTTAGATTATGTCTCAGGCAAGTGCTACGTGCTGGGGATAAAGCAGGGAAGAACAGGCAGGTTCTGCACTCCCAGAATTTACAGTCTGGTGGGGAAATAGATATTAAATACATGAAGAAACATACAGATGTATGATTAAGCAGTTTGAGAAGTGCTTGGAAAGGAAAGTACAGGAGGTAATGAGTTTGCATAATAGGATCGTCTAATCCAGTCTCTGGAGACAGGGAAGGCTTTCCTGAAGAATATTAAAAAGAATTTCTTCTCCCTCTTGCGAGAGCACCAGAATCACTAACTAACTGCTGAACAGTCATCGACAGGAAGACACGGGAACTTACGATAAAAGATACCCCACATCCAAAGACAAAGGAGAAGCCACAATGAGATGGTAGGAGGGGCACAATCACAATAAAATCAAATCCCATAGC
The DNA here is from genome assembly GCF_937001465.1 of Orcinus orca. Classification (NCBI taxonomy): domain Eukaryota; kingdom Metazoa; phylum Chordata; class Mammalia; order Artiodactyla; family Delphinidae; genus Orcinus; species Orcinus orca. The sequence goes on along the minus strand of NC_064566.1, from coordinate 41,946,198 downwards.
CACTGGGTGGGTGACTCACAAACTGGAGAAAAATTATACCACAGAAATCCACCAACTGGAGTGAAGGTTCTGAGCCCCACCTCAGGCTTCCCAACCTGGGGGTCTGGCAACAGGAGGAGGAATCCCCAGAGAATCAGACTTTGAAGGCCAGCAGGATTTGATTGCAGGACTTTGATAGGACTGGGGGAAACAGAGACTCCACTCTTGGATGGCACACACAAAGTAGTGTGCATACCAGGACCCAGGGGGAAGGAGCAGTGACCCCAGAGGAGACTGAAGCAGACCTACCTGCTAGTGTTGGAGGGTCTCCTGCAGAGGTGGGGGGTGGCTGTGGCTCATCGTGAGGACAAGGACACTGGCAGCAGAAGTTCTGGGAAGTACTCATTGGCTCTCCTGGAGTCTGCCATTAACCCCACCAAAGAGCCTGTAGGCTCCAGTGCTGGGTTGCCTCAGGCCAAACAACCAACAGGGAGGGAACTCAGCCCCACCCATCAGCAGACAAGCGGATTAAAGTTTTGCTGAGCTCTGCCCCCCAGAACAACACCCAGCTCTACCCACCACCAGTCCCTCCCATCAGGAAGCTTGCACAAGCTTCTTAGATAGCCTCATCCACCAGAGGGCAGACAGCAGAAGCAAGAAGTACTACAATCCTGCAGCCTGCAGAATGAAAACCACAATCACAGAAAGATAGACAAATGAAAAGGCAGAGGACTATGTCCCAGATGAAGGAACAAGATAAAACCCCAGAAAAACCAACTAAATGAAGTGGAGATAGGCAACCTTCCAGAAAATGAATTTAGAATAATGATAGTGAAGATGATCCAGGACCTCAGATAAAGAATGAGGCAAGGATTGAGAAGATGCAAGAAATGTTTAACAAAGACCTAGAAGAATTAAATAACAAACAAACAGAGATGAACAATACAATAACTGAAATGAAAAATACACTAGAAGGAATCAATGGCAGAATAACTGAGGCAGAAGAATGGACAAGTGACCTGGAAGACAGAATGGTGGAAATCACTGCCATGGAACACAATAAAGAAATAAGAATGAAAAGAAACGAAGACAGCCTAAGAGACCTCTGGGACAACATTAAACACACCAACATTTGCATTATAGGTGTCCCGGAAGGAGAAGAGAGAGAGAAAGGACCCAAGAAAATATTTGAAGAGATTATAGTCGAAAACTTCCCTAACATGGGAAAGGAAATAGCCACCCAAGTCAAGGAAGCACAGAGAGTCCCAGGCAGGATAAACCCAAGGAGAAATATGCTGAGACACATAGTAATCAAACTGACAAAAATTAAAGACAAAGAAAAATTATTAAAACCAACAAGGGAAAAATGACAAATAACATACAAGGGAACTCCCATAAGGTGAACAGCTGATTTCTCAGCAGAAACTGCAAGCCAGGGAGTGGCATGATATATTTAAAGTGAGGAAAGGGAAGAACCTACAATCAAGAATCCTCTACCCAGCAAGGATCTCATTCAGATTTGACAGAGAAATCAAAAGCTTTACAGAAAAACAAAAGCTAAGAGAATTCAGCACCACCAAACTAGCTCTACAACAAATGCTAAAGGAACTTCTCTAAGTGAGAGACACAAGAGAAGAAAAGGACCTACAAAAACAAACCCAAAACAATAAAGAAAATGATAATAGGAACATACATATCAATAAGTACCTTAAATGTAAATGGATTAAAAGCTCCAACCAAAAGAGACAGACTGGCTGAATGGATAGAAAAACAAGACCCGTATATATGCTATCTACAAGAGATCCACTTCAGACCTAGGGACACATAAAGACTGAAAGTGAGGGCATGGAAAAAGATATTCCATGCAAATGGAAATCAAAAGAAAGCTGGAGAAGTAATGCTCATATCAGATAAAATAGACTTTAAAATAAAGAATGTTGTAAGAGACAAGGAAGGACATTACATAATGATCAAGGGATCAATCCAAGAAGAAGATATAACAATTATAAATATATATGCACCCAACATAGGAGCACCTCAACACATAAGGCAAATGCTAACAGCTATAAAAGAGGAAATTGACAGTAACACAATAATAGTGGGGGACTTTAACACCTCACTTACACTGATGGGCATCATCCAGACAGAAAATTAATAACGAAACAGAAGCTTTAAATGACACAATAGACCAGATAGATTTAATTGATATTTACAGGACATTCCATCCGAAAACAGCAGATTATGCTTTGTTCTCATGTGCACATGGAACATTCTCCAGGATAGATCACATCTTGGGTCACAAATCAAGCCTTGATAAATCGTATCAAGCATCTTTTCCGACCACAACACTATAAGATTAGAAATAAATTACAGGAAAAGAAACCATAAAAAACACAAACACATGGAGCTAAACAATACAGTACTAAATAACCAAGAGATCACTGAAGAAATCAAAGAGGAAATAAAAAAATACCTAGAGACAAATGACAACGAAAACACAATGATCCAAAACCGATGGGATGCAGCAAAAGCAGTTCTAAGGGGGAAGTTTATAGCAATACAATTCTACCTTAAGAAACAAGAAAAATCTCAATCTAACCTTACACCTAAAGGAACTAGAGAAAGAAGAACAAACAAAACCCAAAGTTAGTAGAAGGGAAGAAATCATAAAGATCAGAGCAGAAATAAATGAAATAGAAACAAAGAAAACTATAGCAAAGAGCAATAAAACTAAAAGCTGGTTCTTTGAGAAGGTAAACAAAATTGATAAACCTTTAGCCAGACTCATCAAGAAAAAGAGGGAGAGGACTCAAATCAGTAAAATTAAAAATGAGAGAGGAGAAGTTATAACAGACACCGCAGAAATACAAAGCATCATAAGAGACTATTACAAGCAACTGTATGCCAATAAAATGGACAACCTGGAAGAAATGGACAAATTCTTAGAAAGGTATAACCTTCCAAGACTGAACCAGGAAGAAATAGAAAATATGAACAGACTAATCACAAGTAATGAAATTGAAACTGTGCTTAAAAATCTTCCAACAAACAAAAGTCCAGGACCAGATGGCTTCACAGGTGAATTCTATCAGACATTTAGAGAAGAGCTAACACCCATCCTTCTCAAACACTTCCAAAAAACTGCAGAGGAAGGAACATCTCAAACTCCTTCTATGAGGCCACCATCACCCTGATACCAAAACCAGACAAAGATACTACAAAAAAAAATTACAGACCAATATCACTAATGAATATAGATGCAAAAGTCCTCAACAAAATACTAGCAAACAGAATGTAACAACACATTAAAAGGATCATACACCATGATCAAGTGGGATTTATCCCAGGGATGCAAGGATTCTTCAATATATGCAAATCAGTTAATGTGATACACCATATGAACAAATTGAAGAATAAAAACCATATGATCATCTCAATAGATGCAGAAAAAGCTTTTGACAAAATTCAACACCGATTTATGATAAAAACTCTCCAGAAAGTGGGCACAGAGGGAACCTACCTCAACATAATAAAGGCCGTGTATGAAAAACCCACAGCAAACATCATTCTCAATGGTGAAAAACTGAAAGCATTTCCTCTAAGATAAGGAAGAAGACAAGGATGTCCACTCTTGCCACTATTATTCAACATAGTTTTGGAAGTCCTAGCCACAGCAATTAGAGAAGAAAAAGAAATAAAAGGAGTACAAATTGAAATAGAAGAAGTAAAACTGTCACTGTTTGCAGATGACATAATAGTATACATAGAGAATCCTAAAGATGCCACCAGAAAACTACTAGAGCTAATCAGTGAATCTGGTAAACTTGCAGGATACAAAATTAATGCACGAAATACTAACAACAAAAGAACAGAAAGAGAAACTAAGGAAACAATCCCTTTCACCACTGCAACAAAAAGAAGGAAATACCTAGGAATAAACCAATCTACAGAGGTAAAAGACCTGTTTTCAGAAAACTATAAGACACTGATGAAAGAAATCAAAGATGACACAAACAGATGGAGAGATATACCATGTTCTTGGACTGGAAGAGTCAGTATTGTGAAAATGCCTATACTACTCAAAGCAATCTACAGAGTCAGTGCAACCCCTATCAAATTACCAATGACATTTTTCACAAAACTAGAACAAAAGATTTTACAATTTGTATGGAGACACAAAAGACCCTAAATAGCCAAAACAATCTTGAGGAAAAAAAAAAACAGAGCTGGAGGAATCAGACTCCCTGACTTCAGACTATACTACAAAGCTACGGTAATCAAGACAATATGGTACTGGCACAAAAACAGAAATGCAGATCACTGGAACAGGATAGAAAGCCCAGAGATAAACCCATACACCTATGGTCAACTAATCAATGACAAAGGAGGCTAGGATATACAATGGAGAAAAGGTCTCTTTTTATAAGTGGTGCTGGGAAAACTGGACAGCTACACGTAAAAGAATGTAATTAGAACACTCCCTAACACCGTACATGAAAATAAACTCAAAATGGATTAAATACCTAAATGTAAGACCAGACACTATAGAACTCTTAGAGGAAAACATAGGAAGACCACTCTTTGACATAAATCACAGCAAGATCTTTTTTGACCCACCTCCTAGAGTAATAGAAATAGAAACAAAAATAAACAAATGGGACCTAATGAAACTTAAAAGCTTTTGTACAGCAAAGGAAACCATAAACAAGATGAAAAGACAACCCTCAGAACGGGAGAAAATATTTGCCAGTGAGTCAATGGACAGAGGATTAATCTCCAAAATATATAAACAGCTCATGCAGCTCAATACCAAAAAAATAAATAACCCAATCCAAAAATGGGTGGAAGACCTAAATAGACATATCTCCAAAGAAGATATACAGATGGCCAAGAGGCGCATGAGAAGATTCTCAACATCACTAATCATTAGAGAAATGCAAATCAAAACTACAATGAGGTATCTCCTCACACTGGTTAGAATGGGCATCATCGAAAATCTACAAACAGCAAATGCTGGAGAGGGTGTGGAGAAAAGGGAACCCTCTTGCACTGTTGGTGGAAATGTAAATTGATACAGCCACTATGGAGAACAGTATGGAGGTTCCTTAAAAAACTAAAAATAGAATTACCATATGAGCCAGCTATCTCACTCCTGGGCACATACCCAGAGAAAACCATAATTCAGAAAGAAAGACACATGCATCCCAATGTTCATTGCAGCACTATTTACAATAGTCAGGTCATGGAAGCAACCTAAATGCCCATTAACAGACGAATGGATAAAGATGATGTGGTACATATATACAATGGAATATTACTCAGCCATAAAAGGGAACGAAATTCGGTCATTTGTAGAGACATGGATGGACCTAGAGACTGTCATACAGAGTGAAGTAAGTCAGAAAGAGAACAGCAAATATCGTATATTAATGCCTATATGTGGAATCTAGAAAATGGTACAGATGAACCTGTTTGCAAGGCAGAAATGGAGACAGAGATGTAGAGAACAAACATATGGATATCAAAAGGGGAAAGCAGGGTGGGGGGGTGGGATGAACTGGGAGATTGGAATTGACATATATACACCAATATGTATAAAATAGATAACGAATAAGAACCTGCCGTATAGCACAGGGAACTCCGCTTCGCTGTACAGTAGAAACTAACACAACGTTGTAAAACAACAATACCCCAATTAAAATAAATAAATAAAAATAATTTCTTTTTGTTTTTAAAAGGAGGAAAAGTATTTCTGCACTTTAAAGGTTAATTTTTAATTATCTCAAAAATCCACTCAAAAATCCACTACCTAGTAAAAGCACTGATGATTGCCTTCTAACCGATCCCAGTACTTCCAGTCTTTCCCCACACCCTTCGGGGTATATCACCCTTCCTAGGCATCTCTTGGCGTCCACATTTTCTCTTTCTCCTCCTGCCTTCGCATGCTTCTGGAGATACCAGTAAAAATAATCAAAACAGACCATAAGTCCTTTGGAAACCCTGTAAGTAATTGTTACCTTTCCTGCCATGTGCAGTGCTCAGGTACAATGGCCCATGTCTGCTAATTAAAAATCAGCACTTTTCATTTTGCTATTAAAAGTGGTGCATTGGGTCCTTGGCTCTCTCCCCACAAGGCTCTTTGGAAGCTGTCTTATTTATCCTTCATCAGTAGGCGGCTCAACTCTCCCCCAGCATCTGAGAACCTGGCCCTCTGCAAGGGTTATCTTCATTTGGCCTGTCCAGCTATACTCTGACAGCTTAATGTCTGAGTCACTGAGCTTCCCTTCCTCTTGGGCAAGGGCATCTGTTGGGTTTATTACAGAATGCTGTGTTCCTCTTCCATGCCTATAAAAAACATTGTACTACTCCAGGGAACAAATCATCCCTGTGTAGCTGGTTGAAACAAGCTACAACTGCTTTCTACTACTGAGAGCAGATGCTCTGCTGAGGGCTGGCTCTTCAAGAAAAGAATCTCCTGAGTTCTACGAGCTTCCCACTCACTGGCCAGTGGTCATCCATATTTTGCCTCAAGCTTTCCTCTGGGCACCTGACTCCTCTGGAGACAGGAGAAAATGACCAGGAAATATAATGAGGCTACTGGAAGAACAGGAGAAAATGATTAGCTTTCCTAGACTTTGGAGCTTGAAGAATCATGATTTTTGAACTGGCTACTAAACATACTTGAATAAAGATGCTTTTGAAGGCATTTAAGAGATCAGTTAATAAGGCAAATGGGGGAGGAAGGGAGGTAGGATGGGAAAGAGAGAGAGAGAGGGAGAGAGAGAGAGAGAGAATGAGAGGGGGGGAGAGAGAGAGAGAGGGAAAGTGAGAGAGGGAGAGAGAGAGAGGGAGAGAGAGAGACGGGGGAGGGGGGGAGAGGGAGAGAGAGAGGGGAGAGAGAGAGAGAGGGAGAGAGAGAGAGAGATGGAGGGAGAGATGGAGAGAGAGAGAGAAAGAAGTGAACAGTGTGCACGGAGCAAGGAAACAAGAGAACTATCTTGAATTTTAGCCACTGGACGTCCAAGGAGTTATGGTTTGTTTGCCTGGAGCCATCGCAGATAGCTCTTTCATCATTTGAAGAGTCCTTCCTCTCTGTGTTGAAGTCTTATAGCCTCTAATTTTTGACATAAGCTTTCCTAGCATTCCTCTTGTGATGGGTTTGGGTGATGAACCAGATGGGAAGAGGTTCCAGTCAGGTAGACCTTTTGGAAGGGTGCTGTTCTTATCAAGGTGAGAGATGAGCTAAGACAAAGGCTGCATGGATTGAGAGGGGAGGAGGAGGAGGGATTAAAAAGACCTCAAGAAAGTAGAATTGGAAGGATTTGTAAATTACCCATATCTGGAGGGAAATGAGAAAGGAGAAGTTCACGGTAAGATCTAGGTTTCTGGCTTGGGCCATGGAGTGCATTTTCCATGGGAATAGAGGTGGATGAAGGTGGAAAATTGTCAGCCCTGGAAGGGGTCTGGGGAAGGGAGAGACCCTGACAGCCATTAGGATGCATGTGGAAGGGGGGTTAGGGCACATGGATGGCAGAGAGGGGTGGACATGCTGACAGTCCCAACCCTTCACAATCGAACCTTGGGGCAGAAATTACTCATCAGTTGTGCCACTCTTTCCCACGGAGCTTGGACGTAGCATCAGAACATTTAGTGCCGTAATGGCTCCTGGAAGTCATTATTAGTTCATTAAACTTAGTTCTGGAGATGAAAGCTGTTTGCTTCCTCTTATAGTCCTAGAGGTTTAGGAGCTCAGCTTATGGGTAAGAAATCTGCACCCTCACCACCACTCAGTGCCTGCTTAGCGAACTCACTGCCACCCAGGCCAGCCTCCTCACTCCCACCTCGAGACTCTGCCTTTTCTTGGCACCTCTGAGAGCTCCTAGCTACTGGTGTCAGCAGTCAGGATCTAAAGATGAGCATTGTGCCACCCTGACCTGGGCTGTGTCCCTGTTCATAGTTGGTTTTTTTTTTAATTGAACTACAGTTGATTTACAATGTTTCAGGTATATAGCAAAGTGATTCAGCTATATATAGATAGATAAATAGGTAGATATTCTTCTTCAAATTCTTTTCCATTATAGGTTATTATAAGGTATTGAATATAGTTAGTTCCCTGTGCTATACAGTAGGTCCTTGTTGTTTATCTATTTTATAGACAGTAGTGTGTATCTGTTAATTCCAAATTCCTGATTTATCCCTCCTCCCCTTCCCCTTTGGTAACCGTAAGTTTGTTTTCTCGGTCTGTGAGTCTGTTTCTGTTTTGTAAGTAAGTTCCTTTGTATCGTTTCTTCGATTCCACATGTAAGTGATGGCATATGTTTGTCTTTCTCTGCCTGTCTGTAGTCTCTCTCCATACAAGTCAAGCAGCTTCTTTTAACTAAAGTGAAGTGTGTCCCTTTGCTCCCCCCGCCCCCACCAAACCCCACCTTACAGAACTGCATGGCCGGTAGCCTTGGCCCATCCGGAAGCCTAGAGCCTGAATCTTGGGAGGCTGAGCGACACGCATGCCCATCAGGAGACAATAGCCATCCTGCTAGAAGGCAACCTGTCCGCATGCTCCGAGGACAGCTTGCAGACAGGCTTTTCCTCCCGCACGATTGCTGCCTGTTTCCCATGTTCCACAAGAGAATGGCTGCACATTCCAGACAAGGGGACTATTTATTTTCCCACCAAAGGTGACACGTGGCATCCGGAGGTCAGGCCCAGGCCGAAGCCATGTTTGCTGGGCTAAAGCCTCGCTTTTTCCCAGAGGCCTGGATTGTCCTGACAGCCGTCCCAGCTGTGTCTTCTGGGCTGGGAATGTTTCCTCAACTGCTCTATACAAACACCCATACTGGCTACTTAGTCTCCCGGGTTTGTTTATCGACCGAAGTCAAGGAATGAGACCCGGTCCAGAGGGCGGGCTCCAGACAGCTCTGCCACAAACAGGTGGTGAAGGGGCAGAGGTGGGACCCCCCAGGCTGCTCTTTCTTCACACAGTCTGAGCACGAGAAGCAGGTTTAGACTATAAAGAGATCTTCAAACCACAATTTGACCCTTTCCAAAGAAACTGCGTGTCTCTACCTCCTTACCTTTGCCAAAGGCATGAAAGTTCTTCAATAGCCTTTCAGCAGTTAGATTTTTTTTGAGAAGCAATCATAATAATGAAGATGAATTTTATTTGAGAAGTGCTTAACATTTTATGAGACACTTTTACAAATATCATTTCATGCAATTCTCAGTACAACCTGGAGCGATCAGGTTGCAGAGCGTGTATTGGGTCAGGCACAGTGCTGGGTACAAGGGTAAGGAAGACATAAAGATGGGTGAGAGTCCTGACCTGTGGGGGGAACCCACTGTTCAGAGTGTGTGTCAGGTTGGGGAAGACAGACAGGCCTTCTGAGTCTCTCCTCACTCAAGGGCCTCTCAGGTTTTAGATGTTCTTTGGGGGAAAATTTGTGCAAGGGAGTAGGGGACACTTCCACACAAATATTGCTCCCATCCCAAATCCACCAATCCCAGGGAGTAGCCAAACCTGAATAGGTTGCCTCAAAAACTGCCTACACCTCGATGTGCTTACAGTCTCATGCAAAGATAGCTGCTGGGTTTGCCTTGAGAGACCATTCTGTTGGGAGTCTCGGCTCTGCTACTTTACTAGCTGCGCAAGCTTGGGCAAGGTGCTCAAGCAAGCGGGCAAGTGAATGTGAGCTTCTTCATCTTTAAAATGAAGTTACTATTACTGTTTACTTGTTGGTAGTGAGAGTTAAATGAATTAATGTACGTGGTGTGCTTTGAATTGTACTTGTCACATACGTAATATATGATTAATACCTGCTAGCTGTTGTTATTTTTGTTATTATCCTAATAACTACATGGATGGTGAATCGGATGAAAATAAGGTTAGAAGCAGCAATACCAGTTCAGGCATTAGTGAAAAAGTCCAGAGAAGAGTTAGAGGAGTCTGTCTACCTGAAGCCCTTTCTTCTTTCTTGCTTTTCTCCCTTCTTCCTCCCTCCCTTCCTCTCACCTGCGCTTATTCCTTCCTTCTTTCTCTTTTTTGGTGGGATGAGTGTGACCAGGGAATTGGAAGAGTCAAGGCTGATTAGATGGCCTCTGGTTGGATCTAGGGCAGGGTCAGATCCCAAGCTTTGGGAAGAACCAAAGGACCCATCCAAGCCTCAGGCCATGAGGGAGCGTCCATAAGTCAAACACTGGAAACCAGACACAAAATCCATGTGCCTTGCCTTGCCAAGGGCAAGGCAAGACTGGCGTCAGAAGGCTGAATACAGAGACCAGAGAATACAGTTGGGGAATGGGCTTAGGGTGACAGCCGGGTGGGAACAATCAGAAAGGTCAAAATGATTTGCCACTAACAGGTCTGGGAGGTTTGGGTGGTTACGTTGGATGATCATAAAGGATCAAAGAAAGGTCAGAGACTTGTATGAATCACACCATCACCACCTTCACCGCCACCAATGGCCACCGTCTATTTAGCACTTACTGTGATGGTAGTGTGCTCACCCCTTTATGTGCATTTCTCATATAGCATTCAGTGGGGACTATCATTCTCCTCCTTTTGAAAGCTGCGATTCAGAAAGGTGAACTTCTTGCTCAAGGTCACAGAGCTGGATGTGATAGAGTAGAATCAGACCCGGGACTATCTGTCTGTGGAGCCCGTGCTCTATACTCTGCTGTTGCCCTTTACTCAGAAGCGTCACCTGAATGTCCCTAGTGCCCCAGTCTCTGGATCAAGCATTTTGAAAGTTACACAGATGAATTGGACTTGGTCCCTGTTCTCCTAGCTAAGAGTGCAGCAGTGGAGGCAGATATAAAATCGAAGAGCAATTTGTTAAGGGCCAAAATACATTTCAGTTATTTAAAATTTAAATAATAAATTTGTTAAGGACTGTAACATATCTTCTGGTAGAAAGTGATCAGTGTTTTCCATAAGCAACATAAGAAATATGAAAGAAACTTGATCTAACAGATTCTGAATTAAGGGAGGGGACACCTAATTTTTAAAAATCTCCTCCAGGCCTAACTTTCTTCTAGTGTTCTCTGCTTCAAGCCTTCTTCTTCTGGTCATTCATCTAATGCAGATGTTAGCTGGCTGGGTGTCCCCAGTCCTCCAAGATGCTGGGCTATCTTCATCCTTTAATGGGTGAAGATGACCCCAGCCTTATCCCATATATGAGGAGAAGCACAGCATCCACTATTATCTTCAGTTTCTACCTATTTTGAATTCTTAACTCCTCTGACATCTCTTTGCTCCACTTCATGCATCACCCCAATTTTCTCCATTTCTCTCCAAGTTACTACCAACACATGGCCTCTTACAGAGTAGACCTTCCTGGAGGGTTTGGGGTACCAGGTAGATCTGAGCACCCCACATTAGAGATCACAACCTACAATCATGTCTTACTTGTCAGCATCCAGGTCACTAAGCTTTCCTGTCCTGGGAAATGTCCTGCTGGCCAGTTTCTCACTAGGCCTTGCTGTCACCTTCTCTGCTCTCAGCCTTGAGAACCTTCCCCTCCCCTCCCATACTGCCAAGTCCCTGCCCAAATCCCCAAAGTCCTATTAATTTCATACTGAGAACACTTCGGCCATCCACCTTCTACCCACAAAACTTGGACTCACTTTGCCCATCCCTTTGCACATCTGAAATTCATTAAGGGGCACTGTTGAATTTTGCCATCTTTTCATGAACTTCATCCAAAGGCACCCAAAGAAGCTCTGAAATCAGGGTTCCTTTTAACATGCCAAGTTCATTAGAAAGGAACTCACCCCCCATGTGCCCCCTCCCTGCACCTCCCCAGGGGAGGTTGGACTTTTCTTTGTTTGTTTTTCCTCCTCCATCTGCTTCCCCACTTCCCTCTCCTTACCTTAGGTGGATTCCTCAGCCCCACTTAACCCTGGGTTGACCATTAGATTGCCTGGATTTGACTTTACTTTCTTGCCTAACTGTCCTTGACCACACACTCTGCGGCCCAGACCAGGCGTACACTCCAGCCAGGCCCTGTGTCACATGCTTGCTCTCTGGAGGGGGCCGGTTTGTTCTGTGAGGACAAATGTCATCCTGTTCACGGAGGCTGGAGGTGGGGAACCTGGAGCCACCTTCTAAAGTTAGAATGTTCACACCTAGGGGGACACAGGGGTGACCAGGAAATCCATAAAACGGAGGATAGAATCTAGGCAGCTCATGGCTTAGGCCCTGGCTGTCTGAAGGTGACATTAATGGGAATACAAGGAAAGCAGATTTGGGGAGGAAAGGTCCCTTTCAGGCATATTATTAAGGCTGATGGGCCTGTGGAACAAACAAGGGTGAAAGGCCTTAAGTCAGACATCTGGGAAAACAGGTCTGCAGCTCCTGAAGAAAAACAGGGAAAAAAAGGAGAGTATGGGGGAATTGAGGGCCAGAAAGTAGTGTTATCGCCAGAAAAACCGCCTGCTGGATGGCTCAGCTCTTCCTGACCTCCCTGGGGACCAGAGAAGGCTTGAGATCCAAGACCCTCCCGTACGAAGGGCCCCGCTGTGCCCCTGAACCGCAGCACAGCAGCCCTGCACTTAGCTGGCGCAGGCAGGCAGGCAGGTAATGCGCTCACGTTCAAGGACAATCAGACTCAGCAGAGCGTGAAATCAGTTTTTTCCAACTAACTCACCCTGGGCAGGAGGAACAGTTTCTTGAGAATGAGGAGTAACCTGTCATTCCCTCAGGCAATTTACCCGTTTCAGTGGAAGTGGACGTTCTTTTAAAGATCAAGGGGCAACTGTGCCAAACCAGGAACTGCCCATGCACCAGAAAAGGTGCCTTTCTTAGAACCAAGCATGGAAGCCGCTGACTCTCTCCTCTGCCTCTAGTCTAAGGGCTTTGGATGCTGGTGGCCACGTCCAAAAAGGAGATGTTACACATCAGCAGCCCAGGGCCACTGGGAGCCAAGAAATAGGTTTCGTTCAATTGTTGATTCATTTTGCATTTATTAAGCACTTTTTTTTTTTTTTTTTTTTTTGCGGTGCGCGGGCCTCTCATTGCTGTGGCCCCTCCCACTGCGGAGCACAGTCTCCGGACGCGCAGGCCCAGCGGCCATGGATCACGAGCCCAGCCGCTCCGCGGCACGTGGGATCCTCCCGGACCAGGGCACGAACCCGCGTCCCCTGCACCGGCAGGCAGACTCCCAACCACTGCGCCACCAGGGAAGCCCTATTAAGCACTTTCTATACATCTGGCCCTGTGTCTGATTGTTTTATAAGAGAGACTGGAAAATAGAGGACAGTGTTCGGTGTGTAGACTCTGGAGTCAGGCCTCTTGGGTTTAAGTCTGGCTCCATCATTTACAAGCTACTGACCTTGAAAAACTTGCCTCCCTTCTTTGTGCCCCAATTTCCTTATTTATAAAATTGGGATATAAAAATTGTACCTACTTCCTGAGATTATTGTAAAGCCTAAGGGTTCTGATACATGTAAAACCTCTTACATCATCATCCTGGCACACTGTAAGTGCCCCCTAAATGTTAGTATATGCTATGGTATGAATGTGTGTGGCCCTCCTAATCCATATGTTGAAAACATAATGCCCAAGGGAATGGTAATAGGAGATGGGGCCTCTGGACGTTGATTAGGTCATAAGGGCAGAACTTCATGAATGGGATTAGTGCCCTTGCAAAAGAGCCCCCATAAAGTTCCCTTACTCCTCCTGCCATGTGAAGTTACAGTAAAAAGACAGCCACCTATGAGGAAGCCCGCCCTCACCAGACACCGAATCTGTCAGCACCTCAGTCCTGGACTTCCCAGCCTTCAGAACTGTGAGAAATAAATGTTGGTTGTTATAAGCCACCTAGTTTATGGTATTTTTGTTGTAGCAGCCTGAATGGACTAAGACAGTATACAGAAGCAAAACCATTTGATTAATGTGGTACACACAGTATTGATGGAATGATGTACCAGATTCCGTGAGAGCACTGAAGGAGTGTCTGCAAGATCTCATGGACATGGTGGTGTCTGTACTAAGTCTTGAAGAATAATCAGGAAAGTGGACACTGGGATATGGCTTATCACTGCTGGAGCCAAAGTTCCCGCAGGGAAGAGGCAGGTAGTAAGAGAGGAAAGGTTGACAGGGGTGGACCTCAGGGTGTCTTGAATGTCATGCCAAGACATCTGGTATTAGGTAATGCATTGTTAAGATGATTCTGGAATCATTTCTAGGGACTAAAATGCCATGCCATTATTCATTTGCCTTGGAAATAACTGTTCTCTCATCAGGAAGGTAGAATTATAGTTTGTTTATTTTTAACAAAATTGAATTTTTTCAAACCTCCCATCTCTTTGCCAACAGACTATTGTGCCACTGATGGTCCTTCATAAGCCAGTGCCTGTGCTAGCTGGAGTGTAATAATTGTTTTTCCTCATGGACTGACTGAAGCATTGGTCTGTGAGGCAGAAGTTCAGGTTCAAATTAAATGGCATTTGTTCTTATTTAGGTCCACCTGTTCTGAATATTTACAAAGTTGGAAGAAAACCAAGTGAACAAGAGGACAATCTGTGATGGTGTTAGTTTGGGGGACAGATCCTCCTGGTAAAGGAGGTGCGTGTCTGCAGATGCACCCCTCCCAGGAGTCTTTCCAGGCCTAGAGGTGTCTTGAAGGAGCATTTCTAAGTGTTCTTATCAGGATCCTTCCCATTTTCACCAGGCAGTGATCTTTCCTTCGTGCCCAGGGGGTGCGTTCCAAAAGCAACATCATTTGGAGAATCCCCTGCAGCACCTTAGGAAGTACATAGGCTTCAGTGACAAAAGACCTGAGCCTGGTCCCAAATCCAAGCCCTTGTGTCCTTGTTCGTAAAATGAGCAGCACCAAGTTGTTTATCTTGGGGTGGCTGAGAGAATTAGGTGAGGTCGTGTGTGAAGGCTCTGAGAACAGTTGTCACAGTGCAGTGTGGACAATTGTTATCGTTATTCACTCTGACCACCCCCTCCTGCATCTGCCATGTCCTCCAAGTGAACCCACAGGGTTGCACTGACAGAATTCACATTTGCACAAAACAATGGCACAACACCAGGGGCATATGCCATGTTAAGAACATGGGCCCTTGCCGCCTGTTGCAGTCAAGGACTCAGATTTGGGGCTGAACCTGACCCTGGGCAGTGGGGAGGAGGACGGTACCTCCTGCAGGTTCTGGTGAAGGTTAAACAAAGCGATGCATATAAAGTGGTTTTCTTGGACCTCAGCCAATGGATGGCAGGTCTTGGCTTGGTGGGATAGGTATTTGAGTGGGGAGCCCAGCGGTGTCAAGAGCTAGTCAAGAAGTGGGAAGACTGGGCTTAAGAGAAGACTGATGACACAAGCACAGAAAGAGAAAAAGAGGGACTCATATAGTATAGAAATACAGAGAAAATGGGGGGCAAGGAGAGAGTGAAGGAAAAAGGCAAACAGTCCTGTAACACAGGGACTGTGGCCCTGGAAAACTGGACAGGGGTGATCACTGCCAGCAAGGTGTGTCAGTTCCCAAGCGTCAGTTTCCTTAGGGGTGAAATGGTGGGGAAGCGTGGCGAGGAGAGGCCTGGGTGCAATGCCTTATGAAGCAGCAGCTTCTACCTCCTGGTTTCAGACAACATGGGCTGATGTCCAGGTGCCGTGCCTGGTACACAGGAGGCCGTATAATTATCATCCACACTGGGTCACTTGTGCCAGTGAAAGGGGAGCTATTACCTATTATATAATTACTGTAGGAGAGCAGGGCAAATCAGGACTCTGCAGGGCAGGCTGCTTTGTGTGGTCCCGGCAAAGTAATTTCTCAAGTAAACAGGCCCTATCCCTAGGGTTCCTTAAGGGGGATCACATAGAAAAGGCACTCATCGAATTCTTTTTTTCTTCTGACAAAAGGTGGGTTTGGAGAAACAAATGCCTGTACCTATAAACAGAATGTGTCGACGGACGAGAGGGTTATAGTCAGGATGCAGAGTTGCCAGAGAAAATGCAGGAAGTTCAGTGAAATTTGACTTTCAGATAAGCAACGAATAATTTTCAGTGTAAATATGCAGTGGACATACTTACTGTAAAAATTATTTGTTGTTTGTTAAAAGTCAAACTTAGCTGGGAATCCTGCATTTTTATTGGATAGATATGGCAATCCTACCAAGATGGAACATGTGCCTCTATGGATTTAACTATTAAACTAAATAAAAAGCTATTTGGTGAATACTTTCTATCTGTCGGGAAATGTGCTGGATGCCAGGGTGGCATCCCAAGGGAACAAGACACAGTTTCTGCCACCAACTCACAGGCCAGTGACGGAAGGAATGGAGAGGAAATAGGTTGACATTTACTGAGCACCTATTAGGATCTGGGCACCGTCACCAGTGTTTCCTAAGTTATCTTAGTAAATCTTCGCAATCAAGGTTATTCCAGTTTCACAGATAAGAGAATTAAGACCCAAAGAAAAGTCATATGCCCAAGGTTTGAGTTTGTAAGTGACGAGTCAAGGATAAAACCCAGGTCTGTCTGACTCCAGAGCCATGCTCTTTCCAATTAAAACACGTTTTCCATAAACACATACAAAAATCGCAACATCAAAAAGGCTGTGAGAGAACACAGGAGAGAGAGAGATGAGCTCTGCTTTGTGTAACCTGGGAAGTTGTTCTCACCAACTTCCTTTAGTTTCAGGTCAAATTACTTCATCAGAAAAGGAGTCAGTTACCGTAAGAAAACCCAGGAACTGGGATCATGGTTGGAAAACTATGGGGAGTGGAGGTCCCTCTACACTGCTCTTTCTATCTCTCCCCCAGAGTCGTGGTCTCTCTCTCGGCATCTCCCCTTCTCACTTCTGGCTGCCTTCCTGCGCTTAGTCAGAGATTCCACTTCAGAACTCTGGCCTGTGCACAGTCAGGATGGTTCCTTAGGGCCCAAATCTACTTCCAGGCTTTTAGTTTCAATTTTCAGTAGCAGATGCCTCAGTATTTCAAAGTTTCTATTTAATATTTTTAAAACAGTTATATTGAGGTTGAATTTACATGCCGTAAGAGCCACCCATTTCCTAATTTAAATTTTGCAACGGACTGTAGGCTAGCTTATGAATGGGTTGCCTTGGTTGAGTGCTCAGCTCTATGTCATGTACTCACCCCCGGCCCAATAGCTGTGACCAGAGGACGGGTCATATGACTGTCCTTTGGGTGGGTGCTGAAGGTTGAGCAGCTTCACTTAGGATTGTGGACCTTTATTATATATTCATGTGTCTCACAGAGAAGGGTTTTAAGAGGAGATGACACTTGATATGGGCCTTGAAGGACACGTGAAAAGCAAAAAAGGGAAGAAAGACATTCTAGCCAAGGAACATCATGTGCAAATGCAGAGGTGCACAAAATAGGAATGAGCAGAGAGAGTGAGTGGTTTGGAGAGCCTGGAGCACAGAATCCTAGATAGGGAGGCAGGTGGTGTGAGCTGAATGTAGGCTTTCGGGTTTCGAGCTTGGCTGCTTGGGTGGATACCATTGGAAGTACAATGAGATTGTGCTTCTATGAGAAATATAAGTTTGGGTGTGAAAGATGGATGCGGCTGGTTTGGGTATGCTGGGTTTGAGGGGCCTATAGAACATCTGTATGGGGAGGGTCCAGTAACTGTGTATCTACCTAGACACACAGTTAGAAACCTACAGTAATCTTCAGCCCAAACTTGTTAATCTAGGCTTTAGAAGACCTTGATGCTGAGCTGTAAGACAGTGCAGCAGGAAAATGAAGCCGTTCCTCCAGAGATACCTGCTCAAGCCATCCTGAGGGTGGGTCACACCAAATTCTGCATGGTTGATTCAGCCCCAGTTCAACCATCTGTGTACCTCATGAGGAAGTAGAGAGCAGCAGAATTCTAACATGCTTTATGTGAAATCGCTGCTTAGCCAGCATGTTGAGATATTAAATGCTGAAAAGAAAAAATATGACCTGCCATAAATTCTCATTACACACGTTATTGCCTTAATAATACAAGTACAGATAGGCCCCTAAAGAATTTTCTGATTTGTCATCAGTATTCAGTTTTAGCTTTTGATTTATTAATTTGTTCTTTTTTTTCTTGTGTGCTTATGGTAAGCGTTTTAGAAAATGGATAATTTTTTTGAAGGGAGGAAGAGAAAAATCACCATAAATCCCACCACCCAAAGAGAAACCATTTTTAGCAGTTTTGAGTATGTGCTTCAACCTTTCTTTCTTTTTTAAAATTACATTTTAATCTCTATCTAAGTAATACATACGGTTACATGTCAGATGGTACAGAAAAGTTTACGACAGAAAGCAAGTGGGCTCCATCTCAATCTCCTCATACTGTCCCACTTCCCAGAAAGAACATACTTCAGTGGATTCTGCTTCTCGTGGTGGTCGCCTCCATGGCTCACGTTCTGTGCTGTCCAATATGCTGACCGCTACCCACATGTGGCTCTTTAAATGGAAATTCATTAAAACTACATAAAAATAAAAAGTCAGCTTCTCAGTCTCACTAGCTACATTCGCGTACTCCATAGCCACATGTCGCCAGAAGTTACCATGCTGGACAGAGCAGAAATAGAACATTGCCATTATCGCAGAAACTTTTATTGGACAGTGGCGCTCAAGATAAAAATGTGCTTTTCCCTTTATCTCTTGACTTGTCAATTTTAGGCAGTAGGAATGGCCTCAATTCTGTTTCTACTCAGATATATTTTTAATAAACTTTTTAGAAAAATTCAAGTATAACATACATACAGAAAAGCATATCTGTCATTAATATAAACCTTAAGGACTTACCACAGAGTGAATAATCCAGGTAACTGCCCCCCAGAGCAATAAATAGAATGTTACAGAGACTTCCCTGGTGGCGCAGTGGTTAAGAATCCGCCTGCGAATGCAGGGGACACGGGTTTGAGCCCTGGTCCGGGAAGATCCCACGTACCACGGAGCAGCTAAGCCCGTGTGCCACAACTACTGAGCCTGCACTCTAGAGCCCATGCGCTGCAACTACTGAGCCCACGAGACACAACTACCGAAGCCCGTGTGCCTAGAGCCTGTGCTCCACAACAAGGGAAGCCACCGCAACGAGAAGCCCGCGCACCGCAAAGAAGGGTAGCCTCTGCTCGCCGCAACTAGAGAAAGCCCAGGTGCGGCCAAAAAAAAAAAGATTACAGGGAACCCAAACTCCCTCTCATGCTCGCCCCCAATTACTAACTACTCTCTCAATATCCCAACTTCTACGGCCCTGAGTTGGTTTTGCCTGTTTGTAGTCTTTAGTATCTGTCTTCTTTTATGCAAATTATGAATGAGGAAATCATCCATATCGTATGACGGAGAATTCATTCATTGGAATAGTATTGTTGTGTAGTTTGCATCGTATGAATATGTTACTACAGTTTCTTGATTCTAATATTTAGGGACATTTGAGCTGTTTCCAGTTTGAGGCTATTATGAATCGTGTAGCTGTGAACATTCTTGTCCATATCTTTTGATATGCATGCCTACACATCTCTGTTAGGTACCAACCTAGGAGTGAAACTTCTGGGTCATAGGTATGAATGTGCTCAGCTTATTAGATCTTCCTAAGGACATTGTACCTGTTTATGCTCAGCAGAGTTTGAGAGTATCAGCAGGTATTCCACATCCCCAGTTAGGGATGAAGAAGTATTGATATGCTAACAATTACATCATTATCTTTTAAATTTGCATTTCCCCGATAACTAATGAAGTTTAACATCTTTTTAGATATTGATTATTTGGATATTGTCTTTTTGTCAAGTGTCTGAGTCTCTTGCCTATTTTACTATTGGATTGATTTTCAGTCTCTTTTTAAAAAATTGGCTTGTAGTTATTTTTAATATTTTATGGATATAATCTCCCTTTCACTTACATGTATTCTCAGACTGTAGCTTTCCAACACCTTTTGCTGATGAAAAAGTTCATGATTTTTAATATAGCCCAAAGTACTAGTCTTTTTCTTTTCCTTTATGGTTAATGCTTTTTGTGTCTTATCTAAGGAAACTTTCTCTACCACAAGGTCATGACTATATTCTCCTATATTATTTTCTAGAAGCTTTATCATTTTTCACATTTATGTCTATAACTGAGATGGAATTTATTTTTACATATGATGTGAGGTAGGAATCAAATTTCATCTTTTTCAATATGGGAGTCAATTGGATGCATATAATATCTTTTAAAAAAACTATTCTTTCCCATTGCATTTCAATACCACCTTCATCACACGTCTCACACACACACACACACACACACACACACACACACACACACACACACACACACAGCTCTGTTTCTGAATTCTCTGACAAGAGATAGATAAACTAAGGCCAGCTGCCTCTTTTTGTAAATGAAGTTCTATTGTAACACAGCCATACCATGTGTATTGTCTTGGCTGCTTTCAGGCTACAACAGCAGGTTTGGGTTGTTGTGAGAGATCATGTGACTTGCACAGCCTAAATAGTTTTTACTATCTGGTGCTTTTCGAAAAAATATATGACCTCTGCATTCTGTTCCTTTTTTAAAAAAATCATTCTTTCACTAATGCTATTCTGACTTAATCACTGTGGCTTTACCATCAATCTTGATTGTTGGTAGCATAAGCCTTCCAGTTTTGTTCTTCAAGATTGTCTTGGCTATTCTTGAGCCTTGGTATTCCCACATAAGTTCTATTCAGATATATTTTGATTATAAAAATGTTCTTATACAAATTACATAGAAAGTTCTGTAATTTGTTTTATAAATTACTTAATATATAGTGGAAATCTTGCCATGATATTAAATGTTCTTCTGCAACATTATTTTTAATGACTTCATTGTATTCAATTATACAGATAAACTATCATTTACTCAACCAAACACATTGCTTGGCCATATGTTTTTCTTCTTTTCCTATCATTAGATTGTAAATTGCTTCTTTAGCTTGTTCATACTCTTTTACTAAGTAATTCCACTTATAGGAATTAACCAAAGTTAATTATCTTAAATGAAAAATGATTGCATGAAGATGTTTATCACAGGATTATTCATAATCATGAAAAATTGGAAGGGACCAATTCACTGACATTTGGTAGATGGCTAATTATGGTATTTCCACTTATTAGAATATTATGCAAATGTTTAAAATAAGGAAGTTTAAAATGCTCAGGGAAACTGAAAATTATTATGTTTTATGCAATAAAGTACATATGTATGTATACTCTTTAATTCGGAGTATGAAGCTATAGCCCTTAGAAAAAGATCTGGAAAGATATACACCAAATTAAAGTTAGTTAATACCAGGGAGTAGCATTTGCTAGGGGAGGGGAGGGGTAAGTACTATATTCACTTTTGTCTTGTTTGAATATTTTATAGAACTTATAGAAAAAACTTTTGAAAATCATTTTAAAAAATAGGTTGTGTGATGCATAGAATGATAAAACAGCAATGCCCTAAGGAAAAGATAAGCCCTCTGTAAAAAGTAACACTAAAGACTTGCTTAGTTTTAAGCAAGTGCATGAACAGAGTCTAATATTTAAAGGGAGACTGAAACATCCCAGCTTGGCAGATGAATATAGCACAGGAACATGGAACCCACAGAGGAAAACCCCAGTTAGACCAGAATTATCTCCTAAGTTGCCCTGGATACCCTAATCACTAGCACCAAGTGAACACAGACTGGAGACCGGGGATCCTTAGAGACTAGTGGATATACTCAGAGTAAAGGGCATGTGGTTCTCATTTCAGAGCGCGGGCTCAAGGTGATCCTGGAAGAGACTGAATGTGACCATGGAAAATGCTTTCCATAGGGCTTGTGAGTATCTTGTGGGACCATAAAAACAGACCAGTGTCTGGTAGAGGGGTGGGAATTTTCTCTGAAGAGGTAAATATCCCCATAGCCAATTATCTTGGGAAATGTTCATGAGATGGTCTTTGGACTAGTGGAGAGAAGAACCTCTCCCTTCCCTCTCACGCTTGTACCAGGCAGGTGCAGCCGAGCCTAGACGTTGAGGGAAGCCTGGAGAAATTCTGGTGGTGGACCTGACCCATCTCTGGCCATCAAGAGGCAGGTGGGATGGAGCAGCAATGTGGAATAGTAAGTGGTAGCAACAGCATCAGCAATAGAACAGAAGGGCTGCCCCTACAGCAGCCGACATCCACATCTGGAGGCAATGTTTGCAGAAGCAGACCTCTCACCTCAGCGGGCTCACGTCTAGGGTCAACACTTCCCCACACCCTTGGGTGCTGGACTCTCATCACTGCACCTAATTTGGATTGTGCTGCCCTGCAGAGTAATGGTGAGTAAGGGTTTCACTCATTAATAACAAGCCATAGAGTCCTACAAAATGACTCTGTTAGCCCTGGCAAGCGGCCAGCCTTTCTCTTCCTTCTTTGCCAAAAAATTAATGAGACCATTTATTGGAAGGTAGAAAGCTAACCACTGCATTTGGTAGTGTTGTAGGTCAAACTGCTCACATTCTGCTCCACTTACGCTTCCATCAGGAAGTAGTAGAGGAGAAAGACCCTGGTCACGTGCTAGGTATTCTTTCCAAATGTTATTTCTCTTAATCTTCACAAAACCCCCTGGAGAGCAGGTATTACTATTAGCTCCTTTTTTACAGAGAAGGAAACTGAGATATAAAATGATTAAGAAAACTGACTGAATTACACAGGTGGTATAAGTGGCAGAGTGGGGATTTGAGCCAGTTTATCAAACTCCAAAGGTTATCTCTTGTCTCTCTCTTCATCATAACATCCTCCCTCCTGTTTATTGATGTGCATAGAGCACTTAAAACAATGTCTGGCAAATAGCAAGTGTTCTATAAACAGTAGTGTCTCCTCCTGGGATTTTACTGTGAGGTCAGTGTTGGTCCCCCTAATTCCTGAGCCTGAATTTCAGTAATTCAACTTTGTTGGAGGAAAATATAGAAACCTAGAAGTTGTGACTGGGTGAAGGAAATTTCCACACCTATGGCTGAAATCCTTAATCTGAAAGGATTTCAGAAATTAGTGGCCTGTCGGATTCATTTATGCAAAATAAAACATTCAGATCCAACTTCACTAAAACAGAACGCATGCAGTGGATTAAGTGCTTTAAAAATGCAAAGCAGGTTCTAGAACTTATTGAACTCTTTTCTTAATTAAGCAAATCTTTTATCCAACCAAGGACAGGAAGGTTCACGAGTTTCAGATGATCTCAGTGATTTCCATTATTGGTGGCTCAGGAAGCAAAATGGACTCTTTCTTGGCAGTCCTGTGGGTTCCTCTGAGGTTCTGGAAAGGGCGAAACAGCAGGGGAGAGCAAGTCTGAAATTGGGCAGGAAATGACAAGTCTACGCGAGAGCCGTCTCAGGATGGGCCCCTTGTTGCAGCAAAGCACCAGGTAGGGCAGTGAGGGTGTCTGGTGAGTGAGTGGCCCTCCCATCACGCCTAGATTCTCTTTCCTTTAGAAGGGCTCCCACTTGGCTTCAGTTTTTGCCACTGTCTAATCCCCTGGGGGTGCCACCACCATCTTTGACGACTGGCCTTGCAGAAATGGAAATATCTTTTACGACAGTCTGACTTCCCAAATAAACTTTACTAAATAACAAGAACAAAAAAGAGAAGATTATATAAAGTGCAAGCAGCATAAAGATAGACTTAGAAAATGATGTTTTATATTTGTTTCTTTTTTTTTTTTTTTTTTCCGGTATGCGGGCCTCTCACTGGCCTCTCCCGTTGTGGAGCACAGGCTCCGGAGACGCGCAGGCTCAGCGGCCATGGCTCACGGGCCCAGCCGCCCCGCGGCATGTGGGATCCTCCCGGACCGGGGCACGAACCCGTGTCCCCTGCATCAGCAGGCAGACTCTCAACCACTGCGCCACGAGGGAAGTCCCTTTTATTTGTTTCTTTTATTCTAACCTACATGACTTCTGGCTCCGAAGGTTTGCTTCATTTCACATGTCCTGTGTGTCTTTCCTCCTATGCACATGCTGGGCTGTTTCCACCATACCCAAACCTGCAGCTCAGACATCCTTGAGCCTACAGGGAAAATGACTACTTCCCCACCAGCACTCCCTGTAGTCTAGTCTCTGGTCGGAACTGATGGCCTTGTTCTCTCCCCAGCTGATGAACAGGCCTCTGGTGGTTGATACACACACAGAAAAGAAACTCCTCAGATGAGAACCCTGTTTCCTACTCACAAAGGTAGGCTTTTTCCATTTAGATTCCAATGGAATAAACAATACCCTCTCTATCAGACACAGGATAACAGAAACATAATTTTTTTACAAAGAAATATTATGATCATAGCAAAGATTTTTTTCCTGATTCAGTTCCTGGTGGTGCATAATCACACTCTCATTTCTTACAAAGTACCTTCTAATAATAAGGCCCCATTGCTGATGGGATTTTTTCAACATTATAGGGTGTCAACCTTTAGCCAGGCAGTGATGGGTCCTTTATTTGTGATTTATACATTACTCAGAAGATACAAGTTTTGTGGTATTTTGATCAAGAATTCCAAACTGTCAGTAAAGCAACTTCACAAGCAAATATCACAGACACAGCTTGAGTTCTGTGTGTGTTCGTACTATGAATGTGTTTTTATGTGCTCCATAAGCAGGTAGCAAAGGACCAGTCATTAAAGGGTAATAAGAGACAGTACCCGCTTCTGTCTGCAAAGTCACACCAGATAGATGTCTGCTAGAATGTAAATAGCCATGGTCTCTGTGAAACAACAGCATACAGTGACAGAGAAGATAGTCTGTGATTAAAATACAGCTGGAGCAGATGTAAACAAAGATGACTGAGATAAGAATGAATTACAAAGAAATTAAAAATGCAGGAGTAGAGGACTGACAAGCAGAAGCAGCACTGCAGAAAATCAGATCAGTGATGTGGAGAACAAATTTCAGAGGGTCTCCCAGGATTTGGAGAAAAAAGATAAAAGAGATGAAAACAATAAGGAACAATATGATAGTTATGAAAAGTAGAAAAAAGAGATCTAATCTAAGAATAATAGAAGTTCTTGATTAAAAAACAATTAGAATAGAAACAATAATCAAAGACACATTGAAGAAAACTTTCCTGAGCTAAAAAACAAATAGGTCTTTATATTTTTAAAACACTTTATTTTGAGTGATTTTAGATTTATAGAAAAGTTGTAAACACAGAGTTCTTGTATACCCTTTACCAGGTTCCCCCTAATGTTAGCACCTTCCGTAACCATGATGCATTTGCCAAAACTAAGAAATTAACATCGGCCCATGACAGTCAACTACAGACTATGCGATTTTCACCAGGTTTTTCACTAGTATTCTTTTACTGTTCCAGGATTCAATCCAGGACACCACACTGCATTTAGCCTTTATATTTTTATAAAAATCGAATTGCAGTGGGAGACCAAAACACTGAGCTATCTATTTGAGCTTTTCAAAAGAGGTCATTCCTCATACCTCACCCTGTCTCATTCCCAACTTCCCCCACTTCTGATTTTTCAATTCCTCCTGAGTTTTCTCCTTGCTCCTTAGATCTGATGTACACTATGACCTTAGAACTTCTATTAATAATTACTTTATTCTCCATTCGCACTGAACTGCCTCAGGGGCCTCGGGTCATTTCCCTCTCTGTCCCCTGTTCTATTCCCAGCACCTTCTCACCCATGCTCCAGCCTCAGGGGCACCGTCACCCCAGCCTCCCCTGAATCTCTCTGCTACTATGTATTCTAGCTGAAAAGACAATTTAGGTCTGGAGAAGTCAAAGGAAAAATGAAAAATCAAAACTGTTTCTATTTGCACGCAGCTCTGTGTGCTTCCCTCTTTCCCTTGATAAATGTTTGATCCTTTGAAAATGCCATTATTTCTGTTTCACAAAAGAAAAGAACTCTCCGTGGCTGGGTTTGCAGGGCTGGTTCTCTGTTGGGTATTGTCCTGTGAGTTCACCAGCTTTCCAGAGACGATCACACTTGGGAATGCCCACCTGTGCTAACAAACTCTCTAAGAAGTGGAAATAAAATCAGAACACTGATTCACTGATTTATAAGGAGCAATACTCCTGGCAGACGAATCCATCATTGCATGGACCTGACCAACCAGTTCCCTAGGAGCCAAATTACTGGATGGCTGCTTGTGTGTATGGGAGCAGAACAAGGGAGTTATAGAATTTGAAATTTTAATGGCATTAGGCCCTAAAAAACTGATGCCTCCATTTCCCCAGGGAGGACAGGCCTGTCCGGTGGCTTGGGCACTCCCCCGGCCTGGCTGGGCACTGGCTCCTCTGGGCACTGTTTGAGCAGCACTTTCTCTCTTTGTGCTTCCACAGCTGCCCCGTCCTATGGCTCATGCCTGCTTTCTCTAGATGTGACCATAATTTTCCTCAATTCTTCTCTGGGTCTGCAAGTCATACTGGTTCGTTAAGCTGATGATGGTTCTGATCAGTTGTATGGGAATCTGAATTTTAACCCTCAGAGACTCACTTCCAAGTCCCCGTGTGTGTATGTACATATGTGTGTGTGTATATGTGTGTGTTACTTACTGTCATGTATGTTCTTTGTGTTCCCTTGAGTGTAGCTCTCCCTGACCCCAGCAAAGTGGGGAAGACCACAAATAGAACAGCAGGAACCCCCCATTTGCTAGGCCCAGGTCAGGGAGTAGATACAGAAACCACCTAAACAGACCCAGTCCCTGCCCTCGTGGAACTTGTGGTCTTGTAGGCATACTGCCATTAATAAAATAACCGCACAGATCATGGAAACATTAGTGAATGCTGTGAAGGAAAAGGACAGGGAAGCACGGACCAACTAAAGAGAGACTTGCTCTAGCTCTGGAGGTCGGGTAGGAATTTTCTGAGAGATTCACACTTGAGCTGGTATTTAAAGCTTGAGTAGAAGTTAACTAGAGGAACAGAGAGGACAGAGGGCTGGACGTCTTCCAGACTCACTCTCTACCCTTCTCCTTCCTGCTCCATTCACCTGGGGGCTGACAACCTGGGAATCCACCACAGGCTTCCCTGCCACCTTGGGCTTTCTGCTGGGGAGCCCTAGCTCCCTAGGGAATCAAAGGGAAGGAGGAGCCTGAGATAGCGCTCAGGGCTCCTATACCCTGTCTTCTTCCCAGTGGAATTGCCTTGGGGAGGCAGGAGTCCTGTGCTGGGTCCTGTGCTCTCTCTCTCCAGCTGTGCTGCCCTTTGACCCATGAGAGAGGGCCCCTGCCGTGGGCACCATGCTTTAGTGCTCTGGTCCTCCCCCAGCTGCCCACCTGCCCGTGGTGTGAGAGCCCCTGCCCTTCCGTTTTTCGTGCCCACACCCCATCTCTCTTCTAGAGTATGGACCACACCAGCAGCGTTCTGAGCCCTAGGCTTCAGGGGTTGGCCAGAGGGTTGCGTGGTGCATGTGTGGTGGGTTCTAGGGGCAGCATGGCCATGAAGGCTGGGGTGTCCAGCTGTATGAATGAGATCCCATGTGGTTATAGGCAGAGGCAGGGATGGGAAGAGAAGCGGGTGGGTTGTGAGCCAGGGGCTCGGGCCCAGATATTCCCCTTCTGTCATGTTGTTCCCACACAGAACTCTGAGCAGTGGGAGACTTCTAAATTCAAACTCAGTCTTACAGGTTGTTCTAAAGGTTTATTTGCCAAGGTCAACTGATAGAATAGTTGACCTTGGCTATATTTCATTTAGCAGTTTGTTAGTTTGAGTTATGACTTTCAAATATTTAGACATGTGGTTTGGGAGGCCTCCAAGTGTTCTTATCCTGCGCCCACAAGTGTGTGGGCTGAGCTGCTTCCAGGGACCCCTCCCGCCCTCATCACTTGTCTCTTTGGACCTAAGGGTAGGATGCCGCAGGCACGCATCCCCTGCACCCACACCTTTGTGAAGGGCCCCCTGCAAGTAGACCCTCCTTGAGTTATACTATTCTGAGTAGGCCATCTGTCTCTTGTCAGGACCCTGATTGGTTCAGCAGGTGTTACAGACGGAAGGAACAGCATGTGAAAGACACACACACACACACACACACACACACACACACACACACACACCACCTCTTTTTGTTTATACCTTTCATTTCTCCTGCAAGCCATTAGTTGTAGGAAATAAGGTGGTGTGTGTGTGGGCAGGAGGGCTAAGGGTTATTGTGGTTGTTAAGCTAAAGTGTATGTGTGTGTATGTGTGTGTGTGTGTGTGTACATGCGGAGGGGGTTGCCGTATCTCAGCTCACGTAGTGCTTTCTCTCCCAGCCCTATGAAAAGTGAGGACTCACCAAGCCCCCTCTGCAGACCTTGGCTGGCATGAGCTAACCCCTGGCATCTTCAGATGCTCCCCAGGCTGGCTCCAATTGCCAGACCAGAGAGAAGGCAGTGCCATGGCTCATCTCTGAAGCTCCTCCCTGCAGGACAATTGGATTCCTGTCCCCTCTTGCCCCTCTCCTCAGGGACTCTACTTGCCCAGTTCTGCTCACTTGGCCTTCCTCACTTCCCAAGTTCCCCAGGAAATATGGAAGTGTCTCTCCTCCTAAGCAAGTACCTGAAGCCAGCTCAGATGAGGTCATGTGCACAAATGTAACTGGGATGCTAGACAAGCACCGCTGGTGGTGTAATCAAAACACAGTTGTATTTTTCTCTCCCGCAATCTTTTGCCATTTATTCAGTAGGGATAAATCTGCCTCTGCCCGGGATGAAATCTCGAGCAAGCACACAACTCTTCTGCTCACTCCCAGGTAATAGATGTGCCTAGGTCACTTTAACTTGCAAACACAGTCTAATTTAGTAATTATGTTCAGTCCCAAACTCTAATCTTGGTTTAACTTGGTGTCTTCTCCTTCCCTTCCCCCAGCTGAGGCCAACTTTAGGGTGGGAGACTGCAATGGGAAACAGTGTGGTAGTGTGGCTGGGTCCCCACTTCTCTGCCCAGGGCTTCTCACTATCCAATCTCCTCAGGTGGAGGGAGGGTGGAGTTGGTGGGAGTAGGAGAGGTCTTACTTGAAACGTGTGGTCTTATCTGATGTCAGGCTCTCTCCGCCTCATAGATGTTTGAGCTGACCTATTCCCTGCTGGGGTGTTCTCTCAGACTCTCTGGAATTTGCTGTTGGGTCCCTCTTGCCTAAATTTCTCTTCACTCAGGGACATGCATTTTTTTTATGGGTGGTAAACTCCTTGCCCTCCAGTCAGATGTTAGAACCCCAGGCTGCTCTTCTTGAGTTCAGCCCACATGTGTTCCATGGGAAAATACTTATCCTTGCCAGACAGTCTCTAGAAGGGCAAGACATCTGTGGTGAAGGCAGCAACCTCTCCTGGGTCCACCAGGAAAACAAGGGGGTCAGCCTCTTAGTCTTTCCATCCTCTAGGTTTCCCAGGCACTGCATGTATGCATAGAAGATTGTCCCTGGATCCTTGATGCAGTTCTCTTCCTGTGTCCATCTCTTCTTTGGCTGTCAGAAAGTTCAGAAGTAAATTCGCAGCTCCGCTTTTTAATCATGTAGCAGTCCTGCAGCCTGTACATCTGTGTTTTAATTTTTCTGCTGAATCATGTCTAGGAGAGTGTTGCAGGCCAGTTTTCCTGGGGAAGCAGACTCTGAGATGGAGGTCTGTGTGCAGGAAATGTATTGGGATGTCTTGTTAGTAAGACCTGTAGGGGTGGGAAAGAAGCAGGACTGGCAGATGAGAAGGGGAACCGCAGCGCAATCATAGCAAAAGTCTCGGCCAGTTCTTGGAGAGCCCTGTGTCTTGGACGGTGCTTCGGAGTTATCTTGAATTGGGGAAAGGGGCTGAGCCTTTACACTCCTGCATGCACTAATCACTGGATGGGTGGTATAACTTCCGTGAGGCATGTGCGAGATCTGGGCAGCATACTACAGCATCCATTACAGGGAGAAACACACCTCCCAGTAAAGCACTTACACTCCGGATTCACGCTCTCTGAATTTGAATTCTAGCTGAATGATTGTTTGGGCTAGTTCCAGAATTTCCTCATCTGTAAAATAGATAATGATATTATCTACCTCATAAGTTTTTTTGCAAGGATTCAGTGAGTAATCCATATAAAGGGTTTAGACCCATAGCCGCCTCAGAGTCAGCACTCAATACATGTTAGCTAATATCATGCTAGTTCCTATATTTTCTGGTCTAAACTTTAAATTCATTATTTATGTGGCTATATCGTATATAATGTTCTCAGTGTCTTCAAAAACCTCTGTGCATTGAGGGAATTGATTCTAGGTCCTGGATCTGATCTGCAGTCGACACAACATGGGGAAAAGCCCAGGTATTCAGCAGTTATAACCCTACTAACTACTTCCTTTGAGGCCCGTCAGGTGGGGGGCTGTGCTGGGACCTGGGGTGGAGCAGAGTCTGAAGGTAGAACAGAAACAAGACAAAGCCGACAGATTCTGTTTGACAAATGATATTAAGATACTTACAAATCCTGCCTCCAAAATATGGCTTCTGAGCAAGGTAAAGGATATTATATTATGTATCACAAGGAGATTTTCCATTTCCCATGTATAACCCTGCCAGGCAGTTAAATGCCATAGAAAATACGGTGACAGCTTGCTGTGCTCCTGACACCATTATGCAGCCAGTGCATGAAATATGCCTCCTTTGAAAATAAACAGTTATTCATCAAGTTGTCTCTCACTAACATGATGTAATTATCTTCCCAAAATTATGAATTACATGATAGGTTCCCGACAAAAAGAGCATGATGTAAAGATGGGTTTCAGGACATCAGTTTGTTTCTAAGGAAAGGTTGGGCCCGCCACTCCTTGGGCTGCTTTTGCCACTGAACATGTCTCAGACTGACTGACTTCATGATGTGCATGGAGGAGAGAGGGACCATGGGGAGAATCAGAGCTTTCAGGTACCCAACAGGGGGGGTGTTGTCACATTTTTAGTTGGCCCACTCCAAGGCTGAGTGTGTCCAACCTAATGTCCCCAACTTTCTGGATGCTGAAATGGGTCAAAGGCTTATGAGGCCAGACGGGAGACCAGGACTGATCTGAGGATGCAGACATGGTCCATGAAGTTGGCTGGCTGCATCTGTGAGGGGCTGGGCACAAACTGTGAGTGCAGGGGTGGCAGCTGCCTGGCCTTGTAATATGTTACTGAACACCAGAGATTCCTTCCTTCGGTCTATGTGATTATTCCTTGTTCACGGCTGAAGTCTATAGAAGCAAAACATATCAGTAATTTCAGTAATTTCTTCTTAGAATATATTAGTGTCCCTGAGTTTTGTCTGACATGGAAGCCCCCCTCACTCATAGCAGGTGAGAAAACCTCCTTATTTCCTGAGAGATGAAGCCTCTGAGCTCAACACTCTCTGAGTCTCCCCTCTGTGACACGCCACGGTGTGTCTGTGCTCATCCTTTCTTCTCAGCCCCCTGTCAAAGAGGAATGGGTGTCCCTCCTATTGTCCAAAGCAAATGCATTTCATCCAGTTCTTTTGACCTGTGTTTTTAATTCCCTCTTATCTCCTTAGCACTCTTGCCATATCAAGTACTCCATTGTCGTGCAAATAAGACACTTTGCATAGTGTCTGACATAAGAATTCAACTCATGTTGGCTACTACTACGGTTATTATCACCAAGAAGATGCCAGTAAACTTTTCACATGTGGGTCAGCCCATACCTTCCACTTAGAATAGTATGGCCACTGAGTAACTGCTATCCAAGTGTTTGCTATCAATATCCTCCTTCCCCTCCTCCTCTAATCATCATCATTATTATCGTTATTATCACTATTATTATCCACCTGGGTAAAATTTCTACCAAGGGTTCTTTAAGCTGACTCCTAGAGTGACATATGCCCAATGAGCGTGAGGAATTAAAAAACAAAACCAAATCATTTCATAAGACATGAGAAGCTCTGATGACAGTTTCTAAGATATATAACTTTAGATTTTTATTTATTTTTTTATTCTTCCAACCTCTTTTTTCAATACATAGACACACATATACATATGTTTGTGTTTTTCCATAACTGGAACAAGTGAAATGCATCTTTTTAAGACATATATTACTAAATAACTCTATTATCAATATATCAACATGCTTATTCCCCTATCCAGTGCTTCTTAACCTTGGATGAACAATAGAATCACCTGGGAAGATGTAAAAAATCCAATCTATCAGGCCCTTTAGACCAATTAATTGAGAACTTCTGGAGTGGGTCTGTCAAACATCAGTGGGTTTTTGTAAAGCTCCCAGGTGATCTCAATGTGTAGCCATGGTTGAGAACCACTAGCCTGATCCTTTCCATCTCACTATTTTAATTGATTGAGTTACAGAATCTGCTTAGAATCGACTGCCCATCAACCAATCAATGCTGTGTGAATTCTTGAAATCATTCATTTCTCATTGTTGATGTCTGAGTGACCAGTTGTCCTTGCTTCCAAGGACAACTGAGTTATTTCCTTCACCCGTCTGTGAAGGATGTGCTGGGAACAGTCTGTGGAGAAAAAGTCTGGGTGTGGAACTCTTCAGTGTTTAATTTTTGACAAGATTTAACTGTTGTCCTCTCTAGTGGTGGGTGTGATAGGGGTCATGCTGGGGGCGAGGAGAACACACTAGTGTGATTAGTAACCCAGACAAATGTTAACAGCAGCAAAGACCTCATTTCATCACATCTTCAACCACTTCCCACTGTCTTCTCACCTTCACCAAAGACAGGCTCACGTGGCCCCTTTAACTCCAAACTCAGCCATTACCCCAGTCTCCCCTCAACCTCCCCTACTATGGTCCTTTGCAGCACAAGTAAATTTCTGGAAAGGTGAATGTATATGCTTAGTTTCTCTTTTTCACTCTGATGACACCTGCCCGCACTGTTCCAACCAAACTACCCAAGATTACAAATGGCTCCTACTTTTAGGATTCTTCTCCTACTCATCTGATTTCCCCTTCTCTGTTTCCTTTGTTGGCCCCACCTTTTCTATTCAAACTTCAAATTTCAAAGTTCTGTCCCCAGTAGAGTGGCCAGATTTAGCAAGTAAATAAATATTTTACCTGGTAACCCTAGCCAGCTCTCTTCTTGCCCATCTATGTTCTCCTTGGGATAGCTATTGCATGGCTTCACTATTCCCTTGGTAGACATGTCTTAAAGTCCATATCTTTTACTCTGTTTCCTGAGACTCAAACTGAGAAGTCCAGTCACCTCCTGGTTGTCTCCAAACACCTTAAACTAAATATACAGTCTGCCATCTCAAAACATGCTTCTCCTCCTGTGTTCCAATCTTGGGATACAGTTTCCTTTAAAGGAAGGAGTACAGAGCTCCTCTCTTCTCTTTCCAAGCTCTTCCTTCCTTCTCCCAGAGAGGAGAAATTGATATGCATGGGTCATATTTTTAAATCTAATCAGGCCCTATTTATTTGGGGGACATCACTATACTTTAGAACGGGGGCTGGCAAACTTTTTCTATAAAGGGCCAGATAACTATGTTAGGCTTTGTGGGCTATATCTTCTCTGTTGAAGCTAAAAGCAGTCATTGACAATAGGTAAATGAACGGGCATGGCTGTGTTCCAATAAAGTTTTGTGTATGGACAATAAAATTCAAATTTTATACAATTTTTACTTGCCATGAAATATCACTCTTCTCTTAATTTTTTCCAGGCATTTAAAAATGAAAAAATCATTCTTAGCTTATGAGTCATACAAAAACAATCAATGGGCCACGTGCTCCATAGTGTGCCAACCTCTACATTAAGAGGTATGGGCGGAACTTTCTCAACTGTTTTGCTTTCTCTGTGGAGCCAAACTAGTTTGCTGACCCAGGCCTTTCTCCAACTAAGCAGATCTGACCATCTGTCTCTTATCTATCTCTTCTTTCTACATGTCTAAAGTGATAAGGGCCCCAACCAGCCTGGCTGTCTTGTACTCTCTCCTCTCTTTTGGGCTTCTTTCAACCATGTGATCAGTGTGGCAAGAGTTGAAACCTGAGTCTGGGCTTTGAGGGAGAAAGGAGCAGGAAAATTGAGCAGAATCTTTTACCTGATTTACCCTGTTCTTTTATTTGCTGTGTGTGTGTGTGTGTGTGTGTGTGTGTGTGTGTTTTCTCTTGGTAATTTCACAGTAGGTGGCAATGGTTTGGGAAAGGATTGTGGTAGGCCCTGGTTTTCTGGCTAAATACTAAATAATAACACCTCAAATCCCAGTATTATTTCTAACAAATAATATCACCATCCTCCCGGGACCCCAGCTAAAACATGTAAATCATCTTGGCTGTTTCCTGATCTGTTATCTCCATACCCAACGAATCTCAAATCGCTATAGGCACCGTTGCTATTTTGTGCCTTAATGTTGATCCCCTCCTACCCTCCACTCTTGATGCCTTTGGGCATGAAATAATTTTTAAAATTGCAATGGGAGTAGGGGAAATTTTTATGGTGACTATGTGATGTCAGAATTAACCAGAGATTTAAATTTGTATAGAGCAATGGTGAATAAAAAATGATTGTGGAGGAAAACAAGATGGTGGCTATGAGCAGACACATGATGGTGGCCATGGCTTCAGAAGGAGAGGTTGACCCCACAAAGTAATAGAGTCGCTTTATTGTTTGGAATTCTGCACATTCTAGGAATATATTAGAGACTGTCAAAGAATTAATAACACAATCACCTGCTTGGAACAAGTGGCAGCTCTGAAGAGAGTAATGGAGAGGTTCCCAGGATTTGAAAACTGCCTTTCTCCTCCCTCTTCTTTTCTTACTTCGGATTTATGAATATGCTTATCCCTCCCCATTCCAGTTAGAGCAGACTTGTTAGCCTTGATTAGAAGATTTCATATCTATGGTATTTTTCTATGTTAATTAACTTTCTCTCTATGACCTTGGGTTTAAAATACTTCCAAAGAACATGGAGAACACAACTCTACTTCTTTCATATGACAAATATATTCCCAGATCTCTTGGGAGCAGAAACACCATTCCAGACAAACTTTCCTTGAGGAGGAGGCCTCAAAGTCGTAAGGAGGGAAGTGCTCACCTGTGTGCACTGCCATCCTGTCTCTAGTCTGGCTGTCCTTGTCTCCAGTCCCTGCCCACCCCCAATCCCTCCTCAGCAGAGTCATCTTTTAAAGGACACATCTGAGCAAGCCAATCTCCTCAGAAACTCTCAGTGGTAGAGTTGCCTACAAATAAAGCAAACTCCTGAACAAGGTGCTCCAGCTCTTCCTTTGAGCTGCCTTCCACAAGCTTCCCAGCCCCATCTCTGACTATACCCTCTCTGTCTGCCCTGAAGGTTCAGGCAGCTCTGGGGCGCAGGCATTGAACCTCCATGATACAGGCTGTTCACATGACTTCTCTGCACTGAACAAACCACATACTCTTTTGTATCTATTGCTCAGCTCCCTTTACCGTGAAATTATCTTGTTCCTAGTCTCTGCCTATTAAAATTTTACTCAGCTTTCAAGGTCAAGTCCTGTCTTCTCCATGGAAGGTTCAAACATTCTCTCAGTCTGTTCCCCACAGTACATTGCCACTCCTTTGTTAAACACTAGTTCATTCTGACCTCTGTTATGTCAGTTTGATCACACACTTATTCATTCCATAAATATTTTTAAATGACTTCCTGAGTGTCAGGCGCTGCATCAGGCACAGGAGATAAACAGGGAGCAAGATTGAACTCTAGATACTCTTCTTGACTGCATGGGGTGATAGGGACCACTGGTCCTAACTCCCTAACAGTAGGCACTGTGGGATGAACTGAGACGTTCCTGGTCAGCATGAATTAGGGAAGAATAGCAGTCAGTCTCACTATTACACATTGGTTTTACTGAATGGGATGTGCAACCTGATGGGAAAACTGAATTGTTTAGGACAATAGAGGGAATTTTCAGTGCCTTGACAAAAAGAAGACAGAAGAAAGAGACTACTCAGAAAGTAGTTCTTTCTCTAAAGAGGCTATACAGAAAAAAATTAAAATATCCAAGAGAAAGTTGGCTTACATGTTGCTGTATTGTATGGAATGAAATGAAATCATTCATGGGAAGTATTCAGCACCATGCCTAAAACATAATAAGAATCAGTACCATTTAGTTGTTGTTGTTATTATTATCATTTTACCCCTTCCTCTGAATCTCCATGAAATCTTCATTAACATTTTTTGTCAATCCTTTGGAGCTGGTCTTTTTGGTGGGAAGGGAAGATATCAGGAGTCTGAGGCAAACTACTAAGTCTGGCCTTGTGGTGGGCTTAGGGGATAAATCAAAGGCTACCCAAAGAGAACCAGTCACATTTGAGTATTATATATACCATTTATTGAGTGTTTCCCTTGTGCCAGGAACTGGGCTAAGAGTTTGATGAACATTATTATTTTAATTTAATCCTCAAAATACCCTATGACATAGATACTATTATCATCCCCATTTCACAGATGAGGAAACTGAGGCATCAAGAACACAAATAATTTGCTCAAAATTATACAGTTAATAAGTGGGTGGAGCTGGTATTCAAATCCTAAATTTCCAAAGCTCACCCATGCTACCATTTACTTCCTACTGTCCCTCCACTAACCATGAGCTCCCTGAGGGCAGGAAAAACATAGTCGTGAAGGAGGTATGGCCTAGGACACTATCCTCATTTTATAAAGAAGAGAAATGAGACTACGAAGAGTTAAGTGACATAGTCAGTTCATTTTGAAATCAGCACTTCAGCCCCTGTCTTCTGACCCCTACCCCAGTGCTCTTTCCATCATAGGAGGTTGACTTTATGTGCAAATGTAAAATTCCCATGTTATGCATGATTGCTGTCTTCACTCCTGGGTTGATAGGATCACCAAGCCCCAGCCAGGATTAGAGTCTTCTTCGATTTATGTCTTATTCTTTTCTGATCTGGATTATTCAAATGTCAGTTGGACGAATGGACGAGGGCTGCTTTGCAGTCTATGTTCAATTTAAAGTACATGATGCCTGTCAGACTTTTATTTTTAAAAGGGAGCTCTCATCGACGCAGGGGTACTATTTTAGAGATGATTCTATGATTGGTTTTAGAGAATAGATCAGATACAATTCAGAAAGATAGTGTTGAAATTCATGATATGTGAAGAAAAAGGGAACTTAATTCTCAAATGAACTCCTGGTAAGAACAAAAATATTCTCTGAAATATTTCACCAAAGTCTTCTGAGGCCATTAAGAATGTGCCCAGCCAGGGCTGAGAAGTACCTTAATGGTTATTTCTTTATGACAATTGAATTATAGCATCAATCTCCACCTAATTGAATCACATTGGAGCAGGTTATTTTAAAAATTAGATACAAGTGTTCTGGTTTAAAAGGTGGATGGCTAGTAACCCTTGACACAACCTCTTGCAACCTCCCAGTAAAAGTCTATGAAACAGAGAAAATGTCAAAAATGCATTTACGCAACTGCAGATTAGGACAGACGCACTGCTGCCAGAATCTGGGACTAATTAACACCAACTTTTATGCCAATGGAATTGGCCTGAGAATACAGATCCTGTCCTACTCTTGCTCTGTTATTGGAAACAGAGCAAGTCTGGTAGACTGAAAACAATAATGATATTAGTTAACATTGTTAAAAGATAAACTGAGGCATATTAAAAATTTTAAGAGTTTATTTGAGCAAAAGTTGATTGGAATTGGGCAGTGCCAAACCAGAAGTGGTTAGGAGTGATCCAATGACAGTAGCTATGGGCAAGAGTTTTACAGAGAAGATGCAAAGCAAAACAAGGACATCGTTTGATTGGCTATAGCCTCAGCAGTTGCATTATTTGGGAAAGGCTCTTTGGCTCTTTGGTGATTGATTCTTCTTCTTACCCTTGGGGCATTTATAGGAACTGACTCTGACGAACATTTCGGTATTCTTATGCAGGCTACCAAGGCAATAGAGACACCTCAGTCTAATGGCCTCCGTGTTTGATTACTTTCATAACCCTTATTGAATGCTGACCATGTACAAGGTGCTGTTATAAGCATTTCACATAAAATTAAATTATTTAACCCTCTCAACAGCTCTGTGAAGTAGGAACTATTATTTCTTCCATTTTACAGATGAGGAAACTGAGGCACAGAGAGACTATGATTACAAACATAAGAAGAAACTGATAGTTGTTTAATTTGCGAATGACTTCTGTAGACAAATGAGAACCAAAAAACCCCATCACAAAACTGGGGTTACAGAGAATTTGAACAATACATACATATTATAATATATAATATAAACAAAAATATACCTTTTATTAAAATGTTTGAGAAACATTTACATTTACAAAAACTGATCTTACACTAAACCACAAAGAAAAGTTCAATAAATCTCAAAAAGTAGAAATTGTAATGACTACATTTTCTGCCTAAAATGCAATAAATCTAGAAATCAAGAAAAAAGTTTAAGGATAAAGCCCTCAACCTCATGGAAGTGAAAAATACTCTCCTAAAAAAAAACTATCAGTAAGAGAGGAAATCAATGGTGCAATTGTAGGTCATTTAGAAAATTGCAATGAGAACACATTAAATCAAAACTCACGGGATGTTGTCAAAGCTGTCCTCATAGGCAAACTCACAGCATAAAATGATCTCATTGTTTAACAACAACGAAATGAAATAAACTTTCTTCTTTGACTCAGTAACTTAGAAAATAAACAGCAAGATAAATTAAAAAGAAGCAGAAACAAGCATCATGAAATTGATACCTGTGGTGGAGACCGTAGGATGATTTTCTTTTTTTAAAAAAAAATATTTATTTATTTATGTGGCTGTGCCAGGTCTTACTTGCGGCACACGGGATCCTCGTTTCTGCTTGTGGGAACTTTAGTTGCAGCATGTGGGATCTAGTTCCCTGACCAGGGATCGAACCCAGGCCCCTTGCATTGGGAGCGTGGAGCCTTAACTGCTGGACCACCAGGGTATCCCTAGGATGATTTCTGTAACCTTATTTCCTCTTGTCTTCTTCTACAGAAGCTGGGAAGTGAATTAACTAACTTCTTAGAACTGCTTGTAAGTACAAGTGGCCATGTGAAATAAATCTTATCACTGAGATACCAATGGAGGATGATTGAGGGGGCTTCCTGGAACACTCTTGCTTTAATGGTAGAAAGGGGTACTGTCAGAGCTGATTCAGTGCTTTCTCTCTTCCCCTTCCCTGGCCACATTTTCTGCCTTGAATGTACCTCTGATGTCTGACATAATAACCATCTTGTAAACAGGAAGTCACAAACATGAGGAGGGAAGTCAATGGATAGGGATAGTGAATTGAAAAAACAGAATGAGTCTGATCCCCGAGTAGTTAAATAATGCTAGCAACCATCTACCTCTGAGCTCATTTGTATGTTGGAAACAATCGATGCCTATTTGTTGAAGCCAACGTTAGTTGGATTTTCTGATGCATGCAGCTAAATACACACCTCTAACGGTATAAAAATCAAAGAACAGATTTTGAAAATAAAAACAAAACGTCTGGCAAATCTAATTTTTAAAAAGAGTGAAAAAAGCAAATATATAAATAAAAGTAGTATTTAGTCCAATATATCAAAAATACAGAAAGAATTTTAAAAATTTTAAAGAATGTCATGCTAATGAAATTGACAATCTCAAAATGAATCTTTTGCTATAGAAAAAATAAATGAAAAATAATTATTGCGCATTCAGGTTTTTTATTTCCTTCTAATTATTGTATTAGTTACACCTTGGTTAGGAAAATAAAGTACTCTGGGTATTTTAGATAGAACATGATTTAGGACAGGGAACATTGGGAAACACATTGGGAAACACATTGGGAAAACATTCGGAAACACACACACACACACACACACACACACACACACACACACACACACACACACACACACACACACACACACACACCCCTTTGAAAGAAACAGAGAAGCAAAAGCCAGGGAAGATGGCTGATAGCACTCAGGTTCCAGACAGCTTTCAGGATATCTGGAAGTTGCTATGTCTCCCCAGTCTGCAACTGCAAGAAACCAATCCCTGCCAATGGTCACAGTTGCCTGCAGCACCAAGATAGGTATCTCTGGGAGGAAAGACCCTGAGGCCACTGCACTGCTTTCCCTTCTGCCTTTTAAATCTCACAGTGAGTGCCTCTCATTAACAGACCATGAGTCAGAAACCTGACAGCAAAGGATTTTGAGAAATGTAGTTCTCAGGTTTCCAGCCCCTGTACTGTAGAGAGAGCACAGAAGGAGTGGGAAGAGGGGAATGGTACCAAGTACCAGCAGCCATCCGGGCACGTTTATTTATTTTATTATTGAATATTTTACTTAGGAAAAAACAAAAACCCCATATTTCTCTCTCTCTATATATATATGATATAATATATAAAGTATATAATAATTATAGATTTTGTATACTTATGTAAGAATTATAAAAATATATAAATTACATATAATATACAAATAATTACATAAATATATATGTCCATGAAATTCTCATGCTGTATAACTGTGCACACCCTCCCTCCGTAACATATTGTCTTACAATCCTGGAAGCAGGATTATGTTCAAATGTGTTTAACTACAGACAATTTAATGAAGGCATTATTTATAGAGAAGTGGGCAAGGGTTTAGGAAGTTAATGTATATTGAGGTATCCAAAACCAGCAACAATGGGAAGCCATTACCATCCCAGGCCTGAAAGGGGCAAAGAGTGTGGAGGTTTTAAAGCATGGCCACAAATTTTTTGCTACTCCTTCCTTGAAGAAATAGAGCTGAATTCCCGTCGGCTTGAGTGTGGGTTAGACTTAGAGACTCCCTTCAAAGGAACAGAATGTGGCGGAAGTGAGGGGGTGTGACTCCTGAGACTGAAAAGCATGTGCTTCTTCCTTGTTCTCTCTCTCAGATCGCTTGTTCTTAGGGAAGCCAGCTGCCTTTTCGTAGGACACTCAAGCAACACTTTGGAGAAGCCCACAGGGTAAGGACCTGGGGCCTCCTGCCAACAACCATGTTCAAGAGCTCGGAACCAGATCCTCCAGTCCCAGTCAAGCTTCAGATCACTGCAGCTCAACCCACATCCTGATGCAGCTTCATGAGAGACCCTGAGCCAGAACTACCCGGCTGTCAGAAACGATGTGGGAGAGTAAATGTTTGCTGTTAAATTGGCAGGGGGGGATAATTTTCACGCTGCAGTAGAGAACTATGCATGGAGAAAATAATGCCCCTAGAGATGGTG
Source organism: Orcinus orca (assembly GCF_937001465.1). Taxonomy (NCBI): domain Eukaryota; kingdom Metazoa; phylum Chordata; class Mammalia; order Artiodactyla; family Delphinidae; genus Orcinus; species Orcinus orca. The sequence goes on along the minus strand of NC_064566.1, from coordinate 41,905,176 downwards.
AAGATTTGAATTGTGGAGAAGAGGCTTCAGGGTAAGAACGGTAGCCATGGAGAATATGGCTGTTGCCAGACCACCGGGCCCAGGCTGGGAGGGAGGGAGAGGCAGAAGAAAGCCTTCTGCTCTCTCTCCTCCTGTCCTTCAAACTTCTACCAGTGCACATATTGACCATGCCCAATAGAAGCTAGAGGGCAAGTGAGCCCCCAACTGTAAAGATTAGGCCTGTGTCACAGAGCAGGACTGAGCAGGTCAGAGGATGACTCTTATGGAGCCAACAAAGGATAATGAGAACATATTTAGATCGTCTCACTTACGGACAACGTTTCAATCAGGATTTGGTCAGAGAAGGAAAACCCCCAGGAGATATATAACATAGGGATATATTATAGAGACCTTATACAATTGTGGGAGCTGGTTAAACAATTTCTATATGGCTGTTGCTTCTGTGTCTGGGGCTGGAGCCTAAAATCAGCAAAGTAGGCCATGAGGAAAGAAGGATGGACATGAAGTGGGGCAGCAAGAACTGGAGCCTGCAAAGACCGACTGGACCCTACCTCGGCCTCTCATCACCCACCAAGCCTCCAATTTTGATACTAGGGGGATCTGCAGGAGAAATTGGCACCCTTCTCATGGAGCTGAAACGTACCCAGCCCAGGAGTCAGTGAAACTGAAGATGTTGGCTGCCAGGGACTTGGGGTGCTGTGGCCTGGCTGCTGTCCCACCACAATCAGTGGGAGAGCCCGGAGAGCAGTGACAACACTCTAACTGGCATCAATGCCTCATGCCTGGCACTGACTTATGAGTGTATGAGAATATGGCTCCTGCTTCACTTCCCTTTCCCAATCTCACATGATTGTCTCTTGCGGTCCAGCTAACCCAGAACTATGCACAGAAGGGAATTCTAGAAACACTCCCAGCTAAACTAAGTTGATACGGTACAAATCCACCACAGAGTTGCAAAAGGACAAAATATAATGGCAAAATGAAGTATTACGAGAATTATTTACCACAGCTATATCAGGTTTAGTCCAGGAAGCAAGGATAGATTCACATTAGAAACGTTTTCAGTTCAACAATCTCAATAAGAAAAGCTGTATGATAATCTCAGTAGATGGCAAAAAGAGGTTCAGATAAAGTTCCACATTCATGCCTGATTAAAAAGATCCTCATAGAAATTTAGGAATAAGAAGACACTCCCTTTAACTTGCAATATCTCATATAGACAAGCTGTATCATCCTTAATATTGAAACACCAGAAACATTCCCATTAAAACCAGGAAGAGGCAGAAATGCTGGATGTCTGTATTATGTGGCACTGTTCCAGAAATTTTATCTGCTGCAATAAGATATCAGGCAGAAATAAAAGGTAAAATTATTGGAAAGGAAGAGTCAAAATCACTGTTATTTGCAGACAATATGATTATATATCTTTAAAAAACTGCAGGGGAATTAACTGAAAGTTCTTAACATTAATTCATAATAAGTAAAATGGTAGCATACAAGAAAAATGTGCAAAATCCAGAAGCTTTCCTCTATGCCAGCAATGCCCCTCATGAAATACAATGAGGAACAGAATCCAACAACAATAGAAACCAGAAAACATTAAATTCCATGACACTGGCCTTTTTGATGAATACAGATCATTTATTTTGTTGAATGTCTCCTAATTTGGGTTTGTCTGATGTTTCCCCATGATTAGACTCAGGTTATGCATTTTGGGCAGGAATATCTCAGAAATGATGCTCTATCCTCCTTCTTGCATCCTCTTATGAGGAACATGATGCCAATTGTCCCATTACTGATGAGACTAACTTGTATCTCTGTTAATGTGGTGTCTGGAAGTTTCCTCTTCTGTAAAGTTATTATTTTTTCTTTTGTAGTTATTAAGCACCTGTGGGAATTTATTTTGGAAACCCCTATTTCTCATCAAACTTTCACCCATTGTCAAATATTGTATATGACAATGCTGACAAGGATGTGGTGAGATGTATGTTTATTCACAATGCCAGCACAAGTATAAATAGGTCACAGTCTCTGAAAAGCAACTGAGTGATCCTTATAAGGAATATTAAAAATTGTCATAGTCTTTGATCTAATAATCCAACTTCTAGGAATCTATTCTAAGAAGGATAAAAATCAGAAGTGTGGCCAGAGAAGCATTGCTTTCATGTCAGAAATAGTTATAATAGTGAAAACTTGGTAACAAGATAAATGTCCAATAATAAATGGATGGATAAATAAGTTATAATAGTTCTATAAAAAGAAATAATATACCACCAATTATAATATTCTTTCGAGACTAATCAAAAAAAGTCACTAAATAATATTGTTTGAAGGTAGGATTTTAAGCTGCATGTACAGTATATACTTACAGGATATTAATCTTTTAGAAAAAATATACCAATATTTTAATAGTATTTTTTCCAGGGGTAGTTTTGCAGGTAATTTTCATTGTTTCTTTTATATTTATATATGTATTTGCTGTATTTCCCCAGTGTTCTACAATAATGTATTTATGCATTCTTTTTATAATTGAAAAAAACTTAAAAAACACCATGTACAAATTAATTTTCCTGCACATTTTTCTTGTATAAATTTGTGATCCATGTGTTACCTCCTCTGAAGTCAGCAACAAAGAATCAATGGAACAGCTGACAAAGCAGGTAAAATCACTTTGATGTGTTTGATTGTCATCAAAATGTGACATGTAATACTGTACGATTATGTCCGTCTGGTCTGACCATTTTATTTATTAACCTTGCAGATTTAATCAGAAATTCACCCAATAGTTAGGCAATATTTTATAATTTACAATGCACTTTCATATACATTATCTCATTGATTAAATGCTGAGCTATTTTAGGTCATTTCAATCCGACCATGGAGAAAACTTTAAAAACTTCACTGAAAACTGAAGTCACTTAGCCTCTTTTGACCCCTCTTTGCTTGCTGTGAGCACACTGCGGTAGAAAGGGCTCCGACCTGAGATTCCAAAGACTGGGGTTTAAGTTGTCTTTCTGCTCCCTATCAGCAGTGTGACCCTCACAGTCACTTCATCTGTGTGCCCTTCATTTTCCTGGTCTTCAAGACAAAAGACTCCTAAGGTTTCATTTAGCTGTGTTAGGCTGTGATTCTTAGATGACGTATCAGTTCCTTCCATGTCCCATATGCTGCAATGTCAACAAACATCAGCGCCCTTGCAGTGTGTCTGCAAACATCATCCCACAAATGTACTTTCACAAGTTCACCTTGGAAGAGGACTATATTTTATTTTGCCCTGGCAATCGTAAGCACTGGGCAAAATTGCATTTTCATTTCATTTCTCTTGAAACTTTGGACCTCTCTCTTACATGGCCCAGTTTTTGATGTTGACTCCTTTGCCACTCTAACCCACTTGAAAGACTTTTGGCCACACTGCGGTGAAAGGAACTTTATACATAAATGCACAGCTATTAGGCATTATGCAAGAGGGCGCGCCATGGTACTCCAAGCTCAATAAACAATGTCTCAAACACTTCCCAGTGAGTTGGGAGAAATAAGGGGAAAGGGGAGTTCATGCTCCCAATTCCTCAAGGAGACCATGCCTTGAGCAACTATTTACAAAAATACGCTTTTCAATTGACCCTCACACTAAACCCTGTAGCATTTTTATGAAACCAGGCTCCTTAGAGAGCACAGTTTGATTAATTAGTGAGTTGCTTCATCTGAGACCTGTTTTAGATATGGCTTGCTAACCTTGCCAAGTTTTTAAGGCTTCCAGTAGTCTTTGCGAAACTAACGTTTGGGAACTGAATATTAATTGAGGGCCAACCCACAGTATGGCTAAAGCCAATTGTATCAGTTAACCCAAACAATCTTGTGAGCTATCGTATCTGTATTTTACCAAAGGAGAAAAATGTCTCAGAGATTAAACGAGTCACCCTAGGTCAGACAACTAGAGAGATCTGCCTGACAGAATCTGTGATCTTTTGACTGCACCATGGTTATCCAGATCTGGGGAATTCTGGGTAGGGTTTGGTTCATCTTCATTCTGTTGCTATAAGATCATTTATTCATTCAACAAATATTGACTGAGTGTCCCCGTTTGTGTTTTGTTTTTTTCTTTAACATCTTTATTGGAGTATAATTGCTTTACAGTGGTGTGTTAGTTTCTGCTTTATAACAAAGTGAATCAGTTATACATATACATATTTCCCCATATCTCTTCCCTCTTGCGTCTCCCTCCCTCCCACCCTCCCTATCCCATGCCTCTAGGTGGTCACAAAGCACCAAGCTGATCTCCCTGTATCATGCGGCTGCTTCTCACTAGCTATCTATTTTACATTTGGTAGTGTATATATATCCATGCCACTCTCTCTTTGTCCCAGCCTACACTTCCCCCTCCCTGTATCCTCAAGTCCATTCTCTAGTAGGTCTGCATCTTTATTCCTGTCTTGCCCCTAGGTTCTTCATGACCATTTTTTTTTTTTTTAGATTCCATATATATGTGTTAGCATATGGTATTTGTTTTTCTCTTTCTGACTTACTTCACTCTGTGTGACAGACTCTAGGTCCATCCACCTCACTACAAATAACTCAATTTCGTTTCTTTTTATGGCTGAGTAATATTCCATTGTATATATGTGCCACATCTTCTTTATCCACTCATCTGTTGATGGACACTTAGGTTGCTTCCATGTCCTGGCTACTGTAAATAGAGCTGCAATGAACATTGTGGTACATGACTCTTTTTGAATTATGGTTTTCTCAGGGTATATGCCCAGTAGTGGGATTGCTAGGTCGTATGGTAGTTCTATTTTTAGTTTTTTAAGGAACCTCCATAGTGTTCTCCATAGTGGCTGTATCAATTTACATTCCCAGCAACAGTGCAAGAGGGTTCCCTTTTCTCCACACTCTCTCCAGCATTTCTTGTTTGTAGATTTTTTGATCATGGCCATTCTGGCTGGTGTGAGGTGATACCTCATTGTAGTTTTGATTTGCATTTCTCTAATGATTAATGATGTTGAGCATTCTTTCATGTGTTTGTTGGCAATCTGTATATCTTCTTTGGAGAAATGGCTGTTTAGGTCTTCTGCCCATTTTTGGATTGGGTTGTTTGTTTTTTTGATATTGAGCTGCATGAGCTGCTTATAAATTTTGGTGATTAATCCTTTGTCAGTTGCTTCATTTGCAAACACTTTCTCCCATTCTGAGGGTTGTCTTTTCATCTTGTTTATGGTTTCCTTTGCTGTGCAAAAGCTTTTAAGTTTCATTCAGTCCTATTTGTTTATTTTTGTTTTTATTTCCATTTCTCTAGGAGGTGGGTCAAAAAGGATCTTGCTGTGATTTATGTCATAGAGTGTCCTGCCTATGTTTTCCTCTAAGAGTTTTAAAGTATCTGGCCTTACATTTAGGTCTTTAATCCATTTTGAGTTTATTTTTGTGTATGGTGTTAGGGAGTGTTCTAATTTCCTTCTTTTACATGTAGCTGTTCAGTTTTCCCAGCACCACTTATTGAAGAGGCTGTCTTTTCTCCACTGTATATTCTTGCCTCCTTTATCAAAGATAACGTGACCATATGTGCATGGGTTTATCTCTGGGCTTTCTAGCCTGTTCCATTGATCTATCTTTCTGTTTTTGTGCCAGTACCATACTGTCTTGATTACTGTAGCTTTGTAGTATAGTCTGAAGTCAGGGAGCCTGATTCCTCCAGCTCTGTTTTTCGTTCTCAAGATTGCTTTGGCTATTCGGGGTCTTTTGTGTTTCCATACAAAATGTGAATTTTTTTGTTCTAGTTCTGTGAAAAATGCCAGTGGTAGTTTGATAGGGATTGCATTGAATCTATAGATTGCTTTGGGTAGTATAGTCATTTTCACAATGTCGATTCTTCCAATCCAAGAACGTGGTATACCTCTCCATCTATTTGTATCATCTTTAATTTCTTTCATCAGTGTCTTATAATTTTCTGTATACAGGTCTTTTGTCTCCTTAGGTAGGTTTATTCCTAGATATTTTATTCTTTTTGTTGCAATGGTAAATGGGAGTGTTTGTGTTGATGTCTTAGTCTGTTCTGGCTGCTATAACAAAATACCACAAACCTAGTGCCTTATAAACAACAGAAATTTATTTCTCACAGTTTTGGAGTCTAGAAATCTGAGCCCAGGGTACCAGCACAGTCAGATCTGGTAAGGGTGCCCTTCCAGGTTGCAGACTGCCAACTTATTATATCCTCACATGGCAAAGAACAGAGCAGAGAAAGCAAGCTCTCTTGTGCCTCTTACAAGGGCACTGATACCATTCATGAGGGCTCCACCAGTACGACCTCACCTAATCCTAATTACCTCCCAAAGATCTTACCTTCTAATAACATCACAGTGGGAGGTGGGGGTGGAGTAGAGCTCGACATATGAACTTTGGGGGAAGGGCACAGCCATTCTGTCCATAACAGTCAGGAACCATACTAGGCTCTGGGAATTCATTATTGAATGAAAAGGAAAAGTTATTCCAAATGTTGGAGCTTACCTTCCAATGGGGAAGACAGATAATAAACAAAATAAGTAAGTAAAATACCTAGTGTGTAAGTGGTGATATGTGGGATAAGTTGACAGAGAAGATCAGTTTGGGACACTTTTAATTTTGAGATGTCTGTTAGATATGCAAATGAAGGACGAACTGTGGGGACAGTTGGAAATATGGGTCTGGAGTTCAAGGGAGAGGTGAGTGAAAATACTTCACTATAAAAAATGAGTCAGAGGAGAAATCCTAGAATTTTCTGTATTTGTAGTTTTTGTTTTTGTTTTTTTTGCGGTATGCGGGCCTCTCACTGTTGTGGCCTCTCCCGCTGCGGAGCACAGGCTCTGGACGCGCAGGCTCAGCGGCCATGGCTCATGGGCCCAGCCGCTCCGCGGCATGTGGGATCTTCCTGGACCGGGGCACGAACCTGTGTCCCCTGCATTGGCAGGTGGACTCTCAACCACTGCGCCACCAGGGAAGCCCTCTGTATTTGTAGTTTAATAACTCCCAGTCTCAACCCTGTCAGCAAAGTCTGAGTACAAAGACCTGGAGGTTAGAGAAACAATGTGTGTGTGAAGAATTAAAAGATGCTCGGTACAGCTGGAGTGCGATGTGAGGGAGACGGATAAAGAAGAGACTGGAGAGTGACCAGAGAAAAGATGGAAAGGATCATAAGGAGGTTGGACTTTGTTCAGAGGAGAACAGGAGGACCATGAAAGCATTGAAAGGAGAGACACTGTGTGCTTTAGAGAGAGAACTCTGGCTGCAATGAACGCTGAACAAAAGGGCAAGACTGGAGGCAGGAGGCTCACCCAGAATCTGCTGCAGGAGCCCAGGTGAGAGAGATGGGCAGCCTTAACCAAGGCAGTGGCAAAAGATGGAGAAAAGTGAGTGGGGTCCAGTTAGGTTTGGAAACGAAGGGTGGGCAAGGGTGAGAAGGGAGTTGGGACGCCCAGGTTTCTGGCTTGGGCACGTGGGTAGAAGGCAGTGCACTTACCAATATGGAGACTTAGGAAGGGCAGCCGACTTGGAAAGGCCAAAGGTGAGTTTAGTTTTGCATGTATTGTGTTTGAGGTAGCTGTGGAAAGTCCCCGTAAACAGTTGAGTGTGTGGATCTGAAACTCATGGGTGACATCTGAAATATATTTGGAATACACATACACACACACACACACAATGGATGGGGGTCACCCAGGGCTAGTGTAATGCATGCAAAGTGAAGGGCACAGAACCCCAAGGAACCCTGCAATGTCCACATGCACTATCTAGTTTATCTGTTTAACAACCCTGTGAATTGAGGTTTTTCTTTTCAGTTTTCTCCAGAACCGATTGGTTAGACAACCAGAGGCATTTCCCAGCTCTCAGCCTGGAACTCTATGTCAAATCTGCTTACATGAGAGTTACACGCTTACTACATGAGGAGCACCTGCTACATGAAGGCATGTGGAGAAAGTCTGAGTGCTATCATGGAGTCTTTTTTTAATGCTAGAAGAATGCAATGTTTTACACGGGTTAAAATGAGAAACTCCCCATTTTTACAACTTTTGAGGCAAAAGTTATCAACATGGTTAAAGTCAAGCTATAGAACCACAGAAATCAGCTAGGATGTGGAGGTTTTAAATACATGAAAATAGTCTTTTGGTCAATTAAGGTGACAAAAAGTAACATTTCCACATGTTCCTTTCAGTGAAGTAATTAATTGGTCAGGAGGAAAGGTGGTCAGACAAAGAATCATTCCACAAAGAGAAATATCACAAAATATAAAGTATTTTATTACTTTTTACTACCTTTCTTGTAGGAGTTCACCGGAGGAAAGGGAAAATATTTCTGTAGAATCTTCAGAAAACCTTTTCATGTGGGCTGATTCCAAATACATAAAAGAGAGTAGAGACTTTTGAAAGGAACTTTTAAAAATAATGGGTAAGTGGTTTTTTTCCCTTGTTACACTGTGCGATTTTAAAACATCTTAAATCCTCAAACGGAAATCCACTGAAATGCAGTCATTTCATTGTAGGATACACTGAAAATAAAATTTAACCCAGTGACTGTGCATCAAAGTGAGAAAGATTATATGCTAGAATGGCACTTGGAGCCCATTTCATGGTCCTCATAGCTGACTGCCACAGAGCACCTTGGGAGCAAGCTTTCAATGCCAATGTGTAATTATTCATATTCATCTTAGCCATGAGATATGACTCCTACATTTATATAAAGGAGAAAAGAAAGTCATTTTCTAAGTTTGTTTCCACAGCAACAATATTCCATACTTTCTTCTTCTGTGTCTAAACATGAACAAGCTTCAACTAGAGGGAGTGTAATAGGGAAGAATCTTTGTATTCTTTTATAAGTTAATCACTAAAGGGCTGTTACCTATAAGCTTAAATTACACATAATGGCCCATCTCTGGGAACCCTGCCTCCGAGGTAATGAGCATTAAGCTAAATACTGTTGTTTAGGTCACAGGAAACATCCTGACTAGGACCACCTGTGAATGGCTGCAGGCAAGAAGAAATTAACACATCCCCTTCCGGGGTCTGGCCGGAACCAGAACTTTACTCCCTCCCCTTTTAGTATAAAAGAAGCCTGAACGCTAACTCGGGAAAGCTGGTTCTTTGGGACGGTAGGCCGTCCTTTTCTGTGTCTGCTGGGTCTCCAACTGAAGTCCTACTCCTTGCCCGAACAACTCATCTCTTGATTCATTGGCCTGTTGTGCAGTGAGCAGTATGAGCTTGGACTCAGTAACAAATATTGGTAAAGCCAGCCAGGAGGCTAGTTGCTCATGGCCAGCTGACCCCGGTTGGGGAATTCTTGGGTAAGGCCCTAGCAGCTGCTGGGACCACTTGTCCTGAGGATCTGCCCTTAGAAATTCCCCCGAAGCAACCCTGGCTGCCCCAGTGCATCGCAATTGGAGCAAGCAGTCAACATTTGGGAGTCGACGGGCTCAATACAGTGGGGTAAGTCACTTTGGTGTGTACAGCTGGAAACTTTATTTTCTCTACCTTTGGGGCTTTTCCTCTGGAATAAGCCAATTGTTTTGTATTTGGGGTACCCTGTTGGAGAGAGGAAGTAGTTGCTGAACTATTACCTGATTTGTGAACAAGTTTCTTTGGATGCTAGCCTTTATGTGCGCCGTTTGTGTTTTGCTTGTCTTTTATTCTGTCTTTAAAAATTGGGGAATGTTTCAACTATCCCTAAAGAAAGTCCTCTGAGGTGAGTTTTGGATAAGTGGTCTGGTTACAGCTATGAACTCATGACTAAGAGGAAGATGAACAGTGTGTGGCCACAGTACCTGTTCGGATCTCCACAAGGGGGTTAGTCAGGGACTCTGTGTACCATGTATTGCCACCCATGCTGTGTTAATTACATTGATTGTGATCTCCTGTGTTGTTGGTATATGTAAAATCCCGAGACTAAACTTGAGGGTTTACGTAGGGTTTTCTGTTTGTCCTTTGAGTTTTTTGTTTCATTTTGTTTTGGTACCGTTTCTCCATTTACAGCCATATCAGTTTTGTGATATTTGAAACTCTTACTGATGTCAAACGGAAGAACAAGAGAAAAAAACCCGTCTGCTCTTGTCCCAGAGTGCGACATTCCCAGGGAGAAGAGAAAGGTTCCACTTGGTTCCTAAAATCACCAAAAGCCCCAGCCCAGAATTCAGACCGGTTGGTTGATGCCAAGGCAAAATGGTTAGAGAGAATCAGTTGCTATTTGTGGTTTCACAGTAAAATGCTGAGTGATGGTGGCCTTTGAATGGCTCTATACAATCCAGCAATTAGAGTTTCCGTGAAGAAGTGGGGAAGAATGATGAAATCCTCTATGTGCAAGCATTTGTGCCTTTACATCAGGGAAAATGAGAAAAGGAAGGGAATGAGAGTGAGGATATGTTGCTTCAAACCTTAACTCCTCCGCCTGAGCTAGCTGTCCCAATCTCTCTGCCTTTATGCCAATATATTGACACCTTCCCCCGCCTCCCATTCCTATCCAGCCCCAGTTCCCGACACTGGGGCTCAGGAAGCAAAGAAAATGAGGCAATGAAATCTTAAAAACCAGGATTGGGGTGGGCGAAGAAATGCCAAAGGAGGTTCCTTATAGGGATCAATTGGAAAATCCTGTGTTCCTGGGGCACGGGGACCTGGTCTGGTATTGCCATCTAAGACCTGATAGGGCATCCAGTTTGGGCCAGGAGCCACTCCCAGGGCAGGGCAATTTCCCTTATGTGGTTATCTAATAGGGTGTCTAAATATAAACAGCCAGCCAGCTGGGTTTCTCAGACTTGTTTAATTGGAAAGATTGCAATCCTCCTTATAGGGAGGAACCCCTCCAAATTCTTCTATTTTTGCTACCCACCACCCTTCCTGGGCAGGCATACACATTCTTCTCAATATGATGCTTACAGGAGATGAAAGGAGTATGGTCATTGATGAGGCCAGGGAAGAAGCATACCAGCTCCACCTAATAGACCTAAAGGGTATACCTGAAGCTCAATTGGCCATACCCACAGCTGAACCAAATTGGGACCCCAATGAAGGAAGAAGGCCCATATTAGTGCACTGCACTAAATTCCTTTTGGCAGGGCTTTGAAAGGGGGAACCAAAGCAAAAGAGTTTGAATAAAACTCAAGAAATTCAGCAAAAACCAGAAGACCCCTCTGAATTTTTGGAAAGGATTTCTCAGGCCTACAGGCATTATACTGATGCAGATCCTGAGGCCCCTGAAAATACAGGTTGCAAATTTGACCTTTTGGGGGCAAAGCGCCTCAGGTATCAGGAGTAATTTTCAAAAATTAGAGGGTCCATTTGAAATGAACTCTTCTCAATTGAAGGTGTGGGGGCGACTGTACTATGCCATTTTATACAAAGAAGTTGAGCATCCATGGAGTTTGGTATCCACAGGGGGTCCTAGAACCAACCCCCTCTTCCTCCCCGCCCCCCCCCCATACAATGGTGCGCTGTATATGCTATAGCAGAGGTACATCTGGAGTGTTAGGAGGGAGCAAATAATGGCCTGAGGAATTCATGGGTATTTGATCTAGATCTTGAATAACTGAAGAACTTTTGCCAAAAGAGAGAGAGAACAATTAAGGCAAAGAGAATTATACATGTGGAAACATACAAATGGAGGTATGAGAGCAATGCCATTGAGAAAAGCCCTTGGGGGTGGCTGGAAGAGGGACAGGGTAGAGGGGATAGGGACCGCAGCATGAGGGTAGGAAAGCAGGGCAGGGCTGTTCAGGAAGGACCATGTGTGCCTAACTCAAGGGTGAGGATTTGATCTTGTAGCGGATCCACCAAACCTAAAGCAGAGGCATGATCAGATCTGCTGCTAGAATATTCCCCTGAGCTGCCAAGTAAACAACGGGAATGATTGGAAGAACTGGGGGGAAAGGAGGTAGAGAGATACAGCTAAGAGCTCAGTAGATCGAAGATTTGAGAATTTACTAAGATCTAAAAACAGACGTATAGGCTTTGGCTCCTAATTAGATTACTCAGCTAAAGTTAGTTCACTTGTTTTCATCTCCTGTTCCTTCCCTTCCCAATCTTGTTTAACCCCAGGGTGGGCAGTTGACCTGGAGCTAATCATTGGCCAGGATTTTACAGATGAGGAATTTAGGTGTGACAAGAAAAATGATGAGCCCAAATTTCTAACACTAGTAAGTGGCAAGATTGAAATTTGAACCCAGGTGTTCGGACTCCATAAGCTGGATGTGTTATTACCACTCTATGCCACCTCTAACTGAGAGAGAGGTTTGTTGTAAGGATTAAATGAGAGGATGTATGTCTCATGCTGAGATGATATAAGTAACCTTTTGATTCCTTACTCCTCTCCCTGTGTCTGTCCTCCTGGTCTGGGACCTTAACTTGGTTACTTCCCATTTTTCAGAGTCTCATATGGGCCCTTGCAGTTCTGTATTTACCTTCATCCCGAAGCTAGAATTGCTCTCTGTGGTCTTTAGATTTTCTAATCCTAGGCCCAAACACAGACTCTCCCAGGACTTCTCATGAAAGGTGCCTCCCGCTGGCGCTTCGTGAAATATCTGAACCTCTTCAAAACAGCCATTCCTGCTCTTTCCCCCTTAAGTAAGTACCCAAGGTGGGATGCCATAGGGCTCCTCTTGACCAGAGATCTTGCTGGTTACAGAGATATTGATCAGTGTTGCTGAGATGCCAGTCTACTACCTACAACTGTCCTACCCAAAGTTGTGAGCCGGTTGGCCCAGAACGGTCCAGTCCATTGGCTGGCCAGTGACCATTTCAATTCTCTTTCTCCCTCTCACTTGAACTTGCATTAAGAGACTCAGACTGAGATTCTGGAACTTGGAGGTCATGGGGAGTAGAGCTTGGGTTCTGCTTATGAGCCCAGGAGAGCTGGACTACACAGGCAAAAGTTGAAGGCCAGTGCAGCCCTTAACCTTGGGTCCTGACTTTCATTTACAATGACCCTCTGGCTATACTTTCTGCTCCTGGGATCTGAGATATCCCCTGTCTACTTCCAATAAGCTCTCCTTTGGGGTTTGTGTCATTTTCAATAGGTTTCTGTTTCTTACAATCATGTACTCCCTGACTGTTGTATAAGCATGGCTGGTGTTCTCCTGTATGAGTTTTATGTGTGCTCAGCTATAAACCCCATCAGAGCCAGATTAAGAAAAAATGTCAGGGGGAGTGATGAAACCCATACTGAGACTCAGCATTGAAAGTAGATTTCACTGCTCATAGCTTATAACAATGTAAAACAGGCTGTTTCTGTTGTGTCACCCCCCTTTTTTTAAACCTCTGGTTAGTTCATGCCAAAGATCTCTACAAAGCATTTCTCCACCTCCAGTTGGCTTAAAATATTTGTCAAGCCTTAGTCTAACCATTTTGCTAAGGTATGAGAAGTCATTATAATGACTAATTTTATAAGTCCTAAGAATAATTGTACTGGAGAGCATACATGTAGAGTAAAGGTTAATAAATTTTAGGATTCAGATACTGAATCTGTTTGTAATTGTTGTATGCCTGCATACACACACATGCACACACGCATGCATACCAGGATTTTACCACACAAAAGACAGCACCTGACTTTTGAAAATACGTCCTTTTTTTATTTTGACAATGAGCTATGCCAGGTGGTCAATCTGAATGACCATTAATCAGTGCAATGGGGGGCCAAGCGGTCAAGAATCATTAGGAAAGTATCGTCTCTGGACGGTTTTGCAACTTTCCAAATTTATTTTTATCTAAAGAGACTCATGAGGCTCCACAGCGACATATGGGTCCTATTTACGCCACCAGAGCCAGGGTGGCCTAGCACAGATGCACTGGTGAGGGATGAACTAAATCCAGCTGGAGGTGGCTGCACCGTGAGGGGTCAGGGCAGACTGCAGCAATGGGTCAACACAAGGACATCATCTCGTCCAAGGGGTGTGTGGCGGGGAGGGGTACCCAAGTCGGGTGAAAGCCCTGAAAACTGCCGGGTCTCTGGAGATCAGTATCACCAGGGGACAACTTCGTGCTGGGCAGGCTGGCCAGGTGCTGAAAAGGTACAAGGCTTTTCAGTGGGGTGGGTTTGCATCCTCAACAAGGGAAGCCTTTCTATCAGAGAAAAATACCCAATTTTAAAGAGACAGAGCTTAGCTAGTCACCCTGGGATATCTGAACATTGCTATTAAACTGTAAAGCTGTCATAAAAGGAAGCATGAAGATCAACAGATAATATTCTTTAGCACTTTAATTGTGTAGAATTCAAAATATAAGAAAATGAATTTCCTGGCCTCTTGACAAAGCAGATATAAATAAGTAGTTATCAAGGCTCTAATTTCCTGAGGATTTTAATAAAGGGAAATATTTATGGTTTGAAATTACTTCCGAAATTATGCAGTGAAGAATAGATAGTTTATGATTTCGGAGAACAAAAAAGAAAGTTGCAAATACTTGATGCTGGCAGATCAATTAAGTGGTAATACATGCTACATTATAATTTTAATCACCATGAAATTAAAATATGGTAATGAGTGTTAACATGACTTTATCTTTTCAAACTATGATTTAATTTATGGAACTTTTCTTGACTGCTTCTTTATTTCCTTGGTTATTTTTCTTACTTTCTGTGCTACTTCAGATTATACACTTTCCAGAGCATGTTATTCAAGACAACCACCAATTAAATGAGTTCTTCTTTATCAGTTAAGGATCTTGTAGGCTATTCCTGCTCTTTTTCATCTAGTTCTTTCTGCCTCCCTGCATAAAATATATGGAGAAGTAGAATAACTCTTTTCTTTGAAAGGTCTTTTTGGTTTTCACATTGTTTCCTTTTTCCAGTGATACAAAGGCAACCCAAGTGTCAGCTTGCCTTCCTCAAAGTCAACCTTCCTGTAACATATTTGGGGGAAGGGGAGGTGCCTGTTCTTGGCATCATGTGACAGCTGTTGGTACCTGGTGCACACCTCCTGCCTCTCCCATCTCTGCTGGTGCTCCGGTCCTTTCCTACCTTCATGCTGCCATCCCATCCTGGCATCGGTGGATAGATTGTGTTGCAAAGGCTGCCTTTCCCTTTACTGCTCAAACCTCTAATTCCCAACACCTCACTTTCACTGCTCCGTGTTGGGATGTCCAAAAATTATCTCAATAAAGCAGAAGAAAATGTTTACTTGTACACCAAAAGTGACTCAAATAGTCTATGGGAAAAGAACAAAAAGTTAAACTTTTCCCAGAGGATCCCACTGTGTCTCCCCAAGGTACCAGTTTACTCCCTTTATCTTGAGGTCAGCTCTCCTCTCTTTCCCTCCAGATTACCCCTCTTCTTCTTCAACTCCCTACACATGGAAACTCCACCTCATTCATAATGTAGGAAGCCTTATCCTCTATCCATAGCTGTTGGTCTGATTCTAGAATCCACTTGTTCCATGCAACCATGCCATCTCAGGGTCACAATAGTCCCATTTCCCAAATGCATTTTTAAAATAAATCAGACTTGGGCTTCCCTGGTGGCACAGTGGTTGAGAGTCTGCCTGCCGATGCAGGGGACACGGGTTCGTGCCCCGGTCCGGGAAAATCCCACATGCCGCGGAGCGGCTGGGCCCGTGAGCCATGGCCACTGAGCCTGCGCGTCCGGAGCCTGTGCTCCGCAACGGCAGAGGCCACAACAGTGAGAGGCCCGTGTACCGCAAAAAAAAAAAAAAAAAAAATCAGACTTATTCACCCAAAAACATCATGAAGACGGTCGGTTGGATTGGGAGTAGGGGGCTGAAGCAAGAGGGTGTTGAGTAGGTTTCTGCACTGAAACCAGCCTAACTTCCTGTCCCTGCATTAAACAATGCTGGGATCAGGCACACTTTCCTGCGTCTGTAATCAACCATCATGAGACCTAGAAAACATAGTTGCCTTCTCCAGGAAACACCAACTCCTGCAAGGCGAGGCTGTGAATCAGCAGTTAAATCATCAAAACTAAGAGCGTGCTCAAAACTCACTTCAAAATCCCAACCTCACTGCACTCACTGATTTAAAGCTATTATGCCATGAACTCTACCCAATCCTAACTATCAGTAGTTCCTAAGGGACTTGTGAGATTGGCTTTAACATCAGCCTGTCCGGGCCCTTGTTACACTCTTCGATGGCTCCCTGTCAGCTGTAGGATAAAGTACAAACTTTTATAAAGTAATCCCTGTTTATCTGTCCAGTCTCACCCCATTACCCTGCCTTTTATTCCAGAACCCTGAAGAATTTGTAACCACCTCCAACACACACACACACACACACACACACACACACACACACACACACCAATATGTTTCACATCTCATGCCTTCATCTATTTTTCTCATTGCTTTCAATACCCTCCCGCTCTCTCCCTCATTGCCTTGGATAAGTTCTTTTCCACTTTCATCAGTCCGAGGCCACCCTTCAGGAAGTTTTCCATGAACCTCAGGCCACATTAGGTGTCCATCCTTCCTCTTTTCCCAGAGCTCCTTGTGCTCTTACAACAGTGCATGGGAGTGGTCCATTGCTACATCCTACCCTCTCAGCAGAACCCCATGAGAGCTGACACTGTCTTACTGAGCTCCAGGGCGAGAACGCACAGTTGGCATGTGTTGAACTGGACTAGACTGGATTTGCCATCATAGTTGTGGGGGTATTTTTCTCAGTTTACTGTTTGCCTTTCATTTAGGTTGTGCGGATTTTGACAGACAAGTTTTTAATTTTTATGGAGTCAAATCTATTGATCTTTGTGTGATTTCCTCTATTGATTTTGAGCTTAAAAAGTGACAGACTGGTTTTTAAGAGATTCTTTGGGACTTGGCTGAGAAATTCTGCAATCTCATGCTCCATACTGAGAATAGGAAATGGAGAGACAGAGGAACATAGAGACACCTTATCCCTCTCTTCTCGGGAATTCATGGCTCTTTCCCTTCTCAGTGAGGGATGGTATCTGGGTCAAAAACACAAGTTGTATCTTGGCTTTTATAATTTTCATCAGTATGTGAAGACAGCCATCTTCAAGGTAAGCAATTCCATTTATCTTTAGGTCCCCAAAGACAGTCTATACCTAAATGCTTTCAGGGGAAAGGAAAACAACATTTGCTGTTTCACTCTTTTCTTACTTTATTTTCTAAGTAAGTATAATACATCACAGCAATTTACTCAGAAGGCTGTGCTTGCTGGGCTCCAAGCTTGGCTCTTGGCTTTTCTCCATCTGAAATGCCAGCCCCTCCGCCACCGGTCAGCTCAATAGTCATGGGCTTGCATAGCACAGGGAGATCAGCTTGGTGCTTTGCATCCACCTAGAGGGGTGGGATAGGGAGGGTGGGAGGAAGACGCAAGAGGGAGGAGATATGGGGATGTATGTATATGTATAGCTGATTCACTTTGTTATACAGCAGAAACTAATACACCATTGTAAAGCAATTATACTCTAATAAAGATGTTAAGGAAAAAAATAGTCATGGGCTTGATAAGCCCCTTCTCTGATGAGCTCCTTCTCCTTCTAAACCCATCTACCCCTTCTAGACACGTGCTTGTATATAACTCTACCAAAATGTAAGCAACACAAGGGCACAACCGATGTCTCATTCATTCCTCTATTCATTTGCTGTTCAATCATGAATGAAGCACAGCAGATTCTCTGCCAAGCATGGGAGAAACATAGTGAACAAGCCGGGCACCAGCTCTACCCTCAGGGAACTTGCATTCTAGCAGGGGAGACACAGTTGATTACAAGCTTGGAAAATGTTACAAAGGAAAAGTATAAGAGATAAGTGAATACATAACAGAGGAGTGAGTGAAGGGGAGGTCAAAAAGAGCCTGTCTACTCATCTGAAGGTTGAATAGACATCAGCTAGGTAATGTGGAGGGGGGCGGGGCAGGGAATGTGGGGCAGGAGAATAGCATATGCAAAGTCCTTGAGGCTATGTCACCACCCTGCTGGCTAAAGTCACTGCCTTGCACACACAAGCTACCCAACACCCATGTATTAAGTAAAGAAAATGGTAATACATATTAAATAAAATGATATTATTGCATACAATATTTCTTTCCAACGTTCTAAGATGGTCAACTTTTTTTTTTTTTTACATCTTTATTGGAGTATAATTGCTTTACAATGGTGTGTTAGTTTCTGCTTTATAACAAAGTGAATCAGTTATACATATACATATGTTCCTATATCTCTTCCCTCTTGCGTCTCCCCCTCTCCCACCCTCCCTATCCCACCCCTCCAGGTGGTCACAAAGCACTGAGCTGATCTCCCTGTGCTATGCGGCTGCTTCCCATTAGCTATCTACCTTACGTTTGGTAGTGTATATATGTCCATGCCTCTCTCTCGCTTTGTCACAGCTTACCCCTCCCGGATGGTCAACTCTTCAGAGTTTTATTCTTTATCAAGAATAAAATTAAGGGCTATCAGTTTATTGTAGAGACAGAATATAATGCTTACGAACATGGCTCTGGAGTCAGGGTTTAAATCTCAGCTCTATCATTTATGGTAGATGTGTGACCCAGGGCAAGCTACTTAACTTCTCTGTGTCTTATTTCTTTATCTGCAAAATATAATAATAATAATAAATATACTAATAAATAGTACCAATCTCATAGGGTAGCTGCAGGGATTAAATGAGCTGATACACGGGAGGAGCTGAGAGCACTCAACAAAAGTCAGTACTCCTCATTTAGTGAAACCAACGTTTCCTCTGTAAATCTCAATACTATTACCCAAATAAATACTTATGTGAGTTTGAATTAACAGTAATAACATTTATCAGGAAAGGGGAAAATGTAATTTTTCTTTTTTGCCTTCTGCCTAAGGAATTTCCCTTTGAGTATATCTATATATAGCATCACTGGTGAAAAGTAGAACAAAGAACAGATCTCCAAGTGATAAAATTACATTTCAGTCTCAGTCATAATTACACACCTTCCTAGCGACTGTCCTGACCTCCAAACATCATTTCCCCTCTGCTTACACTTTTGAATACCTATGGGTTTTGGAATCCTGTTGGCAATTTCCTACAACTTTTTAAACGGGTACAGCTTAATTAGAATCCTGACTTCTCTGTCTTCCATCAGCAATTTGCTTAAGTTTTGAAAAACATCATTAAAACAAAGGATGCAGTGAGTATGCCAGACCACTGGGCTTTTGTTTGTTTCTGAGACAAGATCGTGGAGGGAAGTGGCTTGCGAATGATTAATGGACTTGTTATTTAGACTTTCTGGCCTTGATTTCCAGCTTTGGAGCTTGCATTTAATTTTGAGAAAGACCAGGCTGTTGCTGCACCTTCGTTTTACATCTCGCATTTCTGCTTTGGATTGAGCAGCTCACCAGCTTTTCAGAACTAGATAGGAGACAAAATTAAAAAGAAGCACTTGAGGGGCAGTTGGACTGGAACACAAGAATAATCGTTAAATTTTCCCATCTCACCTTGAAAATGATAGGCAGTTAGTCTTTTCATCTCCCCTTGGTCTTCCTTGGTGAGGATGTCTGTTGTGCAGGTGGCTGAAGATGCCTGAATCCATGCATAGGCAGAACAGGATATCTGGTTAGGATTGAGGAACTCAGCGGTGTTGAGCTTCTGATTTGGAGACATCACTTTATTGACTTTTTTTTTTTTGGTAACAGCTTTATTTATCGAGATAGAATTGACATACAGTACAATTCACCCATTTAAAGTGTACAATTCAATGGTTTTTAGTATGTTCACAGAGTTGTGCAACCATTACCACAGTCAATTTTAGAACATCTTAATACCCCCCACAAAGAAACTCCATACCCTTTAGTTATCACTCTCCCCAAAACCCTCATCCTCCTAGCCCTAGGTAATGGTTAATCTACTTTATGTCTCTATAGATTCGCCTTTCCTAGACATATCACAGAAATGGAAGTTTATAATATGTGGTCTTCAGTGACTGGTTCTTTGACTTAGCATAATGTTTTCAAGGTTCATCCTTGTTGTAGCGCTTAATAGTACTTCACTCATGCCTGAGTGATATTCCAGTTTATGGCTCTGCTACATTTTGTTTATCCATTCATCCTTTGATATGAAGAGTTGGGTGGTTTTCTACCTTTTGGCTGTTATGAATAATACTGCCATGAACAATCACATAGAAGTTTTTGTGTGGACATATGGTTTCATTTCTCTTGAGTACATACCTAGGAGTGTAATTGTTGGGTCAAATTTTCCTGCTGTTTTATCGCAAACACAAACCTTATACCAAATCAAACTAAATGACAGCATTTTGTAAATAATAAGGCACTTATTAAAAAATAACGTTTAATTATAGCCATCTTCTAGAATATTTAATCTCTTAAAATTTATTCCAGTAATGTTGAATGCATTTCTATTATGTACTTTGCACTGCGCTTTGTACTGGGAATAAAGATTCAAAGAGGATTAAGATGAAACCCTTAACTTGCAGGGACTTACTGTTTATAAAAATAACTAACATGTATTGAATCCTTACTCTGTGCCAAGCATGGTACGAAATGTTTTATGTATGTTAAATCCTTGACTACTACTGCTATCTATGAGGTAGGTATTATTATTATCATCATTTTATAGAAAACTTAAGTAACCTGCTCAAGGTCATGCAGGTGGTAAATGGCAGAGCTGTGTGGTCTTTATCACGGTATCATGCTCCCGGGTTGTTTTTCTAGCATCAGTATCGTGGAAGAGTTAAGAGCGTGTCATCTGAAGTTGACATCCTGGGTTTGAATGCTGCCTCCCCCACTCACCACGTGACCTTGGGCAAAAAGAATCACACTTTCTAAACCTCAAATGTCTGATCTGTAAAGGCGGGCTAATCCAAGTGCCTACTTCATAGAGTTGCTGTAAGCATTAAGTGAAACAAGCATTAAGTGAAACAAACATACATCAGGTGCTTGACTTGTAGTTAGTGCTCAATACATATTAGCTATTGTATTACCTGTAATAAACTCTATAAGCAAACCATTACAAGGGCATGTGATATATAAAGACTGCCAAATGTTGCAATTTGTCTCTGCTAGAAAGGAAAACTGCAGAGAGCTCAACTTGTTTGCCTCCTTTTACCTGCATTCTATCCATCGATAATAACAACTGAAGTCTGAAAAGCTGGCTTCTGCTTATCTCTTCTGCCTCCATCTCTAGTGCTGCTAGGAAGCCTAATGCAGTGTAGTGATTTGTATTCTATAAGTGTCTCTTGTCTCATCAAGAAAGGGGCCCATCTAGGCTCATTTTGGGGTTAGTTTGGAACCTGACACCCAGGAGATGGGGGTAGCAGCAAAGGAATCACCCCAGACATCCATAGAGGCGTCAGCCAGGCAAGATCAATTCCTCCGCAGGTTCCTGCAAGGAGGGGGAAAGGCAATACGATTACGCAAGAGAAGAGCTCATAGAAACGTGTGATGCATTTCAACATAATTGTGTACTGTCCTCCATAACTTGGAGGAGTTGCTAGTGCCTTGGGGTCAGCCTGACATGGGATTGGGGAGGCTCAGGGTGCAGTGTGACTTGTCACACTAAGTACACTTGTCTCCCACGGCAACGGGTTACTGGGCAGCAGGAGACAGCAGGGCTGGGAAAAGCATTCAGGGGAACGGTCAACAGGGAGCCCTTCTCTGCATATTTATCCGGTCCCAGATTTGGCTGATGGTTTCAGAATGTGTTAAGTGGTCATCAGCATTCCCTGCTGTTCTTCGGGACGTGGTTGCTCTGGAGGGAAGAAGAATCAAGATTGGCTTCTCTGTACTTGTTACAGGAAAGTCAGACACCCAGGGAACCCAGCCATGGTGAAGGCAAAATCCAAAATGGGAATGAATTCCTGGATACACACATACAAATATACACCACAGTGACTGCGGAGGGTCCCTTGCACTCAACTAGTTGATGCTTAATAAATATTTATTCCCTCCCTCCCTTCTGTCCCTAAAGAACTTTTCTTAGAGATCTGTCTATATCATAACTACTCACCTATGTCTGTCTCTGTTCACCAGTTTGTGGATTTGGGCGGGGGCGGGGGGACAGGGACTGTGTATCATGCTCTTGGAATTCCCAAGGACTAGAGAAGAATCCAGACCACAGTACGTGTTGAAAAAAATGAAAAAATTATAACCGAATAGAATGTTAGGAGTATATATAACCTTTTGGCTGGAATTCTATTTAATTTAGTTATCACATCAAGCCTGTGCAGTTGGTTTTATTATTCCTATTTTAACAGATGAGGAAACTGAGATTCAGAAAGGTTAAATAACCTGCCCAAGGTCATATGTTTGGTGGAGCTGGAGTTGAATTTCAAGTTGAACATCTGACATGTGATTAAGACTCACATAAAAATCAATCATCCTATTATCACATTAAGACACCAACTAGGATGAATGAAAGAATATGCCTGAAGATTGGAGGAAGTTCAGTATCATCAACGAGCTTACATTAATTGGCTTCAGGCCCACGGCGCTGAGTGAAGTGCTGGAAAAGGTAATCCACGCAGATGGCATGGGTCTCCAGTGGATTTTTAAAAATAAAAACCTATAAGTAAAATATAATTACATATAAGAAGACAGCCAGCACCACAGTGAACTTGAACCAACCTGAGTATGGACCAGAGAGCTCCCCAAGAGCAAGGACTGGGTCTTTTTAATCACTGTCATCCCAGCGCCCTGCACATGCAGGGCGCAAAGCTGGTACCCAATAAGTGCTGCTGAGACGGATTCCATTTTAAGTGTAAAGTCTATGTAACCATCCAGTCTGAAATACAAAATGTCAATCAATAGGATTAGAGTCAAACAAATGCATCCTCCTAGCTGGCTTCCCCAGGACTTACAGGATGTTCACTTCACTGGACTTGAGATGAAAGCCCTGGAAAAATCATCTTAGCTGGCATATTCCTGGGTTTAGCATTGCAGCTCTTGGCCACAGACACAGGACGGGGACACCCAAGGGCCAGTGAGGTGGAAGAGTATTTCCCCACAGCATTAAGACCATCTCTTCCCCTCTGCCCTGGAAGTGGGCTGGGGACACAGAGAAAGCACCAGGCAGGTGAGCCGAAGCTAGGGATGGAGGCAGAAGCTGTTAGCAGAGCCCGGGGGGCACCTCAGAGTCCAAGGGACAGTAGTGAGGTTGACGCTGAGCCACAGAACATGAGGCTGTGGCTGGGCCAGGAAACTCGAGGGGTTCACGATCTATAGAGGAAGACAGACACAGACATAGCCAATAGTGGTTCTATGTGACAAGTGGGAAAACTAAAGATGGAATAAAGTATTACAATAATTTTTATATTTTTAGTATTTTATTTATTTATTTATTTGGTTGTGCCAGGTCTTGGTTGCGGCTCATGGGCTCCTTAGTTGCGGCTCGCCAGTTCCTTAGTTGTGGCATGCGAACTCTTAGTTGTGGCATGTATGTGGGATCTAGTTCCCCAACCAGGGATCAAACCTGGGCCCTCTGCTTTGGGAGCATGGAGTCTTAACCACTGCTCCACCAGGGAAGTCCCTACAATAATTTTTAAAAGGGCAGATGAAGAAGGTTACTGAAAGTATCCACAGATAGTGAGAGAGTTTGGGGTTCAAATTCTAACTCTTGTCATTTATAAGGTAGACGACCTAACACAAGACATGTAGTCCTATTTAAGCTTCAATTGGCTCATCTGTAAAGTGGATATAAGGTTTTGTAAGGATTAAAATGAGATACACGTAGATTGTTGAACACACGGCCGGCATAACAGCACGCTCTGAATATTCGTTGCTATTCCAACTACAATGACTTCAACTCCTACTTGCCAGGCACTGGGCTGAGGGCTCTTGTCTATGCTACTTAATTTTTGCATACACTCTGCTAGCCATTTATTTTTATCCTGACTTAATAAATGAGAAAATTGAATCTCTAAGTGTTTAAATAACATAGTATCTAGCAGATCCAGGACTCATCTCCAGGTGTGTCCAGTTTCAGACACTCCACTCTGTTCATTATCTTGCTGCTTTGTTATAAATATATTTTAGATACCTATGGAAACTGCCTAGGTTAGTGCTTGGATAATAATTATAGTAATAGCAAAATAAATATTTATAAATAATATATTTAAATAAATTGTATATTATTACATATATAGCAATTATTATGTAGTTATAATAATTATTATCATAGTAATGGTTAGGCACTAACCTAGATACTTTTCATACATTAGCTCATTTAATCTTTATAATCTTATGAATCAAGAGCTATTATCTCCACTTTACCGGGTAAAATTAAGTGATTTGCCCAAGATTACATATCTATTAAGTGGTAGAGTTGTGATTGCAATGGGAGATTGGGGGGTAATGACTCCACATTCTGTGTATTTTGTCCTACTCCAACCTTAGTCTAAGGAGTTTTCTATCTCTTTCTCCAATCTTTCCTTTTTCCTCCTTCTCACCCTTTTTTTCTTCTCATTGGTGTCTCAAGGGCACTTCTCCACCATTTGCATAATCAGGTTAGAGATTCACTCAAAAAGGAACACAAATCTGGGAAGATAACATTTACTCTCGCTAATAAGCAAAGAAATGCAAATTTAAATGAGAATGGTATTAACTCAGGCAAAATTCTTTAAAATAAGAAAACCCAAGTCTACAGGGAAACAGGCCCCATTTCCTGTGACAATGTAAGCTGGAACAGCCCTTTGGCAGGAAATTTGCACTAGATAGTGATAGCCACAACAGGGCAATTCCATTTAACAGTCATTTACTGCTGCTTGGGCTTTTTTTTTTTTTTTGAAATTTCTGACAGTTTTAACTTTATGACAAAATAACAGCAACAGACTTCTGTATAGCAAATAACACTAGGAAAAATTGAAAGAAAAATGGTTGGGGGAGTTCAGATGGCTACAGCATCTCTTAGGGAGAAATCCATTAATATGTGCATTTAAAATGCAGATACACTGTACCCCAGCGATTCCACTTAAAAGAGTTTATGCCAAGGAAATAATTGTATACATTGTCAATTATGTGTGTAAAAGGATGTTCAGTGTGGCATTTTGTGTTTATTATTGCGCATAAAAGAGGGGACACTAAATGTCTATCAGGAAGTAAATGGTTCAACAGATCATGGTGCGTCCCTATAATGGAATATTATACAGCTGTTAAGATGGATAGTATTAAAATTAACCTCTGTTGAGTTCCACTGGCAAAACTCTGAGTTAAATGCAATATCTCATTCAATCCTTTCAACAATGCTTGGGCATTTATCATAACTCCTTGATGGAGATTACTTTCTTCTCATGGGAGTTCTGCTTAAGAAGGGATTGCAGGCTACTATTTACTCTTCTCCCAATCATCTGTCAGTTTAATAGCTCTCCCCTGGGGCTAGCCGGAAGAGGCCAGCTCAGCTTCAGGGTTGCATTCAATACCCTAGCCCCCAGGATGCTGTGGCTACAGAGGAGACCCATGTGGAGCCAGGGGTTCATTTGTCCATCAAGGATGCTACTTAAGTGAAAGGTAGTCCCTTCCCAATGTGGGCAGCCAGCATGAGGAAACTCTGCCTTCCTTCTTAACAGACCTCTCAGCTCTCTGAAGTGTAACAGCCTGACTTTGTCACCCCTCAGGGCTTCTTGCTGACCTGCTGCCCCATCACTTCTCCCTCAAAGGATACTGGTTTCTCTTTTACATCCTCACTCTATTCCTAGTGTCCCTTCTGGAAGGAGGGGCCAACCATTTCATTCCAAAAACTCTTTCTTCATCACCCCAGGTCAAAGCCCACTCCCTTCGAAACAGCCTGGAGGTCCTGAGCAAATAAGTCTGTGGTCATGACCTTTCACTATAGTCTCCATGGATCTGGTCAGCTCCATTCTTGATGCCCTCCGGTCTTGGGCAGATGCTTTTAAACATGAGTTCTGTTAGCTCAGACTGCGGCTGGGGCAGGGGGTGGTGAATAGGGTCAATGAGCACAGGCACGAAGCATTCTCCTGTGCCCTCCATTGCCAGCCATTGATTTTCTCCTGCTCTCGCTCTTCCACTGCCCCATAAAGAAGCCAAAGTAGTAAAGCTGTCAGGACATTTTCTAAAAGAAAGATGTGCTGAGTGGAAATGTCGTTAAGCGCCCCTTAAACAAAGAGGGACAGGCTGGTGTTGCTGCGGGCTGTGTGTGGAGGATGGGTTTGGAGAGACATGCACGCTGGCAGGGGTGCAGCTGCCGACAGTCTTAGAGTTGATGGGAGCACCGGAGCCCCATGGGCTAATTCTCTCCCCCAGTAAAAGCATAACTCACAGTGGGGCTGCTGTACCACTTCCGTTTCCCAAGGCTGAACACAAGTGTCAGGGACTCCCACAGATCAATGTGACTCAAAGTCTCCATCCCTCCCTGCTTTGCATCCCCAGCCCAGAAAAGAGAGAAGGCTCAGAGACCCGGAGGTATTTATAACTTACAGAATCTGTGCACCATGAGAACACTATCATCCATCTCCACTGGTTTCAGGATGTTGCAAAGACGTTTTGTTTGCTCTGACAATCTCAGGTCAAGATCTGTCTCTGCCGTTGACTGTCTCTGTGGCTTCAGGCAAGGTACATAAGCATTCTGAGCCCCACTTTTCTTATCCTTCAAAATGGGGCTACTGATACCTACTTGCAGGACTATGATAATATAAAAGTTGAATCCTATAAAAGAATCTAGTCTAATGTCTTGTACATATGTATTCAGTAAATGCTTCCATTGCTTTCCTTCTTCAATCATTGACCAGAGTACTTAACCCAGTCTCGGCATGGCCCTTATGTTTTAACAGGGCCTTATGGCCCAAAGAAAGATCATATAGACCAAGATATCAGTTCTGGAAAATGACTGCTTCTCCCAAAATAAAACTCTATTCCCTCAATTCCAATACCTTCTTATGAGTAAAGAAAGCTAGTCCTCAGGGGTGACAGGGAGAACTTCGGGTTTGAACAGTAGACAGGAGACACCAGGTGAGTGAGAGCCAGGCTAAGCTTACCTCCAACTAGAAAGAGTCCCTGAAGAGGGGAGAGGGAGCCAGGAGGGAAGAGATAAGAGCACGGACATCGTGGATCTCTGAAGAAGGGGCTTGTTTCTCCTTCAGTCAGGGTAGAGTAGATGCCCCAGAAAAGCTGGGGAGAATGGAGAGATGGAACACCCTTGTCTTGTTTCCTATGTGGAACCCAGAGACGTCAGAAAGGAAACAGCCGCCTAGTGTATGGGGAGGACCTCAAACAGTCCCTAAGAGATTCCCACAGCCCAGTGGGAGTAACAGTAGTGGAATAATTGAGTGCACTACAGAGGGACAGAAAAGTAGCTGCCAGTGGCCAGACCTCAAGGGGACTGCGTGGATCTTTCACTGAAGAGCCAGAACCTCCCACAGATGCCATCATGGATAGATGACCACCCAGAGCAGATAATGCCTCCCCAACTCTGGAACTTGGATGGGACTTTCAGGAAGTGGGGAGGGGGCAGGCAACTAAAAATTAAATTTAAATTTCTACCATCCAGCAAGAAGGGGGAAGGGAGCTTCTACAAAATGATAGAGTTCAACCAAACTGAGTTTTGTAACTGAAGTGTACATTCGTTGAACAACTCGTCTACTTCTGGGAGATCCAGTGAGAAGCAGGGAATACGTTTCCAGGAGAGGGAGGGGACTGGCCGATCCTGATAGGAATGGCTCCGGTGAACTGTGCTTTCCTCCTTCCCCCCACATTGCCTCCCTGTGACTTTCTTACATCTGCAGACCTTAGCAAACATGAGGCAAACTGAGGCTTGGGCTTGTACATTGGTGCTTGCCCTCTCTCTCTCTCTCACTGCCTTTGGAACCTATCTACCAAGCGAAGCCCAGGCTAGCCTTCTGGAGGTATGTGGCCCAGCTGACAGCCAGCAACAACACAAGTGAAGCGATTTCAGACCATCCAATCACAGAATGTTGTCACCACAGGACTGCAGCTGCATGAAGTGACCCCAGGCAAAACCAACGTGGGAACCACGCCCCCCCCACCCCCGGAGCCCAGCCTAATTTGCTGACACATAGAATCACAAGTAATTAAAACGGTGGTTGTTGTAGACGGCTGTATTATGTGGTGGTTTGTTATACAGCAAAAGATCACCAACACAGGGGCATGCCGGGAAAATATCTCGGTGAGATGTGTGACACTGAACCCCAGTCAGGAGAGCTTGATACAAATGAATTAGCCGATGAACGTATATAACTGCATATTTTGAACCTGGAACCTATATCTCATTTGGTTTCCCACACTGACCCTGGGAAGTCAGATGTATTATGTAGGTGAGATAACTCAAGCCCAAACAGTTGTCAAAAACTCCTGGTTTTCCACTGAGTCCAATTTTTGTTTTAGGAACGTGCCAGAAATCTTGCAGCACACAGTAGCGCTTACTGTGAGGGTGGAACCACATGCCTTGATGGGACTCAGCATGCATAATCGTTACGTCCCTTTTCCTTTCTTGTTCATTCTAAGACCCAGTCCCAAACCTGCAGCCTACCTACCACAGACCCCTCCTTCTTCCAAACCAACACGAGTCAAAGGGAAGAAAGAGGGAGGGAGAGAGCCTTTGTGACACCCCTGGGTGAGAGCAGAAAATTACCATGGTGCTCAGTGGTCTCATACGGGACAAAGGCATTCAATTCCCCTCTGTTTGGACAGCTGAGGCTGGGCCCCTTCTCTCCCCAGTGTGCTTTCCAGGAGACCGAGGCTGAATCCTAATTCCAGGCAGTCAAAGGGGGCTTCTCAGGGAAGATTTTCAAGAGCAAATAGGTGAACACTCTCTAATGACCATATACTGTCTTCTGTATTTCTGAAGGAATACTTTAGAAAAATTTTGGTTCTATTTTCTATCACTCCTGATTTTTTTTTTCCCCATCAGAATGAGAAAGCTGAGTGATATAAAAGCTGAGTATATGCTGAGGAGGGAGGAGGAGGAAAAGTCTCCAAAGAAATCATTTAATTCAGAGTTTGAGAGGTTCTCCTGGGCTTTGTAAGCCATTAAAAAGGCAGATCTCTGTCAAGAGAGGCCCTTTTCTCTAGAGCAGTTCTCACCCAGCTTGTTTGCCCATGCAAGATGCTGTAGCCTGTAAGGTACCAGACATCATGAGTCAGTACATGGCATCCTCTGTAGCTGTGCTCCTTCTGGAAATGCTGCATCTTCTGCCCTGTCCTAAACTCAGAGAAGGTGTTTCAAGTGCAGAATGAGATGGAGAATACTAGCTCTCTGACTTATAGGGGGATCACCTTGGGCCTCATCTGTAAAACACAGATGACAATGCATGCCTTGCTGTGTAGTTGCGAGGATGACATGGAGTGAGCTGTGTATGTGTCTGGCGTGGCTTCTGTACATCTTAGGTGCTCCAGGCACTGGCACTCACAGTAGGCAATCTATGAACATCAGTTCCTCCTAATTTTCCACATGTATATTTATTGAAGTGGTGAATGGCCATCAGGTTATTTTTATTTGGTCCAAAAAAGGTGGGAACTCTATTTTGTTTATAGAAGGCAGGAACTCTTTGTTCTGCATTTCTAAAAAAAAAAAGTCTTTCCAAAGTCTCCTTGGGTCATCTGCTAAATTAGAAAATCCAATCAATCCCTCTGGTGTGTACTCAATTGATTGCCTACCCAGCATCCATTTCTCCCCCATCCCTGACCTCCTTTTTATTCCCTCCTGCCTTATAGAACCCTGACTTCATACAGATTTCCTGCTCCTCCCTGGCCATATGCTTTAAGGAAAGTAGCTCCCACCCCAGTTCCAGGGGGGAGACTCTGATTGGCCTAAACCAGAATTTCTCCACCTCAGAGCTACTGATATTTTGAGTTGGATACTTCTTTCTCATGGTAGAGTCTGTCCTCTGCATTCTAGGGTGGTTTAGCCGCATCTCTGGCTTCTCCCTACTAAGTGCCATTGGCAACCCTCACCCCACTCATGACAATCAAATATGTCTCAAAACATTCCCAGTGTCCCCTTGTGGGCAGGGAGTAGGGGCACAAAATCACTCACAGTGGGGAACCGGGGATCTAAGCTGATCAGAGAGGTACCATTAGCCCTGCCAGTGATTAATTTAGACATTGGTATGTGACGCATTTCTGGCCAACAGAACTGAGGGGAAGTTTGCTGAGACTTCTGAAAAAGGTTTTTCCACTCTTAAAAAGAGACTCAGGGAGTAGATAGCTTCTTTTCATTCTGTTGGGCATTTTGGGATCTAGGTTATAATGACCAGAACTGTAGTGGCCATCTTGCAACTATGAAAAACTAGCCCGAAGCCAAAGTCCACTCACCGAAAGATAGACTTTTGAACTTGAATCCATTATGATGCCAATGAGCTTGCATTAACCAAGCCTGGAGCTCACTTCCTGCTATGAGAGGTCATTCATTTGCTCATTCAACACATATTTACTGGATGCCTACTATGCAACAGCTATTGTCCTAGAAACTGGGGCCAGAGCGATGAACAAGATGGAGAGATTTCCTGCACTTAGGACACTTGCATTCTAGTGAACTCAGTGCTTGAACCGATTTGAGAAGATTCTCTATTACTTGTTGCCAAAGGCGACCAAATTAATACACCCATCAAATGCTAAAACTCTCAGCATCACTTGGGCCTTCAGCGATATGTAGGAGGTTTTTTGTTCTGTCTGATTCCTATCTCACTCTCCACACAGACCATTCTAAACCTTCCACACCTTCCTCAAACCTCTGATCACCAATGTCCTTCTTCAGTTTTCTCTTGAGCTCTCCTAACTTCCTTTTGTGCCCCGTAACACCTCATGCAAAGCAATTTCATTGCACTTGTCCCACCATATTGGATTGCCTATTGATTTACCTGTCGAAGTTCTGAGTGCAGAGTGTAGCTGGCTGGACTTAGAGAAGGAGTCGAAGTGCTGAACGATGCAGAGAAACCACGAGGGAGACCCTCTGGTATAGTGTAGACTGAGTTCCTAACCGGTTTCTCTTTTCTTTTCCAGTTCCCATGAGTTCTAGCTATAGCTTTATAGAAAGGAACCCTTTTCTTGAACGAGCCTTAAGGTTATCTCTGTTTCAGAGATCAGCAAACTATGACCTATGGGTCAAATCCAACCTCCTGCCTCAGAAGCTGAGAATAGTTTTTGCAACTTAAAATGGTTGAAAAAAGTCAAAGACTCAACATCACTAATTATTAGAGAAATGCAAATCAAAACTACAATAAGGTATCACTTCACACTGGTCAGAATGACCATCATCAGAAAATTTACAAACAACAAATGCTGGAAAGGGTGTGGAGAAAAGGGAACCCTCTTGCACTGTTGGTGGGAATGTAAATTGATACAGCCACTGTGAAGAACAGTATGGAGGTTCCTTAAAAAGCTAAAAAATAAAACTACCATATAACCTAGCAATCCCACTACTGGGCATATACCCAGAGAAAACCATAATTCGGAAAGACACATGCACCCCAGTGTTCATTGCAGCACTATTTACAGTAGCAAGGACATGGAAGCAATCTAAATGTCCATCAACAGAGGAGTGGATAAAGAAGATTTGGTACATATATACAATGAAATATTACTCAGCCATAAAAAGGAATGAAATTGGGTCACTTGCAGAGATGTGGATGGGTCTAGAGACTGTCATACAGAGTAAAGTAAGTCAGAAAGAGAAAAACAAATATCGTATATTAATGCATATATGTGGAATCTAGAAAAATGTTATAGACGGTCCTATTTGCAAAGCAGAAATAGAGACACAGACATAGAGAACAAATGTATGGATACCAAGGGGGAATGGGGGCTGGTGGGATGAATTGGGAGATTGGGATTGACATATATACATTATTGATACTATGTATAAAATAGATAACTAATGAGAACATACTGTATAGCACATGGAACTCTACTCAGTGCTCTGTGGTGACCTAAATGGGAAGGAAATCCGAAAGAGCGGGGATATATGTATATGTATAGCTGATTCACTTTGCTGTACAGCAGAAACTAACACAACATTGTAAAGCAACTATACCCCAATAAAAATTAATTTAAAAAAGAAAAGAAAAAAGTCAAAAGAAGAACAATATTTCATGAATCATGAAATTGTACATGAAATTCAAATTTTAGTGTCCATCAATAAAGTTTTATTGGGACACAGCCACACTCACTGGCTTTCTTATTGTCCATTGCTGCTTTCATGCTATAATGGCAGAGTTGAGTAGTTGTTACAGAGACCATACAACCTGTAAAGCTGAAAATACTTATGACCTGAAAAAGTTTTGTCATTCCCTGCTCTGTTTCACACAACAAAAAGAGCCCTGCTTAATACAAGTACTTTCTGAAATTAGAGATTATGAGGACCTTTAAAATACAGAATGCTTACTAGATCATTTAGTGTATTTCTGATTGGGTTTGAGGGAACCATCCTCTGCTCCTAGAAAACTAGTTAGAAGGCAAAAGCAGGGAAGGAACTTGGATTTAGCCTGACAGAGAGATGCTTGTCCCAAGAAATAATAAATTCAGGCACTGCTTTTGTCAATTGTTTTCCAAATATGTCCTCCTCCCCAGGGTTTCTGAATAGTGACTGCAAAAACATGGTCAGGAAGTGCAGTCAGCCCACACTGTACATGTAGAAGAAACAAAACCCCAAACCATGCCTGCACTCTGAGTGACTGAGCATTCCCTGTTGTATTTCCATGGTTGATTGAATTCATTAGTTTGTTCATATCTTAGATACATTCTTTCCATCTGCAAACATATATTGGGAATTGTGTAAGGAAGTTTGGAGACCCAACTGAGCAGAGATGTGCAGGAAATGTCAAGATTAACAAAACAGGCTTTTCTTTCTGTCTGGAAGGATAATAAGTGCAGGGCCCAAGCATTTGTGGCTGAAGGAAGGGTGGGGAGAGTGTGGACAACAGAGAGAAAACAGAGCTGCTTTTCTGCTTGGCTTCCGTCTTTGTCAATGAGAATGCTAATTGGACTGAAGAGGGTGAAAACAATATTGGCACAAGAGACCTGAAGTCCAAGAAAAAATTGGAAAACTGACCTGCTCCAAATGAGGCCAACTCTCCTGGACTAAACAAATTACCTACCTGGGCATGAAGATAAGTTGCAACCAAGATCACTGGCAGTGATCACATTAGACAGTGGAATTGTGGGGAATTCAGTGGTGGTAGAAATCAGAAAATCATCAAATAGCATCTTGATTCTATATCTTGGAGGAAGATGGAGTATTCAAACTGTAGAGCAGTGGTGTTCATCTTGGTCAGAATTCCAGGACAGATGTATCACTAGGAATGACATTTGTCTTAGTAATTGAAACCCGAAAAGAGTAGTTTAACCAATGTGGAGACCTATTTTTCTCATTACATGAGCAGTCCTAAGGCAGGCATCGCTTTAGCTGCTCAAGGATGTCAGGACTTACTCTCTGAGATTCTCTTGGCCTTTCCCTCTTTGTCACTCCGTGGTTCCATGATGGCTCCTCCATGGCCAGCATAAGTTTCTGTGTGCCAGGCAGAAGGAAGGGAAGGACAAGAGCAAATCGACTCTGTCATCTCTCCCAGCCCAAACCTTTAAGGGGCTTCCCCCCAAAACTCTACCCAGCAACTTGCACCTATATCTTATTGGTCAGGATGTCTCAGATGGTCCACTAGTATCTGAAACAAGTGGAGAGTGTAGTTTTTTAGTTGGGCACATTTCTCCCACCCGCCAAAAGACCAGGGATTTGTCAGTAAAGAAGGAGAGAAAGGTACTGGTCAGACAGCTAGTAGTTTCTCCAAAAAAAGATTTTCTAAGAAACAGGTTTGAGCATGTTTAAAAAAAAAAAAAAAAAAGACTTGATGACTAGGTGCCGTCGTGAGTTTGCAAAGAAACTTCCACGCAGATAACTTTTCTGTAATGAAAATATTACTAGGCTGGTAGACAAAGGAAAGATGGGAGATGTAGAAAATGCATTCATCGTCAGCATGGCATTTAATGAAGTCACTTGTAATGTCCTTATAGATAACAAGGAGAAATATGGTTGGTGTGACAGTAGAGTAAGGTAGATTTATAACTGGTCAAAAGACTCAAAAGACTTCTGGACATATGTCTAAAAGAACTGAAAACAGGGTCTCCAAGAGATATTTGTACACCCATGTTCATAGCAACATGATTCACAACAGCCAAAAGGTAGAAGTGACCCACCTGTCCATAGAAGGATGAATAGATAAACAAAATGTGGTACATGCATACAATGTTCAGCCTTAAAAAAAGGAAGGCAATTCTGCAATATGCTACAGCATGGATGAACCTTGAGGACATTACGCTCAGTGAAATAAGCCAGTCCCAGAAAGACAAATAGTGTGTGATTCCACTTACATGAGGTGCTCAGAGTGGTCAAAACCGTAGAGACAGAAAGCAGAATGGTGGTTGCCAGGGGCTGGGGGGAGGGGAGAATGGGAAATTCTTGTTTAATGGGTACAGAGTTTCAGATTTACAAGATGAAAAGAGTTATGGTGATGGATGGTGGTGGTGGCTGCACAGCAGTGTGAATGTATTTAATACCATGGACTGCACACGTAAAAATGGCTAGGATGGTGAATTTTATGTTATGTGTATTTTACCACAATAAAAAATTATTTAAGTAAAAAAAAAAGACTCAAAAGACTGCTAATGAATAGTTCACGTCAGCTCTCTAAGCAATAGCTATTAGTACTATATTGTATTATTCTAATTAATATCAGACATTAACAATAACAATATTTATTACTGGTAGAAGATTCAATCTTCATCCCAGCTTACTCTTCCCCCTCCCTGTGTCCTTAAGTCCATTCTCTAGAGTGGCACCGACATATATACACTACTAAATGTAAAATAGATAGCTAGTGGGAAGCAGCCGCATAGCACAGGGAGATCAGCTCCGTGCTTTGTGACCACCTAGAGGGGTGGGATTGGGGGCAGGGAGGGAGACTCAAGAGGGAGGGGATATGGGGATGTAAGTATACGCATAGCTGATTCACTTTGTTATACAGCAGAAACTAACACAACAATGTAAAGCAATTATACTCCAATAAAGATGTTTAAAAAAAAAAAAAAAAGATTCAATCTTTGTCCCAGTCGTGCTCCACATCAATTTCTGGGATGAGGATTTTCTAGCAGACCTATATAGAGTCTACTGACTTGAGGATGTAAATCTGTGTGACAGAGTAAGGATCCAAAATTATGCATATGGGCAGGAATTGTGGACTAAATAATATTAGCTATCATTTATTAAACATCTAATACATCATGCCAGATAATACACTAAAGGCTTTTCATAGGTAACCTCTTGTCCTCTGAGTAGCTCTGCAATGTAGGTCTTTTTTTTTTTTTTTTTTTTTTGCGGTACGCGGGCCTCTCACTGTTTTGGCCTCTCCCGTCGCGGAGCACAGGCTCCGGACGCGCAGGCTTAGCGGCCACGCAGGCTTAGCGGCTATGGCTGTGGCTCGCCGGCCCAGCCGCTCTGTGGCATGTGGGATCCTCCCGGACCGGGGCACGAACCCGTCTCCCCAGCATCGGCAGGCGGACTCTCAACCACTGCGCCACCACGGAAGCCCTGCAATGTAGGTCTTCTTATCATCCTTATTTTACAAATGGAAAGAACCAAGTGTTCAAGAAGTTGAGTCACTTGCCTAATATCACACAGCTGGAAGTGAAAGAACTAGAGTCTTACCCAGGCATATTTACCTTCAAAACCTCTTCTATTTTCCCTATGCCATTCTGCTTTTCCACACCAGTAAATGTAAACAAGAACTGTATTTCAGGTCCAAGCACAAGATAGGGAATGAAGCAGGTTGGGGGAGGGAGCAAGTAAGAAAGGATTTGGAGATTTGGGTTGGCTGAAAGACCTATGTGGATGTCTTCAACTTACTTGGAAATGCACCAAACAAATAAGAAACACTAATGGAATGGTAGAGTGATAGATGGATTTGTGATAAAGCAAGTGTAGTAAAATGTTCATTGTGGAATCTAGTAGTGGATATATGGGTGTTAATTGTAAAGTTCTTTCAACTTTTTCGTATGTTTGAAAATTTTCCTAATGAGGGGAAAAGTCAATGTAAATTGATAGCATGATGTGGCCATGTTTAGATGGGGAGAATATAGATTCTTTTTGGGCAACACAGCCATACCTTAAATCCTGTTTTCAGTTTGGGTGCTAGCCTTTCTCATGGTTTGTGACAAGCTGTAATGTGCCCTCGGGAGAGAGAATAGGAGGATGAGGGGTTCAGAAACCATGTCTAACCTGGAAAAGAGAAGAAAAGAGTACAACATTGTAGTTCTCAGAAAATACTTTAAAAGCTATGTATTAGTTATCAGTTGATGTGTAACAAATTGTACCAAAACTCAGTGTCTTAAAACAACATTTATTATCTTACGGTTTCTGTAGGTTGGAAATTCACAAGTTGCTTAACTGGGTAGCTCTATCTTGGGGTCTCTTGTGAGGTAGCAGGCAGAATATCAGTAGGGGCTGCAGTCATCTAAAGGCTTGACTGGGGCTGGAGAATTTCACTTCCAAGACAGCTCACTCACAGGGCAGGAGGTTTCAGTTCCTGTTATGTAGGTCTCTCCATAGGCTTGCACGAGTGTCCTCATGACATGGCAGTTAACATCCTCCAGAATGAGCTATTAAGAGAGCAAGGACAAAGTCACAGTGCCTTTCATGACCTCATTTCTGAAACCACATACCATAACTTCCGTATTATTATAGTCATTAGAAGCGGGTCACTGGGTCTGGCTCACCCTCAAAGGGAGGGAAATTAAACTCTCCCTCCTGAAGAAAAATATCAAAAAATGTGTGGACATATTTAAAACTCACCATGGTCTGCTTCTTGTAAGAGACTTAGACTTGTTCTAGAAGGATCGTAGGGAAGTAGTTCTTATTTCAATAAAAAGAAAATTTTCCTGATAGAGTTGCATAAAAGAATGGGAAGGGCTTTTTCTTCACTTGAGAGATCCAAAAAGAATTTGAACAGTTAACTGGAGATGTGACATTCATTCTGTTATTCAACAAATATCTGTAGAGTATTTACTATGAGTCACGCTCTGTGGAAGAGCTGTAGATGCAATCGTGGGCAGGACAGAGATGGTGCCTGCGCTCATGAAATTTACACTGTGCTAAGAGAATCAACAAGTACATCAGATAATTACAGGTTGTGATGAGTGTTATGAAGGCAAAAAATAAATGGGCTACTGTAATATCAACTAAGGTTCCTGGGAGATACTTTGTTTTATAGAGTTCACAAAAGAGAAATGTTTGAACAAGATAATCCTATAGATTCCTTCCAGTATGGTGGTGGTCACTCATCCATTCCTTCATCCATTTTTTAATTCATTCAACAGATACTTACTGAGTGTCTACTATGTGCCAGGCACTGGGCAAGGTACTAGGGATACAAAGCAAACAATTCTGCCTTTGAAGGACCCTGGGGTCTTGTGAGAGATAACAAGATGTATACATTAATGATGATTCCATGTGATAAGTGCTACAGGGGTTATGCACATGGAACCTGAGGCACACAGGAGAGAGAACCCTTCCTGGGGTGTTGGTGAAGGCTTCTTGGAGATACCATTTGAGCTGGGCTTTTACGGATGGGGAAGGGGACTGACAGTCAGCACAAGAATCTTTCTAAAAGGTCAGCATCCCAGATGCCAGGACTTATTAAGAGGAATGAAGGAACAGAGACGAAAGTGAAATGTACGTTTAACGAGTTAATGGAGCTTGAGGAATGAACGCACTCTGTATTCTGGCTCTTGTACCACTGTATTAAATGCACTGGGCTGACAACGAAAACTCATTTCACATTTGAAACTTCTCAGGAGAAACTC
This sequence comes from Orcinus orca, assembly GCF_937001465.1. NCBI lineage: Eukaryota > Metazoa > Chordata > Mammalia > Artiodactyla > Delphinidae > Orcinus > Orcinus orca. Next base: position 41,867,463 of record NC_064566.1, on the reverse strand, counting down.
CGATACTGCAGGCTCATCACAATTCTGCTCTTGTCACAGCAGCTTCCCCCGTGATTCCCTGCCACAAACCTTCTGCTCCAGACGAGGTAGCCCCCTCATTACTCCGCCACTGTTCCATGCTCTTACAGTCAGTGCTACTCAGGGTGCCTTTCTCCCTCATCTCTACAAATCTGACCCCTCCATCAGGTCTCACTGTTTCCCTGAAACTTTTGGACCCCTCAAACCTGTGGGAATTTCTCCCACTGGGCAAGGAACACAGAGACCATTTGTCTTGGTTCTTAATTGGCCCTGAAATGTCTCTTGTAGATCTTCATGGGCTCTCAAATAGATTGTGACCTTGGGCAAGCTAGTCGCCTAATCTCTCTGTGCCTCAGTTTACTCATCTGCAAAATGGGGGTAATAAAATTATCCAGGTTGCTATGAGGATTACATGAGTCTATACATGTGAAGCATTTAGATCACCACTCCCTGGCTCATAGTAATCATGTTACGACTGTCTGCTGTGATTATTACGGCCCTTTAGAGGTAAGAGGTGTGCCCTCCTGTCCTTTAGGGACTCAATAAAGGCCTCAGAATTGTCAGTGTCGCCACAATCTGATAAATGAATAAAATGTATTTTATTCTTACTCCCTCTTAATGCTCAGACCAACAGACTTGGTTCCAATTTTCTAAGAGAAATAATTTGGGAGCTGAATTATGTTCTGGGGACTTTTTTTTTTTTTTTTTTAACAGGTCCTAGCTCTTTGGGTTGTGTATATGAAGTAACAGTTGGATGCAACTGACACTTCAGCAATTATATTTTCCAGATTGGGAGAGGTGCAAAACTTGGGCCACACATAACTGGAAGGCAAAGAAGGCCTTTTTTTATTTGCAGCACATGGAAACATACCCACAATTGAATGTATATCATCTCACACCATCGCCCATGGCTTCTCTTCTTGAGTTCATTATCTCAGGAAGTTATACCACCAGTGATACCCCTCACCCCCATGGCTCATGTGACAGCGCTCAAAGTCATCGTTGACTCCCTTCTCCCCTCCTGCACATCCCCGTGCATGGAGCCCTATTCACCCTACTTCCTCAACAACACTCCAGGTCATTCCTTCCTCTTGAGCCTTTAGTGCATGGCCCTCCTCTGGACTGCTGTTAAAGCCTTTTAGCATATATCCGTGCCCCCAGACTCATCACTGACAGTTCATCTTTATATGGTGCCACTGAAAAGGTCATTCTATCACCTCAAGGACACATCCTGCCTTTTCACACCTCTCTGCCTTTGTACTAGCTATTCCCCCTGCTAGAATACCTATTCCCCTTTTCCAATTGGCAAGTTCTTATCTGTCTTTCAAGAAGGTGTTGAGTGCCTTTTCAAATGTTACCTTTTCCTGGGCCCTCACCCAAGCAGAATTAGTCACTCTGCTCTGTGCTTTCATTAATACTATCTGATTTTTCAACTTACAAATATCTGCTTTATCTCTCTCTGCAGATTTTTGAAGGCAGGAATTATGTCTTGTCTCTGTAAAACTTGCCTCCCAGTTTATCAATAAATGTTTGTTGAATGAAAGGATTGAATATCACAAAAATTCATTAAATACATATTTCCTTCAGACACTGTATTCTAAACACAGTGGAAAACTCAGTGACTCTTTTTCAAAGAACAAACAATCTAGTCTGTAATAGGCCCAAGGAGGTGACCTTAAGAGTGCCTGGAGAGTGCCTTACTGAATATTACTGCGTGTTCAGTTTACTGTCACTGGGTGGCAGTAGTGTGCCATGGTCATGTGGTGAAGTTCCAGAATTTCAAAAAGGTGGCTGCGTTTGGTCGGGGTTGCTAGATTAATAGCAAGCAAACCACAGGGGAAATGTGGGCTGTGTCCACATTCTGGACATGGCTGGATTTGCAAGAGCTTGTTCTTGGGAGCTGTCCATATCTGTACCTGGCATAGGCTGTATGGCATTCAGACACGATGCTCTCTCTAATCTATAAACCCAAAGCAGGGAGACTGAGACATCTCCAGTCTGGGACCAGGTCTACATCTTAGAAGATGCTCCCACTGCTCAATTCTCCTTCACTTCTTCCAGTGGTGAGCTTCCTTTCAGCTGTGCAACGACAGGGACCTTACGGATGGCTTTTGTCTATTTCAGTTCACACAGTGGCTATGACAATTAAGAGGTCTTAGGTGACCTCTGTTGGAGCAGTTTCAATAAAGACTCGTGAACTGTTCCCAAAGTTTACTGCAAGGAAAAACGAACGGAAACTGAGGGGGCAAAGACAACAAGGGAGAACAACTCTTTGAAAAGTCTGCCTCTGAAGCATAGTGAGAGAACAGCTGGAGAGGGCGAGGAGGGAGGGGAAAGGTCCAGTGTCATGCTCAGTGCCACCTCAACCCCAGTCCCCCACTCCTGCTCCCATCCCAGGATGGGGGAGACTCCCCAGGTCTGCAGGCTGAGGACGCGGACAGGAAGGGAAACTGGACTACATAAGAGCAGGAGAGGGCTTCCCTGGTGGCGCAGTGTTTGAGAGTCCGCCTGCCGATGCAGGGGACACGGGTTCGGGCCCTGGTCCGGGAAGACCCCACATGCTGTGGAGCGGCTGGGCCCGTGAGCCATGGCCGCTGAGCCTGCGCCTCCGGAGCCTGTGCTCCGCAACAGGAGAGGCCACAGCGGTGAGAGGCCCAAATACCGCAAAAAATAAAAAATAAAAATAAAAAAATAAAAAAAAGTAGAATTCATGAGTTTGTAGTAATGCAGTTGGCAGTTACCAGGTTTTCTGCAGCAGAAATCAGAAGTCGGGATAGTTCCATTGTTCTGCTTAGTTGATCTAGGGTTGGGGGTTAGTTAGAGAGGAGGTAGCAAAATAAAAGAGGCGACCTAATGAAGAGTGTTCGTGAGGATATGGTTCAAATGGTTAAGCATAGTGTCCAAACTGGGTGGGGAAGGAACTGACAAGATGGGCTGGGAAAATCCGAACTGACTAAGCAATTGCAGGTCTCAGTGACACAGGGGTCAATGCAAGGGGGTGAGGCAGTGGGACAGCTGGGAGTGGAATGAGAGAGGACCATTGGGAGCCAGTATTTCCAAAGCTGAGGATGGTTTCTGCAGGGGAGGGCTGCTGATATGGAAGGACCCAAGCTCTCTGGAATAGAGGAGGTTAGAGGGATGGCTGAGTATCAGTACAGACTCTCTAGTCTCCCAAGACTGCAGCATGAGTTAGGATGGGCAGGGAGCCAGTGAGCCACTTGCAGAGTTCTTTGTGGCTGCAGGGAGTGACGTGAGGTTATAGATGAAGGAAGTAGGATGAGGGAGGATGAAGGAGTGTAAATTGGGTGCCGTGAGCTTTCAGGTAAGAGGGACTTTTGAAGGCTATTCTAGGATGCTGATCTGGGTGAGGCAGTGTAAAATAGGTAGAGAAATGCTCCAGAGAGTAGAGGGAAGGGTAAAACTGAATGGAGACCAAAGGACTGGAGAGATGAGGTGAATGGAGGAACTCATACCTTGGGTGGAGTTGTAGGATGGACCCAATCAGCTTCAGAATTCCAAAGGTAGTGTGATTATATATGATTTGGCCAATGCCTAGAATATAACAGGTGCTGGATAATATCTCTTCACTTAATTAATGTCTTTTGCTTTTAGAATTCTTAAAAATTGTACTTTTATTGTACAATTGTACCTTCCATAACTTAGTCTCAGGGCTTACTGGGTCCCTGGTGGACAGCTTCCAGGCAGATCACAGATAGATGGTTCAGTGCAATTCGACTTCATTCATTGTCCATCTGCTTTCTTTTTCTAAAAACCCCTTCCCATAAAACTTTCGAGTACAACTCTGAGTTATGGAAACAAAGACGTAACATTTCTGGATTCTTGTTCTAAATTAATAAAATAAGAGTAACAATGCTCACTAGTTTTTTTTTGGTGAATCACTGAAGTTTACAAATTGTTATCTCAATTACTTGTTTATTTCTCAGACACCCAGGAGGTAGGCAGGATGGGTATTACTGTTCCCAATTTTGTACATAACACTTTAGACAGAACCTGTGAGCTCCCAAGACCTCTCAGCTTCACAGCCAAAAAGTGGGAAAGCCAGACGGAAGCCTTGCACCTCAAGTCTGAATTATAAGCTGCGGTTCCCTAAACTGTAGTTTGAATTTGTTCAAAGTGCAGATTCAATAGGTCTTGGATGGGGTTTTGGAATTTGCATTTGAGGCAAACATCTGATGCTTGTGTTTCAATGACCATACTCAAAAACAATAATCTAGAAACTTCTTTTTCCCTTCTCAAAAGAACAACAACAAAAACAACCACCAAAAAAAAAAAAAAAAAAAAGAGGCTGATCTCACCTCTTACCAATCAAAGGAATTTTTTTTTTTCTTAGAGAAGTGGAGCCCCCAGGTCTTCTCTTCTGTGACCTACCCACACACACTGATAAAGTTAATTATCTGCCCTGGCTAAATGACTTTCCCTAGCAACACCCTAGCAACTAACATTAGCTCTGCCTTAGGCTACAAAACTGGAAAGAGATTTCTTGAAGTCCGGTGTATTTTACAACAAAACAAAACATCTGAACGGGAAGTTAAACAAAGTAAGCTGGATTCATTACTAAGGAGATGAGACACAGACATACAAGACAGTTCATGACAGTCCACCAAACACAATAGTCAAAATAAGAAACTTTCTTCTCACAAGTTCTACTGAAGTCCAGAGGAGAGACTGCAAGATCTCATCCCACGGAGAAGAGAATTTAAATGGACAGAAGGAGGGAGGACATCCTAGGTGATGGGAAAGCTATAAGCAAAGGTGCCAAGTCAAGTATGAAAGTGCGGGACACAGGGAACCCAGCTGGGAAGCACTGGGAGCTCAGTCTGGGATCTATGACCAGATCATAGAGGGCCTTGAAGGTCACTTGAAGAACTTGGGCTGCATCAGAGGGTCCTGGCTGTTAAAGACGTTTTATTCATAGAACAGATACTTATGGAGCCAGGCACCATGATATGCATGGAGGATACAGTGGTGATCCCCAGAGACAGTCCCTCCCCTTATGGAGCTTGGAATCTAGTGATGGAGACAGACACTGAACAAATACAAAATGTAAAAATCAGACATAAAAGTGAATAGGTAATTATAAATCTTGAGAATATTAAGAGAAAGATATCAAGTTCCAGGAGAGCATATAAAGAGAGGCAGGACCTATTCTTGGAAATCAGGAAGGACTTCTCTGGGGAAGCAGTTTTGCACTGAGATCTGAAGGGTGCATAGGAGTTGGCTGGGAGAGGGTGGGGGTTGGCAGAGACGAAAGCACTGGATTCCAGGCAGAGAGAACCGCACAGGCAAAAGTTCATAAAATGGAAAAGCCGTGGTGGCCGGAGCCCATGAGAAAAGGGGCACATGGTCTTCAAAGGCGGGTCAAACAGGACCTCAGAGGCCATGTTAAAGATTCTTTGTTCTGAGAGCTCTGAAAAGCCACTGAAAAAGGATTTTAACCTCGGGATTGACATTCAAGTCTGCATTTTAAAAAGGATCACTCAGTCTTCAGCTCAGAAGATAGATTGGAGGGAGAGTAAGAGTAGATGTGGGCAGCCCAATTAGGAGGCTGAGAGATGATGACAACTCAGACTGATGCGGTGGCAGAGGAGTTGGGGAGAAGTGAACAGATTCAAGGAGTTGGAAGCTAGTGATTTCGTGACGGATTGGATGTGTGGAGAGAAAGCAGCATTCTGATGTGACAGTAGAGCTGGGTTAGGGAAGTTTAACTCCGGTAGTGGGATTACAGATCCATGGGCTGTCATGGCCCAAATGGTGGGGTCACCACTGTGTAGAGGGAAGAACCCTATTTTAGTGTTGGTGAGGACTGTTTTGAATCCTGGTTCTTTCTCCCCTTACTAGCTGTGGCACCCAGACAGGTAAATTTTATAGGTTCCTTATCTGGAAAATAGCAGAGAGGAGGGGGCCTCCTACATCACATGGTTTTCCTGTCAATGTTGAATGAGGAATTAACTATTCTGTCCCTCCCTGCTGTGTTCTGCCCACCTCCCTGTTAGATTTGAATACGCTGATTTAGATGAAAAGACTTTCAAGAACACATAATTGAGCTATTGGATGTAAAATAAGCTCCGTGAAGACAGGAGCCACATTTTATTTATCTCTAGTTTCCTGTCCTCTGAGATAAGATCGGGTACACTCTCATGAACAGCTTAGTTTGTAGCATATATATCACCGTTATGATTGGAAAAGATTCGTGTAACTATGTATTTAATATTTGCCTCTGCCCCAGATTGTAAGATCCACTAAGGCAAGTAGTTTATTTGTCCAGCGTCCCAGTGCTGAGCACATGGAGGGCATTGGACATGAATGAATGAATGAATGAATGAATGTTTGTCCCCTCTGGTACCCACTACTCAGCACAGACTTGGCCCCAAATCTATACTCAAGGAAAGCTTGCTGGATGCATGGGACTGTGCACCATGGAGTCTATGTGAGCCCTGAGCCAGTCCGGTCATACTGGAGATAATTCACTCGGGACACAGAGGTGAATCTCTCTGAATGTCACCTCCATTAAGGAAGGCTGGTAGCTGGAGCAGGTGCCGCTGACCGTCGAGGAGGGTCAGGCCAAGAAAAGAGCATAATTGCCTTCTGCAAAGGGGCACTGTCAGAGGACCTCTGAGAGAAGGCGCCCAGTTAATAGTGGCAGTGAGAGTCCCAGCACAAGGACTGAGGGCAGGCAAGGAGGAATGGAGGCCTCCTATGCAGATGGCTCCTCTGGGCTGTTTGTTCCTGGCGTCAAAGGAAAGCAAAGGAGATTGCTTTTTAAATGCAGGCTCTTGAAGCGTGTTGACAGTCCAGGGGAAGGAGGGGGTGCAGTAACCAAAGCTTCTGAGAGCACTTGGGATGCTTGTGCACACTGAGGGGAGGCAGAGGCATTAAGGCATCCCCAAAGTGGGCTTGGTCTCCGTTACTGTGCTACCCAGGGCCAGCCCAGACCCACCCATTGAGCTTGAGGGTGGGGGTGGGGAGACACTGGAGACCAGGCCCAGTACTTTACATGGGTCATTTCATTTAACTCTAGCATCCTCTAGAGGAAGGGTGTATTAGCCCAGAGGCACACATGCACCCTTTCTGAGCATGAAACTGAAGCTTGGAGAGCTTAAATAACCTGCTCAAGTCTCACAGTGGGTGAGCGACAGGACTAATGTTTGATTCGAGTCGGTGCCCAGGGGAACAGTGGGAGAGATTCCTGCACCTGGCCTTCTCCTGTCCGGCTTTGGGGTTGAGCCTGAGGCTCTGCCCAGTGAGCCCTTAGGTTCGTCTCCTCTCCAAACATCTGTCACTGGGGACTGGGAACCTGAACTAAAATCTAAGCCAAGAAAACACAGGCTTTTCTCTGAAACTTTCAAAACCCCTTTCCAGGGCTCTATGAGGACTCCCATGGGCTTTAGGCACTTTTGTCTTCGTGGGCTCCTCCCTTCATAAAACAACAGTAAACATTATATTTTATGACTCTGTAGGTATAAAGACAAATATATTAATATTATATAGTGAAATATTTTATTGGACCTAAAGTTTTTTTTTTTCTTCTGATTTTAAAGAAAACATTTTCAGGAATCTCCGAAGGTATTACAGGCCATAGCACTGTGCCTGCTGGGCCCAATGGATGAATCATTCTGTTCCTTTCCATCCTCCAGTCTGACCTGTTCCAGGTCAGAGAAGGGCAATAGAGTCAGATAGCCATGGCATCTGACCCTGCCTTAACTGGCCGAAAGCCTCAGTTTGCTCATCTATAAAATGAGTGAAAGTAATGTCACGTTTATTGTGTGAAGCGAGAGTGGAAAATGTGAGCAGATATAGTAAGTAAACCGCCCAGAATATTGCCAGACACAGAGTAGGTGTGCAGCAAAAGTTCTCAGTCTTTCCCTCCTTGGAGCACCCTCCTCCACAGGGTCCAGGGGGTTGGGGCAGCAGCCTCCTTGGTGGTGGGACAGAGTCCGCAGTGTCCCTGTACCCTATGATTTCCTCGCCAGACCCTGGGAATCCAGCGTCGCAAAATAAACACGGCCCCGCCGCTAATCGCCAGCGCGGAAACAAAACAGCGCTGCGCTCGGGGATCTGGGCAAAATCAGCCCTCCCTCTTCCTCCTCCTCCTCCTCCTCCTCCTCCTCCTCCGCCGCCCTCCCTTCCTCGCGCTGCTCGGCTTGCTCGGCTTGCTCGGCTCAGCTCAGCGCAGCGCAGCGCAGCTCGGCAGCCGCCAAGCCGAGGCGGCAAGGTCTCCTGGTCGCCAGCGCCGGCTCCGAGCTCCGCTCCCCGCCCGGGCTCTGCCAGGTCGCGCTTCCGCGGGGACCACTTCGAGCAGGAGTCGCGTGGCGAGCCGGCGGCGAGGCACAAAGTTGGGGGCCCGCGAGGATGAGGCTATCCGCGGCGTCCCTGAGACTGAGCCGGAGTCCAGCGTTGCTGGCCCTGGCGCTGCCTCTGGCCGCGGCGCTGGCCTTCTCCGACGAGACCCTGGACAAAGTGCCCAAGTCGGAGGGCTACTGCAGCCGCATCCTGCGCGTCCAGGGCACGCGGCGCGAGGGCTACACCGAGTTCAGCCTCCGTGTGGAGGGCGACCCTGACTTCTACAAGCCGGGGACCAGCTACCGCGGTAAGTGGCCCTGCGTGGCGTTGAGGGCGCGGGACCCGGCCCCCGGAGGGCGCCGACCGCGCGGTGCGGGAGGAGGGCGCACGGTTCTCAGGCGCACAGTGCGGGCGCAGCCCGGTAAGGGCCCTTCTGTCCTGGATGCCCTCAGCCCTTTTAGACCCGAGCCAGTGTCCGGGGCCGTCGCGGGCCACAGCCAGGAGATGCAGCCCCCACGTCTGACGCGCGGTTCCCGGGCATGGGCTGTAGCGGAGCGACGCGTCACTCTGGCCTGGCTGGGAGGGAACCTGGCTTCTTCCCCCGCCGGCTCCAGGAGAGAAGTGGAGACTCGCCTTTCTCCAGATCCGTCTCTGGAGTGGAGCGGACCCTGGCTTCTCTTAGTCGGGTCCCAGGCAAGGTGGTGACTCCGGCTTTCCCCACTCCCATCCCTGAAAGAAAGGAAACCAGCCTCTCGCTGACCGGTCCCCAGTGGGATGGTCACTCCAGCTTCCCCGGACAGATCCCTACAGGAGAAGGGACTTCGGTTTCTACCTTAGCTGGTCCCAGGGCACGAGGAGGAGGGGAGAGGAGCCAGATGCTTTTCGGAAGGGTCCCTGAAAACTCCAAATTATTCTCCGATGGTTCCAGGCGAGGGAGAAGACCCTGGATTTCTAGGACAGGCTCCCAGTGGACAGGGAGCTCTAGGTAGTTTTGGACAGGGAAAGGGAATCCGATGAAAACGGAAGGGAAGCCCGGATTCCCGAGGCCTGCTCCCTGGGGGCCGGGACCTTGGCTCCCGCAACCCCAAGTCTCAGTGCCCCAGGGATGCCGTTCCTACGCTCCTCAGCTGAGAGCCGGCTTTCGGGAGCGCAGAGAGGGGATGTCCAAGCAAGTGAGCGCCTCCCAAGCAGGACAGGCAGCTCGACCCGCACAGACCTGAAGATCACTTACGCCATCCCCAGGGCCCACCGCCCCTCTCTTCAGCCGGGTCATCTCCCCAGATATCTTTTCCCCATGCTGCAGCTGCCCTTCTCCAGTCGCGAGCCAGGATGTCGGGCAGGGAAAGAAGCCTGCCTGGCCTCACCGGGGCCCCGCGGGCGGGGAGTGACAGGGCGCGTGTCCCTTCACCCCTGCACCTTCAAAAGTCAATTCTAGGGTCAAGCAGGAAGAGAGGGGCTTTGGGGCACCGAGTGGGGTGCTCTTCCATCCCCACTTTCCCGGTTCCTAAGCATCTCGGGAAGAAGCAATGGGAACAATACTGGAGAAAGTTTGGGGCAGTGTCAGCGGGCGCCCGGGCCACACAGGAGACCAGAATCTTCTCAGTAACGCTTCCTCCGTTTTCCCGCGTTCGTGTTCCCGACTTTCTCCACCTGGAGCTACCCAGAGCGGGCTTCCCGGCATAGCCTGCACGTGGATGCGCTCAGCAGCTGGCCGGCAACCCCTGCAAGCCGGCACGGGTCGGCGGGATGCTGGGTACTCCGCGGAGACGGGCAGGGTGGGGGTGGGGTGGAGGGCACCCGGCCCAGCCCCGGGGAGCTGGCGGCGGGTTGGCTGGGCTGCCCTCAGAGCCGAACCTACGAGCGGCCGCAGCCTCTCCTCTGAGCTGGGAAGCAGCCAGTCCTCTCCGTGGACTGGAGGGAAGTGGGCGTAACCCCGCTGGCCTCTTCAGCCCTCCCCCAACCCGAGGGCCTGGGTTCCCTAGGAAAACTGTCCCAGCTCCACGTGGCAGGGAAAGAGGTGGCTCTGGAGTCAGGTGGACCAGGGTTTAGTAGCTGTGTGACCTTGTGCAAGTCCTTTAATTTCTCTGAACGTGTTTCCCAGCTATTGAAAACAGCTCTTTATCCAACCACCCAGGGCGGTTGCAGGGAGTGAATGAGTGCATAAAGATGAGCATGCCTGAGCTACAGCGGGCCCCCAGTATGTGCTAGTTTGAGTTGGCTATGGGGCCCTAATGGTTTAAAAATGGAGGGATGTGCCTGGTCAGATTGGTTTCTGGGGTGTGTGTGTGTGTGTGTGTGTGTGTGTGTGTGTGTGTGCATGCGTTTAAAAAGTAGGTTTATTCAGCACTCCTTTCAGCCAGTCTACCAGTGAATGCCAGTTACCTCGGTCCTCATGAAATAATTGAATGAATGAATGAATAATTTCTCCATATCATGAGGCTTGCCTTAGACTATTCCTCGTTTAGGACCAGGAGGATTTCTTTTTTCCTTTTTTTAATTTTTTGGTTGCGCTGCATGGCAAGTGGAATCTTAATTCCCTGACCAGGGATTGAACCCGTGCCCCCTGCAGTGGAAGTGGGGAGTCACAGTCTTAACCACTGGACCGCCAGGGAAGTCCTGGGAGGATTTCTTTTTTGGGTAATTCAGGCTAGTCTGCTGTGCAGGCCATGAGTCCTTCTGGGTTTCTTTTCCCACTTGAATCCTCCCAGTTTGTCCAAGCACTGGCAGCAGGTGGCCCCAGCACTGAGACAGAGATGCATCTGGGATTCACATTGACAGAGAGGTTCCATGACTGCCCAGGTACCCACTGCCAGCAGGTGGAAACTGGGGCTAGTAGGGAGGGGAACACTAGGCTTTCACCTTACAGGTTATTCCAGCCTAAAAAGTTAGCCTTTGGACTGTGACATCCGACTCAGGCCATTGGTGGGCAATCATCTTATCTCCTTTCTGGTGACTAAGAGATCCTGAACGAAAGATCTTACAGGAACCATGCTAAGGTCCTCTGAGTAAATACTCTGCGATTAGCAAACCTGATTCTGCCACTCAAAGTTAGGAAGAAAAGGGCACTGGCCTAGTTTGTGACATTTTCTGTTGGCTTATACTTTCTTAGAATAGTTACATTAGAAGTAAATCTAATACATTCTGCTCTAGGTATTGACTTAGGGCTGTGGAAATTAACATTCCCCTGGTGTTCTGTTTGCTGTTTTATTTTTTCCTGAATTAGGGCCCCTCACAATCGTTGGAATCAATGGCTTGTTTTCCTGCCGCAAACCTTTGTCCTCAGTATTCTAGTTCATCCCCAAAGAGCTTCTGCTCTCCATGCCCCCCACCCCAGCATATCCTTTAGGTATTCTAGACTGGAATAAAATGGTCACTATTAAGAAATATATTGAAACATGGGGTTTCTTCTCAACAGCCAGGATCCAGTTGAGATGATGATTCAGCCTTTTTCCAAGTTGTTAGTACTATATTGACTGCCTTCTCTCTCCCACCACATCTCTCTGCTCTCCCTCCCTCTTCCCCCCAATACCCCTCCCTCTGCAATAATTGTGCTTTAGAAAGCTCTGAAAGGCCTGCTCTGTTTCTGACCATGGCCTCCTTTGAAAAAGAGATTACAGTGATTAAAAATAACAAGTTGAGGATTCTCAAGGGGCTTCCCTTATAAGAGGACAATTTGCAGGACCAGCCATTCCCAGATCCCAATTTCAAGCCAAATAGAAGAAAATCAGCTGAAATGTTCAAGGATTGATTGAAAATAAAAGAGGCTCTTTTGTCTGTCCAAAGGTCTGTTTATTAGGAAAATAAAGCCAGACCCTGGCTAATGAGAGTGGCTTTTCCTAGATGCTCTTTAAAGGGAAATTTCAAGGAACTTGATGGGAAAAGAATGTCCAGTTGAGATTACAAAAACTTGTCCAACTTCAAGCATAACTGAGGGATTTATTCTAAACCGGGAGGTTTGGAGAACTCCAAAGCTGCTTTGCCTTCTTTTTGTGTCTCTTTGGGGCGCACACTGCCATAAGAATGTGTGTTCCAGAGTGTCCCATCTCCGCCTGGTGGAATGAACACAGGCTTTGATGTTGGCTGGGTCTGTTTCCACTTCAGCTCAGTCACACATTCACTGTGTGACCTCAGGCAGGCAGCTTTACCTCTCTGAGCTACAGTTGCTCCAACTGTAAAATGAGGCTGCTTCTCCCACCGCCCACAGCATAGCTATGAGAATTAGAAATAATCCATGTCAAAAGAAACTGTCATACAGTAGGATATATATATATATATATATATACACACACATACACACACATATATATGTAATGTTATGAGATGATTATTTATTTTGGAAATAGAAAAATACTTGGCAGCTAGCACTGGATGAGATATTGTGTTAAGTACTTCCTACGCATCTCACTTATTCCTTCCAGTACTTTGGGGCAGTTTATTATTTTTATTTTATAGATGAGGACACTAAATCTCAGAGGTTTAGTAACTTGCCCATGGTCACACATCTATAATCAGTGGAGTCAGGATACAAACTTAGGGATGTCTAACTCCTAAATCTCTGCTCTTAACCAGTCTTCTACACTGACTCAATAAAATAAATTAGGAGTAGACTGAATTCACCCAGCTACCCTCAGCCTTCTAGATGTTGAGTCTTTGTTGAAGGAAAACAGCAATAGCAAATCAAGATAATAACTGACAGGGCTTTCCTGGTGGCGCAATGGTTAAGAATCCACCTGCCAATGCAGGGGACACAGGTTCCGTCCCTGGTCTGGGAAGATCCCACATGCCACAGAGCAACTAAGCCCATGCTCCACAACTTCTGAGCCTGTGCTCTAGAGCCCGTGAGCCACAACTACTGAGCCCGTGAGCCACAACTACTGAGCCCACGTGCTTAGAGCCCATGCTCTGCAACAAGAGAAGCCACCGCAATGAGAAGCCCCTGCTTGCCGCAACTAGAGAAAAGCCTGCGCGCAGCAATGAAGACCCAACGCAGCCAAAAATAAAATAAATAAATTAAAAAAAAAATAATTGACATATCTTGGGACACAAAATATGAAGTGATGGATCCTTATTTACATTTTCTTTTTATAGACTTCAGTGTTGCATTTCCCCATAAACCAGAAGATTAATTTAGAAACACGAAGAACCTTGCCAATCTTTAGCCAATTCCTTTTGTTTGTGGGGAAACAGAAACAAATTGAAAATAAAAAACCCTAATTTGACTGTTGTTTTGTTTTTATATGTAGATATTATATGCCTGTAAAATTATATGTTTGAAAAGTATACATGTAGAATCTGAAAAATTTAGGCTGGATAAGGTCTTTTAAATAAACTATTTCTTACCTAGTGTGTTTTTTTTAAATTAAGCACTGCTGATGATTAACTGTAATTAATTATAAGTGACCCCCCCACCTCTCCTCTTTTCTTTTTTTATTAGGTAACTTTAATTTTTTAACTTGTGCTCCCTTTTCATAAGTATTTAGTTCAGATAGATAATAAAAATTAAAAGATGCATGCATATCTACATGCTTAATAGTTGTGGGGATTGTTGCTTTGAGTTTCATGAAACCAAAAATAAACAGAACATACAATAAAATGAAAGCATAAAAGTTGGAATTTTTCAAGGTTTAAAACTTGAGTACTTCCCATACACAGTTAAGTTGTTCCATTCCAGCTGGCTGACTCAACTGGAACAATGGGCTATAATGGCTGATATGTTTACAAACATGCCATTAGCTTGTTATACAGAATGTCAGATGTAGGTCGATACCAATTTCTGCAGGGAAAAAAAAACACACCATCTTGTATTAGTCAGGATACAGGCTAAGCTCATGTTACAAAGAGACCCCAAAATACAGTGTTTTAAACACTGTATAATGGGAGATAAATGGGAAATCCAAGATGATGGGTGGCTTGTTCCACAAGGTCAATCAGTATCCCAGGTTCCTTCCATCTTGTTGCTCTACCATCTTCTAGCACTCTGCAGTCACAGACTGACAAGTCACGGTACCTGAAATGTGGCTCGTCCAAACTGAGTTGTGCTGTAAGCGTAAGATGCACACTGGTTGTTGAATAATTAGTATGAAAAAGAATAAGCTTCTCATTAATAATATTTTATATTGATTACATGTTGAAGTTATAATTGTATATAGTAGGCTACATAAAATATATTGTTAAAATTAATTTTACTTGTTTTACGTTTATTCCTACCGGCTACTTGTTAACAAGTAAAATGAATTTCCCCTGGCTTGAGATTATTTCTATTGGACAGCACTCTTCTTGGGAGTTGTCCTCATCAGCATGGTGACAGCCAGCTCACTACCAACACATCTGAGTTCCAGTCAGCATGCAGAGGGGAAAAGAAGTGGAGGCAAGCAGCTTTCTTTTACTGATGTGACCCAGAAATCACAGCTAGCACTTTCAGACACACTCCTTTGCTAAGAATTTGGTCCCATGGCCACACCTAGATGCAAGGGAGCCTGGGAAAGATAGCATTTAGCTGGGCAGCCACATGCCCAGTGAAAACTTTGGGGAGGGATTTTTCCAAAGGATGAAGGTGAAAATGGATTTGGAGGGACAGTTAGCCGTCTCTGTCACATGTTTTAATGCATAGTCATGTAAAAACAATGTTTCATGTTCTCTTTCTCCGTGATAGGTGGTCTAGGTGGGTCTTCTCAACAGCACGTGAGTTGATATTCCTGCTAAATGGGGAAGGAGTGTTGATGTAGGTGTGTGTGCACACACGCGCGTGTGTAGTGTGTTGATAGGGTTCATACTGAGGAGAAATAAGGGGCCAGTGTGTCCGAGTAGCCTGCTCTGTCTCACCCTCTTCCTCTTTCTCACCCTTCCTCAAGGAAGCAGCAGGGAAGGGAAGGAACGAAGGAAGAAGTGGATAAAGCAAGAAAATGCAAGAGAGGGAGAGGAAAAAGGAAAAGAGGGGGAAGAAGGAGGAGGAGAGAAAGGAGGGGAAGGAGAAGAAAGAAATTAAGAGAAAAGAAAAAACCTCACTGGGATATACATTTAGAATGAGAAAGAAATAATTTTACGGAGGAGTCCCATTCTTTTTTAGTTTTAAAGTCTTAATGAAGACTATCATTCTCATTCTCTTAGTGAATAGATAAGTTCCCCCAAATCAGATCCCATTGATCATGCATTGTTTTATTAAGATTAGTTTAAAATAAGTGCTCTTAATCTGCTGTGGAATTTACTAAATTTGCTGAGATCAAAAATTTTTAAATTGAAGTATAGTTGATTTACAATGTTGTGTTAGTTTCAGGTATACAGCAAAGTGATTCAGTTAATACATATTAACTGAATATATATATATATATATATTATTTTTCAAGAGAAGAGTCCCACATTACTTGAGGGTTAGAGTCAAGAGGCACTATGGAAAGCAAAAATCACATAAGTCAAAATTATTCCTTAAAAATCCTTTGCAATTTTACATAAACAATCACATGGATACTAAATTCAATCTAGCCTTATTTATGTGCCCCAGCAGATAGGTTTGTTAGTGGGGAATAGAAACAAACTGACATTTCTCAATAAGTCCAGCACTTCTATTTTTCCCCCCAGCATTGGAAGAGACCAGTGTTTCCTCAGTTGAATACTAGATAAAACCATTGGTTTGTTGGTCCTTAAACACTGACATGACAAGTACGAAATACTCACTATCTGATGGACTAAGGGAACCCAGAGTCACAGCTCGTGACTGTCACACTCGCACATGCATGCGTGTATTGAATACAGTGGCAAGTGGCCCATATGATCTCAAGTATTATTTCCTTTCTCTGTTTTTTCTCTGATGGTGTGCAGTTGTGTCTGGTTCCTGTCATATGCACCTCTCTGGAGCACCTACAGTGGCAGAGAGCTCACTACGTCACGTAAAGCTTTCTGTGTGGCTAGCCAGCTCATTTTTACTAGGTGTCTTGGCTGGGCTGGAGTTGAGGCTAGGATAGGAAAGGTAAGGATTTAGGTAACACACAAGAAGACCTTTGTGAGCTCTACATAGACAAGGCTTCTAACTTTCACAGACTATTCAAAACTGCCATGAAAAGTTGAGGGAAACTTTAAACAGGGGCCTGCTCACATCCACTGACTTGCTGAGGTCTAGGAGACCCACGGGAAATAACTTGAATCCTGTCTACAGTTGTGGTTCAGATATTTGCAAACACAGACTAGGTGAGAGAGGGAAGGGCTGCGAGCACAAAATATTGTGTGTGGGGGATGGGAGTGTGGGGAGGTGAGCAGACTCAGGCAGGCGGGAAGAACTGAATGGGGATTCTGGGTGCTACAGGAAGCTCTTCTGATGCTCTTCGTCTTCCCCCCTTCCTCCTTTTCTTCTTCTCCTTCTTCATTTTCTTTTCCTCCTTTTCTTTCTTCTCCTTCTCCTCACAGCAGCAACCCTGACCTTTGAATTTTCCAAACACACCAAGCTCATTCCCACCCCAGGGCCTTTGTATATGCTTTTCTCCATGCCTCGAATGCTCTCCCCCAGATCTTTGGCTCACTCTTTGTCTTTTGAGTCTCAGCTCAGATGTTATTTCTTTAAACATCTTTAAAGATGTTATTTCTTTAAATCTGACCACCAATTTATGTTTCTCATTACTTTTGCCTGGTTTTATTTTTTTCATACCCCTGAACCACTCTCTGAAATGATCTTTATCATCTGCCTCCTCGAGCTGGAATACAAACTTTCTGAGAGCAAGGACTTCGCCTCGCCTTTGTTATTTGCCGTTTTATTGCCAGCACCCAAAAGAGCGTGTGGCCATCACAGGCACTGAATCATTATTTATCGAAAAGTGAATGTATCATTTAAACCCCAAGAACCTCTCTAAAAGAGAGAAGTGAGATCTCCCTCTAAGGGAGCTGGACGGAAGGAAGGGAAAGCATTTCTCCCTCTGCAAGAGGGAGGTGAGGCCAAGGAATGGGGACAGATGGCAAGGATCTCCATGTGGTGGCAGCAGAGAGAAAGGATGCTCACTCAGTGCCCTGGGGGCATTGGGTGGAGGCTGAGGGCAGGTAGATGGTCCAGGTCCAGGGTGAAGGCTGTTGGAAGCGAAGAGATCGGCAGTCATATGCATGGTGGGAAGCGGGATCGTTGATGGTTCAGAGGTGAAGAGCACAGGGACAGCAGGCAAGAGAGCAAAGGGAAGGAGCTGCCAGCCTCAGACACTGACTCTGATTACATGGAGAATAGGGCAGAGGGGATTGTTGATCCATCAAACGTAGACACCAGTTATTAAAGTGACTTTCCCTGGAATCAGCTCTTTGTGGAGTCATTTGTGTGATTTCCAAACCTAGTTATGTGTAAGAATCACTTGGAAAGTTTAAAAAATATATATATATATATATATATCTATCTTCACTGGCTCCACCCTAACAAAGGGCTGGATTCCAGGAATCTATATTCTTTCTTTCTTTTTCTTTTTTTTTAAAAGCAAGATGGTGAGACACAAAGAGAAGGTGGCCAAAAGGTGGCTACTTTTCTGTGAATGTGCTTCCCCACCCCCATCTCTCCCAGCCTCACCCCCAGCCTCCTAGTCCCACATACTTGGTCATATCACTGCCCTATCCTGTTTCTGTCAGCACAGTGGCCAATGGCATGTCCTCAGAGCCAACACAATGGTGACATTCCCCTGCCTTGGCCGAGGAGTGGTGGGGAGGGAAGAGCTGTGAGTTTCCTCTAGGTGACAACCCTCGCAGATCAGCAGAGGCTGAGCTAAGGCAACCTTGTTGTGCATCTCTGCTGCCAAAGACTGCCTCCCGTGTAACTTCCACTCATCACTCCGGGTTCTGTCCTCTGGAGTCCAGCAGATTTGGTTTCCCCTTGGCCATATGTCAGCCCTTGAGATGTTTGTGAAGAAACAGGTACTATGACTTCTCTTCTGATTAAAATGCCCTGTTTCTTCAACTATTCTTTGTAGGACACTCTTCCTTATTCCCTTGCACCTTGGACTCCAGATGTGCTCTGATCAGGGTGGAACATGGCAGGATGATTATCTCCCTTGTTCTGGACACCGTGTTTGTGTTAAGCTTGCCAGGTCTTGTGCTCGCTGTTTTGGCAGCTGTGTTGTACTCTGGAATCACACTGAGCTTGCAGCCAGCAAAAAATTCCTGTGATTTGGTGGGAAGGCTTGCCGCCCTCCTTTCCCTGTACTAGTGAAACTGGTCCTAGGACATAAGCTTTGACATGATTCCCCATTAGACTTAATCCAGCATATTTGGGTCCATCACGGTAGCTGTCAACCATTCATGAATCTGGATTCTGTCACTGAATGACCTATCCACATAGTCTTAATTTTGGATTATCCACAGTTTTGACAAGCAAGCCTTAGAAGGCTTTAGCTAAGAAGTTGGTAAGAATGATGAGCAGGTCAGGGCTTAGGACAGGGCATTCTGACATCCCTTAAAATCTTTCTCCAAAGCTGACATCTAATTAAAATAGTATTGAAGTCAACTGATTTTCTGTTACCTCAGTGGCACTTAAATACTAACGGCCACCCTGCTGGTCAGCCACCTCAGTTTAGTCACAAGTACTGTTTCTTTAGCCTGATAATGAATCTTACAGTCTAGGCAGAATTATTTTCTTTGTTCCAAAATTAGTCAGGAGTCTTTCCACTGCAAGTGACAGGAACAAAGTCTAACTAAAGCAAAAAATAGAATTATTGAGTCCTATATTTGGAAAGCCCACGGGTGGATCTGGCCAGCTTCAGGTATAAATGGATCTAGGGACTTGAACAAAGTTCTCTCTCTCTCTGTCTCCCTCCCTCCCCCCCTCCCTCCCTCCCCCCTTTTCTTTCTTCCTCTCCCTTTCTCCTTTCCTCTCCATCTTTTCTATTCACTCCTTTTACCTTCTGTCTCTCCTTCCATCCTTTACCTCTTGGCTGTGTTTTTATGTGGTGGCACAATTTTTCTTACTGCAGATAAACTTTCTCCCAGTGCCAGGGAAGATAGCTGTCAACAACCTTCAGTGAAAAGACTTTCAGTTCTGTAACTGAAACAAAAGCCTTTCCCCCTTTACTTCCAAGCTGAAAAATCCCAGGGAAGGATTCTGATTGGCCCAGCTTGGGTGACATACCCAGGGGAATGGGGTACATCATGATATGGAGATAGACTGCATCTGGGTCACAGTCACTTCTATGACTTGCTATTTCAGGAGGGAGAAGGGGGACTGTGATTGGCAGCCCCAAAGATCCCATGGTCAGTGTAAGGGAAGGTGTGGGGGTCCTAGACAGCATGTGTCCCTTAGAACTTCCTACCCTCCCCCAGATACATTCTCTTGGCTGACATATCTCCAATTCCTCAGGAGTATTCTTCCCATCCATTCCTCTTCCCAGCCACATACTGGTTAGCTCAGGACCCGTTCACCTGGTTCCCAGCTAGTCCGTGATGAGAGAGCACATGGGGGAAAGAAGGAACTTCTATTGAATGGTTGCAATGTGCTTCATAGACCTTATCTCATTTAGTCCTTATGACAAATGCATGAAATGCTAACGATGATCCCTATTTTAGAGCGGAGACTCAGTGATCTTTAAATATATTTTATTAATTTAGCCAAATTTATATATACTTCCTATTACAAATATTACTTCATTACTTGTTAGGATAACAATAGAAGTACTGTTACTGCCATTTTACAGGAGATTGTCAACTGAGATAATGAGAAGTTAAATAATTAGTCCGAGGTAACACGTAGTAAACAGAGAGCAATTTGAACGCAGGTCTGTTAGCTACATCCATTGTACGTCTATAGCTACAGCCCTTACAACTTTAAATATGCATGATCTTTAATCTGGAATGAGAGGTATTTCATCTCTTCTGGGGAATGCTGGGAGCATTCACTGAGGAAGTTCATCCAGGCGAACAGCATAATCCACCCTCACGACATGCACTTGCTCACCCTTGGACTTTTAGCCTTGCCTTCCTATCTGCCAGCCTGTCACCAGCATCTTCTCCTGCCTGCTCCTGGCTGGGTGGGCTGAACTGCCAATTTCTAAGTAAGGTATGCAAGTGAGTTGCAGCTGCCCAGAGCTCCACAAGTTAAGCAGAGTTGGGAGGGGACCACCATGGCTTATGTAATGCTCCAGCAGTCCTTATAACTAATCCCATGTTACAAGTTAAGGCAGAAGCTCAAGTTCATTGTGGTTGATGTGTGGGGCGGGCATCTCAGTAACATATAGCAGGTGGATGGCAGGGGCTGGCCTTGTAATGGAACTGGGATCTGGTTCAGGACCTTCTCCTTGAGGCTGGGGCTGGAGGGGTCCGAAACCCAGAGGTAGAGCGGGGAGGGTGATGGCCCTAGAAAAGATCCAGTGATGGCAATGGGCATAGCAGAGGCACTGGAGTTTATGTTAGATGGTTGACAAACCAGCATTTGAAGGGCTCAGAAAGTTATTTGGGAAATAGGTGGGACTCGAGTTTTCCTATAATAAGGAGGAGAGAACTCCACCTTTGGTGGAGATTTGAGGTCAGGCTCCTGTGTGAAACATCAGTCCTCATACAGACAGGCCAGAGAGGCCCTTGCCACTGAGCTGGTTTTTAGGGAAAGGCTGTAATGCAATATTCACACTGCTTCTAGCCTGATCTTCCTAAAACACAAATCTGAATACGACACTCCCCAACTCAAACCCTTCAGTGCCTCCTCATCACCTCCAGGGTGGTATCTGCACTTCTTAGGCAACGTCTTCAAAGCCCTGCTATCTCCCGCCTTCTCACCTTCCTCCCCTAGCCTCTTATAACACTTCCCTCCCAGCTTGCAACTAATGAAATACAGAATTACTTCTGGTTTCCAAGGCCAAGACTGGCCCACCATGCCTTTCCCTCTGCCTGAGATGGTATTGCTCCTCTTGTCCACTGGACAAACTCCTATACCTCATTCAATTTGCAGCTCAAATGCCACCTCCTCCTTGAAGTCTCCTTTAACTCCCCCAGTAGACTCAGATGTTCTCTCCTCTGGGATCCCAGAGCACTTCCTTCATATCTCCATAACACCCGTTGTATGTTATAAAAATATCTGCCGATGTGTCCTTTCCTCCCAGCTGTTAAGCTGTGTGCTCCCAGAAGGCAGAGGCTGGGTCTTTTCTCTCTGTGTCTCCAGAGGCGTAGTTCAAGACAGACTTGGTCTCTGCTCTCACAGAGCTTACAAGTGATGAGGGGAGACCAGCATTTAACAAGTAATTCACAAATAAATATTTAATTAAGACTGGTGAGAGGTATTCAAGAAGGAGAAAGGCGTGTTGAAAAGCTATATCATGTGGGGGTGGGAGGGGCTGAGACACCCTCACAGGGCTCACTCTCTATGGTATGAGCCACTGCGAGAATACTCAGTTCATTATAAGGACTTACCCGAATCTCCCCATAACCTGGCCCTGTGACCATCATCCCCAAAGACAGTGATCTCTGCTGCAGTCCCATCAGTGGTCCTACATTGGCACCTACTAGCGTTTTTCTCTGGAGGTTCAAACACTGTCCCCAAGGGCCAGCTTTTAGAAACTCATTGTCTGTTAATGAGCTAGCTAAGCATCATCATCATCATCATCATTTTGATCACCGTCTTCATCCTCAACATCACCAGCACCACCACCATCATCCTTTACAATTTTGGATCCTTTATATGTGCCAGGCGCTGTGGTAAATGTTTATTTGGTCATCTCTATATTCCTATAGAAAGGTAATATCGTGAACCTCATTTTTTAAAAAATGAGGAAACGGGGAGGTCAGGTAACTCACCAGAGGTCACACAGTTAATAAGTGGTGGCTCTAGGATTCTAATCTGAAATCTTTGCTTTTAACCTGTTCCCTGTATGTGCTCAGAGGATGGCTCCAAACGGACCTTTTTTTTTTTTTTTTTTTTGCGGTACGCGGGCCTCTCACTGTTGTGGCCTCTCCCGTTGCGGAGCACAGGCTCTGGACGCGCAGGCTCAGCGGCCATGGCTCACGGGCCCAGCCGCTACGTGGTATGTGGGATCTTCCCGGACCGGGGCACGAACCCGTGTCCCCTGCATCGGCAGGCGGACTCTCAACCACTGCGCCACCAGGGAAGCCCTGGACCTTTTTTAAATTTTATTTTAATCCTTCATAAGCTTTTTTCTTGAATTTTCTGGGTCTCTTAATGGCCTCTTTTGGGAGGCACTTGGGAGGAGTCATTAGAGAGAAGATTCTATTATTTATTGCCAAGTAGCCATCTTCAGTCATTACTGGGACTCAGAACACGCTGCACATTTGTTCCTTTCAGGAGAGATTCATATAATGGGCTTCTCTAGAGAGATAGGGTCTCCTCTCTTCCTTCAAATTATACTGTGTAACACAGTCATCACCACTGATAATTATGGCTTGAAACACCACACAAGTTCAGCCCCCAGAGCCTCCATCTTCTGTGTTGTATTTAATAAGGTAGAGTAGAACTTTAGTTTTCTAGAATTTACAGGAACGCATCATTCCAGGAAGCCGAGTTTATGGGTAGCCCTTTAAGTGCTCTGCGCGGATATACAAAAAGATGCATACTTACCATTCGGAAACATTGTTTAATAATATTCTTATCAAAATAAAGCTTACGTACAGAAAAGCTCACAAATCGTGCATCTTGGTGAATTATCACTTGTTGAATACACTCATGCAACTGGCACCCAGATCAAGAAATAGAACATGACCTGAACTCCAGAAGCACCCCTGTTCCCTCCCAAATCAGCACTGCCTCCCCTTTCCCGCACTTGTAAGCACTGACCTGACCTCTAGGATCATAGATTACTTTGCCTGGTTTTGAACTTTATATGAATGTCCTCATACTTTTTGTATTCTTTTGTGTCTGTCTTCTTTCACTCGAGATTATGTTTGTGAGATTTACCCATGTTGTTGTAGGTAGAAGTAATTTGTTCATTTTCATTACTCTAAGGCATTCAATTCTATGACTGGCCACAATTTATATATCCATGGCTGCTGATGGACATTTGAGTGTTTCCAGTTGGAAACAAATAATGTTACTATGAACATCTGATAGGTGTCATTTGATGCACATATGTCTGCATTTCTGTTGATTTAAGGGTGGCAGCACTGAGTCATAGGGTATGTATAAGCTCAGCTTCAGTAAATGCTGCTGAAGAGTTTTCCAGGGAAAATTGCTCATATTCAGTTCATCAATCGTGTGCGAGAGTTCCAGTTAACAACATTTGATAATGTGAATCCTTTTAAGGTTAGTCAATCTAGTGGAAATGCAGTAGTATTTTATTGTGGATTTAATTCTTATTTCCCTGTTGACAAATGAGGTTCAGTGCCTTTTCGTATCTTTATTGGCCATTTGGGCACCTTCTTCTGTGAAGTATTAGTTCATGTGATTTCCCTATTTTTTTCCTTTGGGTTCTCTATCTTTTCCTTATTGGTCTTAGAGAGTTCTTTATATATTTTGGATAAAAGTCAATTTATATATTTTGGATAAAAGTCCATTTCTGGTTAAATGGATTGCAGATACCTCCTTCCACACCATGGCTTACTTTTTCTTAGCAGTGTCTTTTGATAAGCAAAATTTTGATACCATTCCATTTACACATCTTCTTTATCATCAGTATTTTTATTTTTATGTCCTGTTTAAAAACTCTTTCCTACTCCGAGGTCATTCATATTTTATGTTATGCTACTTTCTAAAACCTTATTGTTTTACTTTTCACATTTAGCTCTACAGTCCATGTGAAGCACCATGTGAAGCACCAGGGCTTCCCTGGTGGCGCAGTGGTTGAGAGTCCGCCTGCCAATGCAGGGGACGCGGGTTTGTGCCCCGGTCCGGGAAGATCCCACATGCACGGGCTAGGCCCGTGAGCCATGGCCGCTGAGCCTGGGCGTCCGGAGCCTGCGCTTCGCAACGGGAGAGGCCACAACAGTGAGAGGCCCACGTACTGCAAAAAAAAAAGAAAGAAAGAAAGATGTGAGGCAAAGACCAAGATTCACCTTTTTTACACGGTTTCCTAGTTGTCATTGAAAATATCTTCTTTCCCCCACTGCTCTGCAGTATATCCTTAATGATAAATCAAGTTCACATATATTTGTGGAACTTTATCTGGACCTCAAACTATTCAGGCCTATTTTTCTTTCCTTATTATGGTACACTGGCTTAATTTCTATAGCTGCATAGGTCTCGATATCTGGGAATAGAAGCCATCCAACCTTGCCCTTCTTTTTCCAGATTGCCTTAGGTATTCTTGGCCCTTTGCATTTTCACATCAATTTTAGAAACGGCTTGTCAATATCACAGAAATCATGCTGCGAATTTAATGTAAGTTGCACTAAATCTATAAATCAATTTGAGAAGAATTGACATCTTTACAACCCTGAGTCTAGCAGTCCATGAACACGATTCAGTAAATGTAATTACATATCAACTCTGTGCTAATCACTGTGCTGAGCTAAGATGTGGTTCTTGCCTTTGAAGGACTCACAAATAGGTAAAGAAATGCTTACACACAAAATATGATTTAATGTGATCATCTCATTACTGATAAGAATAAGAGCTAATACTTAATAAGTGCCTATTATCTGCCAACCATGATTTTAAGGACTTTAGTGCATTAGTTATGTTTTACACTGATACTTTGAGGTAAATGCTGTTATTAGGCCCATTATATAGGTATTTTTAATCTTAACAAAGTCCAGGGAAAAAGAGCACCCAGGTCTTGATGGGAAAGTCAGAGGAAACAGGAAACATCACAGAAAAGGTGAAAATTTAGCTGATTTCTAAAGAAGTTTGCTAAGAATGGAGGAGGTAGAACATTCCAAGCGTATGAATAGCATATGGAAAGAAAAAATATTGTAGGGTGAAATGATATATGGCTTTTCAGGAAACTGCCAGTGAGCGAGTCCCAGGACTGAAATGCAGTGTGGCAGGGAATGGAAACGTGGCTGACGAAGCTCTCCAGAAAGGCAGAGTCTGTGGGCCTATCAGTCTATGGGGTTTGAGCTGTAGCCTGAAGGCAGTGACTGTGCAGCAGAAGTTGACTGTCTGTCTTATGCTGGGTTCCCCAGAAGCAGGTATTATTCATTTCCTAGGGCTCCCACGTATAGAACCACAAACTGGTGGCTTAAAACAACAGAAATGTATTTGCTCATGGTTCTAGAGGATAAAAATCTGAAATCAAAATGTCATCAGAGGGCTTCCCTGGTGGCGCAGTGGTTGAGAGTCCGCCTGCCGATGCAGGGGACACGGGTTCGTGCCCCGGTCTGGGAAGATCCCACATGCCGCAGAGCGGCTGGGCCCGTGAGCCATGGCCGCTGAGCCTGCGCGTCTGGAGCCTGTGCTCTGCAACGGGAGAGGCCACAACAGTGACAGGCCCGCGTACCGCAAAAAAAATAAATAAATAAAAAAATGTCATCAGAGTTGGTTCTTTCTGGAGGCTCCTAGGGAGTTTCTTCCATGCCTCTCCCAGCCTCTGGTGACAATCCTTGCTGTTCATTGGCCTGCAGATGCCTCACTCCAATCTCTGCCTCTGTCATCACCTGGCATTCTTCCCTGTGTGTCTCCATGTCTCTTCTTCTAAGGACACTGGCCATCTTGGACTTAGGATTACCTTAACCCAATATGATCTCATCTTAACTAATTACATCTGCAAAGACCCTATTTCCAAATAAGATCACATTTCCAGGAACCTGGGATTAGGATTTTAACATATATTTTGGGAGGACACAATTTAACCCCGTAACAAACCCTCAGGTGAGGATTTGGGTGCCATTGACTTATTAAGGAAGTGCTCCCAGGGGAGGCCAATAAGGGAGTGGGGAACTGGGACGGGGAGGAAGAAGCCTTGCCAGCCCATGACCCCAGTGAGCTCTGATTCTGCAGGGCCATTTCAAGGTGTCAGGTACCCCTCAGAATGGTCATCACCTGATGCAAAGTAGCTGGGCCTTTCATAGTAGGCAGAACAGACTCCAGTGACCAGGGACGAGCTGCAGGTGCTGGCCTCTGGAAGCAAAGGCACATCAACACCAGGGTCACATTACAGTGGTACAGAGGAATTTGAGGTGATGTGGGCAGAGCACCTTTACTGTCTGCTTCTTGTTCTCTGCTCCCCTTCCTCCAGAATTGTGTAGAATAGCCTTGAAAGCCCTCCCACCCCACCCTAGATAACCTCCCACTGCTGTGGGGCTGTCTGTCTATCCCTCAGAGATCTCAGTTCTTTCTCCTGACATCATAAGCATCATTTTCTGCCTGCCACTGCTGTGCAACCACATTTCTTACTCTTCTTTACTTCTTTGTGCTTTTTTTCTCATCCTTTCTTCCTTCCTTTCTATCTGACCTTTTATAGACCTCAGTAGCCACCAATCAGAATGCACCTTCACTTTTGTGGGATGAACTGGCTAACCACAGCATGAGATGTGCAGTCATTGTCTCCAAGTGCTTCTCTAAGATGTCATTGTGTTGGTGGCTCACGGACTGTTGCTGAATTTTCCTAGATGGTGGTTTTAAGTTTTGGACTTTTGGAATGTTTCATTTTCAGGACTGAAACTAGAAGACTAAATGCCCCTCCTTAACAGGGGGTTGCTTATCAGAATCACATAAATACTATAGGTTCAATGAATTGATTTTTAAAGTTTGAAAACAGTCGACGCTTACGGAATACACACACTATAGATATTCCTATATATGTAGGAATGTAGAGCAATGAGTGGAGTGTTAAACTGGGGAGGGGGCCAGACCCAAAGCCTGCCTCTGGGTGGTCTTACTACCTTCAGCGTGTCTGTTGACATTTCTGTGTCTTTGTGTCCTATTTGTGAAATTAGAGGGCTTGGAATGGAGGATTCTTAGGATAGCACTAATAGTCTATAATTTTATGTTTAAAGAATCTTAGCATTTTAATGTAGGCAGTAATTTAGACCTCAATTTACATCAATTTCAAGAAGCTTGAATGAAGCATCTCTTAGATGCCAGGCTCTGTGCTAGGTGATAGGGATACAAAGAAAATGAAAACCCAGTTCCTCTCCAGCATTAACTCACAGTCCAGTGGAAAAGGGTGATAAAAATAGAATTGCAGTCCAGTGCAAAAATTGCAATAAAGGATTTCCATCTCAGGGAATTGTAGATACAAAGGGAGGGGCAAACACCATTGCTAAGATCCCTGAGCTAGATTTCAATGAATACCTAGTTCTCTGGGTCAATGTGGGAAGGAAGAGTTTAAAGTAGGTTCATAATTCCAACTGCTGTAACAAACAATCGCCCACAATATAAGTTTATTTCCAGTTTATGCCAAGTATAACGTGGATGTTTCTGGTCCCTGAGTGATTATCTGTGTGGTTATCCAGAAACCCAGTTTCCTTACACCTTGTGGCTCTACCGTCCTTCTCCTGGGGCATCAGAGTCCTCTGCTGGATCTCCTGCATTCAGCAGGCAGAGATGGGAGAGGAAGAATGGAGAATCATGTAGAAAGTCTGGATGGGCCAGGCAGGAAGTGGCACGCATCATGTCTGTTCACACTTTCCACCGGTAGGACTGGGGCACCAGCAGACCAAACTGCAAGGGAGGCTGGGAACGTGTTCTAGCTGAGTACCCACAAGAAATGGGAAATGTGTTTTGCCACATCTTACAGGAGTTTGTGCTGCAAGCAGCTGGATCTCTCTTGAGCTGATCTATGGAAGTGTAACATTAGATAACTGTCAAGACCAGAGTTGCTGACCAGGGACTATTTTTGTCAAATTGTGGTTACTGAGAGAGAGCTCACCTCAGCCTTGGTTGATTCAAGAATTCCTAAGTGAGATTGTAGTTCAGACGTTTAGCAGGTTCTGAAATGTGAGAGGGGGCTGGGTGGAGAGGGTGAAATTTCACTACTCTACAGAATGAGCCTTTCCCACTGACAGCTGCCCCCGCTACCCACAGGTCTGGGATGTTGGGGAACTCAACGTTTATCCGTTTGACGAATGGAAGGCAGCTGATTCTTACGCTTATCATCTGCTGTCTTCTGTCTCTGCAGTGACACTTTCAGCTGCCCCTCCCTCTTACTTCAGAGGATTCACATTGATCGCCCTCAAAGAGAACAGAGAGGGTGATAAGGAGGAAGACCATGCCGGGACCTTCCAGGTAAGACCCCTTCTGGGCTTTTCCAGGGACCCCTGTTGCTCTAGTAGATGCCAAGTGAAAGGTGGGCCGGATCGAGGAGGCTGAGGGTAAGGAATGGGGCAGGTATCTGAGGGGGCTTCTCATGCAATTTCCTTGACCATTGGTCGGCTGAGCCAGGTCCATGGAAAGACCTATAACGGAGTGGGCAGCAAATGCCTCGCGTCTACCTTAAGACCTTGGGGCTTGGCCACCAGGCAGGGCTCTTCTGGGGCTCACAGTACCTTGGGCAGCAGACAGTCCAGTGTGGTGGGAGCTCTGAGAACCCTGCCGAGGCACAGATGTGTTTCCTGTGCAGCCATTTCTCAGTCGACTGGCAATTTTCAAGTGTAAACGGAACAAGAGCTTAGGCTGGCCAGACTGGAGGGAGTTCAAAGCACGGGAGAAGGACTATTAAGGGAACGAAGAGATTGATTTATGAGGGAAGATTAAAAGAACTAAACATGCTTTGCTTGGCTAAATGAACAGGGCCGAGTTGAAGAGGTGGTAGTGGTCTTCAAATGTCAGTCCTTGCAGAGCAGCCTCTTCCAGGGGAGGCCTCGTTTGACTTTGTACAAAAGGGCACAGCAAGACGAAAGTGGGTCAGGAGAAGAAAGGGAATCTCAAAGACAAGGGCCCTGCCAGTGAGTCATATTTCACTGTGGAATATTCTTCCAGGGGAAGTGGCAGGAACATCACCCCCTCTCAGAGGTTTAGAAAGAGGCCGGCAAGTTGTCAGAACATGTCCCAAAATGACTGGGGCGATCCTAGGAGGAGGCGCGGCCAAATCTGCTGTAACCATTTTTCATCTCAAATTTCCATTGTTCTGGAATCCATTTTTATCTGGCATTTGCAAACTCAGAAGAAGAAAAAAAAAACTCAGGAAGAATACTTACACCCATAGCTGACTGCTGGGGATTCTGGTACAATTTGTGGGTTCCACAGAGCACCCAAGATATCTTCCCCATCCAAAGATATCTTTAACCCCTTGTGGGCAGGTTGTAATTTTGAATCCTGTGATTTAAAAAAAAATGTCCAGCGTTTAAGATTCTGGACTTCTGGCCTAGTGGAACTGTTAATTCCATGATGATTGTAATGTGCTTCTATGGACCTAGATGTCAGGAACTTCCTTGGCATGTATCTGAAGGAGTTACCCAGATACAACCAATATTTGTTGGGTACTTACCATATGCCAGACACTTGGTTAAGTGCTTTACCTTATCTTGGTTTATCTTAATTTAATTAGTTTACCTTATCTTAGTTTGATTCTCACAGCAACCAAGTAGATAGGAACTATTATCCCTATTTTATAGATCAGGAAATTGAAGCTAGAGAGATTAAATCACTTACCTAAAGTGATTTAATAGTAAATAGTAAGGCCAGGCTTCTGTCTCAGGTGTCTGATTCCAGTGACTAAATGTCTTCCCTGTAGTACAGAACAAGCTCCTGGCCAGGTGTGTTTGGACAGTGCATCAGCAAGCATTATAGGGAAAGGAAGATTCATGCATACGTTCAGCCCATAAAGCACTAAAATATATTCCTCTTGTTCTTGTTGTTCTAATTTACCTGGAGGTGTGAATGATTTATAAGATTGGGGCAGCTGAGAGATCTGGGTACCTGAGTGTCGGGAGGGATAAAGTTCTAAGAAGGGAAAAGTTGGGGGTGGGAGATGAGAAATGTGATCTTAATATTCACCCAAGCAAAATTTATCTGCTTTAAAATGATGCTTAGATGTATATACGCAGAAGAGTTGAAAGGAGGGACTTGAACAGATAGTGTATAGCCGTGTTCATAGCAGCATTATTTACAAGAGCTGAAAGACAGAAGCAACCCAAATGTCTACTGATGGATGAATGGATAAACAAAATGTGGTGTATACATACAGTGGAATATTATTCATCTTTAAGAAGGAAGGAAATTCTGACACGTTATCACGTGGATGACCCTTGAAGACATTAAGCTAAGTGAAGTAAGTAGGCACAAAACGACAAATATTGTCTGATGTCACTTATATGAGCTACGCCGTCAAATTCATAGAGACAGAAAGTACAGGGGATGTGGGGCAGGGGGAAACAGAATTATTGAACAGATGTGGAGTTTCAGTTTGGGAAGATGAAAAAAGTTCTGGAGATAGGTGGTGGTGATGCCTGTTCAACAGATGAATGTACTTAATGCCATGAACTGTACACTTAAAAATGGTTAAAATGGTAAATTTTATATATCTTCTGATAAACACACACACACAAAATGATGCCTGAGTTAGGCCAGTGGGGACATGGCTTCTTTCTTTGATGCCGTTTTAATTCAGTAAATTGACAGTCCTCTCCAGCTCACTGTTGTCTCTTCTCGGCCAAATCTTGGTCCTTGCAACCAGTTGGTGAATACAGGGCCCTGCTCACAGTGGGCAGTAGGTAAATGTTTGTTGAATGAATAAATGAACAAATTATTCTTTCTACTAGTGCCCATAACTCAGTCCTATTTGGGATTGTTCCAGAACTCCTATCTCTTTATGCATCCATCCTTCCTTCTTCTCTTAGAGCTTCTGACATCCTTTCTTGTTACATCACAGTGGTTCTCAGAGTGTGGTCTCTGGACCAGCAGCATCAGCACCATCTGGGAACTTGTTAGAAACAGAAAATCTCAAGCCTCACCCAGACCTTCTGAATCAGAAGCTCTGAGGATGGGGCTCCCACAGCCTGTGTTTCAGCAAGCCCTTAGGGTGAATCCAATGCCCACTCGAGTTTGAGAACCAGTGTTGACATGAGACATGGATCCAGCCCATCCAACATGAACTTCTCCACCATCACATCAACATATCTGTTGTTTGAGCCCTAGAGGGATCAAAGTGGGAAACACACATGAAAAATGCCCAGCATACAACAATAATGCTTGTATGCCAGACACTGTTCTAAGTGGTTTACATTTTTTAACTGATTTAATCCTCAGAGTAACGCCATGAGATAAGCATTATTATCCTGTTTTTCACAGATGAGGAAATTGTGGCACAGAGCAATTCAATAACTTTCTTAAGACCATTCAGCTCTAAGCAATAAATCTGGGATTCAAACGCGGGCAGTCTGGCTCCAGATCCCTGCTCCCAACCATGTATACTGCCTCTCAGTGTGTACATGTTAAGTGAAAAAATGAGAGTGCCTTATGACTTTTTTATGGTAGTAGTCTCTAGGTCAAGAGCTTTATATTCGTTATCCTACTTAGTTCTCATAGCAACCCTGGGAAGTCAGGATTGTTATACCCATTTTCCAGATGATGAAACTGAGTCTCCAAGGGGCTAAGTAAATTGACCAGAGTAATCCAACATCCATGGAGGTGGAGTGTGGGGGAATGGGAGGGAAGGGACTCTGTGCCAGTGATTTTCTCACACATCTCTCCACCCCTGCCCTGCCCTGTGCATTAAATGCACACTTCACTTGGGTGCCCAGTATCTCCAAAGTTAGAGGGGGAAGAATCATTACTCATGCCCCATCCTACCTCTCCTGCTTCAGACATTGTGCTCTCTATGCTTGCGCCCCTCCACTCTAGCATAAACGTCTTTTCTTTCTGTGCCAAAGCTGTCATCTTTGGAGTCATTCATTTATGCATCTGCATTCACTGAGGGTCTCCGATGTGCCAGGCGCTAAGGTAGGCACTGGGTTTACGACGGTGAGAAAAACAGACATAGTCCTGCCCTCAAGGAGCTTACAGCATCTTCCTTGTAATGGTGCGTTATATCAACAGGGATGGCAAACAGTCAGCAAGTCATCAGTTGGAACATGAACAGATGATCAGAAGCTACAAATACCTATGTAATTTTAAAAATATATGCATGGCAATTAACAAATATTTAGATATATTTCTTTGTTAACACCCTCACTCCAAATATGACAGCTTTGAGGACTTGACATCAACAACAAAATTCTAATACCCTTTAAATCTGGTGGAAGATTACATTCTTAATTCTAAAAGTAACTCTGAGAGCGAGTGATTTTGCTTCTAAATGAGAGCCCTTACTCAGAGAGCACCGACTCACCAGGTACAAATGAAACTTTAAAGCAAGCTTTAATGCCCCTTTAGACCCAGTGGGGAGGGGCTGGGGCTGCTTGGGACTGGGAGGGTAAGGGTTACAGCTCTCACCCCCCCGGCAGAGGCCCAGGAGAAAGGGGTGGGGCTGCCTTCTCTGCTTCCAGCTGCGGGTCCAGCGTGGCAGCTTTGGCACAGACTAGGGTATCTGTCCCCAGCTGCCAGAAGGGAGAGTCACGGGAGTCTGATGAGCTAGCTGGGTGTACTCATGGTTAATTGAAAGTGACAAGGAATGCAGCAGCTGGACTGCCTGTACAGAAGTAATCCACCAATCCTTTATAACTGTATTGTTCAAAACGAGTTGCTCCCAGGAATGCTCGTGGCCCAGCCAACTGCCCAGCTCTTTCTCCCTCCTCCTTCAGGTCTCTGCTCAGAAGTCCCTTTCCCAGGGGGCGTGCCCCATCACCCTATTTGAAACTTCATTCCCCCCCTTCTGTCCCTGAGCTGAATTCCCTATCCCTCTCCACCACTTAATTTTTTTCCATTGCCTTTATTGCCATCTGACGTGCTATCTGTTTGACTTGTTGAGCATCATCTGCCCCCTTCCACTAAACTGTAAGCTCCACGGGGCAGGGATTTTTTTTTTTTTTTTTTTTGGGCAGGGATTTTTGCCTGTCTCGTTTGCTGCTATATTCCCAGCACCTTGCCCTGTGCGCCTCACAGAGTAGGCACTCCAGTTTGACAGAATTTTAAGCACAGTATTTGTACTAAAATTCAAGCTGCTAGTTTATAACACCATCACTTTATTTTATTTTTAATTTAAGGCCTGCATGCATCAACTAGTTTAGGGGATAGTCTGCCAATCAAAGGAAGGAAGCTTCATTATAAAGAGGAATGTTTGCCTAAGATTCCTTATCAATACCATACAAACGAGTATCTTTTAATAACTAATTATTCCATTTTCTTTTTTTTTTTTTTTTTTTTTTTTGCGGTACGTGGGCCTCTCACTGTTGTGGCCTCTCCCGTTGTGGAGCACAGGCTCGGTGACCATGGCTCCCGGGCCCAGCCTCTCCATGGCATGTGGGATCTTCCCGGACCGGGGCACGAACCCGTGTCCCCTGCATCAGCAGGCAAACTCTCAACCACTGCACCACCAGGGAAGCCCTATTCCATATTCTTAATCACCTGTTTATAAATTATTTCCATTATCTCTTCACTAACAATACATATTTGTTAGCTCCTAATGAGTTCTGAGCCACATGAGACGCTAAATGAGTTTTCAACATACTTTTCTAAAAATAAACTGCTATTGCAAGCCTGTTCTTAGGAATTCTCTCTTACTTTATAGGAAAACTTCCTCTTTTTACACTCGCCTAAGCTTAATCGTGACCCTTATAAGATATTAGAATTTTTCAATCTACTATTCACTACTATAAATAAGGGAGTAAAAGTTTCTTGCATAAAGTTTTTTTCCTTATTTGGTATTAGTTTGCTAGAAGAGATTCCCAGAAGTGTAATTACAAATGCAAAGGATATGGACATTTTTATATTTTTGATATGTGTTTCAAGGGTGATTTCCATCCCCCAGCCCTCCCCCAAATTTTCACTCAGCACTCTTTTCAACAACCTGAATATGGGCATTCCATCGAAGTAGCCACACCCACTGATATGAAGGGAAACATATATTCCCATATCAGGGCTGGGCATGACAGGATTTGGGCAGGTCAAACTGATAGACCAAACCTAGCAAGATGAAAGCTAATGGAAGAAAACAGAAAGTTACCTACTTAGATCCAAATAACCTATTGCACCTGTACAAGAAGAGCGATTTGGATTTATGGCAGCACGTTAAACAAACAAACAACAACAAAAGAATCTGAGGATTTTTAGTTGCCTGTAAGTAAGTTCAGAATGAGTCATGCATGAGATAGGACCACAAAACACAAATGAGGTCCCAGTATGCATCATAGGTGCATGAACACATAAGATTGTCTTATGGGATTCTTAATCCGTCCTGAGATAGCCCGTAATAATCTTTCTTTTCCTGTAGAGTACACCTTTCTAGTGAATGGATATTACCATATAAAACACACAGTGCTTTCTTTCATTCATTTACTTGTTTATTCAAATATTTCCATATCATTTATAGCACCCTACTTTTCCTTAAGGGTGGTTATTACAACTTATATACTTGCTTGTAGGATTATTTGTTTAATATTGCTCTGCCACAGCAAATTGTAGGGCATAACCGTATCTATTTTGTTCACTAGTGTATTTCTATCAACTAGCACTGTGCCTGGCACATGGTGGACACTCAATAAATATTAGTTGGGATGATCTAATAAAAGCACTAATTACCAGCTATGTGAAAGGCAACATACTAGGCTCTGAGCATACCGAGATGAATCATTAAGGCCTGGTCCATGGTGTTAATTAGGAGGTTAAGATCTACAATAGAACTTCGCAACCCTGGCATGCTAGGTGTACTGGCCGAGTACAAAATGGATTATAGGAGAGCCTAGATATTTATTTCCTTGGATATTGGGGTGGTCTTGTCTGTTTACTCGAAATGCGATCATTTCCTACCTGTGACATAAAGAGACTTGTATAGAAAGAACTCTGTTGCAGCATACTAAGTGTTATAATTGCGGCATGTGTGCAAATAAGAAAGCAGTCATTTGTAGGAAGCGAGGAGTGAGAGCTGATTTGGGAGAAGAGAAAGGATATTTATAGAGATGATAACTTTTTTTAAATTGAAGCATAGTTGATTTACAGTGTTGTATTAGTTTCAGGTGTACAGCAGAGTGATTCAGATATATATATATTCTCTTTCAGATTCTTTTCCATTATAGGTTATTACAAGATATCAAATATAGTTCCTTGTGCTATACAGTAGGTCCTTGTTTTTTATCTGTTTTATATATAGTAGTGTGTATCTATTAATTCCAAACTCCTAATTTATCCCTCCCCCCCTTCCCCTTTGGTAACCATAAGTTTGTTTTCTATGTCTGTGAGTCTGTTTCTGTTTTGTAAATAAGTTCACTTGTATCATTTTTTTAGATTCCACATATAAGTGATAGCATATGATATTTGTCTTTTTCTGTCTGGCTTACTTCACTTAGTATGGTCATCTCTAGGTCCATCCATGTTGCTGCAAATGGCATTATCTTATTATTTTTTATGGCTGAGTAATATTTCATTGTGTATGTGTGTATATACACACACACACACACACACACACAAACACACACACCCCACACCTTCTTTATCCATTCATCTGTTGATGGACACTTAGTTTGCTTCCATGTCTTGGCTATTGTAAAAAGTGCTGCTGTGAACATTGGGGTGCATGTATCTTTTGGAATTAGAATTTTCTCTGGATATATGCCCAGGAGTGGGATCACTGGATCATATGGCAACTCTATTTTAGTTTTTTAAAGAACCTGCATACTGTTCTCCATAGTGACTGCAGCAATTTACCTTCCCACCAACAGTGTAAGAGGGTTCCCTTTTCTCCAGACCCTCTCCAGCATTTATTATTTGTAGACTTTTTGATGATGGCCATTCTGCCTGGTGTGAGGTGATACCTCACTGTAGTTTTGATTTGCATTTGTCTAATAATTAGAGATGTTGAGCATCTTCTCATGTGCCTGTTGGCCATCTCTGTGTCTTCTGTCTCTTTGAGACAATAACTTTTGAGTTGTCTTTTGGGTAGTTTTAAAGTTTGCAGGTGGACAAGGGGTGAAGATAAAGGGTTTGTGTGAAAACCACTATACTCTTTCCTCTATTTTTTTTTTGAAGTTTAAACCATGTTTCATGTTTATTACTTTCCAACACTAAATTTTGTTTTAGAAAATTAATATGAGAAAAAAATAAGTAATAGACATTTGTTACATTTAAAATACTTAATTTTTGGTTGTAGTGAACAATATTTCATTTCTGCCCTCAACTAGTTTAAAGTGGAAAAGCACCTAACCAAATGCAGAACTTAATACACACTTAGAGCTTATAATTTAGTATAAGGGAATTAGAGACAATATACAACATAAATAAAATATACATGTGGTAGGTAATAGGGGTAATGGGAAAAATAAAGCAACTGGAATGGATAGATGGAATTTAAAATGGTGGTTATGGTGAGTTGCTAAGAAAAATGGCATTTAGGTAAAGACCTAAATGCTATGACAGAGCAATCTTTCCTCTATTTTAAAACTTGCTCTATTTTAGTGTTTCATTGTATCTACTTTGACAAGCACATAGAGACCAGTGAAGGCACAGTAAACGTTTTCTCGAATGAATGAATGAACGAACGAATGAACAAATGAATGAACCAGGGGATGGATGACATGCTATGCTGGCCCCTTCCCTTCAGGAACTCACTCGGTGTAAAATGCCTCTGTGAGCTGTGATCCTAAAGGAACCATCAAAAGGACATATTTAAAAATCAATGTCAAGACCTCTTCTTCAACGTTTAGTTTTCTTTTTTTAATTGATGTTTAAAATCATTTAACATTGCTGCTTATCATTTAAAATGAGAAGCAGTGTGGCATGTGAGTGCCTGGGCTGGATGTCTGTCCTCAGGCTGCCATAGCCCTGGTCCCTGTTGCCTGATACCAGAAAGGACAACAAGTAGTTCCTTCCAAGCAGGCAAGCCCTGAGTCTGGGGACCAGATGCCTAATCAGGACTTGAGCATCATTCCTCTCAACAGAGCACACCCTTGTTTTGTGATGGAAAATACAGAAAATGTAAATACAGAGGATAAAGAAGAGATAAAATTAGTCATCTTATAATCTAGAGATAATCAGTATTAGCATTTGGGTATCTTTCCGTCTGGATTTTAAGTGTGTACACACAACACACACAGGTATATGTGTAAATTAGCTCCTCTCGTTCTAGAGGTGGCCATTTAGAATTTGACAGTATCAGTGCTGGTCACACAGTTTATTATGACAGTAAAAAGCATCGCTATTTTTAGGCTGATCTTCCTCCTCCAAAAGGATCATGTATCTCATTATTTTCCAATTCGAGCTTCGCTTTTCTATTTAGAATGTACAGTGGGTGTCTGAAAAAAAACATGGGTTTTGGAGTTTGCAGACGCGAGCTCAAATTCTGCCTCTACCAACTGGGTGAAGAAGTCACTTAATTTCTCTGAACCTTAGTTCTTGCATCTATAAAATAGGCATGATAAAGATTGTTCGGAGTATCAGATGAGATAATTTATGTAAAATGCCCAGCACAGTGCCTGGACATAATCAATGTCTCCTCCTTCTGAGTCAGTAGCCCAGAGCCCTTTCTGCCTTTCTGTGTCCAGTGAATCACAAACTCCATCCCTCTGTAGATGCGGCAGACATCTCATCTTAGGTATAACTCACCAGCTGTCTGTGTGCCTCTACCAAGTGAGGGGAGAGACAGACTTCTTCAATTCTTTCTATCTTCACTGTAATATGATTGGGAGGCTATAATATAAAGTGAAAAATTTCAGTGGATACATGATACCCAGTAAATAAAAACAAAATTCTATGGGTGCTAGCTGTTTGGCTGGGCTCAATGACTGGCTTTGTGACCTACTCCACACAACAGCTTCACCGAAAATGGGATTCAAATTGTACCTTGACAAGGTCTCTACACCTCAGGGAATGAGCAGTTGGAGGAAACCACGACTGTCACCTCCAGGTACTAACCGGTCTAGTTGCTTCATTAATTTTCATTCTCTCACTCCAGGCTGTAAGTTTCACAAGAACGGGGACTGTCTCTTTCACCACTGCACAACCAGTGTTGGGTGCAGTATCAGGTGCTCAGTAAATATTTGTCACAAAAAGAAATAAATGTATTAATTTCCTGTCAGTCTCAGACCCATCCCATGACGTAGGCACTATTGTCATCTCCATGTTACAGGCAAGGTAACACTGAGTGAATTAGAAATGTGACAAAAGGCACAGAGCCAGTAAATGGCAGTGAGCAAGGATTAAAACATCTGCAGTCTGTACCATTTTCTCTATTGAGCAACTCTTGTAGCTCCAGGGGCAGCTGTATGGGAGAGACAGACATAAATTGACTCCTTGGTCCCCTAAAATCCTTTCTGGGTCATTCCAGGGATCACACCAGGTTTATCATCTCACAGCACTTCATATGCCATGTCCTCTGTGTTTCCTGATACTCGTGTCTTACTTTCATCCTATTTAGAATCTGTGCCCCCTACCCCATCTCTGAGCTCTCAAACACTTGGTACATCCCTTTATGCTAGTTCTTCAGACACTGTGTAGCCCTGATGTGTTAAATCCCTGTTTGCCTACAAGATTCTGCAAAGAGGCAGGAATCTGGGCTACAGCCATCTCTGTATTCCCACGGCCTCACGAAGACTTGGCACTGGCCAGTTGATAAATGTTTTCCAACATTGGTGGATGACTGCTGCTGGAATTTCTGGCCCTACCCCCTTGTTTGCTGGCATTACTTGGTCTCATGCTTTCTTGCATGGGAACTAGCGTTGTTTCCACATCTATTTTTCTAAAGCTCTGGAAATCATTTGCAAATACATGACAGAATTGTTTAGCAGACAATATATAATGTTTACTGCTCCCAAGCACTTTTATCATGTATGTATTAAGTAGCTTAAAAATGTCAATAAGTCACTGTATGGCCTTGCAATCGCCTCATCTTTAGAAGGAGAATGATGAGCCTTCATTCCAGACCTAACTACCTTATAGGATAGATCTTAACTGGTTTTACAAACTTGTAAGCCATCTGTATGCTTCTTAAAATAGTTAAATCCAAAGAGCAAATGGATCATAGTTTACTTAAACAATAGCCTATTGTAGCATATTTAGGTAAATCTGTTAAATACTATAAATAATTTTTATGAAGAAAACCTTTTCATTCATTTACTTATTTTCAACAAATATTTACAAAGTCTATTATGTACAAGGCCTATTCTAGGCTGTGAGTATATAGCTGTGACAAAACAGACAAAAACCCTTGCCCTTAAGGACATTGTGTTTCTAGATTTCAGATCATTTCCATGGGATAGAGTCCCAAGTTTCTATATCAAATAGTTTTTTGGCTCTTGACATATATTGTTGTATCACTGTTTATCACAGCTGATCAAGTAGGAATTTGAGTAGAAGCCTAGCTCAGAGCTTACTTTTGGAGAGAATGTGTAACCTTTGTCAAGTTACTTGGTCTTGGTTTTTCCCCTTGGACACGAAACTGTCCCTCCCATTGACCCCCAGCTGATATCCGATGTTGTCCCCTAGTCCTTCTTTTTGGGGAGGCCAAGGTGTTGGCTGGAAAAAGTTCCCATCCATCTACCATGTGGTTACTAACCCCCAACTTGCAAATCCCATTTTTGTGCAATTACCTTCTTGTAATCAAGACCTCTTCAACATTTCAAGATTCTTCAAATTTGGCATCTTTTATCCAACATAGGTAATTACTGTCCTCACAGCCTATGTCCCTGCAGGCTGAATGAGCCTGTATCCTCAGCTAAGCCATCAATGCATGCTTCAAGGACTGTGTATTTCCTCTTCCCTCTGCCCAGGATGCTCTTCCCCCAGATACCATTAAATCCCACACTACCTCACTTCTTTCAGGTTCCTGCTCAGAGGTCTCTTTTGTCAAAGAGTCCATTTCTGACCATATTTTATCAAACAATACCCCCATAACTCTTAATCCCATTTACCCTGTTTAGTTTTCTTCTTTTGACTGATCACCACCTGACATGGTTGGTATGTGCTTGCTGGTGTGTTAGCTGTTTTCCCTCACTGCAATGTCAACTCCACAAGAGTAGGGACATTGCTTTGTTCAGCACTGTGTCTGTTCAGCACTATCATGGTGTCTGGCACATAGTAGGCAATTAATAAATAGCAGTGCCTTGTTGAATTCAGCCCTAAAAGCCGTTGTTCTTTTTGACAATGAAATGATACTGACTCTATGTAAAGACAAGGATTCTGGCCCGCGCCCTGCACTCCTTTCCTTCCCAAAGTCAGCTGACATCCCAGGGCTTCCTCGCATGTGCCCATATGAGGATGCATGCTCACCCACACCTCCTGGCCTGTTTCCAAAGCAGCCTGTACTTGTGCAGCTGTCTTTCTGGATCCTAGTATAGGACGTTGCCTGAATCCCAGTATAATTGTTATCATTTTAGTGCCGACATAGTCACTCCACTTCTCACTGACTGCATAAGCTTGGGCCACTTAATTTAACCTTGCCTATCAATTTGGAATAATACTAATTCAAAGATTTGTAACGATTAGGTAAGGATTGCCAGTTTCTGCTATGACATGTTAAGAACTTAGAAATCACCGCTCCTGTCCTCACAAGAAAAAAGCTGAAAAATTGAAAACCAACAACTCTAATTAGATCCATCAGTGAGTTGAGGTCACAAGGCAAACTGCCCTTCCTCACCCCCAAACTGGAGAGACGGAACACTGAGAATCACAGCTTATCAGGAGCAGAAACTACTGCAGACGGTAACTGATCAGAATACTTACACAGTAATTGATGAACAGCTACAGGCTGGGCGTGGACTAGCTTCATAGTCAAACTCCTTAGGAACCCAGTGTCAGGGGATCACTACATATTTGTGAATTTTACCTCCAGGATCCCTACCAGGTTCTCACAGTGAAGATCAGAGAAAAATCCTCTCCTGTTTTAGGCAGAGGGAGGGGGAAAGTAACCATTTTGAAATATATCCAGAGCATTCTCCTTAACAAAGATCTTCCCTCAAGGGAAACTACTAGAGCCTTACCTGACCCGGGGGAAGGGCAATTAGCCAGCTCCAGCCCGCTCTAGCATTCTTGTCTCATAAAGGGAGTAAAAAAAAAAAGGCCAAGAAACTCTTCTAAAGGTCCCGGCGCAGAGATGATGGCCTGATTTTAAAAAAAGAAAAAAAAACCCTGAGATTTAATCATAGGATTCTAGACTGCTTCCCCTTCCCAATACTTGACCATCACATTAACAGGGCTTTAGTATAATAACAGTGGATTATAACCAAGAGAGCTTCAAGGCATAAACTCTATTTATGAAGGAGTTTCTAGAGAAAACCAAAGATAATAGGGGAGACAAAAATCAAGACACTGGAGGAGACTGAAGCCTCTGACACCCATACTACAGCGAACATTAGATGCACAGGCTAACCCATACATAGCCAGATGAACATAAAACCTCACACTAAAGGCTTATTTGCCTCAGTTCCTATTATCCTGTGGATTATGTCTGGCTTTCAACAAAACAAGGCATGCTAAAAGGCAAGAAAAAACACAGCCTAAAGAGACAAAGCGAACATCAGAACCAGACTTGGATATGATAGATTTCAGAATTACCAGACTGGATTTAAATAACTATGATTAATATGCTAAGGACTCTAATTTTTAAAAGTGGACAACATGCAAGAACAGATTGTAATGTAAGCGAAGAGTTTGAAATTCTAAGAAAGAATCAAAAGGAAATGCTAGAAATAAAAAACGTAACAGACATGAAGAACGCCTTTGATGAGCTCACCAGTACATTGGACATGGTCAAGGAAAGAATCAGTGAGCTTGAAGATTTCTCAGCAGAGACTTTGCAAACTGAAATGCAAAGAGGAAAAAAAGAATGAAAGAAACCAGAACAGAATATCCAAGAACTGGGATAATAATCAAAGGTGTAGCATACGTATAATGAATGGTAATATGAAAGAAAAGTAGAAGTATTTGAAGATCGGATGAAATAATAAATAAAGAAGACTTATCAAAGTCAGTAGCTGGCTAATACCGAACGATCAATAAACGCTAGCCATTATAACTACCACTGTCGTCGTCATCATCATCATCAGTTGATAGATCAAAGTACTGGAGGAAGAGGGAAGAGTTTGGATCAAAAGGAACCTTTTAAAGAGGATGTAGTCTTGATCAGGGATGGGAGGGAGATTTCTTTATTTGAGACAGGACAAAGGCAAGGGAAACTGGTGAAAATACATAACAATTTGTGAGTATGAACAAGAAATGAAGGTAAGAGTTCACATAGGATTCTCTCCATATAATTCTGACTTTGATAATATCTCCCTCACAGAATTGTTGAGAAAATTAAATGGTGTATAACAGTGGTTTTCAAATTGTAGTGAACATCAGAATCTCCTAGATTCTTGTTTATAATGCATCTCTCTGGTCCCCAGCCCAGAGAATTTGCTTCTGTGCATCTAAGTGGTTGAGGAGTTGGAGCAGAGGACCCAAGTAAATTTGATACAGCTACTCCACAGACCACCTTTTAATAAATATATAAGCATATTGATTGTAGCCTGGCCTGAAAGATGCTCAACAAACGTTTTTTTTTAAGTAGTTAGAGGCAAACTCACCTGCAGAGGGGCAAGGACAGAGCTGAGGACTCAGGAGATGGAAGAGGCTGGGAACAAGTTACAGGAGGGATGTGGTAGAAAGTTCATGAGAGATGGACACAAGGATTACCTGACGACAGAGAGACCCAGTTTAGAAAACACACATTCCTAGGAAGAACCTTCAGACTAGATTTGTAATTCTCTCCATCAACCCTCGAGAGCCTGGTTACAGGAGTCAGTGAGCAGGTGGTGTGATTTTCCCAGGGCTGGCAGACTCTGGGGTACAATGGAAGATGGGAAGGCACAGGTATCCAGCCATGGAGAGAGGAAACCAGGGTATCATTGAGAAGGTTGGTCAGAATCCAGGCTGGGGAGGCGGCAGTGCCTCCAATATCTCCCATCATAAAACAACCCCAAAAGTCCTAGGACCCCATACCCCACATCTCTTCTAACACTTCCTCATTTCTCTGCCTCCCCTTCAGAACCAAGCATCTCAAGAGAGCTGTGCCTACACATGTTTTTCCCATGTCTTCACTGTCCATTCACTTCTCAGCCCACACCAGGCTGCATTTAGCCCTTTTATCCACCAGAATGGCTCTTGGCAGTTCCTCAGTGATCTCCATGTTGTCACATCCTCCTTACACATCCTTCTCCATCGGAGAGGGCTCACCACTACTTGCTTCTTAAGACACTCTCCCCTCATGCCTCTCTGGTTTTATTTATTTATCTATTTATTTCTTTATGTATTTATTTTTATTTTTTTTGCGGTACACGGGCCTCTCACTGTTGTGGCCTCTCCCGTTGCGGAGCACAGGCTCCGGACGTGCAGGCTCAGCGGCCATGGGTCACGGGCCCAGCCGCTCCACGGCATGTGGGATCTTCCCGGACCGGGGCACGAACCTGTGTCCCCTGCATCGGCAGGCGGACTCTCAAGCACTGCGCCACCAGGGAAGCCCTGTATTTATTTTTTTTATCGAAGTATACTTGATTTACCATGTTGTGCCAGTCTCTGCCAAGGGGGAGAGGTGTGGGGGAGGGAAGGATTGGGGGTGTGGTTTTATTTATTTATCTTTCTGGCTATGGCTGTGCCTTTGTTTGCTTCTCCCCTCTATATGACCTCTAAATCTCTGTTTCTCAAACTTGGCACTTGACATTTGGGGCCAGATAATTCTTTGTTGTGAGCAGCTGTGCTGTGCATTGAAGGGTGTTTAGCAGCATCCCTGGCCTCTACCCACCAGAGGCCTGTGGCACGCCCTCCCCCCCCCAACCCAACCAGTAACAACAACCAAAAATATTTCCAGACGTTGTCAAATGTCCCCTAGGGGATGAAATCACCCCTAGTGAGAACCACTGCCCAGACGTTGCACTCTTCCAACTCAGTCCTATGACCCTTTTTGTCCTTTCTCTACACTCAGGCTCATCTATTGCTATGGCTCTAAGTGCCATCTCATGATAATGATGCCCATTTATGTTTCACTTAAACGTTTTGTTGCCCACATCCATGTTCTAGACCTTGGGCTGAGATACAGGATAAATTAAGACTGTGCCTTTTCAAGTTAGTGTGGATTTCAAACCCTGTTC
Source organism: Orcinus orca (assembly GCF_937001465.1). NCBI lineage: Eukaryota > Metazoa > Chordata > Mammalia > Artiodactyla > Delphinidae > Orcinus > Orcinus orca. The sequence goes on along the minus strand of NC_064566.1, from coordinate 41,823,171 downwards.
TACTCTTGCTACCTGTAAGACTTTAGCCCTCCTAGCTTCCATTTCTTTCTCTGAAATAATAAAGAGTTCAAACCCGTAAAGACAATCATTAGAGTCCTTGGCACATAGTAAGTTCTTAAGCATTAGCTATCATAACTATCATAACTTTCATAGTCATTACCACAGCACCTTAAGGGTATGCACAATGGGCTTATGAAGCACAAAGGAAGGTCTTGTTTGCCTTTTTGGGTTATAGAGTATTGAGAGTTCAATTCTAGAGCCTAAGAGACCCAAGTTCAAATTCTGATTCCACATCTCCACTCTGTGGCCTCTCTAAACCTGTTTTTCCCTCCTTGTGAAATGGAAGAATAATAGTACCTACTTCATTGGGTGACTCGAATAAGGTAATTCTAGGAAAAGGGTGTAACGTGATGACTAACACGTGGGGACTTAATGAACATTAGCAATTATTGTTAGGGGAGCATGGGAGAAGCTAATCTTTAACTGAATCTCAAAACCTGAAGAAAGGGCAGCCCAGGCAGAGGGGAGAGCATGAGCAAAGGATTGGAGGCATGGAAAAGAGTGCTGTGATCTGGGAATAGCAAGAAATTCCAGGATGCTAGAGCATGAGATGAAGCTGATGAAAGGCAGAATCTAAATGCCCTTCCATGCCAGTTTAGGACTACAGACTTATCCTTTTACTAACTGTGACCAGAAATATGTCTGTTGGCAAAGGAGAAGGATACTGAAGAGTTTTAGACTAGGGGAAAAAAATCTTAGTTAAATTTGCATTTGCAAGCTCTTGTCAATCTAGAAGAGTTTGGAGAAGGTAAAATCAGATACAAGGAAGCTGGTTAGGAGATTGTGGCAAGAGCATCAGTGAGAGATTACAAGGCCCACCCATCACGAGATGAATGCCACAGACATTATAGAGAAGCATAGCCAGGGTTCTTGATCACTTGAGTACGGGGACAAATGAAGGGCTGAGTAGGACTCTGAGGCTTTATGCTCAGCCTTGGGTGGTAGATGGGCGAATGCATTGAACCCTTTACTGTCTCTCCATTTAACTGCCCTCTCCTCTCTTCTCTCTTCTCTTGTTACCAAACTGAACTTGTGTCAGCCCACCTGGTGCACAGCAAAGCCAATCTAATCTCACTGGGTTGTGGTGAAGAAAAGTACAGCATTTATTGCAGGGCACCAAGCAAGGAGAATGGGCAGCTTGTGCTCAAAAGACCCTGTTGGCTTTCAGGGACAGGTTTTTGAAGGCAACATTAAGAGTAAGGTTTGCAGGGTACCTGATCAGCTCATGTACTTTCTTCTAATTGGTTGGTGTTGAGGTAACAGGGTGATATTTCAGGAATCTTAATCATCAGTTTCTGGTTCCAACCAGTCTAGGGTCTATGGGCTTGTGGTCAGCATCTTCCACCTGGGTCTTAGTTTCTACAAAACAACTCAGAGATATGTATCAGATTGTTATGTATATTCCTGGAGGAGGAACTAGGAGTCCTGTGATTCTGTTTTATTGCCGAACTATGTTGAGCATCTTTTCATGTGCCTGTTGGCCATCTGTATGTCTTCTTTGGATAAATGTCTGTTTAGGTCTTCTGCTCATTTTTGGATTGGGTTGTTTGGTTTTTTGACTTTGAACTGTATGAGCTGTTTGTATATATTTGAAAATTAAGCCCTTGTTGGTTGCATTGTTTGCAAACATTTTCTCCCATTTCGTAGGTTGTCTTTTCATTTTGTTCATCGTTTCCTTTGCTGTGCCAAACTTTTAAGGTTCATTAGGTCCCATTTGTTTATTTTTGCTTTTGTTTCCATTACTCTAGGAGACGGGTCCAAAAAAATATTGCTGCGATTTACGTCAAAGAGTGTTCTGCCTATGTTTGCCTCTAGGAGTTTTATAGTATCCGGTCTTACACTTAGATCTTTAATCCATTTTGAGTTTATTTTTGTATATGGTGTTAGAAAATGTTCTAATTTTATTCTTTTACAGGTAGCTGTGTAGTTTTTCCAGCACCACTTATTGAAGAGACTGTCTTTTCTCCATTGTATATTCTTGCCTCCTTTGTAATAGACTAATTGACCATAAATGTGTGGGCTTATTTCTGGGCTTTCTACCCTATTCCATTGATCTATGTATCTGTTTCTGTGCCAGTACCATACTCTTTTGACTATAGCTTTGTAGTATAGTCTGAAATCAGGAAACATGATTCTTCCAGCTCCATTCTTTCTTCTCAAGGGTGTTTTGGCTATTTGGGGTCTTTTGTGTTTCCATACAAATTTTAAAATTATTTGTTTTAGTTCTTTGAAAAATGCCATTGACAATTTAAGAGGAATTGCATTGAATCTATAGATTGCCTTGAGTAGTGTGGTCATTTTAACAATATTGATTTGTCTAATCCAAGAACATGGTATATCTTTCCATCTGTTTGTGTTGTCTTCAGTTTCTTTCGTCAGCATCTTATAGTTTTCAGAGTACAGGTCTTTTGCCTCCTTAGGTAGGTTTATTCCTAGCTGTTTTCTTCTTTGTGATGCGATGGAAAATGGGATTGTTTCCTTAATTTAGCTTTCTGATATTTTGTTGTTAGCATATAGAAATGCAACAGATTTCTGTATATTAATTTTGTATCCTGCAACTTTAATGAATTTGTTGATGAGCTCTAGTAGTTTTCTGGTGCTGTCTTTAGGATTTTATGTATAGTATCATGTCGTCTGCAAACAGTGACAGTTTCACATTTTCCTTTCCAATTTCGATTCCTTTTATTTGTTTTTCTTCTCTGATTGCTGAAGCTAAAATTTCCAAAGCTAAATTGAATAAAAGTGGCGAAAGTGGGCATCCTTGTCTTGTTCCTGATCTTAGAGGAAATGCTTTCAACTTTTTACTGTTGATTATGATGTTAGCTATGGGTTTGTCATATATGGCCTTTATTATGTTGAGGTATGTTCCTTCTGTGCCCACTTTTTGGAGAGTTTTTATCCTAAATGGATGTTGAATTTTATCAAAAGTTTTTTCTGCATCTATTGAGTTGTTCATATGGTTTTATTCTTCAATTTGTTAATGTGGCGTATCACATAGATTGACTTGGGGATATTGAAAATCTTCGCATCCCTGGGATAAATCCCACCTGATCATGGTGTATGCTTCTTTTAATGTAGTGTTGGATTCAATTTGCTAGTATTTTGTTGAGGAGTTTTGCATTTCTGTTCATCAGTGACACTAGCCTGTTATTTTCTTTTTTGTGTGTGATACGTGGTTTTGGAATCAGGGTGAAGGTGGCCTCATAGAATGAGTTTGGGAGTGTTCCTTCCTCTGAAATTTTTAAGAATAGTTTCAGAAGGACAGGTGTTAACTCTTCTCTAAATGTTTGGTAGAATTCACCTATGAAGCCTTCTGGTCCTGGACTTCTGTTTGTTGGGAGTTTTTAAGTTACTGATTCAGTTTCATTACTGGTAATTGGTCTGTTCATATTTTCTATTTCTTACTGGTTCAGCCTTGGGAGATTATACCTTTCTAAGAATTTGTCCATTTCTTCTAGGTTGTCCATTTTATTGGCATATTGTTGCTCAGAGTAGTCTCTTATGAACTGGTTTCTTGACTGCTTTTCGTTTGTCTCAGCATTCCCTCACTTCTCTAGTTAGTAACTGCTGGAGTCTGCTCTTCGGAACTCAGGGAAGGCCTAGGAGACTAAAACTTTTTTCTACAAACAAGAAACGGGGGACATGGAGTAGCTTTTGTATCTGGGAAGGTCCCACAAGGTCCTGCTCAGTTTCACTCCTCATCTAAACTTATCGTCTCAGTAACACTCCTGCCATAGCCCAGAATTTCCTTATCATTTATCTCTACACCCAACTGGCAAACCTGCAACCCTGATGAACACATCTCTTCCCTTTCTTTGCGCTTGCATCTGAGCCCTGTACATGGAGAAGTCACACTCCCGTGCAGTTTGGTAAACAGACATGGTATTAGTTTCCTAGGACTGCTGTAACAAATTGCTACAAACTTGGTGGCTTAAAATAACAGAAGTTTACTCTTTCACAGTTCTGGAGTCGAAAATTGCAGAATCAGTTTTACTGGGCCCAAATCAAGGTGTCAACAGCACCACACCTCTGGAGGAGAACCTGTGCCTTGTCTCTTCCGGGTTCTGGTGGCTGCCCAAAGTCTTTTCTTTGGGCAGCCACCAGAGCCATGCCACTGCAGCCCTTGCCTCTGTCTTCATGTTGCCTTCTCCTCTGTGTCTCTCTCTCAGAACTCCCTCTGCCTCTCTCTGTTAAGGACACGTGATTACATTTAGGGTTCACGCAGATAATCCAGGATAAGCTCCTCTGCTCAAGATCCTTGAGTTAATCACATATTTTACCATATAAGTTTATATTCGCAGCTTCCGGAGATAAGGAATTGAATATATTTTTAAGGAGGGGTGCATTTTTCTGCCTACCATATGCATCCACTCAGGAACACTGACCTTGGAACACTGACCTACCTGGCAGTCTGACTAAATTACTCTCAAAGGTTCTCTTTTCCACATCCCTAACACTGATTTCCTCTAATTTCTCACCGTTCTCTACCTCTTTCCACATCGCTTTTATCAAATGACCGTGTTTCTTGTTCTGTAGGGGAAAAAAAAGAAATCCTTGAAGCAGAACTCCTTAACTTTTTGGTACCAAATTAATAAACCTATCTGCATCTTTCCTCACCATCCCTTCTACTAAAATAATGGAAGGGCTCTCTCCCTCCTCCTAAGGCCAAATTCTCTACTTAGGCTTTGGGTACCACCCTTGCCGACCTTCTCAGGAGCCTTAAATGGCCAATAACTTCTTTTCTGTTTTGCAGAGTCAATTGTTTCTTCTTGATTAGATCCTTCCCTTCAGCTCAAGTTTTATGACTCTTCCTTGCTGAATCTCCTTTCTTAAAATAATAGCAAGAGCAACGAAAAGTCTCACAATAAACAAAAACTCTATGCCCAGCCAATCCAGCACTAGGTCTTTTTGTTTGTACCTCCTAAGTGTCTTTCTAATTCACCAGCTTCTTTCCTTCTCAGCCTAATCTTAGTCCAGCTGTCATGTCCCCCTGGACAACCACAGTGACCTCCTTGCACTCATTTTGCCACCTCACAGTGGTTCTGCCGAGCACCCTTCAGGGGCCTGTATGAACAGTATGACAGCTCCAGAGGGTCAGGACTTTGTTTCATTATCTGCTGTATTCCTTGTGTCCCCAGCCTATAGAAAAGTGCCTGGTACATAGTAGGTGCTCAATAAATGTTGAAGGTAGTCAATTCATTACTAATTTCAGGAAGAAGACAAAATTCCTAACAGCCTGTAAGGCCCAGCAAGGTCTGGCCCCCACTTACCTCTTCTCATATCATCTCCCCCTTGCTCACTGGGCTCCAGATGCACTGGTCTTCTATAAATACTCCAAGTTTCCTCCTGCCCAGGGCCTTTGTAAATAAACAGTTTTCATTGTTTGGGACACTCAGCCCATCTTTTCCTACTTAATGCCTACTCAGTCTTTTGCTCTCAGTATATATGTTGCAAGCTGCTTCTTGGAAAAGCTTTCCTTAGCACTCTTATGTTCTCATCACACTTACATCTCTCCTTTGTAGAAAATTCCTCATCTATAATTGTGTTCATGTTTGATGACTGATTAATGTCCATCCTTCCCATGAGATGAGGATGAGGGCTATTATATTCCTACTGCTTTGTATGTTGTCTTCACACAGATGCTCAATAAACAGGTATTGCAGGAATAAATGAATAGATAAAGGAATCATGTCGGGGCTGAGATCAGATACAGGAAGAGGACGGGGTTCACTGGAAAGGTCACCATTCAGTTTTGCACACGTTGGAGGGCCCAGCCTATAAAGTAGTTGGAGAGGTTCACTGTCAGTTGGAAATTTGGATTGGAAGCTCAGGACAGAGCTTAGGCTGGCTATTAAGATTTAGGCAGTTGATGAAACCATGGTAGACTGGGAAGATTAGAGATACAGGAGGATTAGCACGTGGAGATGAGAGGGGGATGAGATTAAGAGCATTGGCGGGGCTCATTTTAGAAAGGAAGAGGCACAGATGTGATGGATGGATGTGGACAGAGATAAGTGTGGAGATGGAAGAGGGGGAAGAGGATAAAAAGGACCTGAAGCAGAAGGTAAGGACAGGTGCAGGCGAAGGAGAGCTAGAGGGAGAATGGGGAAGGTTTAGATTTTCTGAAAAGAGGAAGTTCCTGCTGACACAGGCCAAGCAGGTAACCTATGTGAGCATGTGTGTGTGTGTGTGTGTGTGTGCATGTGCATGTGAGCACATGTGTGGGGAAACATGATCACGCTATTCTCAACTCGATCCTGTTTCTCAACAGATTACCTTGCATCAGTTCATAGCTACCCAAACTCACTGATGCAGGTAAGCCAGTGAGTTGCAGTATTAAGTTGGAGTCATGTCCTATACCACTAAGTGTGCTCTTTCCACTAAACCACAGCCATCTCTCTAGCCTCCCTGTCTGGGCTTCTCATCTTCCAGCATTTCAGTCTATCACAGATGAAACCTGCCCCCAACCAGGGGAAAATAGAATGGCCTTGGTAAATGGCATTATAAGAGGATCTTGGCTTTAAGAAATCCTGATGTCCCTTGTAACAAACCATTTTTTTCTTTAATGGGGAGCCCTTAAGACCAGTTACATTCTCCTAATTCATGTGGGTGATCGGGACAGACCAGGGCCAAAATATTATGCACAGAAATGTGACTCCAGTCCAGGGCAGCTGGATGTGTGGAGCACAGGTAGCCCCAGAGCAGGTCTCAGCCCGTTCTGCTTCTCTGTGTGGGTTTGAAGTCAGCTCAAGAAGCGCAGGAACGAGCACTTGGCTCTCTGAGGGTGTGAGGTATGAGGCAGCAGTGCATCCTGTCTGGAAAGTGCTTAGGAGAGTCTGGCTGTAAACGGTAGATGAATATAGGACGGTGGGGCACCAACTCCCTCAGGCAGTCGAGGGTCAGATCGTAAAGGCCTTATGGGGCACAGGAGGGAGTTTGCTGTTGCTTCTCCCCTTCCTCACTGGTCAGCCTGTCAGCCTTCTGGAGCTCCGATGCTCAGTGCTCCCAACCCCTGCACCTGGTAACTCCTTGCTACAAAGCCTCCTGGTGCCAATGTGATTGCAGCCCCGGAAGATCCAGCCCGGCTGGCAGGTGCCTTCACCCACCCTTGCGTTTCATCCAGGGCCACTTGACCCAGATGGGGAGGTTGATGCCGTGCCACAGCTGTGTTTCCTGTGACCCCAAGTGGGGGTCAGCTTTTGACCCTGAGGTATACCTAAGAACCAGACTAACACCTGCTCCTTTATGGAACAACTTAGCTGGGCCAAGCCTGTTCTCACTGCAGAGACATGCAGACCACATTTACCCCGTGTGCTTGAGAAAGAGGCTTTTCTCCAGAAGTGCATCCTCCACAAGCTGCAACCTTCTAAGTAGGAACAAGGATTACCTGGTCTGTCTGTTGGCCTGGCAAACACTCCTCTTTTGAGACTCAGCTCAAGGTCACTTCCTCTGTAAAGCTGCTCTTGTACCTCGTCCTTAACCCCAGCCCCAGTGGAAGCCAAGCCCCCCGAGGCCTCCACTGTCCTTGCTTCAACTGAATCTCCCTTTTGTTTATACCTCTCAGCCTGAGTCTTCTAGACTGCAAGCCCCTTGAGGGCAAAGCATATTTTAATCATCTTGGAATCCCTAGGGTCCAGCACAAAAATTAGTTATTTGTAGTTAATTAATAAATGTTTGTTGGATTAAAATGGTGGCTAAATTGTATGTCGCCTTCTCTAGTTATTAAATTTTAAATGCATCTATTTATACATCCTACCTTACTGGAGAGGTGTTGCTTATCCCGGCATAAAATGGTCCCCCGTGACTTTATCTGGTATTTCTTACATCTTTTCCCTGTGGGTCTGTTTCTAACAGCAGCCCCATCCTCCAGATGTAATTTCACACATGTTGCCGAATCAGTTTGCTCCAGCCTGAACCTAGGTTCTTGTTTCTCCTTCAGCATCATTTGTAGCCTGGGAAGATGGATCCAGGCAGTCCCAGAGGCCCATGCTAACACCTTCTGCTAATTCTTAAGCTGATTATGCAGGTTCTTGAATAGATAGTCCTTTTGCTTCTTGTTCTCTAAACTCTCTCTCTGTAGCCTTGTCTATTTTATCAGTTAAGGTCCCGGGGGGCTGGGGAGGTGGGGCTCAGAGACTGGGAAAACCAAGCCCACTCCACTCTACTTTCCATTTGGCCAGCTTTTCTCCTAGGATGAGATTTTGGAATAAAAAAGTCTGACTCTGTTAGTAAAGGAGTGATAATTAGTCATTTTAGAGCTACTCTCTTAATAAGACTTGCAAATTAATCCAATTTGACCATTCTTTTTTGGGGGAGAAAAGAGGAATTAAGGGGCTTTGTAACAATTGTTTCCCCAGATTCTCTGACCCACTGATGGGTCTGTGACCGCAGTTGCCAGAAGTTCCATTCACTGTGTTGCCTGGATAGTGAGTAGGATCTTCCTGGGGTATATGTGGCTTGAATGTAGTTCTGGAAGCCGCTTGAATTTTGTTTAGGCCATATTGCTACTATTGAATACATCTGCCTCTTGAGCAACCAGTTCACCCAGCTGGGGGATGTTATTAGATTTTTAAGTGCACCCCAGCGCACTTATTCTCCGGAAAGGTAGACTGTAAGAAACAATTCTGAAACATCTGGACATGTCAACAATTTAAAAAGTTATTTGTTTATATATATATTTAGGCTCCATTCAGATCAAGTACACCCCCTAGAGGATGTGTTACTTTCTGTTTCCTACTGTGTTCATTACCATTCTACTCTTTCTTTTTTTATAAATTTATTTATTTATTTTTTGGCTGCGTTGGGTCTTCGTTGCTGCACGCAGGCTTTCTCTAGTTGCGGCGAGCGGGGGCTACTCTTCGTTGCAGTGCACGAGCTTCTCATTGCAGTGGCTTCTCTTGTTGCAGAGTACAGGCTCTAGGCGTGCAGGCTTCAGTAGTTGTGGCGCACGGGCTCAGTAGCTGTGGCTCGCAGGCTCTAGAGCGCAGGCTCAGTAGTTGTGGTGCACGGGCTTAGTTTCTCCGCGGACCATGTGGGACCTTCCCGGACCAGGGCTCGAACCCGTGTTCCCTGCATTGGCAGGCGGATTCTTAACCACTACGCCACCAGGGAAGTCCCCACCGATCTACTCTTAATGGCCAGCATTTATTGAGCACCCACTGTATGCCAGGCTGTACACTGGGTACCCTATCTACGTTAATCTTCACAAGCCGTCTCTGAGAAAAGTATTATGAATATTTTAGAGATGAGGAAACAGATTGAGAGAGGTTATTTACTTGCTCAGGTCCACAGAGCATGACTCAAACTGGAGGAGGGGTGTTTTCTTTCTTGAGTGTTTTGTAGAGAGGAGAAAGAAAGTTAAATCCTGTTTGTAGATGCTGTGAGTTTAAGAGAAAGGGGAGCAATAAACATAGCGATCTAGGAAGCCTGGTTCTTTTGAAGCTTTTGACTGTAAACCAATTAGAAGTGAATTCTGGGGAGAAGCTCTGTGTGTAAGATCAGGTCCTGCTGCCCCTCTCCCTGCCCAAGCTGCCTCTGGCCCACCCCACCCCCCCACCAAATTTGCCAGCAGCTTCTGGATGCCGGCTCCTCTTGTCCTTTCAGCTGAGTGGACTAGTGGGCCCAGGGACTTCCCTCGTGGTCCAGTGGTTAAGACTGGGTTTCCAATGCAGTTAAGACTCATGGGTCCCATCCCTGGTCAGGGAACTAAGATCCCACATGCTGCGTGGCAGGCCAAAAAGAAAAAATAGAAAGAATAAAAGACTAGTGGGCCCAACCTCAGTGACTTACATCTGTGCTGTGGCTTCTTGACAGTCAGTGAGATGGCAGCAAGCACAGAAGGCCATGAGTGGGACGGGTCGCCACGGACCAGAGAGGGCAGCAGCAGATTCCACAGGTCCTAAGACTTCCATTTTAAACTTGACAGTCAGAAATCAGAACGCAGCTTACAACTGATCTGCACATGAAATGGAGGATTCCTTCTCTCCAGTTATCATCAATGCCTCTTAAACTCAATGGCATCCTAGATTCAAGGAACTATGGCAGGTTTAGTCTTGTGTCAGCTCTGATCAATTGGTGCAGACTCTCTGGACGCTGGGAGAAGGGTCTGGTGCTGTGTCCTATTGCAGCAGGGAAGAATGATCATCTGTGTGCATGGTGGGGGGGCTTCAGTGTGCATGGGGGGGAGCATGGAACCCTGGCAAGTGCCGGCGTTTGCACCCCATGCCTTCAGTCTTTGGGAGTAAATGGAGGAACACCCGCCACGTAAAGACTGAGTTTACAGTTTAATTGTAAACGGAGGGGCACAATGCACAGGGGACATTTCCCAGGGGCCGAAATGGGAAATTTCAGTGTGTGGCTGAACCACACTGACTCTTCCTACCCCCTCCTGTCTCTGTGTGACTCTTCCTACCCCCTCCTGTCTCTGTGTGACCGAGCTTTAGCCCGCTCACAAGGAATGCGCCCAAGCCAGATAAATTCCGTGTCAACTTTTACCCTTGCCTTCATCTGACTGAAAACTGGGAGAATACCTTTTGCTGACACAGATGGTTAACGGTCCTGAGACCCCTGGGGAGCTCCACAGCCCCCGCCCCACCAGTTCCCGTTGGCGTGGACATGCTTCTCCCCTAGTGGTCAGATTCTGTTTTTAGCTTTGGCCCCTTTAAGTCCCCCTGTATCCCTTTCGGAGGCGCAGAGTGCAGCTGCAAATACCTGTCGGTCCCGCCTGTGTGTAAGTTACCCACAGGAAACTTCATAATTCCACCTTATGGAGTTGCCGCTTTGTTTTTCAGTCTCTAAGTTCCTTCTCAGTTCAGAGGATATTATTCAGCATCTCCACCTCCCAAGACCAGGTCAGAGGACTGCCTCCTCACACACGGATTTGTTACTTTGATCTTTTAAAATAACTTTTTCAAGTATTAGTTTAATTATAAAAATTAGTACATGCTTCTTGTAAAACAAAGATACATATAGAATTATTTGAAATTTAAAATTTTCATTGTATGAATGTTACTTTTAATGGTGATATAAATTGTTTTTACTTTTCTGTTGCAGACCAGCATGCATGTTTATATGTGTGTGTTTGTACATACACACACACTCACTACCATATCTATAGAATAAATTTTAGAAGTAGAATTCTGGGCAGGCATCATTTTTAATATGCACAAAAATCATCCACTTAACCTTTCCCCATTGAGGTGTAGCATGAAGATTATTTCTTCTTTTTCACTAATATAAATTCTCAAAAAAAAATCTTTGGCCAGAAAAGCTTTTCTTATGTTTTAGATTAGTTCATTAAATGGCTTCCCAGAACTAGAATTAGGATATTAAAGGTTATGAACGTGCTTAAAGGTTTTGATAATTTGTAAATTGATGTTCCAAAGACTTGGTTGATTGACACTTGTAACTATGGATAAATTTAAGCTCAGGAATAAAGCCTTTGTGTTTCCACTGCCAAAGAACAAGAGAATATTGGAAATGTCTCAATGTGTACCCATGTTGGCTGGTTAGCGACAGCTCTTGCTAGGAGGGGAGCAAGTAAGGCTGCCCCAGTGCAGTGTGACGTGGGTTCAGGGTTTTAGGGATGCCTCTTGGGATGTATGCAGGCTCTGGGTCACCTTTGGCTTTACTTGTCTTGGCTGAATTGCTCATAGCAAGCTGGGGAAATGTCCACCCTGCCAGAAGTCCAGGAGAGATCTCCGAAGTGTCAGGTCACTGCCTCTCTTTCTCATGGGTCAAGTGCAGATGGGCTGGGCAGTTGATGACTCACCCCCTGGGGTCATCCAATCTTGGGACTGATTCTTCTTTTATTCTTTCGCCAGGGAAGGGAAGGCAGAGAAGGGGAGGGGTTCTGACAGCAGCTTCAGACACTACTGTTCCTGGGCACCCTGCTACTATCGATGCCTCAGGCATTTTCTTTTCTCATTGGGTATAATAGGAAATCCTGTTCTTCACGGGAACACTTACAATTTTGTAAGCACTTTTCACACATTATCTCATTTGATACAATTCATTTAACTGAACCACCAAGAGACTAAGTGGTTTAGGAAACTAGTAAGGAGATTCTACAATCTGTGTACTTTCCACTTGTACTAACCTATGAGAGGGTTTAACTAGTGAAACAGTCTGCCAGACAGAGTCAATTACTATCTACATATTCAGCAAGAAGGCACAACTATATGCATCCAGGTAGACACTTATATCAAAATAACAGCCAACTTATTTATTCATTTATTTGGAAAAGGCTCATGTAACTAAAGCATTGGTTAGTGTTTTCTCTAAATTCGATTAGCTGTCAACTGAACATACTGTTCATTTACTGCTAATGGAAGCTTTAAAGCAGGTTCTCAGTGTAGGTTTTTTTTTTTCTGTTATATTTTTATACTTATATTAAAAAAGAAATAGATATCCGACCTCGTTCAAAAAGAATCTAAGATAGCTCATATCTGGTTTAATCTAAAATTAATGGTTTTAAAATAGAATTTTTAATATGTTCATTTTAGTAGTGCTTTGGGGACTTAAACTGGGGAAGAAAGGAAACTTGGTGTTGACTTACACAATTGCTTTAATCTCAGCAGAAGGTAGTGTGCCATTGTTTTTCATTTCAATTCAGGCAGCACTTCTGGATCACTTAGTAGGTGCCAGGGGCTGCCTTTGGCCAGCATGCCTTGTGTGCATTGTGCAGCAGCTGACAGTAGACCAGCTGACTTTTGCTTCTGAAACAGACATAGGGGGCATTGCAGCTTAGCAAGGCAGCCTTTCCACCCCCTTTGCAGATGCCCATGGATTACTGGTGTTGAGGGAGACTTTTGTACATTCCGGTGCTGGTGTCAGGCCCATTTTCATTGGCACATGTTACATTTTCCTATGTTCAGGCGAGAAATCTAATTTTACTCTCCAGGAGGATTAATTATAAAGGAAAATATTACAAACCACTTGTCAAGTTGAGACTGAACAAATGGCCAAGTGTAACTGGATTCAGGGCCCCAAATGAATGATATTTCTTTAAAACATTTTCATTGAGTTGTAAGCCAATGAGGTCACAAATAAAAACAGTTAGACTCATTTAAAAAAAATTCTCAACCCTTTAGTTAATAGAGGGAACCAATAATGAAATAAATGACACATACTGATTTTAAAAATCAGCATCAGTGTGTGTTTTTTTTTAAACTAGTATCCTTGTTTCTAGACTATTAGCTGGAGGATTTTTAAATTAGCTTACTTATCATTATTTTTGTTTCATGACCTGTGAATAAAGCGTTTCTTCTCTTTTGCCTGGCTTGAATATGTTCTGTTCCTTCTGCAAAATGCATCTCAGAGAACTTAGTAGTGCTTAAATCATGTTCATATTCATCCTGTCATTTGAACTCCGTAATAGCCCTGTGATGGAGACAGAACTGGCTCCTTACCTGATTTTACAGATGAAGAATCAGGGGGTGAGCCACTTGCCTAAAGTGTCCAAGCCAGGAAGTGGCAGGGTCAGGCATGTTTCACGCAGCCATCAAATATTTACAAAATTAGACACTCAAATGGAAGACCTTCACCAAAACTCTGCCTGCTACTTAGCATATTGCAAATGTTAATTGTTGGACTAGCCAGGACTAGCTAAGTATCTGGGAAAATATATCCATTCTGATAATGAATGCATTACATCAACTAAGTGTTTTAGGCCCCTTGTATTTTTATACTTGTTACATCTTTGTAATGTATTGACCAAACTCACGGATCTCTCACTATTTGGAATGAGCAGCTCACTATTGTTGAATGCTGTGGTTGGTCTTATATTTTATTGATTGCTTGACTGATTGATTAACTTATACTGTACTTGGTTTTTAAGAAGGCTTTGCCAGAGCTACTGAACAAATCTTTAACTCACTTTTCTTATGAAAAAAACCCTGGGGCAAGGTACCGTTTAGAGTAGTTGAGTCTTGTTGCTAATTTGTGGATAGAAAGAGGTAAGATATGTTACAATGCCTGGTTTTATTCAGTCTACAAATAGGCAGAGGGCCTTTGTTCAAACTTGAACCACCTTTCAGACAACTGACTCTACGTCTCAGCTCTGCAGGAAACGCTTACTAGGTCCCAAATGGAAAAGAGATCTGCTTTGCCAAAGTCATTAAGGCTAAGATCTTAAACCACGCAGGTAGTCACTGGGAATAGAGAGGAGAAGACAGATTTAAACGACATTTTAGAGGTGGAAGTTTGCTGTGGGGTTTAAAGATGATATGGAAATTTCTAGTTTAATGATACCAGTAATTGAGATAGAGAACAAAGGAAGGGACTGGGGGGAAGGGGAGGAACTGAGTTTGAGATATTGACTCCTACTCCTGAGGAGCTTATAACTTGGCACGGGAGTGTGGGGTTGACAGGGGAAGGAGTCAGATAAGTAAACCAGTGATTAAACTGCAGTGTGATAGAAGCAGCAATGAAGAGCTGCAGGGCATGCTGGGAGATCATTTCCTGGAGGTGGGGGAATTAGAAGGCCTCCTCATGGACATGACACTTGGGCTAAGTTGTAAAAGAATTACATAATTAGGGAGTGTAGTGCAGGGCATACAAAGTAGGGGGACAGTATATTCAAAGGCCCAAAATAAAAGCATGGCCAGTGGATCAGGCAAGGTCAGTGGGCTGGAGGGTTTTGGACGGTGAAAGACAGGACAGCAGGAGCAGCCTTAACAAGAAGAGGCTGGGAATAGCAGCCGGCATTTATTAAGCCTTTACTGTTAAGCCAGGCACCGAGGAATAGTTCAGAATATGTTCAGAAGGTGGGCCTGCCAGCATGTGGTAACTGATTGGACTTAGGGTGGAGGAGAGAGTCCAAGGAGACCCGCAGGTTTCTGCCTTGACCTAAAGGGGGCGTTTGAAGGGGGAGCCCATTTATGGGGCAGGCGGAGGATGAGCTCCAGTTGGGGTGTGTTAAATTTGAGGTCCTTTTAGTCATCCAGGTCACTGAGAGGAAGTGTGATATTGTATTTGAGCATATGGACCCTGAATCCATACTGCCCTGGTTTGAATCCTAGCTGGGCCACTTAAGAGATTTATGACTGTGGGCAAGTTACTGAATCCTTCTATGCCTCAGTTTTCTCATTAATAATCTGGGAATAATAATAGCCCTTTAGCATTTACTTTATAGAGTTGTAATGATGTTAAAATATATATAATTTAGAATAGTTCTTAGCTCAGAGCAGGTACTTAATGAATAGTCATTGTTATTACTAATCATAATATGTAGTTCAGAGGCTCAAGAGAGGGGCCTGGGGTTAGCACCACCAGCGTAGAGTATTAGGCTAAGGTAACCATTATATATCTCTCTGGTAAGGTATAAGAAACAGAAAATCCAGTCAAGGCTTTTCTCCTAGGTTCTTTCATTATTTACCAAGGAGTTTGGAGATAAATGGCTTCAGCATTCTTTCAGAAGTTCTGTGATGTCAGGTCCCTATGAGTCACTTGGCCTTTCTCTCCTGGTCCGTAAGATGGCTGCTCTAGCTCAAAGCGTTTAATCCTCGCCTCCCATGTTCTAAATAGGAGGGAATGAGGTTTGTGGGGGAAAAACTGCTCTCCTTATAGGCCTCTATCATCCTTCAGTGGTAGAGGAAAATCCCAGAAACCCCCAGGCAGATTCCCCTTATGTCTCATTGGTCAGAACCAGGTCACATGGCCACCTGTAGCTCAAGGACCAGGAACAGGGGAGCTGTGATTGACTTATACTGTTCACGATTCATCCTTTGGGGCTGGACACTTTAAGCCTTGAACAAAATGGGGGTCCTTTTAGCGAGGAATAAGAAGGGAATGGCTGGTGGGCCTGCAGCTAAAAAAGTCTGCCCCACTAGGGAAGGAGATCTTTTAGAACAGGAAGAGAAAAAGGCAGAGCCCAGGACTCCAGGGATTCATGGCACTCATACAGGAAAGAGATTTCAAGTGCCAAAGACATAGGGGGAGAGGAGAGCCAGAGAGGAGTCCGGAGAGAAGCCCAGGAAGAATTTCTGGGAGGGCCTGTCTACAGGGGTTCATGTAGGAGAGCCTGGAGCAGGATGAGGCTGTAAAGAGCTGTCTGATTTGGCAGTGGGGAGGCCGTGGAGGCCAGTGCCAGAGCAGAGTCAGTGGCGCCAAGGATTGAGAAGAGAATGACAATCTCTCCCATATGCAGTTGGTGGGAGTGCAAATTAATTCAACATTTCCATCAGTTTGGCAACATGTAACAAAATGTAAAATGCTCATACCCTTTAACTCTGAAATTCTACTTTTCGGAATTAATCCAACAGGCAGAATTAGACTAGAGCAGGCTGATGTAGGTATAAGAGTGTTGACTACAGCCTTGTTTATTATAGGAAAAAAAAGGGGGGGGTAATTGATCTAAATGTCCATCATACAGGAGTAATTAAAACAAATGATGGTACATCTTGGCAATGGAATACTAGGCACAGTGGCTAAGAGCTGAAGTTCTGGAATCTGACAGTCGGGGTCTGAATTCTGCCATTCACCAGCTGTGTGACCTCAGGTCTCTGGGAAACTTTCTGGGACTCTCAGTTTCCCTGGCTGTAAAATGGGATAATTATATTACTAACTCATAAAGCTATGGTAAGAATTATGGAACTTGATACAAATGAAACATGTAGAATATGTCTGGCACATATTATTATGCAGGCACTTAAAATATGCAATAGATCTATCTGTATGGAAATAGAAAGCTGTTTATGAGATACTAAGAGAAAAAATGAAGTTACAGAATAGCAAGATAATATGACACAACAGTTAAACAGTGCTTTTTTCCTGGGAGGTGGAATCATGGGCACAGTTCACTTTCTCCTTTACACTTTTCTGTGTTTCTTTAAAGCAAAGGTATTATAGGGGAACAAAATTCACCACCTCAAAATGTCTTTTTGGTATGCGGATTATTTTGAGATGAAAATAATCAAGTCCCAAAAGACTCGGGAAGAAAGCTTGACCTTCCCTCTAATCACCTAAAAGAATTTACACAGGGGGCCTGTCCTGGAATAGAGCTATCACCAGAGATATCTGCAAAGAATACGTGCTAGGGGTGATGGGGGGAACTCTAGGAAGGGCTTAAAGATCAGAGTTCACTCTGTGTCCCATTGTTTCTTCATGGCCCATTTATTTGTCAAACATTTGCTTTTCCATCTCTTTCGCCTTCCTCCCCTTTGAAGTCCCAAACCACTACCCCCACCATCCTCTTTTATCTTTAGCTGAAGGTGGTATTTAAGTGGCCTTGGCCATTTTGGTGAGTCACTCAGTTCTACATGTTATTATACTTTGTTTGATTTTGTCCTGTTAATCTGTCTCATGTTAGTTTAATTCTTAGACCAGCCAGAAGGACCTAGAAGAGTAGAAGAAAATTTCTTCTTCCCCAGCAGTATTTAATGTCTGGCTGACTGTAAGCCACATGAGGGCAGGTACCATTTTTGTTTTTTTTCGCCACTAGGTATCATTGAATCTGGCACATTGCAAGCAGGTGATAAATATTTTTTAAATGAATGGATGAAAGACAGGAAGTTGTGTTTAGGAAGATGCACAGACCAAGATTTTAAAGATGTCGCAGTTCTGTACCGACAAGGCCCAGGGTAGACCTCAGGGAGGAGTGGCAAAAAAGGAGCAGAGCTCAGGCCTGAGGGCTGTCTATCAGTCAGCGTGGATGCTGCAGTTTCCCAGGACATGGACAGCAAGAGAGGAAAACAGGCCCAAGAACACTGGAGTCCAATCCCTGGCTCTTTCTGTTCAGCACTTCCCAAACAGGCTGAATCTGAGAGCAGGGGATTTAGAACTGCAGGGGATTTCGGTGTCATCGAGTCATTTTTTTCATGAGAAAACAAAGACCCAGAAAAGTTAAGTGAGTTCCCCAAGCTCTCCTGGGATGTGTGTCTCCCAATTCCTGCTCTGGTGCCGTCTCCTTCCTCCAGGGACCCGACTGTGTGGATATTTCAGGTATAAACGAAATTGTTGAGAGAGGACATTCATTGGATTCCTAAGAAACCCATTTCTCTTACGTAGTGTGACTTTCTTTTCTAAAGCTCACTGATCACCCATGCCCTTTATTTGTAAAGAACAAAAATGACTAGGAGCATAATTAACTCACCCACATCTTCCATTGTCCTTACATCTTTTGTGTAAGCATTGATCGTTGTTTCTATTGTTGAAAGCGGGATTGTTCTCTTGGCAACACACATCCAGAAAGAGAGCCCAGTGCGGGGCTCAGAAGGTGACACTGTTGAAGTTTGACGTTATGGTTCCGAAGAATAAGAGAAAAAGGCAAAAAAGCACTAATTGACCAGACAGTGATTTTGAATTGGTCACCAATCTAAACTATAGAATGCTTTGGGACAAAAGACATTTGGTTTTTTTCAAGTACGTTTAGGAATTCAGAATATCAGGCAACTGAGTTCTCAAGTACAGGGCCCTAGGGGATCCAATTTAATGAATATTTATGAACAACTTGTTGTTGAGATATTACAATTAGCACAGGTACATGGAGGTTTCAAATGTGTTCTTGGAAAATAGCCTTTTCTCACTTTTATATCTTAATCATTACTTACCCATACATTGTTGTTTACTCTGGGATTGTTTTTGCTGGAAAGAAAGGATGTGCTTGGTAAAGGAAGATGATGTGGCAGAGGAGATCTGGGATCAGATACAGCTAGGAGAATATTGGTTCTGTCCATAGGAATGCTGTGTGTTCCTCAGGAAATCACTTAACTCTGCTGAATCTCAGTTTCCTTCCCTGTAACACAGGGTCATAATACCTATTTTACAGGGTGGTTCTGCAGATGCAACAAAACCAGGTTCAAAGGGCCTGTCACATAGCTCAATACATTCTAGCTTTCTTCCCCCAAAGGTAAACTTCTGTTTCCTGACCATCTAAAAAATCAAATTATAAATTACTGAAATCCTTCAATAGGTGAAGAGAAAGAGGTGTATTTGGTTCTTGACCACATTTTGCATATGCACTTGACTTTATCCATAGAATGGCTTGAGTTGATTCTTTTCCCTGTACTGCAGCACCCTGAGAAAGCAAAGTGTTGATTCATCTGGACAACCAGCTGCCACGGAAGTCTTAAACAAATCCAAATCTCTTCCTTGCTCTTTTCCTTCTTAATTCTTTCAAACCTGTGGTGGGATCATGTAGAATGGAGACAACCAAAGGGAACCATCAAAGGCTCTCCAGTGGAGTGTGTTTAAGAGACTGGAGCATGGTGGAAGAGACTAAGAGTGCCAGGGTATGATGTCCAAGAAGTTGGCAGGGGCCCCATCATATGTGAGTCTATGCATGTTTCTCTCAAATATGACGTTCTAGTCAAAGCCTTGGTAATATAACCAATGTTTCCAATTGTGTCCTGTTACGAGGAGAACAAATTCTTATTGAACTTACGCAAATGACTATATTTCCATGAAAATAAGAATAGGCATTAAGAGTTTCCAAATTCCAGAAGGATCAGGTAGGGAGAAAAAGATAAGTGTTTCATCTTTGTTTACGAAGGTATACTTTATCAAACTGCCTCAAGTCATACATAGATTGAGAGAAAAAGTTTCCTTAAATCTGGGAAAGTAAAACATAAAAAAACTTGCAATGATTAAAACAAAAAATTATGAAAATTACAACCAGCCTCATCAGTCCCGTGAAATTAATTTTTGATCTTGTCAGCAGTTTTAAGAAGCCATCAGTTTCTTCATTAGAATTCAGTAATTCTTACCCAGTTCAATGGTATGATCTGAAAGTTTATCAGAAGCCTATAGAGTTAGTGTCAGAGTCCCTTCCATGAATCTCTCTGAAGATGAAACATACTTGTAAAAGCATCAGAATAAAACAATAACTGTCTATAAATGACAAAAGACTTTAAAATGCCCATTATTGAAGATCTAAGAGTTCATTAAATGGAACTAACAAGGAAATTTGGTTGTTTCTGTGACACAAAACAATTTAAGATAATAACAGGAATTATGACTGATAATATTACACCAGGACATAGCAGATTTTGAGAAATTTCACATAGTTTCTGAAACACTTCTAAAATATACCTGTATAGACACAGCATAAAGAAGGCTTAGTTTTATTTCTTATTAGGCAATGCTTCCTATGTAATTTGACATATCAAATAATCCTAATTAGTTTAACAACTCCCTTTTTATAAGGAGAGAGAACAAATCTTTGAGAAATTTCAGAGGCCCTCTAAAACATCCCATACCTCGAAGTTAGTTCTAAGTCAAAGACTTCATATGGAATTAGATTTTGGGAAGTTTATCAAAAATATCAAATGTTTAAAAAAACATTTGGCCAAATAGGATCGTAGGTCACTGTGAAACAATTCTAAGTTATCCATTTAACCAGAATAACAATTAAAGACTTTATGAGCAAATGTAAAAGTTTATATAGTTGTAAAAAGCCTTAGCTACAGAATATAGAATCTTTTTTATTCCATACAGATTATATTGAAGGTAAACAAAACTTTTGTGTACAATTTCTTATTAAGACCAGACTAATAATCTTACAAGATTTTGTCCTATTAACAGAGAGAAAAAACAGTTTAATTGTGCACCAGCTTACTTTTAATATTAAAACTCAATTACTTAATTAAATTAATTCCAATTTTAGCCAGTCCTGACCACACATAAGATTCCTTTCTAAAGGTTGGGTTTTTGCCCCCCCCCCCACAAACATTCTACAACTTTCTATATCCATTTTAGTTTGTCCCTTGTTTTATTTCCCATTTAGAAATATCCAGCTTTAGGACAAAATTACTTTCTTTTCCCTTAAGAAAAACGCATTCTCTTCTTTATACCTTTTTAAAAAAATTCCTTGCATATGAAGATGTTTTCCTTATTAATTTTAGTAGTTTTAATTACATATATTAATTAGAATGTCTAGAATCATGTACTTTCTCATAGAAAATTTCTCCACATGGCACCAAACATATTTACTACTGCTCTTAAATATCTTTAGTTTCTCTGTAAAAGGAAGCCTATGTTCAATAATTAATGTTTCAGCAACTTATTTTATTTGAGAATGATCTAGATATTCAATAAATTTCCATAATTTAACTTAATTTAGCAAAATTCTAAAGTTTCAGGTTACCAAAAAGATTTGGGGAAACTATTTTTAAGTAGACATATCATAAAACATAGTTATTCTTAAAGAGTTCACCTAAAAACTCTTATCTCATTTACATTTAATCTACTTATAAAAATATCATCATACCAAGTTATATTTCTTGCTGACAAATTTTTTTTTTTTTTTTGGTACGCGGGCCTCTCACTGTTGTGGCCTCTCCCGTTGCGGGGCACAGGCTCCGGACGCGCAGGCTCAGCAGCCATGGCTCACAGGCCAAGCCGCTCTGTGGCATGTGGGATCCTCCTGGAACGGGGCACAAACCTGTGTCCCCTGTATTGGCAGGCGGACCCTCAACCACTGCGCCACCGGGGAAGCCCCTCTTGCTGACAAATTTATAATTTGTTCGACTTTTAGGTTAACTTGTTTGACTTTTAGGTTTACTATTAAAAAGTACCATAAATGTATTATACTTAATGTAGATAATTTTAAAAGACATGTCTGTGTTAATCAAACCAACAAACTTAGACTAGTTTTAATACCAAATATTAATTTAATAGTGAATATTTCTCAGATCACATGAACCTGAAGTTCATTTGTAGTAGTTTTTATTATATTTCTGGTAATTTATATAGGACTTAATTTCCTTTAAGCCAATTAAACAGAGCTCTTTTGCAAATTAATTTTGGCACTACCATCCAGAGCTAGAAACATACCGTAAGGTATGTACATAGATGTACATGCATCCAGATAGACACAGACAGAGTTTTCATTTTAAAACTTTAATCATGAAATCAGGTACAATACAAAACTTACTAGTTTATTTTTTCTAATTTATTTTATTGAAGTATAGTTGATTTATGTTGTGTTAATTTCTGCTGTACAGCAAATGATTCAGTTATACATATATATATTCTTTTCCATTATTGTTTATCACAGGATATTGAATATAGTTTCCTGTGCTATAGAGTAGGACCTTGTTATTTATTCATATATACAATAGTTTGCATCTACTAATCCCAAACTCCCAGTCCATCCCTCCCCCACCCCCCCTTCCCATGGGCAACCACAAATCTGTTCTCTAAGTCTGTGAGTCTGTTTCTGTTTCATAGATAAGTTCATTTGTGTCATATTTTAGATTCCACATATAAGTGATATCATATATTTGTCTTTCTCTGTCTGGCTTACTTCACTTAGTATGATAATCTCTATGTCCATCCAGGTTGCTGCAAATGGCGTTATTTCGTTCTTTTTTATGGCTGAGTAATATTCCATTTTATATATGTACCACATCTTCTTTATCCATTCCTCTGTCGATGGACATTTAGGTTGTTTCCATGTCTTGGCTATTGTGAATAGTGCTGCTATGAACATAGGGGTATATGTATATTTTTGAATTACAGTTTTGTCTAGATATATGCCCAGGAATGGGACTGCTGGATCATATGGTAACTGTATTTTTAGTTTTCTGAGGAACCTCCATACTGTCCTCTATAGTGGCTGCACCAATTTACATTCCTACCAACAGTGTAAGAGGGTTCCCTTTCCTCCACACCATCTCCAGCATTTGTTATCTGTAGATTTTTTGATGATGGCCATTCTGACCAGTGGGAGGTGATACCTCATTGTAGTTTTGATTTGCATTTCTCTAATAATTAGCGATGTTGAGCATCTTTTCATGTGCCTATTGGCCATCTGTATCTCTTGGCTGGAGAAATGTCTATTTAGGTCTTCTGCCCATTTTCCTATTGGGTTGCAAAACACTCTAGTTTATAAATAACAGTTGGGATAATAAATTGTCTACTCAGGTCTCTAAAGTATTTTATAATTTTGGAGAGGACTTTTAAGATTTGTATTTGCCCTCGATAAGCAATTTTTAGGAGGCTGATTGGGCAAGAGAGTCTTTTTAGCAGTTGGAGTTTTAAAAAGCCTCTTTTTTTTTTTTTTTAATCAGTCTTAGGAATTGGAGATGGTCTAAGTAAGAGTTCCTTAAGACCAGGTGGAATACTTATATCTCAAAGGCACAGGGAGAGAAATGCAGGCTCCTCCTGGAAGGACTTTTGTTCCCTTAAGTTCAGAATTTTGAAAAAAAAAAAAAAAATTTGTGTTTTTTTCAAAATGGCCATAATAATCATAGACATTTTCAACAGACCTTTAGAGTTATTGTTGCCTTCTGCAGGTGATCAATCTTGGTGTTATAAAAAAGAAGTTCATAGACAGATAGCAAGGAGAAGAGCGTTGTGGTGGACGTTCAGAGGAACTGGGGGTCGGGAGGGAGAGGCTGTCAGGAGCCTCAGAGGTTTTTCCAGTTCAGAATCCTCTGAGATAATCGGGAGTGAGTTTCTCTGAGGAAAGCAATGGTGGATTCTTTATTACATTTTTGAGGCCTCAAAATAGCAGTTGAAATATGCTTTCATTCTTGTCTTATAGTCTTTTTCTAAATGACTGTGCAGATAAACTAATCTAAGAATTTCAGAGGAGCCCCAGGTCAACCAGTTTAACTGTAAATCATCCTGGATAATCATAATACAGCAAGACAAATACTTGTGGGACTAGGGCCCATGGTTCTTATACATCAAACCAGCAGAAGTTCCAGCAGGAGGCTGCTCTGTAGCCTTGCCCTTAGAGAGTGAACTTCCCATATTCCAAGAGTAATTATTCAGCAGAAAAAAATAAAAAAAAAAAAAAGGAAAATGAAATCCCAAGACCAGAAGCCAGCAACACAAAGAAAATGGGAAGCAAAATCCTAATGCCACTCAAACAACATAAACAAAACAGGAAGCAAAATGCCAAAGGCCACATAAACAAAAATGGGAAGTGAAATTCCAAGGGTCACTTAAACAAAATGCACAAAACAGGAAGTAAAATCCCAAAGGACGGTAGCCAGCAACAAAGGACACCCAAATAAACCAGAACCTCTACCAAGGCAGGAGGTTCCAG
The DNA here is from genome assembly GCF_937001465.1 of Orcinus orca. NCBI lineage: Eukaryota > Metazoa > Chordata > Mammalia > Artiodactyla > Delphinidae > Orcinus > Orcinus orca. The sequence continues at coordinate 41,799,116 of NC_064566.1, read as the reverse complement.
GGCAGGAAGACTTCCTTCCGTGTACCAAACCACTGAGGAGATGATAAAGCACAGTAGACTCTTGTAGGTACCTTACTCAGATCCAAGTTGATGCCATCCTGGGGGGCAGGCCCTTCTGTATGCTTACTTCTGGCACCATGAAATGTCAACCAAAAAAAAAAAAAAAATACAGGAGGCTGAAAATAAGAGTTTGAGGGTTTTTTTTGTTTTGTTTTTTTAACATCTTTATTGGGGTATAATTGCTTTACAATGGTGTGTTAGTTTCTGCCCCACAACAAAGTGAATCGGTTATACATATACATATGTTCCCATATCTCTTCTGTCTTGCGTCTCCCTCCCTCCCTCCCACCCTCCCTGTCCCACCCCTCCAGGCGTTCACAAAGCACTGAGCCGATATCCCTGTGCCATGCGGCTGCTTCCCACTAGCTATCTACCTTACATTTGTTAGTGTGTATATGTCCATGACTCTCTCTCGCCCTGTCACAGCTCACCCTTCCCCCTCCCCGTATCCTCAAGTCCGTTCTCCAGTAGGTCTGTGTCTTTATTCCTGTCTTACCCCTAGGTTCTTCATTACATTTTTTTTCTTCTTAAATTCCATATATATGTGTTAGCATACGGTATTTGTCTTTTTCTTTCTGACTTACTTCACTCTGTATGACAGACTCTAGGTCTATCCACCTCATTACAAATAGCTCAATTTCGTTTCTTTTTATGGCTGAGTAATATTCCATTGTATATATGTGCCACATCTTCTTTATCCATTCATCCGATGATGGGCACTTAGGTTGTTTCCATCTCCAGGCTATTGTAAATAGAGCTGCAATGAACATTTTGGTACATGACTCTTTTTGAATTTTGGTTTTCTCAGGGTATATGCCCAGTAGTGGGATTGTTGGGTCATATGGTAGTTCTATTTGTAGTTTTTTAAGGAACCTCCATACTGTTCTCCATAGTGGCTGAACCAATTCACATTCCCACCAGCAGTGCAAGAGTGTTCCCTTTTCTCCACACCCTCTCCAGCATTTATTGTTTCTAGATTTTTTGATGATGGCCATTCTGACTGATGTGAGATGATATCTCATTGTAGTTTTGATTTGCATTTCTTTAATGATTAATGGTGTTGAGCATTCTTTCATGTGTTTGTTGGCAGTCTGTATATCTTCTTTGGAGAAATGTCTGTCTAGGTCTTCTGCCCATTTTTGGATTGGGTTGTTTGTTTTTTTGTTATTGAGCTGCGTGAGCTGCTTGTAAATTTTGGAGATTAATCCTTTGTCAGTTGCTTCCTTTGCGAATATTTTCCCCCATTCTGAGGGTTGTCTTTTGGTCTTGTTTATGGTTTCCTTTGCTGTGCAAAAGCTTTGAAGTTTCATTAGGTCCCATTTGTTTATATTTGTTTTTATTTCCATCACTCTAGGAGGTGGGTCAGAAAGGATCTTGGTGTGATTTATTTCATAGAGTGTTGTGCCTATGTTTTCCTCTAAGAGTTTGATAGTTTCTGGCCTTACATTTAGGTATTTAATCCATTTTGAGCTTATTTTTGTGTATGGTGTTAGGGAGTCATCTAATCTCATACTTTTGCATGTACCTGTCCAGTTTTCCCAGCACCACTTATTGAAGAGGCTGTCCTTTCTCCACTGTACATTCCTGCCACCTTTATCAAAGATAAGGTGTCCATATGTGCGTGGGTTTATCTCTGGGCTTTCTATCCTGTTCCATTGATCTATCTTTCTGTTTTTGTGCCAGTAGCATACTGTCTTGATTACTGTAGCTTTGTAGTATAGTCTGAAGTCAGGGAGCCTGATTCCTCTAGCTCCTTTTTTTGTTCTCAAGATTGCTTTGGCTATTCGGGGTCTTTTGTGTTTCCATACAAATTGCAAAATTTTTTGTTGTAGTTCTGTGAAAAGTGCCAGTGGTAGTTTGATAGGGATTGCATTGAATCTGTAGATTGCTTTGGGTAGTAGAGTCATTTTCACAATGTTGATTCTTCCAATCCAAGAACATGGTATATCTCTCCATCTATTTGTATCATCTTTAATTCCTTTCATCAGTGTCTTATAATTTTCTGCATACAGGTCTTTTGTCTCCTTAGGTAGGTTTATTCCTAGATATTTTATTCTTTTTGTTGCAGTGGTAAATGGGAGTAGAGTTTGAGGTTTTAAGAATTGCAATTGGGGAGACAGATTTGGGTAACCCTTAAAGAGTGTTCCAAAGAAGAGAAAGAGTCAGGGACTTATAAAGACAAAAAGCCACAGGGTTGTTAAAAGTTGCCTGATGAGAATTGTGATGAACTCTGGCATGGGACAGAAAATATTTGTCTTTAAGGAATCAAGAGTTGTTTTAGGATAGCGGTCTGATAAGTAGATAGGCTGTCACAGTTATTTTAGGGTAAGGGTCTGATAAGTATCTTGAGTTTCTGGCGGGTGTTCTGGATGACTTCCTCAGGACATCCAGATGACCTGAAGGTCATATTCCATCCAGGCTGGGATGTGTGTAAGTCATACTTGTTTCATGGTCTCCCAGCTCCATTTAAGGGGTTTCTCTTAGAAATACCGACTCCTTGTTGGTTTTCCTTTTGCAGTACAGAGAGCAGCACATCTGGTTCAGGCTCTGAGATTTCAGGAGGGTTTCCCAGAGGAAGTGACAAATAGAGACCAAACGTAGAAGCTAGTCCAGCAACAAGAAGAGGAAACAGTGTCTGGGAAGGCTAGGAGCCCTCAGAGAATCACTGTGAGGGTTGAAGAGGTAACACACACGAACACAGTCTGTGGCCAGGACTCAGTTCAGGGTTCCTTTGCTTGTTTCTGTCTCTTCCTTTGTTCTTCCCAGCCCCGCTCCCTTCCCAGTAATGCTTTTTATCCAGCAATACACCGTGTTGACAGGACAACGGCTGATTCTTCGGCTTCTAATAATTATCTGGAAGAGCTCCTTCCGTCATCCATCAGCTGGTGAATGGCTCCCATTTCCTGCTTCTTAGCAAGGCACGAGCCAGCCTCTCTCTCCCTCCTTCCCGGTGTTGCCTCATTACAGCAGAGGGGGATGCCTCGTACCTTTTCTTCATGATTTGATCAGTGTATTCCCCCCAACCCTCCACCTTCAAGAGCCGAAAGACAAAATGCATTCCCCTCAGATATTTGGTTTGTTTTGCGAAAGCTCAGTACTCCCCTGGCTGGGAACCACATTGAATGTGCTTGATAAATAGCCACTGAGTTACCTTAAATCCACTTCTTTAAGACAGATTCTTAGTGTTAAAATAGAGTTTGATCAAAGTTTGGCATTTCTTCAGGGTGTGGAGAAGGTCACAGACATGAACCATGTTTAATAAGATTTAAGTCCATGTGTCATGGCCGCCATTTTCTTGCTAAAAGGAGAGGTAAATTTGACACGCTTCTATATCCTGGAGAATGAAGACATTCAAGAATCTCTTTAAGCCTATTCTGAAATAACCCTCAGCAGAAACTTACCTCATGCTCAAGGTGAGGGGTAGGTGAGAGGGGAGCACAGCTTGGACCCTGTGCTAATGTCTGCAGACTTAAGCAGGGCACAACTAATCATCAGGGTAGGAAGGAGACTGGGACACGGGGGAGAAAACTCAGTCCTCTGCCAGAAATGTCATTGTCCTATGCTAGGGTGGGGGACAGTCAGAGAGTCCCCTTCTTCTATTTAAAACCTTCTAAATGCAGTGTAAAAAAAAAAAAAAAAAGGATTATATTCTTATTTTCCTGCTTGTAAGATAGCCCCATCCTTTTCTTCCTTTCTCCTTCCCCACTTTACCTCATTTGGGGCCACTTTGACATATGGGTGAGACCAGAAACAAAGGTTGCCGTCTCATCCAGCCAGCCATCTGTCCACATTTCCAGTGAATTGTACCTGCCAAGAACTCCCACTCTGCGGGCTCTCTGGAAAGGCAGGCTGATAAGCTTGTGCCTCTGGTAAAGCCCCCAGCTTCGGATGATCTGGGCAGGGTGGGGAGGCTGAATCCATGGGAAGCTTCGTCCCTTGTGGAGACTGGTCTGGATCCCTCTCTGCCTGGAGGTGCTGACATTGTAAGAATGAAGGAATGAGGTGGGTGGGGTGAGGGTGGAGGATCAACTCAGATGTTGAAGGAGCCAGAGCTGCAAATAAAATCTGGCTGGGATCAGTTTTTTTCTGCATATTATGTTTCTAGAATCGTCTTTCCAAAAATCTAAGCCTTCTCTGGGCACTCAGGGTCTTCCTGGAGGCTTGTGGTATAGTGGAAAGGCCACTGGTTTGGAACCATACTGCCTGGTGTGAGCTCACTGTGAATCTGGCGAATCTGATTAAGGGACACCATTTCTCTGAGCCTTGGTTTCCTCTGTGAGATGGAAAACATAGGCCCCTCTCAGGACTGTTTCGGACTTGCAGTGAGCCAACACGGTTAATACATGTAAACCCCAGCACAGTGACTGGGACATGGAGGGGCCTCAGCAAACAGGTTTTACTCCTAACTTTGTCCTTTGCTAAATGAAGTCAAACCATTGAAAGCCCCATTAGTGTACAAGAGACATTCTGTGCATCCTGGAAGATGTCAGCATGATATAAAAAGGCTTCCTCAACAACCTCAGGCCAAGCAGCCTAGAGAGCTGTACATTCTGCTGAGCTGATCATAAATCTGAATGAAATAATTATGTAAAGTATCCAAGAGCAATTCAGTGAGAAGATACCTCATTTGCCTTGATGGGCTTTTCAATTACTCATTTTTAGTGCTGCATTATACCATTCTCTGGCAATAATTATTAAACGTTTCAACTGTATTGCGATATAAAACTTCAAAGCCTGATTTATTTTCTAGGCATTAGACAACCTAGCATAATGTTCCCCAAAGGTATGGTGCTATTGATTTAAACCTGTTTATCAGAGTGATTTTCTAGCATCGAGTTGAAACTGACGCCATCTCCCCAAGTGGAAGATGAGGACAATGAGTTAAGTCCAGCGGTTACAAGCACTAGCTTTGGGGGCATGGGGGACATGAGCCCAAGCTCCTGCTTCCTAGTCCCAGGTTCTGAATTTGTAAAGTGGGATAATTCATACTTTACAAGATTATGGGGATGATTGTGTGATATAATGGTTAAGAAGTGTTGGCAAGAACATACAGTATGGACTCAGTAAATAGTAGATATTATTGCCGTGACTGTGCATTCTGGGATGGGTTTTACATTCGGCAGATGACAATATTCTCAGTTATTCGCACACATGCATCACTCACCTACTAGGCTCTGGACACGGAGGGTGCTGTCAGGGTTCATTTTCTGATTGTCATCTTTAAGAACTCAAAAGAAGTCACAGTTATGGAGCACCTAACTGTTCCAGGCACCCTGCGAGGCAGAGCATCTCCCTTCATCAGCGTGATTCAGGCATTTCAGACGAGGACACTGAGGCACAGAAAGGTTAGTTACTTTCTTCAGGGTCATTCAGTGAGTAAGACAGAAATCGGATCCCGGTCTGCCCAGCTCCAGAGCCCACATATCATACTCCCCCACTACGCCATGCTTTCTCTCAGGATCCCAGGAGGCATATTTCACCTGGTTTGAAGGAGAATTCTTCCTTCTCTTCCTGGATTTTCTAAAGGAGATATATCTTTTCTTACTGAGGATTACCTACCCCCAGTAAATGACCAATTTCCTGCACGTCCATCTCTACCTGTCTTAGCATCTCCCAATTCTCACATGGAAAGTGAGGTTCTGTTTTTCAACCAAGGGCCACACTGTGTTGAGTGATTGGGCAGTGACCCCTACACACACACACACACACACACACACACACACACACACACACACACGTTCCACTTGGGCCTGTCAGTTGAACTCAAGACTCCCAAGGCAAGCTGGCAGGCCAGCTGGGCTGGTACCAGGATACCACTTTGTAGGGAGCACTGAAATGTCACTGTAATGTAATGAGATGGAGAAAATGTTCTTTACAAGAATTATTGAAAGCAAGCATGACATAAGAATGATGATAATAATGATTTTATTATCTTAAATAATACTCCATGATTATAATAAACACTGAGATAGCTTCGTGCCAGGAACTTCTCTAACTGTGTTACATGGAATAACTCACGTAAACCCTTCCGGCCCATTGAGGAAGGTACTATTATTACTGCCCATTTTACAGATGGGAAGACTGCTTCCAGAAAGGTTAAGGAATTTGCCAGAGTCATACCACTAGAAGATAGGCTGTCAGGCTCTCTCAGACCCTTCACCATTGCCTCTTGGTAGGAGGCAAAACCCCCAGGAGCTCTAAAGTGGCAAGAGATGGTGTCTCGGCTGCCTTCCAGGCCTCTTAGTTGCTGGGTGAGGTGTGCAAATTCAGGGCTGGGAGCCAAGCAGTGAGTGGGCGGGTGCTGAGCCAGCAGTCTTCCCTGCCCACTCCTTATACACAGCACCCAGCCTTTCCTCTGGATGAATGTTGGGCAGATACTTAGAGAATATCGTTTGAAAGGAGGCCAGGTTATTAGCCTGCTCAGGACGCCCACGTGTCCTGGCGTAGCCCTGCTCCCAAGCTTGGCCTGCTGTGTTCGCTCTCAATATGTGAAACATATGATAGCATGCAGGATTAATCTGCTTTTTGGGGGGAACAAAATCCATTAGCTCTCGGGACTTGACCTCCGTGGGTTAGAGGCTGTGTACCCAGGTCAACGTCAGAGGGGCCCCCTGCGATGCTCATGGCCACCTCCCCACTGCTCTTCCCCCAGGTTCTCACAAGCTTCTCTGTTCTGGAAGGTGGAGGGCATGCCCCTGGGAAAGAAAAAATAAAAGAGAAAGGGTAAAAAAAAGATGAACACAATGAAGATAATCTGTTACCTGTTACGATGAACACAATGAAGAGAATCTGTTAAGAGATCCTAGAGTGGAAAGGAATTCTAACAACTGACGAGGGGCTGGGAGGTGAAAGTCTTTGTAAGGAAGTAGGACAAGATTTGGGCCTAAATCTTTATAGCCTAGAAGGGGGACGACTGTCAAAAGCTACACTGGGGAATGCAGCCAATGCAGACGTTCAAATGTATTTAGAAAAACTTGGAAAAATGTGAAGACTCTTAGGACAAATGGAGAAAACAAGACAGCATTATACACACAATGTGAACACAACTGTCTACAAATTTCAAAGTATAAACAGAGAAAACTCTAAAAGGAAACAAACCAAAATTATTGACACAGTGGAGGATTTTTTTTCCCCTTTTCTGTCCATGTACACGTTTTTAGAATGAACTCTTTAGAACAATAAAGGCAAAATCTTTATTTAATTTTTAAAAATCTATATTGAAAGCACTTTCATAAAAGACAAAGCAACTGTCTTTCTTTCCATGACTTTCAGATGGAGAAAATACACATGGAAAACTAGAAAGAGGTGATTTAATGACTGGGGTTGTTTTCTTTGGATTCTCTCTCAGACCTTACTGAAGTGTTTCAAAATCCTTTCCTGGACAGATTCAGCAGTAATAGCCTGAATTAATTTCAGAAAAGTAAAGATGTGGAATTTAGCTGTAAGAGATAATCGTAATATCCCCCAATTGTGAACAACACAATGTTCCGCCCTCTGAAGTTTGTTAGGTAAACTGTGGGCTATCCATACCATGGGCTGTTCTGCAGCCATAGACGATTTTGTTGAGATATATGTTGAGTAGAAAGGAAAGATATTCATGATGTATTGTGGAGTGAAAAAGACAGTATAGTGTAATTCTGTGTTTTAGAATTGCAATATGCACGTATGTATGTATAATCTGAAAAGATAAACGTCAAAATGTTCATAATAACTATCTTGGGGATAGTTGAATTGTGAGTATTGTTTGTTTCATAATTTTTGCTTCTCTGTGTTTCCTGATTCTCCTACAATGAACAAGTACAGGCATACATCGTTTTATTGCGCTTTACTTTATTGTACTTAGCGGGCATTGTGTTTTTTACAAATGGAAGGTTTGTGGCAACCCTGTGTCGAGCAAGCCTATCGGCACCATTTTTCTAGCAGTATTTGCTCACTTTATGTCTCTGTGTCACATTTTGGTAATTCTCGCAATATTTCAAAATTTTCATTATTATTGTTGTGGCAATCTGTTCAGTAATCTTTGATGTCAACTGCTGCAAAAAGATTGACTTGCTGAAGCCTCAGAAACTGTTTAGATTTTTTAGCAATAAAGTATTTTTAATTAATATATGTAGATTGGTTTTTTGATATGATGCTATAGCATACTTAATAGATTACAGTATACTGTAAACATAATATTTTTCTTTTAATTTTAACCTTTAAAAATTTTTTTTATTAAAAAATATTTTTAATTTAAGTATATTTGATTTACAATGTTGTGTTAGTTTCAGGTGTACAGCAAAGTGACAGTTATGTATACATCTAGTCTTTGTCAGATTCTTTTCCTTTATAGATTATTACATGATATTGAGTATAGTTCCCTGTGCTATACAGTAGGTCATTGTTGGCTATCTATTTTATATTTAGTAGTGTGTATATGTTAATCCCAAACTCCTAACTTATCCATCCCTCTCCTCCACTTTCCCCATTGGTAACCATAAGTTTGTTTTCTATGTCTGTGAGTCTATTTCTGTTTTATAAATAAGTTCATTTGTATCCTTTTTTTTCCATTCCACATATAAGTGATATCATATGGTATTTGTCTTTCTCTGACTTACTTCACTTAGTATGATCATCTCTAGGTCCATCCATGTTGCTGCAAATGGCATTATTTCATTCTTTTTATTGGCTGAGTAATATTCCATTCCACAATGGAACATATATATATATATATATATATATATATATATTACATTACATCTTCTTTATCCATTCATCTGTTGATGGACATTTAGCTTGCTTCCATGTCTTGGCTGTTGTAAATAGTACTGATAATGAACACTGGGGTGCATGTCTCTTTATGAATTAGAGTTTTCATCTTTCTGGATATATGCCCAGGAGTAGGATTTCTGGATTATATGGTTACTCTATTTTTAGTTTTTTAAGGAACCTCCATACTGTTCTCCATAGTGGCTGCACCAATTTACATTCCCACCAATGGTTTAGGAGGATTCCCTTTTCTCTACACCCTCTCCAGCATTTATTATTTGTAGACTTTTTGATGATGGCCATTCTGAACAGTGCGAGGTGATACCTCATTGTAGCTTTGATTTGCATTTCTCTAATAATTAGCGATGTTGAGCATTTTTTCATTGCAACATAATTTTTATACATACTGGGAAACCAAAATATTCATGTGATTCACTTTACTGCAAAAATTAAAGAGGTCTGGGACCGAACCCACAGTATCTCCAAAGTATGTCTATATTCCTGCTTCTCCTCTTTAGGGTGTCTTTCTCCTGCATTAATACAATCAGGCTAAGGTGTTGGGGGAACACTTCCCTGTAGCTACAATATACTGAAGACCCACTGCTTCTCACAAACCGCTAGAGAAGAAATACGTACGAGATGATGCAGTAGGACATATATTCCCTCATTCTCTAACTTGATCCCTAACTATCAGTGTCCCCTACACTCTCTGACTCAACAATCCACATTTAGATGTACTGTTGCCCTTTCCTTCAGACTCAGACCATCCACTACCCAGACCAATAAGGACTTGAGGACAGCCTTCTTAAGCAACCACTGTCCCCATCACTATCCCTGATAGGCATCCGTGGTCGTGGTGCCCTGCATTGACCACTGGGCTCCTGAGGTATTTTCTTTCTCACATCTCACATCCCCACCCCACCCCCAGCAGAAGTCCCTTCTAATCCCAAGGCCCAAATCTAACCTCTCCTGCCAACTCTATTCCAAGCCCATGCTCATGGGACCAGTTTTCTTCTGTGGATGTCATTCCAAGCTCCGGTTCTAATTATCTGACTTATCCATGGTTCTCATGTGGGAACTGGAGCGCTGACCCTGACCACAAGCTCTGTTCTCTATCTATGACGAGCTTTCTGCTACCAGAAGACAAAGGTCCAAGATGGCACCTATGGGGACTTCCAGATAGTATTCTCCTGGATGTCCCACTGCCGTGGTCCACCCACTTGTTAGACAGCTTGTGACTCTATCCAGGACCTTGATGTTATTTAGGGTCATCTCCTGAGGCTTATGTCTGTCAGACCCCAAAGGGTGAGAAAACATAGCAGAAGAGAGAATCCATATCAGGGTTGAGGAGGGGAGCCAAAATTAGACTTAGGGAAGAAGTATTGTGTATTCAAGTCTGAAGAGAAAGTGAGGCCGTAAACAGGATGAGGGTAAATGTAGGCCATGATGCAGATTTCAAAGTGGATATGGTAGGCGATTCAGGACTGTGATCAATGGAAAGTTTTGGAAACTTTGAAAGTCGTGCTGATGAGGTGGCTTAGAAATTCCCTAATACTTGAAAAGGTCTATTCATGACCAGATGCCCAGCCAGTTGCCTTAGTGATAGGTTGCCAGGCATTCTGGGAATCCAACCTTGTCCACCTGTCTTAACTTGGTCTGCCTTACCTGGCTATCTCACCTGACTGGGTGGGGACCAGTCTCAGGTCCCTTAATTTCTCTCTCTTCTTACAGGGAGTCAAGCAGCCTCCTTGCCAGCAAATCTCCCCCAAGTGACTTTAAACTTAAACTTAACCTGAGAAGGTTTATTGTAGCCTACAGTAAAAAAAAAAAAAAAGAAATGTTACCCATAGAATGTTGTAATGAAGTCCCTTAAAAATAATTAGAAACCTCTTCATTTAAAGTAATACATCGTCATTTTAGAAAATTTAGAAACCACAAAAAGCATAGACAGGCAGTAAAAATCACCCATAATACTACTACCAGACACCACCACCCATCATAATATGTTTTAATTTTTAGTCTCAGGTACTCAGAAAAGAAGCCAGAGGTTGAAGCCTTTTTAAGTGACTTTCATTTAGTTGGTGGCTAACATGGTGGGTCTGCTGTAGACCGGGACAAGTGTGGAGATGTTTGGGGGGTGGGGAAAGGGACAAGAACAAGTTCTGATAGGCCCAAAGCTTGTTGGAGGAAGCTGACATTTTCTGGAAAACAAACAACTTTGGGAGCATTCTCTGAATCGGAGGAAGTAACCCCTTCTTCTGTTCAATGCTCAATTACCATCTGGCAACTGAGATTGTGGATAAACAACCATATTTACCTAAGGTGGCCTCTGTGACTTGGCAGACATTCTTCTTTGTTTCACTGCTGGGCCAAGGGTCTGAGTCTTATCCCCCATTGGGATCTTTTTCAGAGATACAAGCTTTCGTTTCAGACAGCCCTGAGTCAGAATCCAGACCAGATCACTTTGACTTTTATTTCCTCATCTATGAGAATAATTATTCCCATCAAGCATTCAAAGATGTGACCATGTTAAGTACCTGGCACATAGTAGGTGCTAATTAAATATTAATTCTTTTTGGCTTTCCTAATATAGTCACCCAGAACCCTCCCAAGGATTTTAAAGATTTAGGGTTAAAATTACCTGCAAAAGTTCTCTGTAACCACCAGTAAAGGGGTTCCTCATGGAGGCCAAGTGTGCCACTCCAAGAAAATCACATGGTTTGGAAATCTACCCTCACACCAATAAAGCTGCAGCAGGGAATCTAAGTACCCTTTAAGAAAATATGAAGCAGAAGTACTATTTACATTTACCAAGTACTTGTGTGTGTGTGTTGGAGTGGGATGTTTAGTTGTGGGCTGGTCCAGTGGAGGTGGTTCCATAGGACTCAGCTTGGCTAGAGAGAAATTCTTACCTAACATAAGGGAATGACACTGTCAGGAGGGAGCGTGGTAAAGGGGAAAGAGCACGGGCATTAGAGCAGATAGGGCTGAGGTCAAACCCTGGTTCCACCACTGTGGGATTTGAACAGGTTATTTAACCCATCTGCATCACAGTAGTTTCCTCAAGGACAGGCTTAATACTGCTTAATTATTGGAAGGAAATGGAAATCATATATGTCAAGTCCTTAGGCAATAGAAAGTGGTCAAAAATGCAAGTTATTATTATTATCAAGGCTATTAATAATCATCTAGAAAAACAAAATCCAAAGTCAGAAGGACTTTGTCTAACTCCAGGGCGTTGTCTAAATAGGGAATAAAGACAGATATTGCAGCCAGGAGGTAGAGCCAGCAATCTCACAACCAAAGGGAGGGGGCATGTACATCTAGTTCTTCAGTGCACACCTCTTAGCTCTCAGGCTCTGTGCTAAGTGCTGAGGAAACAAAGAGAAGAAAAGCGAGAGACATAGTGTCTGCCCTCGTGTAGCCTACAGATTATTAGAGAGGTAGACATTAATCAAGGACTCAAACAAATGCTTGTAAAATTAAAAGAGGGCTAAAGTGTCTGAAGGGAGGGGGATGGATATATGAGAACCCATAACGGGGGAAATGGCCATAATGAAAGAGGACAGGGAAGCCTTTTCAATGAGAAGGATGGGTGAGCTGAGATGCAGAAAAGGAAGAAGGAAAGGAGGAAGGGAGAGGAGGAAGGGAGGGAAGAAGGAAAAGGGAATTGACTAGGCTTTTGCAGGAGAAAACAAGTGCAGAAAGCAAGGTGGGGAGGAGATGGCACAGTATGAGGCTAGCGAGGTGGGAAGGCAGGGACTTGACTCTTAAGGATTTCAGTCTTGATTCTGGAAATAATGAAAAGCTGTTGAATTGTTCTAAGGAAGGAGATTATATTCGTGCTTTTAAAAGATCACTCTGGTTTGCAGTATAGAGAAGAAAATGAAGAAAGGCAAGAGAAGAAAATGAAGAAAGGCAAGAGAAGATGTACAAAGACCAGTTAGGATAATTTTATATTAGTTCAGATTAAAAATGATGTAGCTTAGTCTACAATAGTAGTAGGGATATTAGTCTATGGTAGTAGTAGGGATGCTAGTAGGAATTCAAGAGACGTTTGGAAGGTAACATGGACAGCATTCGGATACAAAGGGTGAGGGGGGAGAAGAGCCAAGGATGGCACCTGGCATTTCTGACTTGCATAAATTAGAGCAGGACCAGGTTAGAGGGAAGATAAATTAGTTGTTGACAAGGTGTCTTTGAGGTATGTTTCATCCAAGAGGAAGTGCAAGTAGAAGATAGAAGTTTGGAGATGCATGCCTAGAGCTCTGAGAAGTGGCCAAGACTGGAAATGTAAACTTGTGAATCATCCACACATAGGTAGCAATTAATGCTGTGAGTTGAATGAGATCACTTACATAGAGGGAATAAAGTCAGAACAGGAGAGGGCTTAGGAGTGAGCTTTGAGCAATTTCAAATTTAAAAGCCAGTAGAGGAGGATCTGCAGCCAAAGAAAATAGGGAGAGAGGACAGGAAAGTGGAGGTGGGGAGAGGGCAGGAAGGAGCTATGGCACAGAAGCTATGGGAGGAGAGTGCTTCAAGAAGGACTGTAGATCTATTAGGTTAAGCACTGCAGAAGCCACTGATGGCCTTAGCTAGAGCTGTTTTAATAGTGTGATGTACGCCCCAAACACCTGGGATTGGGATGAAGATGAGTGGGGTGTGAAGACTGGAAGTATAGCCAACTCATTCAAGTTATTTGATAGTGATGGAGAGAAGAGAGATAACACCACATCTGGAGGGGGATGAAGGGTTAACTGAAGGTGTCTTTATTTTTCAATGGGAAAGACTCAACCGTGCTTACAGGATTAATGGGAATGATTCAACTGGGGCAAAAGTTGAACCTGGAGGAGATAAAAGGGGTAATTGTTAGAGTCAGGAAGAGGGATGGGAACAGAGCAGAGACGAAAGAGAAGTAAGGTTCCTCTGTTATAATAAGAATGAAGGAGGACAGGGTGAATGCAGGTGGGAAAGTGAAGGACTTTAAAGCTGCTGACTTCTGTTTATTCTGTGAAGTAAGTGGCAAGGTAATACAATAAGAGTGAAAGAAGAGATGAATGTTGGAAGTTTGGAGAGATCGGAGATTTGAAATCATCATCGTTGACAGTGGAAAGGTAATGGTTTGCCAGATACATACAGCAATGTAGCCGGGCAGACCTGAGGCTAGGAGTCAATTAATATAGGAGACAATTGGCCTCATCACATGACTTTGTCCAGTAGCACCGAGCTCCACAGGTGTGAGTGGCTGGGATTTTATCACATCAGGAAGATAAAATGAATTGGGAGATTGGGATTGACATATATACACTAATATGTATAAAATGGATAACTAATAAGAACATGCTGTATAAAAAAATAAATTAAATTAAATTTAAAAAAAAGAAGATAAAATGACAGAGAAGCAAGGGAGTTTTTAGAGTATTTATACCATATATGAAAAAATAAAGATCCACAGAGATAACACAATGTTGATAAAGAAGAGCAGGGAATGAGGACTTGCCGTTCCAGATACTGAAATATATTTACAGTGCTATGGTGGGGGTGGGTGGGAACCTGAGTAGAAAGCTCAGTAACAATGTGTTTGGGAACCTGGTATACATAAGCCCCACTGGCCTGGAAAAGTCTGTTTTGCCAGTTGTCTCAGAATATTGTGATCATTAATAACAAACTTTTTCATCCTTGTTTGGACAATAAATTTTATGGTCACTCTTTGTATGAGAAAGGTGGCATCACAGAGTGGAGGAAAGATGGATTGAGTGGTGTTAAAAGTAGCTCACGGTATGGACGTCTAGCTTGTAGGCCCCCGGGTAAGGAGCTTAGAGGTCACCACTCCATCCTAACAAGTGAAATGCTGAGCAAACCAAAAAAGCAACAGTTCTTTTTAGAGCCATCAGAGAAATGAGATCACCGGGCACATTGCTGCCCCCAAATGGGAGAGGCAGACAGGAGGATACAGAGAATCACAACTGAACAGAGCAGAAATTTCCATGTGCCGGAGTAGGAAAACCTGAACTACAATAGATGGATTGCTTGAGTCTCAGTGTGGACAAGTCTGAGAGTTAGAAACTCCAGAGGCGCCCAGTCATTGGCGGGGAGGGGGAATAACTTTTGTGGGCTTCACCTCCAGGACATCTACCACGTCCTCACAGTGAATATCAGAGAAAAAATTCTCTTCGGGCTTCTGGCAAGGGGAGGAGGAAAGGAGCTAGTTTTAAATACACCAGGCATTCTGTTCTTCTCAACAGGGTCTGCTCTCAGGAGGAGCTATCTTACTAGAGCCTAACCTCCTAGAGTTTTATCAGAACGTAGCCTATCTGGGGGAAGGGAAATACCCAACTCCAGCCCCCTCCAGCCATCCAGTCCCACCTAAGTGGTGGGGGGAAACTGAGACGCACACGTGAAATTCACAGTGCAGGGGTACACGTCACCAAAAGACGGAGACCTAATCATAAGACTATAGAACACTTCCTCTCCCTGACCCCTTACCACAGGCTACTTCAAAGATATTGTTGGTTCAGTTTCAGACCACTGCAATAAAGCAAAAATTGCAATAAATCTAGTCACATGAAATTTTTGGTTTCTCAGCACATATAAAGTTATGTTTACGTTGTACTGTACTCTATTAAGTGCACAGTAGCATTATGTCTAAAAAATGGACATACCTTAATTAAAAAATACTTTACTGTTAAAAAATGCAGTGTGTGAAATGCAATAAAGTGAAGCCACAATAAATTGAGGTATGTCTACATGTTACTAAAGGCCTATTTACCTCAGTTCCTTTTACAGCATATCATGTCCACCTTGCAACAAAAAATTAAAAGGCAAACCAAAAGGCAAAAAACACATCTGAAGAGATAGAGAAAGCATCAGAACCAGACATGGCAGGGATGTTGGAATTATCAGACAGGGAATTTGAAACAACAATGATTAATATGTTAAGGGCTCTAATGGATAAAGTGGACAGCATGTAAGAACAGATGGGCAATGTAAGCAGAGGTGGAAATCCTAAGGAAAAACCAAAAAGAAATGCTAGAGATCAAAAACCTTGTAACAGAAATGAAGAATGCCTTTGATGGGCTTGTCAGTAGACTGGACACAGCTGAGGAATCTCTGAGCTTGAGGATATATCAACAAAAACTACTAAAACTGAAAAGCAAAAACACAAAGACTGAAAAAAACAGAACAGAATATACAAGGACTATGAGACAACTACAAAAGGCATAACATATGCATAATAGGAATACCAGGAGAAGAAAGGGAGAAAGGAACAGAAGAAATACTTGAGACAATAATGACTGAGAATTTCCTCAAATTAATATCTGACACTAAACCAAAGATCCAGGAAGCTCGGAGAACGCCAAGAAAGATAAATGCCAAAAAAACTATACCCAATCATATCATTTTTAAACTACAGAAAATTAAAGATAAATTAAAAATCCTGAAAGAAGCCAGAGGAAAAAAACACCTTACCTACAGAAGAACAAAGATAAGAATTATATACAACTTCTCAGAAACGATGCAAACAAGGAGAGAGTGGGGTGAAATATTTAATGTGTTGAGAGAAAAAAGCCACCAACTTAGAACTCAGTACCCTGTGAAATTATTCTTCAAAAGTGAAAAAGATATAGAGACTTCTTCAGACAAACAAAAATTGAGGGAATTTGTCGCCAGTAGACCCGTCTTGCAAAAAATGTTTACAAAGTTCTTTAGAGAGAAGAAAAATAATATAGGTCAGAAAGTCAGATCTCCATTTAAAAAAGGAAGAGTATTAAAGAAGGAATAAAGGAAGGTAAAATAAATTTAAAAAATTTTCTTATTCTTAATTGATCTAACAGATAATACTTTGTTCAAAATAATAATAGTAACAGTGTATTCAATTATATATGCTTATGTCTATATATGCTTATATATGTGTAAGTGAAATGAATGACAGCAATGATATAAGGGAAAGGAGGAAGGAATTAGGCATATTTTGTTATTATAAGGTACTTGCACTATCTTTGAAGCAGTATGGTGTTATTTGATGGCAGACTTGGGTTAGTTGTAAATGTGTACTGAAAACTCCAGGACAACCATTTTAAAAAGCCAAAAAAAAAAAAGTATAATTGATATGCTAAGAAAGGAAAACAAATAGAATCATATAAAATTCTCAATTAGAACCAAAAAAGACAGAAAAAGTGTGAAAGACAGAAATAGGAACAAAGAACAAGGCAACAAATATGGTAAATATTAATCTGCCTATATCAATAATCAGTTTAAACATCAGTGGTCTAAACAGATCAATTAAAAGGTCAGTGAATCAAAAACAAGACCCTTATATGTTGTCTATAAGAAACCCACCTCAAATATAAAGACATATATCAATAGATTAAAAGCAGGATGACGAGAAAGATATACAATGTTAACATTAATCAAAAGAAAGCAGGAATAGCTATATTAAATTCAGGCAGAGTCAACTTCAGAGCAAGGAAAGTTATCAGGAATAAAGAGAGGCATTACATAATGATAAAGGGATCAGTACTCCAAGAAGATGTAATAATCCTTAATATGTTTGCACCTAATGACAGACCCTCAAAACGTGTGAGCTGAGGGCTTCCCTGGTGGCGCAGTGGTTGAGAGTCTGCCTGCCGATGCAGGGGACGCGGGTTCGTGCCCCGGTCCGGGAAGATCCCACATGCCGCGGAGCGGCTGGGCCCGTGAGCCATGGCCGCTGGGCCTGCGCGCCCGGAGCCTGTGCTCCGCGACGGGAGAGGCCACAACAGTGAGAGGCCCGCGTGCCGCCAAAAAAAAAAAAAAAAGTGTGAGCTGAAAACTTGTAGAACTGCAAGGAGAAATAGATGAATCCATTGTCATAGTTGTAGACTTCAATTCCCCTCTATCAGAAATGGACAGATGTAGCAGGCAGAAATTCGGTAAAGACATAGTTCAACTCAGCAGTGCCATCAATCAGCTGGATCTAACTGACATCTATAGACTCCATTCAACAACAGCAGATTACACATTCTTCTCAAGCTCACATGGAACATTCAACAAGATGGATCACATTCTGGGTCATAAAATACACCTTAACAAATTTAAAAAGATAGAAATTATACAATATCTGCTCTCACACCACAATAGAATTAAACTAGAAATCAGTAATAGAAAGATAGCTGGAAAATCCCCAAATAGTTGGAGATTAAACAATACATTTCTAACCAACACATGGGTCAAAGAAGGAATTTCGAAAGAAATTTTAAAATATTGTGAACTAAATGAAAGTGAAAATACAACTTATCAAAATTTGTGCAATGCAATGAAAGCAGCACTTAAGGGAAATTTATAGCATTGAATGTACATATTAGAAAAGAAGAAAAACTTTAAATCAATAATCTAATCTTCTACTTTAGGAAACTAGAAAAAGAAAAGCAAATAATATCTAAAATAAACCGGAAAAATAATAAAAATTAGAGCAGAAAGCAATGAAACTGAAAAAAGAAATCAATAGAGAAAATCAATAAAACCAAGAACTGGTTGTTTGAAAAGATCAGTAAGATTGATAAGCCCTTAGCCAGGCTAACTGAAAAAAAAAAAGAGGAGACACAAGTTACTAATATCAGAAATGAAATAAGGGACATCACTACAGATCCCATGGACACTAAAGGAATAATAAGGAGTATTGCAAACAACTCTATACTCACAAATTTGATAACCTAGATGAAATGGACCAATTCCTTGAAAGACACAATCTACCAAAACTCACACAGTAAGGAATAGAAAATATGAATAGACCTATATCTTTTAAAGAAATTGAATCAATAATTAATATCCTTCCAAAACAGAAAGAACCAGACTGAGATGGGTTCACTGGTGAATTCTGCCAAACATTTAAGGAAGAAATTATACCGATTCTCTACTTCCTAACTCATTCTATGAGGCCGGCACCACCCTATTACCAAAAGTAGACAAAGACATTGCAAAGAAAGGAAAACTGCAAACCCATATCTCTCATGAACATAGATGTAAAATTCCTCAACAAAATATTAGCAAATCAAATGCAACAGTGTATAAAAAGAATAGACACCATAACCAAGTGGGATTTATCCCAGTCATGCAAGGCTGGTTCAGCATTTGAAAATCAATTAATGTAATCGATCACATCAACAGGTGAAAGAAGAAAAATCACATGATCATATAAATAGATGCAGAAAAAGCATTTGACAGAATCCAACACCCTAACTCTCAGCAAACTATGAATAGAGATAAAGGTCCTTAACTTGGTAAAGAGCGTACAAAAAACCTACATTTAACATCATACTTACTGGTAGGAAACTTGAGACTTTGCTGCAAAGATCAAGAACAAGGCAAGGATGTCCCCTCTTACCACTACTTTTCAACATCATACTGGATGTCCTAGCTAATACAACAAGACAAGATAAGGAAATAAAAGATATACAGATTGGGAAGGAAGAAATAAAGCCGTCTTTGTTTACAGATGACATGGTTGTCTACATAGGAAAATCTGAATCGACAAAAAACCTCAGGGAACTAATAAGCAATTACAGCAAAAGCTTGACGATTGCCCGGGGTTGTGGGGAGGGAGGGATGAATCGGCAGAGCAGAGGAGTTTTTAAGGCAGTGAAACTACTCAATACAATACTACAATGGTGGATGCATATTATTATACCTTTGTCAAAACCCCATAAAACACCAAGAGTGAACTCTAATGTAAACTGTGGACTTTGGGTGATGATGTGTCAGTGTAGGTTTCTGTAGGTTTATCAGTTGTAACAAATGTACCACTCTGATGCCTGATGTTGAGAATGGGGAAGGTTGTGCATGTGTGGGAACAGGGGGTATATGGGAACTCGCTGTACTTTCTGCTCAATTTTGCTGTGAGTGTAAAACTGCTCTAAAAAAATCTGTTCACTAATTTGTTTTGAAGTAGCTCACAGTAGGGAGAAAATAGAGTTGGATCCCTACTCCATCACATTAAAAAGTAAATTCTAAATGGATTGAAGGCCTAAATGTGAAAATAAAATTATAAAGCTACTGGAAGAAAATACTAGAGAATATCTTTGTGATCTCAGTGTTTTTAGCAAGACCAAAAAAGTGCAAGCCATAGGAGAGAAATTGATCAATTTGATTAGATGGAAATTATTGAAGAATTCCGAAGATAAGATGAACGTCTGGGTGACAGAAAGATATTTGTAACTGATGAGCTTTTCATATCTGGAAAGTCCTACAAATCGACAAGAAAAAGAAAAATCCACCAGTAAATTTTGAGTAGGCAATTCACAGGAGAAACATGTGAAGATGTTCATGTGAAGGAGATGCTCAAATTTGCTAGTATTAAATGAAAACAAGATACTACTTTACATCCATCAGGTTGGAAACAATTAGAAAGTCCAATAATCACAAGTACTAGTGAGGATATGGGGAAATGGGAACAGTTATGCATAGCTTATAGAATGAAAGTAGGTAAAGCCATTTTGCAGAACAATCTGGAACTACTTAGTGAAATTAATATGATTATACCTACAACCTCACAACAAGCAGTCCCACTACATGGTTTATATTGCTGAGAATCTCTCAGGTATGTTCATAAGCAGAGCAGCATGACGATTTGTATTACAGCAATGTTTGTCGAGGCAAAGAGCTGGAAGTCAGTTAAGTGCTCCTCACTGGGAGAATGAGTAAAATGTGGTCCATGCATGCAGTGGAGTACTCAGCAGCATCAGTAGCAGTGTTACATTCACATGTAGTAACATTGACATATCTCAAAATTATAAGATTAAGTGAAAGATTAAAATACAAAACAACTCTATGTAACTTCAAGTAAATTATACACACACACATATATGTAATATATGTATATGTGTATATAGAGATATTCAGAAGGACATATATTAAATACTTAGGAGTGAGCAGTAAACAAAGGAAGGAAATGAGAGACGTATAAAGAATATAGAGGGCTTCCCTGGTGGCGCAGTGGTTGAGAGTCCGCCTGCCGATGCAAGGGACACAGGTTCGTGCCCCGGTCCGGGAAGATCCCACATGCTGCAGAGCTGCTAGGCCCGTGAGCCATGGCTGCTGAGCCTGCGCGTCCGGAGCCTGTGCCCCGCAACGGGAGAAGCCACAACAGTGAGAGGCCCGTGTACTGCCAAAAAAAAAAAAAAAAGAATACAGAGGTAAACAAAACGTTGCCTTTGCTTTGCACAGTGATGAAAGGATATGATGTGAGTTAATTTTTTACCTGCTTTCCTAAAAAAAAGAGGAATTAAAAAACATTTTAAATAAAGTAAATACAATATGGATATAATGATCTCATTAAGTTGTATTTGAAAATTAAATGAGTAATTCATATAAAGCACTTAGCTTAGTACCTAGCCTACACTAAACACCCAATAAATGTTCTCTGTTAATGTTAGTAACACCACTCATGACACAGCTACTACCAATCAGTTGGAGTTGGCACTTAAGACCCATTGGATTTAGACGGTTTCCTCTAAAAGATCCGTTCAGGTCTAACAGTCTGTGGTTCTACGAGAGGGATAGGCAAGTCCTGGCTGCAGACCCAGAAGCAAGCCGGAGAAATGGTGAAAACAGCCTTGTGGAATGGGAATGGCTACCAGCTTTTTTGCAGTGTCATAGGAAATCTTGATGGTTAACTTGGGAGAACACCGGTATAAGGCACAAATTAAGAAAGGAGAGGCTGCAAGAGTAAACAGTGCTATAGAGCTGGGCGACTTTATGTACTTTGGTATACTTACTCCAAAGGGGGGTTTTCTTTTAACATTTTAATTTCAAGCTATAAAATTGAATCACAACGTCTAGGTATATAGTGTTTGCTTTGGATCATCTTTCCCCCACCCTCCTTCTTCCCTGAAGTGGGACACAGGTTGTTGTAGTGAAATGAGCAACATCATCACCTAGTGGCCTGTCCCTCAAAGTGCTGACATAAGATCCTGGTCCCAGAGAGCGGAGAACAGGTGCTACATCCTTGCCCTTACGTTAATTCAACAAGCATTAAGTGGGACTCTGTGCCAGGCACTGTTCTGGTGTCTTGGGGATGTAGAACTACTAACAGAAAATGACAGATTTAAAAATAAAATTAAGGAAGTGTCAACACGGAAACTTCCCAAAGTGACATTGCATTTTAATGTGTTTATTTTCCACTGGTTTTCCACAGATCATAGATGAAGAAGAAACACAATTTATGAGTAATTGCCCCGTTGCGGTCACCGAAAGCACCCCACGGAGGAGGACGCGGATCCAGGTGTTCTGGATAGCGCCCCCTGCAGGAACCGGCTGTGTGATTCTAAAGTAAGTGAACAAGGGAATCCTTGCAACACTTCACTCCCCTTTCCTGTGCTCTCTCGAAGTCTCAGTGCTGCGGTTGCAGAAGGAAAAGTGCCTTTATTGGGGCATCAGACAAGTTGTATCATCTCTCTGCCCTCCCTTATCTTGACTCTAAAACAGGACTATGGGCGGTCTTTTGTAAAGTGCTATGAAAAGAATCAATCACCTGAATCTCTGTTTTCTTCCCATGCAATGATCTGCTGGTTACTCTTTATCTTCCTAGAGATAATGACCCCTATGGCTGGTCAAGAAAAATTATGACCCGGGTGAGGATAATTTTTGGCTTCCTCCATCTTGAATACACCCCCTGTCCTTAAGCTGTGCTAGGCTGACCTGAGACCTGACTATAACCTCCGTTGGCCCCAGGCTCTGCTTTATGATCCTGTCTTCTTCCTTCTCCCATCAAAATTGCCCTCTTGCACCGCTTCCTATGGGGCATCTTGATCCTTATCTTGGTGAGTTACAATAGATGATGAGAGGTATGAGCCAGCCAATGGTTTTCCCATGAAAGGTAGCATTATCTCAAACCTGTGCTTCCAAAGTTGTATGTTATAGAATGATGTTCAGGGAGATGTAAATAGGTGGGCAGGAAATCAATTTCTATGGTTAAATAACTTTGGAAGATGCTGTATGCTATATATCTCCTTCTTGCAGATTCACAACATATATTAGCATATTGAAGGTTTTGCAAAGTCCTGCCAAAAAAGAAGTCTGTTTAACTTGGTTTCACCCAGCATTTCCCAGACTTGACTGCAAAGCTCCTTGTTTTGCTGAGACATCTATTAACATTAAGTAGTTTGAGAAATGTGGCTATAACCTGTTTTAAATACATTTTAAGGCTCTATAGAGTGATGCTGAGAATTTTAGGATTTCAGACAGGCAAATAGTCATGGGTAGATAGATAGGCAAGGCTCCAATGCCAGCATCCAAGAAACCGTTTTTCCTGGAGTTAGGGGCTGGGAACTTCCCAACCATCTTCTACTTCTTTAAATCCCCTAAGGCCTTATGTATATATTTGGTTCATTTGTCTGAACCTGTGGCAGGTGGACATTTCTAAAGACTTACAACTACAGCCCAGCCCTGAGGAGAGACTGATAAGGAGGCATTCCACCTAGGCTCTCCAGTCCCTGCAGTTTCTGGACCCAGCTGTGCCTGCCTTATGGGAGAAAAAGAAAGCTGCAGAGATTTCTGGAAGCCTCTGTCCATTGTCCAGACGCAGTCTTGTCTTTGGCCTCTTTTTGCTGCCATCTGTATGGACATCATTTATTTTTTTCTTAGTTTAATGCAAGCTGAGCATCCTTCCTCAGATTCCTTGAGAAGTTTGGCTTTTGGCACTAATCTACATTGGTGATTTGTTTTAAATTTAGAAGTAGAATTTATGTATAAGTATAAATCCCAATATATAACATGTATCTAGTATCTAGTTGCAATGTGGGAGAAGGCCGTGTGGGAATAAACGAAGACCACTGAACTGAGAAAAGAGGCTATTTATTCAGAGCTTGCTATGTAGCAAGGAAGTCAGCTGCCATCACTAGCATTTGACAGAGACTCACAGGCAGGCAGAGGAGTGGGAAAGCTTTACAGTGAAAAATAAGAGAAGATTGTGGGTACTTTCTCACTGGAGATTGTTGGCATGGGGAAGCTGAGGGCGGGCTAACTAGAAATGGAGCATCTGATGTGATTGGTTTGGAGAGCATATTAGGCTTTCTCTGACTGGTCCTGAGATGGAAATAGAGGAGGCAGTGGGGCAAAATTAGAGAGTTGACATCGTTGCCCAAGTCCTAACCGTTCTGGACTAATGGCTGCAGACGTTGTGGTTTGGCTTCCCATTTACTGCAGAGGTTGGGGGTCAGAGTTCTATCGTCACTGTCAGATACAGCCTAGCCTTTGTCCATTAGTATATTCAGTCTCTCAGCCTGGAGACCGGGTTCTCAGCTTGGCTTTCCAGTACCCACACCCCTGCCCATGGCAGCCCTATCACTCCACAGAGGGGCTCTCCAATATCAGATCTGTGTGATGAACCTTCCTGCTCTAAAACCCTCATCCCTTTGGTGTAGATCTCTGGTTTTCTTTGACTTATTCTCACAAACCAGAAGCCTTTGATCTTCCTGTCGGAAGCCAAAAAGGCTTCTCTTGTTTACTGTTAACAATGAACATATGTGAACATATGTTTATCCATTAACAGTAAACAAATGTGGCTTGTTCAGTCACTCATTCTTTCAGTAAATGTAACTGAGCTTCTATTTGCACAGACGTCCACAGTGTACAGGCAACTGAAGTTAAGATCTTGGCCCTAAAGGTTCTCACAGGCCAAATGGAGAAGAAAGAAAGGGACAACCAGTACTGTCTACCATGAAGTCAGCTGCACATCTAGCGGGCTTTGTCTAATTTAATCTTCACAACAAACTTCCCCCTTTTATGCAGGAGGAGACAAGTCTCAGTGAATTAGGCAAGTTTCTTGAAGTCATACTTCCATTTAATGCTAAAGCCCCATGTTCTTCCTTTCTTTTATCTTTTTCTGAAGGAATTAAATGTAATCTATAATTATTCACTAAAGAAATCATTTTATAGGTAAGATGTAAATACATTCACATTGTAAAATTTCAAACAATACAGAAAATAGTGAAATACAGAAAAATACAGAATACAAAAAAAGTGAAAAATCCCTGACATTTCTCCCAATAAATCCCACAGTCTTCTACCCCAAAGTAACAATAGATATCAATTTGGCGTGTATTTGTTAGACTTTTATCTGTGAGTTTATACACATATAAAAAAACATACAAGTACCCTTTACACAAGTGGTATCATGGTCTACGTGATGTCCTGAAATTAAATAGGTTTTCACTAAATAAAAGGTATTAGAGATATTTCCAGGTCAGAACATATGGATCTATCTCTGTTTTTAAACTGTTGCATATAATCTACTGTGC
Source organism: Orcinus orca (assembly GCF_937001465.1). Classification (NCBI taxonomy): domain Eukaryota; kingdom Metazoa; phylum Chordata; class Mammalia; order Artiodactyla; family Delphinidae; genus Orcinus; species Orcinus orca. The sequence continues at coordinate 41,774,034 of NC_064566.1, read as the reverse complement.
AAATGTGTTAGTTATTCCACAGTTGATGGACATTTAGATTGTTTCCAGTTTTTTACTATTACCAATAATGCTATAATAAACATCCTTATACATACCTCTTTGAGCAAATATGCAAGTTTTTATCCATGGTAGCTGCCAAGAAGTAGGATCATAAGGGCTGGACATTTATAATTTTAATAGACACTGCCAGATTTTCCTCCAAAAAGCTTGCCAACTTAAACACTCTCCCTGACTGTGAACAAGAGAGCCTGTTTCCTTACTTGCTCAACAACTCTTTTTTTTTTTTTTTTAATTTGGCTGCACCAGGTCTTAGTTGCGGCATGTGGGAGCTTTAGTTGTGGCATGTGGGATCTTTAGTTGCGGCATGTGAACTCTTAGTTGTGGCATGTGAGATCTAGTTCCCTGACCAGGGATTGAACCCGGGCCCCCTGCATTGGGAGTGTGGAGTCTTAGCCACTGGACCACCAGGGAAGTTCCTCAACAGCTCTTGATGTTTATCATTCTTTAAAGTTCTGCCCATCTGATGGTTAAAAATGGTGTCTTGTGGTAATTTATATTTTCCTGATTACTAGTAATATTAAGAATCTTTTCAAATATTTATTCCATTTATTTCTCTTATTCCTCTTTGTAAATGGCCCATTCATATTCTTGCCCATTATTCTAATAATGTTTCTTTTAAAAATTGATGTTTATATATTTCCATATATTTATATATAAAATATATGTGTATATTATATGTATAAAATATATTTTATATTATGTATTTTATATATAAACATATGTAAATATATAATTTAATATATTTAAACTATATTTATGTTTAAAATTGATCCTTGTATGGTACAGATAATAACACTTTGTTATAAATTTCAAATATTCCTCTCCATCTTTCTCTTAACTTTGCTTATGAGTATCTAATCATCCAAAAATTTGGAATTTTGTTTTAGTCAAATGTGTCCATCCTTCCTCTCATGAATTTTGATTTGTATCTTGTCTAAAAATAATCTTCCTACACCCAAGGTTATAAATATATTCCCATATTGTTAATATTTTTATAGGCTTAAAAATAAATTTAGGTCTTTAATCTTCCTGGAATTTAATTTTGTGAATAATATGGTATCAATAAGCCTCAAGAAAAAATAGATGGCATGCTCCGCACGAGGTGCCAAAGGGTCGTTGAATCAGGGGTCTGATTATGATGGTGTGGCCAAAATAAAAGTGAGAGGAGCCTTTAGCACCCATGTCTGAAGGGGCGAAAGGAGCGTGCAGAGGACGGGGCAGAGAAGACCACCACCTCCCAGGGGCTGAGAACTTCAGTTAAGGGAAGCTACTAGCCTGAGGTGACCCACAGGGATCCCAGTCTTGATTCCCTGTCGATTCTCCCTTTTGACCTTGACTCCAACCACGAGGACAACAAAGCCTCGTTGACAGAGGTCACACAGATTCTCCTCTCCCGCAAAGAACAGGGTACAGAAGGTTGAAGGAAGTAGCTGGAGGGACAGACCAGAGCTGTCCACACAGCTGGGAAATGAAAATCTACCTATTTTTCTCAAAATGGCTAGGTAGTTGTTTCACATCCATTTATCACATAGTCTGTCCTTTCCCTTATTGTTTGAAATGCTGCTTTCACAAATATAAAATTTTTATACATGTCTGTTCTGTTCTGTTGATCTTTTTATCCCTGCACGAAACCCACACCATTTTATAGCAAAATTTTATTTTATGTTTTGATAGCAAGTCATCGCTCATTAATCTTCTGGTTCAAAATGTTCATGGCCATTCAAGCAGATTCATAATTCCAGACGGATCATAGAATGAGTTTGTGTTGTGTTTAATAAAAACGTATATTGGGATTTTGAATGGTGTTGCAAACCCTACAATATGTTTTTATATCGTAGCAACCTACAATGTGTTTTCCCAGTTAGAAATATGGAATATCCCCTCTTCAAGTCTTTTATGCCCTTCAGGAAAGTCATGTAATTTTTCCTCATTTGAATTAAACATTCTTGTAAGGCTTTTTTTCCCCCACAGGTATTTTATACTTTTATTGCTTTTGTGAATGGGTTCTTTTTTCCTGTTAAAGTTTCTAATCATTGATTGCTTGTGTTTAGGAAAGCTATTGATTCTTGTACCTTGAGTTTGAGTTTAGACAGTGCTGAACTCTCTTAATAGTTCTAATGCTTATTTTTCATTTGGGGGGGAAATAATGAATAAATATACCTTTGTATCTTTTTCATGTTTTAGTTTATTATCTATCACCTCTAGTACAATATTAAATAGTGGTATTCATGCTTATTCCTGATTTTAATGAGAATACTCTTATAATTCACTTTTAAGTATAACAGGAAGTACAGGTATCAAACTGATGCCTTGAATCAAGTTGAGAAATACCCTTTATCTAGATGAGAAAGTTTCCTTGTTTTTCTTGTGGAAGGTGGTATTGGAGAAACCAATCACAACCAGTATTCCATGTGTCCAGAGCTGACCATCACTGAGAAAGACTCAGAGTATAAACAAGGATCCTGACTTTCAAGACACTTTCCTGAAGTCTAGTTGTGGTGTAAATAAAAATACGTATGCAAAACTTAGCCAACCCAAGACAGACATGAACTGGGGACAGATTAAACATGGTTAGTCAGAAAGTAGATGAATGAAGAATGTAATAATGGGAGCACCAGAGCTCCTTAGAAAGGTTAGTTTATTTCTTGAAGGCAGTAGTAGGCTGTGGATAAATGGACAGAAGGGAAGAGGTCATTCCAGGTGAAGGGTGTGAACAGAGTGAAACTAACGTGAGAACTTAGAGGTGAGAGTAAATATGGCGGCACTGGGAGACAGTAAACAGACAGACTTGGTGAGATTAGAAGGTCATTGGGGGCCGAAATCCATTGCTAAATCATGCAGGTTCTCCAATGTCAAGATGAAGAGGTTGAACTTGATTCAAGAGGAACAGGGGAGCCATTAGTGGATTAAACAGTAGACTGACATGCTAGAAGGAAGATTCACTAAAAAGTTAGTCTGGGTGCTTATGTCTGGCAGCAAATTCCAGGAAAGATGAAAGGGGAGACACTAACATTGTTGCAGAGCCCTCACTTTCAAAAATGGGCATTTGTGTTGCTGTGTTTGGGTAATATTCCTGGGAGAAGGCAGACTGGTAGTGTAAGCTGCAGAGTCTGCTAAATATCTGTAGATGACAGCTCTGAAGCCCACGTAGCTGGTTATGTTCCTTTGCCCAGGAGGGCTGGGAAGGGAAGCACATCGCAATTACACCTTTCGTTTTGGCACAAACCTGACACCATTTCCATTTTCCATTTGGATGCAAAGATTTGAACATTTCTAAATTACAGGCTTTTGAGACATCCCTCCTTATAGCTTTCTCCCTACAAATGAATGACCCAGCACTTAAAGTTTCCGTGGCATGCTTCGACGCTGCAAACTGTTACAGCAAAGTGGTGACTGATTGAAAGAAAAAGCCTCTGTGAATAGAATAGATGTTTACAGACCCCATCAGAGGGAAGTCCTATCCCCTTAAGTCTGATAAAAGTTTTGTCCCTGCAAGTGATCTTGTCTTTCCATACCTTCATTGCATACATTTATTACTAGACTTCTGACACCCACTTGTCACTTCTTGGGAGGGTTTTGAGATGTGGGTTGCCTTACCCTGGAGGAGATAGTCACTTGGCGAACCATTTGGGGAATTCAACCGTATGAAACAATGATTGGTTGCAGGCAGTAATAACAGCCCAGAGCCAAGCCCTGGTCTAGGTGCATTATAGATACTCGTTTAATCCCCAGAGCAACCCTATGAAGTGGATACTATTGGGATGCTAAGGCACAGAGAGGTTAAGTAACTTCCCTAAGGTCACAGGGTAAGTGACAGAGCTGGGATTTAAACAGAGAAGCATTCTGGGTTCCAGAGTCTGTGATCTTAGTACTGTACTCCACCATCTCAGGCAGGTCAGGTTCACCTGCAACTTCTCCTTCTCCCCCAACATGATTAGTTGCCATAACTGCCTCTTCTTTCTCTCAGTTGCTTTACATTCACTGCCTTTCTCACAGGCACTTCTTGCCTCACTATTGCAGGAACCTTGTACTGCTCACACTAGTTCCTTGCCCTGTGATTCTGCCTCTTACTGGTATAAGAATTGCTGTCCTCATAGGCAGCTGAGTCACACCGCTTACATAACAAACTTGAAGGGGGCTCTGCATCACCTTCCAGATCAAGTCCAGAATCCTGATCGGAGCATTTAAGTCTCCCTATGTCCTTTACCAGAGTCCCCGACCAGCCTCTTCTTCCTCTGAATCCCTCCGTGAACAATGTTCTCTTGCCATTCTCGTCTGCTCACTCTCTTGATAACATTTATGGAGCACCTACTGTATGCAGTCAATGAGGATTCAGAGACTGTCTCTGAGAATGTCACAGTCTAGGGCTGAAACACAAAACAAGTCAAGTCCACAGTCCTTCATCTGCATTTCTGAACCCCAAAAGCTCTAAAATCCAAAAGATATTTTCTTAACTCATTTAGGTCCCAAACCTGCCTTGAACTGACTTGAAGTTATTTATAGTCTTTTACTGTAAATATTAATGTGTTTGATGCTGCCCCAGACCCTGATGGGGATGTTGCAAAATATATGCAAAGTACCCCGTATTATCTTTCTGAAATCCAAAAATATTCTGAATTCTGAGATACCTCTGGCCTCAAGGGTAACAGATAAGGGAACTTGGCCATCTGATGGGAAGTTTGGTCATGGATTACAGGGGAGGCAGCCCTCTGGCAGGACTGGGATTCACAGAAATATTAAAAACGAGCAATTCATTTCTTGCACGTGAAATAACCTGTTCCCAGCTGCAGCTGCTACTAGATCTGAGAACGTATTCAGTGTTCCCCATCACCAAAGAATGAAGCCAAAATTCCTTAGCGTGGGGTCCAAGGTCCTTAGTGATGTTTGCAGACACCTTTGCAGCCTCATTTGTTGCTCCTCCTCCCACCCAAGGCTGCAAGCTTCATGGAGGAGGGGATCAATTTTACTCATCGGTGTGGCCCTAATGTAGGGGTTGGCAAACCACAGTCTGTGGGCCACGTCTGGCCCACTGCCTGTTTTTATAAAGAAGGTTTTATTGGAACACAACCAGGTTCATTCATTTCTGGATTGTTTAGGGCCCCTTTCACGCTACAGCAGCAGAATTGAGAAGTTGCAATAGAGACCTTATAGCCTACAAAGTCTAAAATACTTTTTATCTGGCACCTTATAGAAAAAAATGTACTGACCCCTGCTCTAATGTATACCCCGGTGCCAGGAACTCAATAACTGCTGATTCTTGGCCTAGGTTCTCCTAAAAGCCCAGCTTAGACAAAGGCTTGTGTGCAGAGAGTTTATTTGGGGAGTGATCCCAGGGAGAAGGTGGGGGCAGTGGGGATGGGGGTTATTTGGTCAAGTGTTATTGACCTGGTCATCACCGTAGGCAGTCGATGCTTGCCCCTGCTGGGACCTTTGGAGAAGACATATGACATGTGTCTCAGAGCAGCGTGCCCAGGAATGAAGGGGGAAGCCATTATCCATTGGTTTTCATCCTCCATTGATCAAGGGTAGCCCCACAGGCATTAATGCCCCTGCACTCTGGGCTGCACATGTGTGAATGTTCATCAGGTTCTGAACATGTACTGCAGCATCAGGAGAAGCTCTGGGACAAGAAGCAAGAGGTACACCACACAGACAAGGTGTGTATCATCTAATTACAGTGGACAGAGCTGCTCATAGCAACAGTGGATGGAATCAGAGTTGGGATGAGAGGATGTGAAGAGGCGTATAGAGATGCTCAATGCATCAGTTAGTATGAGTAGTAGTATAAGTAGCTTGCATCAGTTAGTATGAAGAGTAGTATAAGTAGCTTACATTTATTGCCAAGAACTATGCTAGGTGCATTGCATGCCTTATTTTACTTAATCTTCATAAAAGCCCTGTAGGGTCTTCACTATACTCTTCCCATTTTCTTGATGAGAAAACTGAGGTTTAGAGAGTTTGTATTCAGGGTAATAAAGCAGTTTAGTGGTAGAGCTGGGTCTTAAACCCACTTCCACTTGACTCCAAAGCCCTTGTTGTTAACTAATCACCACTAAGCTACACTGACCCGCACACCCCCACCTTCTGCCTCACTTGGTCTGTGAAGCCTGGAGAGGCACGGGACTGCCTGGGTCGGGGAGGTGTTGCTCCCAAGTGAGGAAACTAAATGTCCTTTAGAAAATGGAAAACAAAGCCAAGGACCTGGCAAGAGAAAGACTTGTTAGTGAGGATAGAGATGAGTATTAGGAGGGATTAGCCAGAACTCATAAGATTTTGTAACTTCATGGAGCTCACCAACTCTTTTTATCTTGGAAGGAAATAACACAGAAAACCCACATCTGATGACTCTGTGTATGATTTAGAGGAATCTGGCAGGATTAGAAGGATCTGATGTGGCTGAAGTGCAGCTTACCCTGCAATTTTTCTGGCGTTAACTATTGAGAAGAACCACAGGCTCCTTTGTCATAAGTCAGGGTGGCTCTCCCTTGAGGCTGGCTAGAACCTCAGCAATGCTAACTAGGGGTGGAAGCAAGGAATCTACAGAAAAGGGGATGGGAAACCCCAGACCAGTAGAAGAGGCTGGTTCTTGTGAGAGCAGTTGGAGAAACCAAGACCATGGTTAAAAGGGCAGCATGAGGGCTCCCCTGGTGGCGCAGCGGTTGAGAGTCCGCCTGCCGATGAAGGGGACACGGGTTCGTGCCCTGGTCCGGGAAGATCCCACATGCCGCGGAGCAGCTGGGCACGTGAGCCTGCGCGTCCAGAGCCTGTGTTCCGCAACGGGAGAGGCCACAACAGTGAGAGGCCCGCATACCACAAAAAAAAAAAAAAAAAAAAAAAAAAGGGCAGCATGTGCTTGGTTCAGGAAGACTTAGATACTCTAAGACATGTCATCCAACAGGTGGAATCCAGATGCCAGGGCTTCCTGGGAGGCTGGCAGTGGCATAGTTCCAAGGGAGCAGTCCAATGGCGGCAGAGTTTCGTTCCGCAGCTGGAGTCCCAGGTGTAGGATCCAGCCCCTGGGGAGAAAACTGGGAAGAATTAAAAGGAAGTACGTGCTGTGGAGGCGCTCCAGGCACAGCAGGAAACTGAGGCTCAGATGGAACACGGAAACCCACACTGCAAGGGGCAGCGGTGTGACCACAACTCGGTGGGCATGTGCGAGTGAATGGCCCACCCCAGTCGTGCACAGGGACCCAGAGCCCTGGCAGCAAGACCAGTCCCAGTCCTATCCCAGTGATGGAGCAGGGATTGCCAAGACATTCCAGGCCCTGATCGTGGTGGGATCAAAACATGATGTTTAGATCCTGTGGACATTTAAAAAATTGAAATTAAATTCATATAACATGAAATTAACCAGTTTAAAGCCATCAGTTTGGTAGCATTTAGTACATTGACAATGTTGTGCAACCACCACCTCTGTCTAATTCCAAAATATTTCCATTGCTCCAAAGTAAAACCCTTTACTCATAAGCAGGAACCCCATTTTCCTCTCCCTGCAGCCCCTAGCAGCCACCAATCTGCGTTCTGTCTCTACGGATTTACCTATTATTGATATTTCATATTAATGGAATCATACAATATGTGATCTTTTGCATCTGACTTTTTTCACTTACCATAATGTTTTTGAGGTTCATCTACGTTATAGCATGTATTGATACTTCATTCCTTTTTATATCTGAATAATATTCCATTACATGTATATACCACAATTTGTTTGCCCCGGGACTTTTTTTTTTTTTTTTTTGCGGTACGCAGGCCTCTCACTGTTGTGGCCTCTCCCGCTGCGGAGCACAGGCTCCGGACGCACAGGCTCAGCGGCCATGGCTCACGGGCCCAGCCGCTCCGCGGCATGTGGAATCCTCCTGGACCGGGGCACGAACCCGTGTCCCCTGCATCGGCAGGCGGACTCTCAACCACTGTGCCACCAGGGAAGCCCTGCCCCACCAGGGAAGCCCTGCCCTGGGACATTTTTGACATGAAATGGTCACAGGATAAAAATGCAACAATGAAAAATCATCAGATGGTATCATATCTACATTAGCCTTTCAATCCATATACATATTTTTTTAACCAGGGAATATATAGTAGACGTGTTCCTCCACTCCTGAGCCTCACCCCTTCCCCAGGTAGGACAGTGACAGCCCTGGGACAAGGGTAGAAAAGGACAAAGAGATGTTTCCACACCTACCTCATCTCTCAGGGTCATGAAGTAAGTGCATTGGCCTGCTAGTGGGCAGGGCTGGGACCCAGGGCTGGGACCCAGGGCTGGGTCTGGCCTGCTACAGGCTGGGTCCTCAGGCTGCAGGATTGTGGTTTTCTTGCATCTGGTGTGTGCGCCCTGTTGGATGAGGCTGGTCTAGAGGCTAGTGGAGTCTTCCTAAGGGCAGGGCCAGGGCCCAGGGGATTCTGGGACTGGTGTCTGCCCACCAATGCATGGAGCCGGGTCCTGGGCCCTCTGGTGGGCAGGGCCATGTCCAGAGGCAGCTGTGGGCTCAGGAAGTCTTTAGGCCGCTTGCCTGCTGATGGGTGGGGCTGTGTGTGTGTGTCCCAGTTAGTTGCTTGGCCTGAGGCATCCCAGCACCAGAGCCTATAGGCTATTGCGTGAGGCCAGGTCTTGGCACTAATGAGCTGGAGGGAGATTTTCAAAATGGCGCCCGCCAGCACCAGTGTGGACCAGCACCAGCATCCACATGGTAGAAGTAGCTCCCAAGAATGGCTACTGCCAGGGTCTGTGTCCCCAGGGTGAGCCACACCCTTCCTCCACCCCCTCCAGGAGATACTCCAAAACCAGCAGGTAGGAGGACCCTATCAAATTGCTGCTTTTGCCCTGGGACCTGGAGCTCATGGTATTTTGTGTGCTCACTTTAAGACTGGAGTCTGTTTCCCCCAGTCCTTCGGGGCTCCTGAAATCAAACCTCACTGACCTTCAAAGCCAAAGGCTCTGGGGGCTCAACTCAGTGCAGGACCCGCAGGTTTGATAGCCTGACATGGGGCTCAGAACTCTCACTCCTGTGGGAGAACCTCTGCAATGTAATTATTCTCCAGTATAATTATCCGCCCACCCAGGGGTATGGGACTTGACTCTATCGTGAGTCCACCCCTCCTACCCCCATCCCATGTGGTTCCTTCTTGATGTCTTTAGTTGTAGAAGATCTTTTCTGGTAGGTTCTGGTCTTTTTCATTGATGGTTGTTCTGCAAATAGTTGTGATTTTGGTGTGCCCATGAGAGGAGTTGAACTCAGGTTCTTTCTACTCTGCCATCTTGGCCGATCTCATGAAGTAAGTGTAAAACAGGTTGGCATGTTTTATCCTGTCACCAAAATGGCTTGATTAGATCTTTTTATACCCAGTATGTAACCACAGGGTAACAGAGTTATATACCTGGTCATTCATTACTTCATCTGGTAGAACAGTGGGCGGAAGTCCGCTGAAGACACAAAGGATGCTGGAAAGATGAGCAGAGGGTCCTCAGCGCTGTAGAAGATGACATTCCTTCAGAGGTGCTCACAGCTCCATCACCGTTCATTTGCAACCACTAATCAAAGAATTGTCCCTGAACTATTTGCCTTCCTGCGAGCCTGCTTGCCACAGAGACTACCCGAACTAAAGCCAGTGAAGAAATGAGATTAAGTAAGAAGAAAGAATGTCCCCCACTCCTTCCATTATTAATCATTGCGGGCTGATTTCAGCTACATTTTCCCTTGGGCATTTCCCCAACATTTTGCATTTAACAGCCCCTGGAAGCCAGGAAAGTAGAGAAGAAAAAACTCCATAATATCTTAGTTCTATACTATTCATAAATGAAAATCATTGTTAATTTAGAGTTTGACAGCTATGGTGCGTTTGTAAGTCCAGCGCAGCTGTCATCAGCACTCCAGCTTATTTTTCAAACAGGTGTTTAATTTGACTTTAGTGTTATTGCCAGTTTTTGAGGAGAAAGAGGGGGGAAGCAGAAACAGGAATAATCATTATATTCATCATTTGGTTTCCTTTCAAAACATAAATCGGCATGATTAACAGTGACATCAGAATTGCTCTGATTGCAGTTTTGGGTGCAGGACTGGTTAGCTATCATCTCCTTATATCGTCCAAAGTCCATTTATTATTTTTTTCCCCTAAAGTCAGAGGCTGTTCTGTGATAATTACACCCAGACACTGAGCAACAGTCTCTGCTACCCAGAAGAGCCTTCCATAGTGCAGAAGAAAAATCAGGGAGTGGTGAATGATGGGTGACTGGGCTGCAACCCCAGATGAAAGCTGCAGGACTGAGTCTTGTCTTGCGGCTGTGGAATCAGGAAACCAGTGAGAGCAGAGCCCCGGGAACGGCAGCCAGGTTCTCCCACACTCACTCTTACATCTCTACCATGCTTATGGGGCTTAGGCAGCTGGGTTCATGCATTCTCACAGTGTGCAAATCGGTCTCAGTGTATACAATTAAACACATCTGTGGCTCCACGTAGAAATCTGATGAGTCAGAATGTACTTGAACAGGCCCTGCTGTTCCAGTCCATGTTGCTTGGAGGAATCTTCCTTCATACCAGCTGTGTTGCTCGGTAAACCCACTTCCCGGATCTGATTTCTCTACCCTTGCCTTTTTTGTGTTTGGCTTTTAGTGGTCTCACTTGGGTCCTACTCTGTACCGTCTGTTATGTGTCCAGTCACTGGCCCTCATTACCTCTTTGACAAGGCCTCTGTTGTGGGGACTCTAGGTGCAGTGACACACTTATTGCATTTCTTTGTACACTGAGAGAAAAGATTCACCTTGCCTTCTTCCTCTGCCAGCAATTGTGATATGTGCCATGCAAAAGAAGAATCCACTCCAAGGAAAAAGTTGGCAGATGTCCCAGATCCCAGCTCTTAAGTCATGGTTGGGTAGAGGAAGGAGTCACAGCCTCGTCCATCTAGTGCTAGAAATCACAGGACGCTCTAAAGTCTGACTTCTCAAAGGTGCCCCCCGTCTTTTTCATTGGAAAATATTGTTTGCAGATTATTAATGAGGAGTTAATTTTTCCTTAACTACAGAAAGACAAGGCTTCTGCCAGGTTGACCACCTAAGAATCTGAGGGAATCCTCGGGCAATTATTATGGTATCAAAAGCTCCTGGCTGTTGCTTGCCACCTTGGCTACCTGGATCTAGACGATGGATCTGTTCCCTCAGGCAGCTGCTTCCCTACCTTTGCTTCATGCTTGGAGCCCATCCCTTAATACCCCACATCACAGCTTAGGCTAAGCGACAGTGGTAGTAAGATGTTGTTGAAAGCTTGGGGAGTTAGAGAAGGGAATCGTAACACAAAGGTCCTACATAACTGGCTTTCAAGTCTGGCTATACTCAGGGCCCAGAAGGCCAAACTCATCCTTGTTAGTTCCCTGCTTTCACACTTGGTGGGCATCAACCTCCCTTCCCAACCTCAAGGGCCATTTTAGTTCCCCCTCAAGAGAATGCCCTGTACGAGTCCCAGTTGACCCAAATCCAGACCCAGTTCTCCTCTGGATTAGTTTGGTGTTGTAGTTATGAAGGTGGATTCAGGTCAGACAGTCCGAGATTGACTTTTGGCTCCACCACTTATTCCTGACGTCAGGCAAGTCATTAAACTCCGGGTACCTCAGATGTCTCCCCTGTAAAATGGGGATAAATAATAGTACCTACCTTATAGGGTTGCTGTGAGGATTAGATGAGTTAATACATGTAAAGTGTTTAGAACCATCTGGCCCAGAAGCAGCTCTGTACAAGGCTATATTATTATTGTTGTTATTATTATTGCTTTACATTTGCAGTACAATGAAAATCATCACATAGATGTTTCTAAGGCAAAAGAAGTGGTTCACCCCCAGAAGTGAATTCCAGTTTCTGGCACTTAGGACAAAAACTATACATGGTTTTTCAAGCTTCAAAAACTCTTTAAGTTTCAGTCTCACCGCATTGCCTTTCCTTTTGCTTGCTTGGTCCTTGCCAATTCCCATAAAGAATATGAAGTGGTGTTAAGAAAAACATAAAACAAAATAGTCTTGTTAAATTTTAAAAATCAAAATCAGGGAAAATTAAAACTCAAATATAACATCAAGACAAGAAGAAGACCAAGCACAAATACACAGGGGTCTAAGTTCCCATAGAGTTGTAACAGTAGTGGATTATAACCCATTAAATAAAATGGGAAATTAGAGGTCATCTGATATAAATAAATACCTATGCTAACTAAATAAATGAATGGATAATTGGAAAGTTTGATAAAGAACAGGATGTTTATATAATCTCAAAGTACCTGCCCTCAAATATTTAATAACTTAACAAAGAGGCAACTAGGAATGTTAGAGTGGAGAAGCCTGGCAGACACCAGTAATGGGACAAATCTGAATTGAAATTCTGTGCCCCCTGACAGGATGCAATGAGAAGAATACAGCATCACTTCTGTGATGTTCCTGCTCAAGGTGCATAACCTGCATCTAATCCTGAGGAAACATCAGACAAACTCAGACATTTTACAGAATCACCGACATGTCATCTTCAGAGCTTTCAAAGTCATAAAAGTCAAGGAAAGCCTGAGGGACTGCTTCAGATTGAAGGAGGCCAATGAGACATAAAATCTAAGGGAAACACTGTGATTCTAAACTAGACCTTTGGGCCATAAAGGAACAATTGTCAAAGCTTGAATAGGGTTTGAGGGTTAGATGTATTAATGTTAATTTCCTAAGTCTTATTGTTACATTGTGGTTACATAATAGAATATCCTTGTTTGTAGGAAAAACACTAAAGTGTTCAAGGTGATGGGATATCATGTCAACCACTTACTCTTAAATGCTCCAGGGGAAAAAAGTTCTTTGTGCTGTTCTTGGATGTTTTCTTTAAGGTTGAAATGGTTTCAAATTAAACAGACTCAGTTCAAAGGCAGGAGGGGGTGGAGAGGAAAGAGAAGAGCTTCCTTTGCATCTTTCCTTCTTTCTTCTTTTTCCGTTTTCTTCCTGGTTTCTTCCTACCAGAAGGTTGGGCTACGGTGGGGATGAGAAGACATTGGTTGGGTTCAATCAAGAAGACAGGCCAGGGCTTCCCTGGTGGCGCAGTGGTTGAGAGTCTGCCTGCCAATGCAGGGGACACGGGTTCGTGCCCCGGTCTGGGAAGATCCCACATACCGCGGAGTGGCTGGGCCCGTGAGCCGTGGCCGCTGAGCCTGCGCGTCCGGAGCCTGTGCTCCGCAACGGGAGAGGCCACCACAGTGAGATTCCACGTACTGCAAAAAAAAAAAAAAAAAAAAAAAAGAGGACAGGCCAGGACTCGCTAGGTCTGAGAGGCTGGCTGTCCCTTCGTTCTTGGTGTGGGATGAGGGGGGGACCAGTCACAGGGCTGCACTCGTGGGAAGAGGGATGGGAGGGCGGGCACCCAGCCCAGTCTGGGGTGGTGCAGAGGGTCTAAAGAGATCAACCTGTGAGCTGACAGAAGGCTAGAGCGGAGGAGGAGCAGAGGAAACAGCGTGTGGGAGTGGCCCTAGACCAGATAAAGCACGGAGCATGTGAGGACCTGCAAGTCGTCCTGATGGTGGAGCCGGAAGGAATGTTCTTGGGGCAAAGGTGGCACACAAGAAATGTGATGTTTTTCTTTGCTTTTCTTCTCTTCTTTATACTGTTTTTTTTTCTTTCTCTCTCTCTCTTTTTTTTATAACTTTATTTTATTTATTTATTTTTGGCTACATCGGGTCTTTGTTGCCGCGCAGGCTTTCTCTAGTTGTGGCGAGTGGGGGCTGCTCTTCGTTGCGGTGCACGGGCTTCTCATTGCGGTGGCTTCTCTTGTTGTGGAGCACGGGATCTAGGCGCATAGACTTTGGTAGTTGTGGCTCATGGGCTCAGTAGTTGTGGCTTGTGGGCTCTAGAGCACAGGCTCAGTAGTTGTGGCGCACGGGCTTAGTTGCTCCGTGGCATGTGGGATCTTCCCAGACCAGGGCTCGAACCAGTGTCCCCTGCATCGGCAGGCGGATTCTTAACCACTGCGCCACCAGAGAAGCCCTTCTCTCTTTCTTTCTCCCCTTCTTTCCTTCCTTCCTTCCTTCCTTCCTTCCTTCCTTCATTTTTCCCAAAAACGTCCCCCCTTCAAGCATTCAGCCGGGTGTTGCTCTAATTTTTTTAATAACAGTAATAATAATAGCTGAAACATGTGGCAGCACCCTATATATAATGCAGATACTACTCTCTCATCTTACAGAGAGGAAGCTAAGGCACAACTTGCCCAACATCTTAAGTAGTGAAACTGGCATTTGAACCCCAGACAGTCTAACTCCACAGCCCAGGCTTTTGACCTGCCACAGTGTCTGAGCAGATCTTTAATGAGGCTGAATTCTTGTGAGGACTGTCTTTTATAAAGGGGGCTTGCAAGCCTCAATAGTGTTCTAACTGGGGAGGGTGAACGGGGGAGATGCTTATGAACTGTGGTCTGTGGATGCATCTTACCCACTCAAGTCCCCTCCCCTCTCACCCCACTCGCTGCCTTCCCATGCCTGTACTGTCAGCAGCCATGTGAGACCTACCACGGGGCCAGGTAAACCTGGTGCCTAAGCTGAACCAGCTGATGGTTGTACTCTGCGTGGCTACGGAGCCAGAGCAGCTCATGGAGAAGGGCAAGAAAGGGTCAAATCAAAAAAAATGCTGAGGATCAGGCCCAAAGGGTCCTCAGTAGGTAAGGCAGTCATAAGGGAAGAAAAAAGACAAAGTTGAGTCAAGGTGAGCTGTTTAAGGTGGAAACTGTGACCGAGTGAGGCAAAGGTATAAAACGCCCGTTTGTATGTGATGCTGTAGGTGGCACTTGGTCTCAGAGGGAAGGAGTGTCGATGTATCTTTCACCACCCTCCACCTCCTACTAACTCCCAGGGATTAATTATTCATTCAACAAACGTTTTGTGAGAACCTACTATGTGCCAGGTTTGTGTGAGTTGTGGGAGGGAAGAAGAAAGAAGGCTGAGGGACTGGCACATGGATTTCACCTGAGAACTTGAGATGCCAAGCTCTCTTTGGAAGAGGCTGCATTTCTGTGTTCACTTTAGCCCATGGAACAAAGCCAAGAGTGACAGTTACTGGCTGGGAGCAGTGAGGTAGGGGGTTAGTGTGGGAGAGGAGAAGGGCTCCCCCCAGCCCCCATAGCTGCTGCCATGGCCATCTCAAAAGCACCTCTTTACAGAAAAACCTAATTTCCACATCCCTCCGCAATCACTACAGATTCTGTTGCTAATAACACTTTTCAAGCTGGTTCTCAACTGATTACAACATTGCGTTAGGCAGTTTGCATCTTGAGATGGACTCTGGGGTCAGACAGGTCAAGGTTGGAGTCCTGGCTCTACCCAATCTGATTCTGGTGTCTTTCCTATAAAATCAGGGTAAGGAGCTGAGGTATGGGAAGTATCTCTTTTCATTTTTAAAGTAGTTTAGGGTTTACAGAGCACCTTCCCAATACTCTTGCAAGGGTGACATCATTATCATTGTGAGAGGTTAAGGCTCCCAGAGGTAAAGTGATTTGAACTGGGTCACAGAGACCCTGAGTGTATAAGTCAAGATGGAAACCTGTTCCCACTTTTTAAATAGAAAAGATTTGCTGTGTTTGTGCCCACTTTTTAAATGATCAAATTGCTGTATAACACTTAGGACACTTACATATTCTATCTTTGCCCCATAGTTTTAGCTTGAGATTTCCTTGTAAATGGGAGTTGGGAGAGAGCTATGGGTTGTGGAGTCAACCATGTTGGGTTCCCGATCCTGACTCCACTGCTTAAGACTTGTATAAACATGGGCAAGAGACTTGGTCCCTCTGTGCCTTGGCTTTTTCCATCTGCAAAGGGGATAATAACCGTCCCTACCTCATAGGTGGGAGAATTAATTGAGATAATCTATGTCAGCGATTCTTGACCCTGGCTGCCCAATGGAGTCACCTGAGCAACTTTGTAAAATCACCTGTGTTCTGGCCCCACCTCTGGAAATCTGATCTCTTTGGACTAGGATGGAATTGGGATGTCAGTACTTTTGAAAAGATCCCGCAAATGATTTTAATGAGTAGCCAGGGCTGAGAACACTTGAAGTATGTAAATGCTTACCACAGAGTGCCTGGCCCATAGTAAGCACTCAGTAGATGTTAGTTGTTATTGTTACACAAGCTGATAACGTCAAGGCTTGTGGGCCGACACTGGTGAATTGGTACCAACATCCAATGGGCTCTAGTCACTATGCAGTGCACTGTGGGTAGGCTCAGGGATGAGCAAGAGAAGGTCTCTGCTTCATAAGGGTTTCATTAACTCTCTAGCTGGGTGGAAAAGGCATAAATACATGAGAAGTTAAATAGCAACATGAGGTTTAAAGTAGAAAGAAGAAAGGAAGATCATATTTTTCAAGCATTTACATCATGCCAGGGAACTTTCCACACTGGCTTAGCTCATTAATGCTCACAAGAGTAGATATTAACCCTAATTTGTAGGGCAGAAAACTGAGTCTCAGGGCTGTAATTCACCTAGGTCACACTAAAGAGGTAGATCCAGGATCAAACCTGATCTGCTTGACTGTAAAGGTGTCTCTGTTATACCATGTCTCTATCATACTGATTTCATGGTGATTATAAAGAAAAGAAATGAATAAGTGGGATTAGAATTTTGAAGGTTTAAATCTAAGTCCTTATGTATGTATGTATCTGTCTGTTATTCTGTATCTCTGTCATTCTATTCTATCCGTTCTCCTTCCACCATCCATCCATCCATCCATGTATCCATCTATCCAATTCTGTTACCCAACATAGCTATAAAATAAGACTTTCAGTTCAAGCAAATATCTTGGTTAATAGACCAACCTTTTGGGTAAATTTTAATTCTTAATTTTCCCTCAAAGTTAAAAAATTAGCATTAAGCTAAACAATATCTCACTTCCAGTAAATCATACAGGATTAGGAAAGCTGAGGTTATGCTTTAAAGCGTGCTAATGGTATCAGAGTATTTAATGTAAATTAACTACCAGTCCTAAACAGTAATACAAATAGAGGGGAAACAAAATTAACGTGATTAAATACATTCAGAGTCTATTTATTGTGTTAATTGTTAAAATTTAGGCAACAGATTGCAAAGAGACTTGCAGCTGCAGCTCCGAAATAGTTGGTCCTCCCCTCAGCTGTTGCTAATTAATGCGATTTTCCTGATAACAGTTTTCTGAGAGCAGAGAGACAGCAGCAAATCAAAACAACTTCATGTTCATGCTGATGAGCCCTGACAACAACCAGAAGAGCCCAACAGGATCCAAATGGAAATGTTGCTATAACTGCTGGTTTCCATGTAGTGTTCCTCAGGCACAGCCGACCCTCAATGCCGGCAGTTTATCACACAAATACAGGGATGTCGGGGATATAGCATGGCAAGTCACGTCATCACATCAGCTACAGCCATGTTGGGTCACAATGGGATTATGCCACAGGCTCCAGAGAGGAGCAGAAAAGTGCTCTGAACAGTTGTCCATTGCTCTGTACCTAGACCTGTGTAAGTGACCCATCTTCTCTTAACTTACCTGACTTTTTTTGCAAAAGACAATTCAAGGAGGCCAGTTTGCACTATTCAATATGTGGAACTACTTGGCAGAATTAGCAGGAAGGCAACTCAAAAGTAGCCAGCATCCCTCGTGTTTAACGCATCTGTGGTTGCCTTTGGCTCGTGTGCTGATCCCCAGCCCAATCAGTTGCAGTTTATTGCTTTCAACAAAATACATTGCACAAATCATAGCAGTTTATGGATCAAAGGACTGGTTTGGCCTTCCTAAGGAGGTTACCAGGCACGTGGAAGGCCAGGATTTATTAGCTTTTTCTACAGGCAATCTGGTACAATATCATCCCGAACTGGGCCAGTCAGTGACATTAGACCTCGGGCCACGAGGGACTCATGGTCATCTCTAGGGCAGCTTGAACAGAGAAGAATCCAAGGAAGCAGGAAGTTGAATTACAGATTTTCAAGACTAGCTATGTCAACCCAAAGAAACACTATGCATCTTGATACATTTGGATGCAGGGGGAAATAAATACAGTGCAAAGTGTCATTTCCAAAAGATCATCACCGAATATCCTCCTAGGATAAGGATTCTGCTCGTTCACTTTCTTGAAATGTATCTTACTTTGTGTCAGAAACATCCTTGACATGGAGCCATCCAGAAAAATAGGGAAATGTACATCCCAATCTGATGGTACAAACTCACTCAGTTGCAAAAACAAAATGAAGCATTGACCAGGGCACAGACCCTAGAAAAAGTGTGATCTTTGGGTCTACCACACTGTGAGGGTCCAGTTTCTAGGACATCTGTTGTGCTGCCCTCCGGAGACGGTGACCATTTGGTTTTAATCTTGTTCCCTTATAAAGGTGAGGAAATTGAAGCCTGCCCCTCCCTCCCTCCCTCCCTCTTTTTCCTCTCCATCTCCACTGTGACTTTTATCTATACTTTGTGAAGATCTAAGCATTTCCCAGGAACACATCCTGTCAAGTCCAACTTCCTTATCTCTCCAAGACATGCAACATATAGATGTGGTTGTGCTATCACCTTTAGGATAGATATTTTTATTAATTTGTTGGGTTTTAATTTATTCCTTGCCTGCTTGAAGAAAAAAAGATTTTCAGTACCTTGTTTAACATGAATAAGAGGCTCCAGGATCACTCCTAAGTCCCCCATATCAAGCGTTGGTAGAATTTTTTTAATTTGCCATATTTTTTTAAAGAAAGAATTGGTCACTTGTGTTCTACTCTGCATTAAAACGAGATGCCATTAATTTCTCTTCCACATTTTTTACTCGGAAAGTCAAAACTCTTGCCCTCCCTCCCTCCCTCCCTTCCTTCCTTCCTTCCTTCCTTCCTTTCTTCCTTCCTTTCTTCCTTTTCTTTCTTTTCTTTCTTTCTTTCTTTCCATCCCTTTCTCCCTCCGTTCCTTTCTTCCTTTTACTTATCTCTGAAAATATTTTCCATGACAAAGGCTAGGAAACAGGACAAATCATGCCCAGATTTTGTGGCCTCATGTGGTCCCATGTTGTTGCTCCAGAGTTCTGTGGGGATCCAAATGATTGTGGCTTACCTCTGATGAGCTCATGTGACATAAGAATGAGGTCAGATGCTACAAGAGGGGTGCAGATGTTGAAAAGAAGAAACATGGGACAAGTCTGGAGTGAGTCAAAATATAAGACCTAGGGGTGTCTTTTTTTCAAAGAGTCAACTCATGGGATGAGCGAAGAGGGGTGCATAGTGTAATCAGCAACTGTCTTCTCCATAAAGAAAGCTCTGTCCTGGGTTTAACCTCCTCCTGGCAGACGTACCATCATCCTACTGATTCCCAGCTTTGTGAAGGCATTTTGAATTCAACCCAGATGGTTCCTTTTGAGACCAACAGTTGCCATCAGCATAGCTTGAACAAAGCAAAGCAGACCTAATTGGTCTTCACGCAGTGGGAAATGTTTCATGACTCAGACCAGTCATTGTTTGCTGTTCACTCAGCATGCTGGGTGGCTCTGGTAATATAGGAGAGTTTGTGCTTCTTGCCCGATTGTGGACATACGGTAGACACTCGACTGTAAAAGAGTTGAATGACAGGTCAAGGCAGTCCATGAAAACAGATCAGATCAACCCACCTTCAGTGTGTCCTGCATGAAAGGCATTGTGCCACGTGCTAGAGGGGCCATGAGGGTACAGCAAGACCCCTTCCCTGAAGAAGCTCAGAACTTAGTCAGAAGCCCCAAGCGTAAACTCACAATGAGTTAAATGGTAATACAAGATGTTAAAGTGCAAGCACACGTCAAGAGTACCCAACGCCCGAATGCCAAATGAATGGTCAGGATCAACGGTGTTCTAGGAACCCAGAGGAGGTCAGTTCTGAAGGTCCTGGTCAATGAGACTCTGAAGAGGCTGTGAGATGGTGACAGATGAGCGGGCTGTGACTGGGCAGAGTGGAGCCAGAAGTGAATTCCTGGTTTGAGTGGCATGGGCGGAAGCCAGGAGGGGTCGTGTGACACACGGTGAAAAGGCAGTGCTGAGCTCAGGTGCCCGGGGAAAGTGCTGGGGGCGAGGGGTGGTCATGTCAGGCAGCTTGGGTCCTGGTGCTCGGGACTGTGGACGTTTAGCCAAGAGCTTGGACTGTGCTCTGTAAGTGAGAGAGGAACCTTGGTTTAGAGAGGACCTACTGTGTGCCAGACCCTGTGCTGGGGTGGGGTGGGACAGGGAGGAGATGGAGACGGGATCATTAGGACTGTGGTACCACCGGTGCCTGATAATGTGCTGGAGGTGACGATTAATCCCCTAGTCGAGTGTAGGTAAATTCGACGGGTTGGTAAGGAGAGGAAACCTGTTAGGAGGTTTCTGCGGGAATTGTACAGGGAATGCATTTACTTTTCCATGCGTGTCCTTGCTGGGGTGGGGGGGAGGT
Source organism: Orcinus orca (assembly GCF_937001465.1). Taxonomy (NCBI): domain Eukaryota; kingdom Metazoa; phylum Chordata; class Mammalia; order Artiodactyla; family Delphinidae; genus Orcinus; species Orcinus orca. The sequence goes on along the minus strand of NC_064566.1, from coordinate 41,753,580 downwards.
GGGACAGGACAGGGCGGGGGGTCCTTGATGAGTACTAACGGGCATGAAAATCATTACTCCTAACTCAGAGCAGTGGTTCTTGTAAAATCTCTCCCCAAAGCAATGCACATGCTTACAATTTTGCATACACTTTTTTTCTAGGGGTTTGAGAATCCTTTGCAACCCCTTCGTGGACTGTGAATCCCTAGCTGAGAACCGTAACCACGCCCCACACGCTCCCTGACCCCATCTAGAGGAGGGAGCGTCTCCCAACACATAGATCTGCCACTGTACAGGAAAACCCAGGGTGATAGGGAGGCTCCCTGAGGAACAGAAAGGAGGACAGGTAGCCTGTACTTAAGGACTCTGCTGTGTCGCCCGGATTGTTTCCTTACACCTGAGAAACGATGCTGCCTGCCCTGGCTTATAGGAACCCCCAGAAAGGGGAGGCAGCTGTGGCCATGGCAGGGTGGAGCCAACTACAGAGAATAGTGACCTGTGTGAACCAGCCAGGAGGGAGCTTTCAGTGTGGCAGCATTTCCTCTAGCTCAGGCTGCGGTGATTTTATGGTTACACGAACGCCCTGCACGGAGCAGGCAGAACTCTGCAAGGAACACCTGAGAAACCCAGGAGCAATGCTTCACTTTCTATTTCTTGTTTTCCAACCAAGACAGATTCTATTTCAGATCAGAGCATAGTTTGGAGAGAAAGCAGTTGAAGCCTTGGTGCTTGGAGTAAAAATTTAACCTTCATCTTTAGGGAAAAAAAGCATATATCTTAGTTGGAGATTTTATGAAATGGAATGACAGTTATGCCATTTCACATATCTACTATCATTCATTTCAGACCTAATAGAGTTTCTTAAAGGTTTCAAGGTCAGGAACCCCTTTGAGAAGCAGATGAAAGCTATGAACTCTTAACCAGAAATGTGCACACCACACAAAATTTCATCATCCTGAATCCTGTCTGCAGACCCAAGATTAAGAACCCTAGGTTCAAGCCTTGGCCAGATCCTCTTAGATTCCAGGCGTGCAGTGATGTATAAGACACAGTCCCGGGGCCAGAGGGGCTCATAGTCTGGTGAGAGTATATAGACGTGAAGAAGTTAGAGGGGAAAGCGAGGCAGGCACTGATTAGCAGTTTAAACGTATGAGGCATTATACAGTAGAATCATGGACCCAACAATATTACAGAAACAGTGAACTGTCGGTTGTCCCTTGAGTACTAATACCAGGTGCCAGTAATCGTATTACAAAATGCTGAAAAACATGCTAAGACTTACTGGGAAAAACAAAGAGTAATTTTTCAGGAATATCAAACCCTGTGTTTTTGTGTCCTTAAGAGAAAATGATTTTTTTGGCCTAAAGATGTATTGTGAGGTATTGCCTTCACCCCAGGCTCAAGGATTAGACATACATCTTTTTGCAAGGTTAAGAAATGCCATGGACAATTTAAGCCAGAGGGAGGAACCCGTCAAGGTTCAAAAGATCCTGAAAAAAATTGATAGTTTTGTATAAAACAATTAAAGGAAATGAGAAATGGTCCTGATCATTACCCAGAATGGCTTGTCAGAGCTTCCACAACTGGGACTATATCCTGTAGTCTATTTATTTTGTCCATGTGAGTTTATTTAAGATTTTTCCAACAGATGACAAATTTCCAGCCCGTGACCCAGCAGGTACCCCTAAGGGTTTCTACTGTTGCCTCAGTTGCAGCTTATAGGCACGGCAAAGCCCCCTCCAGAGAAAAAAGAATATTTCCCTTGCCTGTGTTTTCCCGTCAGACTCCCACTGCGCTGCCCCCCATGCCCACCCCTTTGCAGCCATATCTCTCTTCAGACTGGAGTGTACTGGCAGGCCTGTTGCTTTCTTCCTACTCACTGCGAACACTGTCCCTTGCACCCCATTGAAAGTTCTACAAAAGGGCAGCATAACCTCCCACCAACCAAATCCAAGCCCTCTTTTAAGGCCTCATCTGGAGTGTTCTTCTCCCAGACTCTTCTGACCAAGGCATCCTTGCCCTCAATCCTACCTAAGCCCTTCCGTGGCTCCCCAAGGCAATATCCTGGTCAGCAGAACCTGCTCCGCCTTACCTTTTGAACTGTCCTCTTCTGTACTCCCACAATACTTTCTTCATTCCTCTTTCCATCAGGTAGTCATGCTTTTGAGAGGAGCATTCATTAGAAAACTTGACCAACGATGGTTTCAACAAATAAAGGTTTATTTATCTCATATAACAGGAAGGCTGGAGGTAGGTGACTGCTACCTAAATGATGTCATTGACAAGTGACAGCAGTTAAATGATGCCAGAACCAGTGTCTCTGAGTTTTCTTTTTCTTTTCCTCATGGTCACAAAATGGCTGCCTTGTTTCACACATTGTGGTTGTAATCAAGGCTGGAAAAAGAAGGACAGGACAGGGTGGGTCATTAATTTCTTTTATCTGGAAAGCAAAGCTTTCTCAGAAGTTCTCTCCTCCATGCTGTCAACCTTCCCTTATGTTAATGGGACCACATATGAATCACATGCTCCCTTCCCCAGCTGCAAGGAAGGATGGGAAAGTGGGAACAGGACTATCCTGATCGGCTTAGCTGGTACTACCCCTCGAAAAATGAGTGTTCTACAAGCATGGCAGATGGAAGGAGTAGATATTGGGTAGACTCTACTACTTGCTATGCAGTATTCTGATTCATATCTCTCAGGCTGTCCATTACTCAGTGTCACACATATTATATCTTGTTCATCTTTTTTTTTTTAATTTATTTTTGGCTGAGTTGGGTCTTTGTTGCTGTGCATGGGCTTTCTCTAGTTGTGGTGAGTGGGGGCTGCTCTTCATTGCAGTGTGCAGGCTTCTCATTGCGGTGGCTTCTCTTGTTGCGGAACACGGGCTCTCGGCACGTGGGCTTCAGCAGTTGCAGCTCACAGGCTCAGTAGCTGTGGCTCACAGGCTCTAGAGCGCAGGCTCCGTAGTTGTGGCACACGGGCTTAGTTGCTCCGCAGCATGTGGGATCTTCCCGGACCAGGGATTGAACCCGTGTCCCCTGCATTGGCAGGCGGATTCTCAACCACTGTGCCACCAGGGAAGCCCTGTCTTGTTCATCTTTTACCTCCAACTCCTAACACAGCTTCATGGCATCTACTCTGTTAAATAAAAACATGAGTAGATGAATGTCTGTCTGATTTTAATGACTCTCACATCTAAATTAGTTCTTTAAAAATGTAACCCAATTTTATCCTTTTCTTTTTACATTTCTCTTATGGTATGAAAGTCAATTCCTCATTATTAATTTTCCATTGGATTTTTAGGGGGTAAAATTTAAAGTTATAGAGTAATAGTATTGAAAAGACATATGATAAAGATGAGGTCTAAGATTGGACAATAATAAGAGAAAATGGAATCATAATAAGCTTGTTATCCTCAGGGTCATTCTAAGAAGAAATAAACTAAGTGCTAAAACTAGTTTTCCTCTAATTTTTGTTAAAATCAAAACCAGGGTTTTGTAGATCAACTTTGTTCAATAATGTGAATCAAAAACTCCAGAAATCCAATGACCATACAAGGTTGGGGATGGACTGTAGTCTTATTAAGAACCTAACTGACCTCTTAGCCAGATTCTGGTCATGACCTAGGCTATAAGTGTATGTACAGTGCTGCATAGAGCTGATTCCCCTGATTCAGGTTGAGAAGTCTGCCCAAAGATGGTGGCATTGCTTCCAAGGCCCGTGGATGGTGGACCTTCCGAGGAACTCTTAGGTGTGCAGCTCTAACTCCTGCAAAGAACTCATCCCTGGTTACAGACTCAGCCTCTGGGACTCCAAGTCCAGTTTCAGTGCCATCTTTCCAAGAAGTTATCATTCCTACCAATATTTCCCCCAACTCCACCTCTGGCCACCACCTCATCCCAGTCAGAAATGGCCACCTGCCTGAGTCAGGATCACACTTGTAGATGATTCTCCAGTTGGGGTTCTAACATGAATTTATGGATTTCCAGAGTCATTTGGGATTGTTCTGTCTTAGAGTGTGGCAGCGTATCATAAGCACAGTTTCTTTAGAATGGCATGACCTGGCCCTCATCTAACCCTTTGGCACCAATTTTGTGTCCAGTCTCAAGCCTGGTGGATTGCATTAATGCCAATATCCTAGTTGTCACATTACACTGAAGTTTTGCAAATTGTTAGCATTGGGGAAAACTAGGCAAAAAATGTACAGCCTCCCTGTATTATTTCTGACAATTGCATGTGCAGCTACAATTATCTCAATAGAAATTCCAAAACTTAAAAGATAAAATTCTTCCTTGCCCCTTCTGTCTTTTGTTTCAAGTCACGGGGCGTCAGACGGGGAGTTTCAGATGCGGAATCAGTTAACTTACCTCCCTCTTTGTCAGTTTTCTCATCTGTAAAACAGGGATAATATTAGCGTCTACCTCATGGGGTTGTTGGGAGGATTCAATGAATTAATATCTATGAAGCACTTAGAAGTGTGTTTAACTGTTAAATAAACAGAAAATAAATAAAAGATCTTGTACTCAACCTTGTCTTTCTGGTCTGGATCCAGTAAGTTACTAAGTGCTTATAAATTTTTCTACGACGTTTCTCTTGGATCCTCTATTTCCACTGCCCCTCTGCCAATTCAGACCTTCGGGGTCATTGCCTCCTCTTGGAGCTTTGCCAAGGTGAAGTTAGTTACTGCCCTTCTGCATCCTGTGGCTTCTCCTTTATTGCACTCAACATTGAGTTCCTGTTTCCTTTTTCCGTCTCTCTTTTTCCCTGTTGGACTAGAAGGTCCTTACTGGAAGGCACCATCTCTTACTTGTCTTTGAATCTTCAGCTCCTAGCAAAGTGCCTGACACAAAATAAGTGCTCAGTGAGTGTTTCATGAATGAGTGATAATTGAGCAGAAATAATCTCCTGGCAGCTAGATTTTTTAGAATTTACTAGATTTGCTTCTTTGCAGTAATGGTAGACAACTGTACCAGTCTCTGAACCTATAGTTTTGTGACCTTACTGTTGGACAGCCGTGGAATTCTTGTGAGTCCCGGAGATAAAGCCCTGCAGATAAGCTTTCACTTTTCTTCTCCCATGGGCACATTACCATGAGCTGCCAGGAAGCCTGTTAACTCCTGGACACAGCTCCATTTCCTGAGATCCACATAAAACCATATAAAAGATTGGTTAAGAGTCTGGATCATGGAATGCACCCAGCTTCTGTAAATATTTGCTGAGTAACATGAGACCATGATCAGATTAGCACTTGGCATCCTTGCAAAGTAAAATAAGGCAGATAGCCTCAGTTCCTGATGATGTTACCATTGCTATGACTTTAATATTTTATTCCTGCATCCTCCCACAGAATTGTTCTTTCATTGGGAAAAGGAAATAGATGTTATTTGTTATAAACTGGATCACTCCTTTGGAAAACATCCCTGACATCAGAGACAAATTTTGTAAAGTATTCCAAGAAATGTTCAGTAATAGGGATTTTACTGGAATTGGGAAGAAGGTTGGCAGAAGTAGCCTGGAGACCGCAAACCTGAACTTCATTTTAGTCATTCATTACCTCTGCCTGAAGCAGTTGATCAAGATAACGCCCTCACTCCTCCCTCCATAAGCAAAGGAGACAGACCTGACATCAATCATAATAATAGCTTTTATTTATTAAGTACTTTCATGTGTCAGGCACTTTGTTAGGGGCTGGTGATTTAACACCAGCAACAATAATGACTACCACTACTGAGTATTTACTCTGTGCAACATGCATGTCGTAAGGACCTTACATGAATTATCCCTACGTGGCAGTGACCCAGCCCCTGAGGACCCATGTGTATTCTTAATTCATTTCGTGGCCTGATCTCTCCAAAGTCCTTCAGTTTCTGAGGTCTCCTTGTCCCTTTTCAGTGAGAACAGGGATCCCAGGCCTTTTCAGCGCTAGACAGCAAACCTACAACTTAGCCAGCTCTAACTTTATTCCAACAGGCAAACTCCCCAAGGAAAAAGAACAGCAAATGAAGAAACTCATCAGACAGAAAAGAGCAGAGCATCTAAGAGATTCAGGATGGCGTTTCTGGAAATGTTCCACTTTAGGTTTAAAAGGAAACTTTTGAAATGATTAGTAAGTTATTTAGAACCTCAAGATTCTGAAGTTTGAGAAGCTAACATACTGAGAAATTTAATTTAGATTTCCTTAACACGTTCTTTCATGATAAGAGAGCATTCAGTATATCAGTATATAAATGCTATGCAACAGGACTGCCAAATTGCAACACAGAATGGGAGAAATTTGTCATTTTGAAATGCTGAGGGAATTCTTACTAACAGCATTCTCATCTTGTAAAGCTATTATTTTTCTGAACTATAATATGATTTATAAATCTCTGCTGAGTTTTATACTTCTGAGGGGAACAGACTCGAAATGAAATGTATTTTCTCAGAATATAAAATTCTCTCAGGAGTTGACCAAATGAGGAGTAAAAAGAAACATCTTCTGCAACCAAGTGTTCCAAAGTCTTGGTCTCTGCTGGCATATCTGTGGGTGAATGTTGGCATTCAGAGTTCTGGGCTCAGCTAGACTCTCTTCTCATGCCACACACTTTCCCTGGGTGACATCGGCCACTCTAAAAGCTTTGATCCTGACTTCTGCCCTAGTGACTCCCATATCCATCCTCCCCACCCCTCAAGTCTCTCCTGAGTTACAGGTCCCTGTGTCTAACTACCCCCTACGACCACCATCATGCCCTACAGATAGCTCAATCTCAAACTCTTTCCTTTCCAAACTCTGTTCCTTCTACTTGAATCCCAGGATTGCAATGATACTAACATCTATAGAAATAAGTAAGGTACAGTTCCTGCTCTCAGGAAGCTTATAATCTAGCACAGGAGATAGAAAAGTAAACAGGCAATTATAATACAGGTTAATAAGTGCTGGGTAGGAGAAGCCCAAGTGGCTATGGCTCTCATAAGGAAGAACATCTAGGCAAGACATCAATCTGAAGGAAGTAATGTCTTAGTTGAGTATGAGTTAGGTAACAGAGAGAGAGAGAGAGAGAGAGAGAGAGAGAGAGAGAGAGAGAGTGTGTGTGTGTGTGTGTGTGTGTGTGTGTGTGTGGGTGGGTGGGTGGGTGGGTGGTGTATATTGAGGAATCACAAGGAAGGACAGAAGGAGTCCCATGGACAGGAGCCCAAGGGTGTGAGATCATGAAGACAGATATAGGGTATGGTTTGGGTAGGGTGCTCAGGAGGGACTGGATAGAGATAAAGCCTGATCACCAGGGCCAGATCAGAACAAGCCTTGTATGCCACACTGGATCTGCACAGAGTTTGAAATCCAAAGGGCACGGTCTAGAGGGTTGGCCAAGCTTGGACATGGGGATATATGCTCGTCTTTTCATGGAGAGCTTCAGGTGATCATGACCCAGGCTCCGGGGAGACCCACGGAAGTCTCAGCTCTCCCCTGTGTGCTCCGTGAGATGCTAAAATAGATCCCCCCAAATCAATTCGAGGTTACATTTTATAACAATACGTTCCTCACAGTGCAGTTACACTCTTTATAGGTAATCGTGTTTAGTCCTTACAAGCACTCTGAGCCTCAGACAGACCGTGGACTTTGGCAGTAGGTGGGAGGCTTCAAACCTTGAGCATGTTACTTAACCTCCCTGCATCTCAGTCATCGCCACCTGTAAGATTAGGGTGAAAATAGCCACAAACCCTCATCTTAGTCCCTCTGAAAACAAGAGCATTTTGATAAGTTTGCTGAACTTGACCTAAACTGACGTGAAGCTATTTATAAGTTCTGTTTACTCTCGTAGTATGAATATTGTTACATTTTGTGGCAGAATATAGATCTGTTTGATCATGGGGATGTTAATGGCCTATTGTTAATGGTTAATGGATGTTAATGGCCTATTGCCATCTTAACTTCCTAATATTTGAAAAACTCTGAATTCAAAAACACATCTAGCCCAAGTGTTTTGATAAAGAGCTTGAGGATGTGTAGTACATGTAAAGCAGAAGGTATGTAAGATAATGTACACGAAGGGCCTCCCTAGCACAGTGACTAGCACATAATAAGGGCTCAGAAATTAAAACTGTTATCAAAAAGAGGGCCAACTTGACTTTATAAAACAAGGCATGAAAGAAATAGAAATATCTTAAAGGAAATATGGCCCCTCAAATATTTATAATGATAGTTTTGGAAAATCTGGGGGTGATTTAATTTTTCTAAGCATCATCATGCCTTTATATCATAGGCTTTGCCATTATTCTCCCACTCACAGCAGGAGGAAGAAAATTCAGAGTATTTGTTACCAGTGCTAGCCAAGACAGGTGATGGGAGATTCTGGGAGAGGAAACAGCACAGGTAAGGGAGTGGTGGAGTGAAAGAGGTGTTCAGACAAGGGGGATAAGCTTTGCATAGCCTAGAACCCAGGGAGCATGGCACAAAATGCCAACAAAGCCAGGGTAGTGTTTGGGGGAGGTTTTTATGAAGAGCCTTGAATACCATGGTAAGTTTGTACTTTATCCTGTAGTTCAGGTGTTTTGTTTGTTTGTTTTTTGGCCACCTGGCATGCAGGATCCTAGTTCCCCGACCAGGGATCGAACCCATGCCCCCTGCAGTGGAAGCACGGAGTCCCAACTGCTGGACCACCAGGGAAGTCCCAGATCAGGTGTTTTCAAACCATTTTATCAAGAGACTTTTATTGAAACAAAATTTGATTTGCATGGGAGCTCCGTGTACTGCAACTACATAGCAATCCGTTTTTATTCTGTGGTCCAAAGGCTCTTTTTTTTTTTTTTTTTGTGGTATGCGGGCCTCTCACTGTTGTGGCCTCTCCCGTTGGGGAGCACAGGCTCCGGACGCGCAGGCTCAGCGGCCACGGCTCACGGGCCCAGCCGCTCCGCGGCATGTGGGATCTTCCCGGACCGGGGCACGAACCCGCGTCCCCTGCATCGGCAGGCAGACTCTCAACCACTGCGCCACCAGGGAAGCCCCCAAAGGCTCTTTTAAAAGGGCAGAACTGATCATCTCACTCCTCATGGCACATTCCCCAAGGACTTCTCATCAAGCTTGGAGTAAAATGCCATCTCCCTGCAGGCTCTGGGCGATGTGGCCCTGCCCACCTCCCCAGCTCATCTCACACCTCCCTGGCTTAGCACTCGTGGGTTCTCCAGTGAGCTGCAGCCCTCCCCACCTCAAGGATCTTACAAAGCAGGCCCTCTCCTTTGCTTCTCCATCCCACTTGCCTAATTAGCTTCTAGTCATTCAAATCTAAGCTCAGCCACCTTTTCTGGGAGGAACCTTTCCTGGCTTGGTCAGGAACCCTTGTGATACACTCTCCCATACCCTGTGGATGTCTCCATTCATTAACTGAGGGTTTAGTTGTTTGATGCTTTCTCCCCACTATTCTGTCAACTTTGAGAATGGGAAGTGGCCCCGTTTGTCTTGTTCATGACAGTGTCCCTGGCCAATGCCTGGTCGCTAAGCACACCTCCAGCCATTATTGTTGAAAATACACCAGCAAATACAACAGGAAGACACATGGGAGAGGGGGCTGCTTTGGGTTGAAATGAGGTTGGAACCTTTGTTTGAAGCAAGAATGTGGGGCCTGGGATACTTCCCACTAGGTCTACTCCTTGCCCTCCACAGGGGTCCCTGAGGCAATTTCACTGGGGAACATTCTGGAAGCACTGTGGTGGGTGATGGGATGCTCCAACTAACAGAAGGCTTTGTTATTTGGCTTTGAGGCGAGTGTTCTCCAGAGTGTTCTCTTGGCCCAAAGAAACATTCTGTTTGATGGTCAACAGAACGGATAAATAATCATAGTAGCTTGTGTCAATAGGAAGTACATTTCATTCAGTTATTTCAACATCTCTTCTCTCTTGGGTGGGGAAAGACTATAAAAGACATTAATAGGCTGGCCTCAATTTTACTTTTTTGTGAAAGACTGAGTGTACAGTAGACATTTCTTTGGAAAGTCGTTTTGGCCTAGGCCCAGACCATCGAGAGAGCCACCTCTGTGCTCTGCATGCAGATCTATGCACACTTGGGCCCATTCCTGGGTCTGCGATCATGTGACACAGGGCAGCTTGTGTGACTATCCCTGGTTCAGTGTGGTCAGCTGTGATAACGTCGAGGGCTCCCTTTATCTGTTAAACAGGGAAAATCAAAGTGAAAATTACCTTTTGATTGGGTAACATTGCTGAAGAAAATCAATAGAAATGGCTCAGGATCCACCGGCACCATCTCAGTGTTGTGTCGTGGACTTTCAAATTGCTGGAACACTGGGTTTCAGGCCTCTTCCAGGCCAGCTGAAAATAAACTGCAGAGTCGTATGTCTGTGCAATCCTAGATTAAAGAGAAAATATATGCTGGCCAAAAGCAAGTCATTTTTCAACCTCAAAATATTCTTTCCAAATTCTAAGATCCTATGTTTGACATGTTTAAGAGGGAGACATAACAGCTGAAGTTGTCTTTGTTCAGAGCGTAGGAGATAGTTTCGTCTAGTCTTTCAGGAAAGATAGAGAATGACATTTTCAGAACAAATCAAAATATATTTTTAGGGTTTTATTTTCCCCTTCAGGAAGAGAAATTGACATGCTTTCCTGATTTGAATTTATTTGATCTATAAATGGCCTCAATAATTTGGTACGAAACTAGAGTAAATGAACCACTGAGAAAAGTTATTGAAAATGCTGTTAGTTCACCTCCCTACCTTAATAATAATATGAGCGCCACCAACACCACCACCATGACTAATAGTTATTGAGTGGTTTCTAGGTGTATGCTGAACTCTTGACGTACATTTTCTTATTTAGTTCTCATAGCAATCCTGGGAGGTAGATATTATTCTTAATGCCAGTTTTCCAATGAGGAAACTGAGTCACAGAGTGTTGGGGGCACTCTCCCAAAGCCACACAGCTGTAGGTGGACAAGCCGGGATCTGACATCCTCCAGACTTGCCCTCCTCACCATGTGCTTGTGTCCTCTTTCCCCACAGGGCTAGCATCGTACAGAAACGCATCATTTATTTTCAAGATGAGGGCTCTCTGACCAAGAAACTTTGTGAACAAGGTAAGGATTTGTGGACGTGTGGGTGAGAGAGGGCTAGAGACATGGAAGGTGACTCATTGAGTCCAAGCATTCAGCTGCAGGAATTAAGGCAGTTGGGCTTTCTGAGCTCCTCTGGGTTTTGTGTCCTCACGTAGCTCCAGTTTTTAATCTGGCTGTGTGCTGTGGGTAATTGGATCTGCCTTAAACTCTAATTACTCAGCTTGATTCCCTGGGTAGGAGATACGTACCTTATATTGGTGTCGTCGTCTCCTTATTTTTGTGAAACAGTGATTATTCTGAAGAGGTTCCTTGGAATAATTCACAGGACTTAATTAAGGAACGCACCATTGTGTACCTTTAAAAAGTCTGTTAACAGTTGTCTGGAGTAATCACCAGCAGGAACTTTTGGGGCACCCAGGCAGGAAGGGGGGGATTTTCTCTAGGGAAACGGGGATGTCCAGGGGTCATTGACGTTGTGATCTCACCTCATTCAAGGATCTCGTCCTTGGATGTGCAGGCTCATCAACTCCCTCTCCTTGAACGTGTTCTAACGAAGCTTATAGGGACCAAGTAGACGGAGGAGGTTGGAGCAGAGTCCTGGATTCAGATTCAGCTGACTTTCAAATCCTGCCTCTGCCCTTCCTCGTCATGCAACTTTTTTTTTTTTTTTTTTTTTTTTTGCGGTACGCGGGCCTCTCACTGCTGTGGCCTCTCCCATCGCGGAGCACAGGCTCCGGACGCGCAGGCTCAGCGGCCATGGCTCACAGGCCCAGCCGCTCCGTGGCATGTGGGATCTTCCTGGACCGGGGCACGAACCCATGTCCCCTGCGTCGGCAGGCGGACTCTCAACCACTGCGCCACCAGGGAAGCCCTCGTCATGCAACTTAATGTATGTAAAATAGTACTGTGCCTCCTTGGTACATAGTAAATATATATATTGATATGTATATTGATATGTACACATACCTATATACACGCATACATATACACGCTTATATACACACATACATACATATATACACATACATATATATATATTATATATGTGTATGTGTTAGCTATTGTTATCTACAGCCCAAAGCTTATTTATTAATCTACCATGAAAAATTAAAGTTTGAAACATCCAAATGTGTTTAGAAGTCATTAGAGAACTAAATAAACATGGAAAATGTTCTGAATTTATACATCTTCACTCTTTCATTTCTATTAATTTGTGCAGACTTTTTTTTTACATTTAGAACAATTTGCGTTTTCAGAAGAAATCATTCTATTTCTAGCAAATCGTAAGCTACTAAGAAAAAGAAAAGTTGATAAAGGTCTTCTGGGAAAATAATAATAAGAGCTATTTTCTTTTAGTGCCTGCTACATGCCAGGCACCATTCTAAGCACTTCACATGCCTTAATCATGTAATCTGCATAACAATCCTACATGGTAAAGACTATTATATCATACCTATTTTATAAATGAGAAGCCTGAGACATGAAAAGTTTAAAGAGCTCACTCAGCATGATACACCTAGTGGGGGAGGTCAGAGTTTGGACCTAGGAGCCATTGCCCTAACCACTGCCTTTCTATCAGAGTGTCTACCTCCCAATTCAGTAGCTTGGATTGTTACTTTGAGTAGATCAAAGCATAGGTCTCCCTATAGATGAACTGGAGCAGAAACTAGGTCCTATGTGGAGGACTTCTTGGAGAGCATGGAAGGAGCTAAAGGGTGAGAGAGTTGGCTGCCCTGCATTAGTGTCATGCCTGCCAAAGGCGCCAGAGAGCTGCAACCTGTGGGCCAGCGCCCTGGGCAGTTTCCAGGTGGGCATCACCATGCATGGCTGTTGAGGCTTTCCTGTATTTCATAGTCCACAGATTCACTTAGCCTTTCCCCAGATCCAGAACTTCTCAACTCTTGAGGCTCTTGGTTCCTAATGGACAAATCCCATCCCTGCCCAGCCTCCATGAGATGACATCCAGGTCCTGTGGGTTAGAGTTGTGGCTATTCTAGCTCACCTCTTGGTTGGCTAATCATGGCCACTGTGGTGAGGTTTTGTTAGTTTGACTCTCAGAGGACAGCCTTATTTCCCAGATTCGAGGGTACCTAGAAGACACTTCACCGTCAGCCCCATGTACTGACAGCAACCATCAACTAAATTGCACTTTCCAAAGCCTCAGTCCTGATGTTGTGAAAGCCTTGTCTAAGCTATGAATATGCTAACATTCTGCAGATACAGTGTCAATAAAATGACCTTGCAAATCTCTATTGGTTACCACTTCTGAAGCAGAGATCCTATCAAAATGACTAAGCACGAATCTGTATAAGAAGACCTCTTTCCAACAGCAACTTTGTGGACAAAAAAAGACCCGGCAGGACCTGGGCTATAGGATCATTAGGTGCTGTTGTATATGATCCCTGGAGACAGCAGACCCATGAGGAAATCCATCAGTTAGCAAAGCAGATCCTGTACAGAAAGTCTTTAAGATATAAGCATAGAGCAAAGGGATTTTTCTTAAATGTGTATGCCCACTTGATTATCTCCAGCTCTTTCATTAAGGTATTCATAGTCTTTGTTAAGTCAAATCAAATCTATCAAGGAAAGGAAGAGAGAAACTAGTGTCTATTATTTTTTTCCCCAGTTGAAGCTATTTATCCATAGGGGAAAATTAAGAATTGCACAGATTAAAAGCAATGGCAATCGTTATTTTTTAAAAGAAACATAAAACATTAAGCTACTTACAATTAAAAACAGAGGAACATAAAATATTCCAAAAGGTGACCTATAATAAACAAATGCACACATATACTCACTTTAATACCATGTCATAGACAATTAAGGGAGAGAGACAAAGAGAGGAAAAGATGAAGGGAAAATCAGAGATGAGAGGAAAATGTGGGCAGAGAAGGGATCATGAGAAAAAGAAGACAAGGGAAGAGGAGCAAAGAATAAAGGATGACAGTAGAAAAGAAAACTGATGGATTAAGAGTAGAAATGAGGGGGAGGGGACAGCTTGGGAGATGCTGCAGGGCCTGCAATTACCTGTATTGGGCAAGCCCTGCACTGTTAGGAGAAGAGGGGTAAGTTAACGCTTGTTATCACTTCCCTTTGAAAACCTGATTCATTTTCAGTGGGCTTTTTCTCAGTAGGAAACAGTTATGTCTGTTTTTATTTTCAAACTTAGAAATTTATTTTTTAAATGGAAGCTTATTTTCCTTTGGAATTCCAAAAGGTTTATTATAAATGCATTCCCTTGAACCCCTGGGCGCATCTTTAAGTTCACTACTTATATCTGAGAGCCCTTTTGATAAGGTAAAGCTACCAGTTTGCCTTATTTTGGTTTTTTGAGAGATTATTGCTGCCTCCTTTACAGCACCGAGTAGTTACAATTGAAACCCCAGCAGGTATCTCTTAGCTCGGAATTCCTTTCTCAAAACTAATTTAGTTTTTTTTAACAACATAGGTGATCATAATGGAAATGTGAAAAGGAAGAACCTTCAGGAGTTACTCATATACGCTACCTTTCCTGAAATATAGTCAACAGGGCTTGTCCCTTAAGTATCAAAGTGGCTCACACAGGCATCAGATCTGGACTTCGTGTACATGAGGCAGTGGGAAGATTTCTCCTAACACAAACAACGCTCTAGCCTCTTCTAGTGTACAAAAAGTAGGCAAACAATGATTTCTGTTTGGGGTGGCTTCAGATCTCTTCTTTAGAGATTCTGGAGCCATGTAGGGAGGTAATTTTTCAAATGTACCATTCTTCATTTGAAAAAGCAAAAAGAGAAACACACACCAATTCCTCTCATTGGTGTTTATGCAGACCTATCCAGCAGAAGGTCTCTCCCGCAGTGATATAGTGTAGAGGTTAAGAGCATGGGCTGTGGACTCAAAAAGACCTGAGCTCCAGTTCTGCCTACACCACTTACTAACCCTGTGGCCTTGGCCTGGTCACCTAATGTGCCTCAGTTTCATGATCTATAAAATGGGGTTAACCAAAGTCCTGACCTCCTAGGTTTGTCAGGATCAAATGGGACAATATATGGAAAGGGATCAGCACGTATGAAGACTCTATACAATATAGTTCTTATTACAATATCCCATACTTTTGTCTCCATCCTCAAACCCAGAATTCGCTTCTTCCACCCATCACTGGTTTTGCATATTCAAACCAAATGAACCCAGTGAATTCCATAAGGAAGACTTGTAAAATGCTCTTCCTAACACTCAAAAAGATTTTTATACTCTTTGTTGCTGCTCTTTATATAATAGTTAAGAATAAATGTCCAACTTGCAAAAAGAGAGAGAACATTTATGTTAATACTTCCAGAGGAAGCAAAGAAAAAGCAATTGCAGCAAGTTGCATCTGTAGACATTGTTTCATCTTGCAGGAAGCAGAACAGACCAAAAGCAACAATGCACAGTTAGGGGTGTGGGCTTGACAGTCGGAAATACTGAATTTATTCATGTAATCTTTCTCCACTTATCAGCTATTCGCAGTTAAAAGTGGGGGCGGATTGGGAATCTTGAGTTTTTCCCGGCTGCTTCTATGCTCAGAAGTAAACCTGAATTTATGGACATATTCCCAAACCCCCAACCCTCCCAGTAAACTCTCTGAAAGCTTGATAAGAAGTGACGTGACTATACATGCACATCTTTTTAGAAATAATTTTCAGCAGTTCTTCACATCCCTCTGCTTGTTCTCATTTCTCTCCTTCAAAGCTTTTTCTGGTCCTGGCAATTTGGCCCCAGAGAATATTCCTTAGAGAAAACACACAGGCATATTCCTCTTAAAATTTGGTGGAGAAATCCTGTTGTGGGAGGGGTGGGGAAGGAGATTTGGGCCCAGAAAATATATCAAGATGGACCACCATCCCAAATATTCTACCTTATTGGTCCCATAGGTCTCCTCACATTATTAGAACAAAAGTTCTGATGTTTTTTTAATTTGCAAAATATATAGTTATCACCCTTAGAGGTATATAAAATCCTTTATAGCTGGACCTGGTTCTGAGTTATTAATCGGTGAAAACTGTACCTCATCTTCTTTTCCCAAGCCTTCAAGACAGAACGAGACCGAGATGGTGCTGTCCTATAAATGACTCAGCGCTGCTTCCTAACTTGGTGACTTTCCTGACTCTTTCAGACTCCACATTTGACGGGGTGACTGACAAGCCAATCCTAGACTGCTGCGCCTGTGGAACTGCCAAGTACAGGCTCACATTTTATGGGAACTGGTCTGAGAAGACACACCCAAAGGATTACCCTCGTGAGTAGAACAGCTTCCTTATGGGTTGGGGGAGAGGGTATTACAAAGTTCTGGTTGTGGGATATACTAGCTTCTCCTTCTTACCAATCAATGCCTTCATGAAACACATTCCAAGAAAGCGAATTCATCAAGACAGGCAGATATAATAGTCGGATGCTTTCAGCTTCTTTGCAGAGCATTGGTCTAAGTGTTTTCTTATCTGTGATTTTAAAAAATATTCCTGAGGTCGTGCTGCTTCTCTTCAGGTCAGATATTTGGTAACCTCAGTGCTCCTGAAGTGGCTCTGTCCATACAACCAGCCTATTTGTTCTGGAAAGAACTGGCAAGAGGGACCACCTGCTCTTGACTGCGCAGGCCAAGGTCAACAAATACTCAACATCCTCAACCATAGCGTGTATTGGTAATATATCAGAGACCACCTTAGAATCCTTATTACACCGTGCTCCAGGTAGCCAGTACGAATCCAGGAGAGTTGTCAGGCAACCCCAAACTTGCTGTTTTAGAGTAAATCCTTAATCAGGACCCTACCAACTCCCTTTTATCAAACAGTGGTCTCATCAAATGCCTAACATGTGGCAGACACTGTGCTAAACTCTAGGGATATGAGAGTGAATAAAAAAGACACAACCCATGTTCTCATGCAACTCAGAGATTAATGGGGAGACGGACACTAATTAAATAATCACACAAATGATATGAAAATTATAACTATGAATAGTGAGCTTACTGAGTGGCAAGCAGTTTTACATATGTTGTCATTTCATCCTCAAAATAACCTTTTGTGGGCTTTTGTGAATGAGCTCACTGGAGATCACAGAGATATCACGATTTGCCCCTAGTCCAACGTAAGTATAATCGTCCCTTGGCATTCGAGGGGGATTGGTTCCAGGACTCCTACAGATACCAAAATCCGTGGATGCTCAACCCCGTATATGTGAAATGACGTAGTATTTGCATAAAACATAGGCAGATCCTCCCGTATACTTTGTCATCTCTAGATTATTTATAATATCTAGTACCATGTAAATAGTTGTAAATGCAATGTAAATGCTAGGTCAGTAGTTATTGTGTGGAAAATTCAAGTTTTGTTTTTTGAGACTTTATGGAATTTTTTTTTCAAATATTTATGACCCGTTGTTGGTTGAATCTGCGGATGCAGAACCCTCAGAATGAATGGCTAATGGTAGTGGATCCAAGAGGCAGAAGGGGTTTGTCAGGCTCCTTGTCCTGCCTTTCATTTGGATTGCCTTTGAGACCCAGTGTAGCCCATTCTTTCTAACTGTGGGTGGCAGGATGTCCATGTGTGGCACTGAGCGTGTTTTGGTTCATTGTGTGTTTTAGTCTTGTTCACTTCACTTTGGAGTTGCCGCAGCTGGGAGAGAACAGGGAGGCTGGAGAAAGAAACTAAAAAGAGGGTTTTGGGCCAGCCCCAAAGGGAGGGGGGCAAAGGGTACGTGGTTGGGACTTAAGAAGACCCACTCTAGACCATAACCTCCATGGTCCCCAAACAGCCCACCCAGAGGGGACTCCATTTCTTGGCAGATCAAGAACCTTATGGTTTAATTTTAGCCACATGTAATCAAGGCTGGAGATCTTAGAAGCCTCATATTAGTTCATTCTTCTGACTCTGGGATTCAGCTTGATCTGCTTCAGCTGATGTGGGAGACCTGTGTGAACAAACTTGGACTCTCTGCCTGGAGAGGAAAAAACCACTTGGAACAAGCATGATGGAAAAAATTTCCTCTAGTGCCTCCCATCCACTAACCCAGAGGAAAGAAAATGTTAGGGGCCTATTACTCATCTTTTGTAATCCTAAGGCGTTTCTTGCTCTTTTCTGTTCTGACACTGTTATTTCCCAGAATTTTTTTAAGGGTACAGACCATTGTTTCTGGGTCTTTAGGCCAAATCAAGTACAAAGCTATACAGAATTTCTGCGGAGTTGTTGGGAGTTTCTTAATATGTATAGCAGACGTGTGTTTCAAGTACCTCAAAATTGTTTCATTGTCAGATGTCAGAGTGTGTCCTAATTTTTGGTTGGAAAAAAGTTGGTCACTATGTTCAGAAGAGCATTTATCACATCATACTGTAATTATTTCTTCAGGAGCCTTTCTTCTCCACCAGACTGAGAAGTCCTCCAGGACAAAAGCCACGACATGCTCATCTTTCATTCTTAGCGCCTGCAAGTGCCTGGGGCCTTCCCAAGTACTGGGTACTGATTGTTGGACTCAGAGTGGCATTCACCATGACCCGGGAGGCAGATTTTTAGCCCACATTAGTCACGATGGTCAGTATCAAGCAGGGACAGGACCAGACTTTCCCTGGAGGGAAAGGGATGGACTTGGGCACTAGGGGCACTGGAGACAATTGGAAGGGCACAAAAAGGTGCCCTTCAAGGTCTAATCAGGACCATGAGAATTCAATATTCACAAAAGTGATTTCTGCCAATCTTAGGTAATAGACGACTTTCATTTTACCCCTCCAGGGATGATTCTGTCTTGATAACCAACCCTGTCCATTTAGCCCAATTAAGTCATGACACTTCTCAACGGTAGTGCAAGCTGATAACATGACAGGTCCTCCTCTTATTAATTACTCGTCCCAAATTCCACTTTCTCTGCAAGCATCTCAGAGCAGGGCCCTTTTTATGGGCTTAAGAATTATTGAGAACTCCAATATGCTTTTGTTAATATGGATTGTATCTCTCAATATTTCACCATCTCAGAAATTAAAACAGAACATTTTAAATATCACTTATTATTTAACTTTAAAAGTAACATATAATGAATTAGCAGTGATTAAATTATTACATGTTAACATATTTTATGAAAATAACTATATTGTCCAAACGAAAGAAATTTAGTAAAAAGGGCATCATTGTTTTACATTTTTGCAAATCTCTTTAATGCCTGGTTTAATGGAAGACACCTGGATCCTCATATTTGCCTCTGCATTTAACATGTTGTGGCATTTTTTTTTTTTTTGGCTTAAGTATATGAGAAAATTCTGTCTCACACAGATATGTAATTGGAAATGGGAAGAATATTTAAATAACCTTTTCAGATAATTACAGATAATCTTCTTTGATGCTACACCAAAACTCTGCAAATGATAGTTTCTTAAAGGAGAATTACAATATAGAATGTGAAACCGTATCAACGAACTTATACTCTGTTACATTAAAATGCGTTGCTTTCCGCTTGCCCTTTGAATGCATCTTTCACAAATGAATGATTTTATAACATCATCTATTGGTCATCTGGAAAATATTGGTTTACTGAGTTATGCAGATCATCCAGATATTGAGACATTTCATTATGCAACATCAAAAATCATATTCGTTTAAAAAAATCGTATTCATTAAGATCACTTCCAATTTCATCAGTAAAGTGTTTAAGTATTGAAAAGCTATCAAATTCATGGCGGTGGATACAAGTTTCCCAAGATCCCAAGTTTTGCTTGAAAGCTCAAATTTTATCATTGACAGCAAATACCATCAGGTGTTTTTCTTGAAGTGACAGGCTTATTTCAATTTTTAAGAAAATGTATGCCAAATTCTTAAGGCTGAATAACCATAATCTGTCATTTGTTCTTTCAAGTAAAAATTATGTTTTATGACAATGAAATTGTCCAGCTTGCACCTCAAGGAATTGCACAAGTGCTTTTCTTCAAGACAGTCCCAGTGCTCAGTATATAGCAGAAGGGCTTTATGTGTATTTCCCAATTAGTCACGCAGAATAATAAAAACATGTGGACTCAAAGGTAGAGAGTTAATAACATTAATAATGTTTATTGTTTCATCAAGGCCATTCGTAAGTGAAACTGACTTTTGGGGTTTTTGTTTGCAGCAAGTCCCTGGCAGTGAGGAATACATTAATGACTAATACAGTGCAAGGCCATTGCCTTGACCCGCACTGAGTGCCAGCAGTTTGACTCATGATTGCTTTTGCCCCGTCAGTGTTGATGTCGACACATTACAAAAGGCAAATTTTGTCTTAGTATTATTATGAAAATAGTTTTCACCTCGTAGGTCCCTCTGGAAGGGCCGGGGGCGGGGTGGGGCGGTGTGGGGGGGGTGGTCCCAAGGGTCTGTAACCACGCTTGAGAACCTCTGCAATAGGATAAGGTAGCAGCCTAAGGGGTCTGTCCTTCAGTCATCTTTGGGAACTTGCCCTTGAGAATTCACATTGGACTCTGCACCCTGTGCTTTCAGCCCTGTCTTGTGGTGGGTCACATCTGCAGGTGGCTCTTCTCAATCATTATACAAACTGGTCTATTCCAGATGCTGTTTCTGGGGTTCCCTCTCTTGGAAAACAAAGTATTCTCTGTATCCATGATACCCCTCTCTCTTGGAGGAGCTAGGCCTGAGGTAAGGAAGGCAGGAAGATGGTATAAATGACCTCTGGCATTCCCTCCGATTGTAATGCCATAAATCACTGCTGGCCATCTGGAAATACTGAAATCTTTTTTTTTATTCATTCAATCATTAATTCATTTATTTGCTAAGTGAAATCTTCTTTTTTTTTTTTTTTGCGGTATGTGGGCCTCTCACTGTTGCGGCCCCTCCCGTTGCGGAGCACAGGTTCCGGACGCGCAGGCTCAGCGGCCATGGCTCACGGGCCCAGCTCTGCGCGTGCTCTGCGGCATGTGGGATCTTCCCGGACTGGGACACGAACCCATGTCCCCTGCCTCGGCAGGCGGACTCTTAACCACTGCACCACCAGGGAAGCCCAGGGAAATCTTTTTAAAACACTACTAAGTGAGTGGTATCTAGAAATCCATTTGAAGGCTGGATCATGCAAGTTTTACCTCCTAATTTTATAAGTTAAAAAAAAAAAAAACCCAAGCACCAAAAAAAACACAAAAAAATTAAGGGCTCAGGTCACGTAGCCAGAGAGAATTCAGAACCAAAATCAAAGCTCAGATCTTCTGTTTCCCTTTTGCCTTCCTCTGGGGGCTGTCACAAGGCAGTCTTCTCTCCTCTGCAGTAAAATTAAATCTCTCATTCACAAAGCATCTTTTAATAAGGCCCTGCTATACCACCATGGTCTCAACTGCTACCAAATTCTGAATAGCTTGGCCGCACTCTACGAAGACCTGGGCTGTGGAGAGCATAACTTAAGAAATCAGAGGTCTGGATTCGCTGAGCCTGAGCTGAGCTCCGGAACCCTGCAGTGTTAGGAGAAGGGCATGCCCCCCAGGGTCTGTCCTTGGTACTGCGAGTCTGTTGTGCTCCAGGAGCTTTTGTTCTTTACAAGAACATGGTGACCAGGCAGTGTTACCGCATAGGGATGTCCCAGGGGCTGGAGATATGCCCAGTCTTCACCAGGAGATTGGGAGTTGCCTAACAGATGCTGAGTCTCTGCTCTCTTACTCTGAACACAGCGTCTGAGTTTTTGACAAATGCTTCTACCCCACAGAGACTCTGTAA
The DNA here is from genome assembly GCF_937001465.1 of Orcinus orca. Taxonomy (NCBI): domain Eukaryota; kingdom Metazoa; phylum Chordata; class Mammalia; order Artiodactyla; family Delphinidae; genus Orcinus; species Orcinus orca. The sequence goes on along the minus strand of NC_064566.1, from coordinate 41,731,878 downwards.
TCTCCCGTGACAATGTCAACTGCATAACTTCCCCCATTTTTGATATAGCGTCGATTTTAACACCATTTGACAAATACACATGACGAAAGGGACTTTTTTTTCCAGGAGCCAATTATTTTTTTCATTTGGCAATACATTGCCTAGAATATAAACATGGCCACTGGAATACTCTATAGAATCAGTTAGTTTTACCATGAATTCAGCCATCTTTTCCATTGGGTCACTTAATTTCTAAAAATTATTAATTCTTAAATTCAGTCACATGAAAGACTACCATTCTAATACTTGGCCACTGCTTTCATTTCTTCATATATTCAACTGTGTACAGAGTTTCTACATCACATTTGAACACATCATGTCCTACTTTTTGCATTTGATTTTGTTTCCATAGTCATTTATTACATCAGCTTTCTCTGAACCACTTATCTAACTGTTCTTTTATTGAACGTTTAGGTGATGTTAGGTCTTTTGCTAACACAGAAAGCACTGCAATAAAAACCTTCCTTCTAAAAAAAAAAAAAAAGGCTTCCCTGGTGGCGCAGTGGTTGAGAGTCCGCCTGCCGATGCAGGGGACACGGGTTCATGTCCCGGTCTGGGAGGATCCCACATGCCGCGGAGCGGTTGGGCCCGTGAGCCATGGCGGCTGAGCCTGCGCGTCTGGAGCCTGTGCTCCGCAACGGGAGAGGCCATGGCAGTGAGAGGTCCGCATACTGAAAAAAAAAAACAAAACAAAACTTCCTTCTTCAAGTCTTCCTCCATTCTTCCACCTTCCTTTGAATTCTTTCCTTGAAATAATTTCCCAAGAATAAGACTGCTGGATCAAAGGATATGGACTTTTTTTTTTGGCTCTTGAGACATTTTGCCAGATGCTTCTCCAAAACATTTGTATCGATTTCACAATGTTAAAAATAATGAATAAGTACATCTGTTTCTCCCAGCCTCTTTAGCATCCAATATAACTTTTTTCATTTGGGTTTGGCCAATTCATGGTTATAAAAAATTAATCTTATTATTTTAAATTGGCATTGGTTTAATTACTAACACACTTGAACCTTTTTTCATGTTTTGTCTTTAAAGCCACTAGAGTGTTGGCAAGAATCAAGCTTGATTTTGCTCATTTACCTCTCCAGGCCCTAGCTCATTGTCTGGCACATTGAAAGCCTCTCAATAAATAGTGTTGATGAATGAATGAATGATGAGAAGCAGTTATGAAATGAGCAAGGAAGAAACTGGAGGGAGATGAACAATGAAAAAACACTGAAGAGGTTGGGGCAGGAGAGAGAGAGGACCTTATGTGGCTGCTGAGTGGGACCACATTGGAAGGGGCAGGTAGTGTAAGGCAAGATGGGTTAGGAAGATATTGCAATGATGATGGTAGCTCCAACTAAGGCAGTGGATGTGGTGATGGAGAGAATGGATAGTTTTGAGATGCCTTTTAGAGGGAGATTCTGTCATGGATTAGATGTGGAGGAGTGAGAGAGAGAGAGAGAAGCATCAACGCTGACAAGCCAGGTTTCTGGCTTGGAGATGGAGGTACTCTTTCTTCTTAAAATATTCCTCGATATTGTCTTTCTATTTTATAAATGATTGTGAAATCGTTTTTATCAAGTTCTGTAAAGGATCCTGCCAGAATTTTTAGTGGGATTGCATTAAATCCTCAAATTACTTTGGGAAGAATTGTTAGCTTTATAATATTTAGCTTGCAGAGTTTCTTCCCATTTAAGAATAAGACCATTTGTGGGTTTTCTTAGTCCAGTTCCTAGAACAGTGATGAGCCACATGTGGACCACAGCCCCCTTCTCTTGATCTAACTTCAGAAACAATTAAACATGCAACAAACAATAATTCTACTTCTTCCCATCAGCACTGGGAAATCTCTTTCCAAGCTGAGTAATGGTGCCCATCAGAGTTTCCCAGCTGTGCCACCACCAGGCTGAGTCACAAACAGAGTATGTTGCCAGGAAATAGAATTTGTTACCAAGCACATGTGTCATGACACCCCGTTTCAATGAAAGAAGGACTAAAGAGAACAGATTAAATAGTTTCTTCTCCCTTTTCTCCTCCCTTCTCTCCATCTCTCTGGGAAGTCTCATGGCAACAACTCACTATTGTATGGATTGAGATCAGAGAAGGACAAATCAACAATCTGGTCTTCCCGTTAAACATGCAGATTGAATACACACATTAATCACTGATCTTTCCTCAAATTCCATAAAAATAACACGAGGAATATATATGTATCCACAAAGACAAGAAAAGAGGAAAGAAGGCCACATCATACAAGAGATATCGTCAGAATCTGGGAAGATGAAAGACAGATGGACAAGCGGCAGCTGCCTAGCAGAGCAAGAGAAGATGAATCCTAAGTACCTGCACAGAGGGTAGTGTAGAAGGACCGAGCCTGTTCATTGTACAGAACACAGGAACAGAACCACATGCTCGGCACAATGAATGAAAAAGTGCTCAACACAACATCATGAAAGTTTAGAATAATGGGGAGAGGGACAACCCTAAAAGCATTCAGAAAAATGGGTAACAAAGGATCAGACCTCTTTAGAGCAACACAAAGGTACACAACAATGGAATAATATCAAACTCCAAGCTCGTGGTTATAAATTCTCAGGGGAGATCTTTTGTTCAGCCCAGAGTCTAGGTGGAGACAGAGAAGCCCTCTTGTCATCTCCATGTGCTAGTTCAGTTTCTTTCTGGATCACTTTTTCACTGAAAGTTTATTTTGTTTTGATAAGAGTGTGTGTAATTTCTGCTTTTCTGTATTTACAGAGTTTTGTTTTGTTTTGTTTTTAATAACCTCACATATGTTTACTTTAGAAAGCCTTTTATCTTCTTCCACGCCAGGTGCCAAAGGATATGTTCCTTAATTTATGGCACACGAGCATCATTGGTCCATGTAAGGTCCCTCTGGCTTTGTTTTGTTTCATTCCATCTATCCCACATTTATTGTGATTACAGTCATGTTAAAAACTTTTTTCTGCCATCTTATTTTATATTTTTTGAAACTACTTCCTTTCTTTCCACTGAGTTAAGTTTTATCCTGCTGGCTTAAAGTTATTTGACTCATTTTTTTTGTTCTTATGGTGGTTGCCCTTAATTTAAGACACATGCTTGTGTTTATTTACCTCTGTTGATTTCATAAGCATTTTAATATTTATATCTTCCCTGAACAAAAAACAAGAACATTAGCATGCTCTCATTCCTTTGGTCTCTATGATCCCTGTACCCAAATATACACTTCGTATTGATTATTTGCTAGAACTTTACTTCTGACTTGTTATGGATATTTTCTTTTCTTATTGCAGGAAGTTGATTTACTATGTTGTGTTAATTACAGCTGTACGGCAAAGTGATTCAGTTATATGTATATACATTCTTCTTTTATATTCTCTTCCGTTATGGTTTATCATAGGGTATTGAATAAAGTTCTCTGTTCTATACAGTAGGACCTTGTTGTTTATCCATTCTATGTATAAAAGCTTACATCTGCTAACCCCAGCCGCCCACTCCACCCCTCCCCCAACCCCCTCCCCCTTGGCAACCACCAGTCTGTTCTCTGTGTCCACGATTCTGTTTCTGTTTCATAGATAGGTTCATTTGTGTCATATTTTAGATTCTACATATAAGTGATATCATATGGATATTTTCTTTTTCCTTTCTTTAGTCTTTGCTTTTTTACACGACCATAAGCTTCACTGAAGTTTTGATCGCCCATGGCTTTTTAGTATTTTTCATATTGAGTACTTCTTACAAGAGTATTTCCATAGCAGGTCTTTGGAAAGGCAAACCCCCTAAGGCCTGACGTGCCTGAGAATATTTTTATCGTGCTGTCACATTTAAATAGCATGTGTCACAATATGAGACCTAGGTTCAAAAAGCTTTTCTTTCATACATTGGATTCTTATATTCAGCTGTTAAGAAGTCCAATGTCAATCTGATTTTTGGTTTTTATCTGGGTGATCTACTCTTTCTGCATTTCAGGTTTTTTTTTTTTTTTTTTTGTGGTACACGGGGCTCTCACTGCTGTGGCCTCTCCCATTGTGCAGCACAGGCTCCGGACGCGCAGGCCCAGCGGCCATGGCTCACGGGCCCAGCCGCTCCGCGGCATGTGGGATCTTCTCGGACCGGGGCACGAACCCGTGTCCCCTGCATCGGCAGGGGGACTCTCAACCACTGCACCACCAGGGAAGCCCTGCATTTCAGTTTTTTAAATTATATCTTTGATGGTCTTAATTAATTCTTAATTTCTTAATTTTCACCATTAATGTGACCAAGTGTGGATTTTTTCTTTTTGAAAAATACTTTTCTACTCTATGAATCCTTTAAATATGATGTCTTGCCTCTTCCTTTAATTCTGGGGGATTTCTTTTCTTCCAAATATTTTCTTTCCTTTTTTTTCTCTTTCCGAGCCTCCAGTGACCAAGATGTCACTTCTACTCATCTCCATATCATCTAGGTTTTACTTTAAATGTTCTCTCTCTAAATGTTCTCTCTCTTCATACTTTCTGCCACCTTCTGGGAGCGAGTTCCTCACTTTTCTTCGCCACATCACTCCCTTCTTCAGTGCTAACCACCCTGCTTTTTATCCCCACTACTGTGCTGCTTGTCTTAACCGTTGTGTGGGGGTGGTTTTTGTAAACTTTTGTTTTGAAATCATTTCAGATTGATGTAAAAGCTGGAAAGACGGTACACAGAACCCCTTATTATCTTTCACCCAGACTCTGTAATTGCCAACGGTTTACATTTGCTTTATCATTCTCTCTCCATAAATATATATACATTTTATGTTTTTCTAAACTTCTGAGAGTGAGTAGAATCATGCCTGCTCCATTACCTCTATATACTTCAGTATATATTTCCTAAGAATAAGGACATTCTCTTACAAAATTACAATACATTCATCATTAGCATTGATAAAATACTATTATCTAATCTACATACCTTGTTCAAAGTACACTAATTGTAGTGTTCTTTATGGCAGTACTATACAATACCAGTATAATGCAAGCCATAAAATTGAACCAGAAGGGCTTCCCTGGTGGCACAGTGGTTGAGAGTCCGCCTGCCGATGCAGGGGACACGGGTTCGTGCCCCGGTCCGGGAAGATCCCACATGCCGCGGAGCGGCTGGGCCCGTGAGCCATGGCCGCTGAGCCTGCGTGTCCGGAGCCTGTGCTCCGCAGCGGGAGAGGCCACAACAGTGAGAGGCCTGCGTACGGTAAAAAAAAAAAAAAGAACCAGAAATGTAATTTAAATGTTCTAGTGCCTACATTAAAAAAGTAGAAAGAAGCAAGTGAAATTAATCTTAATAATAAATTGTATCTAAGCCAATATCGCCAAAATATTATCATTCCTACATGTAATTAATATAAAAATTTATAATCGAGATATTTTACATTCTTCTTTTCATTCTAAAACCCAGTGTGTATTTTATAATTAGAGCACATCTCAATTCAGACTAGCCTCATTTCAATTATTCATTAGCTGCATGCGGCCAGTGGTTCCCACAGTGGACAGCACTGCTCTGTAGCAAATGAAAAATACAAAATCTGGTCCTGGATCCAATCCAGGATCACACACTGCATTTACCTGTCATGTCTCTTTAGCCTCCTTTAATCTGGAGCAGTTCCTTAGTCCTTCTTTTAATTTCATGACAGTGACATTTTTTGAGAGGTCTAAGCAGTTGTAGACGCTCTCAGTTTGGAGTTATCTGATGTTTCCTCGTGATTAGATTCAGGTCGTGCATCTTTGGCAGGGATACCAGTAAATATTTGTTATAAATATTTGTTAAACACCCAATTTACATTTGGTTCTTTTTCTTTACTTCTTGTTCTTGCTTTCTATTACAACATACCCCCTATGTCTTTGAGGGTATGTATTATGCTTACGTTAAATTTTCGGTCCATCTGTTGCATGCAATTAATGTGCTTCGTGTTTAGTTTGCTTTCACTTTTACTAGTTGTACCCTTTGATATCTAGTTATTGTGGCAGATGGTCTTAACGTTTCTCTGATGATTTAACCATTAGGCCTGTTAATATGTGATGAAAGGGCCAAATCCTAAGTGGTATCCCTTCAGATGTGTTTAAGGGAAAGAAAAAGGATGAGACCAGGGAAGAAAGCTCAGGCATCACATCACTGCTATCAACTCCTCCACTTGCTTCCATTCCACTGGGTATCTTCTCCAATCAGGGGTTCATCCGGACGCTCGACACGAAGCAGGAATAGGAAGAGAGGATCTCTTTAGGTTCTAATTCCCAGCTCTGTGAATCTGGAGAGGGAAGGGCTAGAGAAATATACACCCAAGGGTGCCCGAGTTCCCTTCATCTCCTCTACCCTTTAGAAGAGGTTTCTGCTGCCCTGAGAGTACTACGCCTGGGGACAGGAATAGGGCTGCATGGTGCTGCAGAGATCTGGATTGCAGGACAAGTAACGGCCCTCTGTTGGCAATGTCAGAAGGGGTGAAATAGGAGAACTCCAACAGTCCTCCCAAATCCATCCCCCAACCAGTGGGTCAGAGGAAAGAAGAGGACTCCTCACTCCTCCTCCATCCATTCTCTTACTCTCGGGTCAGGTCACCTTCCACCTCTGGCTGCTTCTACCCCATCCCCGCCCCCCGTCAGGACAGCCTTTGAGCTCCCCTTTATTTCAGTGTCTCTGTTAGTTCCATGGATCTCTGCTTCCCTCTGTTTCTGAAGTTTCCCAGGGTTGAATTTAAAGGAATGAGGAGTGTGTGCTAATTTACCATCTCTTCAGGAACCAGCAATAAACTTTCAGAGTTTTTTGTTGTTGTTTTGTTGTTTATTCCATTTAATTCTTGGCAATATCTGTCCTTACTGCTGTATTATGGTAAATTTACATATGTTTTTCAGGCTCTTTATTCTATTACTTTATCATTTTCTTCTTGACTTTTTATATTCTGGTAATGGGGTATTAACACCTTGATTTTAAACTGTGTACCTATAATTTCTCTTTGATTTTTAACAGTCATTGCTTTCTGTTTGTTGCTATGTTCTTTGTGTCCTATAGACATAATATCATAATATCATAGCTCTCATTATTAACTGACTTCTATCATCACATAATTAACATAATTAGCTTCCTTTAATAACATTTGCTTTAAATTAAACTGTATCTGACACCCCACCTGCTTTTCCTTCACTTTGATTAATTTATCTTTTCAGTGTTTTTTAAATTTATTTTTTCTTATTTTTAGACTTTCTAAGCCTTTCTAAAGGATTCCCAGTAAATTACTGCATTAATCCAATTGGAAGTGTTTTGTTTGTGGTGGGGGCAGTGGGGGGTGGTTGGGGGGGTATTTGTTTGTTTCTCTGTTTTGTTTTGCTTCCCACATGACTGTTTAAACTTTTAATTATTTTAGTCCTATTCAGTTTATGTTCTGCCATTCTAACTTTTTACCTCTCAGTTTTTACAATTAATTTTTTTTCTAGATTTTCCTGGTGTTATATAGACAGTACATTTGCTTGGTTTTGCTTTTGTTTATTCCTTTTGGCAACAACTTTCTTCTTATTGATAATTCAATTAGCTATCAACTTAATATAAACAACAAAGATATTCTATTTTATCTATATATCCATATTTTAATAGAAAAATATCTTTTGATTCACTTTTACTGGAAACCTTTGCCATTTTTGTTTTTCTCAACTTTTTCCTCACTTGCATTCTGCATTGATTTAACTTACTACTCAACTTATTTATTTTAATTTACATTTATTGTAACAATTCTCCTAATTCCCAACTCCTATCACAAATAATTCTTCCCAATTATTGTTCTTATTTACTTATCTCTTCAATAAATTCTTACTAATTCAGGATTTCTTACTATATTTAACAGCATCATGTTTTTCATGTCTATCTTCTAAGATCAGATTTCTTTTTGAAGTAAACTTTGAAGCCAACAATTGTTCATTAGTTGGTGATTAAACTCCTTAAGACTCAAAAATGTGTGAAAGTCTTTGCATTTGGATAACAACTTGGATAAAAACCCAAATTATACCATCATCAAAAAATCTACAAACAATAAATGCTGGAGAGGGTGTGGAGAAAAGGGAACCCTCTTGCACTGTTGCTGGGAATGTAAATTGATACAGCCACTATGGAGAACAGTATGGAGGTTCCTTAAAAAACTAAAAATAGAACTATCATACGACCCAGCAATCCCACTACTGGGCCTATATCCTGAGAAAACCATAATTCAAAAAGAGTCATGTACCAAAATGTTCATTGCAGCTCTGTTTACAATAGCCAGGACATGGAAGCAACCTAAGTGTCCATCAACAGATGAATGGATAAAGAAGATGTGGCACATATATACAATGGAATATTACCCAGCCATAAAAAGAAACGAAATTGAGTTATTTGTAGTGAGGTGGATGGACCTAGAGTCTGTCATACAGAGTGAAGTAAGTCAGAAAGAGAAAGACAAATACCGTATGCTAACACATAAATGTGGAATCTAAAAAACAAACAAAAAAATGGTCATGAAGAACCTAGGGGCAAGATGGGAATAAAGACACAGACCTACTAGAGAATGGACTTGAGGATATGGGGAGGGGGAAGGGTAAGATGGGACAAAGTGAGAGAGTGGCATGACATATATACACTACCAAATGTAAAATAGATAGCTAGTGGGAAGCAGACACATAGCACAGGGTAATCAGCTCTGTGCTTTGTGACCACCTAGAGGGGTGGGATAGGGAGGGTGGGAGGGCGGGAGACGTAAGAGGGAAGAGATATGGGGATATATGTATATGTATAACTGATTCACTTTGTTATAAAGCAGAAACTAACACACCATTGTAAAGCAGTTATACTCCAATAAAGTTGTTTAAAAAAAAAAACCACCCAAATTATACAACTTTTAACTCTGTGGTTTGTACATGGTTTTCTATTACAATGAAAGAAAACGTAGTCCTTATTCACTTATGAGTTCTACTCCTTTGCATGAAATCTGTAACCTAGCTCCTTACAGAATACTTTCTTTTTCTCTTATAGATAAAATAAAATATTTGATGATGCATGTTGATCTCATTTTTTAAATGGGATCTTAAATAGGGCTTTATTTATACCTTCATATTTTATTTGTGGTGATATTTTTCTTCTAGTGGATCTTTTTTCTTCATCTTTATTTTTTGTTCTCTGTTGTTTGCTCATTCATTCCACATATCTATTTAGAGCATCTGTTGTGTGTAGGCATGTGCTCAGTTTACCCTGCTTATTCCTTCCCTTTCTTTAGGGACTCTTATCTCTCCCAGAGTGCTCCATTCTCTAGGTCCATCTTCATCATCGTTTCATATCTCTTTCATGCTTTGCATATTTCCCCCCAGTTCATTTTCTGTTTAGTTTCCAATAGCACTCAATTCCCCATTTTACCTGTATTTTCGTTGTTGACTTCTTCTTATACCTTCCTCCCATAATGAGCTCTTCTGAAATAAGTATAATATCTTCCCACGTTTAAAAATTAGATTGCAACTGTTCTCTGAATCCTATTTTGATTTTCATTTCATTTTGTGGTTTACTGATTCCACAGTCCCTAACCCCACCTCACCCTGCACCCAGGTTCTTAATTAGTACATCTCTCATACTGTCAAACATTCTTAATAGTTCAAAATCGCTTTTTTCCCCCTTTACTCATTTTTCCTTGCATCTCTTGGGATTATTATGACTGCTATTTCTGAAACCTTTGCTTCAGACTCTTTCACTGGCATTTAAATGGTCTTGAAATCAGAAGGTTCACAGCCTCTCATTCTGCCCTCCTCCTGGAAGTCCAGAAACTATATTTCTTGGGCATATCCTTTCTTAAATAAGCATGCCTACTGGATTGACCATTCAAAATTATGTATTATATAAAGTATAACTTTCTTTTTATCTATCAAGGTAAAGTCCCATTACCACTGAAAGGGTAAGTTAATTTATTGGTAACTTGCTTGCCATTTTGCCGGCTGAATGGCAGTTTAAAGAACACATGGTTCCTGCATCTCATCCGTGTAGCTTAAATAGTCACCTGTTTTGAACTGATTTGAGGAGGAAGAAAGATTGGATTCATTGGCGAGTCATGGATCAATTATTACGTAAGCTCTAAGGCTACCAGTTTCCCTGGCAAAATGGATGTGATTAACATTTAAGCGTGACACCAACCCATGCAGTTTTCATTTACTATTTCCTTCAAACCTGTTTGCCAGTTCCTGTGTTGTGCTTCCAAGAAAGGCCTACTTTAATAATAAAGACTTAATTTTCCCCTCGCATGAAAATATGCTAAACTCCAAAAAGCTTTATGAAATTGTAGGAGAAGGGAGTATACAAAGTCCATTAAACAACAGCATTATGCGTGGTTATCCAGGAATGTGCACACAAAACTCTGCTTAACCTAATGGCATTTATGTACTTAAGTTTTCCAAACAATGAGTTGAAAAATGTACCCTCAAGAATCGTTTATGCCAAGAAAGGCCAACTATTTATAATCACAAGTGTAGTTTCTGCAAAGGTCTGTGCTAGGCACTACAGTCCTGGCAAACATCCCTCCCAATTTGCAAGAACTCTACTGTTTTGGGCTAGAAGTGAAGCATGAGTACAAAGAAATACTTGCAGGGTTTTCCTAGCCTCAGTTCAATTCAGAGTGAAAGAACAAACATGTAAGAGGACAAAGGGTATAGGAAATCACAACACAGGCAGCCCTGCCTTATTTTAGTGAAAAGGATTAGTACGGGTGGCCCTGCAGTAAAGCCAATCGCCTGTGATCAGGGAGTAGGATAGTTATAATCCCTTTACTATTACCACTGAGTTGATGGATTAAATTGAAAGTTATAAGTCAAATGCTCCCAGAACATCTTGGAAAATTCCAGAGTCTGTGCATAATCATATGGTCCTAATGACCTTCTGTTGGAAGGGAAAAGTGTGCACTACCTGCAGAGAACCCGTGAAGAAAGGCCTGGGAGGAAGCTAACCTTTTTCACAACCGCCAGCAAGAGTTTAATTAAACTCTCTCTAACATAATAAGCTTGGTTCAATTTAAAAGCAAAATGTGCCATGTTTTCCCCACACATGGAGCTTCCCAGGGTCTTGCAGCTCAAGTGGAAAAAACAATGGAAAGCAGAAGGCTTTCTCTTCACATCTGGCTCCTTGAAATGGGGCTAAGAGGCTTTTGGAGGGTGTTGCTGCCTGGGACAGTTAGCATTTACAGATGTGAGTGGCTTTCAGTCATTGAATGCAAATTGCGTTTGCTTTGTTGCGCATACCCTGGGAAAACCAAGAGGAAGAAGAGGAATAATGTTCCTTTATCCGCCCACCCACATTGAGATTCAGGGCACAGCCTTTTCAGGGTCCCTAAGCAACCTTTGAAGAGAGCTGTACATCTGTCCGGCTGTCCCTACTGCAGCGGACATGGATTCATTTGACTTTGCTTTTCAAGTCTGTGCTTCCATCTTTGCTCCATTGACTGAAGTTTTAGGTAAACATTTCTTGCCTGCAGACCTGAGTGGCTACCTAGCTCCTGGGCTAATTCTGCCTCCCTCTTAAACTTTTATCTGTGTTTTGAAGGTGAGCTCAGCAGATAAAAAATGAAAGGTGGTCAGCTTTTAAAGTGGAGGCTAAAAGCCAGAAAAATATGCTAAAGCAAGGAAGGTGGGAGAAACCAGGTTCTTACTGGAATACCGAATCTCAGCACCAAATATCTAAGCAATTTGAGAGCTGAAAGAGAGCATTTCTGAGGTGAGAGAAACTATAGTCCAGGTTTCTCTTGCTCCGAGAAAGCGGAGTGGCCAGTGGTGAGCACTCTACAGAAAGGCAAAACGTACATGTACAGCCTGAATGATCATGGCCTTGGAAGTTAGATCCAACTTGAAGTCTGGACTCTGAGACTTGTTATAGGGCCATGTGAAAGTTGCTTAACCTCTGTGCCTCAGTTTCCTTATCTGCAAACCTGGGATAATCAAAGCACCTACCTCATGAAGCTGCTTTGAAGGCAGCCTGGGTTCAAAGCTAAGCTTCTTCATTTACTAGTTGTAAGCCCACGGAAAAGACATCAACTTACCTGTGAGCTCTGATTTTCCATAGCAAAACCAAAATCTACACATCTGGGTTATTGTAGGGTTAGATGAGTTAATATTCTTACAGTTCTTGAAACAGGCTTGACGTATAGGGAGAGCTCACAAAGTGTTAGTCATTTTTTCTTTAAAATGAGAAGATGCATAAATGGGTCCTAGCTCAGTACTAGGCACACAGCAAGTGCTGTGTTAGCTGTGGCTGTAATGTGCTTATTTCTAGCCTTGTCGTTACACCCACCCAAATTCTCAACCTTTAAGTAAGGATTTATCTCTGATCTTGGGTGGATATCTTGGACAAGTCCTCTCATCTGATTGGCTTCCATCATGCAGTGAGAATTTGCTGAAGTTCCGTTATAGCACCTGAATTTCCTTCATGTCCCAAATGGACAGAGTTTCAGGTATATTTTATTATTTTTAACTTTACAAACACCACAGAAGATGGATGGCCCTAATTTTATTTTTAAAAAAAATTATATATATATATATATTTTTTTTTTAAATTTTATTTATTTATTTTTGGCTGTGTTGGGTCTTTGTTGCTGCACGCGGGCTTTCTCTAGTTGCGGTGAGCGGGGGCTACTCTTCGTTGCAGTGTGAGGGCTTCTCATTGCAGTGGCTTCTCTTTGTTGCAGAGCACAGGCTCTAGGCGCGCTGGCTTCAGTAGTCGTGGCATGCAGGCTCAGTAGTTGTGGTTTGCGGGCTCTAAAGCGCAGGCTAAGTAGTTGTGGCGCATGGGCTTAGTTGCTCTGCGACATGTGGGATCCTCCCGGACCAGGGCTCGAACCTGTGTCCCCTGCATTGGCAGGCAGATTTTCAACCACTGAGTCACCAGGGAAGTCCCTTAATTTTAAAATTAAAAAACCATTTTACAAAAGATCTCATTCTACAGACAGCCTAACCAGCAATGAGGAAATAGAGTTTGCATTTGTGACTTTTTCCCCCTCAGAAAGGAATTTAATAACAAATGCAACACACATTTCACAATCAGCCAGGCAAACACATGGAACTAGTCAGCTAATTCTAATGACAGTTTAGTATTTACTGACTTGTATTTTTGTAAATAAGCTAAGGGAAGTAAACAGAGTTTGGGATTTATGTGCTCTGTGATTTCTGTTGACCAAGATCAGTTTTACGTGGTTTCTCTCCACTGTTTCCCTCTCCTCCTCCCACCTCCCCAAACACACATAAGCAATTCTTAGGTGGAATCTGCCTCAGATTATACTAGGACCTGAGCAACAACCAACTAAAGAAGAAGCAAAGCTGGGATGAGACAAGGAAACCAACCTAATTGTTGAGCTGAGTCCTGTTCCTTTTTCTCTTCGCCAAGCCAGCTCTTACTCAGCCTTCTTATTGCAGCCTAAACCATCACTTCTTCAAGGAAGTCTTTCCTGATACCCAACACTAGACTGCATCTGGTTCTCAAAGCCCCTTTGTACTCTTCTGTTTATTGTTTAGTAGTACTGCTACAGGTTTCCCTAGAGTTATGTTCTTCTAGATATCCGTATAATTTAAAGTTTTACAGAATTCAAGATTCATCCTGACAGAGGATTAAGACTGCTTTTTTAAACCAGCTATGAAGTGGTACAGCTGTGCACCAATCGCAGAAACACAGTTTAAAACTCACTCAGTCACCAGCTTTGAAATTATGGTTCTTGACAATTCTTTTTAACTTGGGGGAGGTGGAATTTGCATTGTTTTACATTTTGTGTACAGAGGGGTTTTATTCCTATTTTTATATGTTTTTATTAATATATGTATGCATTTCTATGCCCTGTGATTCACATCTGCATAAAATGAGGCTGCTCTGTAATTATTTGTTTAATTAAATTAGGTGTCTTTCCCTCTAAAGGATAGCTTCCAGGAGCTGTCACTACCCATTGCTCATTGCAATACATCCAGTGACCAACAAAATGCCTGGCACGTGGTAGACACTCAAAAAACCTGGGAGGGGCTGAGGAGGGTAGAAATTGACCTCTTCTGAGAATCTAAACATAGGAACAATTTTCTTTTCTCTGTGAGCAGGAAGGACAGTCAGGTCTTCTATCTTAAAGACCGAGGAAAGACTTATCTCTTTCTCTGGGCTCCAACAACATTCTCTCCACTCCTACATCATGGAGCAGATCCTAACTGGCAAAAATTATTTATCGGTCTGTCTCTTGCACTAGACTCTTAGTTCCCTGGGGTCAGGGATAATGTCTGCTTCAGAACTGTACCACGATCTCCCAGCCTATGCAAAACAGAGTAGACATTTACGAGTATCAGATGGATGAACCTGGCTCCTGGGGTCCACTCCATCCCTTGTAATGAATGTCACATAGGACAGAATCTAAACCCTCTCTAAAATCTAAGTTAAATGCATTCTGCTTCCTTTAATCTGTAAGATGTGGAAAAAAATCTGTCACATTTTTCAACCATAGGGCATGCAATTATAATTAGCGTCTTCAAGGTACTATGAATATTAGAAAATCACTGGACAAACTTCCTATATGATTCTTTTCCTTATCCTCTATTTCCTGCATCCTCTTTGCTTTTTTCTCATCTTCTATCATGGTTTTATGATAGACCTTCGAGACAGACAATGGAATTAATTGGGACGATGACTGTATCCCTAGCTCCAGCATAGTATTTGATATGGAACTCGTGCTCAATACATGTTTTACAGTGGGCTTGCTGAAAAAAAAGTCTCCATTTTTAAGGAAGTATTCTAACTACTTAAAATAATCATGCGAAGGGAGAATGTCTACGTTCTAAAAATCTTAATAAATTTACCAGAATTGTACACACAGAACTCCACTGAAGCTAATAGCATTTACATGCTTAAGTTTTCCAATGAGTTGAAAATATATCCTGAAGAATTGTTTATGCCACATAAGGCTGACTATTCGTGATCGTGACTGGTATTGCTGCATGTTTTGTGCCAGCTGCTGCATTCCTGCCAAACATCCTCCCAATTTGCAAGAATTCTTGGGTTTCATGTTGGAAATAAAGCAGCTAAAATGCCTCTTCAACCCAACTGCTGCTGGTCTTCTTCTTCATTAGTACTTACTTAGGCTCCATGGATTACAGCAACATTTTAACTCTGTCTTGAAATTCTTGTTCTGGCTGACAAAGTGACATGGATTTTCAACCAAAAGACATGGAAACAAGTTAATAGAATTGTGATGTCAGTTTGAGTTCTGAACACACAACACTGGGAAAATGGCTTATGCTCCCTCTATGCCAGAGGCACCAACTGAGAGGTCACCAGTCAGATATTTCTATCAGCCAAAGCAAGACATCAGCTGCCCATCCTGATGGCTGTTGGGCCAGAACTAGCAGAAAAAGGCAAAAAGCAAAATGCTGGCAGACCAAGGTCTTAGATTGGCTTATCACCGCTATTAGAAATGATAAGCTTGGAGAATAATTCACAACAAGAAGAACTTACAGACAAAAGTGCTCCTGAAAAGTGAGCCTGCTGAGGGCCTTCAGGCCCTCTTTAAGACTCAGTCCAACCCCTGGGTTCTGGAACCAGTGATTTTACTTGTTGGAAGAATTTTGGAAGAGCTTAGCAACCCATTGTCCCAGTTCTAACAAGGCCATCACATCTAATGGTTAAGCACGTGGACTCTGGAGCCAGACTGAATCCTGCCTTTACCACTTACTATCTATGAGATGTCAGGCAAGTCACCTGGCCTCTCTGTGCCTCATTTTTCTCATCTATAATGTGGGAATGATAACAGTGCCAACTTCACAGGACTGTTGTGAGGACGAAACGAATTAATATATATAAAGAACTTAGAAGAGTGCCTGGCATATATTGTGTTATATAATTGTTAGCTATTATTATAATTCATTTTTTGCGATCCAGTTCTTGCCTTGGCCACCAGGTCTCATAACTGGGCCTCAATTATCAGGCATTTATTGATTCCATAGATATCTAAGGACTGACTACTCTCCAGCTGACCTTGCCCTTAATGTTGCCCTGTTCCCCGGTGAGACCCATGGGGAAGCCCTATCTGCCCCTCCAATCCTTGCTCCTACCAATCCTTCCCAACCCTGGAATTCTGCCTCTTAGACCTGCCAGACCTGCCCAATACCCAGTGTCCCTGGCTTCTCCTAACACCAGGAGGTCCTTGGCCGGCTGGCTCACCCCCACTACCAGTCTGTCTCATCTTTTTTTTTTTTTAATTAATTAATTAATTAATTAATTTTTGTCTGTGTTGGGTCTTCGCTGCTGTGTGCAGGCTCCTCATTGTGGTGGCTTCTCTTGTTGTGGAGCATCGGCTTCAGTAGTTGTGGCACATGGGCTCAGTAGTTGTGGCTCACAGGCTCAAAAGCGCAGGCTCAGTAGCTGTGGCGCACGGGCTTATTGGCTCCGTGGCATGTGGGATCTTCCTGGACCAGGGCTCAAACCCATGTCCCCTGCATTGGCAGGCGGATTCTTAACCACTTTGCCACCAGGGAAGCCCCTCTCTGTCTCATCTTTAAGCTCATCTGTCTGCTCTGGTCTTGATTCTGACAGCACCCTTGAAATTCGTTCAAGCAATGAATAAATTATTCAACCCTTTATTCCCTCCAAGGAAGAACCAGCAAACCAGATCTTATCAAGGTGGAATTCCTGCTGCCCCCTTACTGCAATAATTTAATCTCTAAGAGTTAAAAAACAAAAAAAGAAAAGAAAAACTATCACCACCACTAAGGAAATATCCCTCTAATCATAAACTATCCCTCTTCATCAAGAGAAAACAGACTTCTCCTGCTTAGAACTGCACAAACACAATTCTTCCATTTCGCTAGAGCTCCAGGGAATAATAGGCCACCAGCTGCCACCTTGGGCTGCAGGTTTCAGGAACTTGGAAACGAGAATTTTCCAGCCTGATTATTTCCTTTGCAGTGTTCTCAGCTGCCAGGACATGGTGGTGGGTGTAGGTCAGAGCCAGCTTTTGTGTTCTCAATAATAAAGCTAAGACGCTGTCCTCCTTCATTACAGAGCCCTGGACGCTCATCAATCAGTGAACTTTCCTGCACGCACCTACTATGTGCAGGCCTTTAGAACCAAAAAAAGTCACCTCTTTATGTATTTTTTAAAACCACTGGTGAGAAAGCTAGCATTCAAGGCGGAACTAACAAAGTTCTATACTACTAAAAGGAAGAGACTTGCCCAAGGTCACAGATCCCAGCCCAGCTAGAGCCAGGATTTATTTACATCACCCTGGGTTAAAATACAGATTCTTCAACAGGACTCAATTCACTGGGACCTGGCTCATACCAGTCTCATCTCTTGCCCCTCTGCAATTTTTCTCTTGGCTCCACATCTATCTTCTGTTTCCAGACAGCACCCTGCTCAATGTGATCACCGGGACTTTGCACAGGCTGTTTCATGGGCTTGCGACTCTCTTTGCCCCCACCCCCTTCACCTGGCTGACTGCTGGCCACCCTTTTGTTCTCAGCATAAACTCCACCGCCTCGAAAAGCCTTTTTCAATTCCCCAAACTAGATTAGCAGCCCTCCTCCTTTCTGCTCCAGCCTTGTGGTTATCCTATCATGACAGTCCTATGCTGCATTGTAATTGCCTGTTTACATGATTAATCCCCCTAATATGCTGAGACAGGGCAGGGCCCTTGTCTGGTTTGGCTCAGAATCCCCAGGACCTCGCATAGGATTTAGAGCATAACACGGAACCAGTGAGTATTTGTTGAATTAAGATGAACCAAGCTCTCTTTCTACCAAGCTGCCTCCCTGACTGGTCAAATCCTGAAAGAAAGATACTAGCTTTGCAATTCCTGGCTAATGGCTCCTTGCGGCCTGAGCTCCGGGCCCAGAGCATGTGACCTCTGATCTTTAAAATGTGCTGGGGTAACCTTTGACCTCCCACCTGCACCGCTGACAGATTCACAGCTCATCTCTGTCATTTCCCTTTCACCATCCCTATTACATGAGAATTAAACTTTTGGTTTCCGTGCAATGCAGCTCAAGCCTCAGAGAGACAAGAAAGGAAAGTAACATTGCTTCTACCTTCACATTTTCTTTTTTAAAAGTGAACGTTCTATTGAAACATAACACCATACAGAAAAGTGGGTAAATCCTAAGTGTACAGGTCACAGTTTCCCATTTATTTGAACACATTCATGGTATCAGCATGAAACTCAGAAAATTACTAGGATTCCTGAAGCATCCTTTTTGTCCCTTTCCAGTCACTACTCCACCAAGAAAGGGCAACCACCATCTTGACTTATATCATAGATTAATTTTGCTGTATTTAAACTTTTTATAATTAGACTTTTACAGTGTGATCTTTTGTACCTGGTTTCTTTTGTTCAGCTTTATAGTTTATGAGATTCATCCACATGGTGGTGTGTAATTTTGGTTTGTTCCTTCTCGTGGCTGTATAATATTCCATTGTATGAATATATACTACATTTCATTTAGCCATCTTGCTGTGGATGAGCAAACCATGGGTAGGTTCAAGTGTGGGGCCGTTATGAATAGTGCTGTATAAGCATTTTAGTGCGTGTCTTCTAGCAAATATATATATGTATTTCTGTTGGTTATATTCTAGGAATGAAATTGGTAGGTCATAAGATATGTAGCCTAGCTTTAGCAGATACTATTAAACAACTTTTCACAACTAGAGAGGTCTGGTGACCCTGTATCTTTGTCAGCACTCAATATTGTTGGTCTTTTTTCATTTTAGCTCTCTGGTGTATGTAGCATTATCACTCTGTAATTTTAGTTTGAATTCTTTGATTTTGACTACTGTGTTATTGGTCATTTGGATAATCTAAAGTGCCTGTTCAGGTCTTTTGATCACTCTTTTCTCTTGAGTTATCTGCCTTTTTCTTATTGCTATGTAGGGATTTTATATATATATATGTATATATATATATATATAATAGATATGGGTCCTTTGTCAAGTATATGTAATACATTCTGTGTCTTGCCTTCTTACTTTGCTAATCCTTTGATCAACCGAAGGTTTTAATTTTAATGTAATCCAAATGATTTTTTTTTTCTTCATGGTTAACACTTTTTGTGTCTCATTTAAGAAATCTTTGCCTTCCTCAAAGTCATGAAGACTTTGTTCTGTGTTCTCTTCTAAAACCTTTATGGTTTTTACCTTTTGTGTCTAGATGTTGAATTGGTCTGTAATTGAATTTGTGTATGGTGTGAGGTAGGGGGTCAAGATTCTTTTTTTTTTTTTCCCCCAGAGTCATTTATTGGAATGCCTATCCTTTTCTTTCTGCATTAGTGTCACCTTTGTCATATATTAAGGGACTGTATATCTGTGGATCTATTTCTGGGCTCTGTTCATTGGTCTGTTTGTCTGTCTTTCATATCTGGAAGTGTTAGTTCTCCAACTTTGCTCTTCTTCAAGTTTATTTTGGCTGCTTTTGGTCCTTTGCATAAATTTTAGTATCATGATCTCAATTTTCATTTTGTAAAAACCTGCTAGTATTTTTATTGAGTTCATAGTGAATTTCTGGACAAATTAAGGGAGATATGACAACTTTGCATTATCGACTCTTCTAATCATCAAATATGTTAAATTACTCTATTTAGATTTACTCTAAATTCACTCAATAATGTTTTATATCTCCCTATGGAGAAAAGATCTTGTTCACTTTTCACTATATTTATTTTTAGATATTTTATGATATTGCAAATAATAGATTAAAAATTTTTTTAATTTTTGTTTGTCACTGGTATATAGAAATTAAATTGATTCTGTGTATTTAACTAATATCCAGAGACCTTGCTAAATGCACTTATTAATTCTATTTGTTTATAGATAGACTATTTTGAAATGTTTACATACACAATTTTATCTTCTACCAACAATTCCTTTCCAATCCTTATGCCTTCTATTTCTTTCTTGCCTTATTGCACTGGCTAGAACTGCCAGTACAATGTTGAATAGAAGTGGTGATAGTGGGCATTCTTGCTTTGTTCCCAGTCTAGTGGAGAAAGCTTTACTGTCTCATTATTAAGTATTATTTTTGTCATATCTTTTTTGTTGTTGTTGTTTATTTTTTATCAGGTAAAGAAAGTTCCCTTCTATTCTTAGTTTGCTGAGATTTTTATTTATCATGAATAGCTGTTGAATGTAATTAAACGTTTCTGTATCTATGAAAATATTCGTAAAATTTTTCTTTTTTTTTCTGTTAATGTGATGAATTATATTGAATGTTAAACTACCCTGGTATTCCTGGAATAAACCTTACATGGTTGTGATATGGTATCCTTTTTCTAAATACCTGGAAATAGGATTTGCTAATATTTTGTTTGAGGTATCCGCATCTATGGTCATGAAAGAAACTGGGCTCCTATCTTCACTTTAACCTTCATTTTTGAGGTGGAATTTTTTTTTACCCCATCCAGATTCATCTTTCATCCTATGTATAAACTTGGTTCAATAGATTTTGCTTCTGTTATTAGCTTACCAAGCTTTCTCCAGAGCCTCCAGCCTCCCTCTCTCTGGCAGAAGAAAAAACCCTTCCCAAAGACAAAGCAATCACAGTCCAAATCCTGTTTAACCAGTTACAGGTGATATGTCCATTGGCAAGTTACAGATCCTCTCTGAGCCTGTTTCCTCATCAATGAAATGGAATTGAAAAGTAAATTAGATGATACATATGAAAGTACCTGGTACAAGTGTATGCTCAGTAATTCCAATTTCTCACTTCCTGTTCTCTCTGCTGCCTAAAAACTTTTCAAACACAGAAGAGCATCAGCTTACCTATTTATAGGGCTTAGCTGACAGTTGAGATTTAAATCTGAAAAATGAACTAATGGGTATGGGAGAACTCCATTTTTTTGTTTACACTCTAAAAAACAAAGCAAAGTTATTTACCGCTCCAGCTAAGTTTTTAAATACAAGTGCCTAAAATTTTAAAATTAGATAAACATGGCTAAAATTTATCATCCAAAGTGCTATAATTCCTTCCCTGGGCTTCAAACTCAGGTGTAAGTGGTGTATTAAACATTTGGAAGTTGTCCAGGAATATAGCCTCTCTCCCATATATGACAACGTTTATGTAGAAAAGACAGCTTGGAAGGACACTTTTAAATAAAGTTCTTCTTTCTAGAAATTTAACCCCACTGCTATTTGTCAATGCACAATAAACCTTTAACCAGCCTCTAGAGTAGCAATGGGGATAGGAGTTTGGGGGTGCCCTGAGATTATTTACCTCTGAGATGAAAATCAGGTGATTGGCTAGGCTTTAGAGATGTCCAAATAAATCAGGAATCAGAAAAATGGGGTTGGGAAGCTAAAACTTATGAATTTCAAGAGCCAAGACCCCAGTGTTGTCAGGGGCACTGTCCTGTTTGTTCCCCTGGTGGCAGCCATGGGTGACATCAGAATGACCTCCTGAATAACTCTGGACTTGGCTCAGACTGTGGATCCGCAGTGGAGTAGGAAGGGCATGGCCTTGGTAGACCAGCTGATAATCTCAGCTCTGCCACTTACCAGCAGCTCAGTTCCCTCAGTCATAACATGGAGATGGTAATTGACCTACCTAGTGTTACCATTGTGAGAACAGAAGGATGTTAGCTAATACCTGTGAAGTGCATGGTGCAGGGAATGTGCTCAATAAATGGTAGTGGTTTGGATGATAATGATATTGATAATGGTAACAATGGCAACAATGATGATAACATTGACAGTGGTTACAACATCTGTAGCTTTAGGTGGGGGGGTGCTGAAGGATCCTCTGTATCTATAAAACTACTCTGCTTACAGAAATAAGAGGAGCAGCCCTAGCTAGCTCTTGTCTAATCTCCAGACTTGTATGGATCTCTGGGCCCAGACACATGATCTTAGTTGAAAGAGCCATGGTCTCAACTTCCCCAAAAGCAGAGCCTGAGGCAAGGACTTTGGTGCAGATAGTTTATGTTGAAGGTGATCCAGGAAACAGGAATGAAAGAATTGGGGGAGAATGATAAGGGAGGGGAAGGAATCTACTTAAGAGTGCATTTTGTTGCTGGAGAGGGTGTGGAGAAAGGGGAACCCTCTTGCACTGTTGGTGGGAATGTAAATTGATAACAGCCACTATGAAGAACAATATGGAGGTTCCTTAAAAAACTAAAAATAGAACTACCATATGACCCAGCAATCCCACTACTGGGCATATACCCTGAGAAAACCATAATTCAAAAAGAGTCATGTACCACAATGTTCATTGCGGCTCTATTTACAATAGCCAGGACATGGAAGCAACCTAAGTGTCCATCAACAGATGAGTGGATAAAGAAGATGTGGCACATATATACAATGGAATAGTACTCAGCCATAAAAAATGAAATTGAGTTATTTGTAGTGAGGTGGATGGACCTAGATTCTATCATACAGAGTGAAGTAATCAGAAAGAGAAAAATAAATACCGTATGCTAACACATATATATGGAATCTAAAAAAAATGGTTCTGAAGAACCTAGGGGGAGGACAGGAATAAAGACACAGACATAGAGAATGGACTTGAGGGCACGGGGAGGGGGAAGGGTAAGCTGGGACGAAGTGAGTGAGTGGCATGGACATATATACACTACCAAATGTAAAATAGATAGCTAGTGGGAAGCAGCCACATAGCACAGGGAGATCAGCTCGGTGCTTTGTGACCACCTAGAGGGGTGGGATAGGGAGGGTGGGAAGGAGACGCAAGAGGGAGGAGATATGGGGATATATGTATATGTATAGCTGATTTACTTTGTTATACAGCAGAAACTAACACACCATTGCAAAGCAATTATACTCCAGTAAAGATGTTTAAAAAGTGCATTTTGAGGTCATTGGTATCTTTATATATATATGCAAAGCTTTCCTTAACAGTAAAGGGTACATATGCATAGTGGGAGGAGATCAGACCTTTACAGGTGAAGGAAAGCAACTTCAGAAATGAATTA
Source organism: Orcinus orca (assembly GCF_937001465.1). Lineage (NCBI taxonomy): Eukaryota > Metazoa > Chordata > Mammalia > Artiodactyla > Delphinidae > Orcinus > Orcinus orca. The sequence goes on along the minus strand of NC_064566.1, from coordinate 41,708,926 downwards.
TTTTCTTTGCTTTATTATTTTTACCAAGACAGAGAAGTACTGTATTGAGAGATATCTATTTTCATAATCAGTATGTGCCTAAATTATATTTAAATCATTTCACTCTGTACTACATTTTCAATAATTATAGAATGTGTTGTTCATCCACTTAAGGGTACATCTGTAGACATAGCCTAAGACTGCAGAAGAATCTGAAAGATCCAAACACGGTATGCTTAGAAAATGCAGATTTTGGATCTAATGTGTACTGAATTAATAAACGATGTGAAATATTGAAAAGAAAAAAAGAGATACACTTCTCAGTGTACCTCTGAGAAGTGTACAGAATGCCTTCCAGAATTATCCACCTTCCAGAATTGTCCACTAGCACCCATCACTCTGTAGGCTAAGTATTGTCTCCAGGAGCACTAACTTCCCTGAACTCCCAGACACTTGCTTGCTGTCCAGACAGGCACTCAAAAGCGTCAGAGAAGACCATGAGGCAGAAAATGGAAAGAAACACAGTATACTTAAGGTAGACACTCACTGACAGCGTGAATGTGTGCTCACATCTGCCTACCATTGTGGCTGAAGTCAGAGGTAGATGGAGGGTGCGTGATACAGAGCATCAAATGCAACTGCCTCAGGCCAAATCTTAGTTCTTCCTGCATGCTGTCTACCCGCCACATGTGATTTACTGTTGTGAGAGACCCCAGTCCCCAGTAAGACCTATCCTCTTCCATCTCCACTTGCCAGAGGGTCTACCTGCGCAGTTAGTTCTTACATTTAGCAGTGCTCAGACCTATCCAAGATTCTCCAGCTGTGCTTCTGATATGATAGCCACTAGACATATGTAGCTATTTAAATTTAAGTGGATTAAAATTTCAAGTGTTCGATCGCCACATATGGCAAGGGAGCGGCTACCATATTGGACAGCAAACTATAGAACAATTCCATCTTCACAGAAAAAAATCATTTAGAGCTTCTCTAAAGTGAGCCTGCCTGGGTCCAAATCCTGGTTCTACTACTTACTAGCTGGATAACTCTGAGCAAGTCATTTAATGTTTCTGTGGTTTAACTTCCTAATCTGTAAAACGGGTTTGTCTCAAAGATTAAATAAATAACCATATATAAAGCACATAGTAAAGTCTTACTAGATATTAATGATTATTATTATTTCCCACTTCCTAAGGCAATTCCTATGTGAGGCAGGCAGTTGCTAAAGAGCCTTCTGTCCCAATCCAGGCCCCAGGTCTCTTGGGACTCATCTCTGGGCTCCTAAGTTGTCCCCATACTCAAAATGTCCCTGCCATGTGCCCCCAAGTCTCAGAACAGAGATGTCTTTTCGGTCACTGCTTCCCTCTCAGCCTCTTTTAAGTCTCCCACCCTGACTCTAGAAGATGGAACCTGAACCCTGACTACAAACTAATGTCAGGGGCTTTACTGCCTGCTTCTGAGAACTTCTGTCTGGATGCCTGACTCATTCTGATGCCATTTTCTCACCACTTGCTCCACCCACCTGTTGAGAATCTATACCCTCCCAGTGTTGACTGCCACTTGAACCACAACTAAGCTGCCCACACCACTTGGAAAATCCAGCTGTCCTCCAGGACCTTGCCTTACCCTAATGGACAGGTCCTGTGCATGTTCTAGTTTGCTTCCAACCCCCACCTTCCCTGGAGAAAATATGAAAAGTAATATTTATTGAGTGTTTATTATATAACAGGAACTAGTCTGTCTCTGTGTAGATTCCCTTCTATAATACCCATAAGATTTCCTTCTATATTATCATAGTAATACCTAGAAGGTAGTACCATTGTTATTTCCATTTCACAGATAAGAACACTGAGTCTTGGAAAACTTAGGTAGTTTCTTCAAAGTCACATAGCTAGTAAATGGTGGAAACAGGAATGTGGTGATGACCTTAAGCCAGTAGGAGGTCTCCTTTTTCTTTCAAGACATTTGAAAGAAGGATGAGCTGATACATACAACAACATGAATGAATTTCAAATGTATTATGCTAAGTTAAAGAAGTCAGACCCAAAAGGCTGCATATTATATGACTTCATTTATACTATATGCCAGAAAAGGAAAAACTGTAGGGATCAGAGGTTGCCAAGGGCTGGGGGTGGAGGAATGGGGTTGACTACAAAGGGGCATGTAGTAATTTTTTTAGGTAATGGAACTATCTATATTTTGACTATGGTAGTGGTTACACGATTGCATGCATTTGTCAAAACTTGCTAAGCTATACATTAAAAAGGATGAAATTTGTTGAATATAAAGTGTAGTTTTATTTTTAAATGGAAAATAAAGCAGACAGTAATTTTTCTCTGATTGCCTCTAGCAGTTGTCCAGCTGTGGGAATAGAGGGGAGCAAAAATCAAAGTTTCAAAGACTTGGTGGAGTAATGAGCTCAGGTGGGAGCTCAGGATCCGATTTCAAGGATTTGAGAAAAAATTCAAGGAGAGGAAGTGAAACAGTAAGCTTAACTTTCCCAAAAAGCCTGGAGGTGTAGGAAAGACAACGGGTAGGCTTTGTGGGAAGAGAGCATTGATGGAAGATTTTTTTCACCCAGAATGAGAAAACTTGAACCTCTTTACTTCAAGGGAGAAGCTCTTCAGTGAAAAAGAGATAAAATGTTGACCTTATCTGCATATTTAGTTTCTCTGGTACATCCTTTCATGTAGTTCTGAGTTACCATCTGTTTTCATTTCCCTTCAGCCTGAAGAACTTTTTTTAATATTTCATATACTGCAGATATTCTAGTGATAAGTTCACTCAGCTCTTATTTATCAAAAGAGTGCTTTATTTCACCTGCATTTTTAAAGGATATTTTTGCAGGATATAGAATTCTAGGTTGACAGTTTTTTATTTCTTTTAGAACTTTAGAGGTATTATTTTCTTATCTTGTGGTTTGTCTTGTTTTTTAAAGCAAGCAGTCATTCTTACCTTTGTTTTCCTGATTGTAGTCCATCTTTTATTGCCTCTGACTCTTTTAAGATTTTCTGTTTATCTCTAGGTATCATCAATTGATTGTGATGTACCTAGGTGTAATTTTCTTTGTTTTAATTGTGTTTGGAGTTTATTGAGCTTCTTGGATCTGTAGGTTGATATTTTTCATCAAATTTGTGAAATTTTCAGGCATTTTTTTATGGTTGTTATTTTTATTTTATTTATTTTCTTTAAAAAATTTTTTTGGCTGCGTTACATCTTCGTTGCAGTGCACAGGCTTCTCTCTAGTTGTTGTGTGCGGGTTTTCTCTCTCTAGTCGTGCCGCACAGGCTCCAGAGCACGTGGGCTCTGTAGTTTGCAGCATGTGGGCTCTCTCGTTGAGACGTGTGAGCTCAGTAGTTGTGGTATGCGGGCTTAGTTGCCCCACAGCATGTGGGATCTTAGTTCCCCGACCAGGGATTGAACCCATGTCCCCTGCATTGGAAGGTGGATTCTTTATCACTGGACCACCAGGAAGTCCTTCAGGCATTATTTTTTAAAATACTTTTTAAAGTATTTTAAAATATTCTATCATCCAATTTCTCTATCATCTCCTTCTGAGACTCCAAATGCCTCTGTGTTAAACAACTTGTTATTGTTCTAAAGGTCACTGAGACTCCAGCTTATTGTTTTTCAAACTTCTTTTCTCTGTGCTTCATTTTGAATATTTCCTATTATCCTATCTTTTAGTTTACAGACCTTTTTCTTTGCCATGTCCTAATACAGAAGTATTCTTCAATTCTAGAATTTCCATTGGGTTTTTAAAAACAGTTTCTGTTTCTCTGCTGAGCATCCCCATCTGTTTACTCATTAAGTCTATCTTTTCCTTTAAATTCTTGGACATGTTGATAATAGGTGTTTTAAAGTCCTCATATGATAATCCCAATGTATCCATCATCTCAGGAACTTTCTCTGTTGACTTTTTTTTTTCATGGTTATAGATCATATTTTCCTGCTTCTGAACAATTTTTGATTGTATGACAGACATCATAGATGCTACATTGTTGAGTGTCTGGATTTGTTGTCTTCCTTTAAAGATATGGAGTTTTGATCTGGCAGATTTAGTGGTAGATTTGCTTGATTCACTTTCAGGGCTTGTTTTCTAAGTTTTGTTAGGGTGAGTCTAGAGTATCCCTTGCTCTGGGGCTAATGTCATTTTACTCCTAATATGTGGCTTTTCTAGGGTCTCAGTTGAACTGTGAAGACATTCATATCTCTCCATGGTCTGCCTCGCTGACTGGCTTCATTACCAATAATCCCTTTCTTACAAATACACACACACACACACACACACACACACACACACACACACACACACACACACACACACACACACACACACACACACACACACACCCCTTGACCTACTTTTGCTCTGGCTTTTCTTATGCTCTGCTTTTGCACATACAGATCCCTCTGCAAAACATACCCTTCCTAATTGCCTAAATACCCGCTAATTGCCTTTCTAATTCCTAGTTATCCTTCAGAATGCAGCTCAACTGCCATCTCCTCCAGGAAGCCTTCTCTGGTATAGTCTGGGTTAAATGTCCCCTTATTTATGCTTTTTTATCACTCTGGTTTTGCCTTTATCAAAGCTGTATTGGTCACATTTTATTGTAATTGCCTGTTATGACCTATCCTTCACGCCCTCCACGCTACCCTCCACACTGAACATTTCAAGGACAGGGACAAAATCTGATTCTTTTCAGAGTCACACATTTTAAGAAACTTTTTTTTATAAAGGGCCAGATAATAACTGTTTTAGGGTTTGCAGGCCAAACGGTCTCTGCTGTAACTACTTGACTCTACTGCTGTAGCATGAAAGCAGCCATAAACAATACATAAATAATATGTAAACTATAAAACTTTATTGGAACACAAACAGGGAGTGGGCATAGCTTACTGATCCCTGCCTTAGTACATAGTAGTTGCCTAGTAAATGTTCATTTGATTAATTAGTTAATAGAATAGAATATTATTATGGGAGGCCTCAGGGAGATGCAAAAGACTGTGATCAATTGCCTGAGTGTTTTCCTGGAATGGAAAAGTGACACTTATCTTGAGACCTTAAGGAAGGAAAAAAAAGCTAGCTGAGTAAAGAAGGCAGAATGATAGAAAGTTGAGGAATTTCTGGCCTAAATGACAGATCTCCCCATGCAAGGCTTTTTCCAGTAGACTCTACTGGGACGGGATCCTAAAAACCAGAAGAGCTCGGTCAGAGTGAGTTCCTGAAGCAGCCAGGAGCAGGAAAAGCCAGAGGGCGAGTACAAGCTGTGTCCTGGGCAGCACCCAGGGGCAAACCCAGAGGAGCCAAGTTCTGTGCCCAAATCCGAAGAGTCCGAAATCAGGCAGATTCTGGAACTGAGCTTAGGGTGAGAATAACCAGGGCAAGAAGGAAAAGTGAGAGCCAAGACAGGGCTGGCAGGTCCACAGCGTTGTTCTGTTGATCACTGGCCACGTGGTGCCCAGGTACGTCTGTGGGTGTGTTGACCTTTGTTTCTTAGAAAAGTTAAGTAACAAAGTCATCTACTAAGAGAGAAGGGGAGAGGAGGCTAGGACTTAGAGACTGGAGGAGCTCTGGTGTAGCTACTACAGCCAATTCCATAAGGGCCCAACCACATCCCCAGACAAAGATTTGCTGCGATATGATGGTTGAGGCTAAGGTTGGGTAGCAGGAGGTTGTAGCAAACTAGTCCCCAAGGCTGTAGAATATTCTCCAGTGAAGCGCTATGCGTGGGTGTCAAGGAAATGAATGGGTGGCTTCTGCAGGATTGGGGTGGGCAGGGAAATACAGCCACTGGCAAAGCAGTCCAGGAAATCTGGCTGTTACTGAATACCTGCCATACGCAGAACACCTCAGAGAATCCATCTGCTGTGCACCATGCTTCCTCCTACACCAGACAAAGGCAAGACATGGTTCCTCTTTCATCAGCACTAGCCTTCTAGGCATCATCGTGAACCCCGGTAATTTATCACCAGCGATGACAAAGAAGAGATTTCAAAAATGAGGCGAGTACACATATATTCAGGATGTCCCCCTGGAGTGGCTTTTCAGACAGATGCACACCTGGTTGGCTAGCAGTGTCTCAAAGTCACATATCTAATCATTTCTTCCTCCCAGCTTCCCACCTGCCTCGTCTCATCTATGCCTCATCCAAGCTACTGGGAGTAACCATCTAGACCCAGCTATGTGTGAGCCACTTAAACACTGCTGGAGTCAGAGAGGCATGCTAACCCAAAGAGCTGTGGCCTTACCTGAGAGCCAGAGAGCTGGCAGTAGTGTTTGTTTCTCTGTCTTTACCCTGAGGCTGAAGCCCAGGTGTTTTACCAAGGACCCCGGTGGTAGTCCCAGAGTATTCATTTAAGAAAGTCACGAGCATTTACTTTGTCCCCTTCTCCCCAGGCCTCCTGTTACCTGGGGCTTCTCTTCCTCTCATCCCTTATTTCCTGGAGGATGGTGGGGCCCGGGGCTAAACTCTGTGCCCCAACTAATTGGGGTCTGCTTGGCACCTCATTCTGCCAGCTCTAAACCACTGAGTCCTGTTTAGATGATTCCCTACCATTTTCTTCAGACTCAGGTTCTTGCATCTGACATTCCTGTCATCTCTGCCCCCCAATTCTAAGTCAGACTGCACCCAGTCACCGAATCAGATTCCTTTTGGTCCCATGCCTTCCAGAAGCTTGTCTGGCTTTGCCCTGCCCCATTCAGATTTAATTTGACTGGCTGGTATTTACTGAGCCCATTTCGTGTGTTAACTAGTCATTACTTCATGGACATCAGCCTCAGAAAAACACCACGAGGCTGGTCATATCAATATCCCTACTTTACAGATGAGGAAACTGAGTTGAGAGTGATTAACATATTCAATCTAGGAAGTTTCAGATTGGAGGCTAGAATGCATGTTGGTCTGCTCCAAAACCCCGAGGGTCAACTACTTCGCTAAACTGACTCCCACAGACTGTCCGATCCTCCCTGATCTTACTGGCTCATACCTCTGGTTCCATGTTCCCATTTCCTCTCCACTGCCCTAAGTCAGGCTCTACACAACTCATCCAGGGAATGTTGGTGGATCTCCCGTTTGGTCTCCTCACACTTGAGCCCTCTCCCCTCCTACAGCTGGCGTGTCCTGCCAGAGACGTGGTGCAGTGGGGTGGAGGAAAGCTGGGCTGTAACACCAGACAGACCTGACTTTGAATCCCAGCATCTTCAATCATTTGCTTTGGTAATCTCAGGTTAGTTTCCTCATGTGAAAGGTGGAAATTATGATAGCATCTATATCAAAAGAATTTTCTGATTAATTTTAAAGGCATATGCTACATATAAGTATTTCTTAATGTCTGAATATTTCATAAAAGTTCTTTTAAATAAGCATTTGCCATGAAGGGAGTTCTCTGTTAAATTTCTGATCTGGACATTCTTTTATAAGTTAATTGTTTGAATCTCAGAAGGCATTTTTCCCCATTGATACAGTGTTACAGTAAAACAGAAGATTATAAGGCAAGCTCACATACTAAACAATCGGGTTTGAAAAAAAGGAATTTTCTTTTTTGAGTATTTAATGTAATAATATAGATCAAGTCCTTGACACAGTGCCTGGCACGTAGTAACAGCGCTATGCATGTTAACTATTGTCATGTCATTCTTCCCAGAAGGAAACTTCAATCATGTTTCTCTCTCTTCCGATGCCATTTACCACAGTGGACACTCAGAACCCTCTGCAACCTGGCCCTGACTTTCTTTTTCATCTTACCTCTTTGTCTTCTAACTCTCCAGTCCACCAAACGGTCTCCATTTCCTGACCTCTCAGTGGGATGTGGGAAAAGAACGTGTGTTCTGGGGTCAGGCGGATCTGGGTTTGAACCCCAGCTTTGCCCCCTTGCTAGCTCTGTGAGCTTGGGTGGGTTCCTTAACATCTCTGGACCTTGATTTCCTCATCTATAAGATGACAATGAGGTTGTAGTGAGAGTTACACCTAGGAAAGTATTATGCGTAACACCTAATAGGTGTTTAATCCTCTTAGCTATTTTTAATAGAATTCCCACTCCTACTGTCCTGCCAGTTTTCCCATGGGAGTCTCCTTCCCAGGGGAACATGTCCTTCTTCCTCTGCCTTCTTGTGGATTCCCATAGTGCTTTCTGTCTATAAAACTACAGAGACTTTCTTTTGCACAGTTCTTTAAAGTTTTTGTAGTTCTCTCCCAAACCAGCCCAATTAATTTGCACAACTCTGGAAGATAGTCCAGACTAGTAATTAGTATCTCTATTTTTAAAAGGTGAACTGGGGCTCTCCGAGCTGGAATGACTGATTCATGGTCACGAATGGAGGCCTGGAGCCCAGGTCTTCTGGCTCTCCGTCACCATACCATTCTGCGCATGAGTGGCTGCCACTCACCTGAATTCATTGTTATTTCTAACATTGCAGACTGTTGTTCCATGAGTGCCTACCTTGTCCCCCAGGGAGGATGTGGTCTGCTCCCACACCTTAGCCTAGTGCCTTGCAGGTATCTATTATGTGGTTGATGTCATTCAATGTATTGAAGTTTGAATAAATGTGGTATGTTTGAGTCCTTGAATTTGGAATTAGCTGCTCCATCCCCTTTGCTCTGTGTTCTTGTTTCTAGAACTCTGAACATGCTCGATTATAGGTAATCTGCTTATCCATCTGTTTCTCCACCCCCAGACCATGAGTCTCTCCAGGACAAGTACCATATCCAATTCCTGTCGGTGCCCAGGGCCTGCCACTGTGCTTGGCACATAGTAAATGGAAGTTGAATGAATAAACCAGAAGGAGCCATCTGGGTCCATCCCCTAATCCCCCTGTGATTGTGCTTGTTCCTGTTCTCTTATCTTAGTTCATATTATGTATCTCTTATCTCCTATATTGAATTAAAGGCAGGTTCATGTTTTACTCATTTTTGTAGCCTCCCAAACAACCGGGAAAGGAGGAAACTATAATTATTGAGGGTCTATTGTGTGTCAGTGATTGCACATATATTATGTCATTGTTTTAAAAATTGAATTTAATTCTTATAACAGGTCAATAAGGTAGGCATTATCACCCCTGAATTACAAAAGAGGGAGCTGGGACTCAGGGAAATAAAATAATTGGAATTTGACCACGTTTACACAGCTAGTAAGTGGAAATGCCGGGATTTGAATCCCTGTCTGCTGGCTCTGAGACCCATGCCTTTCCTTTTTGTTGCTGTTTGGTGTTTATTTTTAACAGCATGCAGAATAGCTGAGTGCTTTAGCCCAGTAGGAGTTAGGAACTCTGCTGAACTGAGATTTGAATTTAATCACATTGAATGGAATCTGTGCCAGCCTGTTCCCAAACACTTCGAGCACATATACTGCCACCTTTGCATTTGACTGGATGAATGCTTCAGGAAACATGTACTAAGCATTCACAATGCAGCAAGCTCAGTGCTGGCCACTGGGGATACAGTCTGAAGACAGGCTTCCTCAGGGAGCTTACAGTCTAGTGGGAAAACAGACGTGCGGCAGGGATTGTAAACGTGATCTATGCTGATAGGATAAACTAGTAGTTACCAGTGGGGAAAGGGGGAGGGGAGGGGCAAGCTAGGGGTATGGCATTAAGATATACAGACTACTAAGTATAAAATAGATAAGCAACAAGGATATATTGTACAGCACAGAGAAATATAGCCATTATTTTGTAATAACTTTAACTTTATAAAAATATTGAATCACTGTGTTGTATACCTGAAATTAATATAATATTATAAATCAGCTATACTTCAATTTTTTAAAAAATGTGATCAGAAGACAAGGCCTAAGTCATTCTGTGGTGGTCTTGGGAGGCTTCTGGGTAGATTATAAAGGAGGAGTGAGTCAGCCATGACAAGAGGAGGAAAGCACAGAGGGAGAAGCATGGGCTGAGCCACTGAAGTATGAAATTGCAGGTAGGTTGGGTCTGGAACGAGGGGACATTTTGGTGGGACAGAGCCGGAGGAATAAGAGATGCTGAAACTGGTCTCCCTGTGTTCACATCATGAACCAAAGGTCATGACTGGTTCTTACCCTTGCCCCTACCAAGCAGTGCTCTTGGCCTAGATGATAGCCAGGACATTCTCCCTACTCAGGAAGTGAGTTAGAGAAATAGCTGGCAACATCTCCATCTGTCTTCTCTAGGGACGTGACATGGGGCTTGCATTTCCCTGATACGTGGGAAATAATGATCCAGCAGTTGGGCGGACCCACATGGTGATGTCATCTGCCTGGATCATGTCAACCCTCAGCAGGCTGGGCAGGTGGCTTTGTGCCCATGTTCTTGATGTGCCTCTGGGTCAGAGCACCCTGGGTAGCAGGTGGCAGATGTAAACAAGATCAGGGCCTGTTCAGAATCACTTTCTTAAGTGTTGGGGTAGCGTGGAGAGTTCTGCCCACTCTGGGCCACAGGGTGATAAACTGCAAATGTCAGCTGGGTCCACCCAGTTCAAGTTTTCCTCTTCGCTATGCCTGAAAATGTTCCTTAACTTAAGACTTTATAAAACCAACCATAGGATCGTGGACAGCTGAGCCAACCCTATGATGGATTGTATGAACTTAGTAATCAGTATATATGCATCTATATTCATCACATGCAAAAACAAAGCCAGGGAGGTGCTGGGGTTGACTCTCTCCTCTCCTTCCTCCCTCTTGAGATGGAAAAATCTTCAGGCTGAGTTCTGTCTTGGTCCTGTCCAGATCTTATTCTGTTCTCCCTTTGTGTCATCCATTAATTCCCTGCTACATCCCCCTGCAGTCATCACCCCGCATGATCCTCGCCAAACCACAGTAGACTGGTCATGTCCTTGTATCCAAACCACCTTTCCCATGCTTTCACATGGCTAGCCTGCCTGCCCCTCACCCTGGAAGGTACGTAAAAGCCAGCTAAAAAGCAATTATACTCCAATAAAGATTTTTTAAAAAAAAAAAAAAAAAGCCAGCTAAAAACAGCAGTGCTTTTTCCCAGGAGCTGTCAAGCCTAATTCCCCACTCACTCCCTTTACCTTTTGCTCCATGCTGACCTCCCCAGCTCCACACTCCAATTTTGCTCCCTCTAATGCATTCTTCATGCTGCTGCCTGGATGATTTATCTAAAATTCAAATGTGATTGTTTCGTTCCCCTGCCCAAAACTCTTCAGTGGTTTCAGACCCTTTCAAATGACATCCAAACTCATTTGAGCAGGTCCCTTCTACCTCCCTGGCATCATTTCCTGCCTCTCCCGTTGACAGTTTGTGACACAGCAATGCTAAATTACTTATGGCTCCCCAAACACACAATGTTATTTAATGTTTCTGAGTCTGCCAGAAATAGCCTTTCCTCTCTGTTCTGTCTTACAAATCTGCTCAGCATTTAAAAATTCTCTCAACTTTCTTCTTCTCTAAGATCCTTCCAGACAGGAGTCATTATTCTGGGCCACCTCTGTGTCTTGTTTAGACATCTACCCATTGCCCTATCATATATCCCCAAGACATACTTGCTTACAGGGACTGTCTTATTCATCCCAGAACAGCGCAGGACCTAACACAGGGCAGGTGCTTAGCCAACGCTGCTTGAATCATTGTTCAATTACACCTCCTCCCCATCCTTTAAGGGACTTGTGTTCTAGCCACATACACACTGACCTGTATCCTGATTTGCTTTCCCAGGTCGGGCAAATCACTGGTCTGCAATCATCGGCGGATCCCACTCCAAGAATTACGTGCTATGGGAGTATGGAGGATATGCGAGCGAAGGCGTCAAACAAGTTGCAGAATTGGGCTCACCAGTGAAAATGGAGGAGGAAATTCGACAACAGGTAAGAAAAACAATCACAGAAGGACCAAAACCCAGAAATGCGGTCAAGCGTCCTTTAGCTTTCTTTCCCAGGGGCTCGAAATTTACAGTACAATGTGCTGGAAAATTGGTACCATAGGAAGTGAAATCTATTTGCTGAGTTTGAGGGGGTTTATGTTCAGTAGAGGACAGAGGCACAAATGTCCATCTTGTCGTCTCAGATTTTCCCTAACTGCATTTGTGTTTTCTTCAGCTTGTGCTAAAAGCTGCTACTGTGGCTGCATTGTTGGGGTACCATGTCTCTGTTCTCCCAAGGGTCAGTGCGGTGGATTACGGTTTTCTTACTCTGATCCATGAGAGGGCTGGGGGGAGTGACATTCACTCTAAGCTAAAATCACCATTTCCAAAGAGAAACATTTATTTATCGACACATGCTTTTTGCATCTATGTCTTGAGGTGTTTGATAAATTAGTCAGTGATTAATCATAATCATTATAGACTGAAGCATCTTTTATGTACCATGTACTGTGTCATGTGGGCCCAGGAGCCGGACTGTTATCTAGGACCCCATTCATACCAATGAGAGATAAGGGAGCAATCGTCCATCATTCCTTTCTGTCTGTTGGGAAGTACCATCATCCCTCATCAAAAGCACTAGAAGGAGGCTGATGAGGGATCTTGAAAGAAGAGCTATGGTTTTTCGAAGGTCATTCACAGGCTGCACTGTGGGGAGGAGGTGGCCCAGCTTTGGCCATCACTACCCACAAAAGCCCTTTGGGCCTGAGAGAGCTGGGTAGGCACCCACATCTCACTGCTCACAAGTGCGCAGGAGGAAGTAAGGAAAGAGCAAACTGTGCTTGGAGTGTGGTCATTTCCAGCACAGGTCACTGAGGGGCTGCTGCCTGCTCAGGCTCCTGGCCCACATCTCCTGAGACAGTGCAGGGCCCCTGAAGACACTGGACCCGGTGTCTCACGATGTGTATTGCAGCAGGGCGAGCAGAGCTGAGGCCCCTAGCCCTTCCTCCTGACGTCTACCATCTGGACTCCAAGCTCCCACAAACCCTAAAGTGAATGCAGCAAAGGTCACCTGATTCCTACTATAATCCCCTGAGGAATTCTTTTGGACCAGAGTCCAAAAACGCCCAGGAATTAGCTTATGTTTCTCATTAGTTTGATTTAAAACCTTTCTCCATTCTCAGAAAAAATGTTTAACCCAGTGTTTTGAGACAGCATGTCATTCATCACAAGTTTATCTTACCAACAACTTCGTGTTTCTCTAACTCTGGCTGCCATGCCTCGTAACTGGCATCACTCATTCGGGCTACAGCACAACCATGTTCATCTGCAAAGTCATGAAGGGCTTCATATTGGTCCTGGTCTCTCCAGCCTGTCATGGAGGCAGTATCCCTCGTTTGGGTTCCTGGTTCTCAAACATGGAATTGTGATACACTGGCTGTATCTGTTCTGTTGTGTCGTATGTTGAAAACCATCTATTACAAATAATAGTTGAAATACTAAAGTTTGCAAATTAATTAGATCAAGGTCAAGGGCGTCTTCATAATAATGCCTGTGTCACTCATTGGCTATCTTGAGAGGTTTCTGGTGAGAAGGGAAGCATGTATGAATTGTGAGAAACTGAGACCACATTGTACCGGCAAGCATTATCTGTCGTGTGTCATAGCAATAAAAAGGCTGAAAACTGATGGGTGGAACCCCCCCACCTTATGCCCCCCTTAGGAAAATGTTCTTTGCTCGGTGTGTTCCTGATCAGCACACCTTGGATTAGCTTCTCTACACACTGATGATGTCTGGCTCTCCCAGCTGGCTAGTGTTCTTGACATTAAGTCATAACAATGTTTAATTACGGGTTTTGCGCATGGGAGTTAAAAATCCCACTGAGGGCTTCCCCGGTGGCGCAGTGGTTGAGAGTCCGCCTGCCGATGCAGGGGACACGGGTTCGTGCCCCAGTCCGGGAGGATCCCACATGCCGCGGAGCAGCTGGGCCCGTGAGCCATGGCCACTGGGCCTGTGCGTCTGGAGCCTGTGCTCCGCAACGGGAGAGGCCACAACAGTGAGAGGCCCGCGTACCGCAAAAAAAAAATCCCACTGAGCATGTCCTAGGGTTTGTCACCACCTGTCAGGCCCTCTAGATGCTGAACATGTACTTTTAGCTCTCACCTCTACTTGGAGAAGACAATATTAAATTTCCCGTTTTTCCTGATAAGGAAACTGAGGCACAGTCAATAGTTAGAGAATTCCAGAACTTGAACCCAAGCCTGTCTGACTCCAAAACCTGTATGTAGTACCAGATACATAATTTGCAGAGCCTGGTGAAAATGTGGGGTCCCTTGTTCAAAACTTAAGAATTTCAAGATGGTGACACTGAATTTCACAGCACGGGGCCCTGAGAGTCTGAACAGGTCACACACTCGTGAGGCCGGTCCTGCTTATCCTCCTTCCCTGCCCCACAGAGAAACTCCCCTCTCCAGCCTCTGAAATAAGCCTGTTTCCAGAGCTCTGCTAAGCCACGCATCCAGCTCCCCAGGTCCTCAGAAAGTCAGGAGGATAGAGTGATTTCAGGGTCCCTTCTCTTCCAAATAATTCATGGTTCTAAATATTGTTCCCTGCAAACACACAATTCATTATATTTTTCTGGAAGTCAGGTAAGAAGCAGCATAAACAAGGAACAAGAATGTGAATCCTCCTAGAATATAAAAGTGTCCTCTGAATAACCAGGAACCTGCTTGAACACATCTACAATCTAACACGGTGTTCTCAGCCTTTAATACATTACATCCTACCAGCTGCTCTATCAAAGAACCCGAGTCCAACCAGGATGAAAATAAAAGCCCTATTTTCCCAAGAAAGACATTTATATGCTTCCCAGCCTTCTGTTATTATAGACTTATCGCTTGCTGCAAGTTTCAGGGGCATTAAAAATCACAGCAGATATTGTTGGAGGTAAATCTTATGCTAATGGGTTTCAAACACAAATGAACAAAAATAATAATCACATCAGTGGTGGAAAACTGTAATAATATTATTGAGTATAAATTTTAATATTACTATAACTTCAAAACACCAAGAAAATTAATGAAAAATTACAGCAGCATTATTGGCAATAATGACACTGGTGGCCAGAGAGGGTGGGGGAAGGGCACAAGGCACACTTCTTAGCAGGGGACAGAGGCAAATGGGTCCTGGTGGGGACTGTGGATTAGAAATACTGAACTAAGGCTGGCCTGGCAGGTCACAAATGAGTAACCCAAGGCAGGTAGACACAGTAGGGAATGACAGATCCTACGTAGACCCAGGACCCGAAAGTGAGCTGGTGTATGCTCATCTCATGAAAATGTTTCACTAAGACCATTTCTACTTTGTTAAGTAGACATCTATGGCATTTATACTAGGTGTCTGGTTCTCTGCTGAATGTGGCCCAAAGATGGTGCCCCCTTCACCATGTTATTCATGCTAGAAAGCTAGGCATCATCCTTGATTGTGCCTCCTGTCCCATCTTCTGCCTTCTCTTCTAAATTCCTCCAGGTCACTTCCTCATTACCGCACCTCTATTTAAACCATCCTCATCGCTTGCCTCAATTACTGCACTAGCCATCTGATCTCCCTGCCTCCAATCCTCTTCCTGTTTTCCACACTGCCCCACGGCCATTTTATAAAATACCAATTGGATTATGCCACTCTCCCAATGAATGGCTCCCGACTGACAGCAAGGTAAAGTCCAGACTCCTTATCCTAGCTTGAAAACCCTCTATGACCTGGCCTTGTTTACCTCCCCCATCTTATTTCTTGCTGCAGCTCTAAGCTATACCCATGCAGAACCTCTTTCAGACTCTCCAGAGCCATGTCCCTCTTGCATCTGGGCTTTCTGTCAGCCTGGAACATCTTCCAGCACCCCATCAACTGGTGAACTGGTGAACTCCATCTATCCTTCAGGACTCAGCTTAGATGTTGCTTCTTCCTGGAAGCCTTCCTGAATTCTGTACAAAATCCATGCCCTTGCCATGTGCTCCCACAACACCCTGTACCTCCCCCATCATTGCCATCATCACGTAATGATGCAAGTCCTTGTTTGATGTCTCTCCCTCACCAAACTGCAAAGTTCAAATCCATGTTTTCCATCTCTGTATCCTCTGAGCTGGGTACAGTTTTAATTGCTTCATAATTGTTACTTGCGTGAGTAATTTACTTGATAACTTTACTAAACATCTACTAAATGAATGCCAGGCGTTAGAGATCCAACAGTGAACAGATCATTCCCTGCCTTCATGGAGTCTGCATTCTAATGGGGGAGACAAGAAGAAAAAAGGGTTAAATAATTATAAATTATGGTAAGAGAAAGAAACCAACAAGAGGTGGCTAGAAAACAGCAGTAGGGTGGGACCTTGTTAGTAAGGTAGTCAGGGAAGGTCTTGATGAGACCATTAAGCTGAGACCCAAAAGAAAAGCACAAGGAAAAGATCATTCTAGATGGTGACAACAGCGTGTGCAGAGACCCAGAAGTAGAAAAGAGCTTATCGTGCTTGAAGAACTGACAGAAGACTGGTGTGGCAAGAGGGGAATCAGTGAGGGGGAGTGTGGCTCTGTGTGAATGAAGGACACACTGTCTCCGCGCTGGAGGAATTCACAGATTGGGCTGGAGAGGTGGATACATAAATAACTATTTCCGTATAATGTACTTAGTTTCTTTAAGGGAATCTCTGCAGCAGCTGAGGAAATGCAAACATTAGACTGTGGCAGCCCTTGAAAGTGCCATTCTCTGGGTCCCCCCAGCCTTTAACATCCCCCCTATTCCCTGAGGACACATGTTAGACACATATTAGTTTCCCTGTCCCTTCCTCTGGGCAGGCTGGGTGTGGTACCCTTTCCTGGGGTGACCACAGCTCCCTGTGCGGTCCCTCTCCTAGACTGAATGGTCCCTGCTTCCTTCTTTCTTTCTTTCTTTTCTTTCTTTCTTCCTTTTTCTTTTTCTTTTTTTTAAAAATTATTGGAGCACAGTTACTTTACAATGTTGTGTTAGTTTCTACCGTACAGCAAAGTGAATCAGCTGTATGTATATAGGCACCCCCTCTTTTTTTATTACTTCCCATTTAGGTCACAGCAGAGCAGTGAGTAGAGTTCCCTGTGCTTTACAGTAGATTCTCATTAGTTATCTATTTTATACATAGTATCAATAGCGTATATATGTCAATCCCAATCTCCCGATTCATCCCACCGCCGCCCCTTTTCCCCCTTGGTATCCACACGTTTGTTTTGTTCTCTATGTCTGTGTCTCTATTTCTGCTTTGCAAATAAGATCATCTATACCATTTTTTTTTAGGTTCCACAAATATGTATTAATATCTGATATTTGTTTTTCTCTTTCTGACTTACTTCACTCTGTATGACAGTCTCTAGGTCCATCCACGTCTCTACAAATGACCCAATTTCGTTCCTTTTATGGCTGAGTAATATTCCATTATATATGTGTACCACATCTTCTTTATCCATTCATCTGTCAATGGACATTTAGGTTGCTTCCATGGCCTGGCTCTTGTAAATAGTGCTGCAATGAACATTGGGGTGCAGGTGTCTTTTTGAATTATGGTTTTCTCTGGGTATGTGCCCAGTAGTAGGATTGCTGGGTCATATGGTAGTTCTATTTTTAGTTTTTTAAGGAACCTCCATACTGTTCTCCATAGTGGTTGTATCAATTTACATTCCCACCAACAGTGCAAGAAGGTTCCCTTTTCTCCACACCCTCTCCAGCATTTATTGTTTGTAGATTTTTTAATGATGGCCATTCTGACTGGTGTGAGGTGATACATCATTGTAGTTTTGATTTGCATTTCTCTAATGATTAGTGATGTTGAGCATCTTTTCATGTGCCTCTTGACCATCTGTATGTCTTCTTTGGAGAAATGTCTATTTAGGTGTTCCTCCCATTTTTCGATTCAGTTGTTTGTCTTTTTGATATTGAGCTGCTTGTAAATTTTGGAGATTAATTCTTTGTGCATTGTTCCATTTGCAAATATTTTCTCCCATCCTGAGGGTTGTCTTTTTGTCTTGTTCATGGTTTCCTTTGCTGTGCAAAAGCTTTTAAGTTTAATTGGGTCCCATTTGTTTATTTTTGTTTTTAGTTTCATTACTCTAGGAGGTAGGTCAAAAAAGATCTTGCTGCATTTCATGTCAAAGAGTGTTCTGCCTATGTTTTCCTCTAAGAATTTTATAGTGTCTGACCTTACATTTAGGTCTTTAATCCATTTTTAGTTTATTTTTGTGTATGGTGTTAGGGAGTGTTCTAATTTCATTCTTTTACATGTAGCTGTCCAGTTTTCCCAGCACCACTTATTGAAGAGGCTGTCTTTTCTCCATTGTATATCCTTGCCTCCTTTGTCATAGATTAGGTGACCATAGGTGTGTGGGTTTATCTCTGGGCTTTCTATCCTGTTCCATTGATGTATATTTCTGTTTTTGTGCCAGTGCCATATTGTCTTGGTTACTGTAGCTTTGTAGTATAATCTGAAGTCAGAAGCTCCGTTTTTCTTTCTCAAGGTTGCTTTGGCTATTTGCAATCTTTTGTGTTTCCATACAAATTGTAAAATTTTTTGTTCTAGATCTGTGAAAAATGCCATTGGTGATTTGATAGGGATTGCATTGAATCTGTAGATTGCTTTGGGGTAGTATAGTCATTTTCACAATGTTGATTCTTCCAATCCAAGAACATGGTATATCTCTCCATCTGTTTGTGTCATCTTTGATTTCTTTCATCAGTGTCTTATAGTTTTCTGCATACAGGTCTTTTGCCTCCTTAGGTAGGTTTATTCCTAGGTATTTTATTCTTTTTGTTGCAGTGGTGAATGGAATTGTTTCCTTAATTTCTCTTTCTGATCTTTGGTTGTTAGTGTATAGGAATACAAGAGATTTCTGTGTGTTAATTTTGTATCCTGTGACTTTACTAAATTCATTGATTAGCTCTAGTAGTTTTCGGTGGCATCTTTAGGATTTTCTATGTATAGTATCATGTCATCTGCAAACAGTGACAGTTTTACTTCTTCTTTTCCAATTTGGATTCCTTTTATTTATTTTTCTTCTCCAACTGCCATGGCTAGGACTTCCAAAACTATGTTGAATTATAGTGGCAAGAGTGGGCACCCTTGTCTTGTTCCTGATCTTAGAGGAATTGCTTTCAGTTTTTCACCATTGAGAATAATGTTTGCTGTGGGTTTGTCGTATATGGCCTTTTTTATGTTGAGGTAGGTTCCCTCTATGCCCGCTTTCTCCTGCTTCTTTCCTTTTCCATCTCCCAGGCATGTTCTATGTCCCTGGAAGGCGAGCACTTGTTGATTTCCCTCACCGCTCTGTTCTTATTCTATTGCTTCATTATGGTTACTTTTAATGTTTTCAATTTTAAACACATCTACTTGTGTCATTCAGATTATTCTATTATCTCAGGGTCTTAGGGACTAATGTTCATTTGATGAACTTGCCCTCTCTCCCCATCACTAGTTTCCTCATTTGATTTTGGATTGTTTGCTCATCTTCAGTGGGTCTTTTTCTTTGTTCCCTGTGGGAGTCCTCTGTGCCCAAGTTGTGTTGTCCCCTCAGGGGGAGATTGTATTTTTGTCTTTCCACCCAAGTTTTGATGGCATTTCTCAGCTTAGAGCTCCCCACTGCCAGGCCAATGTAAATATGGACTCTGCACTTACACAGGGGAGAGTCTGGGGCTTCTATTTCTTGAAGGTGAATTTTCATTCAAGGGCCTGGACAAAGGACAAGTTTCCTTGCCACCTCCCCAAGTGACTGATGGAGGGTTTTCTTATCCCCATTCAGCCCTTCAAAATGTCCAGCTTGATGCAGGGGTGTCTTCCCACATCTCACCTAACACCAACTTGAGACCTCCCCTTCTCTCCCTGCATGGCTTTAAAACCTCCGTCTCTAGCTCCAGGGGCCATATGCCAGGCCTGGCCCCATGCATCAGCTCCTACTCACAGTTTTGGGTTAGACTTTCCTCCTCCTTTCTGGCATCCAGGGAATTTTTCTAAACTCCCTTAAGCATTTTTGAAACTTTGTCCTGCTCTCTTTTGTCTAGCATTTCTACATGTTTGTAGCAGGAGGGAGACCCTTTTGCATCACCTCAGTCTTTCATGTTTCCTGATGTCCACCTAGCGTCTCCAGCACTTCGTACACTGTCTCACACACAGTAGCTGCTCAACCAGTGTCTGAATTGGTGAATTGACACACAAGCTATAAATGTCTTGTGGCCAGATTAAGTCGTATGGGCCCTGCTTGGGCCCTAGCGTGGCTGAGGCGCTCTGCCGTGGCGGGGAGGGCTCTCTTTCCATTCTGGTTGCTCTGGTTCAGATCAGTGAATAACAAAACCTATGCTGAGTTCGACACAGCGCAAGCTTAATTCAGGGGCCAAAGAATAGAGAAGTGGGAACTAAGGTTTACAGATCAACTTCTCGCCCACCTGGCCAGAGGGATTTAATTTTAAAGGGTAAAGGCAAAGGTAGGAGGAGGAGTGAGGCTGATGATGGGGAGGTATATGCATTAGTCTGCTGGGGAAGGGGCGAGGCTTTGTCGAGGGAGAGGGGTGCCATCCCCTTTTTATCCTTTTTTGGTCCTTAATGTTCAGTTACAGCCCCTGGTAGGTGTGTTATTTCATATGCCAATATAGTAAAATTAACTTGTAATGAGACTCAGGGTCGTTGGAGGTCAGATTCATTGCTCTCTTGGTCCCAGCTGTTTCCATCTGGGTTGTTTTGTTCGTTTGTAGCTTCCTTTCTTATCTCTGGGCCCTTTAACTTAAAGATGTATGTTCACTCCTGCTAAAGGTGGGGGATTGGCAGGATTTGAGCAAGGACATTCCTGCTAAAGGTGAGGGTTAGAGGGTTGTGAGCAAAGACCTGGAGCAGCTCCGGCAACAGTCTCTTGCATAAATCATGAACTGTGAATGGGTACTCACTTATGAAAAAATGCTAGAAAAAACACTCCAACTTTTATATTTTTAGAAATACAGGGAAAAGAACACTCCAACTTTTATACTTTTCTAGATTCAAGTCTTCCCTGACCATAAGAGGTCAGACAGTGGTGGACCCTAACATAGACATTGATTATTTCACCTTCAGGAGGCCTCTCTTTGGCGGATTCCTTAAACCTGCTGCCAGGATTATCGCACCACCTATGGCACAAGAATCAATAAGCAAGCAGATGTTCTTTGAAGCTGAAACAGTTTATAAGCCTCTGGAAACTGGTAGAAAGAGTTTGAGGATTTTCTTTTCTCATCTCCGTTAAATCATTAGAGATAACAGATGTCTACTAAACTTTTATTTTTCCTGATTTTTGATTTTCTAAACTTGTGATCCCTTTCCTCTAAATGAAATTAAAATCATTGGCTGATTTCTGATGTTCTCCATGAATCGTGACATGCTGCCTCATCTGATTGAAAAAGTCAGTCTCTCTCTCTCTCTGTCTCTCTCTCTGTCTCTCTCTCTGTCTCTCTCTCTCTCTCACACATACACACACACACACACACACACACACACACAAAATCAGCTTTTATTCATAATAATAAAGTTCCAGTGATCTTCAGTGCTTGTGAGAAGTAGTACCATATAACAGCTAAAAGCATTGGCTCTGAATCAAGACTCCTGGGTGCAAATGCTAGTTTCAGCTCTTACTTATTTTGTGACTTTGGACAAATTGCTCAACCCCTCTGTGCCTTGGTTTCCTCTTCTATGAGATGAGGATGGTAATATGCCAACCTCACAGAGTTACCGTGAGGACTAATGGAGCTGTTGCATGAAAAGTGCTTGGAGCAAAGCCTGCCCTGTAGAAAGTGCTCGCTAATTGTTACCTATCATTACCATGTTTTCATTCTTGGTCTCCATTTCCTCATCAGTAAAGTGAGGGGTCTGTCCTAAGACCGAAGAGCCCCTGAAGGAGCTAGAAAAGTTAATGATTCTAAAGGTTCAAGTTCATCATGTCAGTCCCCAGCCTGAGAAGGCCACAGGATGAGGACACCCCTCCTTTGCCATCGCCCAGGCTCTGCCTCAGCCTGCCCCTCCCACCCCTGCTTAGCAGTGTCATTTCCTGATGGCCCTAGCCCTCTGTCCCAAAGTTGACCCTAAACAATTTGGAGGCAGTAACCACATCCTCATGTAAAAATGGAGCCACAACGAAACTCCATGCCCATTCCAAATCTATTCCTGTGCATGTGTTCTTCCCCTTCCTTGGAATAGCTTTATCCGGATGCCCACAGGAGCTAGTTCAACGCCACCTCCAGAACAAGGCCTAGAGGCAGCCCAAAACAGGAGATCTTCCCACATACAGCGGGACACTTGCTGGGGGTAGAAATGCAGACAAGGCTTCCAACCCAAGAAAGGAGGTAGTCTAGTGAAACCTCTTTTTTAAAAAATTTTTAATGCAATTTTAAAGGTTGCCTTCCATTTACAGCTATTACAAAATATTGGCTCTGTTCCCCATGTTGCACAGTACATCCTTGAGTCTATCTTTCACCCAATAGTTTGTACCTCCCACTCCGCCACCCCTATATTGCCTCTCCCCCTCTCCCTCTCCCCACTGGTAACCACTAGTTTGTTCTCTGTATCTGTGAGTCTGGGGAAGTCTCTTAATTGTAAGTAACAGAAACCTGCTCAAACTAACTTAAGAACAAAGGAAGCTTTATTGTAGGGAGAAAACAGAACTCAGGAGAACACAAGTTAATACCGAGCGCAAAAGAGCCTCATGAGAACTGTAACCAGAAGGCATCGGGCTGAGACAACCACTTATACTCTCCCCTCCCCACCCAACCCCACCACCCCCGAGTCACATGGTCTTTTCTATGCTCTTCTGTGTGACTCTCTTCCAGCATCCTTTCTCAATAGATCCGTTGTCTCTTCTTACTTACGTTGCACATGGCCCCAAATGGTGGCTCTGTGACTTTCTTCCTTGGCTTCCCATAGCCAACTGAGCAGTGTTGGTGGCTCTTCGTTGAAATACTGGGAAGACAGACTGATCATTGGACAGTCTGTGCATGGGTGCCCCCTGCATCAGGTATCTACTTCTAATCCAACCAGCAGTTATCCCCATGTAAAGAACCGTAGAGCCTATGACTCCATACAGGGGCTGTGGGTAGGGCAATTTATACTAAAAAAAAGGAAATGAAGGTAGAAGGTAAATTGATTGACATTTCAGGGCAGCAGTGGATTGGCAAGAAGTAGACCAAGTGATAGAAACCCAGGCAGAGAGCCAGAATTCAGGGCAGGATATTGGGGATGGGGCACAAAAGAGAACAAAGCCTCAGCACAAAAAAGAGAGGAGAGCAATGGAACCCCAGGATTCAGAGCTAAGCCAGTTGGGTGAGAAATGCTGGGTCTAGAGATTGGTTCAGCTACTGAGGTGGGACCAGGGATATCACTAGACCTAGCAGAAGGACTTGGAAAGGCAGAGATCAGAGAAAGTATATAGGAGCCAAGGGCACAGTCAAGACCACTTATTTGCTCTTGCATTGCATTGCACTTATCTACTGCCTTGCATTGTTACTTAAGAACCATGAAAACAGTACAGGGCAAGTAGGTAAGCTTGCTAAGTCTTTGACCTTGAGTAGGTCACCTAACCTCACTGAGCCTTATATTTTTCATTTGCAAAATGGTGATAACGAGAATATGAACTTCGTATGTTGGTTATGAAATAATACACATGCAGTGCCTGGCTTGAAGGATGACCCATTATTACTCTTAGTGTTAGGACAAAAAATTAAATTTGAAGGATTTGTAATCCCCTTGTCCTCCCATATTCTAAGAAGACGCTTTGGTTTCATTGGGTGGGAGTGCAATTGAAAGAAGAAAAAAACTGCTAGAGAAAGTAGACCAGGAAAAAGAAGTGAGGGGAGGAGTAAGGCCAGGAAGCTGGGACAGTATTAGAATTTTAAGGCATGAGAAGAGACATATATGAGCAGCTGCCCTTTGGACTGGAGAAAAAGAAAGGTCCAAAGAAGATTTTTAGTAAATTTGATTTCTAAAAGAAGAGACATCCGAAGAGGATTTTTTAGCAGCGCACTTTGCAGAGCACGGTGTGATGTCGTTAACCCTCTGCTGCCTCCTCAAGAAACATTCAGTAAACACCTACAGTGCTTTTCAAGGCTTCTTGGAGTCAGACTGGGTAGAAATTTTAGATTTTGTCACGCTGCTACACACAGCCCCCAGGGGTGCCCAGTTTTATTGGTGTTACATTAATATTGTTATCCATACCTCTTTTGTCCTTCACCACCTCATTCAAGGCTTAACGCCATGGAGTGTGTAAATGGGTACTTGTGATTGATAGAAATAAAGTGATACCAGGAGTGGGGGTGGAAAAGAAATTAAAGAAAGATTCTCAGTCACAAACATTTGATACAGAAATTAGAGCATCAGTTGAGAGGTGTGATTTCAGTCATATGAAACCTTTTGTTTGCTTTCAGCTGCGTCTTCAAACAAATCTAAATCACAGCAGGACAAACAGCCAAAGCGAATCAGTGATGCCTGTTCTTTAATAAAACTGGCACAGGCTGCTGTTGCTGGAAGGAAGCAGAGCCCTGCTCTTAGCTGCAATTCCTGACCTCCACAGTTTTACATCAGAGCATCATCAGTCCTGGGAAAGTTTTCTGAATCTCTCCATGGACGAAATGGGGGACAGTTTTATTCAGAACTTATAGGTTATTTAACGCCCTAAAAATCTATTTTTACAGCAACTGAGCCAAAATATTGCAAACAGAAGGCAAATTTAAATGGGGAAATAATAAATTGTCAAGATTTAGAGGCAATTTGGCAATATCTATCAAAATTGTACATTTTCTTTTTTTATTGTGGCAAAAAAAACACCCACATAACATAATACTTACCATCTTAACCATTTTTTTTAAGGGATTTTGCTTTTTTTTTTAAATTTTTTAAATTTATTTATTTATGGCTGTGTTGGCTCTTCGTTTCTGTGCGAGGGCTCTCTCTAGCTGCGGCGAGTGGGGGCCACTCTTCATCGCAGTGCGCGGGCCTCTCACTATTGCGGCCTCTCTTGTTGCGGAGCACAGGCTCCAGACACTCAGGCTCAGTAATTGTGGCTCACGGGGCAGGCTGCTCCGCGGCATGTGGGATCTTCCCAGACCAGGGCTCGAACCCGTGTCCCCTGCATTGGCAGGCAGATTCTCAACCACTGCACCACCAGGGAAGCCGCCATCTTAACCATTTTTAAGTGTACAGTTGTGTAGTGCTGAGTATATTTACACTATTGTGTGTACATTTTCTTTATACCTTGACATAGTAATCCTGTATCTAGGAATTTGTTTTTCAGAAATATTCTCACACAAAGGTATATGAGGAAGAATACCCATTACATTGTTTTATAAACATTGTTTTATAAAATTGTTTTTATAAACATTGTTTATAAAAATAAGAGATGGAAAGAAGTGATTTTTTATCAATAGGAGACATATTTAAAAACTCTGGCTGCTTTTATGTAATTAAATACCACGCAGCAATTAAAAAGAATAAGGCATGGGCTTCCCTGGTGGCGCAGTGGTTGAGAGTCCACCTGCCGATGCAGGGGACGCAGGTTCGTGCCCCGGTCCGGGAGGATCCCGCATGCCACGGAGTGGCTGGGCCCGTGGGCCATGGCCACTGAGCCTGCGCGTCCAGAGCCTGTGCTCCGCAGCAGGAGAGGCCACAGCAGTGAGAGGCCCACGTACCGCAAAAAAAAAAAAAAAAAAAAAAGAATAAGGCAGATCTGTATGTACTGATATAGAATGCTTCCTGGTATATATTACTAGGTAGGGAAAAACAGAAGAGTATCTCTAGCTAGCTGCCATCTGGGGGAAAAGACATTTGGGTCAGAGTCAAATGCTTGTATGCATGTATAGAATATTATATGCATAGAACATCTCTATGTACACATACCAGAAACTCAATGTCTCTAGAGCAAACTGGGAGAGTAGGGGTCAGAACTGAAAGATGTATTCACATTTCACTGTATGCCCTTTTGTACTGTTTGTATGTATACATGTTACCTTTTTAAAAGAATGTTATTTAAATAAAGAAAAGTTTGATTAGAAAGTGAATATTGCAAAAAGATCAGGACTCCAAACTTAATCTGTAAGTTTAAGATTTCCCCCGGCACATAATCTAAACAATTCTACAGGCTGATTCTATGGAAATGAAAAACTAAATAGTCGAGAATAGCCAGAAAGTATCTGAAAGACAGTAATGATGGCGGGGGAGGGAGGTGTTGGGGGGAAGGGGGGCAGTAAAGAGAAAAGACTAGGCAAACCAGATATTAAAAACTACATTAAATAAGACTGTGTGACACTAGCGTATGAATAGCAGATCAATAGTGTATAATCGGAAGTCCAGTAAAGGACCCAAATTTATTTCAAATTAAGTGTAAGGAAAAAATATAATTTCCTGTCACTTGAGGAAAGATGGTAATGGCACAACTGGAAGTCGTGGAAAAACACAATTTGCTCCATAGTTCAATCCTTAAACCAAAATAAACTCCAAGTATGTCAAAGATTTAAATATTTAAAAATGAAGGCATAAACGCATTAGAAGAAAACATGATAGAATCATTTTATACTCTAGAGCAAAATCCCTTCCAAGCATGTCACAAACCCCAGAGGTCATAAAAGAAATAACTGATAAACTAAAAGCATCTTTTTAATTGTGGAAAATATTTAAACATTTTAAAGGTGAAAGAGAAAGTGGGGGGAAATGTTTGTAGCCCATACAGTAAGCAAAGGGCTAATTTCTTTAATATATAAAAGAGCTCTTATGGGTCAATTTTTTAAAGAACAATAAACCAATTTAAAAAATGATCAAAACACATAGATAGGTTTTCAGATATTTTAAAAGATGCTTAACCTCATCTACAATTATGGAAATGGAAATTCATTCCACAGAGCTATCATTTTTGATCTATTGGACTTTTGATAACTATATGTTGACAGAGGTGTAGAAAAACACACACTGTAATACGCTAATTGTGGCAGTGCTGACTGGTACAGCTTTGTGGAGGGCACATTTCTCTGACTCATAGCTCCTATCCAGAAACTCATATACACAGATATACTCACACATAAGCACATGCTATTTATTGACACTATGTGACAGAAAGAGTACAAAAACTTAAATATCTATTAGTAGGGGACCAGTTTTAAAAAAATAAGAATTTGAGATTAAACATTGCCAAGACAAATCATTTGGTTAACAAAGAAAGTGCAGCAGAGTATTTGTAGTGTACGCCACTTGTGTTATCATTAAAGATGCACACTTACATTTCTTGAAGGGCATATAAGAATATGAATAGTGGTTGCCTCTGGGGTAGGGACCTGAGAGACTGTGGGATGGGAAGGGCCGGAGAGTCTTTCATTGTGTTGCCTCTGGTGCCTTTTGAATGTTGTACAATGTCTTTGCAAAGCTGTTCAAGAAAGTGATTATTTTACAGTTGAAATAAAAAAGAAATAAGCCAAACACTCAAGCTTAGGAATCTTTAAGAAAGCACATTGTGTGTTCTTGATGAATTGTTCTCAACCTGGTGAACAACAGACCTCATCTAAACTCTGTTCATGGAGTCAGGCCCATGTGGTACCAGTTTGCCCTGAAACGCCCCTGAGGACATGGTCCCCAGGAATGGGCTGGGCAAAAGTAGAGATTTATAATCCAGGTGACCAAAAGCAGTTGGCTCAGAGAAAGAGTATAATTTAATTTTTCCAAGGAGGAAAGCAAAGGTCAGAGTCGGTGCTTGGCCTTAGGTCTGAGGGGTGAGGCCACAAACAGGAAGACACCGGAAGCCCACATAGTATGGGAAGGGCCAAAAAGTGCCCGAAGCCCCTCCTGGTGTGTTGGCAGCCACATGGCCTAGGAGGGCCTGATGTCATAAAGAATTAGAGAGGACTGGCCAGAACTTTCTCCAGAAAGCCTCCAGAAGTGATCACAACTACCCCCTCTTCACCTCCAAAACTACCAGGCAGTGGTCCTTCACGCTTCAGGTGTTTAATGCCCTGCAGAAGACGGGACCTTGTCTGTGGCTTGTCCCACATTCATGGGCCTGAGTCCTGCAGGGGCCAGTGTGAGCTTCCCTCCTGAGAGTGTGCCCTGTGGACAGGGGCCTGTTCACAGGCCATTTGCAACCAGTCCACGATGCGCTAAATCCAGAAGTTAAGAATAAGTTTTAGAAATAGCAGTTTAACAATGTCCAATGACTCTACTAACAAAAAAATCAGAACTTGGATACAGCCTGCAACAGATTTGATATTTTAAAGTGAAAACAAACTGGTCTTCTACTAGAGTTGAGAATCATTGTTCTAGAGGCAAGGAGTATTTCTTGAGTCATCTTTACCTCCAATACCTGAGTCAGGGTCTGGGATATCACAGATGCTTATCTGAAGTTACCCCAGTCCACAAGGTTTTTTTTTAAATAATAAGACTGAGGCTTGGAAAACATATGTGACTTGCCCAAATGCTAACAGCAGCACAGATCCTCAGCCCAGGACTCCTGACTTCCTTTCTAGAGCTTTCTCCTCGCTCTGCTAAGAGAGAAGAGACATAGGCAGCCCTGAAAATTTCATCCTGTCGTATACACTAAAAAACTTACCCAGTCTTCACCAGACTCTGTGTCTGAGACAGGTTTTTTTTAATATAATTTTATTTATTTTTGGTTGCATTGGGTCTTCACTGCTATGCGCGGGCTTTCTCTAGTTCCTGTGAGCAGGGGCTCCTCTTTGTTGCGGTGCGCGGGCTTCTCATCACAGTGGCCTCTCTTGTTGCGGAGCACGGGCTCTAGGCGTGTGGGCTTCAGTAGTTGTGGCTCGCGGGCTCTAGAGCGCAGGCTCAGTAGTTGTGGCACACGGGCTTATTTGCTCCGCGGTATGTGGGATCTTCCTGGGCCAGGGCTCGAACCTGTGTCCCCTGCACTGGCAGGCGGATTCTTAACCACTGTGCCACCAGGGAAGCCCTGAGACAGTTTAGAGTAGATTTTCCAATGAATATTTGCCACCTAGTGGTAAAACAAAGGTGTATGCACCTCGTATAGACTTCATTCATTCATTCATTCATTCAGTGTCAAACACCATATTCGAGAAATCACTTGTCCTTAAGAGGCTCATGGTCTCTTGGGAAAGAATCACGTAGAAATAGGTGATTACAACACAGTGCAACTTGGGCCGGGAAAGTCAAGTCCAGGGCACACAGGAGCACAGAGCAGAGCCTTCCCCTGGCTCAGGAAGCTGAGATTTCATGAGCAGTATTAAACTCAATATTTTAATGCTCAAAAAGTATTAGCTCCTTTCTTGTCTTGCTCTTGCTGGACCATCAGGACCAGGATAGCAGTTTTTGTTGCCGCCTCTTCTCTGGGTGAGGATGGACTCATGAGCTGAGCGTGTTAGGAATGCAGCCAGTGCATACCCTTTGGCTGAATGGGGTATCTGTCCCAAGCGCTGTATCCCCAGCCACCTCTACATCTGGTCTTCGGGTCTGTTTTGAGAAAGTGTTGTTCATTTCCAGCGCCTGGTCAGGGCATCCGTGGGCTGTCACTCCTGTCTGTTTAGTTCTTCAGCTCTCTCATCCTGAATGTATTCCCATGCAAACAAGTTCTCCCAGTCTGTCAGAGCTGCCCTCCCTTGAGCCAAGGTGTCCAGCTTGCCTGCAATGAGCGATGCTTAACATAAGGGGGTAGGGGACAGGCCTATAAAGGGAGATTGGGGTCATCTCATGAACAGCCTGAATACCAGGCTGCTGAGGTTACACATAGACCAGTAGGAACAGGGCGGCCATTGAGTGTTTCTGAGAGGGAAGTGACCAGAGACAAGGGTATTCGTTCATTCAGCCAATAATTATTGACATCCGTTGTGTGTAAGGCACTGAGTGAGACTCTGTGCTGGGCCCTAGAAGCACAGAGATGAATAAGACCCAGTGTGGGAGACACATCACATCCCCCTGGGTTATAACACACTCTCTACCCCATGCAACAACTTCAAGTCCTTATCTCAGAGAAGGAAAGAAATCAAATTGTCTGTGAAACTTCATAGTATAGGAACTTAGCTACCGAAATTGTAAAGCCATAAGTCATGCTTCCAATTGTTCTGTAACTATGTAAACATCTTAATTTTTGTTTGCTTATCTGTTTCAGGATAGAAATAGATAAGCAAACAAAAGAAGAAACAGGAGCCCCATCTCACGGAGAGATATTCTGCTACTCCTCAGATTCTGCCCCTGCATTATAACGTTTCGTCTCCTTGACACTGTGTAGCCAATGAGGTTTACAAGGTCTGGCTTCGCAGGCTAAGGGAGAATGAGGAAAGAGCAAGCAATTACAGACTGCCATGCTGCGTGTTAGGATAGAGTTATGTACTAAAGGGCACTAAGGAGAAAGTATCGGTTCTGTCCAATTCCATCCTGAATGAAGGACCTCACAAAATCATGAGCTGAATTTTGTAGGACAGAGAGAGTTTGCTGGGTATACAAAAAGGAAGGGCACACCAGGCTGCACGGAGGTGTGAAATATCTTCATGAAACTGTAAGTGATGGGAGAGCACTAGGAGAGGGAGTAGGACAGACACATTCGTTCACTCATTTTTTCCTCGAAGGTTTCCTGTGCACCTGTTATGGGCTGTGCCCTGAGGGAAGCAGGAAGGCACACAGAAGTGCATAAGACACAGATCTCACCCTGAAAGGGCTCGAGGACTCAGAGTTCAGTTTGGCAGAAAACCCACAAAGCAGTGCTTTTTCTCAGAAGAGGAAGGCTTAAGGAAGGAAGGCAGATGATTCTTTCAGTCTTGCTATTGTTTTTCATCCTCACGTGGCTTATAGCCTCCATTTACTGAGTGTCTACACTGTGCCAGGCGCTATGATAGATTCCTTACACACTAACCTATTTCAGTGAATCTTCACAACAACTCTGTAACTGTGGTTACTACTGATTTCGTTTTCCAGATGAGAAAACCAAAGCCCAGAAAAGTTAGGTAAATAGCCCAAGGTCACACAGCTAAAAATCAAGAGTACTGGAATTTTGAGTTCTTTCCTTTTCACTGGTTCTTTGCTTTTCCTTCTGTTGACTCTCCATTCCTATGACTTTCATTCCTCGTCTGCATCTATCAGAATTCCACCCAGCCTCCCATATTCCACTCTGCTATGATGCCTTTCCTGGTTCCAAGTACATGTTGTTTCTGCTCCTCCAATCTTCCACAGCATCTTGTAATCCCACTTTGGCCCCTTCCCTGCCTCATATGATGGGTGTCTGCATGTACCTATGGAAGAACCAGCACAATGCAGGCGTCCACCTGAGCCAGGCTGTGCTCTGGACCCACCCCTTCCTATCCCCAGTAGGGCTTTACATAGGGCTCCCAATACATTAATAAGTGTCTGTTGAATTAAGCTGAATACTTTAGCTCTTGGTTCCCTGACAGAAAGACTGCTATAAGCAAAGCCGGTCATCTGACCTTTTTGTCTCCACAGCTGCCACCAGTTCTCCAAACTAAAACCCATTCTCAGCAGGCTCCAGTTATAGCAATTCTTAATTATCTTCCTATTCAAAAGCAAAATTAATGTTTCATTAATCAATGGGTAAAGAAAATCAAAAGTCTGTTAACTGGCAAAGCCAATGCTGTCCCAAAGGGAATTGATCCACGTATGCTGTGGGCAGCCTGTTCATTGGTAACCACAGCTCCTGAGAGCAGCCCTCTGGGGAGATGCTGGAGGAACTGGAATCTTTTCTGAAATAGCTTTTAAATACATAGAAACGCATTGGATTCTTATTGGGAGTTTTGTGTGTGGCGGGGAGGGGAATAGGGAAGGGGAGATTATTTGCTTTGTGTAGAGACTAAGTATTTCATAGATGCATACGTTTAACCAACAAGCACTGACAGATATGTGTGTGTTATCTGGAGCAAAATTATTCTTTAAAATGTAATGAGCTCTCCACAGACTATATTCAAGAATCAATGCAAATATAAAGGGTGTGCTCATCTGGCTGACGATCTCGGATCATGACTGCAAACATGACTGGGGCTTTCGAAATGAGGTTTTCCTCTATACTGATGTCCAAAGGGTTTTCTTTCTCAGATCGGTTTGCTGTTCATCTAAAACTCACCCCTTTGAATTATCTGCATGCAGATTAGTGACTCCAAATTTAAGCAAATATATATATAAACATATAAATGTTTATATTTATATATCAAGTATATAGAATGTACAATCCTAACCACAAAGAAGTGGGCCTAAGGTTAACTCCAAAGCTTTCAAACTAGGGCCTAAGACAGCAGCGGTGTTTGTTGCAGGGTGGGTGGGTGTTTGGCCTGTGTTAGGGATTTATTTTATTATCCCAGACCCCATGGAGGTTTTGCATTCTTTACAACATGCATCCTGACTTACTGGAATCTAATATATTAGCATCTAATATACTTTTACTACTTCCGGGACAATGCAAGGACCTTAGAACACTTTAATTCCTCTCACTCCAATGATACCTTAAGTATTATTGTTGCCAAGTAATGAAATTTTACATATATTTAGCCCTGCAAGGCTAAATTCATATTGTTTTGTACAGTCAATATTCACTTAGCGTCACCCCTATATTAACCCTTTCTGTTGCTCTTCCTTCCTTTTTGCGTTTCCATTTCCGTTCAGGGACCGTTTCTTTACACCTGAAGAATTCCTTTAGTATTGCTTTTACTGAGAATTTGCAGGCAAAAATTCTCTCAGTTTGTGTTTTTCTGGAAATGTCTTTATTTTGCCTTTGTTTTTAAAGGTTATTTTTTAATAAGTAAGTTGGCAATTATTTTCTTTCAGTATTTAAAAGACATGGTTCCTCTGCCTCTGACTTCCATTATTTCGTTGAGAAGTCCTGTGTCAGTCTGACTTAACTCTTATGAAGATAACGTGTCTTTTTCTATGGCTGCATTTAAGATTTTGTCTTTGTCTCTGGCTTTCAGCAGTTTTTACTGTATACTGAGATGTGGTTTTGTTTGTATACATTTAATTTGTTCCTTTGGGGGTTTTGTAGCA
This sequence comes from Orcinus orca, assembly GCF_937001465.1. Taxonomy (NCBI): domain Eukaryota; kingdom Metazoa; phylum Chordata; class Mammalia; order Artiodactyla; family Delphinidae; genus Orcinus; species Orcinus orca. Next base: position 41,676,148 of record NC_064566.1, on the reverse strand, counting down.
TTTCTTGAATCCATGGCTTTATATCCTTTGTCAGTTTTAGAAAATTCTGGCCAGTATTTCTTCAAAGATTGGTTCTACCTGAATTTTCTCTCTCCTCTTTATGTGGGACTCCAATTACATACATGTTAAGTTTTGCCATCATTTCTCATATGTTTCTTATGCTTTTTTCCCCTATATTCTCCATCACTTTTCCTTCCATACTTTAGTCTGGATATTCCCTAATCCTCTCTTCTGCTGGCCTAAACTAGTACTGTTAAACCTGTTAGTTCTTAATTCCAGTTATCCTATTTGTCAGTTCTAGAATTTTCACTTGATTCCTTTTTACAAATTTCAGTTTGTTGCAAAGTTCTCCTTTATGATTTCTGCTTCCTGGAACATATTTAACACATTACTGACCGAGACGTATTAATACGTCTTTTGTTACCTGAACATTATTGACCGGAGATGTATCAATACGTTTTTAGAGAATGATACAATTAACATCACCGTGTGAAGTTGTTAGAGCTTAAAATTGATCAAGGGTTCATTATACAACTTATGATTGTCGTTATCATTCACATTTTGCTCTGTTAGGTTTTTGTTTCAACCTTGTGTATATTATAAAGGTAAAATTTTCTAAAATGATGCATCGCGAAATTTTGAGTGAAGAAGAATTTTTTTGGTGAATTTTATGCAGATACTTTCTCTGATTGTCCAAGCGACATATATACTAGTGTCTCAGAAGATGGTAGTTCTTCAGAATATAGTTCTGATTCAGATGATGTGAATAGTAGACCAACAAAAAGACAAAAACCCTTAGTGATTGATTCTGATACGGAAAGTAAAGATGAAACTCATGGTGCTGGAGAATGCTCCTTTGCTTCTACAGAACAGTGGATTGAAGACAACATTTCACGAAAATTAGAAGCCTTTACAGGTGTGTCAGGTGTAACTATTGAATTTAATAACCCACAAAGTGTTAGTGAAATAACAGAATTAATTTTGGGCTAGCCAAAATAAAAATCACTGGTCACAGGCGTTAGTTTCTGCAAAAATCACACAGTGAATAATGAGTTAATCACTGCTTTTGTTTAAATACAGGTTTGAGGACTACAATATCTGGATTCCCTGTGAGACTGAGTCTATTGTCTTTTTTCCTTGGTCCAGTTTCCTTGTGTGTCTGATAATTTTTTATTGAATGCCAGACATTGTGTATGGAAAATTGTAGAGGCTCTAGATGATATTACCTTCCTTCACAGGTTTACTTCTACTTCTAGCAGGCAGTTAGAGTAGGGCAGATCACTTTAATCAAATCTTGAGCTGGACAGGTGTGAGGTTGAATTTCAGTCTTTGTGAGAGCTACTTTATTTATGGTTCACCCCAACTCCAAGAGGGTAGCTCTTCTGAGGTCCTAAGTGAAAGCCTGGGGACCTTAGTGTCTTCTTCTGGTTTCTGACTTACAGCTTTAATCTTCTCAAAATGTGAGGCTGCTGAAAGCTCTGTTCAGCCTCTTAGCTACTCACCGCTACTCAGATTTGCAAGCTCTCTATCCTGTGACGCTTACAAATCAGCAACTGCCACAGAAGGAAGGCAGTGCCAAGTGTGGGGCTCCCTCCTCTGTCCTTCCTTTCTCTTCAGGATCTTGGCTCAAGTCATTTTTTTCTCCCCAGTCCTGTGAGACTGCCAAAAGCTATGCTCAGCCTCTCAGCCTCTTAGCCTTGTGTGGCTGATGAAACAGCCAGTGTCTGGAGGGGAAAAGTAGCTTGGAATATCTGACTCACTTATGCGCATTCCCCTTCTCTCCAGGACCTCAGCCTTCAAGTCCTGGCTGCACTGAGAGCTCTCCAGTACATTAAATCAAATTGTTTTGTTGTGTCTTATCCATCTTTTCTAGTTGTTCTTGGCAGGTTGTTGGTCTGATACAAGTTAGTTCATCATCATTGGAGGTGAACCTAGAATTTCTTTAAGACTTTGGGTTCATCTCCAGCGTAAGCTGTGTCTCTAACATCATTCTGATCCTTTGTCTTCGACCCAGTCTTGCTTTCTGGTGTCAGTACTAGTGTGCTAAGGCGGGGAACTCTATGTCTTTTCATCTGCAGTTGTTCAGAACTCTCCTTTAAGTTATATTTGTTGCATAAGTTATATTTGCTATTTGTTTCCATTCCTCACTTATATTGCAAAATACTGTATTATACCAGGTGTGACTTCCTTCAATGTGAGTGTCTTGGCAAAATTCTGTGGTGTGGAAGGGGCTTATAATGCTCTGGTACTTTGATTGGCAGACTTCCCTCTGAGTTGATGTCTCTCTCCTGCTAATCGAAGCACCCTTTTTCCGTGTCCAGCGTCTCACTCCCATAAACACACTACAAAGGAACCACCTGCCCCTGAGTTTGAACTGAACCTAGCTGCCTTGGAGCTTTGCTTCCCAATTTATTGATACCCAGTGCCTGTGAGGGACAGACTTGCTAAGTATGTCGTGATAATTGCAAAGACAATTGGGTTTTGATTTTTCCAAATATTTAAACTCTTAAGAAATTTTTAAAACCACTATGGATTTAAAATAAATAATATTTTACAGTAGTCAACTAGTAGGACTCTGATTTATTCTTACTTCTAAGAAGTTGTGAAATTGTGTCACTTCTCAATGTTTGTGACATTAGATATGAATCAGGAATTATTAAAGATTTCCTTGATGTCTTTGAAAAGGAATTATATTAAAATAATGAACATTTTGCTGACTATAAAGAATAGACTGTGTTGGCTAGACGTTGATCACCAACCAATGCATAGATAGGAATGTCCAGTGTGGTAGATGCCCTCCGATTCAACTCAGTTGAGAGCAGTAGTTGATTACTATAATCTAAAACAGACTGTGTTAAGGCAGAGAATTTTAAAAATTAAAAATGAATATGTGACATAGTTTAACTTAAATCATGTCACACAAATGTATCTTCAGTCTCAAAGATACATCACTCCAAAAACTTATCAGCCTGCATTTCCAGTTGAGACTTTATGAAAGTGACTCTAGAACTTAAAGATACCTGCAAAGCAATCTGAGTGCAGAATCCCCAGCTTCTGCAACCTTTCCCAATCTTTAACCGTTATCTTGCTGTCACCTAGTTATACAATATTTTTAGCAACTTGCCTTCCAAAGCAGTCATAAAATAACATCTTCCTTTTCTCACTCATTTCTTAGCAATTTCAAAAAAAAAAATTAAATACAGTATAAGGGTAAGTGACATAAGGAGGTTTGGGAACAGACCCAACTTACTCTTAGTAAACATACAGCTCTAGTGCAAGAGCGTAAGTGTGCTGCTGTAGCAAAGAGCGGCACGCGGCGGAAGCGCTCAGAACGCCATGGGCTCCGTCAGTACTACTCCAGAGGGGATGACAGGCATTGGTTAGTCCTGCAAGGAGCTTATGTGGCAGACAGTCGAGAAGGATTCTACAGTACTGCTAAGGAGTACAACTCACTTTGTTCAGGCTTGGGTTGAATCTATGTCTCTTGGAAGTCACCTTCCTTGCTACCACCCCTCACATTCACTGGCATCATTTCAGAATGATTGAAAATAGCCTTTTCACCAATCTGTAATGTAAATCTGTAAATGTATTAATGACAGTGAACTTTGTGTGTGTTACCAAGGGCCACATGCTATAAACACTTGACGTGGATCATCTCATTGAATCTGCACAGCTCTACTCAGTTATACTGTTAGCCTCGTTTTATACTTGAGGAAAATGTCAGGTAGACTCAGAGGAGTGAAACGACTTGCCCAAAGGGTTATCCATAGTAATGGTAGATGCAGAATTCAAGTCCAGGTCATCAGAATCCAGAACCCACATTTTTACACACACTGACTGCATCCCTTGTCACAGAACTTGGAAGTTGGTGATGAGGCCTTTCTGTTGTAGCCTACTGCCTGCCTCTAAGGCTGAGGCCGGCTCCCCATGCTGTCATTTTCCTTCTTATGCTCCGGTCAGCTTCTTTAAATTCAGCCCACTTTCCTTTCCTTCAGGACTTGATGCTTTCCTTTTCTCTAGTCCTCTAAATCTCCCCATCCCCCAAACCTGGCAAAGTGCAGGGTTCTGTCATCCTAAGCTCCCTCTTTATTCATTGATCCTGAAGACATCCTTGTGAGCTCTTTGTGATTTAAGGATTTTACCGTGATCACTATGGTGACATAGGGTAAGAGAAAAACCCATGCGGGAAGAAAAACGACAGAGGTTCCAGAAACAACGTATTTGAATTCTGGTTCCTGAGCTACCATTCTTCATGTCCATGCTGTGATGGGAACCAAATATTCCCTTGAGCTGTTGCCCTGCATATTTAATCCTGAGAATGGGGCTCCCCAATTCCCTCTGCTCCTTTAGCAACAGCCCTGGTTATCCCCACACCCATAAAGACTCCTTTTCCCAGCACAGATGCCCCCTTGTTTGGGGGAAGGGGAGCTTGTACTGTAAAGCCCTTCAGACTGGGAGGCAGCTGTTTCCCGGGAACTCTGTGCCTTACACATGACAGCAGTAACGAGTCCTCTGGGCATTACCTAATGATCGCTGTTTAGGGCTAAATAGCATGGCTTTTGGAAAAGCTTTGTTAAAATGTTGGTATTTTACCTGGCACCCATGGGGTTGAGTGGACAGTGGGCAGGAGAGCCACAACTTCAGCCACTGTTAACCATTAACTCTGGAAACAGATTTGTTCATTGGAATAACTGTCACCCAAGAAGGACTTACTGCTTGTCCTGAAATGGCAAAAACTCAGAAAAAAGCCCAAGGATAAGCTTAAACTGCCACTATCAGGTAACCTAATTGTCTGTCATCCTTCACCTTTTAGTATCAGAATACCAATTGTTAGCTGGACACATGGCCACCCAGAATAAAGACTACATTTCCCAGCGTCCCTTTCATTAGCCATAGCCATGAAACTAAATTCTGACCAAGGAGATGTATGGAAAAAAATGTGTGCAATTTCCTGGAAGAGAAGTTAAAAGGAGAAAGCAGGTCCCTTTCTGTCCCTCAGACTCCCCACCTACAAACTTTTTTTTACATAAGAGAAAAATAGACTTTTATTCTTGTTTTAAGCTAGATATTTGAGGGCTCTAAATTATATGCAGTCAAATCTATTCCTGACATAGGTAAGAATTCCAAAAGTATTTCTGAGATTGAGATACTTGTTTCTTATTCCCTTTCAAGGTAACTGTCACGTGAAGGATATTTACATGGAAGAGTCTCTGACTTTCTTTTTCTTGACTACACTGTCTTAAAGCACACACGTATTTTGGTTTCAAGTGACTGGGGAAGAGTCATTTGTTCTCATTGGTTACTGTCTTCTAGACACAATTTTTCAATTAAATGAGGGTTTAGAAGTCAGAAACAATACAGAATCCTACACAAACTTGGTCTCATCCTGCAAGCAATCCCCACGCCCACCCCACAGGTGGGAAAACAAATGAAATAAGCCCACTTATTTTATTCCTTGGATTCAATTGTTGCATACCCTGCAAGGAAATAAGAATAGATATTTCCAAGATTGAACCATCATCCACAAGAAGTCGGTAATATATAAAATAAATGCCTACATAAATTACAGCTAGAGTTGATAAAGTAATTTTTCACCATCAGTTGGTTCCCAGTAAGAAAGCACTAAAGTGTCAATCTGCGTGAAGCCTCCGGCCCCATTTCAAGTTATCTGTTAATTACACATCCCTCTTTTATTCCATTGCCTCTGCTATTGTGGCAAGTGTCTGGTTCATTTTATCCAAGAGTAAAAAATTAAATAGATTTCAATTGCAGCTGCTGCAGTGGACACGTTGAGATGCATTTCCTATAGAGACCATGGCAGCCTGCTAGACTGGCCCAATGATGATTAATTTCAATGACTTGAATCACTGAAGAAGGGGGAAGCCGCTTCCATTTTAATTACAAGAGTGCAACACTTTCACCCCAGTTCATTGTCCTGAAACAAAAGACCTCCTGAAAGGCAGATTAAAAAAATCCAGGGTGTGGTGGTCTCTACTTACAAAGATCTCCTTTTTTCAGTCCGTGGCACCACAATTTAGCTCTGTACTGGGAAATACTGGCAAGCCGTTGGGGTTTGCAAACAGATTGGAAGATAGGAAGAAAGGTCATTCAGTTTATTTTTGTTTATTTTACTTGGGCAATTAAAATGTATTGAGCTGGTCAAGATATGAGATAGCATCTCTCCATCATTGTATGTGTTCTGCATAAAAGGGTCAAGAAAATTAACTCTGAAAATTAACTCAAATAAACATGTCTGAGTTTATTTATTTATTGTCCCACGGAGACAGAGCCAAAGACAGCCCAAGCTGTTTTCTTCTCTCTCCTTTTCCATTTGGATAAATAGCATCCTCCAGCAAGGCTCAGCACAGTTGCCACTTCCTCTGCCCTGCCCTGCAGTGGGAGTATTGGGGGTTGGGGGTAGGGATTGAAAAGAAGACCTTAGGTGAGACATGTCTGCCTGGGAATGCCCGTGTTGTGTGACCTTGAAGAGGTTCCTTAGGCTTTCTGAGCCCCAGTTTTCTCATCTGGACCCTGGAGGAGAATTAACATTCTCCTAGGTCATACTTGTTATGCATATTAAATGAGATACGTTATATAAAGCACTCAGGATGTTGCCTAGCCATAGAAGGAGCATCATAGGTGTAATTTACTTTTCTTTGCACATTCAGTAGCGTTTTTTTTTTTTTTAAATCTCCTGATGCTAATTGATCAACAAGTCAGAAAACAGGGATTCAAATTAGACTCTGTTCTTTCTAACTCCCCCTGCCCGAGTAAAAATGTGATTAAATTTAGTTGTCTCTACTTCCCGTTTCAGATCCATTCCCTCCTTTTGGTCCTTACTGCTAACTGCCTTGATTCACGCATGGTTTCTTCATGGATGCAATTAATGCAACCTTACCCCCTCCCATCTTACCCCCTCCATTGCATCTCCATGAGGCTTCTAGAGTGATCTTTCCTGTCCTTCTCCTATAGGGTGACCAAGCATCCCAGTTTGCCCAGGACTGAAGAGGTTCCCAGGATGTGGGACTTTGAGTTTTAAAGTCAGGACAGTCCTGGGCAAACCAGGATGAGCTGGTCATGCTAAATCTCCTACTTAAAAATCTCTCACCGGTTCCTCAAAGGTTTCAAGATGAACTGAAATTAATCAGTGTAATACACAAAGCCGTTTGTAATCAGCCCTGCCTTCCTCTCCACCTTCATCTTTACCACCCACCCCTTATTAGCCATGCCCTTTGCATCGGAAATACTAGGCTTCTGGAACTTCTTTCAAAGATGTTTCATGCTCTACCCCAGCCTCTTTTTTGTCTTTGCCTTTGCAGTTCCTTCTATGTGGAATGCCCATTCCCCTACTCCTTCCATCTGGCTAACTCCTTCAAATCCTAATGCCTCGCCTCCCCTAAGAAGCCTCCTCTTAGCACCTGCCTAACATAGATGCTCCTCCACCGTGCTCCCATAGCATCCTGATTTTGCCTCTGAACTGATGCCTCCTACATTTCACTATGTCTACCCTAATAGACTGAGAGACCCTGAGGGCAGGGACTGTGTCTTCTCTGTCTTTGTAACTCTAGGAGCTGACACACAGTAAGTACTCACTGTTGAATGAATGAACAAATGAGATGCACACATTTGCCTCCCTACCCCCATGACTGTGTGAACTCCTCAAAAGCAGAAAGGACATGTGTCTTGATTTTCTTTGATTTCTTTATTTTTTCCCCTGGCACTTGGTGCACGGCAGGGCTTAATGCATATTTTGAATCAATGAATAAATAAATGAACGAACAAGTACATCTTTCTTTAGGTATGGGCCAGGCAATGAGCATTCATGGTGAAATAAACTTCCCTTCAGTTCAAGCCCTCCCCCAGCCATGTGCCCTGGACAAGGCACTGCTTGTCAGAACTAAACATGGCCCCACGCTGTCCCCAGGTAGCTATCAGCTGGAAATCACTGGGGTCATGACCTCTCATATAGACACAAAGTCCAGAAGAAAAATGGTTTCTGTCCAAAGGCTGATATCAGATCTAAGAAAATTCTCCACTGGATTCCCTACACCATTGAGTATAAAGACCACTGGCAGATAGGGAAGAGATGGCTTTCCCAGTACAGAGAGCTGAAGTATGTGTCATTTCCACTTCTGGAGTGGTTTGGTCTTTTTGGAGCTCAGCATTAAACAGCTGGGAGCCCTTTTTGACAGTGCAGGTTCCACTGCCTGATGGCAAGAAGTCAGGTAGCAGGCAGGGTCCGTCCGTTTCCGCCAGCCACCTTTCCAGCCAGAAAGCTATAACTTTCTCCCCTGTAAAAGTTTTATGGCAAGTTGAGTAGAAATCCTAACAGGGATTAAGACCTCAGGGGGTTGGCAGGGTGGAGAAAGTGAGAACAAATTAGAACATGAGTAATTGTTCCTGGAAATAAGTGTGCAATGGAAAAGGGCCTGTAGTCTCACAGACCTGGGATCAGAACCTAGTTCTTCCACGTAAGAGCTGAATGATCCCAGTTAACTGGCTTCAATTTTCTGATCCCGACAATGAGAATAACAGAACCTGCTTGGCACAGGGTGTGTTCAATACACATTAACGCTCTTCCCCTCTCTTGATTCCAATGTATTTGCTAAAATGATACTTCTTGTCTGACAAAGGATTTTTCTCCTCATTTGTGTTTCTTTACAATGATAACGCTCATAGAGATTGTTTTAAATGAAATCAAGTTTAGATTTATTCGTTTTCAAAAGTACTTAATTTTTTGTCTTTTTCCCTTGTTTGTTTGCTTTATTGAAGTATAGTTGCTGTGCAATATTATATGTTACAGGTGTACAGTATAGTGATTCACAATTTTTAAAGGTTATACTCCCTTTATAGTTATAAAATGTTGGCTGTGTTCCTCATGTTGTGCAATATATCCTTGTAGCTTATTTTATACCTAATAGTTTGTACCTCTTCATCCCCTACTCTTATCTTGCCCGTGGAGATTCCGTGGGGAATCTCCCCACGGGTAACCACTAGCTTGTTCTCTGTATCTGTAAGTCTGCTTCTTTGTTGTTCTATTCACTAGTTTGGTGTATTTTTTAGACTCCATATATAACTGATACCATTTCTCTTTCTCTGTCTGACTTACTTCACTTAGCATAATGTTGCTGCAAATGGCAAAATTTCATTCTTTTTTATGGCTGAGAAGTATTCCATTGTGTGTGGCCATATAGATATATAGATAGATATAGATCTATCACATCTTCTTTATACATTCATCTGTTGATGGACACTTAGGTTGTTTCCATATCTTGGCTATTGTAAATAATGCTGCTGTGAACATTAGGGTGCGTGTATCTTTTCAAATTAGTGTTTCTATTTTTTTTCGGATATATATCCAGGAGTAGAATTGCTGGGTCATATGGTAGTTCTATTTTTAGTTTTTTGAGAAACCTCCATGCAGATTTCCACAGTGGCTGCACCAGTTTAGATTCCCACAAACAATGTAGGAGGATTCCCTTTTCTCCACACCCTCGCCAGCATTTGTTGTGTTCTTTTTGATGATAGCCATTCTGACAGAGGTGACATCTCATCGTGGTTTTGATTTGTATTTCCTTGATGATTAGCAGCATTGAGCATCTGGTAGTGCGTCTGCTGATCATCTGCATTTCCTCTCTGGTAAAATCTCTACTCAGTTCTTCTGCCCATTTTTTTAAACATGTTTGTTTTTTTGATGTTGAGCTGTATGGGCTGTTTACATATATTGGATATTAACCCCTTATCAGTCAAATCATTTGCAAATATTTTCTCCTGTTCCGTAGGTTGTCTTTTCATTTACTGGATGGTTTCTTTTGCTGTGCAAAAGCCTTTACGTTTAATATGTCCCATTTGTTTATATTTGCTTTTATTTCCCTTGCTTTAGGAGATGGATCCAAAAAAGTACTGCTGTGATTTATGTCAAAGAGTGTCCTGCCTGTGTTTTCCTCTAGGAGTTTTATAGCGTCCGGTCTTTCATTTAGGTGTTTAATATACAAAATTACTTTTGAAAAGAAGGGCAGTGGTGTGTTGAACAGGAGAAAATTAGGACTGTCAAGGGGTGTCTGGGAAATGTGGTGGTTCTATCCATGAGCCAACCATGAACGCTAAAAAATGGTGGTTTGTAACTTGCTGTGAGTCTCTGGAAAGGTCTAGAAACATCTGTGTTCTGCTTTGACTCTCACACTTGCTCTCTTGTCTCCCTTTTCTGTACCCCTTGCTGTCTGTCCGTTAGACTCCTTATTTCCATACACTGTTGTTTGTGACAGCTATTCATTCACCTTCCAAGTTCACTAATCCTTTAAAATTGCATTTGAATCAGCATGTGTGAGGGAAACTTACTCCCTTTCAAGCCAAAATCTTCCCACAGGGAGATGTAGAAGACAGCTCAGCAAGACTAAATCATAAAGGGTTTCAGAATCTGAGGCCCAAGTTCTAATCCTGGCCTCTTCATCCTTACACATGATCCATGCTTATCAGCCATCAGGTAAAATCTCTAAACACCTGTTACTCAGTCCAAGTTTTCATCCAATGCTAGAAACCACTGCATCCCATGCTTAGCAGATAGTCGCCCTACCTCTGCTTGAATGCCTCCCATGTCAGGGACCTCATTTTTCTGAACTTACATGGTTGTGCAGCATGTGCACTGCACAAAGGCGCTCAGCTGAGGAAGGAAATGGGAGCTAAAAATCTAGTCTCCTTTCTTCTTGTCAAGCTGAGTGCCCCCAAAGGGACTCCTTTTTTTAATTTGACCATCCATAGGGGACTCATTTTTTTACTTTTCACAAAGGCATCATATAGACTAGCAGTGACCCTGTCAGGCTGACACGCTCCAGCACTCTTAGAAGGGGGTACCACTCACTAAAAAGTGGAAGAGACTTCAGTCTCCATCTTGAAGGTGTCATTTCAGATGCCAAGTGGGGAGTAAAACTTTGTGTCCTTTGGCTCCTCTTGGCAAGGGCCAAGTCCCCAAATGAGTCCAGATGTGGAGAGACCAGCAGTTAGTCGGCATCCGAGCTAATGTTTCGGCAAGGGAAGACTATACCAAAATAAACAAGGACCTATGACAGCTATGCTTGATCATTTATCAGATTGCAAAATCTTACCCATGACTGTGAAATGGCTTTATGGTTAGGAAAATGTACTAATAATTGTATTAGGCAGCAATTAAACTTAAATTCCTTTTAACTATATTTGATGTCATCCTTTATCTGGGCCCATTAGAGTAACATTAAGGTGTTTGTGCAGATAGCTCAGTCATTTCAAATTACTTTCCTGTCTAATGTGGGAGCCTTAGGTTGAATTCAATTTTGGAGACACCAGGCATGCAAATTAGATCGTCTCAGTGTTCCTTGCAGAAGAAGCCAAAGAAGAGCTATTTTTTTTCCCCTCTCCTGCTTAGCAATGTTCATGGAACACAGCTTTCTGTGCAGTTAGAGGTATAGACCCTTTACTGCACAAATTCTCACTTGAACCATTAAGTATTGCTAGCAGACACAACGTCTGGTTAATATGACACCGTTGTTGAAATGTTTTTAAGATCTAATTAGAGCCAGTAAGTTTTCTCTCCTGTTCTTCTGTGTATCATAGTTAGTGTTTGTTCTGTCCCAGCCCTCTAACTTTAAAGTTGAAAGAAGGGTAGAGAGAAGGAATGAACATTTATTAGACACCATCTGCTAAGTTCTGGGTAAGATACTTAATGCCTGTAACAACCCCGTGAACAGTGGCTTATTATATCACTTACAGATGGGGAAACTTTGGCTCAGAGAGGGTTAGTAAAGTGCCCAAGGTCACACAGCTGCCAAGTTCTAGAGTTGGGGTTTCAACTGTCAGCCTCTCTTTGCCACTTACTGGTTCTGGGAACTTGAATACTCTGATCATCAGACTCCTCATCTATAAACAGGGATTGTAATAGTACTTACCTGCTCACAGTTCATTGTGTGGATCAAATACAGTAATAAATGTAATTGGCTCTTGCAGAAGAAGATGTGCTCTACAGGTGGGATAATAGTTGGTGTCCCCTGACATTGCCATAAGGTCTTGGGTGGAATCTGCCTTTCTTCTGTGGGCCTGAAACCACATATCCACTGCTACAAGAAGGTTAGAGAGAGCACGAGTTAAACCTTAACTCAAGATAAATTAGATCCAAAAGGAACAAAAGACAACACCGTGAGTTATTCACGGTTCCAAAGGTGATTTAGGGACTTCCCTGGTGGTCCAGTGGTAAAGAATCCTCCTTTCAAAGCAGGGGACGCGGGTTCAATCCCTGGTTGGGGAACTAAGATCCCACATCCTGCGGGGCAACTAAGCCTGCACACCAGAACTACTGAGCTCACACGCCTCAACTAGAGAGCCTGGGTGCCGCAAACTATAGAGCCCATGTGCTCTGGAACCTGTGCGCCACAACTAGAGAGAGAAAACCTGCGTGCCGCAACTAGAGAGAAGCCCACACGCTGCCACGAAGAGCCTGTGCACCACAACTAAGACCTGACGCAGCCAAAAATAAATTAAAAGGTAATAATTTAAAAAAAGAAAAGAAAGAATTAATACAAAGGTGATTTAATGGCTCTGCAACTCTTGAGGTGACTGTTTCCCCATCTGTCAACAGGGAGTGTGCAGGCTGATCTGTGGATTAGACGAGATGGTGTTATGTGAAGCATTAAGCACGTTGCCCAGAACTGAAACACTCAACAGAATAACAATTTCATTTATCAGTCATGTCAACCCATCTTAGTCCCTGGCAATCTTCCACATATGTAATCCCTGCCCACTTACAGATTCCCTCTTCCAAGTCTCTTTCCTCATTGATCTATTAACATAAACTCTTTCTCCAAATAGTCATTGTACTTGGCATCGATCTCCTAACTTACAGCTCTTAGCATCATGATTGCAATTACCGTTTGTCCGGGTTCTTGCGATGCTGTCATCGTTTTCTCTTGGTCACCATGATAAATGTTACTAATACCTCCTGCCTCAGACCCTTTGTGGAATGAGACTAGACATTAATTTATTAATTGAGAGAGTAATGACTCATGACTTTTCCAATCATTATTAATTGCCGTTACCTTTAAGCATCACACGGTTGAGGGGTTGAGAGCTAGGCTCAAGGAATGCTTCTTCCTCTCATGGGAAATATGAGAGCTGTCACCAGCCAGGTAGAGAGAATGAACGTCATCTTGTGAGTACTAGTGTGTTAAGGCCGTTGTGGCACAAACCACAGCGGCACCACTCCATTCCTTTGTGTTCCCAGGCTCTGATCGGGCTTTTCCCGAAACTGCTGGGATTCTCTCAATGTCACACACCAGCCTTGCACTGCGGGCGCTTCCCTCACCCCAGGACCACTCTCCACCCAGGAATTCCTGAGAGCCAGCCAGGCACGATGAGAAAACAATGAGACTGTTTGTCCTGACAGCCTCTGGGGTCTCTGCAGGCTCTGATCAAGGCAGCACGTAGCTGCGATCTTGTCGCGCCCTCTCTGAGAGGGCACCCGTCCTCCAGCACTCAGCGCCCATGGAAGAACAAAAGCTGCAGATGCTTGGGTCAGCAGAGGGGCACACCAGGGAGAGCCCAGACCCTCCATCAGCCCACGCTACCCTACCCCCATTCACACCTAGCTCTCATACGTGAGGAAGGCAGTCCTTGAAGGGTCACATGAATCTCTTCTGCAATTCTCTTAGCCCTGAGGCATTTCCACTTTGACATAAGAGTCATGCCAATGCAAAGCACACACTTTTGCTGAATTATTCCCATCAAGCAAACAAAGTATCGCACACTCCCTTTATCACAGGGTCTACCTGGAAACCACACCCCCAGCCCCATCACCAATCATTTTCTCTTAAATATTGTAGCCATTACTCCTTACTGTTGGCTGCAGAGTTTAGCTGTCAGTTTTGCCCATGGCATGCCACCCTTTACCATCTAACATCTAAATGAACAGTTTACCTCCCTTTACTATCAGCCCTGACTGTTGGGCAACCCCTGTGCCCCACCCCTTCCTCTTAAAGACTCTTTCTCAGCCAGACTTGGCTGATCTCGTAATTCACCTATGGAATCTTGCAACCATTTTCCGGAAGGAATAATGGGAACAGACCAGGGGCTTGGTTCCAAGTTCAGCTCTGGGTTTGAATCTCGCATTCTGTTGCTTTTGATTTAACCCTCTGTAAGTGCTTAGAGCTTTGGTTTTCATGAATCCCATTCATTCTTCCTTGGGTGATATTTCTTTGGGGTTGGTGTCATGGCAGTCATGCTGATGGATACTGCCTTCCTGGAACAATGTCTGTGGAAGTGTGTGTGTGTGTTTCAGTGGTGGGCCCTGTAAACAGCATGTTCTGTACAGACTCATCTGTAAGGAGATGTGTTTTGTGACCTGCCCGTCACAGACACCAGGATGCTGACCAATCAGTGAGGGATTTGACAGTCATGATCCACAACTGGAGGGATTCCTTACAGCACAGAGGGTAACAACAGAAGGTATTGGTGAAACCTGAAACTATAAGGCAGAATGAATTCTATACAGTTTACCCAGGGGATTAAAATGTGTACAGAGCTACTGCAAACAGCATACAGAAATCACTACAAGGAGAAGTTGGATTAAATATCAGTCCCTCCAAAACAGGGCACTGGGCAAACCCTTGGCCTAGGCCAGCCAGATAGAGCTGTCCTGGGCCTCCCCGATCCACCTCTGTCTTTGTGGTGGTTCTGTGGTTTCTGCTGATCAACATCTGGACCCAGGCTAATGAGTACCCTTTCTCATCTGAACCACTTCCTTAGTTCAGAGCTGAGGTTCACATTGCAGAGCGTTCTTATTCTTTATGTCAGTCCAATGGATCTGACATGACAGGCAAAAGACTAGGGGGTTTTCAATGCCAGATTTTGCATTTGATCTTATAGTCAACAAAGATTATTGAGCTGGGGAATAAATCCTAATAAGAATATGCACCTCCCCAGGTTGTATGAGGATCACGTGAAATAATACATGCAAAATGAGTTTGAAGAGCATCTTATTTCTCTCTGGTTGTTATTATTATTTCTTTCTGCAAGGAGCTCTCCCCTGCTTAGTGATTCCTGGCTTGTTCTTTGGACTCCCCTTCAGAAAGGCAAGCCAGACACATGTGACAAGTTAAACAGGCATAGAAGATATTTTTATCTGTTTAAGCCAACAACAGTAAACGCATCACAAGACAGTATGTGATTAATTGCCAAGTGAATTGTGAAAAGAATAATTGCCGGAAGAATATGAAGGACGGAGGGTTTGGCTCTAGTTGGTCGGGGAGGGGGAGAATGAGGCTTTGGAGAGCCTGTAGAGAATAATAGAGATTTGTTCTGGGTCTTGTAGGACAGATGGGATTTGGGTTGGTGAGTCAGGGGGTTGGGGGGTGGGGAGGCATTCCAGGGAAGATATGTTATATAGAGCAGAGTGGACAGTTAGGCAATGGGCTATTCAGGGAAAGTTGGAGGTGGGGGACAGTGGGAAGAGCAGAGCATGGATGTAGTGGGAAATTGTGAGTGATGTTTGCTCTGACTCTGTGCCTTTAAAAGAGGCCGACACACTTATGCCACAATCTCTAACCACCTGAAAGATGAGCTCCAATCCTGGCCGTGTCGTTTGCCCACCACCCCCTCCTGCTTGCTCCTTACCCACCCTTTGCCATCCCAGCTCAGCTAGATGCCTAAGCTTGCCTCCGTTTCCATTTACACCCCTGCTCAGACCCTGAGAACTTGATTCTAATGTTTGACCTCAGAGGTTCACTTCTCAACTCCGGCTCAAACCTATAGAATCAAAGCTAACACGTACGTAGGCCTTTGTGAGGGTATCGGTGCTTGAGATGAGAAGGTCCGACGTGGCATCACCCATAAATGGTAGCGTCAGGATTTGAACCCCAAGCTGCCTGACCCCATAGCATGATTCCCAACCACTAGGTAGATGATACAGCCTCTTATTGCCTAACCCACCCCATTGGTTCTTTCCTCTTTGGTCATCCTTGGATAGGGTGGCTTACTCCAGTCAACCCTTAGAAACCTAGACCCTGCCACACGCTGCCATCCTGCCACAAACCCTGGGTGCCAGGGTTGTGACACAGGGATCGTTGGTGGAGCGGTCGGGTTAGAGTCCTAGAAGACTTCAACACCCACATGTATTGTATTTGATCCTATTGATAAAGGGAGCCAATGAGGGTTTCAAGATGCTTATAATCATGAAGAATAATATGATCAAACCCATGTTTTCAGAAGGTGAATTCCGGCACCCAGTTCAGGACAGTCCTGCCTGTTCCATCTTGGACTGTGGAGAGGTTACAGGTAGAGGGTACAATTTGAAGCCTGTTTTGTGGTTCAAGGCAAGGCAACAAGGGTCTGAATGAAGGTACTGATGATGGAAATAGACAGAATATGATAATAAAGAATGAATTCATTTCATTGTGAAATAAAATGTGTTTCCTCTGAAATAAACGTTCCCAACAACAGTGTTGTATTATGTGGAAGGAAACACCTTATGGCCTCATAGATCTTTGGGGCTCAGAATACATCTCAGGTATATCATCCTTCCTTGGACTGTGTTCTCGAAACCAGCAGAGGCTGCATGATGTGGCGGGAAGCTTCGGGCCCCAAGCTTCTGGGCACTGCCCAGAAGTCAGACGGGCCTGTGTTCAGATAGTGGCTCCACCACCCAAGTAACCACGTGGCCTTGGGACAGTATTTAATCTCTCTGAACCTGTCTCATCTGCCAAATAGGGATAATAATGTGTGCCTCAGAGGGTTGCTGTGGGGATTAAAGAAGACAGTGGATAGAAAGGCTATGATTAGCACAGAATAAATGTCGGTTTTTGTACTTATCATTTCTTATCCAAACATCTCATTAAAGGCCCTGCATAATCACCCATAAAATCTGGTTTGAAATAAGAGTGATTGGGTTCAGCCGACCCTTTGGAAAGCAATTTGGCTTCCCAGGTGGATTCCACTGTGTATTAAGACACAGAAAAATGTTCAGATCCTTTGACCCAGTTGTTTCACTTCTCAGAATCTATTCTTAGGAAATTGTCCTTGATGCGGGAAAAGCATAACACACAGAGGTTCACCGCACAGGTAGCTACAACGGTGAAAAATTAGAAGCAAAAGGAACATCCAGAAGCGGATGACTGAGGAGTTCTTTTGCAGTCAGCTCATGCTCTCAAAATGCTTTACATCAGTATTAAATCCAGAGCTCAGAACAGTGTTTTAAAATGAGTCAAGTACATCAAGGAGCAAGCATATTCTTTTCTTCATCTCATTAACCAAGTCCTCTCCTCTGCAGGGCTCCCCGGTGGCCCACAGACCAGCAATTCTATCGCCTCTCCTCCTACAGTCTGCCATCTGGGCACACGGGGGCTTCATGCCAGAACCCACCACTCAGCCTTCAGCTCCTCACCCAGCTGCCCCAGCCCCTTAGCTCTTTCCCTCACAGATACAGAAGTTCTCTCCGCGACTAACTGGTGTCCTTGGGCTCGGCTCTCTTAGCATCTCCCACGGCTGCCTTGCAAATGCATCGTCCTCCGCCTGCCCCCCACCCCCTCCCTGGCAACCCCGCCTCACATCCCTGCTGTGGTCCCACTTCCAACTTCTTTTCCATTATTTCCAACACAGTTTGTTGTGTCCTTCTAAGCTAGAGAAAGTCTTTTCTCGAGTGTCCAAAATTTGTTCATCCAAATAAACTTAACGAAGGGGAGAAAAACATGGACTTAGATGTTAAAGTTATTTAGAAGCCCATGTACACTTGAATCTGAGTCTTGGAGCCTTGAATGCTTTGTGAAATCCCTCAAGAGAGGACTGAAATTTTATTAAACCACATCATTTCAAAGCTGGCATCCATGAAGTTAGAAACACAGACATTTCTCTGGTTAAAAAGAAAAAAAGCTCAGTAAAATCTCTTGTTCTGCCTTTATCTTGTAAGCTGGAACTTCTTTTGATAATGACTAGGAGGGAGAGCATTTAGTTCCTCTCGAGTTTGTATAATTATGTGCATTTTGCAATTTCTTAGCTTTTTGGCAGACACCAGGGAGCATTTGACTTCAATGCTTTCAACTCTAAGGACAATTTCGCAGCTGGGCTTTTCTTGATAGCTCCCACATCTGGACCCTGAGTGGCCCCGGTCCACCATATGGTGAGACCCTCTGTGAACCTCCACAGCAGAGCACAGAACAAGCTGTACCCAGCCCTGTCCTTCCCTCACTCCCAACAGCCTCGGGGGCAGGCCTCTCACCATTGCGACATGAGTTAACGGGCATTTTTTTAAGTAAATAGGGTAATAACCTCTTTTTAATGTTGTTTTTCTGGTTGAACAATAATCAGTCAGTATTTCAACTCAATATTTACTGAGCACCTACTGTGTTGGAGTCCCGTACTGAGCACTAGAGATAGGAAGATAGCTCGCGTTAGTCCATTCTGGCATCTTTCTCCCTCACTCCCTCCTCCCATCTTTCCTTTCTGAGGCATCGTTTAATGAATGCTGAAAAACGAAAAGGAAAAAAACACAGTCCCGGGGCTTCCCTGGTGGCGCAGTGGTTGAGAGTCCGCCTGCTGATGCAGGGGACGTGGGTTCGTGCCCCGGTCCAGGAAGATCCCACATGCCGCGGAGCGGCTGGGCCCGTGAGCCATGGCCGCTGAGCCTGTGCGTCCAGAGCCTGTGCTCCGCAACTGGAGAGGCCACAACAGTGAGAGGCCCGCGTACTGCAAAAAAAAAAAAAAAAAAAAAACCGTCCCACCACTTCATATGTAAAGAAAAAAAATGAACGTCTCTCCTTTCCCATCCCACCTTCTAAACCCCAGAGGTGGTAAGGAGCCTTAACAGATTGGTGTTTGTCCTTCCCAACTTTTCCTTCAGTGCATTCAGATGAAGCTATCTGTCTGTCCATCTGTATACCCAGACGTTTCTAAGAGAAACAGAATGATGCTATAGTTATTAGTCCTCACAATTTTCTTATTTTACTTAATAAATTATTATTAAGTAAACCTACTTCATTATTTTTAATGGTTGATTAGTATTCCATTCAATGAAAGGTCCATAATTTATTCAAACATTCCCCTACTGGTAGACATTTAGGTTGTTTTCAATTTTTGTGCTATTGTTGTTATAAACAATTATGTAGTAAACATCTACAGCTATATGGAATATATATATATATATGCTTACATAGCTGTTATTATTTATTTATAATGGATGCCCAGAAGTGGCATTAGTGAGTCAAAGAGTGTGTTTCCTCTTCAACTGTAATAGATATCACCAAATAGCTTCCCAAAAGATGGCATTCATTCCCACACCAACCAGCCATGTGTCACGATGCCTTTCTCCCTTCTTCCTCACCAGTGCTAGAGGTTCCCATCTTTTTTATCTTTGCCAGTCATGTAGACAAAGCTATTACTGTTTTATTTCACATTCCCCTGATTCATCAAAATGTTGAGTATCTCACATTTGTGTATGTTTCTTGTCCATTAGCACTTATTTTTTAATTACTTCTCCACGGGCTTTGGTGTTGTTGGCACTATTAATTCTGTCTCACTGCAGGCCAGCTAGGCAGCCAGCACCACACTAGACACCTGACGTGCATTGTTGTGTTTAATCCAATAACCCTGGTATGAGGTAGGTGCTATTACCATCTCCATATGACTGACAAGAAACACCTGAGGCTCAGGGTAGGTAAGCAACTTACTTGTCCAACATCAGAATCCAAGCTGTGTAGCTGGGATTTGAATGCAGGTCCACTGGCTCCAGAGTTTGTATTCTTCCCACTATCCTAGGCCACTTCTCACAAGTCTGTCCTCCTCTGTGCTCTCCCAGGCTTCGAGTCTTAGCTTTTTTCGTTAGCTGATTTTGTTCATCTCCCATCTGATGGCAGTAGCCATGGACTAGGAATCCAACTCTGCACCAACTGGCCCCTGAAGCAACAGAACTTGGACAAAATAAGAACCAGTCTCTACCTTGGAAGAGCTCACAGATTAAGTTTATAGACGGTGCATTGACAGTTTCATTTCCTCCTGAATTCACAACCTTGTACCTGAGCTTTCTGCCTCTTCCCCAGACCTTCCCACTCCCACCTTCCCTGAAGTAGGACTCCTGTAACATAGAGGAATTGCTTTCTTCCCGCCCCAGACGCTTAAAACAGTCGGGCACATTTTGTTCTTCATGAACATTCAGCACAGGGCACACATTGTGAAATAATAAATGGAAGGGAAGAAACAGCAAGGGCTGCGTGAATTTTGGGCTCCAGGAATTTTCTTCCAGAGTAAGTTAGCATCCATTTCAGTCTTGCAAATAGTCCTGAGCCAAGAGAGTCCAAATCAAAGCAAAAATCTAACAAGAGAATTCTGATTTAAAACTTAAGAAAACAGCCTTTACATATTTTTAGAACAACCCAGAAAAGGATACATCTGTGACTCGCAACAGCTGGAAGTTTACTTTTCTGCCAAAATTATGCCGATTACGAATGCCATAATGGTCGGACAAGACGCAGTCAGGATGCAAGCCATCCTGTATTTTTCGTATATTCAGATTTCAAGTAACCTTCCCTCGCGTACATTAAACACCGACCCCTCTAAACTGCCTTTTGAACACCAAATGCCAGCCAGCCGCACAGTTCATACAGCAGTGTTTGTATCGTTATTTGAGGATTTTATTGTATTTTGCCCTTATTGGCTTAATAAAAAGAGTGGGAAACTAAAAGAACAAAAATAGTAAGAAGCAAGGGTCTTATAAGCTCACGTTATACTGCTACTTGAAAAAATAGAAGAAATTATGGGGCGTGCTGAAAACAGTAACATGAATCTCAGAGGTCATTGGGCTTAAGCCAGTTAACCATGTGTTCAGTTGTGAAGAAGAACAGCAGAATTAAAGAACATGTCTTGAAAAGGTTGGTAGCAAACTGTGGATAAAAGACAAGGTATCATTGGGAGATTACACATTTCTTGTAGCTGATTAAAAATAGGAGGCTAAAAATAGGCTTTAAAAATAGCCTTCTCCTACTTGGGACCCTGCTAGGTAGCAGTGTGGATAAAATGTTGGTAACAAATTGAGGGTAAAATACAGTGTGTCATTAGGGAGTTGAATTATTATTATTTCTTGGGGGGTTACTGAAAATGGAACCTTCTCTCACCTGGGACTCTGCTAGGGCAGGGTCTCTCTTATTCGCTATCCTGTCCCAGTGCCTTCCTTGCCCATAATAGATACGATCAGTTGCAGGTTCAACATTTTAAGGACCTCACTGTGCACAAGCGTAAGGTATGTTTTCTGGTCCCTAGATATAGAAAGGGAAGCAGGAAAGAAAGGATTCCCAAGGCTGCTCTATTACTGTGCCTTAGGATGGACCAGCAGCTTATAGGGGCACAGAGGACTTGAGCAGAAAGGATGATAATGAAGTCCTTCTGTTACACTGTTGTCCAGATACTTTCTCGCACTGCACCCCTTCCTCCAGGTCACACAGACAGCTGGCCAAAGCCAGGCAGGTCACAGACCCGGCCAGGACATGTGTCTGAAGGGCAAAGGCAGGACTCGGGACAGAGGTGCTTCTCATCAGAGGGTATGGTGTTTGGACAGTGGGTGGGACTGGATGTTGTGCCCAGGAGGAGGGAGATGCAACGTCAAGATCCAGGCCAATTATGCAAGCCAAGGGAGAAAATGAAAATTCATGGTCAAGGTAAAGAATCAGACCAGAGGTGCTAGTGGTTGAAGAGTATTCAAGTGGATGAGTCTTGAGGAATTCTCAAAGTCAACTGAAGGCATCCAAACTGACATTTCCTACCAACTCGTTATGTGCATTTGAAGAAACCGGAGCAGAATACATGTGGCTGCTGAACAGAAGATGGATAAATGACAACATGAGAAACAAAGTCTAAACTCGTGCCCCAGCAGAGGAAGCCTCTGGACTGTTGGCTCCAAAGAATAGTGAAACCAAAAACGACACAGTTGAGGTCAGACATTGGAGAAGTATTTCAGTGGTGCCAGCGCCACAAGCATAGAGGAAAAGCAGTGTCAGCAACATGTGAGGTCAAGAACAATGCAAGAGCGGGGGTGGGGGGTGGGGCAGGAGCTGAGATGCTAAGATTAGAGCCAGAAGGGCTGGCAACAAGGCCGAGGAGATGATCAGGATGGCTCTGCAAGGATGGGGCCTGGTTAGAAGGGCCTAGCCTCACCCCCATTGCCACACCACCCCAATCTTATAGACACCACGCTCTGAACTTCATCAGCGATAGCTTGTGAACATGTGCAAGGCCGAGGAGGCATCGTGGTTAAAATACCTACATGCATGCATGCATACATACATGCATGTTATCCTGCTCCAGGGTTTTTGAGGATGGTAGGCCCTGCTTGTCCCAGAAATGAAAGGGATGGTGATTCGTTTCACTTTAAGTGACCTTAATGTTTACTTTAAGTGAACTCACATTCAGTGTGTCTTTCCTTCAAAAGGCTGCTCTCTGAGATGCTTGGGGAGGAGAGTCCTCTCATTGTTCAGCCTGCCACAGCTCTGCCTTCCCCCAAGCTGGTCTTCCTCAGACAAGCAGAGCTGGGACACTGTCTCCAAAGCATGGGGGTTGCCTAGATGGCCCAAGGGAGAGGCAGGGGATTGGTCAGTGTCCGTATGGGAAGGTGGTAAATAGGGGGAAATGCATGTCCAGAATCTCACTGCTTCTCAGGCAATGTCCTCAAGTAGGAATCTACAAGCTGGGTTATAATTCAAGGTATATGTCCCAAGCTGGGCGCCACCTGAGTTTCCAACCACATCCATGTCCTGCTGGAAAACTGTTATTCTGTCTTCCTGGTGAGGAGATTCTAAAATATCCCATCAGTCTGTCCTCTCCCCTCTGATACCCAGGGAGGCCCACAGAAGGGCAGCCCAGACTGTGAGACCTCGCGCATCACAGGACCTTTGCCGAGGATTCCCACAAAAAGTCTTTTGACAGCAATGGCCATTAGTGGCTTTCCGGCTTTCCTGCTTAGCCGTGTGGCACTTTGGTGGCTGTAAGACTCACAGCAGTGCTTCTAAAAGGCAGCAGTTTACAAAAGGAACCCTGTTGAGCCCCTACTGAAGCTGAGTTACCCAAGGAACATCCTTCTTTAGAAAGTTCCTCAGGCCTGTTGAGACTGCTCAAGGAAGACGAGCCTGCACTTGTAGCCAGCCCTGAGGCCCCTCATGCCGGTGCCCAGCACAGATCAATGGTTCCAGCCCTTTGGGTTAAGGATGAACTTCACCTCCCCCAAGTTTTTGTCTCCCCACTCACCCCTCATTGGTGAGGCAGAATACGCCTATTAAATCTTCCCATTGGTATCTAGGATCTAATCTCTAGGGTATTTGGTCACAGCTCTAGATCCCTCACCATATGGGTCTTGATGAAGCATACACCTTTGGGCATGTAACTGAGTAATCAGACAGTCTTAAGTATCCTTCAGCTCCTTCAGCAATGAATGCCAACTGAAACTTCATTATGACTCTAACTTGAGTGGCAAAATGTCAGCCACTAAAGTTTAAAGCTTAGGGGCAGCTCAAAGCTTCAGGATAGATTTCGAAGGGGAAAAACCCACAGCCAACTTTCAAGTGGAAGACTGCTAAAAAGCAGTGGGAAAGAAAGAGAATGCAGGCCTATTCCATAAAAATAGGGGCTGCCTTGGCCAGCACAATAAATGTGTGTGTTTACTCACCCACCTAGTTCATTACAAAGCACCAATCGCAAAGATGTTTATTTTGTCTTCTTTCCTCCTCTGGTAAGCTGATTACAAAATAATTAAATTAGCTACCAAATAAATTAGTTGTTAATAAACTGAAAGTAAAGGCATTCTTCTAGAAATTATTTAGGATGAAACATTGGTTCGAATGATAATTCCAGATTGAGAACTATTTTCTTTCTTTTATTAGTGTATGTATTATTTTAGAGGGAAATCCTACGTTTAAAGATACTCCTAAAATAAATATTTATTCTACCTTTAATGAATGACAAAAGAGAGGAAAGCATGTTTGAATCCTTGAAAACACTAGAGGGGGCAGTCTACGTGAAATGCTTACATGATGGCCCTTGTCAGCCAAGGTCACTGAGATATTGCAATGTCTTCAGTGGTGAACAAGAGGGGTGGAAATTAATGATGCTTGCTGTACATGTTATCATTTGACTTAGCTGCTTCACCACATGCCACTACTAAGTAGCTAGAAATACTGCCTTCTTCTAAAGTATGTACTCTGCCCTCTTTAAAATTACAAACATAAAAATTTATATTCAAGTGCTAAATTACACTTCTAATAGATGATGTACAAAGTTCAAAAAATGGCTGTTTCTGATCAATCGGTTTTGCAGAGCCCTTAATGAAGTCACTTCTATTTGATCACGAATAGGTCTGAAGATACCCTGCGATAAAAGTTATTTATGAGTTAAAAGAGTGTGGGCTATTAACAGTGAAGACAAAAATGAGTGGAAAAAGCCTGGAGTCAAAGGACAAAAGCTGGAATCATTAAGGATAATACAACAAAAGCCCACAATCAAAAACGCTGATACCATGGATTTCTTTATAATGCAGGTCAAGTCAGTTCTCGTGATTATAATGCCTTATGGTTGAGGGTAAAACCTCACACTTGGGCCCGAAAACGAGAGCACAATTACAAGATCAGAGAACAGTATTGGGCATAAAAATAACTTGCAGGTTTTAGTGGGCTGTGAAGTCAGTCAGAGTCAACGGCAGGCAGAGGCTGAAGAAAGGCCAGGGTGAGTGTGGACAGCATTGGCAAATGGTACCCAGAATAAGGGTCCTTAACTGGGGCTCCGTGTGCGGGATTTAGAGGTCATACCCTCTACTGTCAGACATTTATTTCACAATTTTCAATAGTACTGCAACATTGTCATGATCATCCTTCTCCATGCGTCTCTGCAATCTTCCTTGATGAATTCCTGCGTGGAATTTCTGAGTCTAAGGGTATATACATTTTTAGTGCTTTGAATACATTATTACCAAATGGGCATCTAGGAAGATTGTACAATCTCTGTTCTTAAGAAGAGCATTTGAAAGTTTCATTTCCCCACCTAGTCCCATTTGCCTCCTGCTTTTCTCTGGGACTGAATTTTAGAGTATTTAGAATAGAAGGGAACCTGAATTTCATCCCTTTCAGTTTCAGGAGAAAAAAATTAAAAAATGGAAGCCCATTGCGGGGATAGGTGATGTTTTCTCCAAGGTAATTGCAGAGCTTCATGGGTTGGGGGGAGATACTGGTGTCTGTAGCCCCCCTGCCCCCTTCTTGGCCTTGGGCCTGATAGGAACAGGTCCTTGGAAATGTCCACACAGACAAATCTGTAGAAAATGAAAGTAGATTAGCAGTTGCTTAGGGCTGGGGAGGGGAAGGGAGATGGGGAGTGACTGCTAATGCCTGTATGGGGGGTTGGGGGAGGGGAGCGATGGAAATGTTCTCTGTTGATGTGGCGATGGCTGCACAACACCGTGAATACACTAAGGACCATTGAATTGCACACTTTAGATAGGTAAATTGTATAGTATGTAAAATATATCTCAACAGAGCTAGTATTTAAAAAAAAAAAGAGAAGGCACTCAGTAAACGTTTGTGGTAGGAAGGAAAAGAGGGAGGAAAAGAGCTCAAACATCCCCGTTCCCTGATTTCTAACCAATGGTCGTTCCACTTTCTTCATTTTATGAAAGTAGAGCTTGTCTGTAGTTGATCCCAGCATCCGTTTTGAGTTTTCTCTATTAGGTATTTCCCTGTTCTCAGTATACACTGATCTGCCTCTTCTCAGAACTTATGAGTAAAAAAATTAAAGGGGATCTGAGCTTCATCCTAATCTCACTCAGGATGGTTGCAAATTAGGAACTTGATAAATGTCTGTTTACTGAATTGCTGGTGAACTGTAAGTAAATTGAGTATTAAAAAGGCAAAGACATCGTATCATTTCCTAACATTGATGCCAAATTTTCTGCAGCTGTCAGCTCAGGCTCTGTAAATTAGGTCGGCAGCGACACAGTTTGGCATTTCAGACATGCTGATTTCCCTCCTGACATTTCTCTGCACATGGTAGTCCTGGTCCTATTTTGCCTCGATGCCTGAAAGCACAGACTAAATTAAGGGCTCAAGAGTAGTGGCTGTGGGCAGAAGACCTAAACAGACATTTCTCCAAAGAAGATATACAGACTGCCAACAAACACATGAAAGAGTGCTCAACATCATTAATCATTAGAGAAATGCAAATCAAAACTACAATGAGATATCATCTCATACCGGTCAGAATGGCCATCATCAAAAAATCTACAAACAATAAGTGCTGGAGAGGGTGTGGAGGAAAGGGAACACTCTTGCACTGCTGGTGGGAATGTGAATTGGTACAGCCACTATGGAGAACAGTATGGAGGTTCCTTAAAAAACTACAAATGGAACTACCATATGACCCAGCAATCCCACTACTGGGCATATACCCTGAGAAAACCATAATTCAAAAAGAGTCATGTACCGCAATGTTCATTGCAGCTCTATTTACAATAGCCAGGAGATGGAAACAACCTAAGTGTCCATCATCAGATGAATGGATAAAGAAGATGTGGCACATATATACAATGGAATATTACTCAGCCATAAAAAGAAACGAAATTGAGTTATTTGTAGTGAGGTGGATGGACCTAGAGTCTGTCATACAGAGTGAAGTAAGTCAGAAAGAGAAAGACAAATACCGTATGCTAACACATATATATGGAATCTAAGAAAAGAAAAATGTCATGAAGAACCTAGGGGTAAGACAGGAATAAAGACACAGACCTACTAGAGAATGGACTTGAGGAAATGGGGGAGGGGGGAAGGTAAGCTGTGGCAAAGTGAGAGAGTGTCATGGACATATATACACTACCAAACGTAAGGTAGATAGCTAGTGGGAAGCAGCCGCATAGCACAGAGAGATCAGCTCGGTGCTTTGTGACCACCAGAGGGGTGGGATAGGGAGGGTGGGAGGGAGGGAGACGCAAGAGGGAAGAGATATGGGAACATATGTATACGTATAACTGATTCACTTCGTTATAAAGCAGAAACTAACACACCATTGTAAAGCAATTATACTCCAATAAAGATGTAAAAAAAAAGAGTAGTGACTGCTACATGCAGGGGTGAATCCAGGATCCATGGGGCTTAAAGCTTACTCAGTTTGGCAGGGGGTCCTTTTTAAGAAACAAGAATACAAAATTATGAATAAATATAGGTCCTTGGAAGCTTGTGTAAGGAAGGCTCTGAAAGTAAAGCTTCCTTAGCCTCCTGGTAAGTCTGCCTCTGGCCAGATTAATTTCTCAAGTCCTTTCCATTGCATTTTATTTTGCTTTTGTGTTAAATGTCCATTGTTAGAGCAGTTTAGCATCACAAGCCTCCTAGCCTTCCAATTCTGTTTAAAAATAGAGTTTAAGCAATTGTTTAATTAACTTCCCATGCCGCCCGAAGATAATTATAATGATGACAGGAGCATCCCATCGTGGGTGAAGGTCAGGCTCTAAAATCAGTGCATAATGTAAAAAAATCACACACAGTCGTAATTGTCCTTAAAGTCCCTGAAATCGCCTATTAAGTACAGAATATGTGGTTTTATGTGTATGACCTTGAGTTCTTATGCACACTCAAGTTTGAAAATCACTAAGCTGGGTGGAAGGAAGGAAAGTCCAAATGCAGATGACTGGATTTAAAAACCTCTTGGCTCGAATGAGCTAGAGGGAGGGTCCCACGATGGGGCCCACCCAGACCAGCATAGGAAGCTCCCAAATATGGCTGCCGCCAGTGTCCCCCAGTGTGAGCCTCAGCTGCCCCCTGCCTCTCCAGGAGACCCTCCCAAACCAGCAGATCTTCAGGGATGACCTCCGGCATGAAGCTCGTGATCAGCACTGGTAGTGGAGAGATCTGGTGGCCCCAGTGAACGCTGGCAGAAGGACAAGCTGGAGTATCTGGGGCCACCCCACAAGCTAGCACTGTGTGGTGCAATACTCTCATGCTGGACAGCAGCAGCCACTGCAGTTCCCAGCCAGCCACGTGATCACAAGCGTCTTTGTCGCCACACGTGGGATCTTCGTTTCGGCATGTGGCCTCTTGGTTGCAGCGTGTGGCCTCTTAGTTGCAGCATGCAGACTACTTAGTTGCGGCATGTAGACTCTTAGTTGTGGCATTAATGTGGATCTAGTTTCCTGACCAGGGATTGAACTCGGGCCCCCTGCATTGGGAGCATGGAGTCTTACCTACTGGACCACCAGGGGAGTCTCTTTAATATTCTTAAGAATATTATATATTCTATATATATATATTCTTTTTTAGAGTCTCTCCCGTTATAGGTTATTACAAGATATTGAATATAGTTTCCTGTGCTGTACAGTAGGTCCTTGTTGTTTATTTTATACATAATAGTATGTATATGTTAATCCCAAATTCCTAATTTATCTCTCCCTTCCATCCCCTTTGGTAACCATAAATTTGTTTTCTATGTCTGAAAGTCTTTGTTTTGTAAATAAGTTCATTTGTATCATCTATTTTTAGATTCCACATATAACTGATATCCTATGATATTTGTCTTTCTATGTCTGACTTACTTGAATAATGGCTAGCTTCAAATCAACATGATATCTAGAATTTACTGGTTATGTTTGAAAGAGCAGTAAAATCATTTTAATACAGGTCTGTGAATGAGGGTTGCAAGTAGGAGTGATTCCTTTTGGTAATATAGCTAATAAAGCAAGAGCAGAAATTTTACTTCCTGTTCTGATAACTTTAAAAAAAAAAAAAAAAACTCTTGGCTTTACAACTCTCAATTTCTAGCTGCAGCCAAAGGTGGGTGCTCAACTAGGGTGTTTACGCCATCCTATTTTATTTTATTTTATTGAAGTATAGTTGATTTACGTTTCAGGTATACAGCAAATTTATTCAGTTATATATATATATACATATATATATATTCTTTTTCAGATTCTTTTTCATTATAGGTTACTACAAGATATAGTTCTCTGTGCTATATAGAAGGTCCTTTTTGTTTAGCAATTTTATATATAGTAGTGTGTATCTGTTAATCCCAAACTCCTAATTTATCCCTCCTCTCCCCTTTCCTCTTTGTTAACCATAAATTTGTTTTCTATGTCTGTGAGTCTATTTCTGTCTTGTAAATAAGTTCATTTGTATCATTTTTTTTAGATTCCACATATAAGTGATATCATATGATATTTGTTTTTCTCTGTCTGGAATACTCCACTTAATATCGTTGCAGGAAGGGGGACCCCTTCCAGGGCCCCAGAGTGGGCTCTTGTCTAACACTCAGAAATGAATTGTCTGAGGAGACATACGTGCTGACAAAGCAAGAGACTTTATTGGGAAGGGGAGCCCGGGTGGAGAGCAGCAGGGTGAGGGAACCAGGAGAACTGCTCTGCCACGTGGCTCGCAGTCTCGGGTTTTATGGTAATGGGGTTAGTTTCCGGGTTGTCTCTGGCCAGTCCTCTTGCTTTGCCCATAGTCTGCCTCACAGTCCATCCTGGTGGCGCATGCATTTCTCAGCCAAGGTGGATTCTAGCAAGAAGGACGCCAGGAGGCTGGTCGTCTCCTCCTTCTTTGGACCCCTCCTGAATTCTCCTGGTTAGTTTTTGGTGGTAGCACCATGTTCCTTATTGGGACCTCCTGTTGTGAGACAACTCAGGCAAGGGGACCTGGCCAGGGCAGGTGGTTTCGGTCAGCAGTTCCCTAACAGTATGATAATTTCTAGGTCCATCCATGTTCCTGCAAATTGCGTTATTTCATTCTTTTATATGGCTGAGTAATATTCCATTGTATAATATTCCATTGTACTCCATCCTATTTTAATACTGAGTCTTTATAAGTTTGATAAATGTTAACAGATTTGTTTAAAAGATGATACATATGGGGCTTCCCTGGTGGCGCAGTGGTTGAGAGTCCGCCTGCTGATGCAGGGGACACGGGTTTGTGCCCCGGTCCAGGAAGATCCCACATGCCGTGGAGCAGCTGGGCCCATGAGCCATGGCCGCTGAGCCTGCGCGTCTGGAGCCTGTGCTCCACAACGGGAGAGGCCCCAACAGTGAGAGGCCCGTGTACTGCAAAAAAAAAAAAAAAAGATGATACATATGAAAGCTAACAAGCCAGGACCTGGCATGATAGGTGCTTTGTGGATGTCTGCTGGATTGAAATCTAGTCTTGTTTGAGCAGGTCCCCACACACATGGCTCTATGTAAAGATGGTGTCTTCTATGCTAGCATTCCTGGAATGGGCTCCACCACATGCCCATCACTCTCAGGCCGGTGGGCCCTGGGCACAGCATCACAGGGTGAGCATGCTGCAGCTCTAGGATTCTTGGTACCGATGGAGTAACATCAAGTCTCCATTTAAAGACAGTTGTTCTCTAAAGGTACTTTATGTAACTTTGTGTACATGAAGCCTGTTTCGAAATGAAATTGTTTGTTTGGTAATTTGTTTGTTACATCTGCTTTTTTTCACTTCTTTTGAAAGCTGAAACTTAGAGGAGAAAAGATGCTCTGTTTTGTTTGTATTTTTAAAACTGTCACAAGCAAGCCAAGAAGGTCATTTCCAAAAGGCAACCAGGAATCTAGCTAAAACTGGTCTCAAGACTTCAGTGAACTTTGTTTCTGCTTTCACACTTAATCAAATATCTCACCGGTATCAGTAATAACTGTTCCAACATAAAAACTCATAGCATGATCTACTACTTTCTGGGGGAAAAAAAAGAGTCCCTTTCATATGGATTTACTGCAAACCTAAGTGTCAGCCCAGGGCTGGGCATGTGAGATACAAAAATAAACAGTGCACAGCCTTGACCTAAAGGTCACAATTGTCTGAAAATATTCGGTTCCCTTAGACACTTTAAGAAGATAGACAGGTGCTAGCTTTCAGCATACCTTTTGGGGCGGATAGGATAACTTTGTACAGTTAATTCTGCTCTATACAAAAATTCCCTTCATAATAGCACTGCCCCCACCCAGGTGTTCAATCCAGACACCAGCTTTTCACTCCAAACCACTCCTCTCCTTCATGCCTGCAACAGCTGACCACCTTGGGACGGTAGCTCTAAATCCTAAACTATTTCTTCTTCTTTTTTTTTTTTTATAGTTTATGTCCCTCTTCTCTTTTTTTAATTCATTTATTTATCTTTAGCTGCATTGGGTCTTCGTTGCTGTGCGTGAGCTTTCTCTAGTTGCGGCGAGCGGGGGCTACTCTTCGTTGCGTTACGCGGGCTTCTCATTGCAGTGGCTTCTCTTGTTGTGGAACACAGGCTCTAGGTGCACAGGCTTCAGTACTTGTGGCACGCGGGCTCAGTAGTTTTGGCGCACGGGCTTAGTTGCTTTGCGGCATGTGGGATCTTCCCGGACCAGGGTTTGAACCCGTGTCCCCTGCACTGGCAGGCGGATTCTCAACCACTGCGCCACCAGGGAAGTCCCACTTAAACTGTTTCTTGAATCCATCTCTTCCTCTTCCTCCTCTGCCTCTGCCCTGGTTGGGACCTCATCACCTCCTGCCTGGACTATTGCAACAACCTGCTAGTTTCTCCCCTTCCTCCATCCTCACTTCTTGCCTCCCTTGCCCTGCTCTGCTCCCCTCATAATTCACGTGCCATACTTCTGCTAGAAAGGGCTTTCTAAACACAAGTCTGATTGTGTCACTCTCCTGCTTAAATTCATCGCTGCTTCCCCATTATTCTCAGCAGTGACTGTTCACCTCTTTCTCCTGCTAGTGTGCTTGCTCACATGCCTGCGGGATTTTGAGGTTCATTTACTCAGCTGGGTTCTGCATGATTCCCATCATGTCCGCGGTAAGCTCGCTCCCACACCTTCGATGCTGCCAACCTCACCACTGTGGCGTGTGCAAGCTGTCGGTGGAGAATCTCTGACTTAGAGCATAAAACCTAAGCTCCCTGACCCTGCCTACATGGCCCTCCCTGGTCTGTCCTATCCACATCTCCAGCCTCATTCCCTCTCAGTCATCAACATGTGCCCTGTGCACCAGCCTCCAGGCTGCTTATAGCCTTCCTAAAGAGATCGCGGCCCCATGCCTTTGCATATGCTGCTCTCTTTTCCTTGAATGCTTTCCCCCACCTCTCATTATGCAGTTAGCAACTTCAAGACACAGCTCAAGAACCATCACTTCCAGGAAGTCTTCCGTGCTCCATCCACATCCCTAGTCTCTATCTTATATCTATATATCTATATAGATATATCTATATATCTATATAGATATATAGATATATCTATATAGATATATAGATAGATATATAGATATATATCTCTGTATATATCTTATATAGATAGTCTCTATCTCTATCTTATATGTTCCTCCCCTAAGTTCCTCCCCGTGTTTATCTCCATTTAATAGAGGACTCAAGTGTATAACTTGTCTTGTGTACTAAAGTATTAGCTCTTTGAGACCTGGGACTTTGAATTATTAATTTTTAAGACGTCAGTGCCTTGCGTAGTGTTTTCCATCTTGGGAATTTGTCAGTATTTGATGTTTGTGGAAAGAAGGGAAGAAGAAAGAAAAGGTGGAAAACTGGAGCTATAATCATTTCCTTTCCATCAAAACTATAGAAAACATTTTTAGCATCCATTTAATAACTTCTGTGAGGTTTTATTGTTGACTTCATACATTTGAAGTCTTTATGTAAAAGAGCTTCTGGCTGATTTTTTTGTTCTCACTTTTGGTGATTTGTCTTAAAGTTATATAAAGGATTCATGGGAACCTGTAGTGCTCCCAGATTCTAAAAGAGAGTCCTCTACAGGATGGCTGGCTGAGAGTGTGGGCTCTGAAATGAAACAGATCTGTGCTTGAATCTCTCTTGGCCACTTATTATCTGTGTGGCTTTGACAAGTTACCTACCTTCTCTGAGCCTCAATTTCCTCATCGATAAAATGGAGCTAATAAAACTACCCATTCCATACCATTAGTTTGAAATTTAAATGAAAAAATACATACAGTTGAGTAAATACACATAAGTGTTCAAGAAATGATGATTATTATAAGGACAAAATCTAATATACCCAATCTTAATTTATGACTTCATTAGTAGATGACTATCAAATAGTGGTTTCTAATAAAGAAGAGACCAGAAAATTCACTGAGAACTTAGAGAGATAGTGAGATAATAAAGAAACCATTTTTTCTAACATGTTTAGCTCATTTTCTTATCATTAAGCTACAAGATTATTCCTTCACCTACAAAAAGGGTAAATTCTTCATTGGCTTGACTTGTTTGAAAAGATATCTTAGTTTAAGTGGAATAACTTTCCCTTTGATATGATTTTCTAGGAAGATTAGATTCTAATATGGAATAACCCTAGATTGAGAGCTCTGATTGAACAGTACAAGAATCAAGCATGAGTCAAAGATATCATCCCTTTACAAATGTCAGTTGACGAAAAGACACCCAGTGGTGTGCCAGAGGGCCCTCAGAGCATCATACAACAAGAACGATCATAAATGACTTTAACAGAACGCTTGCTGTGTCAGGCAGCCCAACCTCCCCAAGCCTCATGCTTGCACCAGACGCTGATTTTCCATTCACAGTGAGGGAATTCTCCAGCTAGTGAGCCAAGCACTCCCATCTGCTCTCCAGAGCATCTTTTTCTCAGGATCTGAGGACCTGCACAGCAGCCTCTGTCATCAGCCTGGATCCCAGCAAAGGGAGGAGCTCTCCAAGCCTCCGTCATCCAGACCAGGAAAGCTATTCACCTTTCCAGACTTGGAAAGCTATCTGCTTCGTGTTCTTTCTGCAAAAGTCCCTCTCTCTCTTTCCCCAGTCATCCTCTAGATTTTCTTCTTAGTACGTATTACTCTCTGAAATTACCTTGCACCTTGGTTTATTTTTTTAGTGTCGTGCGGCTTCCATGAGCACAAGGACCTTTCTGTCCTGCTCATTGCACCCATCCCATGCCTAGGATGGTGTGTGGGCCAAGCGGTGCTCAGTGAATATGTGTTGAATGGAAATAAGGAAGGAGGGTGGGGAAGGGAGGGGGATGACATCCTCTAATGGTGAGGATTCTCACGCTCCCAGAGTCTGGGTGCTTGGTTGCCCAGACTGGGTCACACTCCACCAAGGTCTGTCTCTGGGACTCTGTTTGCCAAGTTTATTCAGCTGCCCCCACCCCGCAACTTGCCCCACGGCCCTCGACTAATCTATTCTTCTTTTGAGCCAAACTCACTGATTAGTCTTCAGCTTCTTTCACTTTGAATCATGCCAGATCCCGTTCCTCCTGCTTTACCCTTAGGGAAACATCGTCTGGCACCATGATTTCTGCAGGTGGCTAATATCATCGATTATTTGACTCATTCAACTCTCAGAGGGTAATCTTTTCTTTAATGCAAGTTTCAAGGCCATCTCACCGTGGGCTCCGATGTATCACTGATTACACCGGGCAGAGTCAAGCAGAGGTGTGGGCACTGCTGTCTACCGATTCATCTGCACACTGTGGTGCTGTTAACTCTCTGCTGTGTTTGCGCTAATAGCGTCTGTCTCTAATCAGCCTCGATCTACCCTTCACCGTGCCAAAAAGATAAATGCCAGGCTACAGGAAACAAACTAAAGGCAGCCCCCAAGGCCCAGAAACTCTCCTCATCCACTCTGCCAGGGCCCAAGAACTCCTGATTAGGAGGTTGAGTTCTCCCCTAATTCCTCCTTAGAATGTATTCCAAAATTAAAAGCCAATGGTTATATTTCTCTGCAAAGAAGCAGACAAAGAAAAGTTTTCGTTTGACACAGCGGCAATAGAAACAAGACCATGTTTCTCTTTTATGAAACCTCTGAGAGTAATTCATTGAGAGTTTGACGTTTAATATCACCTAATCACCTCTCTAGCAAGACACTTGCTTTGCCTCTGTCAGCCCCCCACACAGACAGAGCTGCCGGCACTTACTGGGTCTTGTGGTTAGGTGGGCTGCTTTTAATACCCAAGGCAGGATTTGGCAAGAAGCAGCAGTAGCTGCTGCTTTATTGAAAGACATCGTCATCTTTTATCCTCTGAAAGAGGAGTGTGCAATGTCGATGTCCTTAAGAGATGATTCTCATACATCAAGACGTCCATTCCAAAAAATATCAGACCAGACACCCGATCACACACAGTCACCCAGCATGCAGGTGGCCGATGGTGAATTTGAGCTTTTCAGGAAAGCAGATTTGTAAACTCCTAAGCCTGCTCCCGGCCAACATAAACTCAGGTAATTTGAGTAGTGCCCACTGGCTCCAAGAAGAGAGTCACACCTCAGAGAAGGTTGGGGAAGAAGATGACGTTCAGGTCCCTTGTTGCCCAGATGCTATGAATGGATGTGGAATATACTACCTCAGCCCAGAGATTTTTATGAACTGAATTAAAAGAAAAGATTGAGCAGAGCATTGGTCCGTCAGCACATTACTGTTGATTCCCTGGCATTAAGGAGACATTAACATAGGGGCCTTTTCCTCTCTACTTTTCAGAAATTAGAACAGTCATTCCAGCAGTGGGAGCAGGGAAGGCCAAAATCCATAATACTTAGCAGCTCCGGTACAAAGAAAATGAAATCGGAAATCCAGGGTGTTTTGCTGCTACTGCCAAGGGCTTATACCTTCAGTATAATAGCCGTCTTTTAAATTTCTCACAGCTCAACCCCAGCAAATCTGATTGAGTCATTCCCTGTCTAAAATTCTTGTGTGGCTCCTACTGTCTACAGCTGTGGTTTTCAAATTGCTCTGTGGGGCATCAGGCTAAGGCTTGGGGGTCTGAGGGGCAGAGGTGTGGTTCTCCTCTGCTCTGTCAGAGTTCTTCTTTCATCTGTTCTGCAAGTTAGGCTTCCAAGTAGGACTTTCAACAAAGAGTCTTGTGACCTAGAAACAAAGTTTCTAAGGCCTAGAGGATAAAAATCTAGACAAATCCTCCATGTTCTTTATCCTGTCTACCTCTTGGACATCCCCCAGGACACCCCTATAGTCCAGTCACGCCTGACGACTTCCCTTTCTCTTCCTTTGTCAAGACTCCCTTCTGCCTGGAATGTTCTCTCTTCCCTCTTCTCTGCCTGGTAGATCTGGACTCTTGTTTTAAGATTCGATTCAAATTTTGCCTTTTGAGTGCTGCTTTTCCCGTGTTCGCGGCAATCAGCCCTATTCCCGCAGCCATTTGCGTATGTGTTGGTGCACGTGGAATTATCATGTGTGTCTGAATCTTGAACCGGTCTGCACACTCATGGAAGATAGAGTCCAGGTCTGATTTCTTTCGTCCTCCATCTTCCTCTGGGGACTGGCATGCAGTGGGCGCTCAATAAATATTTGATGGATGGAGGCGTAGCTATGTAACTCACCACTAGATAGCACCTTGGCATTCTCCCAAACAGCTTTATTCAGAAGGAACTCAAAGACACAGAGCCATAATCTATAACCAACTCAAGGACCTCTATGTTAACAAAGATTACAACTTCCTTAAATATCAATACTTCTGTTTGGATCTGAATTTCATTTTTGTAAAGCTAATCATTACAGCAACATTAACGGAAATGTTGTACAGAGGTCCCATGCTGAAAGCCCATGGATAATAGTAGTCTCTTAAATATGCATGGTTTGACCC
The DNA here is from genome assembly GCF_937001465.1 of Orcinus orca. Classification (NCBI taxonomy): domain Eukaryota; kingdom Metazoa; phylum Chordata; class Mammalia; order Artiodactyla; family Delphinidae; genus Orcinus; species Orcinus orca. The sequence continues at coordinate 41,639,592 of NC_064566.1, read as the reverse complement.
TGCTAATCTGATTGAGCCACTTCCCCACTTAATATCCTTGTGCAGCTCCCTGTTGCCCAGGGCTTTCAAACTCCACCATGGAGCTTTGGGGGTTCCTAGGGCACCCCTAAAGGAAAAGTCTCCAAGGAGTCTGGCTGGGAGGAATGCGGCCCTGGGCCCCACACCCTTTGCTGCAATCAAAGAGGTTCCATAAAATCTCAGTGTTTAAGTGGTTTTCGTTTCAGTGTTTTGTATCTCAGTGCCTTTGACTGAGCCTCTGTTCAGTTCACCATAGTCCCCCCAACTTGGTATTTTTTCTATTCATCCTCACCTGCCTCATCCCTGTTGTCATTTGAGTTTGCAACTCAAAACTCACCCCCCAACCCAGCCCTCTAACAGCTGTTTTCATTTTTATGAACTCCTTTCCAGGTCTGGAGCACACATCCTTGATTTTATGCAGTCGTAGTCATGCTGCACACGCCATTTTATATTTCCTTTCTTCACTTAACACCAGATCATGAATACTTCTCCATCATGCGAGACACATCTTTCATGGTTACCTTTTTAAATGAAAAACTTTTAATAATTTACTTCCAATACTGTTAAAACAACTTTTTATTTTATACTCTTAGAAATAATGCTGCATTGAATATCCTACCGATGACCTTTTTTCTAGAAATAAACATCCTCTTATTGATTTTAACAAGTTCCTTATCTGTTTTTGATTATACTATTTTGATACAGATATTTTCTCACTATGTTCGTTTTCTTTTATTTCTTACATTTTTATGATTAAAATATGTTAAGCATTATCCAGTTGAATCTTTTGGTCTCTTCCACTGTTATTTCTCCTATTGCTTCAAGCCTTTGAAAGGTTTTTGTAGTTCCCAAGAACTGATGCAACCTTGCGTCATCTTTCTTTTGGTTGTGCTGTGGATTTAAAAATGTATATTTGACTCTTTAATTCATTTGAGCATATTTGATACATGTTTAGATATAAATGATATTTAAATTGATATCACTTACTTTTTTACTTTTTTTTTTTTTTTTTGCGGTACGCGGGCCTCTCACTGTTGTGGCCTCTCCCGTTGTGGAGCACAGGCTCCGGACGCACAGGCTCAGCGGCCATGGCCCACGGGCCCAGCCGCTCCGCGGCATGTGGGATCTTCCCAGACCGGGGCACGAACCCGTGTCCCCCTGCATCGGCAGGCAGACTCTCAACCACTGCGCCACCAGGGAAGCCCCTGATATCACTTATTAAATAACTTCTACTTTGCTTCATCATATATCAAATTGTCATAGAGGCATAGTTTTTTTTTTCAGAGCTCCTAATTCTCCTCTGCTGTTATGTATGTCTGGTTTTGCACAGTACTATACTGTTTTAATTATTCTTGTTTTGTGCGGTGTATAGAATTTGTAGTGCTAGTCTTCCCCAATCAGGGGTCTTCTTTTTCAAAATATCCTCTCATGTTCTTGACATTTTGTTTGCCTAATAAATGTTAGAATCATTTTGCCAAATTCTAAGAAAAGTGGTGATTTAGATTTAAAATGCATCGTCTTTATACTTAACTCCTTAAGTCATTGCATACATTCTAAGCATCTTATATTCTATATTATTATATATGTATGATTTCTAGCTGTCTACTGCTTGTGTATAATAATACGTGTGCACAGTGTACAATAATACATTGCATATAGTAATGCTACTGATTTTTTTATTTGAATACCAAATCTGCCCTCTTTCTACATTTGTTGATTTAGTTCCAAGTCTACAGCAAAGTTTTTATAAACATTTTTCTCTTCTTTTCCAGCAGTTATTGTTCTTTATATATTTTGCAATTTGTCTAAAGCAATACTAGTTATGCTGGTAGTGGTATTTTTTTTAATATTTATGTATGTATGTATGTGTTTATTTTGGTTGCACCGGGTCTTAGTTTCGGCACTCAGGATCTTCGTCGCAGCATGTGGACTTCTTAGCTGTGGCATGCAGACTCAGTTGCGGCGTGCATGCGGGATCTAGTTCCCCGACCAGGGATCAAACCTGGGCCCCCTGCATTGGGAGCGTGGAGTCCTACCCACTGGACCACCAGGGAAATCCTGGTAGCGTCATCCTTGATTTGAAGGAATTCATTAAGTCTTGTGTGCCTTGCTTTTGGGGGGGTATTGTGAAATTTTTTTGAAATTTCCTTCTCTGTTACTGATTTAATAGGGTTTCCTACCTCATTGTTTCACTTGGGGTATTTTATACTTGTATTACAAAACATCACCTATTTATTGAGGCTTTTAGTCAATTAGCATGTAATTAGATATAGTATTCCCATGTAAGTAGTTTGATCTCTTGGTATTTCATATATGAAATCAGACCTGAACTCTCATCAGCTTCCACCATTAATTTAGCTCTGTGACTGACCCAGTGACTTGACTTCTGACATCATTTTCCCTGTAAGTATGTGTCAAGTTACTCACATCCCAGGGTTGCTGTGAGGGTTACAGATAATGTATGTAAAGTTCTTAGCACAGTGCCTGTCCTCAATAAATGGAAGATATTACGGTGTTCTTTTTTCTAATATTGTTTATTTGTCTCCCTTCTTGCTTGTTCTTAGCTATATACGCATGGGCTATTTTTCATAGTCTCTTTAGTATTTTCAGAAACAACATATAAGCAGTGAGGAGCCACTGAAGGTTTTTGAAGAAAGAACACCAGTTCTGGTAATCGAGTGTCTGAGCTGGGTTTGAGGCCAGATCATCAGAAGAAAGGCCAAGCTGTGAGAAATGACATAGTTGATAAAGGGCCAGCTAGACCCTTCGTGCTGAGTGGGTGTGGAAGTGCAGGCCTTATATTCTTAGTCAGTGAGCAAAGGCTCCAGAGCTGGGGAGAGGCCCTTTCAAGGGCTCCTGGGAGTGGGAAATTGACCAACGGACCCCCAATTGTCCTGCTGCAGCATCCAACCCTTCAGGGCCTGGAAACAGACGCTGACAAACACTGTGACCCAGACTAAACCCAGCTTTTGAATGGGACCACAAAACAGGCTTTGTTCATCCTTCTGAAATGGGGCCCAATTATGTCTGATTAATAAATGAAACTCTGTGTCCAAATAAGAGAGACACTGTAGAGAAATGGTCAGAAACCACTTTGTGTAGAAAAGGCTGATAAAGTTTTCAGAGGGCATTCATTTGCCTGGAGCTGTTCTAAGAGAGAAATTTTCAGTCTCCAAATCCTTCTCTTGTTTTCTTCTTTTTTTCTTAAATATGTTTAACTCTTCTGCTTAAGATTTATTTTGGCCCCTTGGTGATGGATTTCTGTGTTTATTCTGTCATTTAGAAAAAATGTACTATAAAAAACATTTCTAATCTGTTTATATATGTCAACAGAAAAATAAGCTGGAAGGTTGACAATAGTAATTAACCAAAAGAAATTTATTGAGCACTTCCTATGTACAAAGCACTGTGACATATGCTATGAGGGAAGAATTAAGGAATAATCCCTACCCTCAAAAGTCCTTCCATCCAGTTGAGGAAATGGCCAAATAATTGACTGGCTGTAATGCAATGGAAATTGAAATAAATACTATCATTGGGTCATAAGCCACACCCTGGAGGAGCACAGATCCATTGGATGGATCTGCAAGGACTTACGATCAAGTTGCATTTAGGTTGCATCTTGGAGTGTAAATAGGCTACCTAGGAGCATGTGTTCCTTCAGAGACTTTTAGGTGAGCCTGCCAATGTACCCATGCACTATGTCCAGATATCAGCAAACACAAGCAGCTATCCTCAGCTATTCCACTGGCCCCATGTGTGCACACAAGCACACAAACATGTTTCCAATTCACCTGTGTTGGCTTGCCTATCCCTCACTGCATTTTTCCAGCCCCAAGTCCTCACTCCCAGATGGCCTCTGGCCTCCCTCAATTTGACGAATTCCAAAGGTTGGCTTAGAACTAATCTTTTCTACATTTTGGTTCTGTTCTATTCCTTGAGTTTTAGCCTTTTCCTCCATGTTGCCTTGAGGGAGGAACTCTCAGCTCCAATCCTCTGCCTATAGAGCCCCAATCCCTAGCCAGACCAACCTTATACTGAGGAAGGTGTTGGAAGAACTCCGTTCATTATCCATCTGGTTCACAGAACTAGAACAAAAAAATTTCACAATTTGTATAGAAACACAAAAGACCCCGAATAACCAAAGCAATCTTGAGAAAGAAAAACGGAGCTGGAGAATTCAGGCTCCCAGATTCAGACTATGCTACAAAGCTACAGTAATCAAGACAGTATGGTACTGGCACAAAAACAGAAATATAGATCAAGGGAACAGGATAGAAAGCCCAGAGATAAACCCACACACATATGATCACCTTATTTTTGATAAGGGAGGCAAGAATATACAATGGAGAAAAGACAGCCTCTTCAATAAGTGGTGCTGGGAAAACTGGACAGCTACATGTAAAAAGAAGGAAATTAGAACACTCCCTAACACCATACACAAAAATAAGCTCAAAATGGATTAAAGACCTAAATGTAACGCCAGACACTATAAAACTCTTAGAGGAAAACAGAGGCAGAACTCTCTATGACATAAATCACAGCAAGATCCTTTTTGACCCACCTCCTAGAGAAATGGAAATAAAAACAAAAATAAACAAATGAGACCTAATGAAACTTAAAAGCTTTTGCACATCAAAGGAAACCATAAACAAGACGAAAAGACAACCCTCAGAATGGGAGAAAATATCTGCAAATGAAACAATGGACAAAGGATTAATCTCCAAAATTTACAAGCAGTTCATGCAGCTCAATATCAAAAAAACAAACAATGCAATCCAAAAATGGGCAGAAGACCTAAATAGACATTTCTCCAAAGAAGATATACAGATTGCCAACAAACACATGAAAGGAGGCTAAACATCACTAATCATTAGAGAAATGCAAATCAAAACAATGAGGTATCACCTCACACTGGTCAGAAAGGCCATCATCAAAAAATCTAGAAACAATAAATGCTGGAGAGGGTGTGGAGTAGAGGGAACCCTCTTGCACTGTTGGTGGGAATGTAAATTGATACAACCACTATGGAGAACAGTATGGAGGTTCCTTAAAAAACTAAAAATAGAACTATGATACCACCCAGGAATCCCTCTCCTGGGCATATACCCTGAGAAAACCATAATTCAAAAAGAGTCATGTACCACAATGTTCATTGCAGCTCTATTTACAATAGCCAGGACATGGAAGCAACCTGAGTGTCCATCGACAGATGACTGGATAAAGAAGATGTGGCACATATATACAATGGAATATTACTCAGCCATAAAAAGAAACGAAACTGAGTTATTCGTAGTGAGGTGGATGGACCTAGAGTCTGTCATACAGAGTGAAGTAAGTCAGAAAGAAAAAGACAAATACCGTATGCTAACACATATATATGGAATCTTTAAAAAAAAAAAGTTCTGAAGAACCTAGGGTCAGGACAGGAATAAAGACGCAGACGTAGAGAATGGACTTGAGGACACGGGGAGGGGGAAGGGTAAGCTGTGACAAAGCGAGAGAGAGGCATGGACATATACACACTACCAAACGTAAGGTAGATAGCTAGTGGGAAGCAGCTGCATAGCACAGGGAGATCAGCTCGATGCTTTGTGACCACCTAGAGGGATGGGATAGGGAGGGTAGGAGGGAGACACAAGAGGGAGGAGATATGGGGATATTTGTATACTGATGTATGGCTGATTCACTTTGTTATAAAGCAGAAATTAACACACCATTGTAGAGCAATTATACTCCAATAAAGATGTTAAAATATATATATATATATATATATATATATATATATATATATCTCCATCCATCCAGGAGTCATGGAGGTAGAGTCCAGCTTCTCCTTCACTCTCTGGCCCCAGGTGAGGGGAAGGGAGAGGAAGGGGAGGCAGGTGAGATGGCGTGCCGTGGAATTCTATCTTCTCTGCCAACCACCAGGCTGGAATACCTGGAGGCTGTACATTAAGTTCCAGGAGAACCTCAGAAGGCTACCTCAGGATAAATCAGTCATGGTGGTTGAGGCTTTGCACCATTCCCAGCTGGTAAATTTAGTAAAGAAGTCAGAGTATAGTTTCAAGCCCAGCCAAATCCTCTTGCCCCTGTAGATGTGGGGGGATATATTTGTTAGAATGCAATCAGCCATAAGTAACAGAAAACTGAGAGTGGCTTAAACGAGATGAGTTTTTTTTTTTTATTGGAGTATGATTGCTTTACAATATTTTGTTTCTGCTGTACAATGAGGTGAATCAGCTATATGTATACCTATATCCCCTCCCTCGTGGACCTGCTTCCCACCACGGCCCCCCAGTCCCACCCAGCTAGGTTGTCACAGAGCACCGAGCTGAGCTTCCTGTGCTTTATAACATGGTCCCGCTACCTATCCATTTTACGCATGGTGGTGTACATATGTCGAGAATAATCTCCTGATTCGTCCCACCATCCCCTTCCCGCCCTGTGTCCACATGTCCATTCTCTATGTCTATATCTCTATTCCTGCGCTGCACATAGGTTCATCTGTACCATTTTTCTAGATTCCACATATATGCGTTAATATACGACCATTGTTTTTCTCTTTCTGGCTTACTTCACTCTGTATGACAGACTCTAGGTCCATCCATATCTCTACAAATGACCCAATTTCATTCCTTTTTATGGCTGAGTAATATTCCATTGTATATATGTACCACATCTTCTTTTAGTATCCCACTAAATGAGAAGTTTGGAGATAGGTGGTTGGGCAGGGGCTCATTGATGTCATCGGAGACTAGACGCTTCCATCTTTCCACTCTGCTAATTTTTTTCTTTTTTTTTTTTAAACTGAGGTAGAGTTGACTTACAATATTATATGTTTCAGCTGTACAACATAGTGATTCACAATTTTTAAAGGCTGTACTCCAATTATAGTTATTATAAAATTTGGCTATATTCCTTGTGCTGTACAATATATCCTTGTAGCTTACTTATTTTATACATAGTACTGTGTACCTCATAGTCCCCTCCCCCTTCCCTCTCCCCGCTGGTAACCACTGATTTGTTCTCTGTATTTGTGAGTCTGTCTCCATTTTGTTATATTCACTAGTTTGTTTTATTTTTTTAGATTCCACTTATAAGTGATAACATACAGTATTTGCCTTTCTCTGTACGTCTTACTTCACTAAGCATAATACCCTCCAGGTCCACCCATGTTATTGCAATGGCAAAACTTCATTCTTTTTTTATGGCTAAGTAGCATTCCATTGTGTGTGTGTGTGTGTGTGTGTGTGTGTGTGTGTGTATATGGATATATACATGGTAGTATATATATACCACACCATACCCATTCATCTGTTGATGGACACTTAGGTTGCTTCCATATCTTGGCTATTGTAAATAATTCCATTTTTAATATGTCCCCAATGGCTGTCTTCACAGCCGCAAAATCAGTATAGCAGTTCCATGTGTTGTCCTCCTCATGTGACAACCTGGGTGGTTTCTTCTGCTCAGAGTGCTGCTGATCAGGTTATTCATGGTCTTCAGCCAACAAATGCACTGGTCTAAAGGGTCCAAGATGATATCAGGCGTATGTCTGGGACCTTAGAGGGGTGTGCAGAAGCCTGGGACTGTCAACTGCAGTGCCTGCATGTGGCCTCCAGCATGGTGGTCTCAGGGAGTCAGACTTCCTACGTGATGGTTCAGGGTTCCCAGAAAGAGTGTTCCAAGAGACAGAAAGAAGCTGCCAGTTTCTTAAGGCCTGGACCCAGAAGTTTGGCCAAAGCAGTCACAAATCTTCCTACATTCAAGGGGAAGGGAGTAGAGCGCCACATCTTATTTACTGGGAGGAGTGTAAGATTCGTGTTCATCTTAGAGCCACATATAGGATAAAACCTAAGCTGTTGTAATAATAAAGGGACCAAAGATATGGAGATTTAAATCAGATAGAAGTTTCCTTCCCTCACACATAAGAGTGCAGAGGTGAGCAGCACAAGGCTGGGGTCTGTTTCAGCCAGGCTCTGCACATGGCTCCCACATCTGGATTCAAGACAGGTACTCTAGCTGCTACTTCTTCCCAAGCAGCAGGAAAGGAAGAGGGGGATGAAAACAGGTAGCAAAAAGCTTCCTTAAAAAGGTGATCCGGGGATCCTCACTGGTGGCGCAGTGGTTGAGAGTCTGCCTGCCAATGCAGGGGACGTGGGTTCATGCCCCGGTCCGGGAGGATCCCACGTGCCGCGGAGCGGCTGGGCCTGTGAGCCATGGCCGCCGCACGTCCCGAGCCTGTGCTCCACAATGGGAGAGGCCACAACAGTGAGAGGCCCGCGTGCCTCAAAAAAAAAAAAAAAAAAAAAAAAAAGTGATCCAAAAGTTTGTATCACATTGTCTAAGATATTAGCCACATGGCCACACCTGACTGCAAGTTATTACCAAATGGAAGATGGAGCGAATGGATATTGGGAAACAGTTAGCTCTTGGTCTCTCTTGATGGCTCAAATAGAAGTGGTGGATGAGATTCAACTCTAAATAATAAAGTTAATACCTGGAGGTGGCTTCTGAACCAGTCCTGTAAGTGCAGAGGATCTTCACATCCAGGACTGGGTAGTGAACACACCTGTGAGTATTGGGCCGCTCATCCAAGCAGAAGCAAATAATGTGCAGATACACCCCTGTTAGGAGTGGTTGCTTGCTAGAATCTCTCACAGACTAGAAATGCTAATTATCAGTTGGGCTTGCTTGGTGGTGAACCCTGTTTTTTAGACATATCTGATGTGGTATCTTAACTTCACAAAGACCACAAAAGAATTAACTGACAAGGAATGAGCTAAGGAGTTCACTAAATGGTTTATCAACTGTAAATATTGAAACAGATCTAGCTAGTGTCAAAACCATTCCTATGAGACAGGCCTAACAACAGCCCCATCTAACCAACCAACCCCACCTCCCTAGAGTATTGGTGAAGCCCTTCCTAGGAGAAGGGGGCACGTGTCCTGGGTTCACTGGGATTTCTTTTTTTTTTTTTTTTTTTTTTTTGCGGTACACGGGTCTCTCACTGTTGTGGCCTCTCCCGTTGCAGAGCACAGGCTCCAGACGCACAGGCTCAGCAGCCATGGCTCACAGGCCATGGCTCCGCGGCATGTGAGATCTTCCCGGACCGGGGCACGAACCCGTGTCCCCTGCCTCAGCAGGCAGACTCTCAACCACTGCGCCACCAGGGAAGCCCCACTGGGATTTCTTATGCCTTCTTCCTTGTTTTGAGAAACTCACGGATCGACTTTTGCATCCCACTCCAAAGCAGGTCGGATGATTCTCTTGTTGGTATCAGATCTGATGCTTCTATGGGAAGAGATCTCAGTTTCTGCCCATAGTGCTCAAGGTTTAGTCATTTCTGCCAGCACAACACCTATTTCACAATCCTGAAAGTTCCTGTCTGCTTATATATTGGGGTTCTGAATATACGTTTATTTAACAAAATGTGCTCCATTACTTTTAAAAAAGGATTGATACCTACTGGCTTATGAGGCTCCTTGGGCTCAGAGCACTGCCAGCTCACGCTCTCTCATGTATTTTCACAACTACTTTCAAGAAATAAATGGTCTTTTCACTGGCTCTTGAGCGACAATTTTAATAATATATTTGGGGACGTATCTGAAATGGAATAAGGGCATTATGACTCTAGAATTCACTTATATATAGTCTAATCTCTTTAGTTTCTGTATTAAAAAAAAAGGAAAAGAAATTTCTCTCGTTAAGAGGCAGAATAGAATGACAGGAAAAACGTGGGTTCTCCACTCAAAAATACTGGGGTTTAAATCTCATCCCTGCCACTTATTAGTTCTGTGACCCTAGGCAAAATATTGAGACCTCTGAGTGTCCATTTTCTCATGTGTAACAGAATAATATAGTAATTTCTGCAATATAGTGCTATTATGAGGGTTAGGCTAGCTAGTTTATGAAACGCACTAAGCACAGTGCCTAATACTATTCATAACTATCATTTATTAAACCCTTTCTATGTGACAGGTGCTATCTAGGTCAGTGGTTGGCCCTTGGGAACTTGTTAGAAGTTCAGGTTCTCTCCAGGCCCCACCCCAGACGCATTGAGTCAGAAATTCAGGGGGTGGGAGTCTAGCAGTTTGTTTTAACAAGCCCTCTGGTGACTCTGACACACTACAGTTTGCAAAGCACTGGCCTAGATGTTCAAGAAACGAAAAATATAATTTTTCTCATCTACATTGCACTACAGCTAACAATTTGTATTGAAACAAATACAGACATGCCCTCTTCCGTTTTGTTTGATGATAGCCCCAGAGTCTTCCTGACTTAGTCACATCTGTGACATTTATGACTCTCAGAACCATTCCTTACAAGGAGATGGAAGGTAGGAGACTTGGGATAGCCAATTATTTGACATCCTCCTCCCTCCCAGGTCCTCTCTTCTTCCGCGAGAGGGTTTGCATCCTATGTCAAGCAGTCTGTGAAATACCTGGTGAGAACTCAGCCACTCCAGAAAGAATGAATACTTCCTCCTTACTGCAGCCCCAGTGCCAGGGGCCCATATCTCCCTGACTTGTCATTATGTGTTCCGTCTGTCCCCTGATAAAATACGAGCTCCTTGAGGGCAGGAACCACATCTTTATTTTTTTTAATTTTCTAAAATAAATTTATTTTATTTATTTATTTTTGGCTGCATTAGGTCTTTGTTGCTGCACGCAGGCTTTCTCTGGTTCCAGCGAGCGGGGGCTACTCTTCCTTGCAGTGCGCGGGCTTCTCATTGTAGTGGCTTCTCGTTGCGGAGCACTTGCTCTAGGCGCGTGGGCTTCAGTAGTTGTGGCACGCGGGCTCTAAAGCGCAGGCTTGGTAGTTGTGGCACACGGGCTTAATTGCTCCACGGCATGCGGAATCTTCCCGGACCAGGGCTCAAACCCATGTCCCCTGCATTGGCAGGCGGATTCTTAACCACTGCGCCACCAGGGAAGCCCAGGAACCACATCTTAATCATCTCTGTGTTCTCAGGACCTGGTCCACCTAATAGACATCTAATAAATGGGTGGTGAATGAGTGAAGTGTCAGTCCCAGATCCATTTGTTGGATGGATGGGGGCATTTGTTCTGGGAGCATTCGGGTGGTAGATGTGCCCAATTTATTTCTGGCCCTGGTGACAAGTGGGCAACAGGGTGGCCTAGGGACCTGTGAAATGTTACCTGAGCCACGCCTCCTCCATCTACCAGCTCGGTTCACTGCCACAAAGAAGGCTGTGTGACGGTCTCAGGGCACATCAGAACCACATTAGGAACAGCCTAGCAAAGCAAACTGCAGATATCCATTTCTTCTCTCTATCGTAATTTGTTTTCCCAGTTGCAGGCGAGGTTGAAATGAGCTCTGTCTGTTGGCAATTTGGATAGAATAACTTTTCTGTTTCATGAATTCTCGGCAGTGGAGGACTGAATTCTGCTCTGGGCTGTGGAAAGGGAACGAAGCACTCAGTGGGATGCGTGGCAACTGAGCCCCATCTCAGCTGAGGAGGAACTTGCCCTCCTCTGGGGCTTTTCCTGAATTGTTACTGCCTGCTAGGGCTTTTCGTGCTGGGTGGGTGCAGAAAGCCGTCCTGCTCCCCATCCTGTCCCCAACCCACTGCCACCTGTGCTGGATGCCATCCATCTAGCGCACTTAGAAGAACCCGAAAAAATATAGATTTCTTCTTCCACATATTAATTTATGGCACTTCGCTATTTCTTTCCCACTGCAATGTGCCTGCCTTCTGCGGTTGCATTCAGCTTTATTAAAAAGCAGAAGGAAATTCATCCTTCGCTAGAAAACTTGAACAGTTATAGCTTTGCATTCAGTCTGAATTTCTCCTATTCCTAGTCACTCTCCCTAAATGAAAGGGTGGGACGGTATGTACTGGGCAATGTCGAGGGGACACAGCCATGGGGAGAGCAGGCAGGCGTTCCCTAAGAGCCGAAGGAGGATGAACCAGTGCAGAAGGTCATGGTTAAACCATGTGCAGAAGTGCTGTTAAGGGACTTCCCTGGCAGTCCAGTGGTTAAGACTTCTCACTCCCACTGCAGGGGGCACGGGTTCGATCCCTGGTCGGGGTACTAAAATCCTACATGCCATGCGGCACAGCCAAAAAAAAAAAAAGTATCCCTGAGATCTGGTTATGAGTGGGTGATGGCCAGATTCCAGTCATCACAACTAGGATATGTCCTCTAAAGTCAGATATTTGTTGTAGAACTGCCGGCTATTTGGATCGTATTGTAGCCTGGCTGAAGGAAGAAGATGTACATGAGAGGGAGTGGTCAGCAAGGCCTCTAGAAAGAGGGTGGTCAAAGAGAAGAAGTTTGTGAAGGTCTGTGTGTCTAGAGAGAGTGGCTAGCTGACATGATGTTTGATCTACAAGGCAGGTCTATCCTCCTGATGGGGGTGAATGCGTTTGCCTAAGAGAGCTCCATGACTCTGTCCATTAAAACCATTCAGCTCTACCCCTTGCCTCAACTCTGTGCTTCCCAGTCAATATTCTGTTAGGATTATGGCTTCTCAAAAGGACTTTCCAACATGTGGAGGTCATGCTACCCAAGCACTCATGGGTTTACATAAAGTCCACTTGACTTTTCTATTTCTCACTGTTGAGCATTTCTTCTACACCTTGAGAATTTGGGTAGTAGGAGCCAGTTCCTCTGGTTGACCCCCCTGCACACACCACCAAAATCAAGGTCCTGAGCCAGGAAAGGAGAGGGCTGGACATGGTCCAGCCAACAACCTAGGTGACAAAGCTCTTGAATTCCACTAGGGGAAGGTGATTTTTCTTTCCCATCTCTGTCTTCAGAAGGCAGTATTAAAGTTAAGTAACAGTGATAGTCTTTTATTATTACCCTTACTGAGGTGACATTGTTAGGTTTTTTAAGCACTCCTTTGAAGTGACTTTGCTCCCCAAATTTCTAATTTTTGTTCATTATGTATTTGAAAAGGATTTCAAATTGCCTGGTGATAGAAAATGAAAACACAACAAGCTAGACATTCCGACCTTAAAAAGTCTATAATATAGCATCATAAAGTATAATTACAAATCCATTTCAACATCACATTATAGATCTATGACTTAAAGGTAATTTCTGGCATCTGAATATGATGGTGAGCCAATGGCTGAATTGGATTCTTAAGATAAAAACAATCCATCCTGCATTAGGAGTTATTATTTTAATTGAATAATATCTGGATCATGCCCGTGGTGGTCATGTTAATGTTACTACCCATTATCTTGGAGATGTTCACCCCAGTGTTTCCAGAGAAAATAGAGTCCTTTAAATGGAGAGAAGGATTAAAATAGAAAAAAAAACTACAAGCTTTTCACGGCTCTTTATGCCAAGGTCAGGACAAAGGAATGGCCTTGACCTCTAAACAGGACAGAGGATCTGGCCTGGGCTAAATACTTAAAAGAATTGCAAGAGAAGTCCTTTCAGCCATGGATGAGTGCCTTAAATGTTCTCAACCTATCTTTCTGCAAATTAGCATTCATTCATTCATTTATTCACTTACCCCATTCATTCCTTCAACCAACTCATTCATTCAGCCAACATATTTTGTGCACCTTCATGAAACCGTGAATGGTGTCAGATCGTGAAGAAACAAAGATGATTCAGTTAAAGAGGGAGGGTCAAGTATTATTGAGATCCTACCATATCTCAGACAATATAGTGGGAACTTCCAGACAATATCTGATTTATTCTTCACTGCAACCCAAAAGGTAGGTAGAGCTACTGCACCCATTTTACACATGAAGAAACTGAGGGTCAGACAGGTGAAATGACTTGCCAAAGACCTCACTGCTAGAAAAGGAAAGAGTCAGAATTCAGACCTAGGCCTGTCACATTTCAAGGCCTAGGCTGTTTTCACCACACCTGGAATTTGGACATAGAACATAAACACAGTTTTTTAACATTACAGTACAGTGTGATAAACGATGCAACTGATACACAATCATATGTAGCAGGACAGCCATGGTGGGGAAAGCCAGATCCCCGCTCTGGGGGGACTTACTGACATTTCAGGGCAGTGGAAAATATCTGGATGGTCCTAATGTGTCCTCCAAAGCTCTTCTACATCCCTAAGCCCATCACACAGCTCTCTCTCCATCTCCCCCTTATGAAAAACCTGGTCTCTATGAGCCCCTCCCCACCCTTCCAAGGGAAGGGCATTTGTCCACTCACATCCCACATAACAGAAGGCAACAGGAGGCGTCAGGCTCTACTTCGTTTCCATCACCTCCTCACACCCCATCTTATGGAAAGACCCATGCCACTCACACCCAGCCATACCAGCCTCTATCCACCCAGTCTCTGCCACCTACCAGCCTTCTGATCACTGCCAGCCCTCACTGAAGGTTTTGGCCCTGGGATCACTGTCTTTTCCAACCCAAGTCAGCCGCTTTTGCTGGGATTTGGATCACTTTCAGCTGCAATGGGTGCTGGAGTCATATGAGTCCCATAAGATATTTTATTGCCCCGTGAAGTCTGTTGGGAACTCAGTAGCAGGTGATACAATGGCCTAAACCCAAATCAAAGGAGTATGTCTGGTAAAGCTTTATGTAAGCACAAAAGAACCTTTTCAAAGCACACCTTTTCCCACTATAACATTCCCAATCTCTTCCTTGTTCAGGCCCTGCACCACTCTCTCCATCACCCTCATAACCCAGATCCAACCAACCTGTGACAGGTGACAGAGGCATTACATGAAGAGACAGGGAACCTGTTTAGGAAATGTGTCTTCAGAGATTGCACCTCATCATCATCTTTTTGAGGTTTCTTAATGTCTTGAGACACATGACAGAGAATCCCATGTGGCATTCTATGGACCAGAATCATTTTGAGAACATTTAGAAACCTCCTGTGCCCCACCCAGAGATTCGAATTCAGTAGCTCTGAGGTCAGACTTGAACATAAATAGACTTGAAAAGTCTTCAACGGATTCTGAAGCACAACCAGTTTGGGGAGCACTGACAGCCCCTGCCCAGGGATCCAGATGCTGCCTAAAGCCAGTTTCCCTTTGTAAGGGAGGAAAATCATTTTCCCTCTACTTTTCTAGTTCTTGGCCGATACCCTCCCCACTTTCCATAATAAAAGACAGATTAGCAGGAGCAAAAAAAAAATTGTAATTACATACATACATATACAAGTATATACATAAAAGGAGTCCCACAAAGATATGAGACTCAGAAGGCAGCCAGGTAATTGAGGATTATATACTATCCTGAGCTAGGGAAAAGGATAAGGGTCTGGGGCTTCAAAGCGGCGGAGACAATTCACTGGAAGATGAGAAGAGGAAATGTATGGTAAACAAAATCAGCCCTGCCATGCAGATCAGTCCTCAGATAAAAAAGTGATCTCTAGTAATGGAGCTCTTCCCTTTATAATGTAGATTTCTCTTACAAAAGGGTAACCTCTACTCTGTTTTTAGAGCTTCTCCCGTGTCTGCAGTTTCTCAAAATAATCAGCTCAAAATAATCCTTATGCCAAAGAGGCGTATTTCGGGGTGGCATATTCAGTTGTACTTCACCTGCCACTGGACCTTATCTGGATCACAGAATAGATAGGTGACAAGGATTAAGCGTAACAAAAAAAGATCTGTGCAGCTCCCTTCTGCACAACTGAGGATCAGCAATTAGTTACAAACGATGGGCTCTTTCATCCAGCAAGGGATCTGGCAGAGAATTTTTTCTGGGTTTCATTTTCCTTATATCTCTGAGCCCCTTCCGACAGGAACATTATTATATAAGCAAATTTTGATCACTTGAAGCCTGTTTGAAGGCTCTAGGAGCTGCTGCTCGTTCATTCATTTATTAATCGAACATTTATTATCTTCCTTGTGCCAAATCTTGGGCTAGAGAAGGGGGGAAGAGGGATATACGGATGAATAAGACACAGTTGCTCCCCCCTGAGGCACTCTCCGTGGGGGAAAGGGGAGGGAGGGAATACTTGATATGGAAAAGGGTAACTGCAGTTCAGTGAGGTAGGTCCCATGACTGAAGTCAACATAGGATACCCTCGAAGCACAGGGAGGGGGCAGCTACGCTAAACCAAAGGCTTGAGCTGCATTCTAAACGACAGGGAGGCATTATCTAGGTGAGAAAGGGCTAAAGACACCTCAGGGAGATGGTGGTTTATGCACAGGTATGGAAGTTTGAAATAAAGCATATCTAGTTTAGAAACTGCAAGCAGTTCAGTAGGGAGACAGGTATCCTGATAATTATGCTTTGACATCAGAGGAACCTGGGCTCAGATTCTGGCTCCTCTGATTATTAGCTGTGTGCACAGGAGAGAATTGTTGGGCTTCTCCGAGCCTCAGTTTTCTCATCCATTAACCCCACCTTATAGGACTGTTGGCATAGAGATGAGATAACATATGGAACATGCCCAATATGGTACCTAGCGCATAGACCACACCCAGTACTTGGTGACTGGTTTGGTGATGAGGATGAAGATGAGGATGGTGGTGAATGGGACGAAGGGTAGATATGAGGCTGAAGAAGTAGGTAGTGCCAAAGAATGAAGCCTTGTGTTCCATGCTAAAAAATTTGGACTTTATCCCTAAAGCCAGAGGGAGAATTTCGTGGAGTGGCCTGTCAAATGAATGCTTTAGAAAGGGCGCCATGATGGGCTGGAGGGGGGAGTGGGAGAATAAAACGGGAGTTAGAAGGCTCTTGCACTAATCTAAAAGCATGGTGGGCTGGGGTGGGGGTGAGGTTCTTCAGAGTGCAACTGATAGAAGCTCCTCCCCATGATTGTTCAGACTACAGGCTCTGAGTTTAATTAGCCAGGTCTACTCACTCGCAGCAGGCCCAATGACATGGAAGAAGACAGAATCCAGGCTCCTATTATCATTGGAATTAAGCTGCTTTGGTGATTCCGTAAATGTCACACTCAGGTACACTGAAGTGGGTTTTTTTATCGGCTTAAAATGGAAAAAGTAGCAGTGGTTATCTGTGGGTGGTGGGATTACAGGTTGTTTTTATTCTTTTTTCCCCGTCTCTATTTTGTAAATGATCTACAATGAACACACTTTTGTAATATGGAAAAATCAATCATAAAGTTTTTTTTATATCAAAACTACACATAGTTTCAATCAAAACAGCAATTCTTTTCTTACTACCTGAGTAAGGAAATGCTCAACTGAATACAAATGGGGAAAAAAAAAATTGTTGATAGGCTCCAACTTCAAACTGCTCAGCTATTTATTTTCTCCCTTTTGCTTTGGGAGATTGGAAGATAGACTGGATACATGCGAATGGTCTTGAGTTTGAAAAATAATAGTTGTTTTTATTGTTATAGCTTCAAGCATGGATTATTTCCATGATTTATCCTTCAGGAAACGAAAACTACAGAAAAATTGCCCAATAGTTAGAGATGATTGGATTATTGATATTTTCTTTTTAAAGAAAGCATCACATCAGAGAGAAGTCTAAGTGGCATTCTCTCCACACACAGCCTGGGTTGCAAAAGTAAGGAATTGCAGGTGGGCTGTGGGTGAAGTGCAGCAGGAACTACAGACAGGGGTCTAAAAACTGAGTTTTTCAGCACTGTGCTCCAAAACCAGGCCTAAATCCAACGTGCACGGGGTCTCCGTAGATAGACATTTTAGGCTTCATTAGGCCATCTTCCTAAGAGGTGGAATCTTGATTACAATCTTCATTTTGGACTTTTTTTTTTGAAACGGTAATAATAATAATGAAAACTGTTCACATGGTTTTATGGTTAATAAATATTTAATCTTCACAACATGAGTTAACATTAGTCCCATTTTACAGAGGAGGAAAGTGAGGCTCAGAAAAGCTAACTGACGGGCCTGAGGTCACACAGCCAGAATGTGGAGAGACAGGATTCAGATCAGCTCTTCAGAATCCAACAGCTATGCCCCTCCACTCCTCCCGTCCAACGACTGGTCTTTGTTATTTCATTTTCACTAGATTCACTAAGTGAAAGGGCAAGTAGGGCCCATAGGATTGTATCAGTTCTGATTGCTGTTATAACAAATTACCAGAGATGTAGTGGCTTAAGACAACACAAATTTATTCTCTTCCAGTTCTGGAGGGCAGAAGTCCAAAATGAGGCTTACAGGGTTAAAATCAAGGTGTTGGCCAGGCTAGCTCCTTCAGGAGGTTCCAGGAGGCTTTTCATCCCTTCTAGGACATCAGTGGCTGCTGGTATTCCTTGGCTTATGGCCACATCACTCCCGTCGCTGCTTCTGTCCTCACATTGCCACCTCGTCTTCTGTAGTCAAATCTCCCTGTGCTTCCCTCTAATAAGGACACTTAGATTTAGGACCCACCCAGAAAATCCAGGATAATCTCCCCATCTCATGATCATTAACTTAATCACACCTGTGAAGTTCTTTTGGCCATAAAAAGCAGCATTCACAGGTTTCCGGGTATCATTCACAGGAACGTGGGTATCTTTGGGGGCCATTATTTAGCCTACCACAGGAATATTTATTTCATCAATTAAGTGGTCCTTGAATGTAAAATTCTCTGAATTTCAATTTAGGCCATAGCTCTTCTTAGTTCTTTATTTTTAACCTTTTACTTGAAGGCCTTGGGGCTTTAGTGTTTGTTTGCTTGCTAGCTTTTAAGCAAATTTAACTCTGACTCCCTATCGGAAGTCACTTACCTAAAACCAGATCCTCCAGCTGTCTTGCAGGGATGGAGGCAGACAGCAAGAGTTTTTCCA
Source organism: Orcinus orca (assembly GCF_937001465.1). Lineage (NCBI taxonomy): Eukaryota > Metazoa > Chordata > Mammalia > Artiodactyla > Delphinidae > Orcinus > Orcinus orca. The sequence continues at coordinate 41,620,891 of NC_064566.1, read as the reverse complement.
GGTTGGAAAGGGCTGTGAAAGAGGTGCGTTCTTTACTGTTAGGCCTCTCCTGCCTGCTGCTTTTTATTGAGCATTTACTGTGTGTCAGGAATTGTGCAAGCATTCCACATTCAGTGATAGCACATTTATATCTTGCAACAAGCCTATAAAGTTGATCTCATTAGCCCATTTTAGAGATGAGAAAATTAAGGCTCACAGAATTAAGTAACATGTCCGGGGTTGCACAGTTAAGCCACAGAGCCTCCAAAACCCAAGCTCTTCATACCATGCTGTTGCAAAACTGGATAATTCCCAAACTGGAGTAGTGTATGGACCTCTTTTAAAGAGCACATATAATAAGCTCACAAACCCTCAGGGTTGAATTATAATTATTTTCATCATATTATTGTTTAAATATGTGAAAAGATAACTAGATATTAACTCCTTATGCTTATAGCTCTCCCGTGACCATAAAAGCAAACTAACGATAATAATAATAATAGAAATAAAACTACAAACCTTTTAAAATGCTAATTAGGAGCATTGCTTTAATGTGGTGGGTGATACTGTTTTGCTGAAATTAAATGACTGTTCACAATCTAGATTCGATGCTGACTGCCCTGCCGTGGTCCTTCAGGGTTTGGTGAGGCCATGCACCGTGGTCCTTTCGCCTCACTCACTTCTCCCACTGTTCTTCCATCCACCGACATCACACATAGCATTTGGGCTTTACCTGGTGAGAATGTCATTGATTTGTTAACTCTGCCTCTCTTTCTATCCACTAACTATAGCAGCTGAGGTCTCTGGGCAGTAGACTGAGTCAAGATTAGCCAAAGTAATTGGGGAATGCTCTCGGGAGCCACTCCTGTGGAACGAAGCAGGAGGAAGGGAAACAGGGAGAAGTTGAGCTGGTTGCAGGCCCAAAGAAGGCATCTGTCAACATCACATGCGGTGGTTTTATCCAGGCAACACAATCCCCCCAAAAGAACTGACAGCTAAGGGCCAACTTTTAGCATCTTTTTCAGCAGCTGAAGAGGGATCTGGGCAGAGAAAGACAGTCCACCACACTAGCGCACAGTAAAGTTGTAGAGAGCAGCAATAGGATGTAAACACAAATGCATCCCGGCCACTGAAATTGCCTGGCGGTGCTCGATTATAAGATCTTCAAGGTCATCTATAATACGCTTAAATTGATTTTTAAAATTGTCATAAAAATATAAAATGTTTACAATCTCACAGAGAACTAAGAGACCCTAACAATGTCTTCACAGACCCTAGGGCTCCTCAGACCTCACTCTGAGAAAGAAAAACATCAGGAGGCGTCCACTTACCTCTGCTGCGAATTACTATGTAAACCTGTAATATGTCCATGGCGTGAAAATCACAAAGTTCTATGAATGCTTCTTTAGGGGGCAGTAATAATTTCCAGATCTTCTCATAATTCACACGTAACATTTGGGAATAAACACTTTGATTTACTGAACATTCCTTCAGTATATTTCATCAAGCATCTACTATAAGATGGGTGCTTTACTAGACACCTTCTGGAGGAAAAGACACATAAGTGAACAAACGAAGTGAGCAGATAATCATGCAACATGGGGACTTCCCTCGTGGTCCAGTGGTTAAGACTCCACGCTTCCACTGCAGGGGGCACGGGTTCGATCTCTGGTGAGACAACTAAGATCCTGCAAGCCAGGCGGCCAAATCATGCAACTTGATTGAAGTCATGAAAGAGGATAATCTGAGAACCTTGGGCCATCAAGAAGGCATTACCAGAGGCAGGGAGGTGGGGAAATGGGGAGATGTTGGTCCAAGGGCACAGAGTTGCAGTTGGATGTACAAATGGGTAGCATGAATAAATCTAGAGGTCTAATGTACCACACGATGACTGTTGTTAACAGTACTGTTTTGTATAATGGAAATTTGCTAAGAGAGTAGATTCCAGGTGCTTTCATGACAAAGAAGAAAGGCATCTATGTGAGGAGATGGATATGTTAATTAGCTTAACTGTAGTGATCGTTTTACTATGTATATCTTGTTTTACTATGTACAAATGTCATGTTGTACACTTTAAATATATAAATTTCTATTCAAAAAAGGAAGGAAGGCTTTTCCAAGGAGGAGTTACTTCAGGGGGCTGGGATAAGGACATTCCAGGCAAAGGGACTCGAAAGTCTTGAGAAGTCCCTGGGCATGGCAGGGAACTAGGAGATTAGGCTGAAAGGTAGGTCAGGCAGAAGTGGGAGATTACACTGAAAGAAGCGGGGGGGGACATTCGAATATAACTAAGTAATCACAGCTTCCCTTTTCCTTTCCATTCACCTGGCCCTTTACTTACATTTATCTCGTTCATTCCTCACGTGTTATTAGTAACCCACTAGAGGGCACGCCCCACAAGAGCAGGGACTGTGTTGCTGTGTCTGCTGCCCTATGCCCCGTGCCCAGTGTTAACCTCAAAAACAAGAAACCGGTTCAAGAGGCAGAGCATTTATTTAGGATTAAAGAATTGTAATTTGGGGTACACAGGTTCAGGTAGAAACCCCAATTGTGTCCTGATTACATGCGAGAGAATCAGGGTTTTTACTGGAAAAAAGAAGAAGAGGTAAGTTGTTTTTAAGAAGAGTTCATTGGGGCTGACGAGCAAAGCTAGATTCCTAGTTCAGGTGAAGTGGTCACTAGGTAAAAATGAACGAGGCCTTTCAACAGGAGAGTCTCATTCTTGCTGACTTCTTGGAATGTAGGCAGGGCGGTTTGGTCCAGTTCAGAGGTTGAGACATAAGACGTGCAGGACAGTTCCTCTGAAATGGCTGTTTTTTTGTTGTTTTTTTTTTTAATTTTTGGCCACACGGCATGGCTTGCGGGATCTTAGTTCCCTGACCAGTGATCAAACCCACGCCTCCTGCAGTGGAAGCTCAGTCACTGGACCGCCAGGGAATTCCCTGGAATGGCTGTATTTTAAATGGGTCCACTCCTGTCATCCTCCACACCCGCTAGTGGACATACCGCACAAGAGCCGAGGCCATGTCACCTTGTCCACTCACTGCCCTATGCCCTTTGCCTAGCACAGTCTCTGACCTTAGAAGAAGCTCCATGAATACCTGTTTTACACACTGAGGAATCTGCTCAGAAAGGATGAGTGACTTCCCCAAACTTACACAGCACATAAATGACAGAGTCAAGATTTGAACTTGGGTCTGCCTTATTCCAGCACACCACTCTTTATCCCCTGCTCCGTGATGCCACAATAATAACCAGAAGGGGAGTTTCACAGTCAGGGAACCTTCTGTTACCAGGGGAAGCCTGGCAAGAGACCAGCCTGTGTGTGTGTGACCTTAACTTTCTGGTAGGGACACCTCTTCAGGGTCATCTGGACACACAATTTCTCCTTTTCCCTTCCCAGTCTCTCCCTAAACCTCCGTGGGTATCTGGGAGTCTCAGGAATGAAAAGAGTTAAGCTTTTACAGTTTATTAAGCGGTTCCTTTGCATTTAAATGGCACCATTGAAGAAAGCAGCACTTCTGGAACCTTATTTGATGCCAACGTGCTGAGCACCTTGAGGCCTGCTTACTTCTCCCTCATCCAGGTCATTTAGAGCCTCATTACTTAATAATTTGAAAGCTTTTTATGGAAATCAGTGGATGGAGGGAGATGATGAAGCGAAATGTTATTATATATAAGGACCCAGCAAAACAGGCTGACAGTAGAATACCTGGGTCAGAAGCTTCTTTGGGGAAAAGAGAGAAGGAGAGGGGGATGCTGGTGTGCAGAGGAGTTCTGGTTTCTTTTTGAAATGGCTTTTATTTCAAAGAAAATAAAACCTAACGAAGCCTAACAGGCTTTAAAATTGTCAAGTAAAGAATCCATCAGATGTCTTATCAATTCTGCCCCTGGGCTTCTGTCCCTTCTCCCCACCTTTTCAGCCGCTGCTCTGGCTCCCAGCCCATTACCTCTAGCTGTTTGCTCTGCCCCTCTTCGCCCACAGTGCAGGCCTCACAAACACTTCCTCCAAAGCCTTCATGGATATTTCTCCAGATGAGAAAACCATGGGGAACAGCCTTGGAGTGGCTTTTTCTTCCCATTTTTTTTAATGGCAATATATTTGCGTGGCTCAAAATTCAAAAGCAATGCAGAGTTATACAGTGAAAAGTCTTGTTTTCTTTGCTCCCTGGTTGCCCAGTTCCTCTCCCCCGAGGCACCCCGTCTTTGTGAAGTTCTTATGTTCCTTCCAGAGACACTTCAGGCAAATAGAAATAAAAGCACACACGCACACGCATACACATTTTCTTTATCTCTACCATTTCTTTGTAACGTGATGGCTAGATTATTATACAAATAGATGATGAGCCCAAAAGATTATATAGGAATGTAAAAAATAAAGATACAAAAGTATATACATGTGTACTTTTATATTGCTGTGTGGTCTTTGGGTTCATCATTAAAAGAGCTATATCAGTAATGAGATTATCTCTAAAACATAACTAAATTAGAAAGCAAGGTATGGAATGGTTTGTTTAATAATCTGTTTGTATAATAGTCTAGCTCCCTTGTTACAAGGAAATGGCAGGGATAAAGATGTGCGTGTGTGTGTGTGTTTGTGTGTAACCTATGATCTCAACTATGTGATGAAGACACACAAATATAGAAATAAACATACTAATTGATGACAGCTGCTGGGTTAGGATGGTGGGATTATGGGTATTTCTTTTTTGCTTGTCTCTCTCTGTCTCTCTCTAACTTCCTATAATATGGTTACGTTATTTTTTAAATTTTGAAGACCTTACTTGAGTATGTAAGGTATATTTTCATCCTATTAGAATTCTTTCCTGGTCCTTTACATATGCACTAGCACTTATACTTCTATTGGAAATTGCCACATCCCTCCCCATCCGACTCTGGCCCCCCTCTCACCGCCCCCCCACCCCCCCACATTGTTTTCCCCAGAGACCCACTCAAGTCTTGCACACCCGTCACCGGTCCTTTGTTTCGGTCTGCCTCCTGCTCTAAGAGGAAAACTCCACGAGGACAGGGATTGATTGGTGTCTCTTTTGTTCAGGGCTCTATCTCCAGCACTCAGAGCCGCGCCTGGCACAGAGTAGGGGCTCAGTTGTTATTTGCTGGATGAATGGATCCTCACGTGGGCCCAGCAATGCCTGTAATGGAGCATCAGTAGCTACTGTCCTCTGCCTTCCTCTTCCGGTCCTCTTGCCCTCCCTCCATCGTGGGTCTGGATCTCACCTCTTCCCATCTTTTCAAGGACCTTAGTCCTGCAAGCGCACCTCCTCTCTCTCCTGCAACAGCAATTTCTCCTTCTTTACTGGTTTATACCTTTCTCCAAACAAACTCGCCCTAATGTCGCTCATCTTCTAAGAAACAGTCGCATGTCCTTCCTGCCGCTGGTATTTTTCTCGACTCCCCTTCCCAGCCGACTCCTCAGAAATAGCTGTCTGGGCTTGCTGCCTCCACCACCTTGCTTTCTTGTCCTTCCTAAACCAGCTTCAGTTGAATTTTCAGCAGTGACCAGCAGGGCAGTGCTGGCAGCAGTGAGCAAGTAGCAGGGCTGGCAGCAGTCGGGGGCTGTACAGGCAGTGAGGGGGGACAGTGGGAACAGACAGGGACAATGGGGACAGCAGGGGACCGTGTGGATGGAGGGGGGTGCAGCAGGGGACAGTGGGGCAGCACAAGGGCTCTGAAGAGGTCCTGGGGGCAGGTCCTAGCGTCCTCCTGTCTTGCTGGCTGTTCCCTCTCCCCCGCCCTCTTGTCTGTCTCCACTCACTGCCCAGGTACTCCGCCTTGTGGCTTTAACTAGCACCTATACACCAATGACTTTCAAATTTATCTCCTGCCTGGACTTTTCACTTGAACTCCAGTCTCATCTATCCAACTGCCTATATGACACCTCCCCTCAGAGTCATCCTTGACCCCTCTTTGTTTTACACCCCACATTCAATCCATCAGAAGATCCTGTTGCTTCTCCCTTTAAAATAATGTCTTGCGTCCGACATCTTCCCACCCGCTCCATTGCTCTCTCGTGGTCCAGTGTCTGGTCTCCCGCTCCCCCCTGCCCTCCTGCACTTTACTCCCCCACTGCAGTCAGCAGAACCCTCTAAACACATAAATCAGGTCCTCACACTGCTACTCACAAGCGCTTCAGCAGCATCTGAGCCCCGTAGCACTCGCAAGAGTTCCCCTAAGACTCCCTGGGAGGGCAGTGAAGGCCAGAGGCTTCCTCCAGCTTGTCATGAATTCATTCTTTAATTAACTAACCCATGATTCATTCCTTAATCATTCCCTGTATACCTCCCCAGACCAGGCCAGTGCTGGCGAGACAGGGGGGACACAGTCCAACCACTGCCCTAACAATGGCTTCCAGGACTGGATGGGATCTGCCCTCAGAGGAAGGTGGGGAGGGGGAGACAGGGAAGAGGGGTAAGGGGTGTCGAATGCTGTGCCTTTAAGACCCCCAGAGATGGGCTTCCCTGGTGGCGCAGTGGTTAAGAATCTGCCTGCCAACGCAGGGTACACAGGTTCAAGCCCTGGTCCGGGAAGATCCCACGTGCCATGGAGCAACTAAGCCCGTGCACCACAACTACTGAGCCTGCGCTCTGGAGCCCGTGCGCCACAACTACTGGGCCCGCGTGCCACAACTACGGAAGCCCACATGCCTAGAGCCTGTGCTCCGCAACAAGAGAAGCCACCGCAAAGAGAAGCCACCACAAGGAAGAGCAGCCCCCGCTCACCGCAACTAGAGAAAGCCTGCGCGCAGCAACAAAGGGCCAACGCAGCCAAAAATAAATTAATTAATTAAATAAGCTTAAAAAAAAAAAAAAGACCCCCAGAGATGCTCCCAAGGGGCAGGGTTAGGGGTGCTGCCCCTACAGGTTGCCTTGCAGGCACCTTCAGCCAGACCTGGCCTGGCTCATCCTCCCTCCCTGGCTCTGGCTGGGCTTCCTTGCAGCCCTCGCCTGTTGGGAGGCAGACGGCCCGGCTTAGCGTGCCCTCTCCTGTGTGATGTCAGAATCTCGCCTGGCCTGGCCCCTCTTTTATCTCTGCTCTGACCCCAGCACTAACGTCTTTCTAATTGCTGGAGATAGGGCAGAAGGTGGGGAGGAGAGCGTGGGAAGATTGGGTCATGAGGGGCTGGGCTGGGAGGCAGAGACGTGCCCCATTCACCCCTTCAGCTCCCTGTTTGACTCCGAAGAGACGCAGACTTCCATAAGCATTCTGAAGGATACGATGAAAGTCCAGAAAATGAGGTTAAGCCCAGGACTGGCACGCTGGTTACCAAACGAGCTAAACCAATGCCTGGGGTAACAGAGGCACACAGAAGGCTGGCCCTCTCTGTGAGGTCATGGCATGATGCCCGTCTCAGAGCTCTCCACCTGCCAGAGACAAGTGTGGCTGCAGGGGCAGCAGGGCAGGCCCAGGCGGCTCTGATGCGCCCTCTTCCTCTCCAGCTTCAGAAACGTCAAGCTGCTTTCACAAAACCATCTCACGGGAAAATTATTATCTACAGGCATTATGCAATTTTCCCATCAGGATTACAGGCTGTGTTTGAAAAGAAATAAAAAGAAATTGAATTTGAAATGCTTCTGTGAAACCACATCGTCTTCTTGTGGATCTGTTAATGGGCTTCAGATACGCTCTCTGGCTTTGAAATAGCTGATCAGACGGCCACTTGTGATGGCATCTGCTTCCTAGGAGCAAGGTGGGGCATAGGCACTTATAAACAGCCAGCCCAGGTCACTGGGGTGTCCATCGGAGGCAGGCTCAGAGCCTTTGAGCCTCCCCATGGTTCCTAAGGTGGCCTCCGCGTCCTGTCCCTTCCCCCTCCTTCTACTCTCAGGCAGGTCTAGCAGAGTTCTCTGGCTGGCACTCTCCACTGGCTCTTCCAGTGCCCGCCAGCTCAGCGCACAGGTCCGTCGGTGTCACTTTACCCAGCTGTGGCTCCATCCTGCGCTGTGGAGTCCTGGTGGCCTGGGGCTCAGAAGGACACCAGCCCCTTCCTCAGCACAGCCTGTCATTCAAACAGCAAAGATTGATCAAGCACGTTCTAAACACTGATAGTACAGCAGTGAGTGAGCAAAACAGACAAAAGCCTTTGCCCGCATGGAATGCCTATTCCAGCAGGGGGAGATCAATGATAAAAAGAAAGCAAAATACATAGTATGTCGGATGGGGACAAATGTTACGGGGAAACAATAACCAGATAAAGTAGTGCGGGTGTGCCAGGTCGAGGAAGGGGCAGGGAATTGCTCTTTTGCACAGTGTGGTCAGCAGAGGCCTCACTGAGCAGGTGACATTTGAGCAAAGACCTGGAGGAGACAGAGGAATGCATGCTCTGGTGTCTGGGAGGACAGCACCCCAGGCTCAGGGGGCAGCAAGTGCTAAGTGTGCCTGGCACATCTGAGGAGAAGACATCCAGGGCGGCTGGGAGCAAAGTGAGCAAGGGGGAGAGAAGTTAGGGATGAAGCTAGTGAGGTAATGGGGGGCAGAGCAGATCATGAAGGGCCAAGGGGGCCATGGCGAGGTCCCCATTGGCTGTGCGGTGTGATGCCATTAGAGGATTTTGACCAGAGGGATGGCGTGATGTGGCTGCTGTGTGAGAAGGAGCGCGAGGGAAGAGGCAGAGAGACCAGCCAGGAAGCAGTTGCAATAATCTAGGCAAACGATGACGGTGGCTTGGACCAAGATGGTGCTGAAGACACAGGGAGGATACAGTTCAGGCCCTGTTCTAATGATGGTGACAGACAGTGGTTGGCTCATAAATACATTTTAGAAGTGGAGTTGATAGATGTGCTGAAGGATCCGAGGTGGAGTATGAGAGAGAGAAACATCAAGGATGAGGAACTAGAAGGACAGCATGGCCATTTCATGGAATGGGAAGAATGAGAGAGGCCGGGTTTGGGGAGGAGACGATCAGGAGTTTGGTTTCAGACACGTTGAGTTTGAGATACCAATTCAACATCCAGATGAAAGCGTTAAGACCGTTAACGTACAGGCTGGAGTTCAGAGGCGGGCTTGAGGTGAAGATGACAATTTAGGAGTCGTCGGTGTATGCGCAGCTTGTATTTTAAGGCATGGGACAAGAGGAAATCGCCAAGGCAGTGTGAATAGAAAAGAGCAGAGCACCAAGGCTTGCATACAGGGGCACACTCCAATGTTTGGAGGAAGATGAAGTGGGTCAGCAAGGGAGACCGAAGAGGAATGAGATGAGGAGAAAATTAAGAGGCAGCGAGTGCCAGAGCCAGGCGGAAAGTGTTTCAAGGCAGAGGGAGTGACCAGCTGCATTAAATGGTCCGGAAGCTAAGAGCTGGGCGCTGACCATTGGCACAGAGAGAGGTGAGTCTCAGTTACTACGTCTGGGAAAGGAGGACCATTTGCCTGCCTGCCTCAGAGGGCTACGGTGCAGCCCGCTTGAGACCACGGGCAAACTGTAGAGCACCACCAAATGTGAGCTGTTTTTATTTCTGACCAGAGGCTGTTGAAATGAGGGGAGGCATCCTGGGCACAACTGATGTTAAAGATGCTTAACCTCCATCATCGCCTCATAAAGTGTCTCATTTCCTGCTGCTCGTCACCAGGACACTCACCGAGGGATGAAAAAGTCCCCTTCCGAGGTGGAAGCCATCAGGACTGATATTTTTTATGGGCGGTCAGTGGGAATTCTGGGAAACAGTAGGAGCAAATAATGGAACCAGGCACTGCTCACTGGGGTCTTTACACAGGATGACAGGTGCTGCCCTTCCAGAGGGAATCGGGTGACCCTGTGCCTCAAAGCAAGGGCTCCTTGGAGAAAACTGTCAGCCAGGGGCAGCCGTGGTCTTGATGAAAAACAAGCAAAATAGGGGAGGGACAAGAGGGAGATGGAGAAGAAGAATCGTCAGGGAAAGTGGAAAGAGCATGAGCTCTGGGGTCAGACACATCTGTATTGGAACCATGGTTACTGCGCAGTCTTCACAAAGCACTTGACCTCTTTGACCCTCAGTTTCCTCATCTGCAAAATGAAATGGCGGCTATTCCCAAGGTTTTCCTGAGAAACAAGCTGATAAATGGGGAAATGCACGGTGGGGTGGGGGGTCTCTGTGTGCACACACATGGATCACTGCCCCTGCACTTAGTGTCATCGGCTTGCCTTCTCTTTAGTAGCAGCAGTTTCTCTCCAATTCAAGGACCCTGTGCTCCCCCCTCTTTATCAAAACCAGTTCTCAGGACAGCATTACCGTTAGCAGTATCGTGAACACTGTAAGATAATCCCCCCAGCATGGCTGTAATATTCAGAACTCAGGGTAGGCTAGGACACGCCCTGAAGGACAGCGGAAGCACGGGTGGGGGAGGGGTGGGGCCCAACCTTTCAGGAGACCCCTCCCTCCTGCCCCACGGCTTACCCTCCCAGCCCCCTCCACCTGGGTTCACAGGCTGACAAACGTGGTCTCCAGACTGAGGTTTAAACTCTAGACGTGCCGTTTGACTAACGGTGTAACTACTTTCGCCAAAGAAATGTATTGCTGAGGATTAAAAAGTATATACTAACCTTTCAGACGCCTGGTAAGGATTTAATCAGATACTATATATAAGGTAATTAGCAAGGTGCCCAGCACATGAAAACAGTGGATCGTTGCTGTTGTTGTTTCAACTTGTTTTGATTCCTTCCCTTCATGGATTGCATCTCATTTCTCTCCTTGGGGGGCAGGAGGCAAGTTGGCTGGGCTGACTCCCAGACTGCTGGTCTGGGGCAGGACGTGCTATGGTGAGGAAGCTCAGCTTCAGTGCCAGGCGGAGCAAAAGGGGCCTTCGGATGAAGAAACAGGTTGTGGTTCAGGACTGCGAGACAAAGGCGAAAGCTCAGGAGCCAGGAAGGTGCAGGAACAGAGAAGAGGCGAGAAGCAAGGCAGGGAGGAGGGGACAGACTGCCTGTTGCCGTGAGCACGGCTGAGATGCCGGAGCTCTCGTGCCTTGGGAGCTGGCTCTGGGGGGGCATGGGAGGGTCAGTGTGGGGTAAGGATGTTCAGACACCAGCCCTCACCCGGCCCCCCCAGACTCACATTCTGCCCCTCTGCTCTGCTTAGACGTGACATCTCCTGATATCCATGTGATTTCTGCCCCTGACCTGTCCCAGACTTGTTTCCACTCCACAGGAGTCCTCCTTCCTCTGGACCTGACCTCAGCCCATGGCCTGATTTAGTAGGCCGTGCAATTTTCATTTGCTACCTGAGGAAGTCTGAGTACAGTTGTAACATCTTCACAATATGTTTACCAAAAGCAAAATGGAAGAACTCATCCCCGGGAAGACGGACATGAGTACCCTGTAGTTTCTTGGAGGTTTTTTATTTTAATTGGCATATCTCTGGGAAAGTGCTACCGTCATGCAAACGAGGCGTGAACTGAGTGCCCTGAAATACTTTGAAAACAGTCCTATGGGAGATGGATGGATAAGGGCTTTAAGGATCTTGAAAGATCCTTTCTGGGCTTTAGAGACTTGTTAAAACAGATTTTCATTTAAGTCTGAAGTTTGGGTTGCTTACTCTGAATTTAAATTCTTCAGTCTTCAGAATGTGAAGTACCTGGAGCCCCAGTGCCCCCATCCAAAGCTCACCCGGCTACATTAACCTTTAAATAAGGGGACATCCTCCTGAGGCCTTGTGGCTTTGTTGATGCTACTGTGTGCTTCATTCTCTGTACTCAGGCAGTACAAATCCCATCTTGGCCTGAACGTGAATAAGAATAAGAGTAGTAGCTAGTATCGATGCTGATACAGGCACGGTTCTTAGCACGTTACTTGAATTATGTCATTTTGTCCCCCTAATAACACCATGTGGTAGATATACTTTTTAACCCTATTTCAGAGGTGAAAAAGCTAAGGGAAGTCAGAGACTTGCCAAAGGACACAGAGCTAGTCACGGTGCGGTCAGGATTTGAAATCAGGTATGACTCTAGGGCTTATGCTCTCAACCATGCTACTTTCCTGCCCGCTGGATTGGTAAAGATGAAAAAGATTGATAGTATCCAGTGTGCCCAAAGTTGTAAAGACATAGGCACATACACATTCTTGCTGAAGTATCAATTGGTACAGACATTTGGAGAACAATTTGGTAGGCACTACCAAAATTGTCCATTTGCTTCATCGTTTGATCATTCCTCGAAGTCTATGACACGGGAACTTGTAAACAAAGAAATATGTACACAAGTGTTCATTATAGCATCATTTATATCAACAATTAAATATCCAGCAATAATGCCAGTTAAATAAGAGAACATGCACGCTATGGAATTCTACACATACATCAAAAAATGGTGTGGCTTTGCTTTTTCACCAATTTACTGAGTATCCACGGCACTTGGATATGGCCATGAACAAGCCAGACCCTCTCCAATCCTATAGAGCTTTGGTTCTACTAGAGAATTTTGATGCTTCAAGAAAAATATTTAGTTTTTTAAATATATTTTCCAGAATGTTCCTGTGTTATTTCATTGGCTAACATAAAAGATCACAACAAGGAACTGTTGATCATGCAGATGGTGCGTAACCTTGAGATGAAACAGTTTACAGGAAGAAGTTGTTCTAGTGCCTGCAGACGTGGAACCACCATCCTTGGAGCCTCCATGGCTCTAAAAAATACAGATGGAATGCCAGCACCACAAATACTAGTGGAGGGCCCCAACAATTTCTGTTGAGTTATATGCTGCAAAAGCAAAATCAGTGTCATTAGTTGGGACTTGAAAACCAAGATTTAATTGTAATACAAGGTGCATCTGCAGGGCCAGCTAACTTGGTGGCCCCCTTAACTCCACCCACATTGATTTTATTTTTTAGTAAAGTATTTCTTCAAGGGCAAAAGGACTGTCTTCAGACAGTACCTCATTACTTGGATCTCATACTTGGATTTCTTTTTTTCTAAGTCTTGACCTGGCTTACCCTAATTTGAAGATCTCTAACACTTTAAAAATCAAGAAAAGGGGAGTTATATTGCCATAGGTACTGACATGGAAAGTTTCCCATGATATGATAGTAAGGGGAAAATGTAAAAATCGTGGTGCAGAATAAGATATTCAATACGATGCAATTTTTGTGGGAAAAGCTCTATATAATGTATGTGCACACACACACATAATACCTAAGTATAGTAAAAGGTCTGGAAGGATATGTACTGAACTGTAACACTCTGGAGAAGGAGGTGGGAGAAGCCAGGGTGCATGCTAAAGCAGAATGCTCAACATTTACATTGTGTGCTTCTGTGATGCTAAATTTTTCCACAAAAAGCATGTATTATTCTGAAATTAAAAATCAAAGAAAAAAGCTAGCTGATGCGGGCCACGTAGGCAAAACTCAGGGATTAAGAAATCACCCTGGAAGTTGTGGGGAGCTGTTGCAGGGTTTAGGCGGGCAATAGGTATGGTCAGGTTTGCAGCAATGTCAAGGGTGGACTGGGGAAAAGCGAGAAGATACTAGAGCCCGGGGCCACTGGTGAGGAGACCGTGGAAGGACTCGAGATAGTAAGGCTGTGAATGCAGTGGATCTTGGGGCCCAGCGGCTGTGAGGGGTAAGAGATGGAGGAATGCAGGCAGCTGGTGGATGTGCCCGACGGGGTCCACTGAGGAAGAGCAGTGCTCTAGGGGCAGATGAAGAACTCGTTGTGGGACATGGAACGTATGAGCTAAGTACAGGAAACCCAGGTCACAGGAGACCAGCTCGAGTCTTACATGTGACTTCTTGTCAGGCAGCTTCTCTCAGTCACTCAGCAGATGCGTATTAGGAGTGAGTCAGGGATACAGTCTCAACAAATAAAAAACTCTCCCATGAGAAATGTAAAGCGCTCTGTTGGGACTTGGAAACGCTCTCCCTGCAGACATGTGAGTGGGGGGGTGTCTGTGCATCCACAGATTCTTTCCTGTGACCAAAAGGGGGAACCCCCAAGGAAGCCTGAGCTCAGAGCAGGCTGTGAGCTTCTGGGGGGATGGGGTGCTCAGTGGGCCTCACTTCTACCCTCGCCCCACCAGGACCATGAGTAGGTGCCCAGGCCGAGCAGGATCTGGCTAAGCTCCTGTCCCCTCTGAGCTCCCCACCCTGCTCCAGCAACCCATTCCCCGGCTGCAGACGAGGTGCTCAGACCAGGGGCTTTTTCTAATCTTGCGGCCTGAGCCTGGAGGCACCTCTGACCTCCTCCTTGCATGGGATTTTCTGGGCAAGGTACCCACCAACTAAGGAGAAGTTCATCGATTCATCCCAAATATATGCTAGGTACCTACTGCCAGGAACAAGTCTAAGGACTGGGGCAGAGCTGTGGGCCATCCAAGCCAGTCTCTGCCCTTCGGGAACAAACCTGTTCATTCGGCAACAAAGCTCTTGCTGCCCCTGCTGGTGACATCCTGGGCTTTTCCGTGCAGCGTGGACAGTGGTGTCTGAGCACTGCTGGGCCCCGGCCCGGGGAAGGGAAGCTCCAGGACCAGCTGAATCCACTCTGGGGAAACCCCAGCCAAAAGTGAATTTGGACCTGTGGAAGCTTAGGCCTTGAAAAGCCTATGGTAGCCCTCAGCCCCAATGTGTAATTGAAAATAAAAACCCAAACAAATCTCGAAGTAAAGTTAAGCAAGATTAACAAAATTCTGATTTTTCCCCACGATGGTGACTTAAGGCTTTCCTTCTAAATGTTAATTATCAAATTCTTCCTCAAAAAATTCTTTTAGGTCCCCAGGGTGCCCTACACACTGTCCAAAGCAAACTAGAGCAGGATTACATGAGTGGCCCAGGAGTGTGGGCCCCAGGCTGCATCTTGCCCTCCTTGTTCCAAGGGAGTCTGATCCAGTATGTGAGTCTCGACAGCAGGAGAGGCCTCGGGGGTGACAACCCTTGGGGTCAGATGGTGGCTGCAGTGTGGCTGGAGCAGGCCCCACTGGAAGCCTGGACACAGCATGACCTGCCCTCCAGGCTGGACATGATGTGGAGGTCTGGCCATCCCAGGGGGAGGGCAAGTTAGAGCCTGGCTCCTGTGGAGAAGGGTCTGCGCTGGAACCCTTAAGTGTGGCTCAGTGGGCCCCTCGGTGTCCAGCACACACCAGGCACTCTGGACGCAGCCCCACCTCCTGGGACTGCCGAGACTCCAGGGCTCTTCACCCGGGGGCAGGTAGAGTCTCAGCAGCAGGTAATGGCATGGGGGGTAGACAGCGTCACTATGTCAGAACCCTCGTGCTCCCTGAGCCCAGCTCTCCTCACTAAATACCTGTGGTCCTTTTTTACAGAGCGATGAGGTCCTCACTGTCATCAAAGCCAAAGCTCAGTGGCCAGCCTGGCAGCCTCTCAACGTGTAAGTAGCAACAGGGCCCTGTCCAGCCCCCGGCCTGGCCTTGTACGTGGAGCCACCCGCCTCCTGGCCGCCGCATGCCAGTCATGTCGTAAAAGTCAGCACTGCCTCTCAGGTGGCTGAGCAGGTGAGGTGCACTGCTCATGCGTGCAGTACCAAGTGCCCCTACCTCCTCGGGGAATGCAGGCTTGGTCTCTGTGTCCCCCATGGCTTTAACATTGCAGAGGACCCCACTCAGACACTGGAGGTGTTGAGAACACGGTTAACTATAAAGCTTTGAAAATCAGGGGGAGAATTCTAAACTGAGATATAAAATTGAGGGTCACCAAGGAGTGGGAGACAATCAACACCAAGGACATGGTTGAGAGACAGCTTGAGAATGAGAGTCAAGGGCTTGGGACTGAGTCCCTAGGAGCTCCAACATTTAATGCTGAGGAGGAGTTGCCTGCAAAGGAAGCAAAATGGAGTAGCAAGGAGATTGGAGAAGGAAGCTTGGTAACAGGGAAGCCAAGGGAAGAAAGCATTCAAGAAGGATAGCTGTGTCCAGGGCAGCTGAGAGATCAAGGAAGACCAGAGTTGCACGATGCCAGTTGGATTGATCAACATGAAGATCATCAGTGACCTTATTAGGAATCCTTTCTGCTGAGTTATGGGGGGAGGGTAAACAGCCTGCAGCAGGGTGAAATGTGAACAGAAAGTGAGGTTACGGAGTCAGTGAGTAGAGACTACTCTTCTGTGAAGTTTGATGTGAAAGGAGAGACTGGACAGTAGCTCCAAGAGGATGAAAGAATCAATGGAGCTTTTTTTATTTTTTTCTGAAGATTTGAAAAAAATATTTGGGGACACCTTCCCACCCTTCACCCATCCCTCAGATATCTTGAGACCCCAGTGGAACAGAATTCATCCATGGCAAACAATCAGATTTCCCAAATTCCCAAAGCCTCTCCACTCAGTGCTACCAGCTTGTTAAGGGAAAGGAATTTTCCTTTGGTTTTCCCATACCCCAGTCTCCCCTTTCCTCTTCCAAATCTCATTAGGAAGTCAAATTAGGAAGCCTACATGCAGCCAAGTTTTGTTTTGCAGAAACAGCCCTGCCCCTCCTTGTGAGCCTGCTCTGTTGAGGTTAATGGGATTCCAGCCTCCCTCAGGCCAGTGGAAAGCCAGGGTGACCTACTTTGTGAGGTCCTGCCCAGAGAAACTGACTTGTTTTTCAATGATCTTCCATCTTTATCCCCAGGACCACTTCTCAAAGGACAGCCATGAATGAACAAATTAGCTGCTGACTTGTTTAGCTCAATAAATCAAGTTGTGCCTCCAAAAGCCCAGAGTGCAGGTAGAGACAGGAAAGACAAATTCGGAGCAAAAGCCACATCCTCCACAGGTTCTTCCGGCGCCTGAGTAGAAAATGCCCAGGGTTCCTGCAAATCAATGCTGAATTTCCACCACTCAGTTAGTTCCTCCAGTTAAGTCTGACTGTTAGGAATTACTGGAACTTTTAAAAATAAATTTTATTCCTTTCCTTATGATGAATCCTCTAAAGGACTGTAGTCTCCTTAATTATTCCCAGCCATTCTGATTAATTAACCTTTGTTTAGACAGATCTGTTTGTGAGACAGATGAGAGGCAGGTGAAATAGAGACATGGTCACCCTTTCCAGAAACTATGCCTCTGGAGGGTCTGTGCCCCCTTAATCATCCCAGCCATGGTTCCCAGGGGGCCAGAGGCATCTTTCTGTCAAATCAGGGCGGGAAGTTTCAGGGTGCTCCTGGTCTCCTGTAGAACCTGCTCAGGTCCGTTGATGTCCCCAGGACTATAAAGGAAGACTTGCCTTGGACTAGAGAACGCAGAAGTCTAACAGGCCAGATGGACTCGGAGCCCTAGATACCTCCAAGTTATAAACAGAGTTGTTCAAGGCAGAGACCTCTCTGAAACCTTCCTCCAGCCACACAGACTTCAGCCTAGTGAATGGCTCTAGCACCGCCTAGTGTCGAGATTGAGTTTCTGCAACTTTGAAAGCTCTTTATTGAGGATTATTTGAAACGAACAAGAGGGACAGAACTCAGCATATGAGTGACCTGAGTCTCACAGATATGGATCTGTAACTTAGAATGGTATAGTAAGTCTCTAGAAGGACCATAAAAATCCTTTATTGCCTCTTTTCTTTCGTCGTGTTTTGAAAGCTTTGTTTAGAAAAGCGGAGTGAGAAGGAAATCAACATTTACCAAGTCCTTTTATGGTGCCAGTCACGATGATAAGCCATTTCCTCACTAAAAGCCCTGGGGTGGGTCTGAGGATGCTCCCATTTTGCAGATTAGTAATTGTAAAGGGAGACGAGGTCAAAGCTGCTGTCACATAGCTAATAAGTGACTGAACCAGGGCTCAAATCCAGCTGTCTCTTCCAGTCCCCTTTGTTCTCTCCCACATCACGCTGCCTCTCTGAATGGAAAAAGGCACAAGATATCTCTGTGTCTTCACTTGGTTTTCATTTTTCTGGTATGAATTGTCTGTTCATAACTTTCCTTTACCTATTGGGATTGTGGTGGTTTTTGTTGGTTTTTTTTTTTTTTTTTTTTACAGATTTGGACTAGCTCTGTACATACTATAGATATTAACATTTGTCAGTCAAACTCGAGGGATACATTTTTGCTAACATGTCATTTTTCCTTTCTAATTCAACACTGTTGTTTCTATTATGCAGATGTTTTTAGTTGTATATAATTCAATGACTTTTGTGATTGCTTTTATTGTTTCAAAGCTGAGAAAATTAACGTTTCTCTAACAGATCAAAAACTTGACTTTTTTTCCCTATGATCTGGTTGTTTTTTACTTAACTCTGAGTTTTTGCTGTTTGGGGGGATGTGTGTGTGTGTGTGTGTGTGTGTGTGTGTGTGTGTGATATTACGTGTGAATACCGTATTTTTTTAAACTGCAATTAAGTTAGCCCAACCCCACTTGTTGCATGATCTTTCCTCTCCCCCTCAATTTTGTATGAGTCCTTATCTAAGGTTTCTGGAATCTTCACCCTGTGCCACTGATCTTTATTTCTATCTTATCCTGGATATTACACCATTTTCATTATCATACGTTATAGTATATTGTTATATGGTATGGCCAGATCAATTCTCTTTGCCAGAAAAGTGATAAAAATTTAAATCCGAGATAGAAAAATAAGATCAAATTAATAAAATGCTTTATATGGGAAGACATGGCATATAAGAAAGGCATGAATAAGAATTTTTATTATGGTTTGGACAAATTAAAGAATTCCAGTCATATCTAGCATTTCCTAAAGAAAACTCACATATATTCTTATCCATTTCATTATTTTAAATAGCATTTTTATTATAGAAGTAATAAATACTTTGAGGTAATTTTAAAATTAGGTCTGAAGGCCAAAGGAAGTGTTAAGAGCTCCATATTCATTTCCTAGATTAACTCATTTATTTCAACAAATGCTTGAGGAGAATCTAAAGCATGCCAAATTCTAAGCCAGGCACCGGGATATAGCTGTAAACAGGACAAAAATGGTCCCTGTTCTTTTGGAAACTAACAGGGAAGATGGAAATTAAACAAGGAACTCCAAGGAAAGAGTGAGTTCAACATGCTCTGGGAAGGTACACCAGGGGTCCTAAGCAATTTGAGGTGAGGGCAGGAAACATTTCCTCCCCTGAACCTGGGGGGCCTGAGGATGAATTTTCCAGTCAAGGGTACAAGAAAAGAGCAGCACGTAACTGAACATGTTATAAAATCGTTCCCAGGCTTTTACAGCCAAATTTACCATATCACCCAACCTAAGGTCAGGCGTTTTGTGCAGGGATCAGTTGCCCCAAATTTTCTACCCCTTGAAACACTTACCAAGGTCTGGGGGATACCTCACTCAGGTTACAGATTTGGCCAAAATGCATTAGCAGAGAATGATTTGTATAAGCCTTGTAAAACACAGGAGGTTCTCAGATGGTTACATCCTTCAGCTGGGCAGAGTAGCAGGGTGGTGTGTTGGATGGGGGTTGGTTTCGTTTCTCCAGCTGTGGATTCCCAAGTAGAGCTGGTTTTGTCCTCTTAGGTTGTCATGATGAATAGCTTCATCCATGGGGTACAGGATATGAAAGACTACCAGACCCACAACCATATGCTCAGGGAGATGGGCAGGTAACAGGTGTAGTGGTTGGTCTCTATGGCAACGGAAGAGAAGCCTTCCTCCAAGGCACTGCTGGACTCCCAAGGGGTCCCGAGCCAAGCAGCCCCGCTCTGCCCACATGCCCGTGCTCTCTGCCAGGCAGCTACTGGAAGGCAGACCCCAGACGGTGTCCTGTTAATCCCTAGGTGAGCAATGCCGCAGCTCCCCAGACTGCAATTGTTGTAGAAGCCAGGTCTTTAAAGAAGCTGCTAAAAGCAATGACCTACATGCCAGAAAATGCATGCATGGGAAAAGGAAATGAAATCCCCCAATTTGTACCTAACTAAATAGCAGACTATGGAAGTGTGGGACTTTAGCAGTTTATAAAGGCCTCCTAACATATCATCTGAGCCTCACAGCAACACGGCAGGTGGGTAATGTCAGATGAAGAAATTGAGACTGGAAGAGGATGAGTGAGAGTTACTTGCCCAAGATCTAGTAAGTAGTGGAGCTCAAGTCATCCTACATCTACTTGTTCAGCTGGCCCACTGGAAACCTGGTATTGGGATATGGCTGTGAAACAGGTTTTTGCCCTCAAAGGGCTCCTAGTCTAGTGGGGGAGACCAAACAGTGAGGAAGAGATTACAATCAAAGGGTACAGCTCAGAGACCTACATAGAGTGTGTGGAAATACAGACCAAAGGCACTGGTCTCAGTGCAGGGGATCAGAAAGGCTCCTGGATGAGGTGACTCATGACCTGAGGCTTGGAAGATGAGTAGACCAGTGATTCTCAAATTTGAGGCACATTAGAATCACCTGGAGGGATTATTAAAACAAAATGCTGGGTCCTACCCCCAGTCTGTAAGTAAATCTGGGGTGAGGCCCAATAATTTGCATTTCCAACAAGTTCCCAGAGGACGCCGATGTTTCTGGTCCAAGGACCACACTTCGAAGGCCACTGAAGGAGAGCCTTCCCAGCAGATGCACGTGCACGTGGGTCCTGATGCCAAAGCCAGGTTCAGGCCGGGCTCTTCCTCCACTCAGGTTCCAGAACCTACACTGGCATCAGGCTGAAGTGAGAAGTGCATTCAGGAAGGCCTCCTCTCCTTGCCTCTCTTTTCTGATCTCCGTATGACCCTTCAGTGCTGCTTTACTCAGTAACGGTAATACAGTAAGTCCCCTACATACGAATGAGTTCCGTTCCTGCGTTCTAAAGTCCAATTTGTTCATAAGTCCAACAAAGTTAGCCTAGGTACCCAACTAACACAATCGGCTATATAGTACTGTACTGTAATAGGTTTATAATAGTTTTCAGACAAATAATACATAAAAAACAAACAAAAAAATAAAACATTTTTAATCTTATAGTACAGAACCTTGAAAAGTACAGTAGCACAGTACAACAGCTGGCATACAGGGACTGGCATCAAGTGAACAGGCAAGGAGAGTTACTGCCTGGAGGAGGGGGAGGAGGTGGGAGATGGCAGAGCTGAAGGATCGTCAGCAATAGGAGACGGAGGGCGAGCTGCAGTTTCACTCACGCCTGACGCTGATGGAATGCACATTCGCATCTTTGAAAGTTCGCAACTTAAAGGTTCATATGTAGGGGACTTACTGTAGAATAATTGGTCAGGTGCCAGACACTGAGCTAAGTACTGGATGCGAGTTCTGCCATTAAATGCTAACAATAACCCTTTGGGGTAGAAGTTATGGGGATCCCCATTCTGTAGATTTGGATACTGAGGCACAGAAAGGTTTAGTCATTTGTCCAAGGATACGCAGCTCTAAGAGGTGGTATGGGATGATGCGCACCCAGGCTTCCCGCCTTCTCTGCTTGTTGCCCGATCCCATCCGGCCTGCCCAAGGGGCCCAGTTCCACAGGGCCCAAGCAAGCCTGGAGTCATCGCTTTCTGGGGACAGATGAGGGCAGCCGGAAGCAGCTGGTCCCAACAGACAGGCACAGAGACCCCCAAACAACTGCCAACCGGACTGAACAGACACGTTGGTCCCCAGCTAAGGATTCCCCATGATCGGCAGCCTGGGCGGAGAGTCAGGCAGAGCCGTCTTCATGCCTCAGCCTCACCAGCTGCGTCTCAAAGTTTATTAATTTGTATATGCTTTCCTTTCTCCTTTACAAAATGAGCTGATAATTCTAACCCCCACAGGAGTATCATGAAGAGAAAATAAAATAACGCAGGTATGCCACCAGGTGTGGCTGACTGTAGCTCTCCCACCACGCCTCTCAGTGGGCTGCCGCCGCTGATCCCATACAGCTCTGGCCACTCCTAGGACCTTGTCTTAGCAACACGAGGACACAGAGGTTGAAGAGCTGCCTCTCACAGCTTGGGGGCCGTCAGCCAAAGGTGTCTGGCTCTACAGCTGGGTCCCTGCTCGCCTACTGGAGGAAACGGCCAAGGAACCAGCTGTGAGGCGATGGGTGAGCTCTGCTGCCAGGGCGGGGCCTTGCTCTGAGCAGCCTCCGGGGGCACAGGAGGCAGCAGGCTGGGCAGATAATCCCTCTGATAGCACAGTGTTGCTCTAGAGAGTGACGTGGGGCTGGGGGTGGTGGGGACTTAGAAACTGCTGACGAAAAGAACTTGGACCTTGAATTTAAGATTGACTTCGGTTGTGGTCTCCGTTCTGCCACTTCACTTTGTGACTCTAGACAAGTTACATCACATAACCCTTCTGAGCCTCAGTGTCGTCATCCATAAATTGGAGTCAATAATCCTTACCCCAGGTCTGCTCTGAGGCATCTGGGAAAACGTATAAGGAAAGGCTTGGGGCATCATTAAGCAGTTTTTGTCAAATTCACCTCACTTCCAATACGGCTGGGCGCACACGTAGCCCGTAGTATTTGTTCATTCGCTTATTCAGAAACATTGGCTTAGCATCTACAATGTGCCAGGCACTGGAAATAAAGCCGTGAAGAAGGCAAACAGAATCCCTGCTTTCCCAGAGCTTACGCTCCAGTGAGAAATGAGAGTCAGTAAACAGCTAAATAAATAAGAAAACACAAAATAATAGTGCTGAAGACACATTAAAAATGGATAGCGTGGGCTTCCCTGGTGGCGCGGTGGTTGAGAGTCCGCCTGCCGATGCAGGGGACACGGGTTCGTGCCCCGGTCCGGGAGGATCCCACATGCCACGGAGTGGCTGGGCCCGTGAGCCATGGCCGCTGAGCCTGCGCGTCCGGAGCCTGTGCTCCGCAACGGGGGAGGCCACAACAGTGAGAGGCCCGCGTACCACCAAAAAAAAAAAAAAAAAAAGGATAGTGTAGTAGCATGGTTTCTTTCCACGTGTGGCCAATGGATGGGCTTGGAGAGAGAAACCAGTAATAGCCAAAGGCAGAGACGAGTGGGAGAATCCCCCTTCTTTCTCTCCCTCTCATCCTTTAGCCATCGTCTGGCCAAATGTCCCTCAGAGCATGCACCCCCAGGGCCCCGAAGGTAAAGGTCTCTGTATTTGGTTTCCAGGAGAGCAGCACCCTCGGCTGAATTTTCAGTGGACAGGACACGCCACTTAATGTCCTTCCTGACCATGATGGGCCCCAGTCCCGACTGGAACGTGGGCCTGTCCGCAGAGGATCTGTGCACCAAAGAGTGCGGCTGGGTCCAGAAAGTGGTGCAGGACCTGATTCCCTGGGACGCTGGCACTGACAGTGGGGTGACCTATGAGGTACGTGTGCACCTGGAGTGGTGAGTGACAAACCTTCCCGAGCGTCTGCTCCTTGTCTGGCCCTGTTCTGGATGCCCTGCCCATGGAGGTGAGTCTGGCCCAGGCTCTGTACCAGATGAACCCACAGTCTGGTAGGGGAGCCCAGCATGGTCCCATCATCACATACTCACATGCTGTGTGACTCGGGCTCCGGGAAGTGTCCATGCAGCTGGTCCGGAGAGCACAGGAAGGGACTCTGCTGAAGAGCAGTTCAGAGATAAGCATTAAGGAACAGCAGGCAAAAGGCATGGAGGCAAAAAGAAAGAGAGAGAGAGAGAGAGAATGGGGAACTGCAGGAAGTTGACGTGTGTTAAGCTGGGCCAGATTCCGAAGGTTTCCGGATGGCCAGGCTAAGAAGTTTGGAGTCTCCTGTGAATATCAATATTTTCCAGATATGGTCGGCACAGCAACTGCATCGAAATCTGGAATCATCAGAAAACCAGTGGTAGAACAATCTAGAACAGACGTTGGTAAACTGTGGTTTGGGGGCAACCTGGAGTTTTCTAACCCAGCCTCACGCATTCGACCGCATGTTGTCTGGGGCTGCTTTCTCACTACAACTGAGTTGAGTCGTTGCAACAGACACTGTTGGCCCACAAAGACTAAAATATTTACCATCTGACCCTCCTCAGACAAGTTTGCCAACTCCTGGTCTAGTGGGAAGAACTCTGGATTCAGACCAACCTGGTTCAGCAATTTCCTAGCTGGAAATGGCTCTCTAAAACTCGGCATCTTCATCTGGGCATAATCCTACTGTGTACATGGGAGAATTTGAAAGTATAGATCTACAAATGTTCATGCACAACACATGGCATGAATAAAATTCTGTAAATATAAATAGCAGTTATACTTGTTAAATTCCTTTCAAGGTTTTTGTTCTGATCATATATCAAATCTTTGTGGTTTTTAACCAGTTTTATTTCCCACTCTCTGTATCTGTGTTTTCTCCACTGCAGTCACCCAACAAGCCCACAATTCCCCAGGAGAAAATCCGACCCCTGACCAGCCTGGACCATCCTCAGAGTCCTTTTTACGATCCAGAGGGCGGGTCCATCACTCAAGTAGCCAGAGTTGTCATTGAGAGAATCGCTCGGAAGGTACTGGGTTAGAGCTCACCCTGGCACAGACCCTTCCCATCAGGAGACCAGACCCCTTTCAGGTCTTGAATCATGCGGTCCCTGGCATATTCAGGATGTGGAATTCCTGGGCCTACCAGAGTTTCTAGAATGCAAATTATTCATAAGATATAAATGAGCAAAATGAACATGGTGGTACAGTTTGACGCTCAACCAAATGATTTGCTCCAGGTAACTAGGCTTCATCATGAATGCCATAATCAATTGCTAATGTCTGTCATGGGTCAGGAAGTGGGAACTTGTGGCTTTACTGCCATTTCTTTTACCGGTCAGGTTGTAAAAGTGAGCCAGAACTCCGCCATGGCCTAGGATTTGTATACAGGGTGGGCATTTGATTTTATATCCTCTTTCATCTTTCCCCCACACATTCCGTTCTTTAATGTGAGCCCTCCAAGTAAAATTCCTTTTGCAGGGGGAACAGTGCAATATTGTACCTGACAATGTTGACGATATTGTAGCAGACCTGGCTCCAGAAGAAAAAGATGAAGGTAAGTCATCTTCCTTTGTTGCAGGTGGCAACATAAATTGCGAACTAAACATAAACTACCTTTTGGGAAAGCAATTTGCTAACATGTTTTAAAAGCCACAAATATATCCTTTGATTTGGTAATCCCTTCTTTGCGAATTTCTGCTTGAAATATAACTCAAAACAAGGCCAAGGCTAGGCACAAAGTCTAAGGGAATTGGTGAAGGTATGACACTAGTATCAGGCAAATGGCATTTGCAGCAGATGACTCTCTGCTTTGATTCTCACACTATCCTGTGAGGCAGGAGTGGGTCCATCCACTTCCCCAGCAAGGAAAGTGAGCCCAGACCCTACAGTCAGGAGGCAGTGGCAGAGCCCTGGCTTCAGCTCAAGTTCTCTCATAGGGTCTGGAGCCAGACAAGCTGGGCTCTCCTCCTGTGGCCCTGGGCAAGAGGCCCACCTTTCTACCAGTTTCCTCAACTGTAAAATGGGGATAATAGAAGAACCCGCCTTGTAGAGAGCTGTGGTAAGGAGCTAATGGGATAAGACAAATACGGTTCTTGGAATGATGCTGCCACGTGATGAGTGCTCAGTGAACAATGGCCACCCTTATTCTCATCATGACACTGTCTGGCTCACTGGGAAGATGAGCAACACCACACGAAAAAACCTGTGTTTCCCCCAAATTGCCTGTGATTTGCCTGCACCTGTGTGGAAACGATGTCTGCCATCGTTTGTGTTCATGTGTTGAGGGGAAGGGACAGTAAGAGAATCTTTCCTTATTATTAAGTTACTTAGATTTTTATTACTGGAATGCCCAAACTATAATTTTGAAAGGCAAGTGAATGGCTGCTTGCATCCCCGGAGTACCCAGGCTCCCGGAGGCTGGGCAGACAGCGGGGATTTTCTTGTCCCCGCGTGAGCTCGTCTGGGGAGAGAGGGCCAGTCACAGCTTCCACAGGCTCCCAGGAAAACCATGTCACATACTCTTTCCAGATGACACCCCTGAAACCTGCATCTACTCCAACTGGTCCCCGTGGTCCGCCTGCAGCTCTTCCACCTGCGACAAAGGCAAGAGGATGCGGCAGCGCATGCTGAAGGCGCAGCTGGACCTCAGTGTCCCCTGTCCCGACACCCAGGACTTCCAGCCCTGCACGGGCCCGGGCTGCAGCGATGAAGGTGACGAGACACTCAGGCTCAGGAAGGGAGGGTCCTGCCTGGCCGTGCCAGCCTCTCATACCTGGTCAGGTAGCACCCCCCCAGTGGGGCACTAGGACCCTGACTGTATTTGTCAGTGGGAACCACCAAGGGCAGACTCCCATGTCCAACAGTATCTTGAGGGCTGTGAACACAGACATGTCTTATGACATCAAAAGAATTCTTGAGTTTAACTGACCCCCCCATACCCCCCAGTCATGGAAGAAAATAGACACAAGTTACTGAAGAGCTAGCACACATCTCACTTATGACAAACAACAGATAGCAAGCTGCCTGCTTCTGGGCCTTAACTTCAACCTTTTTTTAAGAAGCAGGTGAACAGCTTGGCCAAGATTGAATCTAAATCATTGCCCTAATTCTGTGTCATTCATGGACCCCCGTGCATGTCCTAGCTCAGCCTGGGTCAGAGCCCTCAGTTCCTTGTGTCAGGACCTTTGGACTGACTGCAGCAATTCTGTAACTGGTCAAAGGTCAGGATTGAACTATAAGCTTGAACCACCCATGTCATGATGGTTCAGGCTTCAGCATGGCACTACTCTGATTGCTGTGCAAAGGCCAGCTGCCTACTTCCCAGGGTACACTTCCTCTCTCTGACTGAACAGATCTATACTCTGCTCTGATCTTAACTGTCTCAGAGGTGTAACAAGGCAATAGGAAGGGATGTATAGGCTGGGCTGGTTTATGGCAGGAAGAAAACCATTTCCAAGCTGCGGATACCTGAAGAAAGCTCACCACCACTGCAGGTCATTGACTCTCTGGCTCTTCCTGGGGCACAGTCTTAAATACCTCTCCTGGCTGCACTCCACAGTGGTTTATTGCTGTTTGTGCCCATGATAAGGCACTTCAGAAAGGAGTGAACCGTGCATGCACAGGCCATTCCTACGAACAGGCAGGCAGGAAGTTGTGACAGGACTGACAACGCTGGAGGCTTTCTCTTTCTTGGGGTTGAGGGGAGGCAGATGGGTGGGCTGTCTGTGGCCTGCAGTGGGAAATGAGATCTTTAACCACCCCCTCTACAGGGGTGGAGTTCAGGTGGCTCCCAGGAGGTAATGACAATTCTGAAATATGTTGGGCTCTGCCTGGTGGTGTAGTTTTGGTGGTACACAGCATCAAGTTTATCAACTTAACTATTTTTAATTGTACAGTTCAGTGGTATTGTGTACACACACACACACACGAACACACACACACACACACACACACGCAACCATCACCACCCTCTATCTCCAGAACTCCTTTCATCTCGCAAAACAAACTGTAGACCCATTAACCACTAACTCTCCATTCCCCCAACCCCTGGCAACCACCGTTCTACTTTCTAAGAACTGACCATTCTAGGTATCTCATGTAAGTGGAATCACACAGTATTTGTCTTTTTGTGACTGGCTTATTTCACTCAGCATAATGTCCTCAGGTTCATCCACATTGTAGGACGTGTCAGAATTTCCCTGTGTCTAATGTGGGTTCCAGCCATCTTTATTACTGCACCGCCAGCAAGCACTGTCTAGCAACACTGTCCATAGGTTCAATAACAATGTGTAGGCATCACCCATGTGCACGTGACAGCCTGCGGACATGTGCAGGAGGCTTCACACTCTGACTTCAGTCCTCCTTTCTAGCCTCATCTCCCAGTGCCACACACAATACACTCGGTACAGGTTATTGCAGGAGCTGTTCCCTTCACCTTAAATACAGATATTCTCTACCCAACAAAAGTGCACTCAGATGTGCCCTCTTCTGTGAAATCTCACCCAGAACTCCAAGGAGCATCCCCATTCCAATCCACTGGGCTTATATCTGTTTTGCAGTTTATGTGCCCATCTCTCGTTCTGGAGTAGATCAAAATCCGTATCTTACACATCTCTTTAACCTCAGTACATACCACTAAGCAGTCAGTAAAGATTTACTGACGTGAGTAAATGGATGGGTGGATGGATGACTTCATTTCCCTCTTCTTCTTTAGAACAGGCAAACACACATATACACACACTCCTATCCATCCAACCATCTTTCAAATGTGTCGTCATAAGACAAGGAGTAATCACGAGTGCTCCGTGCACCTGGAAAAAAGCACTTCCTTTGAAGAACAATTCCTAGTTTAAAGATGTGTGCCTTTTATGTCGATTATGTCGACTTCCATCCTCAACTGCCTAACTGCCCCTGAATGCCAGCTGGCCTTCTTGACGCCCGCCTTTGGGGGAGTTCGGTTGGTCGTGCGGATCCCGGCATCGTGGCGCCCGGTCTGCAGTATCTGCTCCTGTGTTGCAGACGGCTCCACCTGCACCATGTCCGAGTGGATCACCTGGTCGCCCTGCAGCATCTCCTGCGGCACTGGCATGCGGTCCCGGGAGAGGTACGTGAAGCAGTTCCCGGAGGATGGCTCCGTGTGCACGCTGCCCACTGAGGAGACGGAGAAGTGCACGGTCAACGAGGAGTGCTGTGAGTGGGGTGCCGGGCGGGAGGGGCAGGCGCGGGGCTCCCGAGGCTGCCAAGGCGACGCTAAACACCGCCGGACTTCCCAGCTCCCAGCAGCTGCCTGATGACCGAGTGGGGCGAGTGGGACGAGTGCAGCGCCACCTGCGGGATGGGCATGAAGAAGCGGCACCGCATGGTCAAGATGAGCCCGGCGGACGGCTCCATGTGCAAGGCTGAGACATCTCAGGCAGAGAAGTGCATGATGCCCGAGTGCCGTGAGTGGGCGTGGGAGAGGGGACAGAGGACCACAGCAGCCCTTACTATTACCACTGTCAAGGCTGGGCAGGTGCAAGAGGAAATATGGACGCCCCCCCCATCCTTGCAGGGCACTTCTAGGAGCGAGAGCTATAGGTGTGAGGACATCATCCAGACCCAGAGAGTGGCCTCCTTTGAGAGGCATTCTGAGCAATGCTGGGGTGGCAAACTGGTGGCCTCTGGATAGAATTCACCTGTAGCTGTGTTTTATAGGGCCCCATAGTATCTTTTTTTTGGAGGGGGGGAATACATGTAGGCAGGTTGTGCATTCCTCAAGTCATCACAGACCCCCTCATTCTTGTTCTATGTGGGGACTTGCCTGTGGCATCATAAAGCATTACAACCCCTCCTCTACGCACAGATGCACACAGGCCCACACATCACTACACAGATGTACACACACAGCCAAGTACATACACATTCTAGCGATTTCAGCACCAAAGTGTCCAAAAACACATCATTGAGCCTATCTTTTAGTGCATGGTTCTTGGGGCACGTGGGATGTTTCTGTCTCTAGTGAGATCCTACTCAGACCCTCACGGGTGTTTCAGGTGGGACTTGTGTATTCCTATTACTGAGCCACATCTGATGCCACATCATGAGCACCAGCTGGATCAGAGGAGATGCAGGAGAGTGACAAGAGCAGCAGTTAGTGGCCTGTGGAGCCACTCCTGGTTCCGGGTGGGGGGGGTCACTTCGGTTATCCAAACCCATTGGTCAGTTTCACTTTACTCAAGGGGCTTGAGTGGGGGACAAAGGGTACAGGGCACCAGATCAAAGAAAGCAAAGGGAGCCTGTTCTCAGTGGCATACCTGGCTCTTGGTCTAGACACCATCCCCTGCTTGCTGTCCCCGTGGTCCGAGTGGAGCGACTGCAGCGTGACCTGTGGGAAGGGCATGCGGACCCGCCAGCGGATGCTCAAGTCTCTAGCCGAACTTGGGGACTGTAATGAGGCGCTGGAGCAAGTGGAAAAGTGCATGCTGCCCGAGTGCCGTAAGTCCTGGAGCTCCTGGAAGCCACCTCTCCCCTCCTCTCCTCCTGCTAACCAGCCCTGTGCTAGCTCGTACAGTTATGACTGTTTGCTGGGCCCTGCATCTCTGTGTTAGCAAAGTTATTTAAACTCTCAATCTTCTCAGTAGTAAAAGGGGATCCCACTAACCATCTACAAAACACCCAAATTGTAAATGGCTGTGAAGTCAAAACAGGAGGCTTAGATGGAAAACAGTACAGGCTCGATAAAATGTATTTCATAGTTCTCCACCCCTCCAAGTTAGAGGCTTGTCTGGCCCATGGGGTTTTCCAAGCTTTTTAATTCTATTCCTCCTCCCTGTGACCAGTTTATTTACCCATGACCAAAGGGTAGACTTTAAACCAGTGACTCCTGTACCTCTGCAGCCTTGATAAGAAGACAGGCCAGCAAGTCAACAAGCTCAAAAGCTCCATGCCCACCCTCATCTCCTCTCAAATCTCACAGAGATTTGAGAGGAGATGAGGGTGAGTTTATTATCTGGGGACTAATTTCCAAGGAGAGAGCCCATTTTTCTGGCTAGTCTTCCATGAGAGCTTCCCTTTCAGGTGGTGGAAAGTCAGACACACTTGCTAAGATGTGTTTTCGGGCTTTCTCTGAAATGCACTTGCAGCCTTCTGTGCTTCCTCCCCTTACTCAGGCTGCGTGCCTGGGGACAGGTCCTAGCTCTGTCCCTTACTGGCTGCATAAACTTCAGCACACTACTTAGCATCCCTGTCCCTCATCTGTAAAAGAGTGAGAAAAACTTCCTAGGTTGCTCTGAGAATTAAACCACATAATTGGTACAAAGTGCCGAGCACTGGACTTGGGAAGTGCAGACCTCCACCAATGTTACATATTACAGTTCCTGAGCTGTTTTAGCCAAAGTCATGTGTGGAGATGACCCAGCCCATCAAACTAAACAAAGCCTTGGGCTTTTACTAAGATCTACCCCGTGTTCAACACAGCTCACCAGAGCTGGGGCTCCAGAATGTTCTGAGACACTGTTACTGACTTAAACAAAACTCTATATCCACAGGGTCCAGTGAATGAAGGGAGAAGAAAAAGAACATTTATGGAACACTTACTGTGGGCCAGAAACTGGGCTGAGAGCATTACTTAATTCTCACAACCTAATGAGAAAAATAACATTATCCCCATGCTGCAGATGGGAAAGCTGCCTGAGCTCCCACAGGGAGAAAAGGCCTAAGACCATGAACAAAATGAGTTTTTCCTAGATCCATCCAGCCGGGCCCTCACTTTGCAAGGGAAGCAGAGTTTGAAAATCATTTGCCTCCCTAGGAAGCATCCTGAGAATCACTAGAATGGGTTATCTTTCGTCCACATTTGTGAGATGCTGGCTTAATGAGAAGACTCTGCTGGATCTCTTACCATGATAAACCATGACACCACTTGCTACTGCCCCTCTTCTCTACTGAATTTCCTATTTCTGACTCCTGTGTTTTTTGCAGACTGCCATATATAAGACCCAGGATGATATCGAGAACAAGAAACACTGCCTGGGTCTTACTGCAGAAGTCACAATGTCCTTAGTATTAGTCCACGGGGGCAGCTCTGGAAAATGGCACCAGTGAACTGTGCCTTCCCTCAGAAAATCAGGGTCCGTGGCTGTGGGAAGCTAGTCTGTGCCACTTGAGGCTAATTTGACAATATTCTAGAAGCTTAGAGAGCAAGGCAAGAGGCTTTGAACTAATCTTCAAGGTCCCCCCAAAAGCCTCCTCAAATCATAAAGAGGGCATAGCATAGCATGTGGGTTTTGATCTGCATCTACTGCTTACCAACCGTGTGGGCTGGATAAAGTCAGTCTGCCTCCTGGAGCCTCAGTTTCTTCTTCTGTAAAATGGAGTAACAGCACCTGCTTTGCATTTCCCATAGGCTTGTGTTGAGATGTTCAAAGGAGAGTATAAGTGACCGTATCTTGTTTCAGACATGAGATATACTCACGCCCATCTGTGTCTTGCCAGCCATTGACTGTGAGCTCACCGAGTGGTCCCAGTGGTCGGAATGTAACAAGTCATGTGGGAAAGGCCACATGATTCGAACCCGCATGATCCAAATGGAGCCTCAGTTTGGAGGTGCACCCTGCCCGGAGACTGTGCAGCGGAAAAAGTGCCGCATCCGGAAATGCCTCCGAAATCCATCCATCCAGAAGCTGCGCTGGAGGGAGGCCCGAGAGAGCCGGAGGAGTGAGCAGCTGAGGGAGGAGTCTGATGGGGACCAGTTTCCAGGTACTGCCAAGTGTGAGGCTGGCGTTCAGGGAGATGTCAAAGCAGAGTGGGTCTGGAAGAACTTATAGGAGTTTGCCAGTAAAACAAGGGCATCCCAGGCAGCAGGAGTAGTCATTACAATGGCACTGAGATACCAAAGAGCAAGATATGTTCAAGTAGTAAGTGGAAGGCAGAAGGAACACAGAGTATGGCGGAGGGGGGGCAGGAAACCAAGCTGGAGAGGTAGGGCAGGGACCAGACCATGAAAGGCCTGCTGATGACTTGATTCTGTAGGTGAAGGTTTTAAGCAACAGCGTGACTTTAACAGGCCTGTGCTGAGTGGTTTGGAGGTGGCAAAAACAGAGGCACAGAGGCTGGTTAAGTTTTCTCTGTAGCCCAGGAGAGAGATTGTGTGTCCCCCTCCTCCTGCATAACTGAAGGAGTTCCAGGACTTTAAAAAAAAAAAGATCCCACCTAGAGCTTCACTGCTGAATAAGCTGATCCAAGCCAAGAGTGCAGCATCATCAGCAAAATGGTGAAATGGTAGCTGGGGAGATCCGCGCTCAGTCTTGGGTCCAGGCCAGTTGATGGTCTTTGGATTCCCTGGAGTGGGTAAGGAAGGTGCCGCATATAAGTGAAGGTTAATGGGTTTCTATTTTTAAAGGTGCAGCTCAAATTACCCCCTTTTTTTTTCTTTTCTCTTCTCTTCCTTAAGACATTACAGCTCCATCTAGGACTAGAGAAGTGCAGATATGCGGAGCTACCTGAAGTTCACTATCTTTCCACTAGGGAGCTGTTCCCATATCAAAATGTTGTCTAGGGCTTCCCTGGTGGCGCAGTGGTTGAGAGTCCTCCTGCCGATGCGGGGGACACGGGTTCGTGCCCCAGTCCGGGAAGATCCCACATGCCACGGAGCGGCTGCGCCCGTGAGCCATGGCCGCTGAGCCTGCGCGTCCAGAGCCTGTGCTCCGCAACGGGAGAGGCCACAACAGTGAGAGGCCTGCGTACCGCAAAAAAAAAAAAAAAAAATGTTGTCTATTGCACATGGCAGTCAGTTGGCCAGTCAACAAACATTATGCCCAACTATGTTCCAGGCAGGCACTATGACATAAAACTCAGCGTAGTATTGACTGGATAATCATAAATGTAATTAATTGGATCTACAATGGAGTAATGTATAGAGTGCTATGGAAGCACTGTTTTTTTTTTTTTTTAAGATCTAACCTTGGGGTCAGGGAAGTTTTCTTTGAGAAAGTCATGTCTATTTACACAGGAAAAATAATCAATTGTACCTGAGTTAACTTAGTACTTGAGAGGCTAAGTACCTGGGGGAGCAACGCATAAGAGAGAGTGGTTAACTGCTCCTTGAGTGGCTGCAGCATTAACAAGCCACCCCAAAACAAACAAGTCGCTACTGTCAGGTGGTGGCTCAGCTGGGGCTGGAAGGTCTAGATTGGCCTCACCTGTGTTTCTGGAGTCTCTCTCCACTTGGTCTCTCCAGCAGATAGCCAGGCTTGCTTACATAGTGGTGGAAAGGTTCCCGACAACTTTTTTCAAGCCATGTTTGCTCATGTCCCATTGGCCAAAAGCAAGTCATAGAGCCAAGCCCAGATTCAAGAGGTGGAGAAGCAGACTCTGCCCCTCGATGGAAGAGCTGCAAAGTATTTACGGCCAATTTCTGCAGTCTGTCACGTATAAGCTAACAGTCCCTAATAAGGACTCTAGCCATTATTTAATTCAACAAATCGTTACATACAAGAGCAGAAAAGCCCAGACAACCAACCAAGTTTGACAGCTGTTTACTAGAGTTCAGCTTCCTTGTTCTTTCCTCATGTCTGCTGGCCTAACCAGGTCTTCTCATGCTTTCAGGCTGCAGGATGCGCCCATGGACAGCCTGGTCAGAATGCACCAAACTGTGTGGAGGCGGGATCCAGGAACGCTACATGACTGTAAAGAAAAGGTTCAAAAGCTCCCAGTTTACCAGCTGCAAAGACAAGAAGGAGATCAGAGCATGCCATGTCCACCCGTGTTAACAAGGGTACACGTTTCCCAGGGCTGCACTCTAGACCCCTCAGAGTCACCAATGGCTGGACTGTTTGTTTGCTTGTTTGTTTAAGGCAATTTAAATCGTGTACACTAGTTTTCATTTCTGCAGTGTGGTCTGCCCAGTAGTCTTGTGGATGCCAGGGACATCCTTCTGTACACTTCTTGGTGGGCACAGACTGAGGGGGTGCTCCCTCATCCTCAGCCAGCCCTCATCCAGCACGAGTAGTGTCAGCCACCTGTACTGAATGGAAACGTGTCCCTCTGGAGCACCCACCTGGGTGGCAGGAAAGAGACCCCGGCCTCCTGCACACGGAGAGGCAACTGTCTGCAGATGACTCTGTGCCTGGTGCCGGGGCGCAGCATGGGGGAGACAGTCCCCGTCAGGTGGAGTGCAGATTCCCCTCATTCTCGTCTGGCCTGCTCCCTCTTGCAGGAAACTATTGTTTGCTCGTCTCTTCTCATTTAGTGGAACTTTAGGGCCCGTTGTTGAGTCTCCTCAGTCATCAACAGTTCTTGGGGAAAACAGCTGGCAGACATGAAGAGAAGCACTGATGGTGGGTGGCTTTTCTTCTTTCACCGAGAAATGCGTATGTATCTCAACCCCTAATATTGGTTCTTGATGCCCCAGAGGAAAGAAATGATGGCTGCTTTATTTGAACATAAGGTAACCAGTTCTTACACCTGAGGTAAAAGGTACTAAGTCTAGAAATCATTTTTCCCTTCATTTTGGGGTTTTTTTGGACATAATTCTCTTAGGAAGCCAGCCTTACGAACCTTCTGATATTAGATCCTGACTAGAACCAAGGCCAAGGCAGCAAAACTAGCCTCTATAGCAGTCCCAAACCTGAGTTTTTAAAATCTTCCAACACAGACTTTTAAGTTCTCAAACCGGTTTTTAACAAGAAAACATTTTTTCAGTTATGCAAACATTTTGTTAAATCTGTCTGCAGCCCACCAAGCCAGTCCTTCAACAGAAATACTATCTCTGTACTTGAGAGGGTTTCTTAGAAAAAGTGTTTCAGAGGCCAAGAAAGACGACAAATCTAGGGAGAAAGGAATGTTGCAGAATCAAGCTTGGCCGTAAAATCTGGTGGGAAGTCAAACCTATGTCAGCCCTCCACACCAGGGGTCTGGTCCTCTGACACAACCATAGGGAAAGATCATGGTTTTCCATCCCCTTCCGAGCACTCATAAGCACACCAAATTCAGGGAGACTGACTATCAAGGATTAGTGTAAAAGGTCATTTTACCGAGTTGCGTCCATCAGCAGTTGTTATTCATTGTTAAAATTACCGTTTCATTTCTGTTGCAGGCCTTCTTTATCGTGCTTAATCCAAATATGTACCATGGATGAGATGCATACATTGCTTTGAATACACTACTTTAAGAATCTGCATTAAACACATCAGGATATTCCAAACACAACATATATATATGCTATAGCCTTGAATCTGTACTATTTTCTTTAACACAAGAGAGACTGTTCAATAAAAAACTCATTGGGTCTGTCTTTTGTGTTTTAGTTTTAAACTAATTCAGTGTTCAGAAGGTTGGGTCTTTTTAACAATTGTTTCCATTTCAATCAGAGTCAGCAAAGGATATGCCTTTTGCACCCTCATTCTGGAGGGACCACTATTACCAATTCCTGAGCTCTCTGGAGGTTTGAGTTGTTTCCAACGTTATTTTTTAAATCCTTAAGTGAACTGCTTTCTCCTCCCACAAAGCAGCACAAAATTTAAAGAAATAAGAAGTTTAATTTCTACTTGGACAAAAAAAAGTCCTGATACAGAATCTGCTCGCTTTTGGAACACTACTCTTAGCTACCCAGACGCATCCTTCCTCTCAACCCATGAAAATCATCAAAGTTCCATATAATGGCAATTCCTAAGTAACTCTAAGGACAAGCCACCCTAGTATCTCATGTTCTCATTTGGTCCCATTTTTAATCCAAATTTTGGAGACTTAAAACCAGGCACCTGGTTAATGGCTGAGAATGGGTAACATGTTTCTTGTTACATAAGTGTTAACTCTTTTTTTGTTTGCAAGGGGGAATTTTTAAGAAACATCAAATCTTTCTTACCAAAGTCTTGTGTTAGGTGGTTTATAGTTTCTCCGGCTAACCAATCATTTTGGAAATAAAGACTTTTTACTACAAAAATGAAATTTGTTTGGACTTGAGATACCTGAGATAGTAAACAGATCATAAGACACCCAGTTTAAAATTGCCATATAAAGAACTATAATTGTTGTGTATATTTTTTTTTATCAATGCCAAACCACTTGGACTCCAGTTTACATCCACATTTTAAGACAAAAATAAGTTCAGCGATATATTCCCCACCAGACATGGGGTCACTCACCTGTCACCTTGCCAATGCATGATTTGAAGGAAATCTGTTGTAGCAAGTAAGAATAAAGCCTGGGCTTCTTCAGACCCAGAACTGAAAAAATTTAAACAATTTTGTGCTTTTTTTAATTTGAACTTTGTGTACTAAACGTGTTTTAGGCATAGTCAAGGTCTGTGTACTTCGTCCAGGAAGTAAGGATACATTACACATTCTCACATGACAACAATTCTCCAGAAACTTAGTCCAGGTCAAGTCCATGGCTAAAACGGCAAGACAAAAATTCGCAATGTCAAATTAATTCTGTGACCTAACAGCCCATGTTTCAGTTTAAAGGAGTTAAATATTAAACTGTACTAGGACTGTGCAGTCCTTTTTCCCCCCGAGTTAAATATTTATATCCTAAAGAAATGGACAGTATTGTCCAAATAAGACTAAATATAAATGTTTAATCTCTAATTACAACAGAGTCACGGAAGACAAGACATTGCACTCTTTGGTGCTATTAATTTTCATAACAGACAATTCATTTTGTTTTCATATTGCCCAAAGCAGGGAGAATGAATGAAAATAGTCCCTTTTAAAAAAGAGTGAGATACTGTAACAAACTATAAATAGCAGCTGAATGCTAGTGAGCATGAAGACAATTTTCCAATTTAAATCTTTTGAAATCTGTGAGCAAAAGATCTGTACTAAAATGTCAAATTTAAATGATGGCATCCCTGCTTTAGAAATACTGTCAGTACGCTCTGTCGGGCAGAGGAAGGAGTTGTACAACGGTTAAGCACGGGTAGCCTGGCTTCAAACCACTGCTGTTGTTTTACCTTTTCTGGCCTCAGGCTTGGTCACAAGCTTTCTTACACTGAAGGGTTTCTCTCCCCCACCTCCACAATTAGCCAGTTCCCATCCTGAGAGTGAGTTCTGATGGTAACCTGGCAGTAGTTTCACTGAATGTGTTTTACCCCGCCAGTCCCCTGCTTCCTCATAAACCAAGAAATGCCCACTTTGTGCTGAAGCTGGCTTGAGCTACATTTCTATCACTTATGACTCTAAGTGTCCTGACCAATAAAATACACATGCAATACTTCTACCCAGCCATCATCAGAGCAAAACGCGATTCCAGACTTTTCACTCAACGTAATGTCGTAACGGGAGATAGCATTCATTATCTATCATTATCACTTTCTCATATTGCTCTGAATTCTTCATAAAACTCAGAATGTGTGCTTTAACTACTTCCTGGCTTTAGAACTGATTGGTAAAAGTTCTCGTATTTTAACAGTACTCCTATTCAAGGTAATAATCCTCATAGTTTAACTGTTATGTGTTTAAACAGTTTTCCTTTACTTCAAGTAATTTTAAGTATTAGAAGGGAAAGGGGCCAACATCTTATTCAAGGCTACTGACTTGTTTACTCCACTTGGAGTTTATAAAAGTAGAGTCTCTACTTTTTGCTAGTGTTAGCATGTGACTCCTACTGGGTGATCTTAACCTGGAACTCACTAGCCCATCTAAGAACTCAGGTGGGCCACTCAAGAAAAACACCTGGATCTCCTGCTCCCTCACCTACTACATTAGTGCTACTGAAAGAGAGACCGCAGCCTGGAAGCATCCACAAACTGTTCGTTACCATCCTACAATGAGAGGCAGAAATTAAAAGCATTCAGAAACTTTTAATTTGATATTGCCACAAAAAGCATTCAGAAACTTTTAATTTGATATTGCCACAATATCCGAGAGTATGATTATTTTTCTAACAGTTCATGTTTTGTATTACATTAGGAAATTGTATCATTCCACGATGGTGAAGGTTAAACATTTTTTAAACAGGCCCTTTACCTCAGTCTGAGCGGCACTGCACGACGCCACACCAGTCAGAAAGCCTGCGAACCACAAGCTTCTGAATCTCTCAAATGCTTCTGTACCTAAACAGTAATAGCTGCTTCCAGACTTGCATACCTACGTGTCTATGACCGAGTGCCCTGCACTGGCTCTTCTTCTTATGCCTCTAACATCCTACCCTATCAAGCAATTCAACTGCCCCATCACCCTGACTTTGCCACAGAATTTCTATGAGTAGTAACCCAAACTTACTTCCCCCACTTCCTTTTCCTCCAATCACACCACAACCCACTATAATCTGGTCCCCCAAGCAGACTGACCAAAACAAATCTCTCGAACTCATCAGCAACCTCTAAACCTGCACTGCTGCCCCTTACCCCCCAGTCCTTGCACAGCACTCAAAGCTCTTTACCACCCCTCAGCTTCCTTGACAATAGTCTCCTGGGTCTTTCCAATTATGGGCTGCTTCTCTTGGCTTTTTCCTGCCTTTTCATCTTTCAATTTCCTAAGTGTTCATTCTCCCCAAAAGTGTTACCCTGGACCTTCTCTCAAACACACCTTCTATCTCAATCCACTCTCACCTCCTCAATCATTAGCTCAAAAAAGATCAATTCCAAATCTGCATTTTTACCCCCTGCCTCTTCTTTCATGCTCCAGTCCCCATTCCCCAGTGCCTTCTGGACTAACGCTGTATGTAACTGCCACAATCACCATATATTTTATTTCTATCACCAGAAGGTTGCCTGTGCTCCTTATCCATTCATCAAATGGTTTTCTGCACACGCCAGGCAAAGTGGGTAAAGCAGTAAACCCAAAAGACACAGTTCTGCCCTCACAGAGCTTATGATATTAAGGTACAGGTCAGACAAGACAGACAAAATAATCACAGGTGGGTAAGTGTCATGAAGTAAATACAGGGCAGTGTGGAATTAGAATGGGGTGGTCAAAGAGGGCTCTCTGAGGTGGCACCTAAGCCAGGAGCAAAAGGGTGAAACAGCTAATGGCAACAGTCAAGGGAAGCAAGTGACTTGGAAAATACTCCGCCAGTGCTAGGGTGTGAGAGAGCAAGTCAGCTTGAATGTGAGAGGCAGGAAGATGACACATCCTGCAGAAGGTTTCCTTGTACACTATGGGGAGGGATTCAGATGTTAGTCCAAGTGCATTGAGATGATGACAGATTTTAAGCAGCAGTGTAACATTTAATTTATGGTCTAAAAAAGATCCCTTTGACTACTGAAGGAACGGCTTTGTGGGGGCAAAGTGGAAATAAAGACTACTTCACAGACTACTGCAATAACGTGGGTGTGAGACAGAGGGGTTAGACAAAAGTAGCAGAACAAATGGAAAGAGAACAGACTCCATAATTCCAATAACCTCTCATCTAACCACCCCTCCTTAACTCCATACCTGTCCATCATGCGTACTACACTAGACTGAATTCGGGCACTCCCTGTTCAGAAACCTTGGCAGGTTCCCATTATATACAGAAGGGCCGTCATATTTAAAGCCCTCCACAACCCAAGCCCAGTCTACTCTGTAATTTTTTCCCCACTGCATTAAAATCCTTTTAGATTAAGGTTCCAATCCCAGAATACACCCTGCATGCTGCCAGCTCTGTGCTTCTGCCCAGGCTTTTCCCCAGCCATTCCACACCTCACTCTTCTCCTCTCTTCCCACCTCAAAGCCTACCAATCTGTCAAGCTCCAGCGAAAACATCACTTCTAATTAAGAAGCAAAGCTCCCTCAGATTTTCTAGGAGGAATATAAAGTATCACTTCTGCTGGACCTGAGAACTTTCTGCACACTCCTCAAACTCTGCCTTAACTCTACCCTCTCGGCATTTGTTTTTGTCACTCTGCATCTTCCTCCACTAGACACTGAGTAATTTGTAGGAAGGAAATCTATCCATTCCCCAGAACACCCAATAAAGCCTTACACAAAGAAATCTGTTCAAATTAAAATGCTTTTAGAAGCCACAGCAGGAGGGGCACTTTCATGACATAATCAAATCCCATGCCTGCTGGATGGGCGACCCACAAACTGGAAAATAATCATATCACAGAGATTCTCCCACAAGAGTGAGAGTCCTGAGCCCCGCATCAGGCTCCCCAGCCTAAGGGTCTGGCATCAGGAGGAGGAATTCCCAAGGCATTTAGCTTTGAAGCCCAGGCAGGACTTGAGTGCAGGAGGCCCACAGGACTGGGGGATACACAGACTCCACTCTTGGAGGGCACACACAAGGTTTCACGTACACTGGGACCCAGCACAAAGCAGTAACTCCATAGAAGCCGACGCTGGACCTACTTACGAGTCTTGGAGGGTATCCTGGGGAGGCAGGGATCCACTGTGGCTCACTGCGGGGGGCAAGGACACCAGTGGCAGAAGCCCCAGAGAATACTGATAGGTGTGAGCGCTCCTGAAGGTTGCCATTTTGGCATCAAGACCTGGCCCTACTCAGGTTCCAGTGCTGCAAGATCTCAGGCCAAACAACCAACAGGATAGGAACACAGCCCCACCCATCAGCAGACAGGGTGCCTAATGCCACACTGAGCTCACAGCTACCTATAAACACATCCCTTAACACAGCTCTGCCCACAGGCAGCAGTCCCTCCCACCAGGAAGCCTGCACAAGCCCCTAGACCAACCTCACCCACCAAAGGGCAGACACCAGAAGCAAGAGGAACTATGATCCTCCAGCCAGCGGAAAGGAGACCACAAACAAAGAAACTCAGACAAAATGAGACGACAGAGAAATATATTCCAGACGAAGGAACAAGATAAAAACTCACAAGAACAACTAAATGAGGTGGAGACAGGTAACCTACCTGAAAAATAATTTACAGTAATGATAGTAAAGATGATCCAAGATCTTGGAAAAAGAATGGAGGCACAGGCTGAGAAATTACAAGCAGTGTTTATCAAAGAGCTAGAAGATTTAAAGAACTAACAGAGATGAACAATACAATAACTGGAATCAAAAATACACTAGAAGGAGTCAATAGCAGAGTAACTGAGGCAGAAAATAAGTGAGCTGAAAGACAGAATGGTGTAAATCATTTCCACAGAAAAGAATAAGGAAAAAAGAATGAAAAGAAATGAGGACAGTCTCAGAGACCTTTAGGACAGCATTAAACACACCAACATTCGCATTATAGGGGTCCCAGAAAAGAGAGGGGGGGGGCCTGAGAAAATATTTGAAGAGATTAGAGTCGAAAACTTCCCTAACATAAGAAAGGAATCACTCACTCAAGTCCAGGAAGTGCAGAGAGTTCCACACAAGATAAACCCAAGGAGGAACATGCCAAGACACATATTAATCAAATTGACAAAAATTAAAGACAAAGAAAAAAGTATTAAAATCAACAAGGGAAAAGCAACAAATAACATACAAGGGAACCCCCATAAGGTTATCAGCTGATTTTTCAGCAGAAACTCTACAAGCCAGAAGGGAGTGAACGATTAAAGTGATGAAAGGGAAGAAACTACAACCAACAATCCTCTATCCAGCAAGACTCTGATTCAGATTCGATGGAGAATCAAAAGTTTTGCAGACAAGCAAAAGCTAAGAGCATTCAGCACCACCAAACCAGCATTACAACAAATACTAAAGGAACTTCTCTAGGCGGAAAATAAAAAGCCAAAACTAGAGTCAAGAATATTATGAATGAGAAAGCTCACTGGTAAAGGCAAATATAAAGTAAAGGTAGGAAATCATCCACACACAAATATAGTTTCAAAACCAGCAATCGTGAGGAGAGTACCAATGCAGGATATTGGAAATGCGTTTGAAATGAAGAGATCAGCAACTTGAAACAGTCTTGTTTATGTATAGACTGCTATATCAAAACCTCAAGGGAACCACAAACCAAAAATCTATGTTAAATACACACACAAAAAAGAAAAAGCAATCTAAACACATCACTGAAGACAGACACCAAATCACAAAAACAGAGGAGAAGAAAAAGACTTCCAAAACAAATCCAAAACAATTAACAAAATGGCAAAAAGAACCTTCATATCGATAATTATCTTTAATGTAAATGGATTAAATGCTCCAACCAAAACACACAGACTGGCTGAATGGATACAAAACCAAACCCATATATATGCTGTCTATAAGAGACCCACTTCAGATCAAGGGACACATACAGACTGAAAGTGAGGGGATGGGAAAAAGGTGTCTATGCAAATGTAAATCAAAAGAAAGCTGGAGTGGCAATACTCATTATCAGACAAAATAGACTTTAAAATAAAGAATGTTGCAACAGACAAAAAAGAACAATACATAAAGATCCTGGGATCAAGCCAAGAACAAGATATGACAATTGTAAATACATATGCACCCAACACAGGAGCACCTCAATATATAAGGCAAATGCTGACAGCCATAAAAGGAGAAATCAACAGTAACACAATAATAGTGGGTGACTTTAACACCCCACTTTCATCAATGGACAGATCATCCAGACAGAAAATCAATAAGGAAACACAGGCCTTAAAAAGATACATTAGACTGAATGGACTTAATTTATATTTATAGAACATTCCATCCAAAAACAGCAGAATCCACTTTCTTCTCAAGAGCACATGGAACATTCTCCAAGTCAGATTACATCGTGGGCCACAAATCAAGCCTCAATAAATTTAAGAAAATTGAAATCACATCAAGTATCTTTTCTGACCACAATGCTATGAGATCAGAAGTCAACTACAGGAAAAAAGCTGTAAGAAACACAAACACATGGAGGCTACACAATATGTTACTAAACAGTCAGTGGATCACTGAAGAAATCAAAGAAGATATCACAAAATACCAGAGAAAAATCACAACGAAAACACAATGATCCAAAACCTATGGGACACAGGAAAAGCAGTTCTAAGAAGGAAGTTTATAGAAATACAATCTTACCTCAGGAAACAAGAGAAACTTCAAATAAACAACCTAACCCTATACCTAAAGTAACCAGAGAAAGGAACAAGCAAAACCCAAAGTTTTGAAAGGAAAGAAATCATAAAGATCAGAGCAGAAACAAATGAAATAAAGATGAAGAGAACAATAGCAAAGATCAATGAAACTAAAAGCTGGTTCTTTGAGAAGATAAACAAAATGATAAACCTTCAGCCAGACTCATCAAGAAAAAAAGGGAGAGGACTCAAATCAATAAAGTTAGAAATGAAAAAGGAAAAGTTACAACTGACACCACAGAAACACAAAACATCATAAGAGACTACTGCAAACAACTCTATGCCAATAAAATGGACAAGTTAGAAGAAATGGACAATTTCTTAGAAAGGAACAATCTCCCAAGACTGAACCAGGAAGAATATATGAACAGACCAATCATAATACTGAAACTGAAACCGTGATTAAAAAACTCCCAAGAGGGACTTCCCTGGTGGCTCAGTGGTTAAGAATCTGCCTGCCAATGCAGGGGACACAGGTTTGAGCCCTGGTCCGGGAAGATCTCACATGCTGCAGAACAGCTGAGCCTGCACTCTAGAGCCCACAAGCTGCAACTACTGAGCCCACGTGCTGCAACTACTGAAGCCCACGTGCCTAGAGCCCATGCTCCACAACAACAGAAGCCACCACAATGAGAAGGCCACACACCACAATGAAGAGTAGTCCCCACTCACCGCAACTAGAGAAAGCCCGCGCACAGCAGTGAAAACCCAACACAGCCAAAAAATAATTAATTAATTAATTAAAAATAAAAACTCCCAACAAACAAAAGTCCAGGACCAGATGGCTTCACAGGTGAATTCTATCAAACATTTAGAGAAGGGTTAACACTTATCCTTCTGAAACTCTTTCAAAAACTGCAGAGGAAGGACCACTTCTGAACTCATTCTATGAGGCCACCATTACCCTGATACCACAACAAAAGATACCACAAAAAAAGAAAAGTACAGGCCAATATCACTGATGAACACAGACATAAAAATACTGACCAAAATATTAGCAAACCAAATCCAACAATACATTAAAAGGATCATACACTAAGATCAAGTGG
Organism: Orcinus orca; assembly: GCF_937001465.1. Lineage (NCBI taxonomy): Eukaryota > Metazoa > Chordata > Mammalia > Artiodactyla > Delphinidae > Orcinus > Orcinus orca. Next base: position 41,576,748 of record NC_064566.1, on the reverse strand, counting down.
GATTTATCCCAGGGATGCAAGGATTCTTCCATATCCGCAAATCAATCAGTGTGATACACCACATTAACAAACTGAAGAATAAAAACCATATGGTCATCTCAATAGATGCAGGAAAAGCTTTTGACAAAATTCAACACTCATTTATGAAAAAACTCTCCAGAAAGTGGGCACAGAGGGAACCTACCTTAACATAATAAAGACCGTATATGACAAACCCAAAGCTAACACCATTCTCAACGATGAAAAGCTGAAAGCATTCCCTCTAAGATCAGGAACAAGGCAAGGATGTCCATTGTCACCACTTCTATTCAACACAGTTTTGGAAGTCCTAGCCATGGCAATCAGAGAAGAAATAAAAAGAATCCAAATTGGAGAACAAGTAAAGCAGTCACTGTTTGCAGATGACATGATACTACCCATAGAAAATCTAAAGATGCTACCAGAAAACTACTAGAGCTCATCGATTTCAGTAAAGTTTCAGGATACAAAATTAATACACAGAAATCTGTTGCATCTTCCTATACACTAACAACAAAAGATAAGAAGGACAAATTAAGGAAACAATCCCATCTACCACTGCATCAAAAAGAATAAAATACCCAGGAATAAACCTACCTAAGGAGACAAAAGACCTGCACTCTGAAAACTGTAAAACGCTGGTGAAAGAAATCGAAGATGACACAAACATATGGAAAGATACACACCATGTTCTTGGATTGGTAGAATCAATATTGTCAAAATTACTATACTACCCAAGGCGATCTACAGATTCAATGCAATCCCTATCAAATTACAATGGTATTTTCCACAGAACTAGAATGAAGAAATTTTTAAATTTATATGGAGACACAAAAAGCTCCAAATAGCTAAAACAATCTTGAGAAAGAAAAACGGAGCTGGAGGAATTAGGCTCCCTGACTTCAGACTATACTACAAATCTACAGTCATCAGAATAGTATGGTAGTGGCACAAAAACAGAAATATATTAGATCAATGGAACAGGATAGAAAGCCCAGGAATAAATCCACACATGTATGGTCAATTAATCTACGACAAAGGAGACAAGAATATACAATGGAGAAAAGACAGTCTCTTCAATAAGTGGTGCTGGGAAAACTGGACAGCTACATGTGAAAGAATGAAATTAGAACACTCCCTGACACCAAACACAAAAATAAACTCAAAATGGATCAAAGACCTAAACGTAAGGTCAGACACTATAAAAATATAAAACTCTTGGAGGAAAACATATGCAGAACACTCTGACATAAATCGCAGCAACATCTTTTTTGACCCACCTCCTAGAGTAATGAAAATAAAAACAAAAATAAACAAATGGGACCTAATTAGACTTAAAAGCAAAGGAAACCATAAACAAAATGAAAAGACAACCCACAGAATGAGTTGAAAATATCTGCAAATGAAGCAACCGACAAGGGATTAATCTCCAAAATATACAGACAGCTCATCCTGCTCCAAGTCAAAAAATACACAAACAACCCAATCAAGAAATGGGCAGAAGATCTAAGTAGACATTTCTCCAAAGAAGACATACAGATGGCCAAAAGCACATGAAAAGATGCTCAACATCACTAATTATTAGAGAAATGCAAATCAACACTACAATGAGGTATCACCTCACACCAGTCAGAATGGCCATCATCAAAAAGTCTACAAACAATAAATGCTGGAGAGGATGTGGAGAAAAGGGAACCCTCCTATACTGTTGGTGGGAATGTAAATTGGTACAACCACTATGGAGAACACTATGGAGGTTCCTTAAAAAACTAAAAACAGAACTACCATATGATCCAGCAATCCCACTCCTGGGCATATACGCAGAGAAAACCATAATCCGAAAAGATACATGCACCCCAATGTTCACTGCAGCACTATTTTACAAGCCAAGACATGGAAGCAACCTATATGTCCATTGACAGAGTAATGGATAAAGAAGATGTGGTACATATGTACAATGGAATATTATTCAGGCATAAAAAAGAATGAAATCATGCCGTTTGCAGCAACATGGATAGACCTAGAGATTATCATGCTAAGAGAAGTAATTCAGACAGAGAAAGACAAATATCATATGATATCACTCATATGTGGAATCTCATTTTTTAAAAATTATACAAATGAACTTACTTATAAAACAGAAACAGACTTACAGGTATCAAGAATAAACTTATGACTACCAAAGGGGAAACTTGGTGGGGAGATACAAATCAGGAGCTCGGGATGAACATATACACACTATGTAAGATATATGTAAGATGGATAACCAACAAGGACCTACTGTATAGCACAGGGAACTCTACTCAGTATTCTGTGATAACCTATATGAGAAAAGAATCTAAAAGAATAAATGTATGTGTAACTGAATCACTTTGCTGTACATCTGAAACTAACACAACATTGTAAATCAACTATACTCCAATAAAATTTAAAAAAAATTAAAATGCCTTTTTTCTAAAAAGTACTTTGAAACTTTATAAGCAGTCACTGGTTAAGTACCTTTAAGTGTTTGAATGATATTGAAAAGTGATCACTTTATCATCATCTCCCATTTACCTGCCAGTTACCTGTTCAATGGCATCACTATGTATAGGAATGGGAAAGAAAGAAATTAAACCAAGTGGTGACGAACAGTTAGAGGAGAAACAAGTTAGACCTTAAGTATATACAACTTTGTTACACTGAATTTTTTTTTTTTTTTTTGCGGTACGCGGGCCTCTCACTGTCGTGACCTCTCCCGTTGCGGAGCACAGGCTCCGGACGCGCAGGCTCAGCGGCCATGGCTCACGGGTCCAGCCGCTCCGCGGCATGTGGGATCTTCCTGGACCGGGGCACGAACCCGTGTCCCCTGCATCGGCAGGCGGACTCTGAACCAGTGCGCCACCAAGGAAGCCCTGTTACACTGAATTTTAATAGTCAAAGGATAAAGTATATATATATAAAACAAAACTCTGAAGTCCCAAATTTAGAGAATCATCAGTGTAAGAGGTGTGTCAATAGGGCATAATGTTCAACTCTGAAACACTGTAAAGCCCTAAACAAACAATATAGGGAGAAAATTCCTAGGACAGAAATTCATGACTGTTAATTCAGGAAATCCTGCTTGAAAGAATTTCCACATTCATAAGAGAGTCTGAAGTTGGGAGTGTAATTTCAAATGCTAAATGTGCTAAAGAGCAGGATTGGCAAACCATGGCCCACAGATCATATCCAGTCTGCCATCTGTTTTTGTACAGAATTATCTTTACAATTTTAAATGAATTTTTGAAAAGAATTCAAAAGATTAATATTTCATGACACACGAAAATGACATGGCGACTTCCCTGGTGGTCCAGTGGCTAAGACTCCGTGCTCCTAATGCTGGGGGCTCAGGTTCAAACCTTGGTCAGGGAGCTAGATCCTGCAGGCCGCGACTAAAAGATCGCGTGTGCAATCGTGTGGGCCCGTGGGCCCCAACTGAAAGATCCTACGTGCCGCAAGGAAGATCCTGCATGCCGCAACTAAGACCTGGTGCGGCCAAATAAATAATTTTAAAAAAAAAGGAAGAAGAAAGAAAATTATATGAAATACCAACTTCAGTGTCCACAAATAAGGTTTCATTGGAACACAGCCACATTCTTTCATTTATACATTGTTCATGGCTGCTTTGGCACTACAATGGTAGAGCTAAGGGGCTGGGACAAAAACCACATGGCCTGCAAAGCCCAAGGTGCTATTTACGAACCGGCCCTTTAGAGAAAAAGTTTGCCGGCCCCCAAGCTAGAGAGGAAAACACAACGGCCACACAGACAAGGACTATTCGTGTCACAAGACTGGCCATTCTCTGTGAGAAAAGATTTCAAGTCATAGATTGATGGCTACAAGGTACCTCTGATTATATGATGGAAATCAAATGCGAACGACCTCAGCTTCCAGTTGTGGAGTAGCATGAACCACATTTTATCCTCCTACCTTAGACAATCAGAAAACTAGAGTAAATATGTGAAACAACTGTTTTCAAACATTATACACCAGGCAGCACAGGACCACAATCCCTGATGGAAGAAAAACAAATAAACTAAACCTTAAGACTGTCCTGGCTCTCTGCCTAGAGACACATTCCAGATTGCAGAGGGGATAGGGGATTCCAAGCAGGTCACAAATGTTTCCCTGAGCTAAAAAGACAGACACTGGAGATCAGGGAGTTTGCAGCAGCTGAAAGCTGCAGGACAAAGTTCTGGAGGAGAGAGAGCCAAACAGAGAAAGAGCTCCAAAAATATGCAGAGGGTCAACGAGGCTTTGCTAAATATTAACATATGCATGTATAGGGTGAAACTCCAGGAGGCTAGGGAAAGAATGACACAGGAGCTGCGAATAGAATGGTTTCCCCAGAGCTCATATGAGGCTGGGAATTGTCTGAGTTCCCATGAGCCAAACTGGAGTCCTCAGTGATTACACAGGGCATTCAGTAGAGACCCCAAAAAGGCCACACCTTAGTAGTGGAGCTAAACTATCCTGGGAAAAAAGCTACTTGAGTCTGCATGAAGCTTAAAAAACAAGCCTTGAAAGGATCAAACAACTACAAATAAATTAACTGACTACCAGAACAAAGCCCAAGAATCTTTAGATGAAGGTAACAAAATCTAGGCACCCAACAACATAAAATACACAATGTCCAGCATCTAATATCAATAAAAACTTACTAGACATGTGAACGAGCAGGAAAATGAGACCATAACTAGAGAAAAATCAGTCAATAGAAATAGATCCAAAACTTACAGACATGATCAGCAGACAAGGATGTTAAACAGCTATTGTAACCATGTTCAAATATTCAAAGCAGCCTTTCTCAACCAGGGTTCTGCGAGAGAATTAAGCAGTACAAAAAGTTATTTGAGGGATTATTTTCTCAATTCTCCCAAGGATGGTACACAGCTAGAACCATTCCAGATGCACAGAAGTTAATTCACTACATACAACAGATGAGGCATTAGACCCAATTCTCTGGGAACTCAATTGAGAGGGGCTGGATAAGAGAAATACATGAACATAATGAGGAAAGAAACAGAAGATATATTTTTTAAAAACCAGGACTTCTACAGGAGGAAAAAACGTCAGGTCTGAAATGAAAAATTCATTGGATGGGATTAACAGCAGATTGAATAACTGCAGAAGAAAACGTTAGGGAACTTGAAGATGTAGGAATAAAAATTATCCAAAGTAAAGCATAGAGAGAAAAAAAGTAAACTGAGATAACAAAATTTAACTTTTAGGCTGCTTTGTTATAAATCATCTACTCAGAACAAAATAAAAGGTTTCCCACTAAATATAAATGTTGTATAGACTATCTCTTATTATCTGAAGTTACCAACGATAAATAAAAAAAACTTCCCCAACTGAAAGTACTAACAAGGATACAAGATAGTGCTATAGCACCAAAAGCCAGGGGATAAATGTGGTATCTTCCTGGGCAGTAATTTTAATTAACATTCAAATAAATTTGTGTGCTTTGCTTCAGCTGTTTTAGGCATCATACTCAGAGAGAGTATATGTGTATGTATTCACCCTCCTCTCCCCTCTACAGTGAGAAATCTCTGTCAGGAGCACTTCATAGAAAAAGTTAAAGAAACAATGACTTAAGAAAATATTCAGGAAATCACTAAAAACACCAAGCCATTTCACTTCAAGTTCACCTACTAAATATCCAGTATTGATCTTAGATTCAAATCCTCAGGAAAAGGCATAGAGCTATGAAAATAAGTTTCCTCCAACACTCATTCCTTCAATAAACCACCAAAATAACAAGTCATCAAGCATCATCTTGTGATAACAGATCGATTTTAATTCTAGCACCTGAAGCTATACAAGGGTATGCTTTATAATCTTCATGGAACTGTTGTACACATTCAATAAAGTGACAACTGTGCAATACCACTTAGTATCTCAAAATCAGGAACATACTTTTGAATTGTTTAAACACAATCCACAGAATTAAAAACAAAATCAGAAGTCACCCACAGTTATACTAATTGTCAATTAAAAGTTTTACCATTTACTACTTGATATAGCAGTCAATATCTAGTAGGGGATATCGGAAGTGATTTCAGATTCTCATCCTGTTGTACTCTATTGGGAAGGTTTCTTGAGTAGCTATGTGACTGGCCAAAGGTGGGTACAACCAGGACCAGAACAGCATGTAAGGTTCTACCACAGTTTCTGTAGTTTTCACTTTTTTTCCTTTGTCAGCTAAAAGTGAAGTGAGAATTAAATACTTATCTTTACATATACACAAGGTATGCTGTGAAAGCATATTTGCTTACAAACATATAAAAATACTTGTTAACTAGTTTGATAAGAAAATAATGTATAAAAGTATATAGCAAAACATTAATCATCTCTGACCCTGGAAAGATCAATTCCATATTTTATATTACAAACAAAAACAGTTTTAGTTTTTTTGAATCCCTTATCCAGAAATACTTGAAAAGGAAGACAGACAGAAATTATTTATTTTTACTCTCAACATGGCTGTGAAAAGAGTTAAATTAAAAAACCAAAAACACTAAAATGCCTAAGTCCAGAATGAGTCCAAATATTTGGCCACACAGAATATTATCTTTAGGAATAATAGTAAAGGCTTTACACGCAGTTTTTAACCTATAAATACAGTAGGCATTTTGGTATTTTGGCCACTGGAAAACAAAAGGCTATAGCATCAGTAAAGGTCTGAGATGTCTCACTTTTGTGGATTCAATTCAGTGTATTTAAGGTTAACTAAAGTTGACATCAAAATTTTTAGAGATAGGCAAAAATTCACATTTTTTTAAAACTCCCTATGTTTCTATTTAGAGTAACAGTAGGCAATATGATTCCAGAAGTTAAAAGTTATTTCACAACCTATGACTTCAGCTTGGCAAACAGCTTAGGTTCCAAAACTGATCCATCCCTATTAAAAGTAAGCCCTTAAAAAAAGAATGTGTCTGTGTATATAGATATCCATTTTAAAGGAATCAGATAATCTTTGAAGCAGCCTTAGTGTTTCCTTTAAATCTGTCTTGACTGACCATTGGATCAGCTTCATGGAAAGGATTAGCCAGCTTCTTGGTCTAAGGCTACCACGGTGATCATTTATCTAAGGCTAGAAAGGTACCAACATGATGTAAACTGTAAGGAGAGAAGGAGAAGATGAGGGCTTTTCCTGGCAGTTGGTAGCTAAAATTCAAGGGATTCTTAGAAAATGACACAGTGGCAGCCTTTCTTGTCTTTTTCTTTCCGTGTTGGTTCTGGTGAAGGAGGACATTCCTGCTCTTGAAATTTCCTGTAAGATAGAAAAACCTATAGATAATTGACTTTTTGGTAATACATTATTATAAATGCAGGTTATTGTTGGATGAGTCTGGTTTATGTGCATATGCTTTTCAATGTTAAATTTCAGCTAGGGAGTCAAAGCAAATCTTTGGGGGCAGGGAGGTACAAATGCTTCAACATGAGCATAAGCAAAGCTGTCTGAGTTTCATTTATGGGTGAGTATTCAATTAGGTGAGATGCTGAATTCAACAACCTCTAAATTCCCTTCCCAGTTTGAAATTCCATGACTCTAAGGTATCCTTAGGAATGAACATCCATCACTAAAGTACCTGCCCTTATGAGGTATGCCATTCCTATCCTGGTTTTGCCACTTCGTAACTACAAATCTGTATTAAACAAGTAAGTTGACCTCTCTGAGGGGTGTTTTTTTAGGAGGGATAATAAAACCCTACCTTTCACAGTTGCTACGAGGATTAAAGAAGATTTTGTTATGTTCAAATGTCTAACAGCCTCTGGCACAAAAAAGTCTCATGTACCCCCTTCCTCACTCCTGACTGACTGATGGATGTGGATCAATTCTGAGGATCAAAACCAAGGATTAAATATTTCAAAAAAGCAATAAAAATTATTTTTAAAAAGCACTGGTGGGACTTCCTGGTGGCACAATGGTTAAGAATCCGCCCGCCAATGCAGGGGACACGGGTTCAATCCCTGGTCTGGGAAGATTCCACATGCCACGTAGCAACTAAGCCTGTGCGCCACAACTACTGAACCTGTGCTCTAGAGCCCACATGCCGCAACTACCGAGCCCACGTGCCACAACTTCTGAAGCCCACGCACTCTAGGGCCCACATGCCACAACTACTAAAGCCCGTGTGCCTAGAGCCCGTGCTCTGCAACAAGATAAGCCACCGCAATGAGAAGCATGCCCACCACAAGGAAGAGTAGCCCCCGCTCGCCGCAACTAGAGAAAGCCCGCATGCAGCAATGAAGACCCAACATGGCCAAAAAAAAAAAAAGGCATTGGTTTCGGGGTGGGGGTGGGGGGCAGGTAAAATACACATAAAATTTACCATCTTAACCATTTTTAAGTGTACAGTTCAGTGCTTTACGTATATTTACAATGTTGTGCACTACTATCCACCTCCCAAATCTTTTCATCTTGCAAAACTGAAACTCTGTATTCATTAAAAAATAACCGAATTTGCATTTTTAACAAACTACTAAAAAAAAAAAAGCAATCTTCTCTTCCAACCCACTAAGAGAATGCCCTAGTAACGGGCTAAGAAAAAGTACAAGTAGAAGCCCATAGCTCAAAATGTCAATTCACCTTAGACGTACAACTAACAGGAACTAACTCCATATACCTGTCAAACTAACTAGCAGGGAAACCAGCAGAACTAAGAACAGAGGATGAAACAGAGGCCAAGCCACCAAGACCCAAAATAATCTCACAAAACCCCACCTGCTAAAGCAACTCACTCTTTCTCACACACACCAACTCCAGCCAACCTCACTCACCGCCTCCAGCTTCTTGGAACCCAGTAATACTTTCTGAACCACAGAGGCCTCCTAGGCCAGCGAACAGAAAACCTCTATGAAGTCTGGATATCATACTTCATATGCTGTGGGACTGCTGAATCCCTACTGCCTGGCTTCCTCGTGGCCTGGGAGGAGTGGGTAGGAAGCAAAGCTAAGAGCACAGGCTCTGGAATCAGAGACCTGGATTTAAGTCCCAGCTCTGCCATTTAATATGTTCAAATTATCTCACCTCTCTGTATCTGTTTTCTCATCAGAGAGTAGGGGCGTTATTGGGCTGTGGTGGGGATTAAATGTAGTAATGCACGGGAAGCAGTCAGCACAGGATCTGGCAGAGGCTACCTACCACTCAAGTGTTAGCTGCTGTCGTCACTATCTTCACACCACTGCCACCTTTGGAAGGTGCACCAATTCTTTTCAAAATCTCTATGTGTACTCTACTTCAATATAATAAAATTAGGCTTTTTATGTAGGAAGTAACCAGAATTATGTACGTAATTAAAATTTTTAACATACCATGTCAAAAATGATTCCCAGAAAAGAATCACTCCTACATACAATTTCCTCTTTCTTACGAAAAACATTTAATGGCAATTTTTTTTCTTAATTTTTTTAAAAAGCATAATGTGACTACCCATCAAATTCAATAAACTAAAACAAACTTCTGGGATGTGTTTTGCTTACCTTATAACCCGGACAAGTTCATGGAAAGCTTGATCTACATTCATCCTAATCTTTGCTGACGCCTCCATGTATGTTACCTTAAGTTGTCGTGCTAACTGCTGTCCTTCTTCCTGCGTTATCTGAAATTTCAAGAGGTGTGTTTGAGGTACAGTATTAACGATTAGATCTGCTCCATCTACTGCTTGGCCACACACTGCACTGTTAATCCAGCCAGAGACCAAGCTGGTTTGCCTTAAGACGAACCAAAACACTTAATAGCTTAACTCATAGTGCTGAAGCCCACCTCCGCAGAAAAACTCAGAACATGACAGAAGCAAGATGTCAGTCTAGTGATTACTCAAAAAGTATTAAATACAACAGTGATAAATTCTGGGAAGTACAAGGTGCTATGGGAGTGTATAACCCTGCTGAGCAGGTCAGGGAAAGCTTCCCTGAGGAAGTGATATTTAGGTAAAGTGTATGGAGTTGGGTCAGGGTGAAGAAGTATCCCTGACAATCGAAACAGCAGGCATGAGGGCACTCCAAGTTCCAGAAACTGAAAGAAGCCTAGAGTGGCTGGAATACAATAAGCTAAGAGAGAAAATGGCAAGAGATGAGGCTGGAGAGCCGGGCAGGCCTCAAGAAGCCATGGGGTCTTCTTCACGTCTGCATTCCCCAGTACCTGGTACTTGGAAGACTCTCAATAAATATGTGGGAAAAAAATAATGAATAGAACCACAAGCCCTCACAATGCCTTCCTTACATGAAGAAATGAAGGAAGGTAGGCAGGGAAGGGTGGCATTGCTGATGACATATAAATGGTAGGCCAGAGTAAGAAAAGGCTAATTGAATATTAGCCCTATATAGTAGATGCCCTATAAATATTTTAAATGTAGAGGGTTGGAATAGTGATAATTACCTACAACTATTAAACTATATTACATTTATATTTATATAGTGGGCCTGAAAATTCATATTTCTGAAAAAGTGACTCTCACTGCTGTCATTACCACAAAAGTAAACACTTATACAAGGTTAGAAAATTACAGATGGGCAAAAAGGAAAAAAAGAAAATTTAGGAACTTATCATCCATACAGAACCACATTCTTCTCATCTTTTTTCAATGATATACATTTTTCTCTGCAAAACAGAATCGTAACTTTTGTATCTTTATCTTAGAACCTGGAACTATGCTAAACTCACTTATCTAGGTTTGTTTTGTTTTGTTTTTGTAAATTCCATAGGCTTTTCTATATAAGCAATCATGTCATTTGCTAATAAAGACAGTTTTGTTGCTTCCTTTCTGATGTGGATGTTTTTTCATTCATTTTCTGGCCTTACCTCACTGCCTGGAAGCTCCAAGACAGCAGTGGTGAGGCGGTACTCCTGACTTGTTTCTGATCTTAGGGAGAAAGCATTTGGTCTTTCACCATTAAGTAAGCTGTTGGTTGTAGGGTTTTATTACAGATGCCCTTTATCAGGTTAATAAAGTTCCTCACTATTCCATTTATAAAGAATTTTTATCAGGAACCGATGCTGGATTTTGTCAAATTTTTTTCTTCTGCATCTGTTGAGATCATATGATTTTTCCTTTTTAAAGTCTGTTAATATGATAAATTATACTGATTCACTTTCGCCTGTTAAATCAACACGGCATTCCTGGAATTAACTCCACTTGAGTGATAATGCATTGTTCTTTTCATATATTGAATTCTATTTACTAAAATTTTAATTAAAAAATTTTACATCAAAAAAAAATTTTTACATCTATGTTTATGAGAAATATTGAACTGTAGTTTTCTTATATCTTTGTCTGATTTGGTATCAGAGTAATACTGGCTTCATATAATGAGTTGGAAAGAATTCTCTCTTCAATTTTCTGGAATAGTTTCAGCAAAATCAGTTTAGTAAAATTGGCCCAGTGAATCCTTCTGGGCCTGGAGTTTTGAGGAAAGGTTTTTACAATAAATTGGACTTATCTTATACATATAGTACTACTCAGCTTATCTATTTTTTTCTTGAGTTTGTGCCTTTCAAGGAATAGGTCTATTTCATCTAACCTGCTAAATTTATTGGCATAAAGTTGTTTATAGTATTTCCTTATTATCTTTTAAATATCTACTAAGATTTGAAATGATGGTTATCTCTCCCTTTTTGGTTTTTCTTTACTTCTCTCTGTTTTTCCTATTTTCAATTTCATTGGTTTCCATTCTTATCTTTATTATTTTACTTCTGATTACTATGGTTTTAATTTGCTCTTTTCCTTACAGTTCTTAAGGTAGAAGCTAGTCACTGAATTGAAACCTTTTTTCTTTCCTAATACAAATATTTAATGCTATAAATTTCTCTATAGGTACTTCTTTAATAGCACCCCACAAATTTTGATATGCTGTTTTAGTTATCATTCAGCTCATAATACTTTGTAATGTCCTGTGTTTTCTTTGTACTGAGGGTAAATTAAAAGTATCTTAATTTCCTCATATTTGGAGATCTCCTAGATATCTTTGTTATTTCCAATTTAATTCCACTGTGGTCAAAGAACATACACCATCTGACTAGAATCCCCTTAACTGTATTGAGACTTGTTCTATGACCCATTCTCATTTCAAAAGATGTATATTCTGCTGTTGTTCAGTGGAGTTTTTACTAAACGTCAGTTAGGATAAGTTGCCCAACAGTGTTCTTCAAACCATCTATATCCTTACTGATTTTCTTTCTACTTGCTCAATTATTGAGAGAGGTGCTGAAACTTCTGACTATAACTGTTCTTCCCATTTTTGCTTTAAGAATTTTGAAGCTGTTATTCATTACATGAATGTTTAGGATTGTTAAGTTCTCTTGATGAATTAATCTCTTTATCATTGTGAAATGATCCTCTTTATTCCTAGTAATAATATTTGCTCCGAAATCTACTTAGTCTGATATTTATATTGCCACTTCAACTTTTCTTTCATTAGTATTAGCATGGTATACCTTATCCCATCCTTTGTACTTTTCACCTATTTGTATCTTTACATTGAAAGTAGATTTCTTGTAGGGTCTTGCTTTTTATCCAATCTGACAATGTCTGCCTTTTAATTGAGGTGTTCACACTATTTAAGTTTAATGTGATTATTGCTATAGTTGGGTCATCTTGAAATTTGTTTCCTAACCATCCCATTTATTCTTTGTTCTACTTATCAAAAGTTGCCTTCTTTTTGGTTAACTATATTGTTTTTATGATTCCATTTGATCTTCTTTGTTGGCTAATAAACTATGTACCTGTTATTTTTATAATTGCTTTAGAGTTTATAATATACATGTTTCACTCATCACTGTCTAATTCAAATGATATTATGTCAATCCATGTATAGTTTAAGAACCTTATAACAATAGTATGTTTCTCCCTCCTTCTCTTTTTATTACTGTTACCTATTACTTTAGAATACATTGTTATTATTTTTGCTTTAAACATCCAATTATGTTTTCAGGAGATTTAAATAACAATAAAAGTAATTTATATTTACCCACATAAATGGGTAAAGGTGTTCATTTCTTTGTATAGATCCAGATTTCCATTCGGTATGGTTTTCCTTCTTTTTTGCATTTCTTTTAATGTAGGTCTGCTGGTAATAAATTCTTTCACTTTTTGTTTATCTGGGAGAAGTCTTTACTTCACCTTTGTTTTTGTTTTTTTTTGTGGTACGCAGGCCTCTCACTGTTGTGGCCTCTCCCGTTGCGGAGCACAGGCTCCGGACGCACAAGCTCAGCGGCCATGGCTCACGGGCCCAGCCGCTCCACGGCATGTGGGATCTTTCCAGACCGGGGCACGAACCCGTGTCCCCTGCATCGGCAGGCGGACTCTCAACCACTGCGCCACCAGGGAGGCCCTCACCTTTGTTTTTGAAGTAAATTTTCAGATGAGTTTTTTCTCTCAGTACCTGGAAGATGCTGTGCCACTATCTTCTTTGCATCGTCTCCTGTGAGAAACAGTGTGATTGCTGTCATCCTTATCTTTGATCCTCTGTATGCAATGTTTCTCCCCCTCTGGTTACTTTTCAGTTTTTTCTCGTTATCACTGCTTTTAAGCAATTTCATTATAATGTGCCTTGTAGTTTACTTCATATTTCTTGTGCTCAGGGTTTGTTGAGCTTTGTAAGTTTTCATCAAATTTAGAAATTTTTCAGCCGTTACTTCTGCTGTGAATCCCATCCAGTGTATTTTTCATCTCAGACATTGTAGTTTTAATTTCCAGAAGTTTGATTTTGATCTTTTTACATCTTCCATGTCTCTGCTTAACATAGTCAATATTCAGTCTTTTCTCTAGCTTCTTGAACATATGGTATATGGTAATAATAACCATTTTAATTTCTCTGCTCACCAACTCTATCATCTGTGTCATCTCTGGATCTGTTTCTATTCACTGTCTTTTCTCCTTATTATGGGTCATATTTTCCTGCTGCTTTACATGCTGGGTAAGTTTTGAGTGGATGCGTGGCTACTAGATTTTTATCTATTGAGTTCTGGATAATTTGTATTCCTATAAATATTCCTGAGCTTTCTTCTGGGATGCAATTATTCGGAAAGTTTGATCCTTTCTATTGTACAGTACCAGAACAGCATTACATCTAAGGCTGATTTTGCCCCACTACTAGAACAAAACCCTTCTCAATGCACTATTCAATACCCCAGGGATTATCAGGTTTGACACTCTGGCTGATTAGAATATTCCTGGGCCCTGTTTTAGCTCAAGGTATTGTTCCCTCTAATCCTTTCAGGTAGCTTGTTCTCCTAATTTAATTTTATATTCTCAAAATTCAGCACCTTCAATGCAATATCATTAGGCCATTACATTAATGCATATACATCTAACAATTACTTCATAACAGTTTATACTCTGTTGTATTCTGAAAGAGTGGCAGGCAGGTTCTACATAGTATTAGTATACCCAAGTTTATGTAACTTTAAAATCTACCCTGCCTCTCTTCAAAACAGCACAGGTACCATAAGGCCTATGGTTTGAAATATCAATCAATCAAATCAAGCAAGCAATTAACAATAAGTAAGGAAGCCAAGTAGGAAAGTAAATCTTTACAGAGCCACCAATTTAGAAAGGACAATTCTTTTTAAGAAAAGTTGACATAAAATTCCTTGAAGTAAAATTACATCTTGAAGTGAAAGAGATATAAAAGAAGAAAAGTAAAAATAAATTTTTGCGACATGTCAGTCTTAATCAATTATTTACTTTACTAATATAATTTGATTGGGGGAGAGAAATATATATCCTTAAGAATTTTGTTCCTTGTATTTCTGCTCAATTATTCTTTAGAAAGCTACCTTGCCCTATCCCACCTACATAATGCAATTCGGCCAGAGGGAAACAGCAAATGACCTATCTTTATACAATTGAGAAAAATTAATGAATTAATGGTCTAGATGACAAAACAATCCCACGGCTAAGACTGTCTATGTGCTTCATTTATTTATTTTTAAAGCACGGTCTTACATCAGTCTTCCAGGAATCGAGGTCAGCAAAGTTCATACACACATTTCTGGTCAAGAAATCTCTAACCACACATAAAGCTGCTTATGAGCTTACTGGTGTAGCACTTTTAACGAAGATAGCATCACTACCACCAAAGGAAAAAAATATGACAAAAAGAACACCACATGTACCAAAGCCAAAACACTGTGAAGCCAGAAATCAACAAAAGATTGAAAGCTACACAAACAAGGATTTCCCAGAGGTTCCCCAACCCAGAGAATTTTACAAAGATACCAAATCCTAAGCCTGGATATTCTGGTTTAGTAGGTCTGAGTGCTACCAGAAATGTTTTGTTTTAAACAACAAAGGTGAACCTGATGCAAGAAATTCAGATTTACATTTTGGAACCTCCAGTGGGACTCAGTTCTAAGGCACAAATGAATATCTGTGAAAATCCACAATAACATGGGTTTATCTAATACTACCTATTTCTAAATAGAGAAGAGCAAAATGGGAATGATGAGGGCAGCTTTATTAAACAAACTAAGTTTAATAAGAATAGAGTACAACATCTGCAATAGTCACTTAGGGATGTGTTGAGTTAATGAATAACCTAAGTTTACAGAAGCAAAACTTGTTTTGTTTTTCAAAAATATCTATTATGTAGAAAGAGTCAACATATTAATACCACATCTTGATTCACTGATGCCTTGATTCATTCATTCAGCAACTGTATACTGAGTGCATACCTTTGTTCTCTGTGCTAAGGACAAAACATGAACAAAACTAAGTGGTCAAAACTGAGAAGCCATCATGGCGCTTACAAATCTTTTCTTTTTTTTTTTTTTTTACATCTTTATTGGAGTATAATTGCTTTACAATGGAGTGTTAGTTTCTGCTTTGTAACAAAGTGAATCAGTTGCAGACAAGGCACAAACAGGTAAGGCCAGAGAAGACCCTTACTCTATTGTTGGGGGGAGGGGCTTCTTTTTCCTGGGAGGCTGCAGGGCACATTGTGGTACTGACAGATAAGAGGAGTGGGGATTAATACACTTAAGTAATCTATTGTTATAAGTGTAATGGGCTCCTTTCTCGAATTAATGGTGGCCAGTAGAAATTAAGTACCTAACAAGGGGGACAAGAAAGGGAGAAACTGAGGCAAGCCAGGAGAGGTAAAAGGGGGAAAAGCAAAAACAAATTTTTTAAAAAAGGCAAAAAACCATTGACTTCTAGACGAGGCTGAGTCAAGGACAAGGAACTTGAAATCAGAGCTATCATGAAGTCCACAGTCCAAGCCCACACACAGCTGCTGTGTGAAATTTCAGAATCAATATGTTGTCATATTTACCTACGTTTACATTTTAGCAAGGGCAAGTAAATCATTTACCCATATTTTCTTCCTATACCTCTGACAGAATAAACAAAATGATCAATGTATCTCTAAGGGCCCAGGTATGTGGTAACACTGCCATTCAAATTCTACAGATCTCTCTTTATTTCGGTGACCTTGTTTTTTCTACTGCTCTGTCATAAGTGCCTAGAAAGTGTTCTATAAAAAAACTGGATGAATAGGTGGGTGGAAGAAGCAAGTCCACATAGATACAGAAGTCAAAAGGAAATAGGCAGTCTCTTCTGGCTGATCTCCCGTCCCTGATGTGTTCAGAATCTCAGGAGCAGTAGTAGGAATGCCCAGGGTTCAGAATCTCAGGAGCAGTAGTAGGAATGCCCAGCAGTAGTAGGAATGCCCAAATTCTAAGAACATGGGGAACTGGCATTTGCTATGTAAGAGAAAACGGGCTAGAAGCTAGAGAAAGTCCAAAGGGTAGAGCCTAAGACAAAGGCAGAAAAGAACAAGCTGATCAGCAACTAAGAGCAAGCCAGACTGGTCACTGACCTAAAGAGATGACCAAAAAGTCAGCATTTCCAAACAAGTAGAAGAAGTTATTATGAGGTGCCTGTGGCCTGTCCAGGATCAGTTGGTAGAGCAAGTAAGGGTGCCAAGGCATTACAGAACATCATCTTTAATTCTGAAGAGACTTCTAAAAGGTAAAAACCTTTAGTACAGCATCTCAATTTCAACTGCACCGAATATGGCCCTCAAGGCTTGGAGGGGTAAGGCATGTTTGTCTTTGTACATCCAGGACACAGAATGTACACAGAAGAGAGTGTGCCTGAGCCCTAAGACACCTGAGAAAGACAAGGAAGTACCAACAAAAGGAGAGGGGAGGGGGGAGGATGCATAGGGAATGGAGTTCCAGAGCTAAGTAAACAAAGTGTTTCCAAAAGGAAAGTGTAGGCAACTGTGTCAAATGTTACATCTGTGCAAGTGGTGACCTTGACCAGGTGCTATGCCTGCAGTCAGTGCAAACAAGAAAAAGAAAGGAAAGGAAGTAGAGTGTAGATAACGCTTCTAAGGAGTTCTGCTTACTAGGAGGAGCAGCAAAAAAGGTTCTCAGGGAGGAATGTGAGATTAGCTTTTGCCGTGGTTATTACTTTTTGTTTTAAAGGTGAGAGCATTGTAGCATGTCGCAAGCTGATGGGAATAATCATGCAGGAGAGAAATGGAACACCTGGATGGAACAATTGCTGGGGTGATGCCCACGAGGAGCAATGGATGGGCTTCAGTGCCTATCAGAGAGGCTGGTCAGGGAGGTGAAGTTTATCCATGCAAGTGGGAAGAAGCAGAATTAATGGGACATACGTGCCCTTAGGTTACTGCATGTGGAAGTGGGAACATGTAAAAATATCTCAGTGAACTAGGAAAATACCACTCATCATCAATCTGCTGAGGATGAGGAAGGGGAAGAAAGTGTTATTAATTTAAAAATAGAAAGTAAGTAATAATCATCCAAACAAGTGGGAAATGAATAGACTAGAGAAATGTAGTAGGATTTCCAGTCAGCACTAAAGGCTCTCACATAAGAGTAATGATGATGACCTTTACGCCTGAGTGCAGGGTGAAGGAACCTAGAAAAGAGAAGACAAAGCATGGGAGGAATAAAATGTTTCTTTGTGCCTATCCTTCAGAGAGGAGAATCTATAGGAAGGAGCAGAAAAGTAAGCAGTCAGTTTTCAGCCATTTGCTTTTCTCCCTTGGATATATATACATTTCAACTTTTCAGCATATACATAGTACTTAATGTCTATGTATATGTTTTAAAGCAGAGAAATTAAGAACTTACCCCAAGCTAATTGCCTATCTTTAAGGTGATGGAAATATTACACTTATCATCCCCTATATTGCTTCTTTTACCACCTTGTTCTTACTTTACTCTGAAATCTATTACTTTTATAAAAAGAAAAAACTTAGAAGAAAAATTTATAAATCTATGGTAAAAACAAAGCCAAAGTGCCACAATATGTTAATATCTGCAGACAGATGGAAACCACACTCCAAATACTGGCAATCTTCAATATATAAATGACTTAAAAGTAACTCATACAGACCCCTTGCCCCCAAGCTAATCATAGCAAGGCTTGTTTAGTTCTGATGGACATACTCCCTTTCCTCTGTTCTCCCTAATCTTGCCTAAACTATAGAAGGCTCCCACCTCACCCCAGGCCTACCACTTATTCCTTTACTGGAGTTACCACCGTAAAAAAGTTTGAAAAAAATCACAGCAGGAAACATATCTATCTAGCATTAGATAGGGCAAGAACTGCTTGCTCCCTGCAGAGTTACTTTGCCATTATTCCCCAGATCCAACGACATCTAAAAGTGTTTCTAGTACTAGAAAGGACTGAGAAGAGCAGTAAAAAGGTTCTACTGGGCAATATTTAATAAACATAATTAGATTCAGAAACACTGAAGGAAATGGTCCCCCAAAAATAAAATATAAATGAGAAAAAAAAATGGGACTGTCTACTCCAGGTCTTAAGATGTGAGCAATGTCATATCCTAAATTACTTCCAACAGCTTATACTGGTTTGAAATGAAGACTGAATGTTTTCACCTTAAGTTTATAATAATTCAGATTTGAAAGAGGTCTGACAGTAAAATTCATTCTACAACAGGTAAACATTTCTAAACCTTAGCATTAGAACAATATCATTCTCTTAAGTTCATGCTTTAAACTTGGTATACCTTCAACAAAATTTACAAATAGAGCACACAAATCAAAGATTATATTTTAAATAATAGTTAACTACAAAATGGAAGGCTATCCTCAATGCTGTTTATCAACCAATTTTTCCTGATGTTTGCACTTTCAATCAAAATCTGTTAACACAAAAATCTGTTAACACAAGGTTATATAGAAACAAGAGAACTTAAATACTGGCAAAAATTAAGTATTTAAACAATTGTATTCCAGATGTGGGATAGAGACTAAAGACCTAAAAGAAATGAAGACACCAAAAGAACCCCCAAATAATGCAGAGCCTCCATTAATTTATATCTGAACTTGCTCCCCTCCCTCACAGAAAGAGGAGGCCAATATTTACCCAAAATTTTTTAAATTGTATGTGAAATAAGTGGGTAAAGAACAAGTGAGTATAAACAAGCCTGCAACTAAATACTAAAAATATTATTTTCCTGCAGGTTACTGGTGTTAGAGCTGCCCATGTGAAGAATTAACGGAAAATTCAGTCATTAATGGGACTTAGGAAAAACCCAAATACTGTAATTTAAATCAAAGTCATTCTCTAAATGAGGTAATTTAGCATTAATACTGAATTACAGGTAAGTTTAGGAGTATCTAACTAAATTAGAGCTGTGGGTGTTAACTAAGAAATTACAACATGTGAATGGAGCTGGTGCAAATACTTGCTGGCTTATAGAGTCCACTGAAGTTCTGTATACTATGTAAAAATGGAACGCCCCCAGATCTACTTCCTTTTTATCTGTCACCTATCATAGGACCTCTATGAAATCCAGTGTGCCACACTCAGCACAGTGTTTTTGATCACGGCACTTTCTCATTAAACATATCTGTTCACTCACATGATTACAAATAATTGGCTTCCCAATAGCAAAATTCCTTCTCACCTGTCTCTGATGATCCAGATCTGCTTTATTACCAATTAAAATCATTGGAAACTCATCACGATCCTTTACTCTGAGAATCTGTCTTTGAAACTTATAGATTTCTTCAAAACTAAAAACACAAAAACAAATTAATCAATTTGGTCAACTATCAGAATTCAGAGTCCCATGCTCCATTTACTACTTTATTACTTTTCCTTTTTCTATAAAAATAAGAATGCAAATTCAATGAAACAGTGATCTAGACATGAACAGGAGACCTACAATTGAATATTGATACAAACCTGCCTCTATCTGTGACTGAAAAGACCAACAAGAAACCCTCGCCAGTTCTCATATACTGTTCTCTCATAGCTCCAAACTCCTCTTGTCCCGCTGTATCCAGAACTAAAGAAAAAACAAGAAATGTAATTATGTTCGTGTTTTCATCTTACAAAAATGGCTTCCTCACAAGGGCAGGCCCAGTTAAACTGGGTCCTCTGGAGCACACCATACTTAGTATAATTTAAAAAATGGCATTCTCCTTTTAGTACTTTATTCAATGCTAAAGACAAATATATTCTAATGGCAGACAGTTTCAGAGTTATCTTCATCAGTGCAGGTTGATTTTGTACTTAGACTATATTAGCATAGCAATTACAAGGTTAAGAATATCAAGTACACCTAGGCAGACAGTCAGATAACCTCTGAAGTCTCTTGGATGTTTACCTCCTCCATGAAAAGAACTGGAAAAGATACCTGTAAATTCAAGAAAGAAATGCTGGTCCACCCTACCCCCCAAATACCATACTGAATGTACAGGTGCTAATGTATTTCTTGATCTCTGTGAATAAAAGAATCATACAAGTTAAAAGAAAAGGGCTTTCTTTTGTGGAGAGGTGGAAAGTTTAGCCAAGCACAAAACACTATTTGCTAAGGCCTCTGTGCTATAAACTCTAAGCAAGTTAGCAAATGTTGAAGCTTTTCTATATTTACTTCACCCATTTCAGCCTTCATCAAAAGGTAGGAAGAGCCGAAACCTCATGTTTTTTCCAAATGTCCCAACAAACACAACTTCAGCAAGTTACAGTGACATGACCAATTTCACCAGAACAAGCTCAATCCAATTATTTTACATAACATTTACGGAGGAATATTTAAATTGCCTAATATGCAGATTCATCAATCAAAACTAATGAAAGAGATGGGCTTATATTCAAGATCATCTAACATTTCGATTGTAGTATTTAACCTAGCAAAACATCAAAGCTTACTTTTAAAAATATGATACGTGAACCATCAAATAAAGGAAGATTACTTACTATCTAGCCGGGCTGCCCGGTCATCTATCACGCACTGCTTTGTGTAGGAATCCTCAATGGTTGGATCATAATCCGTTACAAAATAGGACTGTAAGAAAAAGAACCTTATTTTAAAATTTATGTTTACCTGCCCAAGTACCAATGTAACTTTATCCAGAATTAATCAAAATAATTTCATTGTATTAAGGTTTATCCTACTATGTCAATTCCCCATTAAATGAAGTCTATTCCGAGCAGGTTTCAAGTAGAGAAAGGGTACTAAATATCTCTGAATTTTCATACCTGAAATATGCAAGAAGACTGTAAAAGATCTACTGCAGTAGATCTTTTTTTTTTTCATAATAACTTATATACACCTAAGACTCTAGATCTCTAATTCCAGAAAAACTAGAAAAACACAGTAAGCTATAATTCAGGTCTATCTGCAACCCGATGGCAGGCATCAGTCCTTAGAACAAAGTAGTTTGAAACAAACAGGATAACACAAAGTCTGCCTGATTCAATGCCTCATCTTCTTTTCTCCACTTTTCACACACCTTGTCTTAGAGCTCCCTTTCAGCTGCCTTGTGTATTATCCTAAGGAAATGATTTCACAATTTTTTTCATCTTTGTGGATCTCAAACTTATTCTTTCACTAATATTTTTGTTAGTTTTTCATCTTAACTTCTATTTCTTCTTCTGTTAGCAAAGCCACCCCACTGTTATCTTATGATATCATCACCAGAAGGAGGGCAGTTAAGGTAGCAGAGTAAGAAGGGAAGAGTCTTAGCGAACCACTTAATGTTTGTATATTACATTTCACAATCTTTTTTTAAAGGTTTTAAAAAGACAACTTATTTCCCCCTTCATACAAAAGGGCACTAACTAGGACACTGACATCAGTTCTGAGTATCTCCTTCTCTCTCTCTCTCTCTCTCTCTGTTATGCCACTAGGCTCATTACAAAATCTGAGGGATGACTTGGAAGAAGGCAGCTTGATGCTAGGAACACGCACCAAAGGTGTTCAGTCACTCTTCAGGCAAGGGCTCCTGGAAGCCGGACCTGCTGGCTCCAGGAATACATCATTCTTAAGTGACAACCTCTGCATGGTGAGCTGTACAAACACCAGAAAGCTACTCAGAAGTAGGCACTCTGAACAGGACAGCAAAGAAACACCAAGGACAGCAGAATAAGTAAGAGACACTTACTTACACAGGGTTTGGACGGGGGGAGGGAGACTGATCTGCTCCCTACCATGACTCTACATATTTATTTTATTTGTGAATGACACTTTCTATTTTTTATTTATATTTTTGGATTAACTTCAATTACAGAATTCGGTATCCATAATCCTATTTCCCTTTTGATGGCTTCATTTAAATGCATGATTTATTAAACAACGTCTATTAAAAACAGAAACATTTACCAACAGGAGCAGCTTCGAGTAGAAAGCCATCTCCATCACCACCCCAGCCCCAGTTAAAAATACACAGATATCAAAACAATACTGAACTGACTTTCCGGCACCCACACCTCTTCAAAAAGTAAATACAACTGGCAATAACAATATTCTTTGTATCCACTACTCTAAACAACACAAAACAGCAGTCTTTCACCAAGCAAGCTGGATAAAGCATGCTATTTATATCTTAAGATTAGTTTCCTGCAACATGTTTCTCCATAGTAATCTGACACTTCTTGCCATGCTTTCATCTTGTAAAACCTAAGTTTCATTGACTACTCCCAAGTTATGCCTAAACATGCCAAAATGTCCCTCCCATTGTGCCTGAAAACACAACGGACAAATATTAAATATATATTTTCAAATGTCCAAGTCACGTATAATAGCTAGAACTCTTGCAATGTGATGGGTTTTTTTGCATTGTGATACCAAATTTAAAAAAATAACACGTACAGAGGATGGTTGGTTTGAGCAACTTTGAGGGCAGTTAAAATAAACTGTTTTTCCTTTCTGTGACTGTGGAAGTTTCATATTTTCTTTGGATGTCTTAGCTCCTGAAATACAATCTTAATGTTATAAGAATTTTGCCACTTCACTACCACTGGCATGCATTTATTCCACTCATTAATTTTTAAGACAAATTAATTGTTGGAATTTCTGGATATTTAGGTCTACATTTCATCTTTGTTGTGTCCTATTTTCAAAATTTATAGAGGCCTTGCTACATACAGATTTTAAAGAGCCACCCTCAGAGCATCACCCTCCCTCATGAAGATCCATCTTAAGGAACATTACTCTCTGAGGCCTGACTGTCACAGAATCAAAGATCCCTTTCCCTCTCAAAATTCTAATAAGCCACAGGTTATAATGTGCCTAAAAACAGCAATCATCGTGTGCAGGTAAGAAAGATAATCATTACCTCCTACCACAAAGACATAACATTTTTGTTACTTAAACCTGGGCCCCAGACATTTGAGGCAGCGGATCACCAACAAGAAATCAGTCTCTGACGATGGGCAGTCCTGGATTTAATTCTAACTCTGCTACCTTCTAGCTGTAGAACCTAAGGCAAGTTACTTTACCTCTTTAACCTTCAGCATCTGTAAAACAGGATAGTAACAAAACCCCATGGAACAGATAAAATGAAGTAATGAATATAAAGCACCAAGACATGCTGATGATTAATAAATGTTAGTCAGTGCATTGTTTTGGTCATGTAATTAAATGGTATGAACTAACATTTTTATTCAAGTAAAAAGATGTGCTAATACCATGAACAGCTGTTATAATTCCAACCCTAGTTATACCACAGACCAAACTTGGTATCCAAAATGTTGTGTATCAAGATAAAGCTCCCCATCTGGAGTTCTGGAAATATTTTTGGGGTTTGAGCAGTAATTACACAAGTATATACATATGTAAAAACCTCATCAAGCAGTACATTTAAGATGTGTGCACCTTTTTGTACATATACAAATTATACCTCTATAAAATGCATAAATGGTTCCCCACTGCTTATAGGATCCAGCCCTTTTTTTTTTTTTTTGCGGTACGCGGGCCTCTCACTGTGGTGGCCTCTCCCGTTGCGGAGCACAAGCTCCGGACCCGCAGGCTCAGCGGCCATGGCTCATGGGCCCAGCCGCTCCGCGGCATGTGGGATCTTCCCGGACCGGGACACGAACCCGCGTCCCCTGCATTGGCAGGCGGACTCTCAACCACTGCGCCACCAGGGAAGCCCCAGCTCTTTCTTTACACAGTTCACAAAGCCCTCCAGTTTGATGTGTGTCGTTCACCATTCAAAGTGTTATTTTTCACTACCTGAAACCCTTCTGCTGATTGCTCTTGCTCTTGGTTTCATTCATTTGTTCAACAATTATTTATGGGGCATCACAGGGACAAGGTCCTTACTTTCACAGAACCCACTGCTTTTTACACATATAGCAATTGTGCTGTGACTGGGGGCAAGGGGAATGGGGAGTATTAATTGCATTGGCCAAAGAACAGAAACAGCACGAAATGCGAGTAACATGCTTGTTCGGAAGGCAACAAAATTTAAGCAGTTAATACTGCAGTCACATATAGGAACTATGTGTATAATTCACTTATGAACACAGAGCCCCAGCAATGTGCCTGAAAACAGCCTCTCTCCTGAAACTGAAAATAGTTACCAACCACAGCCCAGAAAGGATATTTTGTAGCAGAAAGCAAGAAAAACAAAACAAAACACAGCACTGCATTGTGGAAGACAGTAGAGGCTCAGGCAAGGGTAGGAAAGCATAGTGGACTAGAGTTCAGCCCACTGAAAGGGGGAATGAGGGTAGGGGGTGGAGAAAGTAATGTGCTTTCTTGAAAACACAGGAAAGGATGCATGGAGAAGAATCTCAGCCAGAAAGAAATGGAATGCCTCCTTTCAATGAGCGGGATGCCTTCCAGGTAGTAAGAAGGGCAAATGTGGACCTAAGTCTCTTTAAGGTTGTTAGGATTTATTGGAGAAAAGTTTAAGATTAGGGAAGTTTCCCATTCAGACAGGGAGACTTTTCCCTGATAAACTCTGGTCTGAGTAGGGTTGTCCAAAGCTCTCAGTAACAGAATAGTGATAGCTGGGAATGTTATTCCTGCATATATGCCACTAGGTTGCACAACAGGAGCTCCGCTTGGCTTAAGAGAATTGCCACTTCGTTCTCTTCCCATTCAAAGAAGTTGCCTTAAGGAAGCTAAGGAGGAGCCCAGGGAGGAGCTGAGGCAACTTCTGCATTTAGTGGGCAGGAGTGACAAGTCACTCTCTCCAGACACCGAGCTGCTGGTGAAAGTGTAGTTCCCAAGCACTGCCACAGAGCGGTGCGTGGTCTACACTTTGGGATGGGTAATTTACTGGAGATTCTGGGAAACTCAGTAAATCCAGCTCACTGGTTAAAGTCCACCACCCTTGCATATAAAAAGGACAGGAGATTAGACCTAAGGTGGCACTGGGGAGCTGTAAACAAATGACAGGGCATTTCTGAGCATAGCACGATTCTTAGGAGTCCTCTAAACACATAGGGTGCAAAAAGAAGAGGGGAAAGGGAGAGAGCAGAGGAAGGAAACTGGTTAAACAGTATGGGAAAACCTTGACAACTACTGAATCTGGGTAATGTGTATACGAGTGTATATTATACTATTCTCTCTACTTCTGCATATATTATTTAAAAGAATTTAAATCTGGTGGTAGCACATTAAATACTACAGGAAGGGTCAAATCAAGGGAAGAATATACTGGATCCTTTTTAGTCCTGAGCTTTCTCCTCACTCTACTCAAGACCAACTAACTCACCTAGAAACTTGAATTTTTTTTCTTGGCCAGACTATTTTGCAGCTCTCTTTATGCTTTATCTTTTCACTTTTATTGTCCATGCTTCCCCCAACCCGACTAGACTATAAGATCCATGAGGACAGAGATTTCTGTCAGAGGTAGAGTGACTTGCCTAATGTTTAAAGAGCAAATCACCGGCAGATCCAGCGCTAAAAGCAAAGTTTCCAGGCTTTTGGCCAATGTTCCTTCTGCTCTACTCACCCTGACTCTCGGAGTTAAAGCACACTCACACGCATCCTCCATTCCTGCTTCCATTGCTCCCATTTTAAAAAATGAAATATTCTCAATCACAATAACAGGAGTCATCATTTATAGAGCATTTGTTATGGGACAAACAGTTTATAACTGATACATATAAAATTTTCCCAATTAATTTTCACAATGGTCCTTTAGATATATATTTCCTCTTAACAGATTTTTTTTTTTTAAATGAGGCACAGAATTATGTTACCTCTTCCAGGTCACACAGCTAATAAGGAGGAGAACTACAATTTAAGTTCAGATCTTATCCTCATGAATGTTTCAGAATTCCTGCTATTTAATATAATTCATAAAATTTCAAATCTTTCATTCCTTTATTGGCCTATAAATAAGGAGTAAAAGTACCATGAAAAATAAGAAACAAGGAAAACCAAGACTAACAACTTCATGTTCCTTTCTTACCTTCCTTGAGATCCTGCTCACCTCTCCCTTTTCCCCCCAGCGACACACAGAACCCAGGTCATGAAACATTCTAGACACAAAATTCTGTGGTTCTCTGGCTCCCCTCCACTTTAAGTCAGTATTTTCCTATTATTACTTCTAGCCACAAAACCTGTATTGTTTTTTAAATTATGATAAAATAAACCCAAACAGGAGGTTTTAGGAGGGCTTGCTTTCTATTAATACATGCATTTATAAAGTCTTCACCAGAAGCAGCAGGATGAGAAGAAAACGGATGGGCTACGGAGTTTGAGAGAACTGAAATTCAAACACAGATGCCATTCTACTTCCTCTTAGTTTGATTAACATCTCTAAAGCCCATTTTCTCAACAGAAAAGAGTGAGAACAGGGCTAATTTAAGGAGGGCATGTTCCAGTGCCCACTTCAGATGTGGCACTGAAGGATAAGGGAAAAGGAAAGTCAGAAGGCAGAAAGTGGGCACAAGGAAGGGGGACGGTGAAGGGTTAGGGCTGCTCACAGAGCTGCCCCGAGGGACTGAACAGCTCAGATCACCAGTGATGCTGTGTGCGCCACTCCTCTTCCTGCTTATCCCGGCCCATCCCACCACTGGATCTTGGCGTGCAGCCGCCAGGGAGGCAGCAGAGTGAAGTGGGAAGAGCCTGAGGTGTGAGTCACCGACCAGGATACAACTCTACACCTTTACCAGATGTGGGAAACTGGAGCACCTCATTTAACCTGCCTGAACCTCAGTTTCCTTGTCTGTAAGATGGAAATAATACTAACCTTGCCGGATTGTTGTAAAAAGTAAAAATAATGTATGTGGAGTATTTTTACAGCACAGCCTATGATACACAGTAAGCCTTAAGTTATAGCTAATGAAGCCCAAACCACATCTTACTTTCTTTGCAAGGCCTCCAGTACTCCAACCAGAAAATGATCTCGGTATGCTCTAAATTCCTCTTACCCTTGTTTAGCAGAAACCAGCACGTGAGTGAAATGGGGGAGAGCCAAGTGGAGCACTGTGGGTCTGGTAGGCATGGCTCACTCTCAGCAAGCTGTTTGAGCCATGCCTGCCGTCAGTAACTCAGGCTGTTCCCTCCACTGCAGACCAGTGGGTAGTGTAGGGTCACAGTTTACTGGTGAGTGGAAATGAGCGGGAGGGACAAGAATCCATATTGATTAGAAGAGGAGAGGTCCAGCACTGGGAAACCGGACATAAAGGAAATCAGAGTAGTTAAGCACTGGCTAAACCCAGGGTATACCTTCCTTTATTCTTCACCAGGTTAGACTCAATTTTTTTTTTTTTTTTTTTTTGCAGTACACGGGCCTCTCACTGTTGTGGCCTCTTCCGTTGCGGAGCACAGGCTCCGGACGCGCAGGCTCAGCGGCCATGGCTCACGGGCCTAGCCGCTCCGCGGCATGTGGGATCTTCCCGGACGGGGGCACGAACCCGCGTCCCCTGCCTCGGCAGGCGGACTCTCAACCACTGTGCCACCAGGGAAGCCCTAGACTCAATTTTTGTTTTTGCAAAAATTTATTCATTTCTCAACAACTCTATTTTATCTTTTTTAATTGAAGTGTAGTTGATTTATAATATTCTGTTAGTTTCAGGTGTACAGTAAAGTGATTCAGTTATATACATATATTTTTCAGATTATTTCCCATTATAGGTTATTACAAGATATTGAATATTGTTCCCTGTTTTATACAGTAAATCCTCGTTGCTTACCTATTTTATGTATAGTAGTTTGTTAATTACATACTCTGAGTTTATCCGCCCCCCACCTTTGGTAACCATAAGTTTGTTTTCTACATCTTTGAGTCTGTTTCTGTTTTGTATATAGATTCATTTGTATTGTTTTTTAGATTTTACATAAAAGTGATATCATATTAAAAAATAAATAAATAAAATAAATTCCTCTAGGGGTGGGATAGGGAGGGTGGGAGGGAGGGAGACGCAAGCGGGAAGAGATATGGGAATATATGTATATATATAACTGATTCATTTTGTTGTGAAGCTGAAACTAACATACCATTGTAAAGCAATTATACTCCAATAAAGATGTTAAAAAAAAAAATTAAAAAAAAATAAATTCCTCTTACCCTTAAGGTGATGATAGTCTGGATTTTCCCAACTTCAAATATTCTACCTTATCATTAAAAGTTGTGACTTTGGAAAATACATATATCAAGCTTTATGTATACCATGTAATTGGTACTTAACAATTTCCTTTTACAATTGCTCATCTTTTCATGTATGTGCATATATGAAGGTATAAATGAAACACTGAGCTAATAAACTCAACAGGTTATACACATAAAACATTCCTTCAAAGCCCTTCTGTGCGCAAGTTCTTCCTTGCACCTGAATGAAATCTAAGGCAAATCTCCTAATTTTTTCCAATCATTCTTCAATTATAAATAGTTGTTCAATTACTTTTAACCCCAAGAACATTGTGATTTTAATAATTAAGATGTCTATACAGATGGCCAGTAGGCACATGAAAAGATGCTCAACGTCACTAATTATTAGAGAAATGCAAATCAAATCCACAATGAGGTACCACCTCACACAGGTCAGAATGGCCATCATTAAAAAGTCTATGAATAACAAATGCAAATAAACATAGAAACAAACCTAAATGTCCATCAACAGATGAATGGATAAAAAAGATGTGGTACATATATACAAAGGAATACTAGTCAGCCATAAAAAAAGAATGAAATAATGCCATTTGCAGCAACATGGATGCAACTAGAGATTATCATACTAAGTGAAGTAAGAAAGAGAAAGACAAATACCATATGATATCAATTATATGTGTAAGCTAAAATATGGTACAAAGGAACCTATCTACAAATCAGAAACAGACTTGTAGACACAGGGATCAGACTTGTGGTTGCCAAGGGGGAGGGGGAGGGGGGTAAAGAGAGGGATGGACTGGGAGTTTGGGGTTGGTAGATGCAAACTATTACATTTAGAATGGATAAACAACAAGGTTCTAATGTATAGCACAGGGAACTATATTCAATATCCTGTGATAAGCCATAATGGAAAAGAATATAAAAAAAGAACGTATGTATGTGTATAACTGAGTCACTTTGCTGTACAGCAGAGATTGGCACAGCATTGTAAATCAACTATACTTCAATTTTTAAAAACTGAAAAACAAGAAAAAACATAATAATTAAGATTTCTAGTACAGCGTCTTAATTGCATTAGTCAATACTCATCTAAATTAGTTTCTTTCTCCCCTTTCTACACAGCTGAGACGTCTGCGATAGGACAGGGGTGGGGGGATAGTTAAGACCAGTCATCTTCTCAGTTTCCCCATCTTATTATGCATCTTTTCTACCCTCAGCAAGGCTGCCTCTGCTCTGGCTCCTTAAGGGCTGGAGCTGAAGGAATGGGGAGAAGTAAGGGTGGTTGAAAAGACCACGCCAATGAAATCCGATGTCCATGCTAACTTTCTCATGAGGGCCTACAGGCTTCCTGGAAGAGTACACCAGTGAGACCCTCCACGTGCAATTCCCAGGACATGAGTGAGTCCTGGCCATTTACACTTCCAACTCTCAATCCTTGGGGTTCCCATGGGCACCTCCTGATTCACAGCCTCTTCTAGGTAACCATGCACAGTGTCTCTTTTTAGAAGGCTTTTTAAGCTGGTTCCATCCAGAAACTCAGGGAAACCTACTGTCTTTCAAAGTGCATATTGCTAACTAAAGAGCCCTCTTCCTTTCTCTCTGCTATCAATCCACAGATTCACATACTAATCCTTATGCTCTCCAAACACCTGGGGATACATGTCAAGTTCTTAGAATGATTCTATTAGAGCTTCCCCCATCATTAGGCTTCAATGAAGGGGGCTTAAGAGAAGCATCCTCTCCTCTCTGCGGAGTGTGGAGGCGGGAAAGGATAAAGAACACACAGCCTACTGACAGCTCTCTCCAAAAACATCCTTGTCTCAGAACCCTTAACTCTCCACACTTTCACTTCCTGGAGATAAAGTATGGGCTAAATGTGCAATAGCAACTTAAGGCCACCTTCTATGCAAGTCCTTGAAATATGAGAGTCACTTGGCAACTACTGCTTTATTCCCAGCCTTTGGGGCTTCAAGAGAAACTAAAATAGGTTAGAGTTCCAGTTAAAATCCTGTTATATATGTCCAACTAGATTTGATGAATCCAAGGTCTACCTCACGCCTTTCAGAATTTCTTTGGCATTAAGCAAGGTACTCTGCACAAACATACTTGGAGCCTCAAAATATTTTCTGTTGGAAAACCCAGTAATTAGGAAGATCATAATGAGGAGTTAGGAATTAATTTCCCAGAGCACTATAAGGACCTGGGTAGCTATCAGTAGCCTCTGTTTGCTAAAACAGGAGCAGTGCAAATTCCTCTGGTAACACTAGAGAAGACTACAGCAACTTCAGGCAGCTGTGAGCCAGAGTCGGGCGCTTCCTGGTGTCACTTTTTAACAGCAGCTGTCAAGTCACAGAGAACCTTTGTTCCCTGCAACACCCTCCCTTACTTTCCTGTCAAATGTTTCCAAAATGCTTGATATTCCTTCACTCAAGTACATATTTTTTTCCTGATTGAAATGAGTATTTCATTTAATCTAACATGTATAATTACAGAGATCTCCATAATTTATCCTCCAGAACTCAAATGCAGAATAATAAAAGCTACCCTAAACCCTGTAATCTTTTAGCTTCTTTTTAACAAAACTTAGGCCTTCAATGTTGCTGTCTCAGACTGTCTAAAGCCACCATGTGCCTTTCATGTGACTTCTGTGCAATCTCAGCGATAATATACATACCTCAAGCAAAGTAACTGCTTGCAAATCAATGGGTCCAGTATGCACTAAGAAAAGTACAGTAGGAAGTCAACTTACAAACTGGTTCTATTACAAAAGTTTGTTTCTAAAGTCAGTTATTTGGTGCTCATTTTCCCAGGGAAAAACTGTTCTAATCTGTGTTTAGGTCCATAGGCCAGACCACAAAAACTAACGCTGAAATTTGGTCCTGAGCCAGTATTAACCCTGAGTCTAACCTCTGAAGCAGAGTCGTCCGGCCCAAGAAGAAATGGGAAGAGTTTTGGTTCCTTTCCCAGAGTACAGAGCCAGCTGAAGCCACACTTATATGGAGGAAAAGCTTGTCTTGGGGCACCCCTTGTACACCCAGACTCCTCATTCTGCCCCAACTCCCCACTACTACACTCTTACCCTAGCTAAATTTAGCCTCCTCCTGAACACATTCTAGGCACGAAACCACTTACCTCTCTCCCCACTGTTCCTTCTACTCTCAAAGTAAAACTAGCAATTCCCTCAGGAAAGCTAGCTCTCACCCAGAGGCGCTAGATAGACAATTATCAGTCCAAATTAGAGCACACTGCAGTATGAGACAGCTCACCCCAACCCTGCTAATGCTTGCTCTTTTTCAAAAGCAAAATTCTAAACCAAAATGAATCTTCAGTAACATTTTTACCTCCGGTTCAAAAAGAAAAAGAAAAGCTTCAGACTCTGTGAAGGGAAAATTATTCCGGGGGGTAAATCGCCATTTCATGATGCCAGCTCCCTGTATTCTTCACAGCTTTCATCCTTCCAAACCCACAGGCTTTAAAAGGGGAGAAGAAAAGAGAAAGGTTGTCCTCCTTCCACTTGCCCTGCCCTCCACCACCCTACAACTTGTAAAGCTAACCTATGGGGTAGACAAGATCATCCAACATTTTCCATTCACAATGCCAGTGAGTGATTTTGAAAACTGTCAGCAAGAGGAAAAGGGCTACCACAGCTACAGGCACGATTCATATATATAAACCATTTGCATGTAAGTCAAGCTTGACTCAGGAGCTACCTGACGTAACTGGACAGTCATCCTTTAGTGTTGGCATCATATTTACAAACCATTGAGCAACAATAAGCCAGTGGCCTCTATCATGTAGCATGATAACGTTTATTTCACTTCCTTGAACTTAATAGTTGTTTGCTCTCATCCTCCAATTACTGTAGTCTTATACAGATAACATATAAAGCCTACAGGAAGTTTTAAGGATAAGAATTAACAATTTTTTAAAAGCACAACGATAACTGGCACAGAAAGAGTAACAGATAAACAAAGAGGGCCATATAAGCCTGTGTATCATATGTACCTCACACCAACCCCATGGGAAATCTGAGTAAATCTCAGACATTCCCTTTTTCACACCAAGGCACAAGTCTTGTGTCTTTCAGTTCTTGCCTTGACTGAACCTTGCACTCCTAGGGAGTTTCCACACCCACCCCATCTTTTTCATCCCCATAGCTATTACCTTAGTTAAGTTAGCCTTTCTTACCTCTACCTCATGCGCACCACAGCTGCCTAAACAACGTTATGCTGCCCTCAGTGGGACACTTTAGATGAACGAGGCTGCCCCTAACCTCTAGGGGCACAAAACTGTCCAGGCTTAACCTGGGTCCCATCTCTGCATCCTTCCTCTTCATATCAGGGTCCTCCCCACACTGGAGTCCCTTAGGTCCTCTCTGCAGGCTCAGCCCCACCACACAGACCTCAGGACCAGCTTTACGCAAGAAACATTTTCAACTGTTACAAGATCCACATTCAGAGTCTCAGCATTGTTAGCTCTGTTACTCGTCTGGCCTTGGCACGATACTACAATGCTGATAACTGCTTCTATTTTGCTCCCAAACCCCAATCTCACCATTTCTCCTCCCTTTTAATAGACTTTCCCAATCAACATGTGTTCCAGCTCTTATAATTGGGTTTCTTCTACTCTGAACTCTTTTCTTATACTGATAATCTGCTAAGTAACTCAGGCCCTTCCTAGAACCAGGGCCTCATTTTTGTTTGTTTGTTTGCCTTTAAGAGTGTTATTGGGATATAATTCACATACCATAAAATTCACCCATTTAAGGTAGATTATTCAATAGTTTTTATTAACTTACAAGGTTATGCAGCTGCCATCACTATCTAATTCCAGAACACTTTCACTGCCCCAAAAAGGAATCCTATACCCACTAGCAGTAATTTCCCATTTCCCCCATCCCCTCCCATTCCTATGGCCACTAAACGACTAATCTACTTTCTGTCTCTATAGGCTTGCCTGTTAGGGACATTTTATATAAATGGAATCATACAATATATGTGACCTTTTGTCTCTGGCTTTTTCCACTTAACATAATGTTTTCAATATTCATCCATGTTGTAGCATGTAGCAGTACTTCATTTCTCATTCCTTTTTATGATATGCCATCATATGGATATACCATACTATATTTATCCATTCATCAGGTAATGGACATTCGGGTTGTTTCCACATTTTGGCTATTATGAACAATGCTGCCATGACCATTCATGTACAATCTTTTGTGTGAACATTTGTTTTTCTTGGGTCTATAACTAACTAGTAGTGGAATGGCTGGATCATATG
Source organism: Orcinus orca (assembly GCF_937001465.1). NCBI lineage: Eukaryota > Metazoa > Chordata > Mammalia > Artiodactyla > Delphinidae > Orcinus > Orcinus orca. The sequence goes on along the minus strand of NC_064566.1, from coordinate 41,542,610 downwards.
GTAACTCTATGTTTAACTTTTTGAGGAACTGCCAAACTGTTTCCCAAAGTGGCTGTTCCATTTTACATTCCCATCAGCAGGGTTCAAGGGCTCTCACTTCTCAATATCCTCACCAACACTTGTTACTGAACGTCTGTCTTTTTGTTTCTAGCCATCCTAGTATAAAGCAGTTATTTCTTTGCAGTTTTGACTGGCATTTCCCTAATAGAATGTTGGGCATCTTTTACACATGCTTATTTGTCATTTGTATGTCCTCTTTGGAGAAATGTCTATTCAAATCTTAGCCCACTTTTAAAGTGGGTTGTCATTTTATTGTTGAGTGTAAGAGTTCTTAATATATTCTTCATACAAATCCTTTATCATACATACAACTTGCAAATATTTTCTCCAACAGTCCCATTATTTTATAAAGTCTTCCTGCCAAAAATTAATACACAGTTCCTAAATCTCAACCATGAGCCAAAGTCCTGTCACCCACCAACAAATTGCCGTAATTCCAACTTCCATACACCCACATTTCTGGGTAATATCTGCTCCTGTGTTCCATCAGTCATTTGTACTATCCTCCCACTGTGTAGTGGATCTGCTGTGATGTTTGCCTAGAACAAAATTTCCATTGCCATACCCACCTCCCTAACACCCATCCACACCTACCCCAACCCTGAACTTTCCCCATCACACTGAACTTCCTCTGCCTATGAAATGCCCTAGCAAAGTTCCCTTGTGCAAGTATTTGGAGTTGCCCTACTTCATCAAATCTAAGATGCCATCCATCTGAAGACCATCATCATCTTATATGCCAAAACAACTACGGCACATCTTTGATTATGAAGCAGCTTAATGTCAGAGACACTAAAATGTAGAGGAGAAAAAATGTGAGTTAGAATCAATGAAAGACAGTAGTTCTAGACAACAACTTTATAAGGCTGATGTTATTATTCCCGTTTTGCAGATAAGATCATTTAGACTCAGCAGTTAAGTGACCTGCCAAACGTCACAAGGTCAGTAGGTTGGTGGAAGTGAGATCCAAATCCAGGTCTGGCTCCAAAGCAATACTGCTTCCATTACATTTTCTTTAACCCACCATATTAACATCAAAGCATCAGCATACATCAGTTTAAAAAAGAAATCCTATTACTCTTAAGTTATTTTTTTAACTGTAAACTGCTATTGCCAAATAGGAAAGACAGTTAAAAACAGCTTTATTCAAAATGAAAACACTCCATTTCTACATTAAGAATAAAGGTCTAGGGCTTCCCTGGTGGCGCAGTGGTTGAGAATCTGCCTGCCAAAGCAGGGGACACGGGTTCGAGCCCTGGTCCGGGAAGATCCCACATGCCGCGGAGCAACTGGGCCCGTGAGCCACAATACTGAGCCTGCGCGTCTGGAGCCTGTGCTCCGCAACAAGAGAGGCCGCGATAGTGAGAGGCCCGCGCACCGCGATGAAGAGTGGCCCCCGCTTGCCACAACTAGAGAAGGCCCTTGCACAGAAACAAAGACCCAATACAGCCAAAAATAAATATACATTATAAAAAAAAAAGAAGAAGAAAGGTCTAGGGACTTCCCTGGTGGCGCAGTGGTTAAGAATCTGCCTGCCAATGCAGGGGACACGGGTTTGAGCCCTGGTCCGGGAAGATCCCACATGCCACGGAGCAACTAAGCCTGTGCGCCACAACTACTGAGTCCATGTGCCACAATTACTGAAGCCCACGTGCCTAGAGCCCATGCTCCACAACACGAGAAGCCACTGCAATGAGAAGCCTGCACATCGCAACGAAGAGCAGCCCCCACTCGCCACAACCAGAGAAAGCCCGCGCGCAGCAACAAAGACCCAACGCAGCCATAAATAAATAAATAAATTTATTATTAAAAAAAAAAGAATAAAGGTCTAATGGGACTTCCCTGGCGGTCCAGTGGTTAAGACTCTGCACTTCCTTCCACTGCAGGGGGCACAGGTTCGATCCCTGGTAGGGGAACTAAGATCCCACATGCCTAGCAGCGCGGCCATAAATAAATAAAGGCAAGCCACAGATTGAAAGAACATATTTTGAAAAATAAATAAAGGTCTAAGTATGGCAATATAAAAAAATAAAAAATACAAAAACATATACTCTTTGATCTAGCAATTTTACCTCTAGAAATTTATTCTACTGATACACCTGTGCATGAAAGAAATGACCTGTGCAAGGTCATTCATTACTGAACTGTTCTTAATTTTAAAAAACTGGAAGGGGCTTCCCTGGTAGCGCAGTGGTTGAGAGTCCGCCTGCCAAGGCAGGGGACACGGGTTCGTGCCCTGGTCCAGGAAGATCCCACATGCCGCGGAGCGGCTAGGACCGTGAGCCATGGTCGCTGAGCCTGCGCGTCCGGAGCCTGTGCTCCGCAACGGGAGAGGCCAAAACAATGAGAGGCCCGTGTACCGCAAAAAACATAAATAAATAAAAAATTAAAAAATAAATAAAAAACTGGAAGGACTTAAAATGTTCTTCAATAATTGACTGGTTAAATTATGAAACATTCATTCAATATGAATGCAGCCAATAAAAAAAATTAAGAAGAAGAATGACTTCACGTGCAGCCAATAAAGAAGTAGAAGAATGACTTCACATGCTAATATGGAGTAGTCCACATGATACGTCATTAAATATACACACACAGTTTAAATATTTGCTTTGTATACATAAAACATCTCTGGAAAGATACACAAGAAACTTAATTAACTTAGATTACCTGTGGAAAGAACTGGGTTGCTGGGAGACATGAGTGGGAGGGAAAATTAATTTGCAGGTTTTGAAATCTGAAACATGTGAATGAAAGAAGGAACTAAGGGAAAAGACCCAGACAGATTAAATATAAGCCCTTTAGTAATGAAAGCAGAGCACAGGAGTGTGAGGAAACCTAGATTCTAGTCCCAGTTCGACACCTAGATGAGTGTTCCTGGATGAGTCAACCTCTTTCTTGGCTTTTAGCTGTAAATGAGCAATTTCCTCTTCATGATCTTTTAGAAGATTCTTTCCAGCTCTCTAATTTTATTATGACATATTTAGCTCCCACAGTGTGTCAAATATAATTTGTAGGTGCTATTGAAAATGTCTTTGTTTTAAGTTTGTCGCATAATAGAATATCAGATCTTGAGTCAGGATGGTTTGCTTAAAGCCCTAGCTCCTGCTACTTTGTAGCTGTAGGATTTGCAGCAAATCACATCACTGACACCAAGTTCTACTATCCGTAAAGCTGAGATGATACCTATGTGATCTGGGGAAGGTTATTTAATCTCCTAAATCTCAATTTCCTGACTTGTAACATGGCCATAATGATTCTTATTTGAAAGAGCTACTGTGCAGGTGAAACGACACTGTAAAGTACCCAGTACCCTGCTTAGCTCAAAATGGGCATTTGAAAATTGGTTCTCTTCCTCTCCAAACTTAGAAACAAAAGGCTGCCCTGCAAGCAGGGAGCTGACCAACTCACTCTGGCTGTAACTTTTGCTCCCCAGAGCCTGGGTTGTTACTTCCTTTTTCACTTCCTTTCCCCTCTATCCACTGCTACCTACGAATATCCTATACCCCATTTTCATTTCTCATCTCTTCTAGATCAGAAAAGGGGCCTATAGAAGCAAAACCAGAAGTAAAGGAGGGTGATGACTTTCCCAGCCCACATCCTACTAAACTTTTAAAACTTCCACATGAATCTTCCTTAGGTTCACTCACTAACGCACTCCGTCTACAGATGCTAATGGAGTACCTACAATGTGTCAGGAGCTAAGGATGGAATCCCCGCTCTCACAGAGCCTGCAGTTTTTTGGCGGTTGACCATCAACAAATCAGCAAACATAATGTATCAGAGATGATGAAAACTCTGAATAAAAACCAAGGGAGCTGACAGCAGCAGGATCTAGAGGGGAGGATGTGATAATGCAAAAGATGGCCAAGAAGGCGTCAGAGACAGTGTGACATCTGAGAGAATCTTGCATCAGTTGAGGGAGTGAGCCATGCTGCTACCTGGGGGCAGACCATGCCAGGCAGAGAGGACACGAAGTTAAAGGCAGTGAGGTGAGAGGATGTGTAACATGTCAGAGGACCAGCAAGGAGGTCAGCATGACTACAACACAACAAGCAAACAAGTTCAGAAAGTTCACAGGGAGGCGGGCAGAACCTTGAAAGTCTTGGTAAGGATTTTGGATTTTATTCTAAATGAAATGAAAACTACTAGAGAGTTTGATGCTCTAATCTCATCCTCTATTGGCTGTTGCTTTCCTTCCCAGTCTTACTATACATACTGGACAGAACGGTTATGATACTTTGTTTCAAAGAGATTAAGCCAAGATCCGTCCCACAGAGGGTCAATTATGCCTGAAAATTATTTCAATAGTATATTTTAAAATGTGCTAAATTGTTTTATAGGAACACACTATAAATGGAGGAAAGCAACATCGTAAGCTACCACAGATACACATGCAGATACGCATACACACAAACAAGATGTTCGGGCAGGTTTGTTTGTTATCGTGAAAAACTACTGATAACTTAAATATCCATAATAGGGAACAGTTAAATGAATTACAGTCTGTACATTATAGAATAATATAGTGAACAGCCATTAAAGGGAATGAGGTAAGTCTCTATCTATGAATTTCAAGAGTGTCCATGAGGGACTTCCTGGTGGTTCAGTGGATAAGACTCCGCGCTCCCAATGCAGGGGGCCCAGGTTTGATCCAGGGAACTAGATCCCACATGCATGCCGCAACTAAGAGTTCCCATGCCACAACTAAGGAGCCCAAGTGCTGCAACTAAGGAGCTGGTGAGCCACAACTAAGGAACCCACCTGCCGTAGCTAATACCCAGCACAACCAAATAAATAAATAAATATTTTTAAAAAGGGGGGTGTGGTGGTGGGATGAATTGGGAGATTGCGATTGACATATATACATTAATAAGTATAAAACTGATAACTAATAAGAACCTGATGTATAAAAAATAAAATTTAGGGACTTCCCTGGTGGCACAGTGGTTAAGAATCCACCTGCCAATGCAGGGGACATGGGTTTAAACCCTGGTCCGGGAAGATCCCACATGCCATGGAGCACCTAAACCTGAGTGTCACAGCTACTGAGCCTGCGCTCTAGAGCCCATGAGCCACAACTACTGAAGCCCACGTGCCTAGAGTCCATGTTCCACAACAAGAGAAGCCACCACAATGAGAAGCCCAAGCACCACAACGAAGAGTAGCCCCCGCTCACGGCAACTAGAGAAAGCCTGCACACAGCAACGAAGACCCTACGCAGCCAAAAATAAATAAAAATTTAAAAAATAAACTAAATAAATAAATGTTTTTTAAGTGTCCATGATACATTAAGTTCACTTATTCAACAAGTATTTTGCCACTTTGAAACTGGAACATAGTCCTGAATGAGAATAAAACTTGACATGGTTCTGGCACTTGCAGAACTTACTTTTTAGTGGAGGAGACAATACATAAGCAAGCAGAATGAAGGTGACAATTTTTGAAATAAGTGCTACCAAAAAACCAGACTCTTCTGGATAGAGAATGGGGGCAGGGGCTTTTAGAAATTACATTGTCAAATATTATAGCTATGGGTTTATAGCACAACTAAACTTTAAAAAACTACCTGAAAGAGCCTATACTGCTGTTGTTTCATCCTAAAAATAATAAGAACTTAATTCCTCATGACCTTCATATCTCAAAATGGGAGAGAAGAAGGAGAGAATGCTCTCACCAGAGTGTCTCTCCAAACAAACCACATGCCAGGAGGCTGGGCCAGCACTTCTCAGAAAGCGGCTCTGTCTCTTCACACCAAGAACCACCTTGCTTACTTCTGATTATCTAATCCCATTTATCCACCCAGCAATTCTCAGTAGTTTCTGTAAAGTCCCTCCTTGTGGCACACAAATTTAAATCAGACTAGATCACTGGATAAATTTAAACTCTTTTAAGTGGAGACAGACATGATTCATATCAAAAAGAACCATATAAACATTCATCTTACAAAAATACCCAACTATGAAGGTTTAAAAAGCCAAGAGCTAAATGGCCTATGCTCACAGAATTCAAGACTTTGCTCACACCATTTAAAGTCACAAATTATAACTTGTCTGTATGTGTACAGCCTAATTTCACAGTGAAAGAATGCCACATCAATTGCAAACCACATGAAGAGAAAGTAAACATGCAACTAAATTCTGAATCACATTTATATACATATAAGTCAGATTCTATAACTATTATTCCATTTAGTAAAAGTACAGTGCTTATTAGCAAATTTAGTGCTTCACAGTGCTTATTAGCAAATTCAGGAAGGGGTTTACTCACTGTAGTGGGTTAAATTGTGGCACCCAAAAGGGTATGTTTAACTCCTAACCCCTGGTACCTGTGAACATGACCTTATTTGGAAATAGGTCTTTGCAGCTGCAATTAAGTTAAGGATCTCCAGATGAGATCATCCAGGACTTAAATCCAATGACTGTGTCTTTATAAGAGAAAAGAGTGAAAGATTTGAGACACAGAAGGGAAGACCCAGAAGGGAAGACCACGTGAAGGTGGAGACAGAGATTAGAGTGATGCGTCCACAAGCCAAGAGCAGCCAAGAGCAGCCAACAATCACCAGAAGCTGGGAGAGAGGATGGAAGAGGTTCTTCCTCAGAGCCTCCAGAGGGAACCAACCCTGTTAGACAATTTGATTTGGGGATTTTGTCCTCCAGAACTGTGAGAGAATAAATTTCTGTTATTTAAAACTATGAACTTTGTGGTAATTTGTTATAGCAGACCTAGGAAAGAAATACACTGACCTATAAAATCTGACCTCCCCAATCTTCCTAATTATTTTCTGTATGTAGCTTATAAACCCAAGAGGGGTGGATGACAAAAGAGAATTTTTTTCTACTCACAAGCTATTGGAACTCAAATATTGAGCCGTCTTCACAGTACTGGCACTACAACTTACTACAAAGATACATACAAAGATATATACACAGACACATGTAATAACTATTTTTCATTCTCTAAACTTGAGAGACTCAGTTATTTAACAAAAACACAAAAAGTGAATGAAGGTAAATGGAGTTAAGTTAAATAGTTCCAAATTTCTAGTAGTTTTGGGAAAGCAGTCAAAAAAATACTTTCTTTTAAAATATAATAAACCAATGGGACTTCCCTGGTGGCACAGTGGTTAAGAATCCGCTTGCCAATGCAGGGGACACAGGTTGGATCCCTGGTCCGGGAGGATCCCACATGCCGCAGAGCAACTAAGCCCATGCACCACAACTACCGAGCCCACGTGCCACAACTACTAAAACCCGTGCGCCCAGAGCCCAAGCTCCGCAACGAGAAGTCACCGCAGTGAGAAGCCCACACACCACAACGAAGAGTAGCCCCACTTGCCGCAACCAGAGAAAAAGCCTGCATACAGCAACAAAGACCCAACTCAGCCAAAAATAAATATAAATAAATTTATTTTTAAAAATATAAGCCAAGATTTAACAGTTAAGTTTTTCCTTATTATAAAATAATACATCCTCATTGTAGAAAATTTGGAAAAGCATATGAAAAAGAATTTTAAGTTCCTCTTTAAAATCAAAGCCTGTCTTCACGATTTCTCAACTTAAAATGTGAAACCAGACATGTATTTTCTACTCTGCAAGTTGAATAACCCTTTCTTAAATTGCTCGAATAAGGCCCATCGTTAAAGGCCTTTGTTTACAATCAAGTTTGTATGGCAGTTACACAACTATGAAATTGAGAGTCTACAATGGAAATTCTGATCTAATTTTAACATAAGTCTTATAATTGAAACACACAAATGGGAACTACAAGGAGAGCTTTATTGTCATGGGGGTTTCCGACAAGGTGCTTTCCCTTGATCATTTTGGGTCCTGAACTGTTCTGGTCTCTAATCATAATTTACATATCAACTAAGCCCTCAGTTTTAGAAATAATATTTTCATGTGCAGAAAAGCAATAGATGAAGATCAAAATATCAACAAATTTTATTCAAGAGTTTCTGACTAATGATCTCCCGTATTTCCCTTTCATATTATTTTCTCAAAAGTATCAAATAGACAACACAAAAAGCAGGTAAAGAGGAACACCTAACAGCTGCCATGCGATAGCAAAGGCTGAAACACTGAGAATGAAAATAAGCTTGAAACTTTTTGCCAAACCAAATCTCTGAATGCAGGCACATTCCTTAATGTTTTATTTAAACAGTGATGTTTTTGTTAAAAACAAAAATTTCACTAACTCCAGGTACGTTTTTAAACTGTTGTGCCATTAAAATACGTTTATTCAATATCACACAGCATCCCCACACCCTAAGTGTGGGCTGCACATAATGATTTCCCTCCAAAGAATACGGAAAAAAAGCAAGAGGAGACGAGTAACTCTACAGTGGAGAAACCAAACAAATGCTACCTCAGCCAGATGATCAAGGTCAACGTCAACAGTCATAAACCGAGCTGATAGTATGTACGCTTGATGCGATGTGATGTGATGAAAATGGCACTTTACCTCTGTGGTCTTCCTCCCCAAAACCCACAACCCTAGTCTAGTTATGAGGAAAACATCAGACAAATTCCAATAGAGGGGCATTCTACAAAACACTTGACAAGTACTCCTCAAAATGGTCAGGGTCGGGCTTCCCTGGTGGCACAGTGGTTGAGAGTCCGCCTGCTGATGCAGGTGCCCCGGTCCGGGAAGATCCCACATGCCGCGGAGCGGCTGGGCCCGTGAGCCATGGCCGCTGAGCCTGCACGTCTGGAGCCTGTGCTCCGCAGTGGGAGAGGCCACAACAGTGAGAGGCCCGCGTACCACAAAAAAAAAAAAAAAAAAAAAACAATGGTCAGGGTCACCAAAAAACAAGCAAGGTCAGTTAAGAGGAGCCTAATGAAACACAACAACTAAATGTAACGTGGTGTCTTGGTGGGATCCTGGAACAGAAAAGGGATATCAGATAAAAACTATGGAAACCTGAATGAAGTATGGACTCTAGTTAATAAAAATGCATCAATGTTGGTTCAATAATTACAACAAATGTTCCATATAAGATGTTAACAATGGGGGACCGGGGTGCCGCCAGTATATGGAAACTTTCTGTTTTATCTTTTCAATTTTTCTGTAAATCTAAAACTCTTCTTAAAAAAATAAAGCCTAATTTTAAAATTTTACATGGCAGTCATTTCCAGAAAAAATACTAATAAAGGTCCTAGATCAGACTTTTCTAATCCCTCACACATAAAAGCTTAACCTAAGGAAACAACTAGATCCACTAAGCAGTTTCTTTTTTTTTTTAATGGAAGAAGCATGAGTAGATTGATTGATTGATTTATGGCTGTGTTGGGTCTTCCTTGCTATGCATGGGCTTTCTCTAGTTGCAGTGCCCTGGGGCTACTCTTTATTGTGATGCGCGGGCTTCTCACTGCAGTGGCTTCTCTTGTTGTGGAACAACTGGCTCTAGGTGCGCAGGCTTCAGTAGTTGTGGCACAGGGGCTCTAGAGCACAGGTTCAGTAGTTGTGGCACATGGACTTAGTTGCTCCACGGCATGTGGGATCTTCCTGGACTAAGGATCGAACCTGTGTCCCCTGAATTGGCAGGCAGAGTCTTAACCACTGTGTCACCACTGAAGTCCCAGCAGTTTCTTCTAGCACCAAGATTACATCTAGATTTTGCAAGACTGATAATTAAGGTGCTCAGGGGCAAGATAAAGGGAGGCTAGATCTACCCCACCTTCTCAAGCAAACGTTTGGTTAGTTTTTGTTTTTTTGTTTTTGCGTTACACGGGCCTCTCACTGCTGTGACCTCTCCCGTTGCGGAGCACAGGCTCCAGACGCGCAGGCTCAACGGCCATGGCTCGCGGGCCCAGCCGTTCCAGGGCATGTGGGATCTTCCCGGACCAGGACACGAACCCATGTCCCCTGCATCGGCAGGCGAACTCTCAACCACTGCGCCACCAGGGAAGCCCAAACGTTTGGTTTTTTATGGTAAGGATACGAAAACCCGGAAGTCTCATAATCACAGAGCTATTTGTAAATCAGATAATTTTAAACTAATGAAAATAACAAAAGAAAGGTATTCAGAAGAGGATTCTTCTAAAGCACAAGCCTTGAGCAAGAAGTCTGGCCTTCCATCACCAGGGACTACACATTATGTCCCTAAGCAACTAACTCCCCCTCCCCCTCCCCCCTCCCCCCACCGTTTCCTCATGTACATAATGGAAAGTGATTTTGACACCATGTAATATCCAAAGGATGCTCAAAAAATAACAGTATATCATAAAAATATAACATTCTTACTCTTACACATCACTGGCATCTGCTAAAAGCGACCAATTCGGGTAAAATGTATGTAATACTTTGTCTGTGAGGTATGCATCAGTACTAAGCAAGAGAATCAACCAAAAGAGAAGGGGTGCAAAGGAGGGGAAGTAGAAGTAGCATTTAACTACTTATCAGCAATTACCAGGCCCTCCTTTTAGATGTTTCTCCCTGCAAAAGTGTCCTAGTGAAAGTCTCTAGTCTCTAACATTTTAACTAATGTTTATTGAGATGATCTTAAAAATTGCTACACTGTAGTTCAGCAAAAGCAGAGGCTCTAAATGCAAATCAGACATTGGAGATAACAAAAATAAATGAGTATCAGTTCTTACCCTCAAGGAGTCTACTCATCCTCAAGTAGGAGGCAAGACAAGAAAACAAGTACAATCTTTTCTTGACTCAAGGATGCCATCAATTGGAAGATGCATCCTACTTACAAGGATATTAAAATAAGAATTTTTTAATGTGTCTTAGAATGGATAAGATACTATAGTTTCTGAATGATAAGCCTTAGGTAGGTTAGCATAAGAAACTATATGGGAGCACAGATATGAATGTTCTACCACCTGACATTGCTATCTTTATGGGGGCAGGGGGGAGGGGGTTAGGTATAAGCAGTTCCACAGATTCTTAGTCCTATAAATCAATGGGAAAAATAGAATTCAAAATTTATACATCTTGCCAGGAAGAGCTTTATTTATAAAAGGCAAGACAGACCTGTAAAGATGCAGAATACCTTTATTAATAAAAATTATTAAAGCCAACATGAATAAATTCATACTGACATTTCACTAAATTATTTGGGAAACAAAATTCACAGGTAATTTCTTTACCTAAGAAGAAAAGCCTTTTTATCAACGAGATACTTAGAAGATGAGAGAAGTTAACAGTTGTTCCTCTTGATCTTCTGCTATAAAACAAATCACAGTAAAGCTTTTAGCGTATGAAGGGAGACAACCATAAAATAAACTACATTTCTAAAAGAGAATTGGGTTCTTTTCAGAGATAGCAGAAAGAACAAAACATTTTCATGATGTTTTTCCCTTCAGTTAGGACTAAAGCTCTACTTTAGGACAGGAAAACCGTTTTTGCAAAAACTCCTTTAAGATTATGCACATAAATCCTGGAGAAGTATTTGCTGAATGAGTGAAATCACTAGCCCAATAAGTCCTATTTGGATGTTTACTTCTTTTTAACACTAAAGCGCCCAGAGATGAGATAGCACCTGTTCAATTAGGTGCCCTAATGAGAGAAGTAAAAACCCTTCTTTCATAGCAGGACTCCTGTATCCCGCCAGGTGAGGCCCTCACTCAGTCTCCCCTCCTGTGGTTATCCCAGCAAAGAGCCCAGCTCAGCCAGGCCATGGAGCAGCTAAGACAGAAGCAATGTTTCCAGAGGAAGGCAGACAGTGTACAGTAAAGATAACCCAAGCAGAGACATTTTATTGATTCTTACATTCCCCACTTTGGGGGCTATTCAAAAGTAACTTTAAATCAGACTTTTAGAAAAATTAAGTTTCACACTTCCAACTCCTTCAGGGAAACACATCTGTACACCTTAAGTCACAATACCTCTATAGAGTTTATTATGTGCCAGGCACTAGGTGCTTTACAAATATGTTAACTGAAACCTCACAATAAGTCCATGAAGTAGGCAGGTACTCTTATTACTGTCTCCATCTTACAGGTGAGGAAAGGGAGACATAAGAGGTTAAGTAACTTGCCCAAAGCCACAGGACAGTAAGTGGTAGGGTGGAGATTGATTTCAAGCAGTCTGGCTCGATTCTATGTCCCAAACCACTACGTTACACTGAGAGCTACCTGCAGAAAACAAATGTATTACCCCTATTTTCTCTATATTTATGGAGTAACATGTCCAGACCTCAAATTCTTCTCCCCACAGACCTCAGTGAACCCTGACATTGGCAATAAGCTGGCAAACAGGCGAAGTTTTTCCTAGGTACGTAAGTATGACTCGCATTGCAATAAACACAGATATAAAACTATCCAGACGCCCTTCTGCCTTCTAAGAAAGAGCACAGAAAACTGCAAGCTTACCACACATATTGAAGGATTTCTCCTTCCCCTTTAAAGTATTATCAAAATATCTCACACCCAACACTTAACAGATACAAGGCCATGATCCTATCCAAAAGGCTTATGGTAGAGAGATGCAAGTATTAGTTTTATTTTTCCTACTGCAAAATAACTGTGTGAGTAAAACAATGAAACTTGCTGGATAAACTAACAAAAACAGATGTAAAAGAATCCAACATGACACGATAAAGGGGGTTAGTTCCACATTGTGAGGCCTAAGATCTCTTACCTTAAGGCGCTCAAAATATGTAAGCTATCCGCCCAAAAGAGAAAAACGAAGAGCTCACTAGAGAAATGATAACAAAATACGACTATAAAAATACTAAACACCTCATTGTAATTGTTATATATTTACAATGAACTGGTCACTGTGAAAATGTTTTAAGAAATGATACCCAAAAAAGAGTCAGTGTGAGAAGAATACAAAGATAAGTTAAATAAAGGCCTTCTTGCATAATTCAATTTATTTAGTTGTAGCACTGCCCACCCACCCCATCCCACAAAAAAGCCACACTCATCTGAAGTCATTTTATCTCTTGCTATTTCCTTTGCAGTGAGTCTGCAAAGTTGTGATGCATGGTGGTGATCCTACTCATTGAACAGAAAGCAACTGAGTGAAACATACAAGCAACTAAACCTCTGGCACCCTGTAAAACCACAAGAGAGAAGGAGCTTTTTTTCCCATGTTCTAACAGATTTTTAAAAAGCCCTTTTCTTAAGTGGCAATATACCTAGAATGACTGCATGCTTGTTTAGAGTCACATGCTCTCTACCAAAAGTCAGAAGTCAATTGACACTGAGACTGGAAATTAATCCAGTTAAAAATTTTAAATGGACTTTTAAGCAATTCTCTCTTATTTACTTACAACATTTAGCTAATTTCAATCTGTAAATAAAATAAAAGTATCAGAAAGTTTTTTTTTCTGTAGACCTTAGCTTTCATAGTTAAAAGAGATTCCCCATTCCCCAGAGATTCCCCTTAATCAAATTTTTGTTTTCAGAAAAAGTTATGCAAAAACATTAGCTAAGAATGGCTTAAGATAAAAGCACAGGAATGGAACTTTTCTAAAAGGCACTAAATATACTGTCAGTTTATATAAAGTATCATGGATTAGCAAAAATAAAAATACCAAATGATTTAAATTTATTTTAAAATTCATCTCTCATGACCCTGACAACCAATCATGAAAAGAAGCATGATATAAAATAGAAAAATACTTTGAAAATGTGAGTTAATGTTTGTAGTAACTTAAGCAACTTAATGATAAAAGATAAACTGATTGTAAACAAGTAAATGCAAGGTCGATACTTTAAAATCTTTAGGGAATGTCCATACCATCTCTCCTTCTGCTAGCATGACTAATGAGAAAACCTAAATTTTCTCTCAATTAATTTCCCTTCATGGAAGGGTGGTGGAATGTGGCCGGGAACTCTGCAAGGATGGCAGTGGAGTCCCTCATTCTTTATATTGACACTCTGAAGAATGATCAAAAAGTATCAAAATACCTGATGTCCCTGCTCAGGGTGTGGGTGGAGCCTAAATCTGTTATTTGTTATTTCTGCCCTGTCTTGTCTTCTGTTAGTGCACATTTGCTTGATCATTCGGAAGCGAGTGGGAGTAGAGAGAGCAGGGGGCCGTCAACCTGCTAAGACCACTTTAGCCCACCTATGACCACTTCGGCCTGGTTGGAGGGACCCCTCTTCATGAGAGAAGTCTCAGATTTAGCTCCCTTTCCACCCTCCAGCTTGCTCCTAATTGGAATTCTGACTCGTTCCTGAAATTCTGCATTTCCCGTTTTCTTATCAATAAATGCTTCCTTCTCTTACTTGAGCTCACCCTAGCTTGGGGACAGGGTAATTAGGAAGCGTGAATAATTCTAGGACCAATAAAGAAGGAAAAATTAAGAAACAAAAGAACCTTGTTACACATACACACAAAAAAACAGGTCCAGAAGTTGTAACAGCCAGTTCTACCAAACTTTGAGGGAGCAGGTAATTCCAGTATTACACAAATTCTTCCAGAGAACAGAAAAGGAGGAAATACTTGCCAACTCATGAGGCCAGTATAACCTAGATACCAAAACCAGACGAGTACATTAAGAAAAATGAAAATTATAGGCCAACTTCAGGAAAAAAACCATAGATACAAAAAAAATTAAAAGTCTGTAAACAAAATATTCGCAAGCAGAATCAATCCAACAGTACATAAACAAGAATATACATTATGACTGATGACAGATGTATCCCAAGAATCCAGGAATATAAGGATACACAGACTTTGTGAAAAAATTACAAACATAATTCACCACATGAGCAGATTAAAGGAAAAACAATATGATCATAAGAAATACAGGAAAAGCATGAGAAAATGTCACATTTATCTTAAAAATTCAAAGCAAGGGGGACTAGAAGGGAACCAAAGACCTACAGCAAACATTTTTTTTTAACAGTGAAACTCTTTAAAATCAAGAATAAGAATGTCCACTATAATGGAGGTTTCTTAAAAAAACTAAAAGTAGGGATTTCCCTGGCGGTCTAGTGGTTAGGACTCGGCACTTTCACTGCCAGGACCCAGGTTCAATCCCTGGTCGGGGAACTAAGATACTGCAAGCCACGCAGTGTGGCCAAAAAAAAAAGAAAACTAAAAGTAGAACTACCATATGACCCAGCAATTCCACTTCGGGGTATATATCCAAATAAACAAAAACACTAATTCAAAAAGATGCATACACCCCAGTGTTCACAGCAGCATTATTTACAATTGCCAAGATATGGAAGCAATCTAAGTGTCCATGAACAGATGAATAGATAAAGAAGATATGGTATATACATACAATGGAATACTACTCAGCTATAAAAAAAGAATGAAATTTTGCCATCTGCAGCAACATGGATGGACTTGGAGGGTATTACGGTAAGTGAAGTAAGACAGAGAAAGACAAATACTGTATATCACTTATATGTGGAATCTAAAAAATAAAACTATTGAATACAACAAAAAAGAAGCAGACACAGAGAACAAACTAGTGGTTACCAATGGGGAAAGGAAAGGGGGAGGGGCTTTAAGGATGGGGATTAAGAGGTACAAACTATTAGGTATAAAATAAGCTACAAGGATATACTGTACAACACATGGAATATGGCCAATATTTTAGAATAACTATAAATGGAGTATAACCTTTAGAGACTGTGAATCACTATGCTGTACACCTGTAATTTACATGATATTGTACATCAACTACACTTCAATTAAAAAAAAGAAAGAGGGCTTCCCTGGTGGCACAGTGGTTGAGAGTTCGCCTGCCAATGCAGGGGACATGGGTTCGTGCCCCAGTCCGGAGAGATCCCACATGCTGCAGAGTGGCTAGGCCCGTGAGCCATGGCCGCTGAGCCTGCGCGTCTGGAGCCTGTGCTCCGCAACAGGAGAGGCCACAACAGTGAGAGTCCCGCGAACCGCAAAAAAAAAAAAAAAAAAAAGAAAAGAATGTCCACTGTTACTACATTATATTGGCAATCCTAACCAATGCAATAAGTCAAGAAAACAAAATGATATGAGAATTAAAAACAGATTACAGTTAGAAATGTCCTTAGAGTTTCCTGAAAAGACTCTCTCAGGCTATAATCCTCAGATTGGTGCGAATAAAATTTTCCATTTCTTTCTCAAACACACACACACAAACGGTCGACCCTTGAATAACACAGGTTTGAGCTGCATGTGTCCACTTATATGTGAATTTTTTTTAATAGTAAATACTACAGTACTACATGATCCATGGTTGGTTGATGGAGGAACCACCTTTACGGAATGCCAACTAAGTTATACCTGGACTTTTCCACTGCAAGAAGGGTCAGCACCCCTAACCCCTTCATTGTTCAAGGGTCAACTGCATTTGATGATATGATTATCTACGTAGAAAACCCTACAGAATACACAAAATAATTATGGGAAATAGAGCTCTGCAAGGCATATGGATACCTCGCAAGGTATTGGGATACCTGAATACCCAAAACTAAATCTACATAACCCCCAGCCAAAAATAAGCCATTTCTGTATACAAGCCATTAGAAAACTTAAGTCAAACAGAAGATCCATTTACAATAGCAACAGCAAATATATGATAACTGGGAATAAACCTAATAAAATATGAAAAGAAACTATAAAGCCAAACAAAGGTCAAAACAGAGGAGGGAGGGAGAGAGGGAGATACACATGAATGGAAAAGCATTCTATGTTCATGGATAGAATTGACAAAATGTCAATTTTTCCTTATCTGATACAATTTAAAGTTGAAAAAGCTCTCAGGTTTTTCATGGAACTTGCAAGCTGATTCTAAAACTTATAAGCAAGACAAATACCCAAGAAATTCTTTACAAGAGTGATCTCCATGAAAATTTTTTGTTTTGTTCAGTGCTATTTTCCCAACACCTACACAATTCCTGGCGCAAAGAAGTTGCCCTATAAGTATTTGTTCAATGAAACTTGCATTGTATATGTATAGCTGATGCACTTTGTTATAAAGAATAAACTAACACACCATTGTAAAGCAATTATACTCCAATAAAAATGTTTAAAAAAAAAAAAGAAACTTGCATTGAATGAACACAGCAGTGAAGCTCATCCTAACCATTCATGAAATTAAGATAGAGTGGAACTGATACAGGAATAGGCAAAAAGACTAATAAAACAGAAGGCCAAAAAAGAAAAATTCCACATATATGAAATTTGATATATAAAGCAGAATAACAAATCATAGGGGAAGTTAGAATAATCAATAAATGATGCTGGAACAACTGCTCATGCATATGGGGAAAAGTGAAATTGGGAGGAGGAGATTATAAAAGACCTATAAAATCTATAAACACAGCATGCTTTAGCTCTAGAACCACCCTAGAGGCCTCACAATTTTGATTTTCTAAATATATTTAGATGCTATTCTAAATAGAAAATACATAGTACTTTGCCTGGAACAGTAGTGCTTAGTAATGTAAGTGCTTACTACATATTAGCTATTATTACATCTGAGCCCTCAAACACCTTCTTGTGATGCCTTGCTTCAACTACTTCCAGCTTTCTGACCTTGGAGAGGTTACTTGATTTCTGAGCTTCATTTTATTCATCTACAAAATGAGCTTACACTAATACTTACCTCAACAGAGTTAACTGTCTGGTGGAGTTTTGTTTTTGTATTTTTTTAGAATGCCATTAAACTTGTAGATTGACTTCTAGAATTGACACAGTTAAGAACCTGAATCTTCAAATCCAAGAGTATAGTGTGCTTTTCTATTAGGTCTCCTATGTGAAATGTGGTAGCATTCTCAGGTTTCCTGATATAGATGTTATACATTTTTTAAGTATGTGGAAGAATTGTCTCTTTGTTCGCTGTTGTACAACAGATCTCTTCTTCCAACATAACTTCTATTTGGTTTGGAAAATGATAATTTTTGCATAAAATACCACTGTCCAATTATGAAATGCAGTGGAGGCTGGGGAAGAAGCAGCAATTGATCCCATTGTGAGAGAAGATGGAGTTTAGAATCTCACTAGGCATCTCCCGACTACTTCCTCAAATTTAAGACCTTCTGTCTGGGAATATTACAGGAAAGCATTAGGCAAAACACAGACATATTAGAATCTCTTCAAGAGAGTTTGGTTTTCTTTCCTTCAATAGCACTAAAAATGACCTCATTATCCCATGGCATGGAACATGAAAACATTAGTGAAGGCTTCAAAAGAATATGTGCAAATCTAAAAAGCTCAGGGCATATACCTAATGCTTTATTTATTTTTCATAAAACCAGAAACAGTAATAACTTAAAACTACAAGTAACTAGATTATATACCTTCTAAAACGCTGCTGCTACTAAGTAATTCTGTATATTGAATTTCTGTGCCAGGAAGTATGCAATTGTTAACTATTTTACGTGATGCTTCTATTTTTTAAAATATTTGTTTATTTGGCTGCACAGAGTATTCGTTGCTGCATGCAGGATCTTCAGTCGTGGCACACGAACTTCAGTTGCAGCATATGAACTCTCAGTTGTGGCATGTGGGATCTAGTTCCTTGACCAGGGATCGAACCTGGGCCCCCTGCATTGGGAGCACAGAGTCTTAGCCACTGGACCACCAGGGAAGTCCCGATGCTTCTATTTTAAATAAAAAGTTATGGGGCTTCCCTGGTGGTGCAGTGGTTGAGAATCTGCCTGCCAATGCAGGGGACACGGGTTCGAGCCCTGGTCTGGGAAGATCCCACATGCCACGGAGCAACTAGGCCCGTGAGCCACAACTACTGAGCCTGTGCGTCTGGAGCCTGTGCTCCGCAACAAGAGAGGCCGCGACAGTGAAAGGCCCGCGCACTGCAACGAAGAGTGGCCCCCGCTCGCCGCAACTAGAGAAAGCCCTCGCACAGAAACGAAGACCCAACACACCCAAAACTAAATTAATTAATTAATTAATTTTAAAAAAAGGTTATGGCACATACTAGATTAAACTACACCAATTGTTATGAGATTGAAACTTATTTCAGGGAATATATGCTTTCCAATGCTAATAAAGTTTTGGAAAAGACTGTAAATATTCAACATAAAATAATATATTAAGTTTCACTGTTTAGTAAGCCCTGTGAAAGCTAAATAGTGGGTAAGAAAAACAAATTTAAGGGGTAAAAGTTCTCCTATACCTATATGCCAGCTGACGTTGGCATATAAATCAGGAGTTCCAATTCAATTTAGGACACAGCTTCCAATAAAAGCAAAATGTCTGTCCTCTACTGAGTTGCTGGGGGTTGGAAGGGTGGGGACACTTAGCAAACCAAGCAGCTGAAATTCATGTCATATCTTAAAACAAACATTGCAAATCTATTAAGAATATGAGTTCGGCTGTGGAAAAACAGGCATTCACTGGTTAAAAAAAAAAAACTCAGATAAAGCAGAAATAGCATAAAACAATTAAGCCAAATTAAGTCAAAACAACAGTGGTGTTTTAAGACATAATATGCATGCATGAATTTCATTACAGAAGATATTGTAGTTAAAACACTACTGAGTATACTCAAAGTGACATGTAAAAATAAAAATAGCTGAAACAAAAGGTGGTCAAACCTCAAAACAAGTGCTATAACCACCACCCAAAAATGCAAAATAAAGGAAGTTGTCTTCTTCAGAGTTAAGGGGGGGGGGGGGAGAGTCTCATTCTATATACTAACTTTATTCAACTTGGGGGGCAGGGATCAGTTCCAGGGCCTTCCTAAATGTTTAAAGAGCAAATACAAATTGCCATTACTAACACTAGAAAAGGCAAGCAGTGTTGTATTAGGTTCAGAAGTATTTTTATCAGTACTAGAAAAACTGCCTTTTAATTTACACTAATATACTAAAAAGTAAGCAAACTAAGTTTGCGTTGCTTGAGTGTACACACACACACACACACACACACACACACACACAAACACTCGACCTAAAAGGACCCCACAAGGATGTGGGGATTATAAAACCCAGAGAATAACCAGTTATCTTAAAATTCACTTGATTTCATTTGAAAGACAAGTTATCAAATTGCAACTAGAATTATAACAATATAAATTCACGCAACAGAATCCAAGCCACATAAATTCTGCCCTACTTAAGGAACCTCTAAATGCTTTAAGGAAAAAGAAAATATGCAGTACATAATTTTAATCTCTTCCAACCGACTCTTCACATATTCATATATACTCACTACCACAGCTCGTCAGAGTAAGAATTTCACGGATGAAAATTTTATTTACTCTCCCCTCACCCAACACACACACACACACACACACACACACACACACACACACTGCCAGTAATAAAAATAGATGTTACTCCTTAAAAGTCTGTAAAATAAAGAAACTACAACACATGTCAAACAGAAGTAAGGAGGGAAAAATACAAAGAGGCCAAACTGAGACCAAAATAATCGTAATAAAATTAAGAGGCTTCCTTAAAAAAGAAGAGGCTCAACAGGAGTTCTTTTTAAATAAAACTGAACAACACAGTGCTCAAAAAAATAGAAGGCTAACAATAAAAGGGTGAGCAAAAAAAATGTATCAAATTTAGTCAACAAAGGAAAGCAACGATGAAAACATCATTATCAAACATGGTAAAATTTATTTGGCAAGAGCTATAATGAGATTTTATAATGTCTTTATGCAATAATGGAAACAAAATTATTTACATAAAAAGTATGTAAGTCAATGCAAAAACTATTAAGAAACATGGGAAGTTTAGGAAAACATTACAGCATGTAATCAAAAATAGAACACAAAAGATATGAATAAAATTAATGAAGTTTCAGTGTACATATACCAAATTTTATACTTTAGAGCAGAGGCAGATTCACCACAAAATGAATGTTGGGTTTTGAGGCCCTTCATTTACACAAATGCCTCTTTTCTCATTCTAAAAAATATTCATCTGTGTACATAATTCTGTATTCTTTCTTAAAGAGGGTCCCCAAAATCACATAGGCTTCAGGCCCCTCAACACTTGGATCTGTCCCTACACTAAAGAAAAATATCGTCTCTAATGTCTAAAAATACCAGGTCCCAGGCTTCCCTGGTGGCACAGTGGTTGAGAGTCCGCCTGCCGATTCAGGGGACACGGGTTCGTGCCCCGGTCCGGGAAGATCCCACATGCTGCGGAGCAGCTGGGCCCGTAAGCCATGGCCGCTGAGCCTGCGCGTCCGGAGCCTGTGCTCCGCAACGGGAGAGGCCACAGTGGTGAGAGGCCCGCGTGCAGCTAAAACAAAACAAAACAACACAAAACAAAAACCAGGTCCCTAGCCACAATGCCAAAAACAAACCAAAATATAATTAAATCTATTGTACTGAATGTCCAGTTTTATACTCTGCATTTACCTCCTACTTAATGCGTATTTCCTCCTTGCCAAATACTCTCTTAAAAATTAATTTTAATGACATGGACAATTATTTAATCCATCTTTATTATTCATCATATAGGCCAGCGATCCTCAACCTTTTTGGCACCAGGGACTGGTTTCATGGAAGACAATTTTTCCGGGGGCAGTGGTGGGGGGAGATGGTTCAGGCGGTAATGCGAGCGATGGGGAGCAGCAGATGAAGCTTCGCTCACTTGCCCGCTGCTCACCTCGTGCTGTGCGGCCCGGTTCCTAACAGGCCTCGGACTGGTACCGGTCCACAGCCCAGGTGTTTGGGAGCCCTGATATAGGCTATTTCCAAAATCTTGTTATTATAAGTAACACTGTCTCAAAACTTTGTATATAAATCTTTGCACCTTATAGCAAATTACTTCATCAGGAAAAATGCCTTGAAAATTAACTACTATGTCAAAATTTATGACATTTAAGACTAATTCAGATTTTTGATTTACAATTTCAGTAGCAATGTGAGAGTACCCATATCCTTATCTTTAACCTACAACAGATAACCTTTTATTAATCTTTGTCAATTGATAATTTTTAAAATGGCTTTTAAAAAAAAGTTAACTAGGTTTTTATTGTTTTATTTTTTAACATCTTTATTGGAGTGTAATTGCTTTACAATGGTGTGTTAGTTTCTGCTGTGTAACAAAGTGAATCAGCTATAGATATACATACATCCCCATATCTCCTCCCTCTTATGTCTCCCTCCCACCCTCCCTATCCCACCCCTCTAGGTGGTCACAAAGCACCAAGCTAATCTCCCCGTGCTATGAGGCTGCTTCCCACTATCTATTTTACATTGGGTAGTATATATAAGTTCATGCCACTCTCTCACTTCGTCCCAGCTTACCCTTCCCCCCTCTCCCCGTGTCCTCAAGTCCATTCTCTATGTCTGCGTCTTTATTCCTGTCCTGCCCCTAGGTTCTTCAGAACCTTTTTTTTTTTAAGATTCCATATGTATGTGTTAAAATACAGTATTTTTCTCTTTCTGTCTTACTTCACTTTGTATGACAGACTGTAGATCCATCCACCTCACTACAAATAACTCAATTTCGTTTCTTAAAATGGCTTTTTTTTGCTAATCAGTAAGGGGTGACAATTTAAAACATTTATTATACTTTGTTTTTTAATTGTCTGTTGCTCACCTGTTGCCATTTTTCTTCTGAAACATAGGAATTGTTTGTATCATCAGTCAATTTTTTAAAAATATGCAACCGTGAGATGCCTAAAATTAACCCCACACTCTCAAGGCCATAAAGAGGCACCCCAATACCCCACTGGATAGTATCAGAGAAGGCCAAGTAGGAAGCCAGGACTTTCATCCCCACCGACCAATAACGAACCTCTCTCACACAGGAGCATCACTGAAGAACATGAGGGGAGTCTGGACTTCCACCCCACCCAGCAATAATAAGGAGTGTCTCCCCTCACCTCACGTTCCAGTGGAACCTTGGTGAAGCATCTGGAATGTCTACCTCCACCTGGCAGTAATAAGGCAGCACCTCCACCTTCCTTCTGCCAGAGCAGCATCAAAGAGTCAGCTAACACAGATGGTTTGAGTAAGATCCAAAGCCTCAGAACAAAATGTGTTCTGGTTTCAACAGAAAATCCAAGAACCGGGACTTCCCTGGTGGTCCAGGGGTTAAGACTCTGCACTCCCAATGCAGGGGGCCTGGGTTCGATCCCTGGTCAGGGAACTAGATCCTGCATGCAACTAAAGATCCCACATGCCGCAACTAAAGATCCCGCACACGGCAACTAAGACCCAACACTGCCAAATAAATATTTTAAAAAAAAGAAAGAAAAAAATCCAAGAACCAGGAGGATCTCAAACTGAATGATAAAAGCGCAATCAACAGACACCCACATCAAGATGACAGAGATGTTAAAATCATCTGACAAAGACATTAAAGCAGTCTGGACAAAAATGTTTCAACAATTACAAGTATACTTGAAATAAATGGGAAAAAAAAAAAAGAAGTGTCAGCAAAGAAATCAAAGAGTCAGCAAACAAATATGTTATAAAGGACCAAATGGGAACTTAAAACTGAAAAATAGAATAACCAAAATAACCAGAATGGAAAAACAGAAATAATCAACGGACTGGAAGACAGTAGGTAGAAGCTACCTAATCTGAAAAACAGAGAGAAATAGGCTGCAAAAAAAAAAAAAAAAAAAAGAATGATGCCTCAAGGTCCTGTGAGACGGTAACAAAAGATTAAACATTCATATTATCAGCATACAAGAAGGAGAGGACAAAAAGAGTAGGGCTTAAAAAGTACTTGAAGAAATAATAGCTGAAAAACTCCCAAATTTGGCAAGACATAAAGCTATACATTCAGGAAGATGAGCAAACCCTAAAAAGGTAAAAAACCTGAAGAAATCCACACCAAGACACATAATTAAACTTCTAAAAACAAAGAAAAAATCTTGAAGGCAGTCAGAGAAAAACACCTATCTATAGGGGAAAAACAGAATGACAGCAGATATCTCATCAGAAAACATGAAGACCAGAAGTGGCACAATTTTTCAAGTGCTGAATTATCAATCCAGAATCCTACACCCAGAAAAAATACTGTCTTATGGCAAAAAGATAAAGTAAGTATAAAGAATCTGTCACCAGCAGACTTACTCTTAAAGGATGACTAAAGAAGTTCTCTAAACAGAAAAGAAACAATAAAAGAAGGAACCTCAGGAAGGAAGAACAGTTAGCAAAAATATGGATAAATGCAACAGGTTTTCCTTCTCTTGAGTTTTCTAAAGTATTCCTGAAAGTTGAAGCAAAAATTATATATGGTCTGATGCAGTTCTATACGTATGCAGAAGAAATTTTTTTAAAAAGTATATTATCAACAGGGGAGAGTAAAGGGACATAAAGGGAGGTAAGGTTTTTATACTTCACTCAAACTGGTAGAATGACAATACCAGTCGACTGTGATGGTAGATGGAAATAGTAACAGTACTTCTAGGATTTTAGTTTTGTAGGTATTCCCACAAGTACTATTACCATCTCCATTATATTGATGAGGATATAAAAGGCTCAGAGTTGAGAAAGTATGCAGATACTAGTAAGTAGTGAACGAGACTCAATCCAACAGTCATCTGGATCCAAATCCTTACTGTATTCATTCATTCATTCATTCATTCATTCTGCATTAAAAAGAGTTTCTTGGGATTAAAACTTCAAAAACGTGGATGGGGAAAATTTTTTTTCACTAACGTCTAACCAGAAATTTAGCATTTCCTTCAATAAACCACTGTAACAGTACCTGTGACTGTCACCAATAGAAATCACAGGTATTTCATATAACAGCTGTTGCAGATAAATCAGAATAGCATTTACACTCAACATGTGTTAAAAAAAAGACTTCTGTTTTTAACATTTTGATAACTGTATTAAATGTAATTGGTTCTTTTATAAACCTATGTGGTATACATTTTAAAAAACAGTATTCTGAGGAGTCCAGAGGCTTTACCAGAATCCCAAGAGTCCTCTGTACCAAAGAAAAGGTCAAAGAACCCCTGCATGTAGAACATTTTCCAAATTCTGTCTACTACAAAAGTCTTAATGGATCACAGCTTCTACTTGCCACTGGAATGTGAAGAATGGCTCTCCTTATGAGAAGACACCAGAAGAAGAAAACCTATAAAAGTAAACCATGCTAGAAGCAAAACACTTTTTCAAGTTTCCAAAAATCAATACCACAAGAGTCCAGTCCTTCCATGACATTCAGAATCCATCCAAAATCACCAAGAGACCCCTGCAACTTACATCATGAGTTCATTTGTAGGTAACACACCCCCCCAAAAGAGATCATTCAAACCTCTAAACTCAAGAACAAGAGCATTTTTACTCCACCTTCCCCAACCTTCTACCTCTTACCCACTCTACCCCACCCACTTCCTCTTAAGCACACATTATAATCTTTAAATCTAAAGATGCCCTTTAATCACGTTTTCAATCCATTTCTTTATTGTGGGAATTAGCAACATCTAACCGTACATACTTTCACACCGAAGAACAAAGAATTCCTTTTCTCTCCCATCTTACCTCTCCAAAATGCAGAAGTACCCAAATAAAGGCAAATAAAAAGCTTTCATATGAACAACCACCAACAGCATTTTTTCTAATCCTATAATCACCCAAACTTGGAAATATGATTCCTTTTCATTCACAAGGCCATCAAATGGGTAGCATATTTTTAAATAAATAGATAATCCTATCCCCCCAAAATTATCAATTTTTGATGATAATAGTCCAGGAATTATCCATTTTATAAATGAGTGAATTTCATAAGCAAAAATGTTTAACAGTATAGCACACAGCACAGGTCTAGTATATAATACTCTAGATTTTCTTTTAATCCTTACTCACACCTATCTAAAACCACATTATGTGAGCATTCATTTTTTATATCTACTAATAGTCTAAGAATTTTATTCTGGGAAAAGGTAAAGGTATCAGTTCTTCATACAGGAAATTTAAGGCAAAATGAATCATCAGTTCCTGTAACCACCATGATGAAATCAGATACTGTGCTTTGGAGAAATCTTCAGAAACTGGGTATAGTAGTTTTAAAAGCAAATCACAACAAATACTCTTATACACACACATTCATACAAAAGTTTTACTCACAAACTCAATTATCAACTTTTTAACGTAATTAGAATCGCACTTAAAGTCTTATTTGTTGTTTGAATAGACAGGGAAGAAAATAGTTTCCCACCCTGAAGGAAAACCCCTAAAGAACACACTTGTGTCTTGTCAACCAAGTCATGATACCTTGAACACCAAATGAAAGGCTCAAAGTTTCCATCTGACTACATAGTTAAGTCAATTTAGAGCAAATTCTTGTTCTTAATTAACTATAAAATATCTCAGAAAATGTTATGAAGAAAAAATATTAAGACTATTTATACCTACTTCCCAACTTAGGTAATAAAACATTAGCAATATGACTGTAGACCCTTATATGTCCCTCCACAATCATACTCCCCTCTCCTCTCCTTCCTCACCCCAAAAGGTAATAAATACCTAAATTTGGTGTTTGCCATTTTCACGCATTTATACCACAGTGATACTCGTAAAACAGATACCTCAGTCTTGTGAAGCTACACGTTAGAGAGACGATGCCATTACACAGCTTGGGCCCCACACTAGCTTTCATCGGTGCCATCATGAGCAGTTTTAGCAGAAATATCAAGTCATCAAGTGTGCTTCTGGTTGAAACCTCACTTACTCTTCCCTTTCTCCACCCTTCCGCTATTCAGTGCTCCTCCAAGATTCATACTGGTAACAGTCACGTAACAGAATTCCATTCATTAAATGAGTATGTATCACTCTATTCAGTTCCCCTCTAGAAAGTGGTGGCATTTTTGTTCCAACTTAACATTCCTAGTTCTGTAGAAAGACCACTGTATCTTAGGAATCAGGAAAACCAACTTAAATCCCAACTTCACTGTTCACCTGCTATAGGACCTTGAGCAAATCACTTCTTCCCAAGCCTCCATTTCCTCAACTACAGAATGGAAATAATGATGCCCATGACAATGTCATGCCGCCTTCCAATCATAAAGGGTTGGTGCTGGTATAAAAGGAAATCATGTACGTAAAAGTCCTCTGAAAACAAATATTACATAAATGTAAATCATCACAAAAGGTAAATGCTAGTTATGACAAAATTCTTAAGGAAGAATTATTTTTAAAAGTTAAAATGTGGCCAATTAATTTTTAATAATTCACTAAATAACCTAATACTTTTACTACAGAACTTAAAATTACTAACAATGTTGAAATAAGGCTCGATTCTTTCAGTCTGTTTATAGCACAGTAACTTCTACAACTAAATAATTTGTTCTAAATTCCACAATGAATCAAGATTCTCACTTCTTTAGAAATCATGATATAATGATTAGAAACTCTGTAAAACCCTCTAAAAGGAAGTATACATAAATCATGTTTTTAAAGGTAATAAACACTATTGTACCGAATTGGTTTTTTCTTCTCTTCTCTTTTAAGTAATTTAGAAAACTCCAAGGAATGACAGATTTATTTATTGACTGTTCTGGGAATGAGTCCCCCACTCCCACCCTCACCCTATCAAAAAAAGAAGAATACCACTTTGTCTTTCAGTCTGGCAAGAGACATTATCTATGTGTGAAGAATATCATGGCCCCAAAGTAGGAACAGGTCGATTACAATCCAAAGCAATGAGACATTTATATATTATACAGAAAGAAGTAGGAAAACATTTTTTTAGAAAACTTACGGTGGAAAAGGTCAAACAGGATGTAACAATCTAATTTTTTAAAACTCATAAACTCATGTGCTTTAGAATCTGAAAGGATCTTAGATATAATCTGTTTCAGCCACTTCATTTTATAGATGAAAAAAAAATCAAGGCCAAGAAAGTATAGATCTTTCTAAAGAATAAAGAAAATGTAGTAACTGGGGGCTTTTGCCCCTAAAGAAAATATGAGTATGACACAAGCATTCTTTGAGAGCATTAAAAAAAAACTCTTGTCACAAAACACAAATTGGAGATAGCAAGTTTAAATAAGAAATGAAGAAGGAAACGAGGAAGGGAGAAAGGAGGGGCATTCAATAAAGAGTAAGAGACACAACCCCAAAAGCTCAAAAATAACTAGTTATTAACCTGGCCTCAGTATCTCTACCCATAAGATGTTAATTACAAAGGGAACAGTAGCAATTTTTCAGCAATTAACTAAGGCATCAGATTTCACATCAAAGGTTATGGAGAAATGTTGCCTCCTAAATATGATGTACTGGAGAAAGACTTTTCTTTTGTGATATTTATGCCAAAACTACACAATTTGATTCTAATGATAAGAAAACACAAGACAACCCAAATTGTGGGATATTTTACAGATAACTTTTAAGACTAAAAGACATGAAAAATAAGCGCAACATGCAATCCTGGATTGGATCCTGGGCAAAAAACATTGTTTTTCTTTCGTTATAAAGTACATTATTGGAACAGTTGGTGAAGTTTGAATAATGTAAGTTAGATAATATCCTGATTTTGATAACTGTACAAAGGTTACATAAAAGACTCTCTTTTTTGTTCTTCAGGAAACAAACACTAGCGGGGCATTACTTCCACAACTTACTCTGAAAAGGTTCAGGAAAAAAATGCACAGGATACTATGGAAGCACACGGGAGGGACACCTCATCCAATCTGAATATTCCCTCAGGAAAGGCTCAGATGAACCCTGAGTCACATCTAGAAAGATGACTAACAATTAGATTAAAAGGGCCTACTTGGTAAAGGATACAGCTAGAGTCATGGATGTACACTTCACACAGATCGTGACTAAGTGTGATCAGACTGTGTTTCTCCAGTCATAATGCACTACGTGAGAGCAGGAATTTCAAATAGGTGTGGGGCAGGTGTCTGGGGGTTGCCAGGTCAGGGGAGAGCAGTAGCCAAAACAGCAAGCGCAGGAGTAACAGGAGACTGATCACAGACAGGCAGGAGGGAGCAGAGAGGGAGGCCAATAGATACTATTAACAACCCTTCACTGCCTATTCAATCCCAGGTTTCCTAATTTCAACTAAATGGAAAGTGCTTCATGAACCTAATCAAAGAAAAACTTCAGCAAAGACTTCATTGTTAAGGTAACTCACTTAATAAAACATGTTTTATCTGGGCAATGTAATAGAGCATAGTTCCCTTAGGTGCTATGTAATCAAGAAAATATGGCTCCAAGTCCCATCTCAGTCATTATTGTGGGACCTTGAGCAATTTATTTAACTTCTGAGCCTCAGTTTCCATATCTGCAAAAAAGAAACAATAAATTGTAGAGATTAAGGCAATGTGTGTAAAGCTTTTAGCATGGTATCTAACAGAGAAAATGTTCAATATATATTAGTCATTACTGATTCAAACTACTCTTCATAGGTCCTTGTTCCTTATTAAAAAACAAATCTTGAAGCCCTTAGTATTATAATTCAGTTACTGTGTAAGATAGTAAAATGAATTGAAGTACAACCACCTGCTCAAAAAAACATAAACTGAAGTCTACCTATATAGGTTCTGTACAAACTTTATAAAACACAAAATCAAGGCTTTTCATCTTATAATTCTATTGAAGCTTATTAATACAAACACAAGGTTAAAAAAAGAAATTAGAAGATGCCAGTCTCATCATCCAGATGCAACTACTTATTTGGGGACATTATTTAAGTTTGGTGCCTTTTTCAATGTTTAACACAACTTGTATAAATATTTTACATCTCCAACTTTAATTCACAACAAAAAATTACAAAGGTGACAAAGTTTAAATCTGTTACTCATAATCCATTTTAGCATCATTCTAAATAAATAGCTATTGATAGGCATAAAAGTGAAGAAAAGTCATTAAAGCAATTGGCAGGATCCGTTTTAAGTAATAAAGTATAGAATATTACAAGGGGTTCCATTAAAAAAAAAGGAATGTGGGGTATTTTGTGACAGGCCAGTAAGACAGCTGGAACAAAGCTGTTGGAGCAACAGCTGTGCACCATGTACTGTTCTCATCTAAAACCACAAACTAAAGTAACCCATGTCAGACAACTTCATTTGACTAATCAGCTCAGCCAATGGCTCCTTCCTGAAACTATCTGCTGTAAAGAAATCTAAACACATAATTTGCAATTTGAGGAAGGAAAAAAAATAAACAAAACATCAGTCTGTGTCTTTAAAATGTAAAATTAAAAATTGAGAATCACACTGTAACACTGTAACAGAAGACAACGTTTTCCATACTATTTTACCACCTGCTAAAATTATGACCATAGAACCTATCAGACTTCATGATGGTAAGGAAATAAGCCCAAAACCCAACATTTGTTGAAGTATGAATTACTAACATGCAAGCTCACCAATTTCTACTCCATTCTTAACTTTCAACTTTGCACTTTTGATTTATGTTTACCATAAAACACTGCAATGGTTATAAGAAATTTTTAACATTAAGTAACTTAACAATTAAAAAGAAGCTAATTCAAACCAACTTGTTAGCATGGACCATGGCAATATCTGAAAATAATAAATTCATGTAGTACTCAATTAAGCTACTATTATTATTCATTTAAACGTCTGCAAGTCATTAAATTATCACAGACCTACACCTTTGTTTTATATTTTATCTCCATTTTCTGATTCCAAAAACAATGAACCTTTCGCTCACCTAAATTCACTCCTTTCTCATTTTAAGTAAGATACACACCTGTGTGCACTTGCGCACATGCATATACATACATAAGGCAAATTTCCCTACCTTATTTAATTGATATATCTTAATTTCAGAGGCAAAAGAGACAAAATTATAAATTTCATATTTACATATCTTTTCCACAAGATTTTTGAAACTTAAATGTTATATCTATCACAAATCTTCCTTTGCAGTTTGACTCAACTACTTGCTTACTGTTCTTTTCCTTTCAGCTAACAAATTGCTGACTGTTGTAATCTCAACCACATGTCATCATTTAACCAAGGCATTAAGAGAAAACCCACCAGGAAACAAGACAAAAGTAATAAATCTTTAAGACCTTACTCTCAAGCTGTTTTACATTTCCTGAGTCAGAATTTCCAGAGAGAAATTAAAATAGGACAATCTTCTCCAAAGATTATTTTGAATAAAACTGAATGCTGTGGGATCAACTGCTAAAACTTCTAAAACTCAAGATTCAAATGTGCATATGTCACATATAAACAATCTTTTAATTACAGAGAAACTCTGAAATCCAAAATCAAAAACAGTTTAGTTCTACATCCTCTTCAGTGACCAGCAGCTATGGAACCATAATAGATACAACTCATGTTTCCTAAGACCTCTTTTTTCCAATTATTTATTATGCCCTGCTCAAGACCCAATACTAGCAATTAATAAATACTAATATTTTGCTATATGCTTACTTCTATGTAACCAAAGTATTCCTGGTCTATGACACTCAAAATCTAAATATAAAGAATAAAATGTACAAACAAGTATAACCAAGGAGCAGACATTCAGGCAAAAATTCCAAGCCTATAAAAATTCTCTATTAAAATACTTGTTTTACTTGTAAACATTCTACTGTTTAGAGTTTAAAATAGTGCCAAAGTGAATCAAACAGAATGGTTATCTTATCCAAAGCCACAGTCACATAGTGGCTAAATCAAGATCTAGAGAAATATCTTAACTCGCAAGAAGGATTCTTTATACTACGTCAAACTGCCTGTTCTCAGATAAGCAGTGTGAGTTTTTCCAGGTCTAGGACATCTTTTTAAAAAACAAAAACATGGCAGCTGTGGAGTTTAATTTCACAGACTACTTATGACTATGACAAAGGCAACCACAAGGAATAAGTTTCTCAGACACAACCTCTACTTTTAAAATAATCTCTTATTGTTTTACTCTCAATGCAGGGGAAATAAAGCAACAAAAACAAAATTAAGTCTGCAAAAACAAAGGTTAAAAGCAAAGAATATAAAATATAAAAAGATTAAAAAGGATCAAAGCAAATTTATCTAGATTATTTCATAAATACATAATCATATTATACAATAAATGTGAATGGGGTGAATTCCACTGCTAAAAGACAAAGACTCTCAGGTTTGATTTTTAAAGATCACATTACGTATTATTTAGAAAAGTTTACCATAAAATGACCAAAAAAAAAAAGTAAAACATAAATGAAATAAATGCATACAAACAAAAAATAGAAAAGGTAACATTAATATCACAGGTTGAAATTCAAAGTAAAATTCTGCACAAGACTGGTACTACTTAATCATAAGAAAGATGTAATCATCATAACATTTTATACACCAAATTATACATCAAAACAAAGCAAAATTAGAAATGCAAGGAAAAAATTAAAACAAATTTAATAAAAATTTCAGAGCTTCACAGATTAAAAATACACGAGAAAAAAGGATACAGAAGATTTGAATAATACAATCAACAAATTCCATTTTAACAGATTTATGTAAAACTTTGCACCTTATAAGCTACAAATAAATACTCATTCTTTTCTCATGTTCTTGGAGTATTTACACAAATCAATGGTATGTTTAGCCACTGAAAATTCTTAATGTTCCAAAACAGGGAATTTATAGGTCACATTCTTTGACCATAGCCCAACAAAGCTAGAAATCTACAAAGACAGCCACTCAATCCTTCCTCAAATTTAAATCATGTAAAAATTAAGGGAATAGGGCTTCCCTGGTGGCGCAGTGGTTGAGAGTCTGCCTGCCAATTCAGGGGACACGGGTTCGTGCCCCGGTCCGGGAAGATCCCACGTGCCGCGGGGCTGCTGGGCCCGTGGGCCATGTCTGCTGAGCCTGCACGTCTGGAGCCTGTGCTCCGCAACAGGATAGGCCACAACAGTGAGAGGCCCACGTACCGCAAAAAAAAAAAAAAAATTAAGGGCATATCCAAACTGAAATTAAAATTATCTAAGAATTAATAAAAAGTACAAGATTTCATAACAAAAGAAATAATGCAAAATCAGTTTTACAATGCTTTTACAACAGTCATTAAGGATACTACAGACTTTGTGATGATGGTAATGTAAGAAACATTCTAGAAAACCTCTTACTAGAAATCCTTTCAAATACCTTTCAAATATAAATTACAGCAGATAAGTTACTTAAAGCACTACTGTGAGAAATAAATGCCGATCAATCCCATTTTTTAAAGAAAGGAGAAAGCACAACAAATTTTATATATGAAATCGTAAAATACAGCATAAAATAAGCATACTTCAGATTACACACACACACACACACACACACACACACACACACGCTAAAGAAAGGACTCCAACTTTTGATTCTAGGCCCTTCTAATTTCTATACCTACAAGAAAAATCTTTGCATTGATCTGCATTTTACAGCTTCACACACACACTCTCCCTCCACTATCTTCCCTAGCCTCTTCTACTTGCCTCAATTCAGAAAGCTTAGATTTGAAGTACTAATAAACTTGAAAACTATCCCTTTTAACCACCTCTAATTCTCCAAAATTATACCTCTCAGCCAAAAAAAAAAAAAAAAACCAAAACATAAATTTGGCTGAATGTCTTAGCAGATTTCACAGAATTTCATATTTGTTGATACTCCAAATATCAAAGCTCCCTAGTATCAACTTGCCCATCAGCATCAAAAAAAAAATGGGAATCTCAGTGTCCTGCCTGAGGGACGGCCAGTTCTTTATTTCCAACACCAAGAATGGCTAAGATCAACTGGAATCTCAGTGTCTGCAGTAATTCTGAGGGACAGCCAGTTCTTTACTTCCAGCACCAAGAATGGCTAAGATCATCTCATCATAAGAGGATAAATTTAAAAACTACATTCTGCCACTCAAGAAAAAACCCTTCCCTGGCTGGAGTTGTTTCCTTAAGCAGTACCAAGCTTTAGAAAATACCAGTTTTGTGGCCTTAAGAAAAGACAAGAGAACATCACCACTGATTAATATTAGACTGAGATATCAAGGGCATTAAATCTGTTTAAGAGAGTAATTTGATTTGACATCCAGAAAATTTCATCAGTGATACAGAAGGCAAATTTGACAAATTCTTGAATGGAGTCTATCTTAGCCTTCTCACTGATTAACTTAAGAAAATATGGAACAATGATTTCAAAGAATCAATGCACAAGTAGGTATTTCAGAAGATAATTGGGAAAATGACTTCAAAAATGAAGAAGAAAACCTTCCTAGACCTGAGAGTGTTTCATCATTTCTCAGAGAAAACTGGTGATCAGAGAAAAACTTCTAGTCATATCCTGATAAATGTTTCCATTTCCAGTGATAAGAGAAGGCTACAAGCATACAAATAGAAAACTAGTTATTCCTGCAGAATAGAAACTTGAGGCCGGTTAGATAAAGGCAAAGACACGGAAGATAAATAACACAGTACCTCCAACTGCTGTAATACAAGTCTCGGGATCCAATAATTTTATACTCAGCCAAGTCATCATGTATCATGCAAAAGTAAAATTTTAATCTTAGACTAAAAAAGTACTCGAAAGTGTTCTCTAAATAACAATTCAAAGTAAAAACTAGCTGCTCATGAGGACTGCTTGTAAGCACTGAAACCAGTTAGAATGAAAGAAATGGCAAATAAAAGCAACAGCTCCTAATGAGAAAGGGGTTAATACCACTGAGTGCATTTACAATTATAATAACAAAATCAAATGCAAAAGACAAAAAACAATCTCTTAAAAACACTGCAGTCACACACACTTTTGGTTGCTTTAAATAAGGATATTTGGGACTTCCCTGGTGGTCCAGTGGTTAAGATTATGCACTCCCAATTCGATAACAATACGTTATGGGCAGATACTTTGAGACTATGTTAATATCCAGCTACTCTCAAACTTTTACATACTACTTTTAACATCCATTTATGATTGTTACTTAAATCAGTTGCTTGACTGCCAAATGGTGATTTTCTAATTCTACCATTTCCTCTATGTTTATTAGTCAGAATTCTACATTAAGGAAGAACTTCCCTTCCTCCTTCATTTATTTATCCTTATGGATTCTTAGATTCTTACATTATTTATGGGCAATAATCAATTACTGTCATTATTTATTTTGATGATGATACTGTCCCAGAGTTAGCCAATGGGAGTTCTTCCAGGCTGGCTGTGTCTCTTTGACATGTCACCATCATTTTGTTTTCTGAGCAGCTCTTTACTTTCTGGCACTATAAGATGCTCCAAGCTCATCTTCTATTTTTTCCTTGCCCCAGCCCGGGGATCAGTCATTTCTCCAAGGTTCCTTTTAGTAAAGAATGGTATTTAGAAACCAAGATCCAGCACTGGGTGTTCTCACTGTTAATAGGGTGTCACTGTTTCTATGCACTCTCAACAGACAGAGCTGGAAAAAAGATGTATGGATAGATGTGTTTATGAGTATCCACATACACCTATTTCTAGATCTATCTTTATTCTTTTTAAACCATGAGTTCATGCCAGTATGCTCAATTCCAATCAAGCATCAAGAGTTCTTCCTAGCCTTCACCCTTTCCACAATTATAACTCCCTTCTCCAATAGTGAGGAACTTGGCTCCCATTTTCCACAACACATTTACTAATTTACTTAATCCTAGTATAGAAAACTGTTTCAGAATTACAAACCCATGCCTCTGTGATGAAGGAGGGGGGGAAAAAAAAAGCCTGTTAACCAGAGTTCAGTGTTTATTTCGAATTCTTTTTGTCTTTATCCTGAGGACATAGTCCAAATACCGGGTTCAAAAGTTACTTACATTAGTTTTTTTTTCTCTCCCTCCTTCAGTGTGGTTATGTTAGTCATCCGATATAAAGTTCAGTTCATTTGTTTTGTTTGTATTCCACCTTTTGATTTTATTGGTGCTTGCTGTTTATATACTATGTGAAACATTAAACATGGTTCCACAAGTCAGAAAAGTATCCTCAGAAGAGTCACTATCCCTATTCCATCGCTTTCTCCTTATCCCTACCTATAGGGTAGGTATAGGTAGGGATATATATATCCCTACCCCCATAGCTAACCAATAATCTCTTTAATCTCAAATTCATCCATTCTGTGCTGTTTTTGCCCCAATGATTACAGTCCTATTTTCTCATTTCCTCTTCTTTCTTACACTAAAAGTAGTATATCAATAATACAGTAGATACTTTTGCACTTTGTATTCTTCACTGAACAATTTATCCTGGAATGCATTTCCCATCAGTTCATAGAGATGGTTCTTATTCTTTTTATAGCTGCACCACTGGGTGAATGTACCATATTCTATTCAACTTCTCTCTATCCTGTAGGTTGTTTCTAATGCTGTGACCTCATGCACATGTATTTTCATACTGTTGGAAGTACATTTTCAGGGTAAATTCCTAGATCTGGGATTACCGAGTCAAAAGGTAAGCACCTATGTAGTCAAATCAAAATCTATTTTATGTCTCCTGATATAATGCACTGAGAAGAACACATCATTTCTGTGCTATTCCTGCCCCCAAAATGAATCTAACCATGAAGAAACAAACTCAAATTGAGGGAACTCTACAAATAACTAACTTGTACTCGAAGATGTCAATGTCATAAAACACGAAGACTAAAGAACTGTTCCAAATTAAAGAAGACATGGAAACAAAGTGCACTGCATAATCTGAGATTTTCTTTTGCTATAAAGGGCATTATTGGGACAATTGGCAAAATCTGAAAAAGTTCTGCATATTACATTAGTAATATATTAATTTCTGATTTTGGTTATACACTATGTTTATGTAAGCAAGTACCCTTGTGTTTAGGAAATATACATGGAAATATTTAAAAATAAGGCAGCATTGTCTTCAACTCACACTCAGATGATTGAGAAAAAAACAGTGCCTATACATGGAGGGGGAGGAATAAAACAAATACAGTAAAATGGTAGCATGTGGGAAATCTGGGTAAAGTTTTTTTAAAAAGCAACATCAGATATCATGTTGGCATGTATATCTGTATTTTCAGTACTGAACATTTACTAACTTGTATATAAATTCTTTCTCCTAGGAAAAACACCATCATATGAGGTGACAAGATAAATTGGCTGGCAATATTAAACTACTAATATATACAAACAACCAATTCTGTAACTATAATATTTTTAATTAAACTATGATTTAATGTTATTTAATGTTATGTAACCAATAAACAACTGGTTTATCACATTGATCTTATAAAATACTAAATCTAAAATATAATTTAGAAGGAACTCAAGTCCAATATAGCTCCAGTAGCACAATTTTAGTCAACTTCTATTTCTTTGCTTCTTTCAGAACCACACAGTAAATAAATATATATATATATATAAAATCTTTGTCTATTTCATAAAGGCCTGAGAGACATTTTTCTTTGCGAAATAGAAATAAATCAAATGGCTACCAAGGACATCACTTTACACTAAGTTTCAATCCCAAACTCAGACTTCACGGCTCTACCCAAAGTAATTCAAGATCAAGGCCTTTCAAGAAGATTCAATGACAATTAACTCTACATTGTTTACAAGCAGAGTCTTTTACTCATTATCACTTTTCAGCAAGGAACTAATACCCTAAAGACACTAATATTTCTCCTCACCAAAAGGGGCAAATAAATAAATAAATAAACGTTCATGCAGCATCACAAAATCTGTTTCTATTTTATGAGATCAATTTTAATTTGAAAAAGGAAACTTTAAAATTTTTTAAATAATACAGCTTTAAGAAAGTCTCTTTCTGCACTCCTCCCCCACTTTAAAGTTAGCAATTTACTTTCCTCACTGAATTAAACAGACTAGTTTCATTTCAAAGCTTAGGAATGACCCTTGACATTTCAGCAATACAGATGAATTAAAAATCCCATCCCAGTAGGTAGCTGCCTGTCATCACTTTGCCTTCAAATGGTATTGTACCAAGGGAAAGCAGAATTCTTAATCTACTCAATAGAAGTATCCCCACTAAACTCCTGCAACTTCTGCATCCCAAGACACACACACACACACACACACACACACACACACACATTAAAAACGAATGAGTTTTAAGAAACCCTAGGTTAGAATTTCTCCTCTGACAAAAGCAGTCATCCTCTAAAAGAAAGTGTTCTTCCTTGAGTGCCTAACATTTGTATCTAGGAATTACAATGTCTGAGTCATCAGAAACACTTCAGCTCCTTGGGACTTCCCTGGTGGTCCAGTGGTTAAGACTCCACCCTGCCAATGCAGGGGGCGTGGGTTCAATCCCTAGTCAGGGAACTAAGATCCCATAGGACACACAGTGCGCCCAAAAGACTAGGGAAAAAAAAAATCATTACAAGAACCATTTCAACTCCTACCAAAATGAGGAAATCTCTAGTATGTACCACCACTAGGAGGGGTACCTTATTTTTCAATGCTAAGAATTCATTTGTAAATTACTCCGAAAATATAAAACAGTAATTTGCACACTAAAAATAAGTCTACAGTATAGTTTCAAATTCACAGATAAAATTTATTTTAAGTGATTTCTAATGCAGGGCACATGTTCAAGATGTAGCCACAGAAGAGAAATTCAGGAATCTAAACTCACAAACTTCACACAAAGATCAACTAACTTTAACACAAATGCATGTGCCTTGAAATCTCTTCTAGGATCTCTGCCCCAGGAAAAGGCAATGGAAAAACATTCACCAAAACGCAAATTAGGTAAAAAGCAATGTCTGAGTCAGCTCCAGGCTAACAGGTTGTAAGATTGACTAAAACTCAATAATTGAGAAATCAGCTACCCCCTACATAGCTCAAAATCTGACAAACTGCTGAATAATAAGTCAGGATGCTAAATAAATGAAGAACAGAGGCTGGGAAATTCCTCTCCTTAATTCTGTAAAACACGTATGGTCTTTTCTCAGAGCTGCCAGAAACCCCAATGGTTACTCCATTATTTCCAAAAATCAACGCTCAACTGATAAAATTTCCCCAACTCAAAATGGGATCAACATTCATTACCTAAATATCACACAAATGTGAGAGAGGAGTATGAGGCTGAGGGGAAAAGGGGCTGAAGACTTAAAACAGATCAGATTACATGTCAAGAAAAAATGAATAAATTACAAATTTAGTTTTAGAGGAACAAGACACAGAAGTAAAAGCAGCAAATTTATTATTTTACTTATTCTTAGATGGCACCGTGCTGAATGATTTGGATAAATTATTTTATTTACTCCAGAAACCCTAAAGGTACTAATATTAGTCTCCCTTTCCATACAGGAAACTGAGGCTCTGAGAACTTAAGAAACTTGACCTAAGACACATACCTAGTTTGTTAACTGAGTAAGAAAGAACCTAGAATTTCAAAGGTGCAGAGATTTGTTCACCCAAACCCAACATTTTATGGAGGAAATTAAACCCTTAAGAGATTACAGACAATTAAAAGATTCCCCAGCATCACCTGAGTAGGGGGACCTAGAACCCAGATAGTCAAGGCTCTTTCCATTTCACTTTGTACAATGTTAAGATCATTTCCTAATGACAGAATCCACTCATCGTTTAGGGGCTGTATTCACCAATAAAACTTAAGACGTCTTTCAAAAAACTATGAACAGAAACGAGGAGGTCATGCACACACATATACTCTTAATAATATTTTACATTTTTAATCATGGATGTTTTATGATGTGTTACATTCATTTTTAAAGAGAAAAAGCCATCTCAATTAAGTAATTATAGCCTTAATTTCCTAATTTTGTAGCTCTTCATATGCATAAAAGGCAACAAGTAAATTTAAGGTGAAGGAAAGTCAGGGTTAAAGGCAAAGTTGTTTTTCAAGTTCTCCACTCCCAAATGTGTTCATTATATTTTTTCTACTCAAGATTACATAATAGAAAAATACATACTGAACACTGTAAGAAAGTGTCATATCTCAGGAGTCTTACAAAATAAATAAAACCAATTTGTACCATCCTGATCTCCTACAGAGAGAACTAGCTTCCGCTCATTAAGGTTACTATCCTTCTGCAGTCTCCTCTCCTTCCAATTACTACTGCGAGACAATCATAACAGAATGAATTTTAATTTCCCAGGAGTCAGACAATAAACAGCAGCTCTATTAAGTGTAGATGATAGTCACCTTAGCTCCATAAGCTAAGATTAATATAGTAACAACAATAATAATAATGTTTGTAGCCTTACTATGTACCAGACACTGTTCTAGGCCCTGAACATATGTTAACTCATTTAATTCTCACAACTGTATGTGGTACTTTGTATGTCCCCAGTTCACAGATGGGAAAAACTAAGGTACCGAGAAGTTAAGTAATTTACCTAAGATTACACAGGCAGCAAGTGGTAGAGATGAGACTCGATCCAGGTCTGGTTCCTACCTCTCCAGAAAGCCTCCTCAAAGCCAGAGGCATGTTCCTCCCTTTCACTGGCCCCAGGTCACGGGCCTATCCCACTCCCCTCCTTGCCTGCTTCCTCTCTCCAAGCTAGCATAATGACTCCCCCACTCCCCATACTCAGGTAAGACATGTCCTCTCTTCCTGCCATCACGTCTACACAGTACTCTCATCAATCCTTCCCAAACTGACTTTTCCTCGATTCTGAATTCCCTTTGCATTTAAACGTGTTAACAGAAGTGTACACATAAGCTTATAATAGCCATCATTAATGGAGCACATACTACATACTAGACACATGATAAGGATGTTCCCATAATTTAAAGGATTATGAAGACTGCGATCAGACCCATTTTACTGAAAAGAAAATTGAGGTTCAGAGAAGCTAAATAATATTTTCGCAATGTTCTCCCAGTAAATAAATAACACAGCAAGATCTAACACTCAAGTCTGTATGACTCAAAGCTCACACTCTTTCTCTATGTATAAATACACGTCTCTCATGCACACACGCCTCTTTTACTTCTTTTAAATCTAGAGTACCTAGATACAACACTATTCATAAAGGTGTTTCTTTAACAAATGAATTCTAGAAAATCATTAAGCAGACAGAAATTACGGTTATCTTAATGGTTTCTAATACTATTTCCAAAAACAAAAGGTTCCAATACCTTAACTAAATAATTAACTTACAGATTCAAATACATTTCGATGGTCCCTCCCCCCAAAACACTAAAGAAATATTTGTGGTTTAAATCTTTTAGGTAACACTATGTTTTTTTTGAACACTATTTATTAATACTGGAACCCAGGATTATTCTCTCACTCCTTACCAACCTCCCACCTCCCTCTAACTACAGTTTCCAAAGAAAGACTTGGCTATAAATTGTTTTGCTTTGCCATCAGTTACTTAAAGTATCTCTTGGCCCTATGAGAAATAGCAACATGACGGGCATCTCTGATTCTGCAGCTAAACTGCAGCTAAACTGAAAGGACAAGTTGCCCATCTCACCTCTTAGTGTGATTTTTTTTTTAACCCACTAATGAGCATACTGTAAATGCTCACTACATAAACATCTCTTCCTGGATACAAAGGTTTTAGCAGCAGTTTTTAATACTTTGAAATAGTATAACAGCAATTATTGCTCATTTAGTCAATGTGAAAGGTAACAATCACATTTATGTTACAGTACTCGGTATTTTAATGTCACTAGAAACAGTAAGTGAAACGAAATACGCTATTCAAGTATGCCAACTGATAACAAATGGGTCAAACAAAAATATTTCACCAAAGCATCTTAAACAATACTCTTGATATACTGAGAGTATCTTTGTTACCTGTTATAACGCGATACCTTCATTCTCTCCCAGCATATGCCACACCTTGCAGGTTGACAAAAGCAGAGAGATAGCTGGGTTTCTCTCTTTTAATAGTCCCAAAAAAGATCACTCAAACCTCCTACCAAGAGCAAATCCTAAGAATCAAGAATTCCACCGCCCTTTCCTTTACAACCCGACTTTCCGCCTCCAGCTACCAGAGAGGATTGGGGGCGGGGGAGAGAGAGGTTGGAACGGACACAGAACGCACGACTCGGTCGGTCATCTCCCAGCCTGGCCCACCCCAAACTTCACCTTGGCACAGCGA
Source organism: Orcinus orca (assembly GCF_937001465.1). Lineage (NCBI taxonomy): Eukaryota > Metazoa > Chordata > Mammalia > Artiodactyla > Delphinidae > Orcinus > Orcinus orca. The sequence goes on along the minus strand of NC_064566.1, from coordinate 41,500,758 downwards.
GAGGCAGGAAGGCACCAGGAATACCTAGGAAATGGTCTCACCCCTATCGGAAAACATTCTTAACTTCCTCGAGGCCACCATTTCCCTGGGGCATTATCACACACTCCCACCCGGACGCATTACCTAAGAGATTACTTAAAAGAAAAGCACAAACACACACAAAGAGAAACACTGCTTGAAGCGGGCAGCTCCGGCTCGGCGTGCGCGAAGAAGCCCGAAGATCACGCGGAGCCGCGGCCAAGTTGCCACCGGGATTGCACCCACGGTGCAGGAGGCGGCCGGGGCGGCTGGAAACCCAGCGCGCGGGGCTCCAGCCCCACGCCCTACGCCCGGCGCCCCAGCCTCGGGGCAGGAAGCCCGGCGCGGCAGCGCTGCCTCTCCCGAAGGGCTCGGGCCGCGGCCGCAGCGAGAAGGTGGATCTGCGCTTCCCACCCCGCCAGCTCCGCCCTCCCGGACACATTCCTGAGAAGCCCGACTCCCGGGACGCCGAGCTGGGCGCCCAGCAGGCAGGAGCGGGGCGCCCCGACCGCAGGGCAGTAGGGCAGAGCCGGCCGGAGCCCCCCGCCCGCCTCCCGCCCACCCCCGGCCCGCGCGGCACCTCCGGGGCGGGGTCCCCGCGGCCGCCCCGCCACAGGTAGCGCGAGCCCCCGCCCGCCGCCGCCCCGGCGCCCCGGGGAAGGCCCGCTCCAGGCACCTGGATGAACTGGATGGTGAGCGCCGACTTGCCCACGCCGCCCCCGCCGACCACCACGAGCCGGTACTTCTCTTGGCCGGAGCCGTCCCGCCAGCCGGCCGCGGCCATGGGGACGCCGCCGAGCCCAGCCCGGCCACGCCGAGCCGCCGCCCGCCCTAGGCCCGGCTCCGGGGACTTGTGCGGCCGGCGGGCTGCGGGCGAGCGGCCGGGCGGGGGTCCCGGGCGCCGGGAGCTGCTGGAGGGCCGGTCCGGGCGGCAGCGCGGCGCCCGGGCTGGCCGGGTCCCAACCGAGGCGCGGAGAAGCGAGGTGACCGCAGCGGCGAGGGGCTGCAGCGTCCGGGGGCGCACTCCTGCACTCGTCTTCGCAGCGCCTGCCGAACGCAGCCTCCAGCACAGCTACAAATGGCCGTCTGGGGGCCGGGCCGCCAGGCTGAGGTGCTGCATATGCATGAGGGGGCGGGGAGGGGCGGGGCCGCGCTGGCCTGGGCTGAGATTCGGGCGCTGACGGAGGGCTCAGACCCCCTCAGATGTGCCCCTGCAATCCCTTGACTGTGAGTGCGTGTGTGCACGCGTGTGCGTGTGCGAGTGAGTGTGTGTGACAAAGAGTGTGGGAGTGGGAAGAAGATGGTAGACAGTGTGTGACCATAATTGTATATGTCAGGGATGGTCAGGGATTGTGTGGATAAAAAATACAGTATGTGAAGGCGTGTGTGAGAAATAGAGCTGTTGTCATCTTAATTCAGTTTGTGGGAGGGTAAATATCCTGTTTTAAGAGTACAGATGGTGACCATGACTGTATGAAAAACAGTATATGACAGTGCTTGAAGATTAGAGCTGTCACAATAATTGTGTGTGTGATATGCTTGCGGTGTGTGAGGGATGTCACAGAGACTTAATCACAGTGATTGAGGGTGAGTGGACAAGAGTATATGTGGCATATGTTGTATCAGGAGAGTGTCTTAGTGGCTGTGTGTATATGTGAAACATGTGCGGTAATTGTATTTGAGGGGTGTGAGTGTGAGAGATTAATTTATGCTTTTTTACACACTACATACCAGGCACTGTACTCAGTGCTACCGATCCTTTTATGAACAGTTCCCTGCCCTCAGGGAACTAAGAATCCAATGGGGAAACGGCCAGGACAACAGGCAAGTTGTCAGGCATAATGATAAGGGCTATAACTAATAGCTCCGTGTGGCCATGGGAGAAGCACTCACTACAGAGCTGGGTGGTCAGGGAAGGCTTCCTAAAAGACCTGAAGAATAAGTAATATAGAGAGATGAATAACTGGAAGAAAAGTATTCCAGGGAAAGCAAACCGCATATGAAGAAGTCAGAGCGGAGAAGGTAAGCCATGTGTCACATGATTTTGATTGTGTTGGGGGAGTGTGCTTGTAAATTAAAAGTGATTATCTATGTGTATAGCAGTTTAACCAAATGTAGCAGGAATCACAGCTGTATACTGAGGCAGTGTAGGGCAGTAGATAAGACCATGGGCTCTGGGGCCAGACTGGATTCAAATCCTAGCTCTCTCACTACTGGTATCATGTTGGAAGCTTACTGACATGTGCCTCAGTTTTCTCTTCTCTAAAATAAAGACCGTAAGACTACCTACCTTAAGGGGGTTTTTAGTAAGAATCAAATGAGTTAATACATATAAAGCACATAAAACAGTGCCTGGCATGTAGTAAGCATTTATGGCAGTTTTGGAACATGACTGCAAGCTCTTGGAAACAGCTTAGTGACTCTCTTGGAACCAGTAGAATGCAGCAGAAGAGATGCTGTATAACTTCCAAGTCTAGGTCAGAAGAGGCCACGTGGCTTCCACCTGTTCTCTTGGGATTGTCACTCTGGGAGAAACATCGTAAGAAGTTTGGCTACCCTGAGACTGCCATGCTAGAGAGGCCACATGTAAGCATGCCAGTCAAAGGTCTAGCTGAGCTCCTAGCTGACTGCCAGCATCAACTGCCAGCCATGTGCGACACCTTGGACACGGAGCTCTGTCCAGCCTTCAGATGACTGCAGCCCCTGCTGGCATCTGGCTGCAACTGCATGAAAGACCCCAAGCAAGAGCTACCCAGGTCAGCCCTTCCTGACCTACAAAATCATGAGCAAAATAAAACAGTAAACTGGTTGTGCTTTTTTAAACTTTTTCTTTGGGAATAATTTCAATCTATAAAGTATAAAGACTGACTATTTAGACTGGGGGAATAAGGTATTGGTCCTAAAGCAATTATAATGAATTCCTTAGTATTCTGTGCCTCTGCATCTGGTATAGGAGCACTCAGGGGGTTCTGAGCCTGATGATAGTTCGACCAGTAAAAGAAAAAGAGGATAAGGTGGTAATGAATACAAGCTTGTGTGCACATATATATTCAGTGACTAGAGTTTTCAGGGAGAAACTTATTTTCAGTAGAACCTATTTCAATCCTTATTTGCTGAGCTTCTTCTCTGCCTGAGTCTTGACCAAGATTTTCTTTCCTTCCTACTCTGTACCACTGCAATCTCTGTGTACAGGACAATTCCAACACTGCAGCCAAGCAAGCAAACCCATGCTGTAGAAACCATGAGTTGGTTGCCTCCCAGGCATCCGTTTCTCCTTCCTTTCATACAGTGTCTGCTAATTTTCTCTCGGTGGTTTGAGAGTGACTGACTCCCACCTGCAGCTCCAGGGATTTACCCTAATTCACTGAAGATTATCAGCCCCCACTGGCCACAGTAATTAGCTGATAGATGGGCGTATGACCTAGGTGAAGCCAATCAAGGACAGATTCAACTACAGAATCAAAACTACAATGAGATACCACTTCACACCCACTAGGATAACTAGAATCAAAAAGACAGATAATAACAAATGTTGACAAGGATTTGGAGAAACTAAACCCCTCATACACTGCTGGTAGGAATGAAAAATGGCGTTCCTGGTTTGGAAAACAATCTGACATTTCCTCAAAAAAGTTAAACATAGAGTTACCATACGACCTGGAAGTTCCAGCCTTAAGTATATACCCAAGATAAATTAAAACATGTCCATATAAAAACCTGAAAGTGCAAGTTTATAGCAGCATTATTTATAATAGCCAAAAAGTGGAATTAACTCAATTATCCATCACCTGATGAACAGATAAATAAAATATAGGGTATTCATACAATGGAATATTATTTTGCAATAAAAAGGGATAAAGTACTGATACATGCTACAACATGGGTGAATCTTGAAAACATTAGGCTAAGTGAAAGAAGCCAGTCACAGAAGACAACATACTATATGTTTCCCACTGTATGAAAGGTCCAGGATAGGAAAATCTATAGAGACAGAAAGTAGATTAGTGGTTGCCAGGACTGAGGGGGAAATGCTCTGTGACTGATAATGGGTATGGGGTTTCTTGTTGGAGATATGAAAATGTTCTGGAATTAGATATCTATGATGGTTGCACAGTTCTGTAAAATACTAAAAACCATTGAACTATATACTTCTTAAAGTGAGTTTTATGGCATATGAATCAAATCTCAAAGCTGTGAGGATGAAAGATTCAATTGCAGGGTTTTATTTGAGCTACTAAGGAAATGTCTTTTTACTTCAAGATATTCCTCATGTCAACTCTACTCCTTTATTTTTAAAAAATTTAACTCAAAGTCAAGTGTTCAGCAAGGAAGAAGCCCACATGTTCAACTCCATGTAGACATTCTGTCCCAAAATGCTTTCTTGCCCTTACAAAATATCCCAAAAGCCTACAGCAAAAAGAAATTCTCCTGCAAAACAAACCACTGAAGACAGGAGTATCTGGCAGAGAAAGAACTAGTTGTCATTCATGCCAATTAAAGATGAATTTTCATCTTAATCTAAAAAGTTTCTTTCTCAAGTAGCTAAGAGATAACAGGGAAGTACAAAAATCTTCATCAGAAGAATGACCCAGAACCTTGGAAAGGACACTAGAGATCATGCCCCTAATCTTACCGAAAGAAATCCTGTGACTAGGGAAGGAATTTCTCTCCCAATGTCACCTAGCAAGTTGTTAGCAGGATACAGGTCTCCTGACTCCTATGCTCAGAGCACTATGCCCCATGCCAAGCTGGGTGTTACCCAGAATCCCACAAAGCCTCATAGCACAGAGACAGCGTGATGCTGCCAATCAAAAGAGATGTTGAATGTACCATTTTGATTTCAGTGGAGTGATGGTCTGGCTAAAGGGGTGTCAGGAGACTTCAGTGGGCAGATTCAGGGTCAGATTTGGCCAAAAGATATGTTTTGAATACAATTTTTGAATTGGTTGCTGATATTTTAATTTAGAATATTTCACAAACAAACCTAGATTTCTAACTCTTCCTGAAAAAATTAAATGGAACATCTACAAACACTGGGCCAGCATTATCATAGGACAATGGCTAAAGGTAAGTACAGGCTGCCCTTGAGAAGAGTATGGATGTTCCTGCTCTTCAAAGTAATCAGCACCCTTGTATCACACCCCACCCATTTGATGTTACCTGTCTGGCCTCTGTGGGCTTTAAGAGTTTGCAAATCCTACTACTATATGCCAATGTTCTCCACCTAGAATGCACATTTGAGTCCCCTGTAGTATCTTAAAATGAAGAACCTAGGCTCCACCCCAGACTTAGTAAATAGAAATCTCTATTTGCAGACCAAGAATGTGAATTTGTATATTTAAATACCCAAAGCGAAATTATTAGAGAAATGCAAATCAAAACTACAGTGAGGTATCACCTCACACTAGTTAGAATGGGCATCACCAGAAAATCTACAAACAGCAAATGCTGGAGAGGGTGTGGAGAAAAGGGAACCATCTTGCACTGTTGGTGGGAATGTAAATTGATACAGCCACTATGGACAACAGTATGGAGGTTCCTTAAAAAACTAAAAATAGAATTACCATATGACCCAGCAATCCCGCTGCAGGGCATATGTCCAGAGAAAACCATAATTCCAAAAGACACATGCACCCCAATGTTCATTGCAGCACTATTTACAATAGCCAGGTCATGGAAGCAACCTAAACACCCATTGACAGACAAATGGATGAAGAAGATGTGGTATATATATACAATGAAATATTACTCAGCCATAAAAAGGAACGAAATTGGGTCATTTGTAGAGACGTGGATGGATGCAGAGACTGTCATACAGAGTAAAGTAAGTCAGAAAGAGAAAAACAAATGTCGTATATTAACGCATATATGTGGAACCTAGAAAAATGGTACAGATGAACCGGTTTGCAGGGCAGATATAGAGACACAGATGTAGAGAACAAACGTATAGACACCAAGGGGGGAAAGTGTGGGGGGGTGGGGATGGTGGTGTGATGAATTGGGAGATTGGGATTGACATGTATACACTAATATGTATAAAATGGATAACTAATAAGAACCTGCTGTATAAAAAAATAAATAAAATAAAATTCAAAATAAATAAACAAATACCCAAAGTGACTCTGAGACACCACCACAGTTGGGAACTCTTGGAGGAGAGTAGACTCACGCATGTCCACTTTTTTTTTTTTCAGGACAAACAATGACCCTCTCATCTGGAATGTTGGTTACTCATCATCTCTAAAAATTACCATTGCCGAAATACCATTCCTGGCCCATCCCAGAGAAAGGATTTGGGGGTGGAGTGGGGAGGGAGGTGCTGAAACTAAGATTCCCCTGACCTCATCTACAGCTGAGTCAGACAGAACCCAGGCCTGGTGACCAAAGAGGGCCAAACTCCCAGATCAGAGAGCATTCGAATCTCATCACAGTTAATGGAAGAGCACCATCCACTTATTTCCTTAATAGGCCCCTGCTTCTAATGTGAATGAATGGCTGGTGGAGAATGAAACAACCCAGCAGGAGCTGCATGCATCTGAGATGAGACAGACGCACAAATCTATTCCTTGTTTAAAGATCACGCTGCTAAGAATAGAAGCTGAAACACAGGCTGGAGCGTGTGCACACACAGCCCTAAGGAAGGCCACAACAGAGCTGGAGGAATCCACAGCTTAGTGGAGGATGATCAGAGAATCAGAGCCTTAAAGCAGAAAAGGGACCCTGAAGTCATTCCCTCTAATGCTCTCATTTTATAGATGGGGAAGCAAAGGCCCAGACAGAAAAGAGCATTCCTCACCATTGCCTAGAGATAGAGCAGAAGCATGACTGGAACTCAGATTCTGTCTCCCAGCCTGTGGCCTGACTTAATGTAGTACACTGCCTTGGGAGCCCAAGAGTCCAGAAGGCTAATCAGGGCCAAAGTCACACCACCCTTCTCAGGCATAACTGCCAGGGAGAATCTAGCAAGGGTGTCCATTATTGCATTTTCTTAAATAATGAAAAATCAAAAACCACCTAAATATTCAACAACGGGGACTTGATTAAATAAATAATGCTATAGCCATAGTATAGAACACTATGTGGCCATTAAGAATATTTTTTATTTATATAGGAAAATGAAAAGAGTGGGATACAAATCAGTATATACAGTATGATTCCGGTGTTACATATATATATATGTGTATATATATATATATATACACATATATATATATATATAAAATAGCTACCATTTACTGAGCAGTTACCATGAACCTGGCACCGTGCTAATCACTTAAAACGTATTATCCAATTTAATCCACAAATCAACCAACTGAAGTGGATTCTATTTTTGTTTGTATTTTACAAAAAAAAGCTTCGGCACAGAGGTGTCCTATAGCTAGTAAATTGAAGAGTACATATTTAAACCCATGAGGTCTGAGCTCCAAAGCTTTGTATTTAATCATTATTAATAGATTTTTTAAAAAAAGAAAGGCAGGATATTCAGTTATCTTAGGTTATTTGCCACTTTTCATTTTTCTGTATTTTTTACCTTTTTTTCCTGCAATTTCACATTCCCTCCTACCCCCAGCCCCTGATAACCTCTAGTCTACTTTCTGTCTCTATGAATTTTCCTATTTTAGATATCTCATATAAGTGTAAGTATACATGTGTCCTTTAGTGTCTGTTTTATTTCATTTAGCATAATGTTTCAAGGTTCCTCCATGTTATAGCACATATGCATGCTTCATTCCTTTTTATGGCTGAATAGTATCCTATTGTATGGATATACTACTATTTGTTTATCCATTCATCTCTGTTGATGAACATTTAGGTTGTTTCCACTATTTGGCTATTGTGAATAATACCACCCGCTATGAACATTTGTGTACAAGTACCTGAGTTCCTGTTTTCAGACCTTTGGGGTATATGCCTAGGAATGGAATTGTTGGGTCAAATGGTAATGTTATGTCTCTTTGAGAAACTGCCCAATTGTTTTCCATAGCAGCTACACCATTTTACATTTCCACCAGCAATGTGAGAGGGCTCCAATTTCCTCATATCTTCATCAACATTTGCTATCTTCCTTTTTTTATAATAGCCATCCTGAAAGGTATGAAGTGGTATCTGATTATAGTTTTGGTTTGCATTTCCTAATGACTAATGATGTTGAGATGTTGAGCATATTTTCATATGCCTATTTGCCATTTATATTTCTTTGGTGAAATGTTTATTCAAGTCCTTTGCCTATTTTTTAAATAAATTTATTTATTTTTGGCTGTGTTGACTCTTCGTTGCTGCATGCGGGCTTTCTCTAGTTGCGGTGAGCGGGGGCTACTCTTCGTTGCAGTGCACGGGCTTCCCATTGCAGTGGTTTCTCTTGTTGCAGAGCACGGACTGTAGGCACGCAGGCTTCAGTAGCTGTGGCACGTGGGCTCAGTAGTTGTGGCTCGCGGGCTCTAGAGCACAGGCTCAGCAGTTGTGGCGCACGGGCTTAGTTGCTCCGCGGCATGTGGGATCTTCCCGGACCAGGGCTTAAACCCGTGTCCCCCACGTTGGCAGGCAGATTCTTAACCACTGTGCCACCAGGGAAATCCCTTTGCCTATTTTTTAACTGGTTTGTTTGCCTTTTTGTTGTTGAGTTGTAGGAGTTCTTTATATATTCTGGATATTAAACCCTTGTCAGATATGTCATTTGCAAATATATTTTCTGTGGCTCTTCATCCTCTCGATAGTATTCTTTGATGTACAAGTTTTTTATTTTAATGAAGTCCAACCTCTATTTCTTTTTAGTCAAGAAAAATATAAGATTATGTTTATGAACAATTTTTAATGATATGGGCAAAGCAGAAGCCAAAATTGTACCTATATGAATGAACTATGTAAAAATAAGTGGTAGTTAGATAATCTGGGAGACTTAACTATTCCAGGAAGATTGAGAATCAGAGTCAATATATAGAAAATACTTATGTCATTCTCCATCAGTCAGGTTGAACAGTGATGGCTGCTTTCTCTCTTTCTTCCCCGCAGCAGCTTTCCAAAGAGAGACATGCCTGCTGCTCTATGGGGACTGAGCCCTGAAAATTGAGCTTCCTCTAGCACCCAGGCCTGGTTTATAGAGCTCCAAACAGCTCTCTCTTTCACCCACACCCCTTATCAGGACTGTGACTATGGCTGTTTTAAAGACTTGTGAAGAACTCAGGAAAGACCGAAAGAGTGGCAGAGAGAAGAGCGAAGTCCTTTCTTCTTTTGAATAAGCTAAGACATCTCTAGCTTCCAGAACAAAAAGATACAACTTCAAATGCAGCTATATGGATTTAGGTTAGACAGCTGGTAGAACCTGATAATAAGGCAAGGTAGACAGCGCCTAGGAAGCTTTTTAAAATGCAGTGGTTTCTAAGCCCTGTTTCTGTCCCCACAGAATTACACTGTTTCAGGAGAGAACTGAAAGGAAATGCTTTGTGATTGCAATCTTCCCTCCTGTGCCCCATGGGACATGGGATACTTCTGTCTCCTGCAGCTGCAACACCAGTGGTCTGGTCAGAACAAACAAGGTTTTCTTTTTGGAAAACTCAGGAGCCCTGGAATGAGAGTGTGAGACATGGCATCCTAAATGCTAGAAAGGGAAGGGACTTGACAGGTCTACTCTACCTCCTATATTAGTCAGTGTGGGGGCGTTAGGGGACCCAATACATAACAGCCCTCCTCCCCACCCAAGTTTTGAACCAATTGAGAAATAGGACACAGAAAACCAATAGATGGAGATCCAAAGGTCAGCTTTGTTGCTGATAAGACACAGACTGGAGGATATGGCTTAGACGTGAGGCCAAGTAGGCTTGCTTACACTGTTCCCAGAATAAATGTACCATTGAGTTATAGGCAGGGCTGGAAAAACTGCAGGCCTCATCTTATGGGGCTCTACCTCCGTAAAACTTGTAGCACATAGAGGATCACAGAATAACTGCCCCTTTTAGTCAGGCTGACTCCCAAAGAAAACAAAGGAAGGAGTTAAACAGAGCATGCCCACACCATTCTTCCAAACTCAAGTGGATAGTCAAGTAGAAGTCATACCTTCTTTGTGGAGAAGGATGAATAAGGGATGCGGAGAGAGGCTACTCTGGTGATTTTCAATTTTAGTGGGCATCAGAATCACCTGCAGAGCTTATTACAACACAGATTTCTGGGCTCCACCCCCAGAACCCTGATTCACTGGGTCTCTGGTATGGTCTGATAAATCTTATTTTTTAACAAGTTCCCTGGTGATGCTGATGCTGCTTATCTTGGGACCACACTTTGAGAACCAGTGCTCAGAGAGAATCTCTCCGCTTGGAAATATAAGGAGGAATAAATGATTCCCTTGACCATAAGGACTTGTTTGGTTGCCGGTGACAGAAACCCAACTCAAACTGAAATAAAAAGAACTTATTGGTTCATGTAACTAAATGATACAGCTGTTGATCTAACTTTAAGGACGGCTAGACTCAGAGACGCAGATGGTATCGTCAGGACTCTTTCACTGTCTGTATCTCTCAGCTGTGTTTGTCCCATATGACTCAAGTCTCAAGCTGGATTTGCCCTGGTGTTGGCAAGATGGCTCCACTTATTTCTCTTCCCCTGAGTCAGTGTTTCTCAAACTTCAGCATGAATCAGAATCACCTGGAGGGCTTGTTAAACCACAGATTCCTGGGCTCCAACCCAGGAGTTTCTGATTCAGTAGGTCTGGGGTAAAGCCCAAGAATTGGCAATTCTAACAGATTCCCAGGTGATAATATTGATGCTATCTCAAGAATGGAGAATGGATGCTGGAAAGACTCAAACAATAGATGTTCACTACTCTTTGTTTTACAGATCAAGAAACCGAGAGGTTACGTGGCTGGTCTGTTTTATCCCATTTAGAAGAGAACAGTTTTTCCAAGGATACATTGGTTTTGAAACAAGAAAATCTGACATCAAATCCCTACTGATAAACTGAGTAGTTTAGGGCAGGTTACTAAACCTCTTTACTCCTCTCTTTATTGTTTTAAAATGGGAATAACTGTGACACCTATTCATAGGGTAGGATGAGGGTGTGTTGATTTACTGGAACATGTAAGAGTCCTTTATATTTAGAGAAGTGTTAGATAGACGGTGAGTTTTAAATTATTTTATTTTAAAAATCAATGTGGATTATAATAGACCTGAAAATTAAAACTACATGGAGTCACTATTTTTTGTGTTATTAGTACTATTTTTCCCTTATACAATTGGCAAGATCAAATATTTGATAACACTTCATGGAGCAAAAGTCAGGGGAAACAGTAATTTTCATTCATTGTTAGTTGAGTCCAGTCCATAGCCTGTACTTTCAATGTACTCAGGGACTCAATGCCCCCCAAATTTCATCTCTTTGCCTGAGGAATTTTTCTGAACTGTGGAAGTCCGTTCTGGCCACCAGAAGGCCAGACCAGGGAATTAACACCTACCCCGCTATTCGCTATTCGTATCTCACACCCCCATGCTCCCAGAGCAGCCTTCAGCCAATGACTCTGGGGAGATGCAGCTTCCTCACCTTTGTTTAGGAAAATCCAGAAGCAAGTATTCTGCACCATTTCTCATCATTTCCAAGTGGGATTAAGTTTCAGTCACATACTGTATTAGCTGGTTTCATAATACATCCCTTCAATGGTTGCCTTCCTTTCCCTGTTTCACTCCCCTTCCCCTCAGCTTTCTGGTGTTTCCTGAGCCTTCCAAATACACTACTTGCACTAGAATTATTGTCACAGAGATATGCTTTTCTGGGGGAACCCCAACCAAGATGTAAACATTCTTTGGGAGTGGGCAATATCTAGCAAAATTACAAATTTATATGCCCTTTGACCTAGCAAATCTGATTCTAATAACTTATTTAATGGGTATATGCATGTAGAAAATAACATACATGAGGCTGTTTACTGAAGCACTATTTGTGATAGCAGATAGCAAGAGATTGACACAATTTAAATGTCCATTAATTCAAGACTGGTCAAATAAATCAAGGTACATTCATACAAGGAGATACTATGCAGAAAAAAAAGAAAAAGGAATTCATACTAACTTGTAACAATCTTCAAGATTTACTTAAATGAAATAACGGACAGTATGTCTAATACACCACCATTTGTGTAAAACGAGAGCGTATATAAATGTGTAGTTAGTTGTATCATTGACTTTTTTATTTCTAGGATAAACAAGAAACTGGGAGACTATTCTTATATTATCTATTCAGAAAAACAAATTAATTAGTTAAAAACTTCTTTAAAATGAATGTGGAAAAAGAGTTTTACACTCAGAAAATTACTTATTACTCGTTTCAGAAACACATTTATTTTTAGAGTTAGATACTGTAACTACAAACACTACAAATTGCAATATGTCTAGAAAATGTTTATCAACAACCACCTAGAGCTTTAAAATGTATAGACAATGTGTTAATTAGCCAGGGAGATTTTTTTTTAGAAAAAGGAAAGGAAAGACAGGGAAGGTACTGAAGAACCCTAAGTCACACTTGGGGATTTTGAAGCTCTCGTTATAAATAACATCTCCCCTGTCCTTCAAACTTGCTATGAGCTGGAAGCTTTATATGCACATTCTCTTGTGTTCACTGCAGCTACTATCACCCTAGTTTTATAGATGAGGAGACTAAGGCTTGGGGAACTGAAGGGACTGGTTAAGGGCCACATAAGTAGAACCTGAATTTGATCCCAGGTCTCTCCGACCCCAGGGAAAGATATATGCCAACATCCTCTCAGTGCTACCTATTAAAGATGCAAACCTTGATAAGAGCTTTGAAAAAGGAATCATATTTTAGAGTCATAATACCCCAAGGTCCAGGCTTGAAAAGACGCTAGTGAGCAATAGGGAAAGCCGTTTCCTCTTTGGCCTTTCTGCACAGATTTTCATGCCAGAGCCAGAGCATAGGGACCAGCAAGGGGGTTGTTGATTCATACCTTTCTGTGACTGGAGCATGCCAGCATCTGGGGCCATACTACAGGGCAGCAATGTATTAAAACTAATTTGGAAAATATTTTTTGACAAACAATTAGTTTTGCCTTCTCAGTCCTTCACACAGTGCCTGGCACATAGAAGTTTCTGATAAAATACTTGTTGAGTGAATGAATGAACCACTAACTGGACAGCATAGTGTGAAGTGATGCAAGGAAGTCCAAAGGGGTAAAATACAGTTCCAAGTTATAACTCAGTTGAGGAGACAAGACAAAAATACCGCAATATTTAGGTAAGAGTAGAAGACAGGCCTAAAAGTAAGGCCTCAGTGCCAAAGGAAGCCTGAGCTATAGGAAATCAGAGGTGGGAAACAGCCCTTTAGGCTGATGTGATGGGAAGATGACATATATAGATAAGCAGAGACAAAGGGCGTTCTGGAGAAGACAATTTTTAGTGGAGATGTGGGATAAGCCCAATATCTTGATGCACGGGAAAGAAGCATAAGATTTGGAATTAGATAAGACCAGGGTTCAAATCCCACATCTACCTTTTATTGATGGGTACAATTGCTCAACCCCTCTAATAAGGATAATAATGGGCTTCAGGACCAGGCAGAGACATTCAGACAATACAGCCCCCACAGGTGGTCATTTTAGATGACTGGTCTTCAGGATCTTGTCCTTCCTTGAATGCTTGCCTAAAGCCAGACCAGAGAGAAGGAAGACTATGAATAGGAGAAAGAAAAGATATTTTCCTCTAGGCCCCTGAGATCCCCCAGACCTGGAGCCAACTGGAGAATGAATGGGAATTGGCGTTCTCAACGGACAGACTCAAGCTGGATGGAGCAGCTGTAGCAGAAGGAAATCCCCCATTGCTGCTCCTTGACATCATCTGAGCCTCTGCCAGTCAGTTCTCCAGCCCCAGGGGTCACCAAGCCAAGCTCCAGGCCTGGCCTGAGACACCCAAACCCTCTCCTGCACTGGACCTCCGTTTCTTTTCCTTGTCATCTTGCCCTTTGAGTCTCTACTTCTTTTCCTTTTTCACTCTTTTTTTTTTTTTAATAAAGCAAGTTGATTTACAATGTTGTATTAGTTTCTGGCATACAGCGAAGTGACTCAGTTTTATATATATATATATATATAAATATATATATATATACATATTTTTTTTCATATTCTTTTCCATTATGGTTTATTACAGGATATTGAATATAGTTCCCTGCACTATACAGTAGGACCTTGTCGTTTACCTATTTTATATATAATATTGTGTATCTGCTAATTCCAAACTCCTAATTATCCCTCCCCCACCCCCTTTCCCCTTTGGTAAACATAAGTTTGTTTTCCATGTCTGTCTATTACTGTTTTGTAAATAAGTTCTTTTGTGTCATATTTTAGATTCCACATATAAGTGATATATGGTATTAGTCTTTCTCTTCCTGACTTACTTCACTTAGAATGATAATTTCTAGGTCCACCCATGTTACTGCAAATGGCATTATTTTATTCTTTTTTATAGCTGAATAGTATTCCATTACATATATATATATATATATATATATATATATATATATATATCCTCTTTATCAATTCATCTGTAGATGAACATTTAGGTTGCTTCCATGTCTTGGCTATTGTAAATAGAGCTGCTATGAACACTGGGATGCATGTATCTTTTTGAAGTATAGGTTTCTCTGGATATATGCCCAGGAGTGGGATTGCTGGGTCATGCGGCAACTCTATTTTCAGGTTTTTAAGGAACCTCCATACTGTTTTCCATGGCGGCTGCACCAATTTACATTCCCACCAACAGTGTAGGAGGGTTCTCTTTACTCTACACCCTCTCCAGCATTTGTTATTTGTAGACCTTAATGATGGCCATTCTGCCTGGTGTGAGGTGATACCTCATTGTAGTTTTGATTTGCATTTCTCTAATAATTAGGGATGTTGAGCATCTTTTCACTTGTCTATTGGCCATCTGTATGACTTCTTTGGAGAAATGTCTATTTAGGTCTTCTGTCATTCTTTGATTGGGTTATTTTTTTGTTATTGAGTTGTATGAGCTGTTTGTATATTTTGGAAATCAAACCCTTGTTGGTTGCATCGTTTGCAGATATTTTCTCCCAGTCCGTTGGTTGTCTTTTTGTTTTGTTTATGATTTCCTTTGCTGTGCAAAAGCTTATTAGTTTGATTAGGTCCCATTTGTTTATTTTTGCTTTTATTTCTATTGCCTTGGGAGACTGACCTAAGAAAACATTGGTACAATTTATGTCAGAGAAAGTTTTGTCTATATTCTCTTCTAGGAGTTTTACGGTGTCATGTCTTATATTTAAGTCTTTAAGCCATTTTGAGTTTATTTTTGTGTATGGTGTGACGGTGTGTTCTAACATCATTGATTTATTTGTGGCTGTCCAACTTTCCCTACACCACTTGTTGAAGAGACTGTCCTTTCTCCATGAGTCTTCACTTCTCTTTGTTTCTATTTCAGTATCTATTTCAGCTTTTCTGTCTCTGTTTCAGTCGTTCCCTCTCCCTCTGTTTCTAACTCAATTGTCTAAAGTTCTTTCTCCATTTTACTCACATTTGTCTCAATCACAAGCCCCGGCTCCCTGCACAATATTCTTTGTATTACTAAAACTCAAATCAAAGATGCAGAGGCTTGGCTTATTTACAAAAGCATATCAATCTAAAACTCAGTGTGATCATTTAGATTCATACCTTTATACAATACTCAAAAATATATCTCAGATGGATAAAAGAGTTAAATAGATGAAAGCCAAATCACAGAAAAACTGGCAGGAAATTGAATTCCCTATTTATCAGACCTTTGGAGGAATAATAACTTTTCAAGCATTGAAGCAAAGAAGAAATCACAAAGGAAAAGGTGAACAGATTTTACTATGTAAAAACGTGAAGCTTCTGTGCAAAGAAAAGTAACAAAAGGAAGATAAAATAGAATAATGTTTGCAGTAAATATTCAAAGAATTAATATATAAATTATATGAAGTTGATATCATTAAAAAGAAAAATTAAATCTTGAATAAACAGATCCCTTCCATAAATAGAAATACAACCATAAATCAACATAAGGAAATGTGTTTAGCTTCATATTTTCAAGTATGTGCAAATTAAAACACTAATAGGAACCATTTCCCTGCCATTATACTAGCAAAAATTAAAACAATGAGAATACCCAGTGCTTGTGGTTAAGTAAAGTTACACGATTCTTTTGGAACGCTCTTTGGCAATAATTATCAAGAAACTTTAAACTGTTTGTACCTTTGTCCCTTAATTCCATTCCAAGGGGTTACTCCTAAGGCAGCAGATTTTAAACTATGCTCCTTGCAACCCTAGAAATTCCACAGAATTGTCCATGGGACTGCTAGGAAAGGTATGTTTTAGGCAGGGTTTGGATCTATAAGCAAGAGAAATTAACCCTGGCTATCTTAAGCCTAAAGTCAATGCACTGAAAAAACTCAGAGGTTCACAGAATCAGTGGGAAGCTATACAAGCAGGTTCCGAAAGCAGGCAGAAAACAAGACAATTCCAGCAGGCTAGGGAGCTGGAACCACACTACACGTCTCAGAGCGAGCAGAGTCCGGTGCATGCGGCCCTGCTGCTGAGAGGAAAATGACCTCAATCACCCCCATACTGTCACATGCTCCTGATTCAAAGACATAGAAAAGAATGCCTAATTGAGCCTGAATCACATGCCTTGGGTTTTGCAAGAAAGCAGGAGGTGGGGGTGAAGAATATCCGTCTTTGGCTTACCAGTGGGAGATGGGAATTCTCTCCCAAGTCTCCACACATATGGGGAGTCTCCCCAAACAGAAAACTTGGGTATGAATTGCAAGATGATATAGGTGCTGGACAGTTGGAAAGCAGGAAATACCTTCTACTGGGTGATGGGGTGTTGACCACATAAAGCTCTAAGCCCCCATCCTCATTTCAACTAAAGCAACTCCACATTTATCTGCTTTCCGAATAGGCTTCCAGGCAAGATGTTATTTGCAGGAAGCTTTCTGAAGCTTCAGCACATTTGAGAAGCCCTTGTGACAACACCAGGAAGGCTGGTTTAAGGCACATTACTGTCTCTTTTCTTCTTTGCTGCCTCCAAATAAAGAGGTTGGAAAGATGCTTTTGTAGTCTCCCTTGCAGGTAGGGGTGACCTTGTAACACAATTCTAGCCAGACAGACCTAAGTCTATGTCTACTGGTGGTGATTCTGGAATGATAAAAACAAAATGCAGACCTGAACCAGCGTTACCTCTCCCTCCTTTCTGCCTTGTATACTGATTTTATGATTAGAGCTTCAGCAGCCATTTTGAGAACACTGACATGAGAAAAAGGCCAAGGGAACCAAAGCCAGCAGTCTTTTGCCTTTGAGTAACTTATTATATGAGAACGATAACCCCTTATTTGAAAGGCCATTTAGAGAAGCCTTCTTTTCCTTGCTGCTAAAAACATTACTAATTGAACACCGAAGAGAAAAATCTAAAAAAACTAAATATATATGCTGATAAGCTGTTCATTACAGAATTTTCCAAATCGTTTTTTTTTTTTTAGAAAAGCCAGTAAATTTAAATATTTAACTATAGGAGATAGTTTAAACAAACTGCAGTCTACCCACTGGATGAACTATTATGCCCATGTTAAGCTGGATAAATATGAAGTCTTTATATGCTTATGACAAAATAATTCAAACACTAGAACACATAATTTATCTATGTTATTGTACTATACATAAAAACCCAGCTACCTATAATAGCTGCTATCACTTTTTTTTTTTTTTAGTCTCACTGGAGCTCAGTTCCTTACCTTTTTTACTTTTAATTAAAGTACAGTTGATTTACAATGTTTCAGATGTACAGCAAAGTGATTCATTTATATATATATATATATTCTTTTTCAGATTATTTTCCATTACCGCTATCACTTTTTAAGGAACTGGATCACCCACAGCACCTGCTGAGCAGAGTAGCCCAACAACCATGTTCTGTGCCATTTGGCTCTATGACCCCTCCTCTCCATACAGCCCAATGGCTGGAGGCGGGGAAGGGGCCAACATCCACTGAGATACTTTGTGTAAAACTCTGCTCAAACAGGAGTAAACTGGACCAATAGGTTTCTCATCCCTGGGTCCTGGTGCGCATGAGACCCTGTGTGCGCCCTCCAAGAGTGCAGTTTCTGTTTCCCCCAGTCCTGTGGAATTCCTGCAATCAAACCTCCCTGGCCTTCAAAGCCAGATTCTCTGGGGGCTCCTCTTCCCCTGGCCGGACCCCCAGGCTGGGGAGCCTGACGTGGGGCTCAGAACCTTCACTTCTGTGGTGTAATTAATTTCCAGTTTGTGTGTTGCCCACCCTGCAGGTATGGGATTTGATTTTATTGCGATTGTGCCCCTCCTACCATCTCGTTGTGGCTGCTTCTTTGTCTTTGGATGTAGGGTATCTTTTTTGGTAGGTTCGAGCGTATTTTTGTCTATGGTTGTTCAGCAGTTTGTTGTGATTTTGGTGTTTTTGTAAGAAGGGTGAGCTCACGTCCTTCTACTCCGCCATCTTGTCTCTGTCCAGGTTTCTCATCCTTTGGAGTTGGAATCGGGGGAATACTAAGAGAATCAGGCAAACCACATCAGGGGCTGAAGCTTAAAGGACATGTAGATCACGAGGTCAAGTATGGGAATGAAAGGCTGTGAACATGTGTGTTGTCTGGAACTGGAAAATATTAGGCTGAGAAAAGATACAGAGCAGAGTGTAAGGAAGTCAGCTGGGGGGAAAGGAGAGAAAGAGACGCAGAAAGAAGCAAAAGCACAAAGAGTAGCTAACTGAGGTAAATGACAGAGTGTTGGCATGGATATCAGGAGGTCCGACCGAGTTCTGGAAAGCTGCCTGAGATCTAGAACAGCTTCTCCAGCTCCAGTCCAACAGACTTACCAGATTCCAACCCCTTTTGCTGAATTTTGGTGGGACTCTTTTCCCTTTTAGCTAAATGGTTTCAGTTAGACCCTGAAGGCTATATGAGTATGCATTCCTGGGAATTATAATAGCCTAACACAGGCATAAACACAATCATGTAAAACTCCTCTCTGAATATGGACAGGAACGTGAGCAAAAAAAAGCAACTGATTTGTCAGAGAAGGAAGTTTGTGGGTGATGTTTCTTTTGAGGAATTCATTATTACTGCTCTAATATTGTTTTTACAGTAAATAAAATTGAGTTTTAAAAGCACTGTAGAACTGGAGTAAAGCTTTATATGTGTGCGTGCTGTCTGACCCTGCAATACTACTTCCAAGAATGTAAGAATATAATCAGAGATAATGCATCAGAATGTTAAGTTCTTGAATACTCATCACAGCATTGCAGAAAAAAAAAAATGTAAACCACTAAAATGCCAAACAAGAGTATTGATTAAATAAGTTATGATATATCCATAATGGGATGCTGTACAATCATTAAAAATCATATTGTAGAAGAATATTGGTTGACATAGAAAATATTCATGATCTACTGCTAAGAAGAAGAAAAACAAACAAGCAAAAACAAAAACCAAAGAACCCTACAAAATAGTAACTATTTTGGTGACTTTTTTTTCTGTAGAGAAAACAATGTATGCTATTATAGGCATAAAATATATTAATATGGAAAGACAGATGCTAACATGTTAACAGTGGTCAGTCCTCAGGTTGGGAGGCAGGGATAATTAGAAGAAATTTCTGTATGTTTCCTTCATGCTTTTCTCATGTTTTCCTCCCTTAAATATTATGGAGGATCAGGGAGGTGGGTTTTATTTCCCCCATTTTTTTTTTTTAAGAAAAACCTGCTGACTGCCCATATGCCTAGGAAACCATTGCCACAATTCCCAACGTTCTCCACAGCTCTCGAGCTTGGGGAAACCTAGGGAACTGCTCCCAGAGCCAAGAGCGCAGGTAATGACAAGGAGAGAGGAACAGACGACAGAGACAGAGGCTGGGCAAGTCAGAGGAAACGCAGGCCGCAGGATGGCGGGGATGCACTTGGAAGGGTGGCTCTGGAAGGACCCAGGGCTGCTGATCTGGGCTGCTAACAGGCTGTGCTCACAGAGATATGATGCTTTAAGCCTGTGAAAAGCCCAGCCAACTAGGGGAAGCGGCTCTGCAAGCGCCCCAACCTGCTGAAGATGGTCTTGAGCGCTCAGAGCCCGAATAAGAGCTGTAAACCCAGCGGGGCTCCGGCCAGGCCCCGGGTAAGGCAGGCGTGAGCCTGGGAGGTGGGAACCATGTGCTGCAAGCTCAGAGCCTGGGGCATGCCTCACTCCCTACTGTCCTCCCCTCCGTCCCCACCAAGGCGGGTATCTGTCTAGTTTTACAAACACAAAAACAAAGCAATTATGGTGACACTTGTCAACTGAAAAAAAAAAAAAGCACAGCATGAGGGTTGTGAGTTAAATTTTATTTGGGGCAAAATGAAGACTATAGCCTGGGAAACAGCCTCTCAGAGAGCTCTGAGGAACTGCTGGGAGGAGGCAGGGGTGGAGATCAGTATGTATGTGATTTTTGTGAATGAGGTTACGTGCAGTCAAGCATGCATTTGGGCAGAGGGTTGCTGCGACTCACGAGGAGCAGATGTCTTCATTAATGATCTTAGTGCTTTTCTAGGTATGACAAGATGCAAGAATTGAGCTCATAAATTCTTCTCCTGAAAATATCTATCTGAAGGCCTGTTCTGCCAGTTTTTCCCAGAGCACAGAGTGCCTCACTCTTGATCTGAGCCCTGAACTCCTTTCAGGATGTGTTGAAGGTCAGCGACTGCAGTGGCTAGTGACTAATCCTCGTAGAAGAAGATGACGAGTGACAATTTTTCATCCACACACTGAAGAAATATGGAAACAGAAGTCAGACTTAGGTCTGACTCTCAACTCATTCAACCATGAGCAGGTCCTCTTGCTGCTTCATGCCTCAGTTTCCCATCTATGACATGGGAATAATGATAATATTTACCCCAACAGGTAACTCTGCATGTTATTAATGAAGACAAAGAAATGGTGTAAGAAAGGATATGTGAAAACTGCTTTGTAAATTATGAAGGACTAAGCTAATGTCAATCCCTGTTCATCAGATGTATGCCTTCTAGTTCTCTAATTCTGAATGTGATTTGTATATATCATGGTACCTCACTGCCTTCCAATTTCCACAGCTTGCGATGGAAAGCTCCACAGAGAAACGATAATTTAGACGTAGAAAGGAAATCAGATCCCAAGCAAAGGAGAACACATACCTGCTAATATAAAGATCAGTACAATTTCTGAGACTGAGGTTTGAATTCAGCTCTGAGTTTTACAATCGAGAAGATGTAAAAGGAACCATTTAGGGGAAATGGAATGTTCCCTAAATCCACATTGCTCAAGTAGCAGTCATTGAGGTACCACTCTCCCATGTTTTGCTCTATCTGTATGCCACCTGTACTTTTAGTAAATGAATACTTTAAACAAGTCTAACAAAAAAAATTTCCTAAGAAAACATATAACACTCCTTTAAGTGCTTGCCTTATATTTTCCTTAATATACTGTACAGAGCCCATCATGGCATGTCCACACTGCCCAAGATCCTAGATCCCAAAGATCACTGGAGATAACTCCCCAGACCATGCCGAGGAGAGCAAGGTCCAGCAAAGGGACCAGACTTGCCCAAGGTCACATATCAGGTTGATATGTGGGAGGGACAGGTTGAGGCTTCCTGACCTCCAGTCCAGTGCCCTTGGCTCCCCTTTACCCACTGTCTTTCTCTGAGTCCCTCCCGCCACCATCCAAACTGACCCCTCAGTCAGGGTCTGTGCCTATGAGGTCCCATTAATGAGCCCATGTCTGATTCTGAAAGAAGGTGAGTTGATGCAATTTCGGTGACTCCCCAAACCACCTGGGATTCTTTCCTAGTCTCTTTCCCTAGATCGTGGGAACCAGGAGGGGAACAGCCATGATTCAGGCGGTTGGTGCGGAACAATAGGAGTGGAGGTGGAGTCCTCTAGACCTCTTGACAAGTGGGTGGTGAATGAGCTTGGAACAAATCGTACAGGATGAAGAGAAATGGCCAGAGGAGGGGAAGGATTTCCGGGGCTCAGCAGTTTGTGTCCCGAAGGAAAGCACCCAGCAGAGGAGGCAGCCCAGGGTCCCCAGCTGAGGCTGAGCCAGCTGAGAAAGGGAGGCTGTTTAACCTGGGCTCTCAGAATGGTTCCCTTTCCCCATTTGTCCACCTGAGAGGATGCCTGCTGTAATATGCCCTACGGTGCTATATGAGCTAGCAGAGCCCCATGTGGGTCCCAGGGACAATTTTATCAAGGACTGCAAGGTGATATGAAACCCAGGCAGGTCCCCTGGGGCCAGATGGGGACATGTCCCCTTCACGCAGATGCCCCCGCCCCAGGACCCCTGCAGAGCCAGTGAGCAGTGCTGCATCAGACTAGTAAGAACAACCTGCTGAGCTCATCCAGAGCTCAGCTCTAATACAGATTCGGGCTGGGAAGAGGGGTACAGAGACTCCACTAAGTCTAGTAATCGTGCTGCCAACGCTCAAGGTGGACATGGAGGTGCCTTTTCGGCTCCACTTCGTCTCTGCCAGGTGTTGCTCTTGGGAGACAGAGGGATGAAGGAACAAGCCCCGGGTTAGGAGCCAGCAGGCTAGAGTTCTTGCTCTGGCTCTGTGTGATGTCAGGCAAATCCCTTTGACACTCTGGGCTTCCGTTTCCTCATCTGCACAATTATTTTCTTAATTCTTGTCCTGTTGCAAGAATTAGGAAATCTAGGTTCTGAGGTCAGATGGACTTGGTTTCTAGTCAAATTCTTCTAGTCAAAGGAGCTCAGAGTTCAGCAGAGGACATAGACAAAGACAGACGATAGAGACTGGCACAAAAGCAGTAATCTTGCTGCTTGCTCAAGCCTGAATAGACAGTCAGTAGCAGAGTGAGGACTAGAATGAAGGATCTGGACTCTAATGTAAAGACACATCTAACAGATAATCATACAAATAATTAACGGAATAATTAATTATAAACGTGATAGGTGCTGTGAATGAAAAACAGAGGATGCTGCCAGAGTACGAAACAGATTATAACATGACAGAGAAGCCATGTTAAAGATTTTGGACATTCTCCAAAGACTCATAGGAAATCATTTAAGCAAAACAGTGATGGTGAGAGTATGCTGCAGTGAAGACTGGATTGGAAAGACACAACAGTAGAGGCATGGACACCTGTTAAGAGGCTCTTGCAATAATCCAGACAAGAGACGGTAATGGCATGGGTTAGGGTAGTGAGGACAATAGACCAATGTGGTAGAACCATCAGGACTCAATAACGGATTTGATATGAAAAAGGGAAGAGAGAAGAAATGTTAAAGATGTACCCTGAGTTACTGGAATGAGCAATAGGGTAAATGATGATGCCATCTACAGGGATTGGGGTATGAGAGGAGGGGCAGCTTTGGGGGGAGAAGACCTTTAGTTCAACTTTGGCTGTGTTGGGTTTTCCTGTTGTGATGGTGGTTGTTTTGGTTGTTTTGGTCTAGTTGTTTTGTTAAGTTTGCCTGTGAAATTGAGAAGGCAGTTAGATATGTAAGCCTCTCAGTCGGAGAGGAGGGGGCTTCAGAGTCAACCCAATATGGCAACAGAAGCCACAATGGACAGAGAGAGGCAGCCTGCCTGGCCCTAACACAGAATAGGGAGTAGATAGAGCATAGGCTTTGAATGACACTCACTGGTTTCCACTCCCCCTTTACCATCAGCCATGTGACCTTGGGCAAATTGCTTCATCTCTCTGAGCATAAGACTCCTCATTTGTGAAATGGAAATGATTTTAGCATCCTCACCAAATTATCATGAGAATTACACTATAATACAATTAACAGTTCAAAAGACTTTCATCTGCTATATGTGAGGATATTTCAGACAAGCACCTTGTACTATATGTTAAAAGCTTGGTGTGAATTCTAATACCCAAACAATGTTTTTTTTAACAAAATAAGATATCCAAAGCACTTATCACAGTAGAGAGAGAGCATAGCTTAGGTTTCCGCAGCTATTTTAGAGATAGACAACCCGGATTCAAGCCTGGACTTACCACTTCCAAGTTGCGTGACTTTGAGCAATTATTTACTGAGTTTCCATTTCTGAAAAATTGGGAGAATAATGGAATCAGCTTCATGAGTTTGTTGCATGGATTAAATGAAATAATGATGTAAAGTACCTTGCATTTACTATGTGCTCAAAACATGCCAATTATTATTATTATCTGTAATAGATTGTCTGGCACACGGTGAGTATTCATTACATTTGTTCCCCCACATCCTCCTCGCCATTCCTCCACCCTCCACACGTCCATCTGCACACATTTTAGGTGCACAGGCCTTACTCAGTGTCTGCTTACAGAAGAACCAGAGCTCTCTAAGTCCTAATTCCTCACGGCACCCTGAATTCAGCTCTCTCCGCAGCAATCTATTCTCCCCCTTCATTCAACAAGCACAACAGATAATACAGGACATTGTCACGTTGTTCTCAAGTACCAGCTCCCCTCCCTCACTGGGAATGTAAGAGACAGAGGCTCTAGGCCATATGCTCACATCATCAGCTGTGTTTCCATGACGACCAGTCCAGCATAACTAGATGTTTCAGCAGAGATGAGCTGTTACACCCAGCTCCCCACAGAATGTAGCTGACTAGCTATTATTATATTCCTTGCATTGATCTAAGGGCTAAAGCAGGCTAGATATGGCTCTGAGGGGTGGCGAAGTTTGTGTTTGCATAAGTAAGAGATTGAATTTGGGAATGCATTTGGCTATCCATTGCAGCAGTAAATGCTTTGGCTGTAATAAGTTAAAAGAAATCTGAAACAAAAATTGGGTTCTAAATGCTACAACAGAGGAAGGTACCTATTGCTATGTGAACCAGACAAAGATACAGACCTAATTCTCCCTAAGAGGAATGAAGAAGACTTCATTTTAACAAAAACTTTGGCATTTGTTAAAATGAGGTCTTTAAAAAAAAAAAAGAAACGTACTCTAAATGTATCAGGGTGCTTTCAACTGCAAGTAGCAGAAAACCTAACTAAAGCATTTTAAATAATTATGATATTTGTTATCTTCACGCTCCAGAAAATCTAGCAGTAAGCCTTTCCAGGGCTGGTTAATTCAGTGGCTCCGGAATATCACCAGGATCCAAGTGCTTTCTGTCTTTCCTTAGCATGTCTGCAATATCTGCAATATGTCCCGTCACGGTTAAGAGATAACCAAAGCATTTCTAGATATCACAAGCAGACATTTCATCTCCAAAGAAGAAGAGCATTTGCTCCCGTGCATCTTTTTTGTGTAGTGAGGAAAACCTCTCCCAATACTCGCCCTGCAGACTTCCTCTCAGGTCCTGATGGCATTACTTCATCATGGATTCAAAGTCAAGGATTTGGATTTTTATCCTGCAGAAAATGGGTAACCATTAAAGGATTTTCAGCCAGGTGATGGAGTCATAGACTTCTGTTTTTGATAGATCACTTAGAGAGTCATATGGAGGATGGAATAGAGGGATGGATGGATGAGAAGCAGAGAGACCTGTTAGCAAACTGTTGCAAAATCCATATAGGAGATGATGAGGTCTGAACTAAGTTAGTGATGGTAGCAATTGAGGTGGGAGATAGGAAGATAAATGGAGGGAGTTGGAGCTGTTAGATTATCATGATATTAGACACAGATTGATTGGCTAGAATGCTACTTAGATTTCTTATTTTTGTATCTGAGTAAAAGAGTCTTACCACCAACTGAGCTGAAGAACATCACAGGACCAAATTTGAGGGAACTGATGATTAGCTCAATCGTGTAACTATGGAGTTGGGGGACCACAGTATATCCAGGTAGCAGGACAATACAGAGGCTGGAAGCTCAGAAAAGAGATAGGGAGCTGGGGTCACCAGTATGTGAGGGGTTGGTGTAAATCAAAGGAATGGATGAGGTCACCCAGAGCAAAAAGGGAAGGGTGCCAAGGACAGACCCTGAGTGAACAGCATTTAAGGAAAGGGCCATGGACAGGAATTCAGTGAAAAAGATGGATCCAGAGAAATCAGAGAGGTAGAAAGAGAAGCAGAGAGGGTGGTGTTATAGAAGCTAAAGGAAGAGGACTCCAAAAGAGTGTAACATCTTACAGAGGAGCTAGGAAGATAGGGGACTGGTTTAAGCTTTAATAACACTGATACATTCTCTTTCTACAAGTCTGGCTGTGAAGGGGAGTGGAGAGATAATGCGATGACTGAGGCAGGTGGGGGAGGATTTTATAAACGTGGAATGAGGCTTGAGCATGTTTATAGTCTCAGCATAGGAGCCTAGAGCCAGGGAGATGCTATCGTTGCCCTGCCTGACCCAGATACAGGACAATTTTGGAGCAGAATTCCAAAAGCTAGAGTTTTCTCCTCTCCCAAGGCCATTCCAGGGGTCCCTAGGGATGGCTGCTCAACAGGGGGCTGCCAGGTGTCCCTCAGTCTCTGTTCCTTCGATGACATTCATCTACATGCCTGTATTGTTCTTGGAAGATACACGGGAATCAATTATGGTCTCCACTTAATACTGGCTTACTGAGAATTATGCAAAATACCAGCTGTCTCCCAGATCACCTCATTAGTGCCTTGGGGTGGTAATTTCATGGAAATGACTCTGAGGCAAAGTTGGGCTGCCCAGCAGGGAGCCTTTTACGGTAGGCATCTGTCTTCTAGATCTTCTCTGCCTCCTTTGGGGCCAGCCGAATCAATTGTCCCCAGGCCAGACTCGGGGTGGGGGGGGGGCTGCACCCTCAGCTTCCCTGCTTCCTTCAGACTCAGAGGGCCCTTTGCCCTGGCCAGTCACTCACTGTCCACCCCTTGGTGGCACAACTTGGACTAGAAGCAAAGAGTAGGGGACTGTACCTTGGGAGGATCAGGAGTATGTAACCTGGAAGAGACACAGAAAAGCTGTCAACACTGCAGAGATCCCATCAGAGCCTGGGACACCCAACACTTGCCTTCACAGCCCCAGTGGGACATATTTTGAGGTATTGGCGTCTCTAGAGAAACCACCTGCTTCACTCTAGGAGTTTACTCCCAGAAGCCATGTTACTGCTGCCTCACCCTATTCATCATCCTCATCATTGGGTAATTGGTCCAGGGTGGACATTGGGCCCAAGAACTTTTCCCATAATCGTTTTCATTGCAGAATTCCAGTGCTCACCACTGTACCTAGCACAGAGTAGGAGCTTGACAAATATTTCCTGAATTCATTTTTACCTTTCCATTTACCACATCCTATTTGCTTTACCAGGAAGGATTTTTCTCTATCGTTTTCATTTAGCTAATGCCTTCACATCTTTCCAAGCTCACTCAAAACATCATCAACCCCATGAAAGCTTCAGTGATTCCCCACCTCTGATCTGTACTGTAGTATTCAGAGCTAATCTCTGAGGTAGAATTTTGCACTCTGTATTGCAAATATTTTCTTGCTCATCTGCTACTTTGTCCTCTCTTTCTCTCTAGATAGATAAATGATAGATAGGTAGATATATAGGTAGGTAGGTAGGTAGGTAGGTAGATAGATATACAACCTAATGCATTTGAGACTCATCTATGTTGTACGATGTATCAGTACTTCATTTCTTTTTATTGTTGAATAATATAACACATTTTATTTATTCATTCTTCAGTTGATAGACATTTAGTTCATTTTTGCTTTTTGGCTATTATGAATAATACTGCTATTTACATTCATGTACAAGTTTTTGTGTGGATGTACATTTTCATTTCTCTTGGACTAGCTGGGTCATATGGTAACTCTATGTTTAAACTTTTGAGAAACTGCTAGACTGTTATCTAAAGCCCTGTACCATGTACATTCCTATCATCAGGGTGTGAGGGTTCTAGTCTCCACATCCTCCGGCAACACTTATTATTATCTTTTTTATTATAGCCATCCTAGTGAAAAAGAAGTGGTATCTTATTGTTGTTTTGATTTGCATTGCCCTAATGATTAGTGGTGTTAAGTATCTATTCATTTGCTTATGGGCCATTTGTATATCTTTGGAGGAATGTCTATTCAAGTCCTTTACCCATTTTTTAAACTGGGTTATTTGTCATTCAATAAGTGTTTGATAACACTTATTGAATTGTAAGTGTTATTTATGTGTTCTGAATGTAAGTGTCTTATCAGATGTATTTTTGCAAATATTTTCTCCCATTCTGTGGGTTGTCTTTTCATTTGCTTGATGGTGTCTTTTGAGGTACAGAAGTTTTAAATTTTGATGAAATCAAATTTATCTACTTTTTCTTTGGTTTCCTGTGCTTTGGGTGTTGCATCTAGAAAGGCTTTACCTAACCTAAAGTCATGAAGATTTATTCTCTTTTTTTTTTTTTAATGGAGTTAGATTCTTTATTACCCAGGGCCATCTTTCAAATTCAGCCCCTGTTTTCTTTTCTTTTTTAAATAAATTTATTTATTTAGGCTGCATTGGGTCTTCGTTGTTGCGCATGGGCTTTCTCTAGTTGCAGCCAGTGGGGGCTACTTTTTGTTTTGGTGCGTGGTCGCTTCTCTTGTTGCGGAGCACGGGCTCTAGGTACGTGGGCTTCAGTAGTTGTGGCACGCGGGTTCAGTAGTTGTGGTGCACGGGGTTAGTTGCTCTGTGGCATGTGGGAACTTCCCAGACCAGGGCTCAAACCCGTGTCCCGTGCATTGGCAGGCGGATGCTTAACCACTGCGCCACCAGGGAAGTCCCATGAAGATTTATTCTTACGTTTTCTTCCAGGAATTTTATAGTTTTAACTCTTACGTTCAAGTCTCTAATCCATTTGGAGTTAAAAAGGTTTAATCTTAAACTCATTATTTAAGATTATAGGTTGGGAACTTGATCGTTTAGAGCATAAGTAGGGGAGTGAAATCTAGCCTGAAGATACCTCTTCTCCTGAATAGGGGCAAGGCTTCTCCAGCATCAGTGTTTTCTTTCAAAGTGGAAGAGTTTGGTTAGTGTGACATTCTCCATTTATTTATTCTGTCCACAGAAAGCGGAATGACTTAGTGATTCATAATCTGGATATGTTTGATTCAGTGACATCTTCTCTCCTCATTTTTCTTGGGTGAGAGCCTGCCTGCAGGGAACAGGAGTTCTCCTCTGCTCCTCCCTGTTGTATGTCTTACCTGGGCAGCACCCCATATCTGCAGGCAGCTGTGGTCCAGCACTACCTCCACTGAGTGGTGACTCTGCATAATTTTGGAGTTCAGTTAGCAGACTTATTTGGCTCTCACTGTCAGCTGTATGTCCCAACTTAGCCTTTATCACCTAAAAGGTGATATTTTGCCTACCATCTATCTAACTTATTCTTTGTTTAATTACTCAATTTGTTTAGAATCCAGACAATGGGACGGGTTCTCTGATTGGGCCACATCAGAGACTCTAATAATCCTTTTCCCTCTTTAAGCCTCTAGTATTGGGAGATGGGCAAGAAGGAAGGAGAGATTGTCTTAATTTGACTGGCCCTAGCTATAGTCCTCCCTCTGTTGGTTATTGTTGCTTCTCTGGCTGACAGTGATGGTCCATTGATGACCTCTGTCAGACAGATTTCTAAAAGTAGGCTCTCTCATGGAGAATGTGTGGGAGTTCTTGGAGGGAACTGCAGGAACCTCCCCACTAGAGAGTGGTCTGAAAAATCAGTCAAGAGTCCAGGCAGGAAAGAGACCCCACATTCAAAAGAGTAACTGAAGAGACTTTAATGAAGAGACTGTTGGCAGAGGAGTGGACAAGGTTAAGGGAGCCAACCAGGACTGCTGATGCACCCAAGGGTAGTCAGGGGGAAGCCTGTACCACCACTAGGTTGGAAGGGATATGGGGAAGGAATTGTTAACCATGGAAGAGGGGACACCCGAATGCTGTGGCCATAGGAAGATGAGGGAAGTTATTGTAAAACAGTGGCCCAGCATGGAGGGCATTGGGACAGGGGGATAAATATCTTTCTTTCCTCCCATCCTCTCATCTCTTGCTAGTGTGTCCTATTGCCCAGACCCAACTGGAAACCAGAGGGCAAAGGAGACTTGTGATAATGTCCATAGAAGTAAACCTCCCAGGTCACAGAGCAGGGCAGGGAAGGGTAGGGAATGGAGCTGGAGAGGCAAGTGGACAAAACGCAGCACATATGACATGGGAGGTGGGGCTCTGCTCTTCCACACCCCTCAGCTACCACTATCAGGGTGACAGCAGCAGTACTGCTGTCAAAGTGCTTATGTCTAGTGCATATTCTGATTAAGCAGCAGCCATGCCATCCAACTTTGAATATCAACCCTGAGCATACTTTACAGCTTCTTAATGCTGGGGTTTCCTGTCTGGAAGATGGAACAACAATAAAATGGATAGAACAACAGGTAGAACAACAATAAAAAGGATCAAGCCCCCTTACTCTGTGATATTCACTTGACCTTCAAGGAACTCACAGAAACTTTCAGCTCTGAGCAGTGGGTGTGCAGACTATTCCACTGCCCCACTTCTTCTCTCTGGCCTGCCATCCCTCTCCAATTTTATTCTCTCCTGCTCAGTTAGACATGAGATAGTTCAGTAATCTACTGCCTAGGCAGATGTCCAACTGTAGAATAGAATTCTGGTCTCTTCTTGCAGGCAACTGTAATGTTTACAAATGATTCTTTTGGGGCTCCCCCTCCATGCCCCAGCATGAGGCTTCAGGCAGACAAGAAAGAACCCACTCACCTTGAAGAAATGTTACAGTCTCCACAGGCCAACTATCCTCAAGAAATCTCTGCTGTCTTCCCTACTCTATATTTTAATATATTTTGGAAAGGAGGGTATAGTAGTGGAGAGGTGATAGATGGTGGCAGCAGGGCAAATTCTGTACCAGGAGAAGATTGAAAGGTATGGGGGTATACCTCCAAATGTAGGCTGTTCTTTTTAGAAGGTGAGATATTTAGTTATTTTCTGTTTTTTTTTTTTCTCCAGCTTTCAGCTTTAGTGTGACTGCAGGGCAGTAAGAAAATAACTACTAACATCCTATTAAAAAAATAATTCCTGGGAATTCCCTGGCGGTCCACTGGTTAGGACTCCGCGCTTCCACTGCAGAGGGCACAGGTTTGATCCCTGGTCAGGGAACTAAGATCCCACAAGCCTCTCAGTGTGGCCAAAAAAAGAAAAAATAAATAAATTCCTGCTCTTGGCAAAATTTTAAATACTGTAAATATAGATGTAATATAGAAAGTACAAAGCTCCCATAATCACAGTTCTCTGAAAAAACATCAGTGCTAGCAGTTTGATAAAATTCCTTTAGACTTCTTTTTTTACAATGCATATAAACTTTATTAACTTTAAAAAACAGGATCTCATAGTGCAAATACTATTTTGTAACTTTCTTTTTTTCACTCAACAGAGTATCCTAGACATTCATAAGTTTTCTCACTGTCAGAGTATGGAGTTAAAAGTATTGAAAGGGGGGGCTTCCCTGGTGGCGCAGTGGTTGAGAGTCTGCCTGCTGATGCAGTGGACGTGGGTTTGTGCCCCGGTCCAGGAAGATCCCACATGCCACGGAGCGGCTGCGCCCGTGAGCCATGGTCGCTGAGCCTGCGCGTCCGGAGCCTGTGCTCCGCAGCGGGAGAGGCCACAGCAGTGAGAGGCCTGCGTACTGCAAAAAAAGAAAAAAAAAAAGAAAAAAAAAAGTATTGAAAGGGGGAAAACCAGGATGTAGTGTTGAATTAGGATTGGTGGAAACTGATGAATTTCAACATATGTAGAAATAAATATACTGTACATATAAATGTCTGTATGTGTGCCTACACTCACACACACACACATATATACATAAGTATATTCCCTAGCTGCCCATTCTTAGGGTCTGGAAGGAGTGATATCCCAAACACAATGAGCATAGCTAGCACTCAGTTTTTGGTTTCTAAAAACCATCCTCCACCAAAAGGAAACAGGGTTCCTTGGAGAAATGGTTGATTTAAGGGCTCAATGAGGGAATATACAAGATGAACCTGGAACCTCCTTTTGTATAAGGAAAATAAAGAAATGCTCAAAAAAACAATGGGGACAGGTAAAAAGGACATAGAAGCAAGCTTGAGGGGACCCCCACCAGGCAAATCTAGAATAATTTGCACATCAAAATAAATAATGATAATAATGGAGTATAGGGGGCTTCCCTGGTGGTTCAGTGGTTAAGAATTCGCCTGCCAATGCAGGGGACACGGGTTTGAGCCCTGGTCCAGGAAGATCTCACATGCCATGGAGCAACTGAGCCCATGCACCACAACTACTGAGCCTGCCCTCTAGAGCCCGTGAGCCACAATTACTGAGCCCGCATGCCACAACTACTGAAACCCGTGTACCTAGAGCCCGCGCTCTGCAACAAGAGAAGCCACTGCAATGAGAAGCCCGCGCACCTCAATGAAGAGTAGCCCCCGCTCGCTGCAACTAGAGAAAGCCCGAGTGCAGCAACGAAGACCCAACACAGCCAAAAATAAATAAATAAATAAATTTATTTTTAAAAAATGGAGTATAATCCACTATATAAAATATAAATGAGTGCATACTGATATAAATAAATAAGTAAATTGAAAACTTGATGAAGGATAGTATATTTGTATGGTTACAAAACACATTCCCACAAAATACTTATTAGTTACAAAAAGGAGAATTGTTGCTCAATGGATAGTTTCAGTATTGCAAGATTAAAAATTTCTAGAGTTCTATTGCACAACAATGTGCATATAGCTAACGCCACCCTACTGTACACTTAAAAATGGTTACATGTTAAATTTTATGTTATGTGTGGTTTTTTAAAACCACAATAAAAATACTTATTAGTTACAAAGGGAGAGAGTACTTTTTCAGTGGAGAGGTCTGGCAGACACCACCTTAATCAAGTGATCAAAGTGATCATTAGTGATGGAACAAATTGAAACCCTATACCACCTGATAGGATGCAATGGGAACACAGCATCATTCCTGTGATATATATGCCAAAGCTGAATCTCGGGCAAATCTAAATTGAGGGACATTTTACAAAATAACTGGACCGTAATCTTCAAACGTGTCAAGGTCAGGAATGTCAAGGAAAGATGGAAGAACATTGTCAGACTAAAGGAAACTAAAGAGACATGACAACAAAATGCAACATGTGATTCTGACCTGGCATGCTTTTCTGTAGATGATCTCATTGGGACAACTGGTGAAACTTGCCTGGGTGTAATGTGTCAATGCTGAGTTCTTGATTTTGATGGTTGCATTGTGGTTAAGTAGGAGATTGTTCTTGCTTTTATCTTATTTTAATTTTAAATATTTATTTATTTATTTAGGCTGTGCAGGGTCTTAGTTGCAGCATGTGGATTTCTTAGTGGCGTTATGAATGCAGGATCTAGTTCCCTAAGCAGGGATCAAACCTGGGCCCCGTCCATTGGGAAAGTGGAGTCTTACCCACTGGACCACCAGGGAAGTCCCTTTTCTTGCTTTAAGGAAATACACACTAAAAGACTCAGTGGTGCTGACTCATCATGTCAGTGCCTTCCTCTCAAATAGTTCAGGGGAGTAAAAGTTATTCCACGTATATTGAAATTCATCAGTTTCCACCAACACCTACATAGGTATTATACTTGCAAACTTTCTGTAAGTTTGAGATTGCTTTTAAAAATTACTATTCTTCTGGAGGAAGAAAAGAATGTGGCACTAAAATGCTGATTAGAATCTGCCTAGGGGCAGGATTGTCGATAGAGGGCTTCCCTGTAGCTTCCCCATAGGCAGAAAACTGGCTTGTTCATTGGAGGATCTCATTCCTGCCTTCCAAAGCTCCTGGTGTCTTTCCAATTCCTGAGGGTACGTTGTATGATATGGCAGGGAAAATCAATTTACTTCTTGTCAGGGTCCCCTCTACAAGTTCCTCTGCCTTAGTTTGGCTTCTCCCACAAGCAGAGCCCGAGACAAGAACCTGAGTGCAGAAGTTTATCTAGCAGATGATTCCAGGAAGGAGTAAGGAAGCGGAGAAAAAGAAGTCAAGGGAAGAAGGAAAGGCCACCTGCTTTCTCTAGTTCAGACTGTGTCATTAAAGATGCAGTTTCTGTTTTTATTGACCTCATTGTTTATGTGGGCTAATTTCTGAGTAAAGAAGAAGAAAAAGGCCTTGATTTTGCTATCTTGTAATCAGAAGTCTACTAATTGATGCTTGTAATTTATTCAATACTTGCACTGCTGTAAGAAGTTCCCAAGCATTGTCCCCAGCTCTCCTAGGTCTCTCATTTCCCAGGGTTTCTCTGGCATTGCTGGCCCGTGAAGTGGGATTTGCTCATCCTAGGCAAACCACAGGTTAGGCTCTTTCCATCCAAGAAGGAACACATTACACGCTCCACAATTTTCACAGAAGCATGTCAGCTCTGGTCCTGATGGTTTTATATTTAAGTCTGTGGATAACCCTATAGTTATCAAATGGATGCCACAAGCCCCTACCAAGAAGCAAATCTTAGAACTGAGTGTAGACTATCTTCTTACAAGAAGCACAGTTGAAATAAAAAAGCCCAGATGAGAGAGACTGAGAAACAAATGCACCACTCTCAGACAAGGTCAGATCCTCTCTTACGCAACATTCTCCTGTGTAGCATTTTACAATATCACGATTAAACAACTGTGAAATCAGTTGTCCGATGCCTAGCCCTCCTCCACTATAAGATAAGCTCTATGAAGTACAGATGTGTTGTCATCTAAAGCTGTTTCCTCAGCACCTAATAAATAGTTGGATTCCAATAAATATTTGTGTAGTATGTGCTTTCAATTGCAAGTGACTGAAGCCCCAACTGAAATTTGCTTTACAATACATTTAGAGGTAGGGTAGGTTCCCAGGTTGGTTGATACAGAAGCTCAACAATGTCATAAGAATTCTGGTTCTTTCCAGCTCTCAGTATGTCATCTTCGATGTTGACTTCATCCTTCAAGCTGCAAGATGACTTCAAGATGAGTTCCAGGCATCACACAAAGTGCAGAGGAAGGAGAGAGAGCGACTCTCTACGGCTCTTTCTTTGAAACAAAGAAACTTTTCCCAGAATCCTCCAGCAGACTTCTCCATTCTCATTGGCCAGAATTGGGTCATATGCATATTGCTACACTCATCCCAGGCAAGGGGTAAGACTGCCTTTAGACCAGTCAGCCAGGCCTCTCCCTTGGAGCTGGGAGCAAAGTTCACTTCCCCTAATGCACATAGCTGCATGAGGGAGAAGTGGATGGCAGAACAAAATCATGGTTCTGTTAAAATGGAAGCTGAAGGCAACACAGTGTCCTCTGTGGGTTCACACACCATGGAGCTGTCGGCATAGCACACTGCAATTCTAATCTGCTAGCCTGGGCCAGACAGCAATCTCTGTAAGAGACATGGGCTGCCCTCACTACCCTCCCTTCCGATGTGGACTTCTCCCCCAAAACATTTCCCCTCTCTCTTTCTTGTTGCCCACCTCCCCACTGAGTTCTGGAATCAGCCCCAGGGACACAGCTTGTGTTTCCCTTGAGGTTTTTGCTACACTCCCATGGAAGACACTGCTTATGTTTTTGCTCCCTATCCTTTATATAAGAATCTGTGCTGAATTTCTCCTTGAATTACAAGTTTGTATCTGTGGACAAATATCCTCTCACCACACAAGGACAATTATACAATCCATCATCATTCTTTCTTACAGTGGTGAAACTTAGAGCTATGTGTAGAGCTCAATAGCCATAATGATGTCATCCCAGGCTCTTGGTACCATTATGCTTATCCTTTCTCTAATACTGTGTCTAAGATCTGGCTGTTGTTGTTTCTTTATGTAATAAGTTGATTCTGGAAAACCCTGGACTCCAGGATTTTTGAGCCCTTGAGGAGAGACCAACTGAAACTGGACTTAGTTTGGTATATTTCTGCCTGGGTCAGCAATTGATATCCCAGATTACATACCTTAATTTGATTTTAATTTGATTTCTGAAGCCCACTGACAAGGTATTTGAACTGTATTCAAGTCAGATTCTTGGAATTGTCTTTGGAGGACCATAAGGCCAAAATACACCCTTATGGGCATGCAGGGAATAGCTCCTGCAGGGAATGGGTATTGCCACTATTAATCCTCCTGGCAAGAATTCAGTCCTTGGGGGCTTCCCTGGTGGCGCAGTGGTTGAGCGTCCGCCTGCCGATGCTAGGGGATGCGGGTTCGTGCCCTGGTCTGGGAAGATCCCACATGCTGCGGAGTGGCTGGGCCCACGAGCCATGGCAGCTGAGCCTGCGCGTCCGGAGCCTGTGCTCTGCAACGGGAGAGGCCACGACAGTGAGAGGCCCGCGTACCGCCAAAAAAAAAAAAAAAAAAGGAATTCAATCCTTTAGCCGGAAGTAAGTTCTGGTGAGCAACCCCACAGACTGGGGTAAGGGAGAAACTTCCTTCTCTCTCTGGGCGAGTTTGGCTTGGTCTCTGAAGTGGGGATATTCCTGGAGAGGTCCTGGTGATGATGAACATTGACTCCTCCCGAGAGGCCAGGTCTGGAACATGGCAGGGAGATGGACCAGTAGAGGATCCTGAGGAAGAATCTGAGTTTGTGCAGTCATGGGAAGTGATGGTCTTTTGTTATTCTTGCCTTTCTTTATTCTGGAGTCATCAGTCATCACTCTTTAAATGTTATGGGCTGGTCTCTGCTGGGGTATGGGACACTGAAGAGAAGATTTTGTCTCACATTTGGGCCAGAGAAGCCAAAAGGAGAGCAATGCCCTCTGTGAAACCCAAATACTGTCAACCGGAGTTGCCAGCAGCGGACAGCTGGGCCCGCGGAGCAGCAACCTCAGGGATCATTATAAGAGAGTCAGCAGTTTGGTTGCATGGAGGGAAGGACAGAGAGAAAGAATAGGAATAATTCTCCCTCTTGTCTTCCTTCCCTCTCTTTTCTTTCTTCCTTTTCTCCTCTTTCTGCCTTTTTTCTCTTCCTGTCCTCTCCTTTCCTCTCCTCTCCTCTCCTTTCCCTCTACCCATCTCCTCCATCTTTCCCTCCTTCTTTTTAAATAGGCAATGTAGTCACATGGTCCTAAATGAAAAAGTATAAATGAAAAAAGTATAAAAAGTATATACCCCAGATATCTTGTCAACCAATCCCCTCCCCACCCTCATTACTAGTGTCTTTTCAATTCTTCCAGGGATATCCTATGAACACAAAAGCAAGTATAAATATACATACAGTTGACCCTTGAACAATGCAGGGGTTAATCCACATATAATTTATAGTTGTCCTTCCACATCCACAGTTCCTCCACATCCGTGGTTTCAACCAACAATGGACTGTGTAGTATTTTTTACTATTAAAAAATATCCCTGTGTAAGTGGCTCCGTGTGGTTCCAACCCGTGTTGTTCAAGCGTCAACTGCAATACCTATATTGTTCCTTATTCTATAAAAATGGTAGCATAATCTACTTACTGTTCTGTATTTTAAAAAATCCATTTAACAATATACCTTAGATATTGTAGCATAGCAGTACATAAAAAGCTTCCTCATTAAAAAAAAAAAGCTAGATGGTACTTCATTGTATGGGAACATTATATTTTATTTAATCTTTTCCTTTCACCAACAGTGCATGTTTAATTTCCCATGTTGGTAAATATATCTATCAGAGAAATTCCTAGAAGTGGACTTGCTGATTCAAAGGGTATGAACATTTGTAATTTTAATATATGTTACCAAATCGAGGAGGGACCTATTCTTGAACACATATGGAATAGCACCCTGAAACATTCTCAGAAATAATTGGGAGGGGACTTCCCTGGTGGTCCAGTGGGTGAGACTCTGTGCTCCAAATGCAGGGGCCTGGGTTCAATCCCTGCTTGGGGAACCAGATCCTGCATGCTGCAACTAAGAGTTCACATGCCTAAATTAAGAGTCTGCATGCCATAACTAACAAGTCCTCACACCACAACTAAAGATCCCACATCCCGCAACTAAGACAATGGCTCAATCAATAAATCAATCAATTTTTCTCCCGTTGCGGAGCATAGGCTCCAGACATGCAGGCTCAGCGGCCATGGCTCACGGGCCCAGCCACTCCGCGGCATGTGGGATCTTCCCGGACCGGGGCACGAACCCGCATCCCCTGTATCGGCAGGCGGACTCTCAACCATTGCACCACCAGGGAAGCCCCCAATTTTTATTTTTTTAAAAAAGAGATAACTGGGAGAGCCCATAAAGAAAATTTTTTCCTGGCAATTAATTGGTAGGACTTAGTGGCTTAGGCCTAAACATTTGGGTTAACATTATATCTCCTGAGTAAAGGTTATTTATTATTGTGACAGATACTGGCAGGTATCCTCCCAAATCCATTCTCCCTTTCTTTCGTAGCAGTAGAGGGTAAGCCAGACAAATGGCCACCTGTTTTCTAGCTAGTTCGCAGCTAGATGTGGCCTTGTGACTAAGTCATCACCAATGGACTGTGAGTGGAAGTGAAGGATGCCACTTTGTCTCATTTGTTTAAAAAAAATCACTTGCTCTGGGCTTCAACTCTATCCCCTTCTCACAAATGGAAACATGTATGGGTCATGCATGGCCCATCTTTGACCATGCAGATGAAGACAATGGCATTGAGGATGACAGAACAATAAGATGGAAGAACTGGGACCCTTAATGCTTATACATATCAGAGGGGCTCTGCCACCCTGGCTTGCTTACCTTGGGGTCCTTTTGTGAGAGAGAAATGAGCTTCCATTTTCTCTGAGTCATTATATTTTGGGCCCCTTTGTTAGAGCAACTTAGCCTTTACTCTAACATCCATCCAATATTCTTTTTAGAAATAGGCTCTTTCTTGGAGTGTTACCCTCAGTATTTAAGCCAAATTATTTACTATATATATTCTGCCTGTTTAAGAGAACTTAAGACGGCTAAGCAAGGACCCTCCATAGAGTAGGCAATCCCTTTCTTCCTTCTTTTTATAATATTTTTGAGCACGTACTATATAATAGGTACTTTGCTAAGTGCTAGGGATACACTGGTGAGCAAAACAAACACTGTCACTGCCCTCATTGGACTTTCCAATCTGGTGGAAGAGACACATTATTTAAACAGTCACACAAATAAATATAAAGTTACAAAAGTAATGAGTATGAGGGAAAGTAATGTTAGAGGAGATTGGAGAGGAAGTCAGTGGCCAGACCATGCAAGGTCTTATGGGCCATGGTAAGGCTGAGTGGTCTGCACCAAAAAGTAGCTGCTGATAAAGCCAGTCTTCTGGTCAGATTGACTCTGCCCGCACATCTTCATCCCATTTTATTCACTTAACAGGTATTTATTAATCACCTAATTAGCTGATAGGCATGAGGGAGTCCTTCTGGTCTTGGGAAGACAAAGTGCTTAGGTCTTAGGAAAACCTTAGGCATCAATGTACATAATCCTTGGAAAAGGGAAATTCTCCAGTGAAGGCTGGGGACTTAACTGGGAAGGCATGAGTTTCTGCTCACTGAGGGTGTTCAAGCAGAAGCAGGGTTTTTGCCTTATAGAGAAATTAGATTTGGAATTCAGGGATAGAACCCAAGGTTTGGGGCCTCAATGCCAAACAATACACTCAAGGTCAGCAAGGGGTGGCAGAGGTGGAGCAGGAAACAGCAGCTTCACACAGTTAATTCTGAACTGGCTGTCCTTGCTAAGACCTTCCCCTCTTCTGGGCTGAGGCCAGAACTGCTGCCACGTGCCGCATCAGCATCCCTTAATGAGCCCAGGCTTCACCACTGCTGGTGCAGCCTGAGTTTAAGAAAGAATTTCCCAGGGCCTGCCAGCTGCATGTAGGTTTTTCCCTAGCTTCCAGGAAGCCCCAACTCAACCTCACCATTCCTCAAAAATCTCCAGGAAGGCTAAGTTGGTGGGTTTTCCATCAATATCACTATCCAGGGAACAGCAAGATGATGCAGTAGAATGAAAACTGGATGGGAAATCTGGTTATAGATCCATCATGTTGACAAATCACTTTCCCTCAGTTTCCTAATCTGTAAGAAAGGATGTAGAATGGGAGGGGGTTTCCCCTCTAAGACCCCTTTCTGCTCTAATACTTGATAGTGGGGGTTCTCAATGTTTAGTTCCCAGTCAAGCAGCAGGGAACTTGTTATAAATGCAAATGTTCAAGGTCCACCCCAGACCCATTGAATCAGAAGCTCTGGGGTGGTGCCTAGCAGTCTGTGAACCACTGTTCTATAGTCTGGTCTCTATGGTACCCAGTGCCTCCAGAGCCTGCACCCTGCTCCTGGCAGAACGCGTGATGGTGTGGAAGCCTGCTGCTTAAGACTATGCAGGATGTGTTTTGCACAGCTCCAGAGAGTGCCCTTCACATTGTAGACATTCTAGATTTGTAGAGTTATTAAGACAATTTCCTGGAAGACAGTAGTCAAGTACCTTAAAGAAGGGACACATTTTTTTTCCAATTGGATTGGAGGTGAAACTGGCAGGTTCTGGAATTTCAGGTTGGAAGCTGGAGCAGTCTGAGCTTAGCTGTAAGACCATCCCCATTTTCCAACTTTCTGGGCATGAGCCACTGCTGCTGCTCTTACTATTTCAAAGCCTAAAAGGAGAGATTCCAGTGGAAACTTCCTCCTCTCACTGGCTTTCTCCTCCAGAAGGCATTTGCTTCAGGTCCAATGATTCAGAACGGGAACGCCCTTAGAGACTTCCTTACCCAACCTCTTCATTTTACACATGAGGAAACTGAGGTCCAGAGAGGTTAAGCAATTTGCTGAAGGATACAGAGAATTAGTGGCACAGCCAGGGATAGACCTAGGTCTTTAATAGAGGTACATCTGCATTCAGGAGGGCTCCAGCCCCAATTCTGAGCATGTTTCTTTGTGAATTCCACCTCCCACATCTACCTCCAAAACACACACACACACACACACACACACACACACACACACACGCTCCCTCCCTCAGGCTCCCACTGCTCCCGCTGTCTCCCTCTCCAAAGCAGATAAGAAGGAAAGATGTGAAACTCAGTCTTCCATAAAGCTCATGGGACTGAGGTCAGCTTTGAGGATAGTCTTGAGCATTAAAGTTGCATTTTAATTGGCGTCAAAGCCTCCAAAGGTAAAGGAAAGATCTGCTGGCTTATTTTAGGCATTTAGAGCAGCTGGGGAAGGCGTGCTGGGAATGAAAAGTTTCTAGACCCCTCTAACTCCCACCCACATATGGCCCAGTAAAGCCCACTCTGCCTGCCTAGGAGATTCCCAGGGCCTATGCAGCCACCGCCCATTACCATCCCTGCCAAATTTGGGAGGCAGCAGATTTAATTCCTTAACTCAGCCCTGAGTCAGAGGTGGCCCAAGCAAGCTTCAGAGCCCAAGCCAATGCTGTTAGGGGTGAAATTGCAAACTTCTCCCCTCAGGCTCCAACCACATCATCCCTGAATTACTAAGGCCCAAAGCAGAAAATCAGAAATTCTTCAGCAGCCTCCGTAGCAGGCTTCCTCCCAAGGGACAGCAGTTTTTTTCTGTGACTCTGAGCCCCACACGGGGGAAGTGTTGTCCTTCCCTCCCTTGCTGAAGCATTTCTAAATTGGGGAGCAGATAGGGGAAGTCTGAGTTAGGGGCACGGGAGGAGAGAGAGGAACGGGTTTGCCTCAACCAAGCAACCATCTGGGACTTCTGGCTGTAAAAAGAGTCAATTCAGGTCACAGAACGAGCTCCCCAGGGCCCAAAACCTCATGGGAGAATCATACTACCACAGATTCAGGCCCCTGGAGGTGGTCCCAG
The DNA here is from genome assembly GCF_937001465.1 of Orcinus orca. Classification (NCBI taxonomy): domain Eukaryota; kingdom Metazoa; phylum Chordata; class Mammalia; order Artiodactyla; family Delphinidae; genus Orcinus; species Orcinus orca. The sequence continues at coordinate 41,459,083 of NC_064566.1, read as the reverse complement.
CTAGTGCAGGCTTTATAGGACGGTATTCAACGTGTCACTTAACTCAACTGTTATACCCACAGTCCCTCTGCTCATTGTAGCTGCAGCCAAGGGTAGCCCTACTTTTACCACTTGATCCTACCCCCCCCCCTTTGGCTACAACTGACTGGGAAGCGGAAAGCTGAACTCAAGTATAACAAATCCACAGGCTGGCCAATGACCTACAGAATGTGATGGCACAGAAAGAGGAGTTGGGATAACTACATTTCCCCAGTTAGGAATTTAAACAGAGAAACGCTGAGAGAATGAGATATTTAGCAGCAGGAGCAGATGTTCAGGGGTTCTGATTTAGAGAGAACCAGGGGCAACTATGATGAGCAGGCAAAAGTTGTAAGAAAACAGAAATTATGAAGAATAAGAAGCTGTGAGTGGTGGGGACTTCCCTGGTGGTCCAGTGGTTAAGAATCCTCCTTCCGATGCAGGGGATGTGGGTTTGATCCCTGGTTGGGGAACTAAGATCCCACATGCCACTGGGAAACTAAGTCCGAGCGCCACAACTAGAGAGCCCGTGCACCATAACTAGAGAGAAGCCCATGCACCGCAATGAAAGATCCCACGTGCCACAACTAAGACCTGATGCAGCCAAAAATAAATAAATGATAATTTAAAAAAAGAAGCTATGAGTGGCGATAGTATTGAGAAAATGGAACAGACGTGTAGGTGTACAGACTACCTGAGTCACATTCACAGACCAGAGCCGTGAAGGGCCATGGAAACCCTATTGTTACGGTTCCCTTGAGCCTCTTTAGATCCAGAGCAACTTTCCAGACTTTATGGCCCAATGACATAACAGGGGTCCTCTCCTTAGAGTCAATAAGAAATCTGTCTCCTTTTTCATTTCTGTCTCTCACACTCACGTCAGACACACTACTTGAGATGAATTGAATGTTTCTTTATTCCCAACAACCAAAAGAATGAAGCACAGCCTGATCTCAGATTTTTAATAGATAGAATGATTCAACAGAATGAAGGGCAATGTTGAAAGAGCAAAATAAGACCACTTGCCATGCTTCTCCACTTAATAAAGTAACTACTACTAATAGTAGGAGTTTTCAAGTATTAGACACATACTTTGGCATATCCTTGTACACATTTGGACACAACTGCAATTATGGTGAACATACATTTTTATTTTGACTTTTATTGGCTTATTGGGACTTTAGGAGGTATTTAGGAGAAGCGTCAGGAAGAAATGAGGATTCAGGGAAGACCTCTACATTTCTGACCTGTGTCATTATATAGAACTATGTTGTTCTAGCCACATGTGTGGCTACTTAAATTTAAATTAATTAAATGAGGTAAACTTTAAGTACCTCAGTTACTAGCCACATTTCAAGTGCTCAATAGCTACACATGGTTAGTGGCTACAATGTTAGCACAAACAGAGGACATTTCCATCATTGCAGAAAGTTCCATAAGACATTGGTATGAGATGTCCATTATCCTCTATCATAGGAGTAGGTAACTTTTTCCATAAAGGGTCAGATAGTTAACATTCTAAGCTTTGAAATCTATATGGTCTCTGTCGCAGCTACTCAACTCTGCCACTTTAGCATGAAAGCAGCCAGACAAAATGTAAGCAAATGACCATGGCTGTGTTCCAATAAAACTTTACTTACAAAGAAAAGACAGTGGGCCACATTTGGCCCTCCCATTGCCTGTAGTACCCTTGTTCTATCTACCACGTCACCCTATTTGCTTGCTTCACAGCACTAAGCATTTTGTAAGAATTACTTTAGTTTTGAATTGTCTTTCTCCCCACATTGGACTATAAACTCCATGAGGTAAGCGCAGAGACTGTGTCTATTTTGCTCATCACAGTGAATTCCATACTGACAACACATGCTTAATTAATATTTGTTGACTGAATGAATGGATAATGTATTGCCCTTTACTGGACTAGGGAACACCAGAGAAGGAACAATTTTTTAGAGAAGATAATGAATTCCCTTAGGGACATGCTAGTTGTACTATAATTTATTTTTGTTATTCTCTTTGGATTCCCTTTCACCTTTAGCCTTCTTTAAGCCTCATTAGTCTGGAAGTCAGTGATATTTTCCAGGAGCCGGAAGAGTTAGCGTTTTTTGGACTCACTCCCTGGAAGGCTGTAATCAGAGGCCCAGCCATGGGGGAGATTCCCTGGGGCATCAGCCACGAACCAAAGGAGCAGGAAGAGGACTTGGGTCTGGTCTGGCCCTACTGTACATTTGTCAGTGTTGGCTCCAACAACTTAGATCCTTTCCCATTCTGTTTGGACTGAGTGAAGTAGAAAGACCAAATCTGTGACCCAAGGGATTACTCAAAGCAGAATTTTCCAAAATTTCAGTCATTCAATCATGTGCCTCCTTCGCAGTTTTTACTGCATTTACATACCACCTGAAAACATGTTTACTGAATATTTCCAACCCTTTCAAAATCTCTAACATGTTTTTGCATAACTGAATCACTTTGCTGTACACCTAAAACTAACACAACATTGTTAATCAACTATAATATAAAATAAAAATTTTAATTAATTAAAGTAAAAATAAATTAAAAAAAATCTTTAACATGTTTAAATTAGGTTGGGTCACTCCTTGCTCAAAAACTCCAGTGACTTCCCATCTCAGAGTTAATTCTAGAGCTCTTACCACAGCCTACAAGAACCGTGCAGTCCCGCTCCTGGATCCTTCTCTGACCTCATTTCTGCCACTCATTCAGTCCACTCTAGCCACATTGACCCCTGCCTATTCCTCAAACATTCCAAGCCAGCTGCTGCCTCAGAGCCTTTGCTCAACCTCCCCAGGAGGCCTCACTCCTCACACTCATCTCCCAGAAATGCCTTTCTTGACCACTTTATATAAAATAGCAGCCTGCCAATGCAGGAGACCCGGGTTCGAGCCCTGGCCCAGGAAGATCCCACATGCCACGAAGCAACTAAGCCCGTGCGCCACAACTACTGAACCTGCCCTCTAGAGCTCACGAGCCACAACTACTGAAGCCCACGCACCTAGAGCCAGTGCTTCTCAACGAGAAGCCACCGCAGTGAGAAGACACGCACCACAATGAAGAGTAGCCCCCGCTCACCGCAGCTAGAGAAAAACTGTGTGCAGCAACGAAGACCCAATGCAGCCAAAAATAAATAAATAAATAAATTTATAAAATTGCAGCCTTCTTTGCTCTTACAAATACATTTTAGAATCAGTCAGAAAAATTTCACACACATACACACAAACAAATAAGCAAACAAAACCCTGTCCATATATTATTTGGGATTGCATACATTTCTAGAGTAATCTGGGAGAACTGACACCTTTATAATATTGAGTCTTCTTCCTATCATACTATATCTCTTCATTTGTTTAGGTTTTATTTTATTTTTTTCATTAAAGTTTTACAATTTTCTTGATAAAGTCCAGGAACACAGCTTTTGTTAGATTTGTTTCTAGATGCATAAAATTATGTTGCTTTTGTAAAGGGTATCTTTTTTTTAAAAAATTACATTACATTAGAAAATGTTTATTTCCGGTATATCATTTTAATATCTGTTGTGTCAATTGTTATGACCCCATTTTTATGTTTAACATTTATTTGTGCCTTCTCTCTCTTTTTTTCTTTTTCCTGATGAGCCTTACTGGTATTAGAAAGGTGTTAAAGACCTACTAGCACCCAACAGACATTCTTTTTTGGTGTAATCAAGAGTGTTGAAAAGGGGTGAAAAGAGGAATAAATATTATTTAATACTGGTGTTTATGTGGAATCATTAAATCATTTTATGTCCCACCAAGGCTATCTGGCTACCATACTAGGAAACACTGAATTTTTAAAATTTCACAACCACAGTGAAGTACCTTTTTAGTTATCTGTTGCTTTGGCTCACCTCTGGACCTGTCTTTAGCTCAGGAGGCGATAGATGGATGCTGAGCTGGGAGACGTGGGTGTGGAGGGTGTGGGGGACCCAGAGTCTGGATAAGCTGAGGGGCCTCCCTCCCTGCCCCATCCTGCTGCCCACATTGCTTCTATGAGCAGCTGTGCACATGGATGTATCCCCCAGGGAATGTTTCTGGGGGTGGAGGGGGCAGCCAGTGAGGGCCTCCCTGACTCCTGGGAGGCAGGAAACAGGGGCTTCTTAGAACCGTCGAGGTTTCCTGGAAGCCTATGAGAGCTGAGGCCATCTGGCGTTCTACAGCTTGCTTTTTGGTGGTGTTTTGGAACCTGGAGGAGGGAGGCCCCTCTGGGGATATAACCTGTCTAGTTGTAAATGCTGAGGCCCTGGGGGTGTTCGTGCTGGGCTGGAGAAGGAGGCTTTCAGCTGCAGCTCTTCCTCTCTCACTGCTGGTCATCACAAGCCCACACCCCTGCGCCCTGGGCAGTCTTTGCAACCTGTGCTTGTCAAATCAAACTACGTCTTCTGAGAAATATGATCATCTTGAGGGCTCCTTCTCTGAGAAACCCTTGAACTGAGGAAGGCAGGAAGCCACAGGCTTCTGGGTGGGCAGAGCCTACCTGGGTTACTCACCCCCTACCTCAGAGGGGAGCGCAGCTGTTCTGAGTCATCAAAGAAGCCTAAAAAATAACACCTTCTTGCATGTTAACACCATCAAAGAGGTCGGTGAAGGCCAGTTTATAGCTGGCTTGAGGGTGCTGAAAAGAATACAGACTTTGGGGCTACAAGGCCCAGGTTCCAGCTCTGGCTCTTTCACCTCCTGGCCCTACTTCTCAGATGACCTCTCTCAGCTGTGAAAGCCAAATGATATCATGCTCGAATGTGTAATCCCATTTTTTAAACTTTTGTATACGTGAATATAATGTAACCTAAAAAACTTGTGTTTGTATATGCTCTATTAATTATCGTACCGCTAGCTGTGGCAACAAATAAATCCGCAAATGTATAAAGACCCAAACATAATAGAATTTCATTTCTCACTCACGTTAAATTCATGGTTGTTTGGCAGGTGGCCCTTTTCCCCTCAATGATTCAAAGACCCGTTCCTTTCATTTTGTGGTTCTGTGGTCCCCCAGAGCTTCAGCAGGCAGGAGGACAGGGTGTGTGGAAGAGTCACGCTCCCTTCCTGAAAGCTTTGGCCCAGAAATGACACACGTCCTTTCTGCTTACATTCCACTGGCAAAGAATGATATGCATGGTCACACCTGGGCGCAAGGATGGCTGGAAAATGTAATCCCTGCCCAGGTAGCTGCTCCTGGCAACAATGTGTATCAAGGAGAAGGAACTGAAATTCTGGAGGACACGCCAAGTATGCAAAGAAAAAGTTCGGGGAATATACACTAACCTATTAAGAGCGATTACCTCTGGGGAGTAAGATTAGAAAAGATGGAGAGTCTTTCACTTTTTACTTTAAACAAGTAATATTTTATGAACACATATTAATTATATAATTAAGAAAAGGATGATGGGCAGGTTCATTGGAAATTTCTGAGCAAATACATGTTATGTGTTGTTACATTTATTATTGTTCTCTTGTCCAGTCCTAGAGTCAGAAAATACCACACAAGGAAAGAAGGCCCCTCTTACATGTCCTTCATTAGAGGCAGACAGGTGTTAGGGTAGGGGTGGCATGGGGGAGATCAGAGATTTTTTTCCCTTAAAAATGTGTTTAACCTATTGTATAGCACAGGGAACTATACTCTGTATCATAGATAGATAGATAGATAGATAGATAGATAGAGATACATCAAACTGAATCACCTTGCTGTACACCAGAAAGTAACACAACATTGTAAATTAACTATACTTCAATTAGGAAAAAACTTCTTTCTAAAGTTAGGTGACTTGCTCACTGTCATGAAGCTAGCAGAATCCAAACCCAAATCTGAGTCCAGACCCACGTGGAATTTTTTGCAACCTGAACTATCTCTTGGCTAACAAGAAATACCCCACATTTTCTGCGATAACTGAATTTCTTACCAGATCCTCACATTAAAAAGGAAAACGTAGAGAGATCCTACTGTGTGACATCCATTCCTGATATACACTGGGGGCAGCATTTAGAGATGTTTCTGAGTAATGTAAGATTGCTTATAGCCAAACTCTTCAGAAAATGTCTCATTGATAAATAATTGGCATATGTGCTCGGCATAGATGTAGATAGAACACACCTATATTGTAGAGCACACTTCCAAAAAGAAAAGAAAAAATAAAGGACTTTTACACCTAACCCCAGACATTGACGCCCTGTTTTGGTGTTAGAAAGCATTACTTTTTAAAACTTCTTTGGTATAATTTGGACCCTCTGAACTACGGCAGCACTGTCCTGGAGTGCTGATGGACGCTCCTGGGGGAAGTGTGATGAGCTTGATGGAAACAGAGGAATCATTTTGAATGCAACATAGCAGGTCTTACCTGTTAACCTGAGAGCCTAAGTCTTTTAAACTTTTGAAGACAAGGCATAGTAGGAAACACCTCCCAAGGAAGCTAAAATGGAAAATATTTTGCAAATGGCTTTCAGTACATGCTTTGATCTGCAGATTCAATCATGGAGGAGAGAGTGTTCTCCAAACTGTTACTATAATTCAGTGCAAGATGTTTCTAATGTTCTTTGAATAGTGGAAAAAAATTTTTTTCACAAAAGACCAGGCAAGTTTGTTGGTAGCTGCTCTCCTTTTCTCATTTCATTACAGTTTTCCCTATTTCAGTGTTTCACCATGTGCGTTTTACTTGTAAGGTCGTAACTCAGTTAAAGCATTCAAGCACTTCAACCTTGTACATTAAAGACTATCATCAATAAATTCAAATGGGGTTTAAAAATTTGTTTAATATTTGTACCAAAAGAAACTTTAGAGAGGATACAAATTTAGGAAGCTATGGAGTGGTACACTCATAAGGACCTATAGGGAAACACTCCATATGCATTTCTATAAATACACAGTGTATTTACAACATGTGTAAAAACATAAAGGTAGTTCTCAAAAAACTGAGATGCCATGTCTTAATTCTTTGCCAGATGGAAAGGTCACTCAGATTTTCTAATTTTGTTTGAACACAAATTATTTAAAATTTTGCATGTAGTGAATAAGGGGTAATCCTTAGCATGAAAGGGAGAAGGAAAAGATTTACAATCAACACTGTGTAGAAGGAAAGCAAAATTACAAATGCCAGCCTGCTCTGCAGATGGGTACTGGAGGGACAGGGGGTCAGATGAGGAGGGAATAGAAGGAGAGAAAGAACAGGGGGAGAAAGAAAGGAGGATCTGTGAAGGATGTAACCATTCCTAGGACCCCCAACAGGTGACAGTCTCCGAGGAAGAGCAGAGAAATCTGGGCTGGCCAGAATGATTTATTCATTCAACAAATTGTTATTGTGTGTCTACTACAGGCCAGGATTCTTCTAGGCACTAGAAATACACCATTGAACAAACCAAAATCTCTATTTTCTAGAAGAAGGAGACACAAGAAAAAAATGAAGCCAGAAGTATAGGATGTATCAGGTGGTGAGAAGTACTTTAGCTAAAACTAATGCAGGGTGAGGGAGATAGGAAGTGCAGAGGAGAGGAGTGGAAGAGTATTATTTTATGTAAGGTGGGAATGTGTGTGTTTTTTTACGTAACTGGTCTCATGGTCAAGAAGGACCTCACTGGTAAGGAGCCTTTTGAGCAAAGGCCTGAAGAGACCCTTGTGAGCTAGCATGCAAACAACGAAATAGTTATCATTGCAGAGGATGCTGTTGGTTGTCCAGCCAACATCCAGATATTCCTCCCTTCTCTCTAACAGAACCCCTCTCCACTTGCCAGGATGCAACCTCATGATCGGGAGAAAGCTGGACTCCATCTCTAAATCCAGAGGTGGATCCCAGTTAGTCTAAGCCAATCCTGGCAACTCAACCTCACTTACCAGCGACCGGTTCAAGAAGCCAGGCTTAAGCCAGTTAACACAGGGAATCCCCCTGGTCACTGTCATTGGTCCAGGGGCAGGCACATAACCTAAGCTGGCCTAAACAGATTGAAAGAAGGGATTTATATTTCTGTTGGGGGCGGGGGGAAGGAGATTTGTTCTCTGTTGTGATGAATGTGAACAAGGAAGCATGTTGTCACAGTTGCTCAGGACATGGTGACACGGCCATCTCTAGACAATGAGGGAAGCCAGGCTACAGACAAAGCCAATACAAAGGAGAGAGCAGAGCTAGAACTGCAGAGAAACCAGAGTCAGAGCCCTGATTATCCCATGCCTGGAGGCTGCTCTACTTCAAGCCTTCCTATTATAGAAGATGAAGAATCTCCTTACTGTTTATGCCAGTTTGAGTTAAGTTTTCTGTTCCCTGGTACTTAAAGGTTTCTTAACTGTGACAATAAAAATAATAGCAGCTAACATTTCTTGAGCATTACCTTGTGCCAGGCCCAGTCCTTCAATTTGTAGTTTCAGTTAATGTTCTCAGCAATCTCATGAAGCAAATAAAACTATGTCCTTATTTGTAAGATGTGACTTTCCCCAAGATCATATGGTTAGTAAGTGGCAGAAGCAAAATTTTTCACAGCTCAGTGCCTGCACTCGTAATCACTATGATAGTTCAATCAATATGCAAGGCAGAGAAATAAAAAGAGGAAGGGTTATGTGAAGAAGCCGGAGGAAGAGGCAGGGGTAAATCAAGTTGCTGCTAACAAAAGGGGGAGAGGCAAAAACCAACACAAGTCCTCCATGGAGGAAATGTACTACACATTAATAATTACATGACAAGGCTATGAGTGATGCATGTCTTAAGAGCTTATAGTCAACGACTAGGTGGGAGAAATGAATCACTTCAAGGACATCTGTCCAGAAACATCTCCTGGAAGGAAGCCTGTAAACTAGGCCTTGATGCATGGGTGTGATTATGTTAGGTGAGGAGAAGAAGGCCTTTCCAATACATGGAAAGGGGTGAACAAAAGAAGGGACATGAGGGTCCTTTGGAGATTTTCCTGGTTTGGTGGGAACTTTTGGGAACTAAATCTGGAATTTAGCTGGGGGCTAGATCCATAGATGACAGTCTGCTGAAGCACTAATCCTTTACTCAGATTTTTTCCATTTTTGAACTCAAAGAAGAGAATACTAATTTTGATAGGTCCAGGCGTAGGATTATTCTCCCCACGTTACCAGTGGGGTAACCCAGGTCCAGTGCAAGAAGGACCTGCAGAGGGGTCATCCCACCCAGAGACAGAGCAGCACAAAACGCCCAGTGTTCTGCCAAGGACTGTGCCCCCCACGGACTGAGCAACCACCCACAGCAAAACCAAGTCTACGGTTAGAAATCACCAGGACAACAGCTGTGACTCAGCTGCATAGCCGGCCCCCAAGGAAACCTTTGGAGGGAACTCTGGGAACAACCATCCAGGCTGAGAGAAGGTATCTGACTTGCATGATGGCTAAGAGCAAAGACTCTGGAGTCAGACAGGCCTGGTTTTGAATCTGTTTCATGACCTCGGATGATACCTTAGACAAATTAAGTAACTTCTCAGAGCTTTAGTTTCCTCATCTGTAAAACAAACTGGAGAACAGTACCTACCTCACAGGATGGTTAATGAGGTCTGAATGAGGTCATGTAATGCATATTAAGAATTTAGCACAGGGCTTCCCTGGTGGCGCAGTGGTTAAGAATCTGCCTGCCAATGCAAGGGACATGGGTTTGAGCCCTGGCCTGGGAAGATCCCACGTGCCGTGGAGCAACTAAGCCCGTGTGCTACAACTACTGAACCTGCGCTCTAGAGCCTGCAAGCCACAACTACTGAGCCCACGTGCCACAACTACTGAAGCCTGCATGCCTAGAGCTCCACAACGAGAAGCCACGACAATGAGAAGCCCGCGCACCGCAACGAAGAGTAGCCCCCCACTCACCACAACTAAAGAAAGCTTGTGCACAGCAACAAAGACCCAACACAGCCAAAAATAAATAAATAAATAAATAAATTTATTAAAGAATTTAGCACAACGTCTATTCCAGAGAGCGTTCCATAAATGTGAGTTTGAGGGTGGTACAATGTGATGTAGGCCGTAGAGTCAGACAGACTTCCAGAGGTCAAATCCTGGCTCCAGTACAACTACTGTATTTCATTAATTCTGTAATGTATGCTCCCCACCCCCACCCCCTTATTTTAAACATCTCTGCATCAAAGCATCTTAGCACTGTAACATGGTTTAATTGCCAATGTCTCTTAGCAGCACAAGAGACAATAGTGAGACTTACAATCAATGTCTTACATTGGGCAGATAACAATCTTTCGGTACTTCAGTTTTTTCAGTTGTAAAATGGGGATAACAATAGTATTTACAAGGTTGTCAGGAGGGGTAAATTAGATTTATTCTGCAAATTTCTGGCACATAGTGAGGGCTTAATAAATTCCATGTATTGCTACTATCTTTATGACTATTACCCAAATGAGATAATAGGGGTGGTAGGAGCCACATGGGCTGAGGTGCCAGAGGCAGAAGCAGCCCGAGGGGGTGTGCAGAAGTGAAGGTAAGTATCAGAGGGGCAGTGTCAATTCTCAGATTCAGGAGGGGAGTGTGAGGAGCAGTAGGAAGCCACACAAGAAGCCAATGGGGTGCAAGGTGGATCAGGGCATTTGGTTTTCAGATGAAGACTGGAAACAACGCTGGGGTACCCAGGCCCAGTGGGGATGGGATGGTGAGTTAAAAGGGCTGGTCAGGCTGGGCTGCTGCTCTACTTGATTTCTTTGAACTCTCATGGTCTCTAACTATAATAGCCATCATTTATTAAGTGCCACAGTGCTGCCAGGCACTGTGCTAGTTGATAAGTCCTATCTCATAAAATCCTGTTGTCAACTCTATGAGATAATTTTATTAGGTCAATTTTATAGAAGAAACCAAAGCTCAAAGAGGTGCTTTAATGTGTTCAAAGCCACATGGCTATTACAAGCCAGAGCTGGAATTTGAATTAGGTTTTTTGACTTTACAGCCAGTCCCGAAGTCCCCCTGCTATACTGCCTCTTGAACTACACTCTCCACCATCTCTCCGTGTTTTGACAAGTACTTTTCCTCTCTCCTCACTTCCACTCCTCCTTCCTCCCCCTACAGGTCTCCACCTCCCCAGCCCACAAATGCCAAGCTCACAAGTCATCTGTTTTGCCAAAATTCTGTTCTGATTTGATAAACTCTGGCCGGGCCAGCTCACTCAGCATGATTCAGCCAGAGAGAATAGCGAGGCTGCATGCTTGGCATACCCATCGTCTGAGCTCAGGCAGAATGGGCGGTGCAGGAACCTCAGCCTGACAGATGGCTCCACTCGGCTGTCTCCCCGGGCCCGATGCCAGGGGCAGCGCTCGCTCTCTGCAGGGGGGAGGGTGGGCGCCAGGTCCTATGATTCTCACATGCGTGGCTGGTGTGCGCGCCTGTGGTTACATATGGAGCATGCGTGGGCCAGGCTGTGTGCCACCTAGGCTGCATATTTGTATGTGGCCGGTTTCTGTGGGCATGTGTATCTGTGTGCATGCAGATGAATGGGTATGTGTGTGCCTGGCTGCATGTTTCTGGGTGTGTATGCAGAGGTGTGTGTGTGCATTTGAATTTTGAGTTTGCATTCATTCTGGTATGTGTGCTCAAGAACGTGAAATGTTGAGAGGGACGGAGAGAAAGAGAGAGAGGACGGTCCTATGCCTTGAGAAGTCAGCCTTTTGAACGTCCCTGCTTGCAGTGGAGAGCTCCTGCACACAGCCCCCTCCAGCTCTCTCCTCATCCCAGAACTGAGTGACATGAGTTGCAGTGGGAAGTCATCCCATTCCCAAGGTGAAGTTTAAGCTCTGAACTGAGCTTCAGGTTTCTGAAAACAACTTCCTGGCTACGGTTTCTCTCGAAGGTAGAGGTACTTAAATTCTTGTGAATCTGGCCCCCTCTGAAAATCTGTTAACTAGAATTGATCTCCTTTTAAGGAAAATATCCTCAAAACATATAATTTCACATATAATATAGAGAGCTTAAGGGGCCCGCCAAAGCCTATTGTGGACCTCTCTGGGAGGGAGAATGCTTAGGGTTTGGAAGGGTTGAAATAGAACCAGGAGAGAGAGATTCCCTGGAGGCTAACAGTGAATAAAATTTTTTAAATGAGGAAGTGATCATTAGTGTCAAGGGCTAGAAACAAGTCAAGTAAGGGGAAGAGTGATTTAAAATCATGCAAAATCAAAAGATAGAAAGAAAACTATAAGGAAATATGAAATACACAAAACACTAACCAGAGTTATTACTATAGGGGAATTATGGGAGTTTTTATATTCTTTTTCACATGTGTTATCTAAGTATTCCCAGACCAATCCAATGAGTGTGTACCAAATTTGCACAATAAGAGAGAATACCTGGGGGAAATTTCGGAGGTTATTGGAATAGATGACTTCCACTTCCAGCCAAGATGGCATAACAGGCACTGGATTTAGCCTCTTGCCTAAAATAATTATAAAACAAGACAAAATATATGAAATGACTGTTTTTAGATATTGGACAACAAGCAATGGAGGGCACTGATTCCTGAAAGTGGGAGGGAAAAAAGGAGTCCTAATACTAGAAATATATACTAGATAGGACTAACAGATTAGACACTGAGGAAGAAAATACAGACATACCTCAGAGACGCTGTAGGTTCAGTTCCAGACCACCACAATAAAGCGAGTATCTCAATAAAGCGAGTCACATGCATTTTTTGGTTTCCCAGTGCATATAAAAGTTATGTTTACACTCTACTGCAGTCTACTAAGTGTGCAATAGCATTATGTCTAAAAAAACAATGTACATACCTTAATTAAAAATCGCTTTATTGCTAAAAAAATGTTAACCATCATCCAAGCCTTTGGCAAGTCATATTGGTTACATCAAAGATCACTGATCACAGATCACCATAACAAACATAATTATGAAAAACTTTGAAATATTGTGATAATTACCAAAATGTGACACACAGACATGAAGTGAGCAAATACTGTTGGAAAAATGTCATCAATAGAATTTCTTCATGCAAGGTTGCCACAAAACTTCAATTTGTAAAATGCACAATATCTGTGAAGCACAATAAAGTGAAGCACAATAAAATGACGTATGAGTGAATTTGAAAACATAACAATAGAAATTAAACACAGGAAAAATCACTGAAAAAAATATGGAGCATCGTTGAGCTACTAGAAAACTTCCAGGGGCCAAATATATGTATAATTTGAAATCCTGAAAAAGGATGAGAAGAGGACAGAAGAAATATTTAAAGAATGAATGCCCCAAATTTTATACATTTGATGAAAGCTGTAAACCCACACACAGATCCAAGAAGCTTCATGAACCCCAAAGCAGAAGAAATACGTAGAAAACACACTAAGGATCAGTATCTCAAAAATGATATCAGCACTCTTACATTCATTGCAGCTTTATTCACAATAGCCAAGATATGGGAACAACCAAAATGTTCATTAACGGGATATTATTCGGCCTTAAAAAAGAAGGAAATTCTGCTATTTGTGACAATATGGATGAACTTGGAGGACATTAGTCTAAGTGAAATAAGCCAGACACAGAAAGACAAACACTGCATAATATCACTTACACGTGGAATCTAAAAAAGTTGAACTCATAGAAGCAGAGTAGAGAGGCGGAAATAAAGAGATGTTGGTCAGGGGCTTCCCTGGTGGCACAGTGGTTAAGAATCCGCCTGCCAATGCAGGGGACACCAGTTTGATCCCTGGTCGGGGAAGATCCCACATGCCACAGAGCAGCTAAGCCCGTGGGCCACAACTACTGAGCCTGCACTCTAGAGCCCGCAAGCCACGACTACTGAGCCCATGTGCCACAGCTACTGAAGCCTGTACGCATAGAGCCCATGGTCTGCAACAAGAGAAGCCACCGCAATGAGAAGCCGGCACACTGCAACAAAGAGTAGCCCCTGCTCTGCGCAACTAGAGAAAGCCCGCGCGCTGCAACAAAGACCCAGCGCAGTCAAAAATAAAATAAATAAAATTAAAAAAAAAAAAAAGAGAGATGTGGGTCAAAGTTTCAGGTGTACCAGGATGAATAAGTTTTTGGGATGTAATGTACAGCATGGTGACTATAGCTAATAACACTATATTGTGTATTTGAAATTTCCTAAGAGAGTAGATCTTAAAAGTGTTGTCATCACTCTCACACACACACACACACAAAAGGTAACTATGTGAGGTGATGGAGTTGTTAATTAGCTTGATTGTAGTAATTATTTCACAATGTATATGCATATCAGAACATCACATCGTACACCTTAAATATTTACAATTTTCATTTGTCAATTATATCATAATAAATCTGGAGAAAAAAAGAAAACACACTAAGGTACAGCATAATAGTTATACCAATGATAAAGAAAAAAGTCTTCAAATGGCTAGAGAAAAAAAATGTTGCATACAGAGGTATAAAGATAATGACAACAGATGTCTCATGTGAAATGATGCAAGCCACAGGAGAGTAACATTACATTTTTAATGTGCTGAAAAAAAAGTGTCAACCTAGACTTCCACACCTAGAAAAAAAATCTCTCAAAAATAAAGGAAATCAACATTTACTATGAAGCCACAGTTATCAAGAGATGGTGGTATTGGCCATATGATGTCACTTATATGTGGAATCTAAAATATGACACAAATGAACTTATCTATGAAACGTACTCACAGACATAGAGAACAGACTTGTGGTTGCCAAGGGGGTAGGGGGTGGGAGAGAGATGGATTGGGAATTTGGGATTAGCAGATGCAAACTATTATATATAGAATGGATAAACATAAGGTCCTACTGTATAGCCCAGGGAACTATATTCAATATCCTGTGGTAAACCATAATCGAAAAGAATATGAAAAATAATATATATATATATGTGTGTGTGTGTGTGTGTGTGTAACTGAATCACTTTGCTGTACAGCAGAAATGAACATAACAGTAATTAATAAAACATTTAGTTGTAAATCAACTATACTTGAATAAAATAAATTAAAAAAAAAAAAGAGATGATGGTATTGGCACGAAGATACACATTTAGATCAATGGAACTGAAATAATAGTCCAGAAGTAAAACCTTACATTTATGGTCAAGAACAATTCAGTGGGGGAAAGGATAGTCTTTTCAGCAAATGGTGCTGAGACAATTGAATATCCACATGCAAAAAAATTAACTCAGGCACTTACTTTACACTATACACAAAATTTATTCAAATGGATCATATACCTAGATGTAAGAGCTAACATTATAAGACTTCTAAGAGAAAGTGTAGGAGAAAATCTTCATGGCCTTGGGTTGGGTAAAGAGTTTTTAGAAACGACACTAAAATCATGAACCTAAACGAAAAACTGATAAATTGGACTTCATCAAAATAAAAAACTTTTGTGCCTCAAAGACACCATCAAGAAAATGAAAAGACAAGCCATAGGTTGGGATAAAATACTTGCAAATAATACATCTGATAAAGGACTTGTATCTAAAATATATAACCGGGCTTCCCTGGTGGTGCAGTGGTTAAGAATCCGCCTGCCAATGCAGGGGACATGGGTTCAAGCCCTGGTCCGGGAAGATCCCACATGCCGCGGAGCAACTAAGCCAGTGTGCCACAACTACTGAGCTTCCGCTCTAGAACCCGTGAGCCACAACTACTGAGCCCATGTGCCACAACTACTGAAGCCTGTGCGCCTAGAGCCTGTGCTCTGCAACAAGAGAAGCGACCTTAATGACAGGCCTGCACACCGCAACGAAGAGTAGCCTCCTCCGCTCGCTACCACTAAAAAGAAAGCCCGCATGCAGCAATGAAGACCCAAGGCAACCAAAAATAAATAAATAGATAAATAAATTAAAAATATATATATATATATAAAGAACTCTTAGAACTCAATAATAGAAACAAACCAATTTTGAAATTGGCAAAAAATTCTGAGAGACATTTTACCAAAGAAGATAAACAAATGGCTGATGAGCACATGAAAAGATGCTCTATATCATTTGTCAATCGTGTAAAACTTAAAACCACAATGAGAAGCCAATGATGTACTCACCAAAAGGGCAATAATAAAAAAGATATGCAACACCAAGTGTTGGGGAAGATGTGCAGAAATTGGAACCCCCTGCATTGCTGGTGGGAATGTACAATAAAATGGTACAACCACTTTGGAAAACAGTTTTTCTGTTTCTCAAAAAGTTAATCACAGGGCTTCCCTGGTGGCTCAGTGGTTGAGGGTCCGCCTGCCGATGCAGGGGACGCGGGTTCGTGCCCTGGTCCGGGAAGATCCCACATGCCACAGAACGGCTGGGCCCGTGAGCCATGGCCACTGGGCCTACGCGTCCGGAGCCTGTGCTCCGCAAGGGGAGAGGCCACAACAGTGAGAGGCCCGCATACCACAAAAAAAAAAAAAAAAAAGGTTAATCACAAACTTACCACACAACACAGAAGTTCTATTTCTATAAATCTACCCAAGATAAATGAAAACTTATGTCCACGCAAAGACATGTATGCAAATTTTCATAGCAGTATTATTCATAAGGCCCAAAATGGAAACAATCTAAATGTTCATCAATTGGTGAATAAACAAAATGTGGCATATCCATGTAATGGAATATTATTATTTAAAAGGAATGAACTATTAATACATACTACAACATGGATGAACCTCAAAAACATGCTAAGTGAAAGAAGCCAGAAGTAAAAACTACCTATGTGATTCTATATATATGAAATACCTAGAAAGAGCAAACTTAAAGAGATAGAAAGTAAATTAAAGGGTTGCCTAGGTCTGAGGTAGAAGTGTAGATTAATTATTAAATGGGCATTGGGGAACTTTTTAAAGTGATGGGAAATGTTCTAAAATTGGATTACGGTGATTATTCCCCTAATTTACCAAATCACTGAAATTTTACATTTCCAATGGGTGAATTTTGTGGTACTTAAACTACACCTCAATAAACCTGTTTCAAAGAAACAAAGAAGAAATAAAGACTTTTGGACATAAAAAAGTGGAAAAAAGTCATTATCAGCAAACCAGCACTAGAAAAAAGGTTAAAGGAACTACTCCAGCAAAAGGAAAATCATACCAGGTGGAAATCTGGATCTACACAAAGGAATAAAGAGTAGTAGAAATAAAAATATATGAGTGTATTAGTTATCTATTGCTGTGTAACAAATTACTCCAAAGCTTAATGGCTTAAAACAACAAACATTTATCTCACTGTCTCTATGGGTCAGTCTTGGGAGACAATTCTCCATTGCATATCTGTACATCTTGTATCAACTTTGTTCCATACTATCTTTTCAAGGATGTTTGTATAGTAAAGAGCCTAGGAAGATGGAGAAGGTGTCTTCCTCCACGGCAGAGGGCAGATTTTTTTCTTGTTCCATCTAATAAAAAAATGTCTCTGTCTTGGGCAAAGGTTGAGCTGGTTTGCTGGCAGCCTCCAGCTTTTAACCATACACTATGAATGTCAAAGTTGATTTCAGGATGTTTTCTCTTGTGCGCTCTAAACACAAACTTAAATAGTTACTATTATGTTATTATGCTCCAAGAAATACCTATCCCAGGAGCTGGGGGGTACAAAAATGGAAAAGACTGTCTAGTGGGAGCAAGGGTAAATGTTGGAGGAGAGAACTTCAAAGTAGAGAAATACACTGCATAGCAGGACATGGTCTGATAAAGGCTCTTTGGTGTGCAAGACTGTGGCTAACTTAGCTGAGGGAACCAGAGCTTCCTGTCCCTTGGAGATGACCTGAAGATAGGATTATGCTAAAAGCTGACATGGGTCCTTGTGTGACAAGAGAAACCATAGTGTGGCACCCACAGAGCCATTGCCCTACTGTCATTCAAGCTTAAAGGAAACAAACCCACAGACAGGTCTTGACACCGGTGATGGTGAGAACATCCTTGGGTGTCCCAACAGCTTGGAAATGAAATTTCCAAGAAGGCAGAAAATAAAGAGAACTTGTTGGTTTTATTATTTTTTATTATAATTATAAAAGTAATGTGCGCTTATTATAAAAATTTTGAATAATAGAGAATATAAAGTTGTAAATAAAACCCTTTCCCTGCCAATCCCACTCTTGAGAGACACCTAATATAAAACAATAATCCCTTGCCCTGCCTCTCCCCTCCCCATTCCCCTAAGTCTCCTTCCCCAGAGGTAACAATTTTAGACCCTTAGCTGTTTCTTCTGGCATTTATAAATCTCTGTTTTTCCTAAATAATATGTTCTTATTGCTACCTTTTGATTAATCAGTTTTAGACATAGGGTAGTGACTCCTTTTTAACAGGATTTAGCTCTCTTCACCTCCATCCCTTCTGTTTCTTCTCCCCCATCCTTCCAATAGAATTTTATTACAATTTTTGGTTAAATCAGTTGTCATTGTGCCTATGCAAATGCTATTTACAATTGACTGTTGAAGTATACCAAAATTATATACTTTTTCCTACTTTTGCTTTTCCTAAGTTAACAATTGCCTTGTTTTTTTCATATGCTTAATTTTCTTTGTAATTATTACCTATAGCTAACTCTTCTGATAAATTCCAATAATCTTTCACTACAGTATTCTTCGTGGTCAATGGCATCAGGTAGTCTATCAGTTCAAATTTTTCTCCTGAAGACAGCCCTCTTGGAGACCTTCATTTTCCTATGGGAACTGTTTGCACTCTAGCCCTCATGCTCAGATCTCTTCCTGGGACCTTCCTTCCCTGTCATCCTGGGAATTCTTTTTTTTTTTTTTTTTAACTTTTCCTGAGTTGGAGTCCCTGTTGCCTAGAATTGGTATCTTCCTCTTTCTTGGGTTACACCCCTATTTGGGAGCTCACAGGTACCAATGGCTTCACAAGTTTTAGCCCAGTGAGAGCCCACAATGTTGCTCTTTTGAATCACCTTGCTCTCATCAGGACTGGTTGTCCTCTACACCTAGTGCAAAGCTGTGATCCTAGGACTTCTCTTCACTGTCACCTCTCAGGTGCTCTTAATCTTCTTCTTTGTTGGAACTTCTGTTTTCTTGGCTAGTATTTTCTTATTTTAATGAGAAAGGGTGATTTCAGACATGGCATGCCTGAAAATGTCTTCATTCTGTCCTCACACTTGATTATAGTTTCACAGGGTATAGAATTCTCAGTCAGAAACTATTTGCCTATAGAATTTTTAAGGCGTTGCTCTATTCTGTTCTGGCTTCCAATGTTGCTGTTAAGAATCCTGAAGCCATTCTGATTCCTGAGTGTATGTAATCTATTGTTTCTTACTGGAAGCTTTTAGAATCTGAAAGTACACAATGATGTTCTGAATTTCCAGTTTCCAGTTTCCACATATGGATATATTTTCAGTCAATGTGCTAGATACTCTGTGAGTCCTTTCATTCTGGAAAAATGAGACCTTAAGTTATGGGAAAATTTCTTGAATTATTTCTTTTATGATTTCTTTCCCTCAGTTACTCCTGTTCTTTGAGTGCCTATTATTTGAATGTCAGAATTGTGGACTTGTCCTTTAATTTTCTTATCTTTTCTCTCCCACCATCCACCTCTGAATTTTCCCCTTACTTTCTGGGAGGTTTTTTCAATTTTAACTTCCTGCCTTCCTATTGAATTTTTCATTTCTGCTATCACGGTTTCAGTTTCCACAGGCCCTGTTTTGTTCTCTGAATGTTCCTTTATTGAAAAATAGCAATTCTTCTCTTATCTCTTTGAGCATATTAATGATAGTGATTTAGAAGTTTTCCTTTTCCGGTGTTATCTTTCTTTCCTTTAAGTTACTTTTATCTGCTTGTTCATTTTGGTCTTTATCTTTCCTGTTAGAGGTTTCATTCAGATGTTTGTTAATTTTTGACTGTCTGCTCTGGTTGAAGAAGGGACACAAGATAGATTCAAAGCTTTGAGCACATGGGTGAGGCTTGCTGGAGTTTCACTGTGGGATGATCTGACTAGGCCATTTGTCGGGCAGCCCCCCAGTGCCAGCATGCTCTATTTGTTTCCCCTTTGGCTGATCAGATCCTTCAGAAAAAAATGTTTTAATCATCTGTTCAGAGGGTAGATACCTGGCTGCTTGTCTTCTGGGAGCCAGGAAGGGAAAGAGAGCTAGGAGGTCTCAGCATTCAGCTTCACTAGACATATATTTATTAATTTATTAGGCCACAACTGTACCATGCAGCCCTTAATACAGGGAGTCTTCTTTTTTTTATTTTCTTAATTTTTTTTTTTTTTTTTTTGTCTGCGTCGGGTCCTAGTTGAGGCACACAGGATCTTCACTGAGGCATGCAGTTTTCTCTCTAGCTGCGGCGTGCGTTTTTTCTCTCTCCAGCTGTGGTACATGGGCTCCAGGAAGCATGGGCTTCTGTAGTTTGTGGCATGTGGGCTCTCTCATTGAGGCACAAGAGCTCAGTAGCTGTGGTGCGCGCGGGCTTAGTTGCCCTGCAGCATGCGGGATCTTAGTTCCCCAACCAGGGATTGAACCCGTGTCCCCTGCATTGGAAGGCAGATTCTTTACTACTGACCACCAGGGAAGTCCCATTCTTCTTCTCTTTAAAAAAATCCTTTCTAGACTGAAATAACCCAGCAGTCTTCCTTTAGAGTGGAGTAAAGGCAGTTACTCAGGGGGGATAAAACATGAAGGAGACGGTAAGAATCCATTTCTTAGGCAGTGTTCAATCAATTTTCTTAAATTTCTCTCTCACTTCCTTTGTCCTCAGTTCCTGAATTTTTTGAAGATTCTGTGGTATAGACGAGGTTAGTTGTCTGCTTTTCCCTCTCTATGTGTAGGATTTCGTTTCTTAGATCTGCCAAGTCAGTCTACTACTTGTCCATCTGCGTTCCAGATTCCAAATTTTTATTCCTGCTGTCTCCTTTCCCCCTAACCTTGTGAATCTCTGTTATTATAAATCCCTTTACTGTGGTTTTAGTGGGTTTTCAGGAGGGAGTAAAATTATATGTGTGCAGTCAATCCACCATCTTTAACTGAAAGTTCTTAAACACTTTATGTTAACTCATGGATGCAACTCTGAAGGCTGGAATTATTGTCCCCATTTTACATGTTAGAGGGAAATAACTTATCCAAGATCACACAGCAGGTACAGACTCGGGTCTGTCTTAAACATTTTCTATTTATATACAAGTATATAGGGCTTCCCTGGTGGCGCAGTGGTTGAGAGTTCGCCTGCCGATGCAGGGGACATGGGTTCGTGCCCCGGTCCGGGAGGATCCCACATGCCGCGGAGCGGCTGGCCCCGTGAGCCATGGCCGCTGAGCCTGCGCATCCGGAGCCTGTGCTCCGCAACGGGAGAGGCCACAACAGTGAGAGGCCCGCATACCGCAAAAAAAAAAAAATAAATAAATAAAATAAAATATATACAAGTATATAGAACAGAAGTTGCAACCTGGAAACCTGCAGACAGACAAAGCCTATAGAGATCTTTGTTTGGCCCCCAGAGGATTTTTAAACCCAGGAAATTTCGCAAAAAAATCAAGTGTTTGGCTTTGCTTGAAAAACCCAAAGATCCGGGCTTTCCTTGTGGCACAGTGGTTAAGAATCCACCTGCCAGTGCAGGGGACATGAGTTCGAGCCCTGGTGCAGGAAGATCCCACATGCCATGGAACAACTAAGCCCGTGTGCCACAACTACTGAGCCTGCACTCTAGAGCCCCTGAGCCACAACTACTGAGCCCGCGTGCCACAACTACTGAAGCCCGCGCGCCTACAGCCCATGCTCCACAACAAGAGAAGCCACCGCAATGAGAAGCCCATGTGCCTCAATGAAGAGTAGCCCCCGCTCACCACAACTAGAGAAAGCCTGTGCGCAGCAACAAAGACCCAATGGAGCCAAAAACAAATGAATAAAATAAATTAATTTAAAAAAAAAGGAAAAAGAAAAACCCAAAGATCTGGCAACAGTGGATTGCATTCCAGCAGGACAAAATCAGATGGAATGGAGTTGCATCTGCTCCCTTTAAATGTGGGACCCTCTCTCTAGTTTGCTACAGTTCCAGCACATCTTAGGCTTTACTGTTATACTCATATATGTTACCTGCCTGGGTCCTGTTTTAATTTGCACATTTTATAAATTTTTAGTAAAAAAAAAGATGAGTCTTACTAGACAAACTGTTCTGAACCTTGCATTTTCACTTAATTTTAGTAAGTACCGCTTACTGTCTGTTTATCTGCCCCACTTACAGCTGTTGTCCTCTTACTATGCAAATGAATCAGATACACAAGTGAAGGCCTCCTGCAATCAGGTCCTTGCTACTGAGCCTTTTTCCCCTTCACCCAGAGTTGACTGATCCAGGGATAGGCACCTAACCCAAGCTGAGACAATCAAATACTCTCCTGGGAATTTGAAAGTTGGACCATCAAAATTACCAGAGCTGCCCTCATTCCTTCCCTACAAGGTTTGGTTATTCAGTAATTCATTAGTTTCTATGAATGAACTGCCCCTTCCAATAAATTTCTTTTGCTTTTGCTTAAGCCAGAGTTGCATGCTCATTTCTTATAAACCCTTCTCCCCTTTTCCCTACTGATGCCACCACCCTTTCCAAGCTTTATAAAAGCAATACCATTAACACCTTCAAATTAAAACAATTTTAATGAGATGCAACTATCATCACAATCAATTGTGGAACATTTTCATCACCCCAAAAGAAACTTTGTACCCATTAGCAGTCATTTCCTATTTCCCCTCAATGCCCCTCCACACTTAGCCCCAGGTAACCATGAATCTACTTGCTGTTTCTATAGATTTGCCTATTCTGGACCTTTCATATAAATGGAATCATAGAATAAGTGGTATTTTGTGACTGGCTTCTTTCATTTTGCATAATGTTTTCGAGGTTCAGCCAAGCTGCACTCTGTGTCAGGATTTCATTTCTTTTTATTGCCAAATAATATTCTATTGTATGGATATACCATATTTTGCTTATCTATGTTTTTATTTATTTATTTATTTTTGGCAGCGTTGCTGCGAGTGCGTTTTCCCTAGTTGCAGTGAGGCGGGGCTACTCTTTGTTGTGGCGCATGGGCTCTAGGCGTGCAGGCTTCAGTAGTTGTGGCATGCGGGCTCAGTAGCTGTGGCTCGCGGGCTCTAGAGCGCAGGCTCAGTAGTTGTGGTGCATGGGCTCAGCTGCTCCAAGGCATGTGGGATCTTCCTGGACCAGGGATCCAACCTGTGTCCCCTGCATTGGCAGGTGGATTCTTAACGACTGCGGCACCAGGGAAGTCCCTTGTTTATCTGTGTTGATGGATGTTTAGGTTCTTTCTACTTTTTGGCTATTATGAATAATGTTGCTGTGAACATCCATGTACAAGTGTTTGTGTGAATGTATTTTCATTTCTCTTGAATTTATACCTAGGAATGGAATCACTGGGTCATATAGTAACTTGATGTTTAACTTTCTGGGGAACTGCTAGACTTTTCCAAAGCAGCAGCACCATTTTACATTCCTACCAGCAGTGTATGAGGATTCCAGTTTCTCTAATTCCTTGTTAACACTTATTATATCTGTCCTTTTGATTACAGTTATCTTAGTGGGTGTGAAGTGGTGTCTCAATGTAGTTTTGTTTTGCATTTCCTTGATGTCTAATGATGTTGATCATCTTTTCATGTGCTTATCGGCCATTTGTGTATCTTTTTTGGAGAAATGTCTGTTTAGATCCTTTGCCCATTTTTTAATTGGGTTGCCTTTTTATTATTGTGTTGTAAGAGTTCTTTATATATTCGGGTTACAAGTCCCCTATCAGATATATGATTTGTAAACATTTTCTCACATTCCATGGGTTGCCTTTCACTTCCTTCATGGTGACCTTGGAGGTACAAAAGTTTTAAGTTTTGAAGAAGCCTAATTTGTCTATTTTTTTGTCACTTGTAATAAATAACATTTCAACATATACTCTTCCAGATATTTTCTATGTATTTGAACAAGTATGAGATGATGTATACTTCGTTGCTTTATGTACTTAATAAATTGTGAACAATTTCCATGACTGTACATCATTATTGCTTCATAGTATACATTGCATGAATTTACCAGTCTGTTTAAGCGGTTGCCTAGAGATAGACATTTAGGTCATTTCCAATATTTTGCTATTATAAGCAATCCTTGTACAAGCATCTTTGCATACACGCCTAAATTACTTGATGGGTGAAACCAAGACTGAGGCATGTGACAGAGGCGTGATGAAGGTCAAAGAGGAGGAGAGCTCATCAATCTTGTATTGAGTAAAGTGTAAGCTGTGTAAAGAAGAAAACTTGAAGGTAAATCTGGAAAGATAGATTGCAGCTAAATCGCTGATGGTCTCAAATGTCAGTTTGTTAAGCTTAGATTTGGAAAGCCATAGAAGCCTTTTAAGTGGGGTTTTGACTTGATAAGAGCCATTCGATTTCACTTTGATAGTGTGAGAAAAAAGCTGACCTCCAAAACCTATGTTCTAGAGAAATTGGAGGAAAACCAAGAGATGCTAGTATCATAGCAGCCAGAAGGGAAGAAGCTTCAAGAAGGGAGTAGCCAACTAGGTCATATGATACAGAGAAATCAAATTACATGATTTAGCAATAAAAGAATTGTGCCATTTGTCTGAGTAAAATGTCAGTGGAGGGACTTCCCTGGTGGTCCAGTGGGTAAGACTCTGCCCTCCCAATGCAGGGGCCCCAGGTTCGATCCCTGGTCGGGGAACTAGATCTCTCATGCGTACCACAACTAGGAAGTCCACATGCTGCCACTAAGAAGTCTGCATGTCGCAACTAAAAGATCCCACATGCTGCAATTAAGACCCAGCGCAGCCAAAATAAATAAATAAATAATAAATATATTTTAAAAATGTGGATAGAGAGGAGAAGTCAGAGCTAAAAGCATGTCAGAAATAAAGTAATTCTTTTAAAAAAAAGCACACAGGAGGTGAGGAGGTAGAGGCAGTAAATGTATTAGTTAGGCTAGGCTATGACGTAGTGACAAACCACCCTCAAATTTCAGCACCTTACGGTGTTTCTTTCTTACACCCTATATATTGGACGGATTGCTCTACACTGTCACTTAGGAGCTCAGAGTGATGAAGGCTCCATCACCTTGCAGTTGTAACTTTTGGAAGACAGAACCCCCTCCACAACTGCCTCAGCCATTGAAGAGCTCACTGGAAGGTCACATGCCAGCTACTCTATGCTTTGGTCCAGAATGAGATACCAGTCCTAGTCAAAGGAGCTGGGGAATGTGGAGAGTACCTGGAATATGGGGTGAGCACCACTATCCCTGATACAGGCAGTGTAGACTATATAAAATTTGTTATAAAAGGGAAGGAGAGAGATAAGGTAGTAGCTAGGGTGGCAGGAGATGAGTGGATTTTGTTTTTTGTTTTTCTGATTGCAAGAGAATTGAGTTTGTTGACAGGACAGGAGTGGATAAGCAATGGAGCCTACTACTGGTCCTGGAGAAGGTGGAAGGGGGAATGATGGGCTTCAGAAAGAAGACCTGGCCCTCTTTCTTTGAGATTGGCAGGAAGGAAGGGAAGGAAGTATAATTAGCTTATATGTGGGTGCATGAGCAGGAAACTGAGGAAGTTCACACCTGATATTTTTAGTTTCCTAAGAAGTAGGAAGCAAGTCAATTGCTAAAAGTGGTGCTAGTGGTGACACTGGTGGGAGGAATCAGAAGCAGGTTATCAGCATTTTGGAGTTTGGAGGCTCTTAAATCTATCTCCATCAGCCCTTGAGTGGACAATTACAATAGCTTCTTATCTGGTTTACTTACCTGCACTCAACCCTGTTAACATACTACTAGTGGGTTGACATTTTTTAAAAGACACGACAAATCAGAGGATGCCATCTTCTGCATAAAACCCTACAGTGGTTCAAAAATCCTTAAAATGGCCCAAAGATGTGGCTCACATTGACTTTTCCAACCTTGCCCTCCATCCCCTTTGTACACTCTCACAAGGTCCCCTTTCATTCACTTCGTCCTCTTGTCTCAGGCCCTTCACAGATACCCTTCCCACTACTTGGAAAGCCCTTCCATTCTGCTTCTGCTCCTTTCAGTAAGCTAATTTGAACTCTTCCTTTAGGCTGGAAATTAAATGTCACTTTCTCAGGGAGACCTTCCCTGACTCTTCAGACTAGGGTACCTCTTCCTATAGTATGCTCTTGTACTTGGAGTTTTTTCCTTTGCAGCACTCTTCACAACCATAATTATATGTTTGTATATAGTGGACAAGGTCTCTCTCTTCCTCTAGACTATAATTCTATGAAGGCAGGCACTGCGTCTGCTGTTTCTGTCTACTGTTATATGTTTAACATGTAGCACATTGCCTGGTGTATAACAGATGATAAATAAACCAGTTTTGTTAATTAATGAATTCATATCTATTGTGATGAGATGACCAAGGTTGCAATACCTCTGAGAGTCTTGTCAAGGATGAAGACCACAGAATTGCTTTAGACCCAATCTGTGTGATTGAACTCAGCACCACAGGTATAGAGGTGGAGAAAGCAGAAGGTTGCACTGATATAAAGTTTAGAGTTTGCAAAAGAGGTAAGATGGAAGAAGGAGGATAATGCTGGCTTTCATGCTGTGCTCTAAAATCTAGGCAGAGTAGGGAAGGAAGGGAAGTATTAAGGGAAGTGATGGACTTGGGACGACAGAAGCCTGGTGGTACCCTGGATGCCAAGGGGCAGGTGCAGTGGGGTAAGAGTGAGAGAGCTAGGGAGCCAGGAGATGACAGTCAGAGGGTTAGTATACTAGATCTTAAGATCCCTGAAGTGGAGTGGCTCCAGGTCTAGAGAAGGCCCAGGGTATAACCGTGGTGTGAAGTGGTATTTATTGTTGCCAACACTAAGGAAGAAAGAGGCTAGGATGTTAAGTGGCTTCACGTGGTACAGTCACCTGGGTGATGGCAGGATTTGAAGTAGAGAATTTAGGGACAGAGGTGGTCAGAAGGTAGCATAAATGGCATGAGCCTCAAAGACAGGCCCTCCCCCTGCTCCTTCCATCCTTGGATCACTCATTCAAGAGTCGAGGCCCCAGGACAGAATGTCTGATGGGCTGAGCTGGATGGCATAAGCCTCGAAGGAGAAGTGAATTTTGCATGTGATAGAAACGTGGTGGTAGGTTAGTGTCAATGGGGAATGACAAGGCTGCCAGTGGAGGCTCCAGTGGAATATGTGAGGTAGCTTCTAATCAAGAGACTGGAAGCGGGGCTTCCCTGGTGGCTCAGTGGTTAAGAATCCTCCTGCCAATGCAGGGGACACAGGTTCAAGCCCTGGTCCAGGAAGATCCCACATGCTGCGGAGCAGCTAAGCCCGTGCGCCACAACTACTGAAGCCCACGCACCTAGAGCCCGTGCTCCACAACAAGAGAAGCCACCGCAGAGAAGCCTGCGCACTACAATGAAGAGTAGCCCCACTCGCCGCAACTAGAGAAAGCCCGCGCACTGCAACGAAGACCCAACACAGCCAAAAGTAAATAAATAAAATAATTTATATAAAATAAATAAATAAATGCATATGTGAAAAACTACAGTGAAATTTAAAAAAAAAGAGAGAGAGAGAGACTGGAAGAGAACATAGAGGAGGTGTGACCTTGAGGCAGAGCCAAGTTACCACTTAGCAAGTTTTCTTTAGATGAAGAGAGTAATCTGCCATGAACTTACAGTTTATAGGAGAGGCTTTTGTCTGTTTACTTGTTTTCCAACAGATCGAGGGTGGTTCCAGTAGTGAAAGTAAAAGTAACAACATGTAATAAAGAGAGGGCAGGCTCTGGGTCAGAGATCAGAGTTCCATTTCTTGCCCCATCGCTGACTTGTTGAGCATCCTTAGTCAATTTCTTCACCTCTTTGAGCTCAGTTTTCGCATTTGCGAACTGATAAAAGTCATAACCGGCTTACTATGAGGATCGAATACAGAATCAGATGCAAAACTGCACTGCAACCTGTAAAGTGTTGCCCACATGTGAGTTGTTATTATCATTATGGTCCAGTGAGTTAATGGTAGCCTGTGGACGAAAGTTCTTTAACTCTTGACTCTCACCTTAGAACAGTGTGGGAGGAAGGTAGGGCAAAGGCTCTCTCCATTTTACAGGTTCATCTATTCAGGAAACCTCACTGAGTGCTAATCCCATGTTAGTTACTGAGCTGGAAAGGGATAGTAAGATGAATCAGACACAATCTACACCGCTGGAGTTCATAGACTAATGCAGGAGACAGAGCGGTAACATGCCGAGCTGTGCTATGTGGTGTAATATTGGAACAGAGAGTGTTCTGTGAGCACAGAAGAAAGAACAACTAGGGAGAGCCTGAGAGAGCTCTGCAGTAGAAGTGGCATGTGAGCTGGGCATTGAAGATTAAGCCAGAGAAGAGGATATGCCACGCCCAGTAAGTTAGTGGTGGAAACCCACATAGAACCCAGGGCCACAGACAGGTAGTTACATGCCACCTCCCCAGTGCTCTTGGAAAGGGAAAAAAGGCCTCTTTGGCCCCACAGAGGAGCTTATTCTCTGCTTTGCTAAGGGTCTGGCTGCCATGGGAACAACACCATTTTTGCTTAGTCCCTTTGCAGTTTGCTGTCAACAGCTTACTGTCCGGGTGCAAAGGCACAGCTCAGATCCCCCAGATATAAGGCATCATGCTTGTTTCCGCCTCCTAGCCTCTTCCCAATTGTCTGATGATGCCTGTTACTGGCTGACTGCCCTGCCTTATATGGGAACCAATGAGTGGCCAGCAGGTCAACTTGTGAGCAGTTCTCCCAGGAAACCAGCAGTGCTTTAAACGAATCATGACTTGTCGCACACCCCATCTCCCCTCACTGCTTCCTTCAATAACCTTGAGGAAAAACCAGATCCTGTCTGGTTCCCTTCCTCCTCAATCCCTTATTTCCCAAACTCTGATGGTGCCCTTCTCACTTTTTCAAAGGGCATTGGTGAGGACCAACCTCATTCCCGGAAACTTGGGCCCTTGTTGTGCTTAATAGCCAACAGTAATAAACACCATGGCCTATCTATTTTATAGATGACAAAACTGAGCCTCAGAGAAGGTAAGAGGTGAGGGCTTCAGGGTGGGGGAGGCCTGTTGGAAGGACGCCGGAACATGGGACCTGGACTGCAGCCTAAGGCATGAGAATAATGACAGCCAAATTTTGGCTGTCCAGCATCCATTTCCTCCTAACAGCACCTTGATTTCTGTACACACTATATGCAGTCTTGGTGGGAGTGGACATCCAGATGCCTATCTCCACTACAGTCACTGAAGGGCTACAGAGTTCTTGAAGGGAAATAGCAGAAGTTATCGTCCTGCTGAGACTAGCACCACACCTAGCCAACAGTACCTGCTCAGCAGATGTCATTTCTTCCTCAGCTGTCTGTTACTTATTATCTGTGTGGTGTTAGGCAAGTCACTTAACAATCTTTACCTCAGAAATAATGTGTGTAAAATTTACCAGCACCCCTAACCTGTATTACCTACTATGATTGCCATAATTATAACTTTATTAGTTCTCAAAACCGTGAATAAGTTGAATCAATTGTGGTATATCATCAGCGTGACCGAAACTAAAGTAATGTAGATGCAGACATTGACTTGTTGATTTAGAAATTTATATCATTTATATGAAAAGGTCACATTATGATCATTTTTTGAATAAAATAAAAATATAAATGAATACATATCTGAAACGCTATATCCCAAAATGCTAACCAGTATTTATCTCTGGATGGTGAGACTGTAGACAATTAAAAAAATTTTGCCTTTCTTCATTTTCTACCTTCAGTGAGCAGACATTATTTAGCAGTAATTAATTTTTAAGTTAAAAAAGGCCACCACTTAAGGGAGAATCAAGGACTCTGGCTTGATTTCAGCCAGGGGAAAATTCAAGGGGGTAGGGCAAGGCAGCCAGTTTTCATGAAATAGATATGGATTCAGATTGGCAGTCACAGCATACTTCTGGGTGGCACACTTCTGGTTGAAAGGAATGTCTTGGGCATGCCTAGATGCAGAATCCAACCCTTTAGGGGAGCTCGAGGCCCGAGTTCAGAGAACAATTTTTGTCTCTCCCCTGTCTATCTCTCCTACTGCACCTCCACCATTTTATCCCTCTGTTGCAAAAAAAGAAGAAAAAATAGCCATTCGGTTCCTCAGATATGCCAAACTCATTTCCACCTCAGGGTCTTTTTACCTCCTTACTTCTCTGAAAACCCTTCTAAGTTACCCTCCATCTACCAGCCACTAGCTATCCCATTAGCCTATTTATTTCCTTCATAGCACTTATCCACTCTGAAAACACCTTATTTGATTGTTGTCACAAAAATGTAAGCTCGTGAATGCAAAGATTTGTCTGGCTTGTTCACCATATACAAGCTGTGACAAGAATAGACTTGCACAAAGTAGGAGCTCATCAAAATCAAAACTCATCAGGGAACAAAAATATTAAGTAGGGAAACTGAGGCAGAAATCCAATTGTGCTACTGGGATCCAGGAATGTGGGGGGTCAGCAATTGTGAGTTCACCTTTTGGGGCTGGATTCAGAGTCAGGAATATAATTGGGGCTGGATTCAGAGTCAGGAATGTAAAGAAATAAATACTATTTCCTTTGCAAAAAGCAGTTATCATATTAAAAGAAAAAAATAAAAGGGTGATGACACTTCCAGGGGAATATGACACAGTCTGTATGTATGAGTTTATTGGAAGTCTGGGCTAAATGAGTAACTTCCTGAATGATATGAAAAGTGATGAGGCTTGTGGCATTCTGGAAAAATTTGACACAAATTGTGCACTAAAGCAATTCCATGGAATGATGTTTGATAGTTTAAATGGTCACTTCATTTAAAAGGTTTTTGGCCTGAAGTTATGACAACTGAAAAATTTTCACACACACCAAAATTCCTGGTATATAGCTGTAACTCAGCTTTTCTGGGATGCAAAGAAGCAGGTAGCTAGAGTTCTATGCCACACCCTCTGTGAACAAGTAGGACAAATGAGGAGGGGGTGTGTATGGAAGAGTTGAGACTTATTTGACACCTTTTACATGCCACATACTAACGGCATGAAGTTTCTCATTTAATAACCCTGCAAGGTAGGCATTATTTATTTCCATTTTCAGATGAAAAAAATTAGGCTGAAGCAGGTTGACTTGCCCAAGATCACAGTTAATAAATTACAGAGGAAAATCTGATTCCAGGTTTATTTGACTCCAAAGCCTGCACATTTTCTACCATACTTGCCTCCCTAGCATTCCTGGAAATCCCCTTGATGAAATGTATTGCTCATCTTTAAAAATAAGAAAAGAGAGAGAAGGCAATAATATGGCCTAAAAGGAGGCCAGAAGTAACAGGAAAAACTAAGTAACCCACAAACTATTAGGCTGAATCAAATGACATTACTATTATTTGGGTTTTTTTTAAAGCTCATAAAAGAGGCAATTTTACATGGTTCAGCCCCATGGTATACGTGCTGTGGATGAAGATCACAATGAAAATACTATTATAACCACTCTGTCACTCATTTGTACACAACTTTACATACTACATTTTATTGCAATTTCAGTAACCCTTTCAGATGGGTAGGGTAAGGATAATCACTCCCATTTTATATATGAGGAAAAGCAGATTTGGTAACCCAGCCTGCCTTACTGGAGCAGCATTTGCCCTTAGGCAAACCTGTAACTTTTTTTTTTAAGGCTTCTACCTGCCCCCACGCTGTCCCACCCTCCACATCTTATTCTGTCAAAATAATTTTTGATTTGACTCCTATGACAGGCTCCTAACTGGTCTCCCATGATCCCAATCTATTCTCCAAACCATAGCCAGAGGTTTCTCTAAATGCAAATCTGATAGTTTCACTTGCCTTCTTAAAACCCTTAGTACTTCACTCTCTACAAGATGACGTTCAAATGCCTCAGCCTGGCCTTCATGATCTGACCCTTGTCTACTATCTCCAGTCTCACCGTCTGCCCCCAACACGCCCTATGTTGAGAAGAACCCGCCTCTGTGCTATGCACTTCTGTGACTTATCCAATTGTTCTGTGGCTGTAATGGCCTTCCTTCTTCCCCATCCCTTATCTGACATTCAGCATGCAAATTTATGCTTTTCAAGGCTTAGTTCAAATGTCATCTCTTTGTGAAAACTGTTTTGATTTTCTTCTGACAGTCACCAGTTTTCTGTGCTCTTATAGCAGCTGGTATATTTTTATGTTATAAGAATTATTAAACAGTCCTCTGATCGGGTGTTTATGTGTCCTTAAAATACGCACCAAATTGTATCTTACCCTCAGTAACTTCAGGACAACGCACAGCACTAGACATATAGCTGGTATTATCAGTCAGAACCCAGGGGTCCTAGGAAGTCCCTGCCTTGTGCCTTAGGTTGGGGAATACGAGGAAAATCTTACTTACAGGTTGAGTGCCCCAAACCAGGGCACACTCTTCCATGGCTTTTCCAGAGTTTTCTACAGTAAAGGCATAAGCGAAGGACTACCTGAACTTGGATTTATACTTCCATTACCAAGGCTTATTTTCATTAAATAGTGTCTATGAGTATACAATCTGTATGAATTACGTAAGAACATCTGGATTTTATGTTACATTTCACACAGACACCTAGGCCAGTGATGGAGCACCTAGGAATCAAGTGGTCCTTTGTTGCCACCATGATAGTGACACATTTAATTCAATTTGATGAACAAGGAACAAGTTACTAACAGAAAATATAAAACCACCAGGAGCACATATGGTCACAAAGACGAGCTATTAGACCAAGAACATTCAGCTAGCCAAATATTCCCATAATGCTTCCTTATTACTTTTAAAATTTGGGAGCAGGTTTTAATGTGTTAACATTTATGGAGAAGAAACATAAAATTGACAAAATTCTTTCTACCAAATTTTCTTGGACCTGGGAAAAAAGACCACCATTATTTGATTTTAGCTGTGGGAACACATTGGTCCAGCTTGTGGAATCCTAGTGTACTAGCAGAGAAAGTTTGAAAACCACACTCTTAACAGTCATACCTTTACTCAAAGCATGAGTGATAGTCATACATTTACTGAAAGCACGGGGTCATTAAAAAAAAAAAGTATGACCTTAAACAACTTCATAGAGAGAGAACATTTTGATTACGACTAATTAAATTCACTTTTTTATGTTGTTGGGCTTTAAGAAACTCTTTGCATAGCTTAGTAGAGTTCAGAAAT
This sequence comes from Orcinus orca, assembly GCF_937001465.1. Lineage (NCBI taxonomy): Eukaryota > Metazoa > Chordata > Mammalia > Artiodactyla > Delphinidae > Orcinus > Orcinus orca. Next base: position 41,425,979 of record NC_064566.1, on the reverse strand, counting down.
TTTCCTGGACAGACTCCTTGAGCCACATAGCATTTTCCCCACGTTCTGGCTGGTGCAATCCTATGGGTTAAGATTCAGCCTCCACCCTCTTTATAGGAGAAGGCAGTGCTTACTTACAAGGAGATGCTAGCTCTCTGGGTGGCCCAAGACATCAAGATTACAGATCTAGGGCTTCCCTGGTGGCGCAGTGGTTGAGAGTCCGCCTGCCGATGCAGGGGACGTGGGTTTGTGCCCCGGTCCAGGAGGATCCCACATGCCGCGGAGCGGCTGGGCCCGTGACCCATGGCCGCTGAGCCTGCGCGTCTGGAGCCTGTGTTCTGCAACGGGAGAGGCCACAACAGTGAGGCCTGCGTACCGAGGGGGAAAAAAAAAAAAAAAAAGATTACAGATCTAAAAATCACAAGAGCTAGAATCAGGGACTCTAGCTAATGAAATATCTTAGCCACACCCAGTGACCTGAGGTATAAACAACATTTATTTTCAAGATGTTCTAGTGATATGACTGATGTGATTTTTGATTTTTGATTCACCTGAAGAGACAGGCAGTGTATCTATAATGTATCCTGATTCATCTTAATGTAGGAGACGTTCTTACAGTCTTCTCATCTAACATTTTTTTAAATTGAAATATAGTTGATTTACAATATTTTGTTAGTTTCAGGTGTACAGCACAGTGATTCAGTTATACATATATATATGAATATATGAGAATTCTTTTTCAGATTCTCTTCCCTTATAGTTTATTACAAAATATTGAGTGTAGTTCCCTGTGCTGTATGGTAGGTCCCTGTTGGTTATCTATTTTATATATCTATTTTATATATATATATTTTATACCACATAGTAGTATGTATATGTTAATCCCAACCTAATTTATCCCTTCCCCCCTCACCTAACATTTCATAGGCATGTGTCCATACCCTGTTATCACTATAGCTACATTCATTTGGTCACTCAATAAATATTTATCTATCTACTGAGTACTCTGGCACACATCATATATACTTAACATTATTTGCTTATCAATACCCATTTTGGGGTGTCTCAATCATTTTTAATTGTCATTATTTATAATATTAAAATTTTTGGACTTTTTTTAGTTACGCCTCTCAAAATGGTATTACTAGGGAAAGGTCTGACCAGGTCAAGGAATCATATAGCTATTCTTGTGTGTGGTCAGGATTAAAGTGCAGGTTTTAAATTTAGAATCATATGTAAAGTTTATGGTTAGGCCACTGTAATAGACTACAATAAAGATGACAAAAGTCTAAACCAGACCAATGGTAGTAGGAGTGGGAAAAAAAGATTAGAAAAATACTGAGGAAGGGAGAACATTGGGCTTGGTATCTGATGAGATATAGGGGGTGACTGTAGAGTTAAGGGTGACTAGTGGGTTTCTAGCATAACTAACCAGACAGCGAACACAGCAGTGGAACAAGGAGTGAGAGGAGTGAGATAAGTTCCATCTCATAACGTTGACTTTGAGGTGTCTGTGGGTAATAGCCAGGTGGAGATGTCCCAGTTGATTTATAAATTTCGTTGAAGAGGTATATGTAAAAACACAAGGCTTTTTTTTGTTTTTATTTTTTTTTATTATTATTTTAAAATCTATTTTTGGCTGTGTTGGGTCTTCGTTGCTGCGTGCAGGCTTCCTCTACTTGTGGTGAGCAGGGGCTCTCTTCGTTGTGGTGCATGGGCTTCTCATTGCAGTGGCTTCTCTTGTGGAGCACAGGCTCTGGGCACATGGGCTTCAGCAGCTGTGGCTCGTGGGCTCTAGAGCCCAGGCTCAGTAGTTGGGGCGCACAGGCTTAGTTGCTCCGTGGCATGTGGGATCTTCCCGGACCAGGGCTTGAACCCGTGTCCCCTGCATTGGCAGGCGGATTCTTTTTTTTTGCGGTACGCAGGGCTCTCACTGTTGTGGCCTCTCCTGTTGCGGAGCACAGGCTCTGAATGCGCAGGCTCACCGGCCACGGCTCATGGGCCTAGCTGCTCCGCGGCATGTGGGATCTTCCCGGACTGGGGCACGAACCCGTGTCCCCTGCATCGGCAGGCGGACTCCCAACCACTGTGCCACCAGGGAAGCCCTGGCAGGTGGATTCTTAACGACTGCGTGACCAGGGAAGCCCCACAAGGATTTTTAGTATGAATTTTTTAAACTAGAAACCCTGGAGGTCAGTTAACTGTATTATTTTATAAGGAGATAGACCCAGACAGATACATCTGTTCTCAGAAAGCTACTCAGAGAACTGAGATTCAATTTAGGAGAATCTCATTCAGGGCTGTTTCAGCCCACCATGCTGCATTTCATTTGTCTGTCTTGTTGGTTTTACAATCAATTAAAAAATACATAGTTTTCTCAGAATCCCACAATTATACACAGAACCCAGATAAAAGGCACAAATCCCACTTGCCTTCTTTTGTCACTGCATAACTAACTTTTTTTTTTTTTTTTGGTGGTACGCGGGCCTCTCCCGTTGCGGAGCACAGGCTCCGGATGCACAGGCTTAGAAGCCATGGGTCACGGGCCCAGCCGCTCCATGGCATGTGGGATCCTCCCAGACCGGGGCACGAACCCGCATCCCCTGCATTGGCAGGTGGACTCTCAACCACTGCGCCACCAGGGAAGCCCTAACTAACTTCTTAATCAAAAAGATTCTGCCATGCCAGAGACAGAGAAAATAAAGAGAAAGTGGTCAATTACTAGAAGTGACTTTTGATCTAAGTGACCAACTCTAAATATTACATTGTTACTGTAATCTGGCTGCACATATTTCTATACTCAGTTGTTAAAGAATCAGTCATTCGATTGTCATCCTGAAAGCAAATAAAAACAGTATGTTCATCACAGACCACCCATGATATGAGGTATATGGGTTGTGACAGTTACATTTAGCTGTGACAACAGTTTATAAGCAAAAGTGTTAAAATTAGTTAAAACCTGACATGATACTGTTATAAAGAATTCTTGAGAAATAAAGCTTCTTTTAAGTAAGTTTCTGGTGTTAAAAACAAAAACAGGGCTTCCCTGGTGGCGCAGTGGTTGAGAGTCCGCCTGCCGATGCAGGGGATGCGGGTTCGTGCCCCGGTCCGGGAGGATCCCACATGCGGCGGAGCGGCTGGGCCCGTGACCCATGGCCGCTGAGCCTGCGCGTCCGGAGCCTGTGCTCCGCAATGGGAGAGGCCACAACAGTGAGAGGCCCGCGTACCGCAAAAAAACAAACAAACAAAGTATTCAAGTAGTGTAAAATTAGGACCTAAATTCTGAGGGAGGTATGAAGATCATGTCAATAGGTTTCTGTCTTCTCTGCAGCGTAAGGAAGGAGAATGGGGAAAGAAATAGAATGAACACTTATTGATTAGCATCTATCATGTGCCAAACATTCATCATAAATACATTATATCATTTCACCCCTCACATCAATTCTATGAAGCAGACATTCTAAGCACCTCACAAATGAGGACATTGAGGCACAAAGAGATGAGGCAGTAGTGTCAATGAATTACTAATTGCAAGGCTTTCATGTTGGATATAAAACCCTGGCTTTATATCTGAGTTCAACTCTTAATATTAAGCCTTAATTGATAAGAAGTAATACCCTCTCTTATGACTGTAGTCATCATCTGTAAATGATGATATTAATAGTATTTGCCTGGTGAGAGTCATTGGGAGGATTCTATATGCCATGGAAAAAGCACTCAGGGTTATGCCTGGCACACGTAAGCACTCAATAAATCAGCTACTTACCATTGTCTTAGACCACACAGCAAGTAAGTTCAGACAGGACCGTACACTTTTCTGATTCTAAACTGAACTTCTGCACTATACCCGGCTACCTCTTCAGACTCCTGAGATTCCTGGGGGTGGAGAGTAGAGTTCGGGGCGGGGGGTGGGAACAGATAACATTGAGAGGGCAGTAAGGCAGGGAGCTGATATGCCTGACCCTACTTTGAGGACAGCACTCAGAACTGTTAGGGCAAAATAACTATAATTTTAAACCCAATCTTGGTTTAAGGGAAAGGCTATAAATAATTAGCTAAGGACATTTACCAGTGTGGAAGGCAAAGGTCACCAGTAGAACCACTTACTTTATCCAATACATAGCACAGATATTTCACACTTGATAATATTTGAATTTTAAAAAATATTTTGGTTTTCTTGTCTTTTTAGATATCCTGAAGTGAATTCCTCTGTCTCCTGTATTATTTATAAATCATATGGAAAAGTTTCTCACAGCTAGCAAAATATCACTAATATCAATCTCCTTGCTAATAAAAAATTATATTGTTTTTTCTCCTTATAAAAATACCTCTATAAACTCCAATCACTTCTAATCCCAAAATGAAAGTAACTGCATATGGCTCCCTCTAGTGTCAAGACAGCAAAATATAAGGGCCATTTAATTTTCTTGTAAGATTTAGTTTTTCATTCAATACATTTACATATTTAGCCCTTACTTGGTGCCAGATACTGTGTTTATTCTCTTACTAGACATCATGGTCCTAATTATATGATATTTTGTAATGTGAGCACATAAAATGTATTTTAGATCCCTATTAAAGGAGCAGTGTAAACAGCTTTTCTAAACAGTGCTGCTATCTCACTCAGTTTACATTTAGCAAGTGTACAAAGCTAATAAAATGCTAATGAAACAACTGTTTTAACTTTTTTCTCTTTGTTCTCCTTATTTACGAATTTAAGAAAATGGCAATGTGAGCCAATCTGATCCGAACAAAAATGGCCAGAATGTTAACCAGGGAATTTTCTGAGAGTATAAAAAGAGATATATTCCAGGACATACAGAGGCATACATCCTTGGGATTTAAAATGCAGTAATGGTTGATTGTGAATACAAAACCAAAATGTTTAATGTGCTAAGCTGCTTTTCCTGCCTTACATATTGTCAACAGGTGTTCTATGGAAAAAAGGATTCCCCGGTTATGTAAGATTAAGATATGCTGGGTTAAACCAAACTAATCTGCTCTCTTTACTCAAGTGCCTCTCAAAATTTTTAGTATGCTAATGTGCACAGTGAATCTCTGGTACAGGACAGTATAAAGCTTTTCCCAAAGTTACTTAACTATGGAATCCCTTTTCTCTCATAATATCTAATGACATCCAGGAAGCTATGCTCAGTGAACAGAACTTGGGAAATGATCTAATCCAAAGTTGCATCAGTTCCTCTGCTCTCATCACAAATCTCCAACCCTTGACTTTGCATCAAACTGATCCCCTTCCAGCATTCCTAGTATCTTGCCCATTTGGTAGCCACTGACTTTCCTTTCAGATCTCAGTGCTCTGGAATCTCAAATGCCCTATAGTCCTCTGGTTCTCTCTGATTAGAAAAGCAAGTGGCTTCAAAGTTTCTGACATCATACAAGGTATCAATCTCCTTCACACACCAAACAAATCATTCCATTCTCACTTAAGTGCTGAAATAGGAGATGCTGCTTTCACTCCTTCACAGACCTTATCTACGGACTCATCCTGAATGCAGCCTGAATCTTAGCTGGAAGACAAAGTATAATAGTTTAGTGTTCAGACTTAGCTAAAAGAGCAGACTACCTCAGTCATTCCCAAGGAAAGCAAGGGCCAAAAGAACAGCACAATCTGGCCCTAGGGAACTCAGCTCAGAAAGGCATTTGGAATCATATTGGGATGGTGCCCAGCCCTAGTGTAAAGTGAGGAAAAGGGGAGGAGGGAGTGAGGCATAGAGGCAACATGGAAACAGGACAGCTTTTTGAATCCTCCCAGTGCAGCTCAAGTAACTGGTTGGAATCAATTTAATTCCTAACAAACATAAAAGAATACCCAAAGCTAAAGGTGAATGATTAAAAAATCTATTTCAGATTATCTACTTTTCATTATGATTCAGGATAATTAATAGTGTGTTTATTTTAGTCAGAGTTCATAGTACTCTTTTAAAATGAAGATGGACCTGTTTTCTCAAGGTATTTGATACCATCTTCCTGGACCTAAATTTCAGAGAAAAGCCCTTTAGAACATGATAAGGCATTCTTACAGATGCTGATGTTAGAATATGAAATTAGTAAAAATCAGTCAAGTAAATCAAGGCCTATCTCATTTCATATCACCACATTTGTAAATTCTCTTAATAAAGTTCATATATTCACGACTCAAACAGCAATTTAAATTTATAACTAATTCATAACTAAATTAAATTTATAACTAATTCATAACTAAAACTATGTAATAACACATTTATTTATAAAACAAAAGATTTAGGAATAGATCTGTTTATTGTACTGTGAAAATGGTCTTGATACATGTGAGAAACATTATATACTTTGAGGACAACATTCAGAACTGTTAAGACAAAAGACAAACTATAATTTTAAAATCAATCTTGATTTAAGGGAAAGGCGATAAATTATTGGCTGGAATGCATTCAGCATGAACTCAGATTCTATATAACATAAAGCACAAAAGAGTACAAAATATGTTGGAGTCCAGTAAGCCCATACCTAAATTTTAACTGTAAAGCTGCGAGGACTTTTTTGTTTATTCTTATACACTAGTTTTCTTCTGAGACAAGTTGATTTTATCTCCAAGACTTAAGGCCATTCCCTATAAGAAAGAATGAAGATGTTTATAATTATTGAAACTATGTACAATCAGTAGGTTATTCTATCTTAACCAAGCCTCCATGCAATGATACCACATCAACAATGAAACCAAGGATGTACAAAAGAGACTCACTAAAACTTTACTTGGTTAAGTACTTTTAGTGCTAAATTTACAAATAGTCACCAGATTTGTAGCTTGGATTTCAAAAACCTCTGAAGAACCCATTTCACAAACACCCCATGGGAATTAATCTGATTTTAAGCAAACAAACAGAATGAGTGGCCCAAAAGGTGGGCTATTTTAATGAAGTAAAGTCATATTTCTATTCAAGGATACTACTATTATGAATATACATGCATCTAATGCATGAAACACTGGTACGACAGAGGATGCTACATATAGAAATAAAGAGACATAAATTATTTCTCTTTTTATTTAGTTCAGAGACCATCTCAAAAAAAAACCAACTGTTACCTGACTCTTTGCACGAATTCTTATGTGGCCAGTAACAGGGGCCTCTGGTCCCTGTTGAATCGGCTTCTCAATGCTGACATTTGCAAGTGCGTCTTCTCCAAATATGGAACGAGCATAGAGGTTGGCTGCCATAAAGCCACAGTAACCAGAAAGTGCCTGGAAGAAATTTGTGATGAATTCAATACTCTACCAGAGAACTACACATAAGCAAGACCAAATAGCACAGGAAAATTACCACTTAAAACAGGACTTATCATGTGGTAGTAGTTACATGACTGTGAATTTGTTGACCTCATAGAACTATAAATGTAAAGAGTGTGAGCTTTACTGCGTCTATATTATACCTCAAAAAAACTGATTTTAAAGAAATAGCACCTATTCTCATTTGTATTTATATGTTCTTTGTTTAGAGCTGTCTGCCTGCCTCCCATACCAGACCCTGAGCTCCATGAAGGAAGAGACTGTTTTTATTTTGTTCTTTATTGTACATCCAGCAGTTCGCAGAGTATTGGGCATATAATGTTTGTTGGAGTATTTGTTCAATAGACTAATATATGAATTAAAACCTACTTGTATGGCAGCATTCTTTTATGATTAAATCAATATTACGAAGTTAGCAGAAATTGTATAAAGAAAAACAAATTCCTGGGAATTCCCTGGCAGTCTTCACTTTTTGGTCGGTCTTTCTAGTCTTTTTTCATACATACACAAACATAGCAGAAAATCAAAGTACATTAACAGTTCCATACTTGAGCAGATATATTATGACCCACAATCAGAGCCAACAGAAGAGATCATGGACATTTTCTAATCCAGTATCGTGAACTATTGTGGAATAAGCCTTTAGCCAAAAGGGAGAAGACTGAAAAGAAAAACCAACGTGACTATTCAGTTGGGTCACTGCACTAGGAACAAGCAGATATTGTTCCTATTCCAGTAGAAAGCAGTAAGCAGATTCATACATTCTATGGGATAACTTCTTTTAGCTAGTCCAGAATGACACTGCTTTTCTCAGGCTAAATAATACCAAAATACACTAGAGGAAATACAAGAAAGCCAAGAATCGACCATCTTACTCTCTATCAGATTTAAGAAGTACAAGGGCAAATTTTACCTTCTCTGGAGTGAGGCATTTCATGTTGGTTGACTTTAATATGTGCTGTAAATAGTCATTTAAATCAACTATATTTGTGTTAACCGTCACCTGTACAGAGGGAGAGAAAAAAGTCGAGGTTATAGCTCTTACTGTAAGAAAGTTGTGAATTTCTTATCTTGGGGTTGAAAAGACAATCATTCGTATGTCATATTAGAATCTCCTTCCAAGTATTTAGGTGGAAAGGGTGGGCAACAAAAAGTGAATGACATCTACAAAATCCAACAAACTGTAGGCTGGTATTAGAACTTTCAGATACAGATAACTTCACAGACAATCAACATGCTGTATATAAAATATTTCTAATAAAAATCAAGGCTTACAGGAACAAAGTTCCCTAGCAGGCACTGACTTTGCAAAGCTTCTACTGGACACTGGATTCAATGGCAAGTTACTATTCATACAAACAAGGGATGGAACAATTGTTTATAATGTCTTGAACAATCAGATTAATTATAGAACTGTTACTCTCACCAATTTAAAACCGTAACTTAACCAAACCACTTGCATGCTTTCCAGTTAAAGCTAATTTGTAAGCACAGATATTGAAAGACTTTGCTTTTCACATCTGACACTTATTAGAGGGATTAATTTTATCAGAGAATCCCTCAACACTGGCCAAAAAGAAACATAAGGAGTTCAAGGAAATCTCCCAAGGACTAACTTTGTTCTCCCATTCAAATTCGGCCCACATCTGACGGAATTCAGCATCAGTGCAAGTTGCAGGTTGGATATAGTCCATGATGTCAATGTGAATATCACTGAGGACCACACAATTTCTGTCACTTGCTGCTCCAGAGACATCATAAACTGCAATATACACATATAAAAAGATCCCCAATCACCAAAGGCAAATTTTAATTTAAAATTTTTAATATTTCCAAATAACAACTATGACATTAGCAAATAGTTTTGATTATACAGTAGGCTCTATGTTTTACAAATTATTACCTATTTAATATGACGATCAATCCTATGTTATAGTATTATTATTTTCCATCTTATAGAGAAATAAAAACAAAGAGAACTTAATTAAGTGGCTCAAGGTCACAGAACTGGTTAAGTGGTGGAGGCCAGGATTCAAACTCAGTGAGTGCTTACATAGCAGTTGCAGTGTTAGACACTGTAGAAGGATACACAGGTAGTAGTGTTCTCATGCACATGCTTAACTAATATTTCTGGATGAATACTGCTGAGCCATAGTACGTAACGATACAAGACCTTTTCTTCTGTAACTGTTTCTTCCATGGTAGAAAGTCATAATCTGACTGGAGCCTACCTTTTATTTAGCCTGTTTTCTTGACATTCCCCCACCCTACTTTTGGAGAAAACTAAGGTTACCAAGAATAAGTTCCTTTAATTTTCAACCCCACCTCTAAAAATAAATGTATCTTTCTCTGAATCAACTTTCACCTACTTACCTTTCCTATCAGACAAGTACTGCCTCTGCTCTTCAAGGTTCATACTTGCTGCCATCTGTGATGCCTGCTTTGGTTCAGGACCTCATTCCATCAATCATTACCTCTTTCGTCTTTACCTTCATATTCTTTACTGACTTTCTTCCCTTATAGTTTATAAACATAGTCAAGGTCCTCTCATCGTCAAAAAAAAAATCTTCCCTCATCCTTTATTCCTCTTCTGGCTACTGCCCTCTCTCATTCTTATCAAAACCAAGGTCGTACACTCAGAGTGGCCTACACTCACTATCTTTATTTCTCCACGTCCTATGCAGTCTTCAACCCACCACCACTGCCCAAGACAGGTCATAAGAAACGTTTTATTATCACTGATTGTCAAATCCAAAGGGCCCTTCTCTTAGGGATCTTCTGCAGCTGCCGATACTTCTTCAGAATTTTTCCTTGCTTCTCTAACCACACTTCCTTTGCAGGCTTCTCCTTCTCTGACCAGCTTTCATACTACCCTGAATAAAAACTCCAAACAGCTCTTAATATTGCTGTTCTCTCGGATTCGGTTTTCAAATCTCCCTTCTTCTCACTCTTTATGCCTTCTTTGGGTGATTTCTTCCATTTCTATGGTTTTAAAACAAATATTCATCTCTACTTCAGACCTCTCGTTCAAGTTCCAGACTCATCTCAAACTACCCTTCAATAACTTAAGACACTTCATTACTTAACCTCAAGTTTAACTTATCATCTCTCTCAAATCTGTCCTTCTCTCCTATGTTCCGTTTTGGTGATTAACATAAACACCAACCCAAAATACCCCAGCAGGAAATCTGAGCGTTGCTCTAGCCACTTTCTCTTCAATCAGTAACCATGTCCTGGACATTCTATCTCCTTAAGTATCTATTATATTCAGCCCTTCTCTCCATCCCAGCCACTACTGTGTTGGTTCAAACTCTCCATCATCTCTCACCTGTGCTACTGCAAGTCTACTAGTTAATCTTCTTGCCTCTTCCAATCAGTCTTCTTTAGTGCTGCCACAGAAATATTTAATCATGTAACTCACTCACTAATAATTCCTCAATGGCTCCCCTCTATATCCAGGATAAAGTCCGAAATTCTTAGCATGACAAGTATAATATAGCTGCCACTAACCTTCCCAATCTCATTCTCTTCTACCACCACCCTCTAGCGCACTCTAAACTCCAGGTATATCAAACTACTTGCATTTGTTCTAACTGAATCTCTATCTGTAGACCATTTACTGATCTTTTAAAACCCCACTTGAACTTCAGCTCCTCCACAAAGCCTTTCCTTTACCTTTCCTCCCAACCCCCCACCACTCTGAGAGAACCGACCCAATCTCTTAATAGACTTCCACTTCACCCAGCACAGCCTTCTTTCATAGCACTTACTGTTATGTACTATACATATCTACTTCACATATCTATTTTCCCTTACTCAACTAGAAGCTATCTGAGGACAGAGATTTTTTTGTTCCTACCACAGAAATTGCTTTTCTTCTTTTCCTTTTGGTACGTGGGCCTCTCACTGCTGTGGCCTCTCCCGTTGTGGAGCACAGGCTCCGGACGCGCAGGCTCAGCGGCCATGGCTCACGGGCCCAGCCGCTCCGCAGCATGTGGGATCTTCCCGGACCGGGACACGAACCCGTGTCCCCTGCCTCGGCAGGCGGGCTCTCAACCACTGCGCCACCAAGGAAGCCCCAGAAATTGCTTTTTTAAAAAAGAAAGCTTATTGACTTAATACCTCTGTACAAGCTAATCCCTAGGTGGCCCGGCAACAAATGCCTATACACAGTTTGAGACTCAGTTCAAATCTTATCCTTTGATAACATACCTTCCTCCTTTATAAAGCCTTCTATACTGTTAGCATTTTCCCTCTATGATCCCAAAGCACATAGTATATAAACTAGCCATTATCACATTGTATTCTAATCTATTATTTATCTGTCTCCTCCTTTTGCTTGACAGTTTGAGGACAGTGACTCTATCTAATTCCTTTCTGTATATCCAGAACACGGTACAACACTGAATAGCATAGCAGATGCCCCATAAATGAATGAATGCATGAATGGATTCAAGTCCTGTCCTCAAGAAATGTCACACAGCTACTCATTACAGAAATTCTTTAATAAAGTATCCAAACATCACATGCTATAAAACAATTCCTTACCTATATTGCCAAAAATTATTCCATTTTCTGTTGACGCTACTTTCACATTAGCTTTAATATTTGCAAAGTCATGTGGAGCAAGAGTCAAAGGAGATGGCTTTTCCACAAGTTTCAGGTCCCCTGAAAAAAAATTTAGACATGGCTAAAAGGACATAAATATTAACCTCTCCAATCGTAAAACCTTAAAATGTATATAGCTCAATAGTTTCTAGCAAAACAAGGAACAAGAGAAGGGTTATGATTCAAATATAAGGACAAAATAAAGAAATCATTTAACACTATTATTCACATCAAAATGCACATTTTCTTTTAAAAGGTAATAGGCTTCTCAGAATAATTCTATATTTAATTCATGTGTGTGGGGGGGGCGGGGCGGGGGTACTCTGGGCATACTGCTTTATTTCAGTGAATGGATACAGACGTCTCAAAAGCTTAAGTCTTAAACTATACACTCCATTACAAAGATAAAACAATCTGAAGAAAGGACTGCAAATTCTTAGAAACAGTTCTTTATATAGGCCTCAAGCTATGCTGAGGAAGACAGGGCAGAACTGTTCTCCCTTGATTTCTTAAAGTCCCTTAACTCTTGTTTAAGCCATATGGAATTTCCTAGGGGCAGTGCACTGTTCCTGTATACAATTTATACTTTCCAACTTCAAAGCCATATGTATAAATGACCAGAGAAAAGTCTGATTCATGTGTCTATATAAAGAAGAAGAAAAAAAAATCTCACATTGCCAAATGTGATAATGATATATTACTTTGGCCACACATGGTATGTATTAGCAATGGGCTCAGAAAATACCTAGTTCTGTACTAAGGCAATTAAAACTTAAAACTACTTGGTAAATCTGTAACTTAAACAGCTCTTATTTAATCTAGAAAAACTGACATATGCTAGATTAAGCTCACTGAATACCAAGAACATAAGCATAAGAAAGTCAGTATCACAAAGGTTCAGAAAATTGGAGTAGAAGGAGACTAAATATAAAATGTAAAACTAAGACTTGATTCAAAATGTCACAAAGGGCTCAAGAGAATTCTTATACTAAGACTTGTGCACTTCTCTTAACAATCTGTCATAAAGATTTACTATGTAACAATATTTTTCTGTTATGGTAAATTTCCTCACCCAGAGTAGCTAACTCTAACGTGCAGTTCTGCAAGGTATCACTGGTTTGGTTCACAACAAGTACGTCCAGGACGATATCATACTGGTTGACATGAACATAAGCTTCTGCATATACAGGGTCTGAGAAACCTGTCAATTGGGTGACCTGTCAAACAAAAATAAAGATAATCAAATGACTGAGACAATTTTTTTTTTTTTTTTTTTTTTTTTTTTTGCGGTACGCGGGCCTCTCACTGTTGTGGCCTCACCCATCGCAGAGCACAGGCTCCGGACGCGCAGGCCCAGCGGCCATGGCCCACGGGCCCAGCCGCTCCGCTGCACGTGGGATCTTCCCTGACCAGGTCACAAACCCGTGTCCCCTGCATCGGCAGGCGGACTCTCAACCACTGCGCCACCAGGGAAGCCCGACTGAGACAATTTAACCAAACATATCCTAGCCAAATGACTAAGTCTGTTAGGTAATTAACAGATGTGCTTAGATTAGACCAGTCATTTGAAATGTATAATAAAATTGTTTTGTAATGTAGACATGGTAACTGAAACTTAGACATTAAAAATAACAGGTCCTACACTTTACAGCTCAGTAGTAGAAAGACATTAAATATGTTCAGCAAATGCATTAAACATTATCCTAACTTAGGAACTGAATAGATTTGCATACATTTTCAGTTAAATCCCTAAGCACCTAAACTCACTAGCTGTTACCCAAACTTAGGAAAAATAATTACAAGCAAGAAACACCTGTAATTCCACAAAGATAAATTTTTAGATGTTCCCCCACCAAAAAAAATCTTTAAAAAAAATCCAGAGTATATATAACACTTTAAAAATGTAATATTGTCACCAAAGACATAAGCAACAAAAGAAAAACATGGGTAAATTGGACTACATCAAAATTACAAACTTTTGTACATCAAAGGACACTATTAGCAGAGTGAAAAGACAACCCACAGAATGGGAGAAAATATCTGCAAATCATAAATCTGATAAGGGACTTGTATCCAGAATATATAAAGAAATCTTACAACTCAACACAAAGAAAACAACCAGCCAGATTAAAAAATATGCAAAGGACTTGAATAGACGTTTCTCCAAAGAAGATATATAAATGACCAATAAGCACACAAAAAGATGCCCAACATCACTAATCATTAGGGAAATGCAAATCAAAACCACAACAAGATATCACTTCACATCCACTAGGATGGTTACTACAAAAGAAATAAAAAGGAAGTGTTGGCAAGGATATGGAGAAATCAGAATCCTTCTGCATTGAAGGTTGGAATGTAAAACAGTGCAGCTGCTATGTAAAACAGTATAGTGGTCCTCAAAAAATTAAAGCAGAATCACTATGATCCACCAATTCCACTTCTGGGTTTAACCCAAAAGAAATGAAAGCAGAACCTCGAAGAGATATCTGAACGTCCACATTCATGGCAGAATTATTCACAACAGCCAAAGGTGGAAGCAACCGAAATGTCCATCAACAGATGAATGGATAAACAAAACGTGGTATATATTCACAGTGAAGTATACCCAGCCTTAAAGGGGAAAGAAATTCTGACACATGCTACAAAATGGATGAACCTTGAAGACATTAGGCTAAGTGAACTAAACCAATCACAAAAGGATAATACTGTATGGTTCCACATAAGGTACCTAGAATAGTCAAATTCATTGGGATAAAAAGTAGAATGTGGTTGCCAAGGGCTGAGGGAAGAAGGGAATGGGGAATTATTGTTTAATGGGTATAGAGTTTCAGCTTTGTAAGATGAAAAAAGTTCAGGGGATACAGACGGTGGTGATGGTTGCACAATAATGTGACTATACTTAATGCCACTGAACTGTACACTTAAATATAGTTAAGAGGGTAAATTTGATGTTATGTAAACTTTACCACAATTTTAAAAAATAAATTGAAAAATTTTATCACTGTAATATTGTCAATATCAATTCCCAATTCTAAGGGAGAAAAGTGTTTCAGTAGTTCCTATTCTGCCACTGATCTTATCTTGGTCAACAAAACCAATTTGAGAATGTTACTCATCTAATGGAGGAAGGATTAAACCAGATTTGTAAATTTAACATCTGAGTAGAGAGAGATTAGAACAATTTTCCTAATGAAACCCTATTCGGAACTCAATATATTAAGACTATAAAAGTGTAATTGTCCTGTTTAAAGTAGCAGGGGACAGGAGAAACTTGAGGGCAGGGTGTTGGGGAAGAGGCTAGTGCCTTGCCTTTTAAAAGTTTTAGTCAACCACTAAGGATGCCTCAGCGCTATGTTTCACTTTGTGGTAATTTGACACATAACTGGAACAAGTTAAAACTCATCTCTGCGACTTACAGTGCCATCATATAGTAAAGTATCAGGCTGCACCGAGTTTCAATTCATGTTTAATGAACCTATCAATCAGAGTAACTTGACAAAAACTGATGCTGTACTAGTTATTTTTCCTTTAAAAAACAGCAAGACCAACAACTTCCTGATTACTACTTTCTTAAGTAGCCAATTTAAATAACTCGCCAGTGTATCTGACATTTTGTTACCTTGTTAAGTTTAGATGCTAGGGGATCTGCTGCCTCTTTCCTCTGTGTGTTACCCATTGCTGCCAGCAAACTCAGCTGAAACTGATCTTCCTTGCAGTTCATTTCATTCTTAGCAGTTAGTTGCATGAAGGAAATGGGGTCATCAGGCTGTACTGTCACATTCCTCTTTTCAGATTCTTTCTGTGTTGAAAATACAATATACCATCTCTCTTTAATATGGAAAAAAAGATAGCTTTTTGTAGGCCTTCAACAGGGACAAGCCCTCACACATGAGGACCGAAAAACCAACAGCAACAACAATAAAACCAAAAAGCACTATTATGGCTTTATCATATATACCTTACCTTTTGGGATAATTTCTCTTCTTCAAGTTTAGCAGATAACATGTGAGAAAGGGACTGTCTGCATTCCTTATTGAAAATGTCATTCATTAAAGGTGAGCATTCAGATAAGACCTTGAGGCACAGGGAAATTCGATCTACATCATCATCTGTAATTGGCTTCTTAGGAAGAGAGGATTTTCCCAAATGCAGGATAGTGGCCATGAGCAACATGGCCTCAGCAACAAAAGACTAGATAAGGAAAGAAATGGCTTATTTATTGTCAGGCTTCTCCAAATGCAATGATGTCACTTTATTATAACTCACAATCCAAGAAATAAACCTAATTTTCACTTCACCTGAATAAGATTTCAAATATTTTAGATTTTATCTCCGTTTTTTTGCACCCTTTTCCCTCCTTTCTATTCTAACTGCCACCCTCTAAAATCTTCACTAACCCTTAACTGATAGACAGAAGTGGTTTTTAAACTATTTTCTCTTACTCTAACCCCTCACAGGCCAATGCTATCTTTTATCTTTCCGACTACGGAAAGTTAAAAGAATGATACACTTCACGGATTGTTAATATTCTGCCCTAATTGCTTTCTTACTCTACCTATATAGGTACACTTATTTTTTTGGCTTAACATATGAAAGTAAGAACCTTTTATTCATAAACATTTAGCATACATCTCTTAAGAATCAGGACAGTTTCCTTTATAATCATAATATCATCATCTCACTTAAGAAATGTAACAGTTCCAAAATATATCTACTACACTCCAAATTGAACTAAATCTTCCTAATTGTCACAAAATTTTTTTTTTTTTTTAACCCAGGACCAGTTTCATGCATCTTATTTGACTATTATTCTCCTTAGCCCCTTTTAACCTAGACCAGTCCCCTGGTTTTCTGTGTTGTTTTCCATCACAATGATTTCTTTTAAAGAGCCCAAGCTAGCTGTTCTACAGAATGTTCTCCACTTTTAGTTAGAGTACAAGATAGGTAATGTTTTGCATATCTTATTGTATTGCATTAGGAGGCACATAATGTCAGGTTGTCCTGTTACTGGTGATGCTAAGTGTGATTACCTACTATCTTAATCTTTATTGGGCACCAATCATTTCACTCCACATGCAAATACCTTCAATGATTTCCTACAGCCTTCATGTTGAAGTCCCTATCACTCAGCCTGCTATTCAAGGTCTTCCACCAGTGAATTCGACTTACTTTTTTAGTCTTATGTAGCATTATCCTGACACATGCTTTATATCTTTGTCAAAATGTCTTTGGCTAAGTATTGATCAGCATACATACGTGAAAAAACTACCAGAAGCCTGGGAAAGAACCTCAGAAGAGTAAGTGTGATAATCCTTTGAGCCTAGGTATTGTCTCCAGGAGGGGAAAGAGGAGGGGGACAGAAAAAAGTAGCTAAAGAAATAACGGCCAAAAAATACCTGAATTTGATGAAAACTACAAAACCACATATCCAAGAAGCTCAATGAACCAAAAGCAAACAAGAAAACCACACCAAAGCATATCCTAATCAAATTACTGAAACTTGAAATTATAGTGATAAGGAGAAAATCCAAAACAAGCCAGAAGAAAACGGGACACATTCCACACAGAGACACAGGAGCTACATCTTGATAGTACCGAAAGCCAGAAGACAATGAAGCAACATCTCTACAGTACTAAAAGAAAAAAACTGTCAACCTAGAATGCTACATCTGCAAAGATATCTTTCAAAAATGAAGGAGAAGGACTTTTTCAGACAAACAAAAACCAAAAGAATTAACTGCCAACAGACCTGCACTACAAGAAAAGTTAAAGCAAAATCTTTAGGCAGAAGGTATATGATACCAGAGAGAAAGTCAGATCTACATGAAAAAATGAAGACTGTCAGAAAAGGCATAAATGAAGGAGAGCCAGTATGGTGATAAACAACCAAACTTCCTTCTGCCTCGTACCAAAGGTCACAAACTTGCTGAACCAGGTATGTTACCAGAAATCCAGTTCTCTTAAGCAGGTATCAGCAAATGGTCTCCCAACTTGCAGAACTGAGATATAAAATGCTGGAGATTTTTAAAAAGCATAATTTAAAGAACAGACAAGACCTGAATAAATAAATAATGGCCCACAGAGAGTTACAAAGTAAATTACTGCCCATAAATAAAATTAGTCAATAAAAAAGAGATAATACATCTTGTAATTTTACCCGACCCTCTAAACCTCATTTATGGATTTATAAGGAAATCTATAAGATGGAAATTAAAAAAAAAATCCTTTGAAAGTCCCTAATCTAAAAAGAAAATGTCTAATTATATGGAGGTTTGAGTAAAGGAAAGAATCTAATGGACGACTATTATGCAGCTATTAAATATTATTATGATTAGGAAGGGTTTAGAATAACATGGGATAAAGTTAAGTGAAACTGCAGTATTGTAAAACACAAAATGATCACTACTAGGGGAAAAAGTGATCATTATTAAAAGCCATAATGAACTCTTTCTGAGGAAGGAAAGATTTTTGTTACTATATCTGGTAATGTAATTCCATCTTTTGATGTTTCTATCTGTTGCCAGCACAATATTAACAAGATTTGTACTTCGGTGCTTTAACCATGAGTGATTTTTTTCTCATTAGTTTTTAATACATCACTCATTATTTTAGCAATGTGAAAAAAGATATGAACAAAAATAAAATAAAAACGTTCACAATTCTACCACAGAGATTTTTTTTTTTTTAATGAAAGCAAAGTAAAGATTTTTTTCAGGCAAATGTAAGCTGAGAGAATTCATCAGCAGCAGACCTACATTATAAAAATAAACAAGTTCTTTAGGCAGAAAGAAAATATCAGATAGAAATCTGCATTTATACAAAGGAATGAAAAGCACCATAAGTGGTAAATATGTGGACAAATATAACTTTTTTCTCATTAAAAAAAATACTTGGAAGGAAACTCACCATTTATAATGGATGAATGGATATACAGAAACAGCAAAATATTATATAGCCTTAAAAAGGAAAGAAATTCTGACAATGCTTCCATACAAATGAACCTTGAAGACATGCTAAATGAAATAAGCCTGTCACAGAAGGACAAATATTGTATGATTCCATTTATATTAGGTATGTAGAATAGGCAAATTTATAGAGGGAGAGGAGTAGGATGGTGGTTGCCAGGGGCTAGGGGAGGGAGTATGGGGAGTTACTGTTTGCTGGGTAGTTTCAGTATGGGATGATGAAAAAGTTCTGGAGAGGGATAGTGATAATGGCCGCACAACAATTTGAATATACTTAACGACATTGAATTGTACATTTATAAACAGTTAAACTGGTAAATTTTATGTTATGTACATTTTACCATGAAGAAAAATATGAAAAAACAAAAAAAAAACCCACCCAGGAAGGTACGTGAACTTGGACCTGTTCTCAACTCTCAACTTCTTACAACTTGCTAAGTATGTCCCCCTTCCCTACCTGAGTCTGGACACTAGATAAATAAGAAATGGGAAAGAAATGGTGAATATATACTAAAAGGACAACTGACTATTTAAAGCAAAAATAACAACAATACATCATAGGGTGGATAACATGACATGTAGAAATAAAATATGGGACAGTAACACAAAGGATGGTAGTAGGGGTTGGGTGGAATGAAAGTACATTATTGTAAATTAACATACAGTCAGAATGGTCAGACGCTACGATGAAGGTATGAACTGTAGAAACGGGAATACATTTAAGAGGCATTTCTAGGATAAAACAGACAGTAACTGACAGGATGAAGATGCTGGAGGGAGAGACATTTCCTTCACTGGGCCCTGACTAATCCCAGCAAGCAGAAATAACCTCATAAACTCTTGTATCACTTCCACTGGACTAATCATGTGCTATTGTTATTACATTACTTTGTCAATTTTACAATCATTAGGTTGTATATATGTTATGCTATATCACTTTGTCCATTTCCCCAACTACAGCATAAGCTCTCAAGATTCATTTGTTGGGTAAATGTAGGATAAATGAACTTACATTTTGCTTTTTCTTCTCCTGAACCAAAGCTACATAGCGCAAGGCAACCTTGGTCAGAGTTGTGGCAAGCGAGGCAGCCACAAAGAAATCTCCATCCAGAAGGAATCCTCGCAGGGGAGGTCTGCAAAGCAATCAGGGAAAGTGAAAGCCACCAACTTCTCAGCCATCAACGACTCAAGGAAGCCTACTGAATACTCTCAGTGCCACCCTTCAGTGTTAGGGATCTCAATTATGGTTCCCTCTTTAGCTCTCAGAATGAAAAAGGAAAAAGAAAAAATCACATGGCTTTAACACTTATCTTCAAATGATAAAAGAGCTAAATGAATAGGGAAAGAGAAAATGGTTAAAGGTGCATATACTGAAACCAATGAGCTACATTAAAACCCCAGCTTATCTACTTATTTATTATGTCCCTCTGGGTAAGTTGCAAACCTCTCTAAGCCTCAAGTTCCTCTATAAAATGTGGTTAATCAACAGGATACTGTCAAAGACTATATGACACAAACTCTTTATTTAGCCCAATGCCTAGTACATAGTAACCATTAAAATTTTAGGCAAATTTTCATCAACTTCACTATAAAATTGAGAACAAAATAAGGAGGAAAACATCAAAATTTTATTCCATCAATTAGAAGTGGAAAATCTTCAAAATATGTTTTCCAAATGCAAAAAGGCAACAAAACTCAAATATCATCAGTTACCTCCACTTAGCATTTTCTACATGAGTAAAATAATTTTAGTTTAAACAGAACACAGTTATTTCAATGAGAACAGTTATAAGGAGCAGAGGATTAAAACTATTAACACAATTTCTGGGGGAAAGAACTTAAAACATCATTCTCCTTTCAAGTATCTTATATGGCAAAAATTTCCATTTGGGTCAAAAGAGGAAACTATCAATTATAAGAAAAAGAAATCCTTTGACTGTTTTAGACACAGGAGTAATCATAGAGGTGTAGCTGGCAGGGCACAGGTGCCACAAATTACCTTTCTTCCTCTTTCTTGGTGGGTCTGGAACTGCTAAGGGCACTCTGTGTTGCATAGGTGCCCATTTCAGTTACCAACTTCTGAACTGGCCCCACAGTTATTTCTTCTTCAGGTTTTAATTCACCAGCTTCTTTTTTAATTTCTGACTCTACAATTGGGATCTAAAAATCAATTGGAAACATCAATTTAGTAATAATATCAGTAGCAAGCAAAACATATTTAAATATTCAATCATTTCTATAGTTCTCTACAGAACTGTTCCCACAATGGGATTTTTTGGAACTTGGGACTCTGCTTTCAATTTTCATTCCTTCCCAGGGTAATGTAGTGAGAACAGGGGCTTTGGAGTTGGATGCCACTTTTAGTTGTATGGTTCTGGGAAAATTAATTAAACCACTTTTAGTCTCAGTTTCCTCATCTGTTAAATGGAAATCTTAATTCCTTCCACACAAGTTACTTAACAGGAAAATGCTTAGGACACTGACTATAAGACAAAGGAGATACTCACTAAGCCTTATTCTTCTTCTCCATCCCTTTCCTTGAAATACTAACCAAAACCAGCACCCATCCTTCCATAAAATGAAATAAATCTAACTTATTTGTACATAATAACTTCATCAACTTCCTCTTTAAACCAAATGGATACTTTGTATTTATTTCTCAACACCAGTCTATCATCTAACTTAAGAGCTCTAAGAGTCTTCAATCATTATCTATCGACTCCTTTATTATATAGATGAAAAACCTGATGTCCAGTCAGGTTTAGGAACTTATATCCAAAGACCCAGAGCTAATTACTGGCAGAAGAAAGACTGGAATCCAGGCTCCTAACAAGCACTGTTCTTTCTATTCTACCATATGGTTGTTTGGATGAGGAAATACTGCCAGTTTTAGTACATAAATACATATTCTCAAGTCAGCCCCGTTCTTATAATATATGCATTCTTTTTTCATAACACAGAGGATTAAGCAGAGTTTTACAAGTCTTTTTCTTTTTTTAAAACACAGAACCTTTTGTTCAAATAAAATCTTACCCAGAAGGGTAAATAATACAGATAAAAGAACAGGTGTTATGGCTCAATGTAGGGGAGGGCAACTCTCCTAATTTCCCATTGCCCAAAGGCTTAATTATCTGTGTAATTAAAATTTTTTCAGTGTTCTTTAGCCCAAGCACTACCAAATAAAAACACAAAAGCAAATCACCACATAAAAGTCAGTTTACTAAAGTAAAAAATCACCATATAAAGTAGAATTTACTAAAAGTAAAACATACCTCCCCAAGGGACCTGCGGACCTCAGTCATCACACTCTGAATGTCTTCCTTGGTACTACAGTATTCTCCCAGGATCCATAATGCTCCTCGGTAAATCCTATAGCAAGAATACAAGTTCTGAAACACTGATTCTGCCAACAAATCTTGAAGCAGTGATCTTTCTTTGTGAATTTAAGCTTAAGCAAGAAAACAATATTCTGCAGTTGTGAGGGACTATGGATGAAATATTAAGGAAGAATATAACAAAGACACTACGTTTCTTTGATTCTCTCTTGAAATCACAAGGATTAAAAGGAAAGTAAGCGTCTTATCCATCATTTTTAGGAACATTCTACAACTGGTAAACCTAGTAGTAAAAATAAAATACCAAAATGTTTCCCAGAAAGGTGTTATCTTCCATTTAGGACCAAATTTAAGGTAAATTATCACTACAAAAAATGTATTATTTTAATATAAAAAGTAATTCACTGAAGAGGCAGGAGGCTGAAAAGAACAATGAAAAAGGAATGCAGAGGATCATAACAAGAAGACCAAAAACATAAAGAAAGCAACAATTTTCTAATTAAAAAATGTTAAACTGAATAAAGTCTTCAGTCATCTTTTCCCTAAGATTTTCATTAAATTTATTCAAAAAAATTCTAGAAACTGAAGCTCTAAGAGATTATGGCTGCCAAAAGCTAAACTTTGATATGTTTTTTTTTTTCCCCAGAAAGGAAGCAAATCTTTCTCACTTCCATAAATATCAATACATCTTCATATCATAAAACCAATTTTGTAGTCCCTTCTTTTCTACACAGGCAGATATACTGCAAGTCTACTACAGTCTATGAGATGATTTACATGAAGCAAAACTTGGATGCAACGTCCTTTCTCATTAGCAAAGGCTATCTGAAAGGAAACAATTCAGACTTAGGTTGTATTTTCAATCCTTCACTTCAGTAAATGCTAAAGGGGAGATATAAATAATAATGGTATCCCCAAAATGATACCTTTTAAGAATATGTTCCTTAGTCACTTCAGGATTTACAATGTTTTAGAGGAAATGAGAATAGAGAAACCTACCTACATCACATGGACCAAAAATTTTATTTTGTACATAGATTTTGGGTTAACTAAGGGTGAGAGTAGGGGTGACATGTTTCTGACATTTATTTTGTCTTGACTGTGTTGAGACACCTCTCTTCCCCTATATTGTCTATCAACTGACCCTTAAAAACAGAAATTGGGGGCTTCCCTGGTGGCACAGTGGTTGAGAGTCCACCTGCTGATGCAGGGGACGCGGGTTCATGCCCCGGTGTGGGAAGATCCCACATGCCGCGGAGCGGCTGGGCCCGTGAGCCATGGCCGAGGGGCCTGCGCGTCTGGAGCCTGTGCTCCGCAACGGGAGAGGCCACA
Source organism: Orcinus orca (assembly GCF_937001465.1). Classification (NCBI taxonomy): domain Eukaryota; kingdom Metazoa; phylum Chordata; class Mammalia; order Artiodactyla; family Delphinidae; genus Orcinus; species Orcinus orca. The sequence continues at coordinate 41,402,475 of NC_064566.1, read as the reverse complement.
ACAGTGAGAGACCCGTGTACCGCAAAAAAACCCTAAAAAACAGAAATTGGTAAAATGCTTATTTGACTTTACATTTAAACAGATTTTAAACCTACTTGACAGATTTGATAGCATGAAAGACTTCAAGCATCTTCTCAACAATAAGCATTCTCAGGTTATCAAAGCGCTGAATGGCTTCACGAACAAACTCCAAGACATCAGCAGCTGCTGCTTCATTACTGTCACTGAGAAATTCCATTAACTAAAAGAAAAAATTGGATAACGATTACATGTTTTCAGAAAGAAAATTATCTAAGGTTTAATAAGTAAATTAAACAAGTTTACAAAGAATATAAATAATACTTTTCAAATACACAACAAAACGTAAGTTGAGAGACAAGCACCATTATGTAAACAAAGTCATGATGGCTTTTCAGTTTATTACAAAACACATGATAAAACAGAAGCTGGAAATCCACAAGTCAAAATAACTGGACACATCTAAGTTGTAACTAAAAGTAAATTCATTTTAGAGAAAATTCAGAGCTCAAAGTCAAAATTCCAAATTCCAATAACATACCTAATTTATCTGACAATGACAGAAAACAAAATATTCTGGGTATGTTAATTTTTCCTCTAATTAAATCCTTCAACTTTAAGAGGTAAAATCCCACTGAATAATCTATACACAAAGAATAATTTTACTTTAGGGAACTGTAACAAACATTAATTGCAATAATATGTGGAAGTATTTTTGTCACTATTTTTTTTTGTTTATTTTTTTGGTGAAGAGGGAGAAAGAAGTCAGAGTCCTTATCCTTTTGAGCTTAATAGTAAACATAAAGATCCCTTCTGACCATGAGATTTAGTGAGTACAGACAGTTGAGATTTCCAGAGTTTAACTGTTAAATAACTAGAATTTAACTTTTATTTTTAGAGAATTTCAAAGTTAAGATCATTGGAATTACATACCACAGGAATAACATTTGCAGCCATATCTGGAAATCGGACAGAACAGGAATGCAATGTTCGCACAAGGAGTTGTCTGTATTTGTCAGTATCTTCATGCTCTGACACATTATTTGTTTTAATCACTTCCTTCTTAAGGACAATAACCAGCTACAGAACAAAGTAAAAATAAGTGAGAATGACATCATGTTTGGCTTGACAGCTTACAAAGTGCTGTCAAAGTTTTGTTTTACCTCTTCGACATTCCTAGAGGAGACAAGATCCAGTGCTAACTGCAGAGTTTTCTTGCGTACTTCTAAGTCTGGTGTGCTCAGTACTCTTAGGATGTCCATAACCAGATCCTGAAAAAGAACAAAAAAATCCAGAATTAACACCACTATTTCTAGTCACAAGAAGAAAATCCTAACTGTAGAATAAAGGATTCTGTCCCTCATGACCTTAATTCTTTGATCTATAATAAAATCACTACTGGTGGAAAAACCAGATAATTTGAGTCACCTGATATAAGGCAATATGAAGTATATAATATCACATATGATGCATTCACATTGAAAATGTTTACTCATGACTCTATCAAGCTTTTTTTTTTTTTTTTTTTTTTGCGGTACGCGGGCCTCTCACTGTTGTGGCCTCTCCCGTTGCGGAGCACAGGCTCCGGACGCGCAGACTCAGTGGCCATGGCTCATGGGCCTAGCCGCTCCGTGGCATGTGGGATCTTCCCGGACCGGGGCATGAACCCGTGTCCCCTGCATCGGCAGGCGGACTCTCAACCACTGTGCCACCAGGGAAGCCCTATCAAGCTTTAGCTCAAACTTACAGTTTATAGGAAATACAAAAGTCAAGAGGAACAAGCTAAATGACACAAAGAAAGTAACCAGACACATCCTGAAGGAGACCAGACATTTGGTCTGGTCTCTTGAACAAGTCAGTGTCATGAAAAAACGATACTGCTCAAATTAAGAGACTTAAGGAACCATACATCACAACCACATACATCACAACCAGATGTGATGTTTGGTCATGAACTGGAAAAACAAAACTAAAGGGCGTTTCAGGGACATCTGGGAAAACTGGATAATATTAAGAAATTATTAACAATTTTGTTAAGTGTGATAATGTTATTTTGGCTCTGCAGGAAACTGTAATATTTTAAAGAAGCATACTTAAAAATCTATAGCAAGTAAGTATTTTTAAATATAGCAAAACAAAATATTTTACTTCTTTAAAACTTTCTATTTTTAAAAATTTCTCTGATAAAAATGTTCTATAAATTTTAAGAATGAATTAACTGTATAACCTTCACTTACATCTGCCAGTTGTTAATATCTTATTACATTTGCTTTGTCATACTCCCTCTACTCCTAAATGTTTTAGTGTATACTCAAGAAAAATTTCTTATATAACCACCGTAAAATTCTCAAATTCAGAGAACTTAACATTGATCACAATACTATTAAATAATAGAGTCTATATTCACATTTCTCCAACTGTCCCAATAATGTCCTTTATAGCAAATTTTTTGTTGTTATTCTGATCCAGGATCATCATTGAATTTAGCTCTATTTGTACCATGGGGCTTTATTTTTATAACAATCATTCTCACAGATTAAATAGGTATGCTGATAATTTTCTAGAATCTAATCATCCTTATTCTCAGTTGGTATAATTATTTTCCAAGAAATGTAAATTATATTAAAATTAAAACAAATATATCTCTACTGCTAACAACACCAAGTACAGTACAAATAGAAAAGATAAAAGGTAACATATTAATTCATGTTAGAAATTTTTTTTATAACAAAGACAATATCCCAAAAGGCTATGGTGCTTCAAGAGTTACACCTTAGTTGACCAAAATTTAAACTGCCCAGTCTCCAGGCATGTAAGTTAACCAAGACAGTAAGTCTTAGGAATTATCTCAATTTGAAAAAAGATTTTATTGAGGATTTCTCTCTTTTAGAAAACACCTACCTGTAGTACTCGTTCATGAGCAGGATGTTCTTTCAATTCTATCAATCGATCCAGAACTATGAGCTTTACATTGTTGTCACTCTCCTTAATAATTAAATCAATGTAACACTGAGCAGCAGCCTATATGAAAAGAGAAATATATTTTAAGAACACATTCACCTACCTTAAACACAGAATCTGAAAATAAGAAACAAATAAAGCCTCCAAGAAACCAAGATACATTTACCACTACTGCACTAAAAGTTTATGCATTTTCCCCAGAGGAATGTGTCCCTCTATTTCCTAAGTTCTAACAAATTTCATTATTTTTTTCAAGGTTACTAAAAATCAGAAGCATCACAAATTAAAAGGATGAAAAGGGGCTGTTACAGGCAGAAACACTTGTTAACAGGCAAAAATTAAGGGCTGGGCTTCCCTGGTGGCGCAGTGGTTGGGAGTCCGCCTGCCGATGCAGGGGACATGGGTTCGTGCCCCGGTCCGGGAAGATCCCACATGCCGTGGAGCGGCTGGGCCCGTGAGCCATGGCCACTGAGCCTGCACGTCCGGAGCCTGTGCTCCGCAACGGGAGAGGCCACAGCAGTAAGCGGCCCCCCAAAAATTAAGGGCTGAACCTAAGGAACAAGGGAGAAAAAAGCTGACAGAGAATCCCAAATAGTTTAGCTATTGAGCATCTTTTAGTTTAGGTGCAAACTCTAACACACCTGCATTATGCTACCGAAAACTCAAGTATATAACGATGGCCCTGAGTCATTAAAAGCAAAGGACAAAGGAGCAAACCTGAAAGAGCTCCCAATGACCAAAGCTAGAACAATTTGATCAACAAAATAAATAATAATATTGGATTATAATCCACAGAATATCCATATTGATATAAAGAAAGAAAGAAAGAAGGAAAGGAAAGAGGGAGGGAGGGAAGAAAGGATGAAGGAGAAGGGACAGCTCCTCCTTGCGGAAGAACTCCAAATAATACATGTAGAATAAGGGTAACAGAAAATCACCATTAGAATATCATAGTAGTAACTGTTGTAGAAAAGATTCACTGATAGGTGCTAAAACTAGTTGGTGTAAGTCAGAGGAGAAATAGGATATTTGTACAGTTTCAAAGTATCTTCTCAAGATATTGATTGATTACAAAAGGAAAAATCATAACTCAACAGTGGAGAAATCTGGCAGACATCACCTTAACCAAACGATCAAGGTTAACATCACCAGTAAGACGATGTATCAGCATCATATACTCCTAGATATGATACACTGAGAATGGTGCATCACTTCTGTGGTATTTCCCCCTCGCCCAAAGGCATAACCTTAATCTGATTAGGAAAAAACACCAGACAAACCAAAATTAAGGGATATTTTACAAACAAACTGACCCAGTACTCTTCAAAAGTGTCAATGTCATGAAAAACAGGGAAGGGCTGAGGAACTGTCACAGACTGGAGGACGCTAACACATGATAACTAGATGCTACATGGGATCCTAAACTGGATCCTGGGACAGAAAATGATCTTTAGTGGAGAAACTGGTGAAATCTGAATAAAGTCTATAGTTTAGCTAACAATATTGTTCCAATGGTAATTTCTTAGTTTTGACAACTATACAATTGTTATGCAAGACATGAACATTATGGGAAGCTGGGTGAAGGGTAATGGGAACTTCGTCCTAGTTTTGCAACTTTTCTCTACGTCTAAAATTATTTCAAAATAAAAAGTGAAAAGAATTTTTTAAGTATTGGTGGCGAAAGCAGTAAATTCTCCTATTTATACAATCTGGCTTTCTAGAACAGTTCATTCTATGAATATAGTAGGGGTTCTTCACATAGTCTTGATAGAGTAAACTAAAAAGAGAAATATTTCATTATTGAAAATATTCACTGGAACTTTTTTAGGGTCCATCCTTTAGGATCCAGTATCCATTTTCCTAGATTTGGTTTTTTTTTAGCGGGTATGCGGGCCTCTCACTGTTGTGGCCTCTCCCGTTGCGGAGCACAGGCTCTGGACGCGCAGGCTCAGTGGCCATGGTTCACGGGCCCAGCTCCTCCGCTGCATGTGCTATCTTCCCGGACCGGGGCACGAACCCGTGTCCCCTGCATCGGCAGGCGGACTCTCAAACACTGCGCCACCAGGGAAGCCCTAGATCTAGTTTTTAATGTAACTAAAGTATGGGTGAAGATCTTAAAATACGAGTGTCATTCTCCAGAAACCAGAAATACTGCTATTCTCTCTCTGTCTCTCTTGCTCTCTCCCTATATACATATGAAAGCAGAAAGAAAGAAAAGAAGGAAGGTCAGACTACGTAAGAAATCAAATAATTTTCTAATATTTGTAGTTATTTCTATGCCATGTAATGCTGTGTAACCACACAGTAAACTGCAATGTCACTAAATCATAAGTGATAAGATAGCATATCTATCATCTAATTGGCACCCCCCCCCCCCCAAAAAAAAGCAGTACCTTGATTGCAGTAGGTGCACTAGAGAGTGTCACTAATGTTCCAGCGGCTTCATATTTTACAGCAGGGCTAGATGACTGTAGTAGGTTATAGATGCAGCGAATGAAACGAGCCCTTTCTGATGGATTAGCATGACAGACCTGGAGAAGAAAACATTTAGGTTTCAGTTGACTGCAGGAACACTTGCTTTCAAACAGATTTTTAAAATAGATATCAGCTTACGGGATGCTAGTTTTCTTAATCTGAAAGCTAAGAATAGTCTTATAAGGACACCTGAAGATGTCGGCCAATGTCAGATGAGACGCTGTGACACAACACTGGTAATTTCAGAAAGTAATAGGTTTTACTTCAAATAATTGTTACAGCTACTCAATCCATTTATTCATTCAATAATACTTTATATTTCCACTCTTTCTATAAAGATTTTTAGATGGCTCATAATTAAAGATATGCGTACTATACACAAGTGAAATAGAAAGAGAAAATGTAAAGTAACAAAGAAAGGACAACACATTAACTAAGTACACTAATATGGGTACTGTAACAGGTATTAAATTTGGTACTACATTTTTATTCTGGATGTCACGTCAAAAAGGGAAACATGATGGATTATATAAATCTCAACAGCTGATAAAAGAAAAATACCAATTCTTAAATAAAGCAAGAAAGATAATCTCTTTTTCAAGTACTGCTACTTATTATTTGGGGCCATATTCAATGTTGGGAAGACAACTATAATTTTCTATCCCGTTCTAAACGCATCTCAATACCTTTACCTGTGAAGCAAATATTCCTTACTTTTTCTCTTTTGAAGTCAGTATTTATGTTAGATTTTCCTAAAATATATAGTCAAATCTCCATTACTCCAACATGACTCAAAACTTCTTCCCTCTTATTATAACCTGGATCCTACCAGACAAAGAAGTCACTGGATAGCAGAGAATCCCTATTTTTGAGACTCTCAGTGGTATCCCTAAACCATACACATGAATTATATTTATATATATTACACATATTATATTTATATATTTATAGTTCTGGTTTCATCTTAAATGCCAGTTCCAAATGACTGGGCACCCTGTGTTGAAAGGGGCCTCTTTCCTGCAGAAGCAAAGAGGCTGTAATGAGTGAGAGTGTATGCTAGGGGTATTCTGTCCATGCCACCCTATTCAATAAAAGTCATTCCTAACAAATATTTTTGTTGGCCTCCAATGGTATCAATAGCAAAACTGGATGTTATGGCATCTTTTATTTTCTCAGATCGTTTAAGATGCAATCAATTCTTTCGAAGGATATATCAAATTAAAACGTTGCCAATAGAGTACTTCATTTTAAAATCCAAATCTCTAATCTAGTTTTAAACTTTCTGTGAGTCAATGGCTTACAATGTCATATTAACATATTTAAAGTCTTTCTATTCTCTTTTACAAACAGGAACAAAAAAATACTTAAGACTTTTTTTTGGTTTGTTTTTAGATTTCCAAAGTAGTCTTGTGTGGGGACTGCCCTGGTGGTCCAGTGGGTAAGACTCCGCGTTCTCAGTTCAGGGGGCCAGGGTTCGATCCCTGGTCGGGGAACTAGATTCCACATGCATGCCACAACTAAGAGTTCACATGCCGCAACTAAGAGTCTGCATGCAGCAACTAAGAAGTCCCCATGTCACAGCTAAGAGTCCACATGTCGCAACTAAGAGAGTCCACATGCTGCAACTAAGAAGTCCATGTGCCACAACTAAGAAGTCCGTGTGCCGCAACTAAGAAGTCCGTGTGCCGCAACTAAAGATCCCACATGCTGCAACTAAGACCTGGTGCAGCCAAAAAAAAAAAAGTAGTCTGGTGTGTATTCAAGAAAAGATCTTGACTTTTATTTCAAAGCCTAATTCATAATCTATTCAGTGACTTAGCAGTACACAACAATTTCTTTGCAGCTGTATTGGGTCAAACCACGAGTTTTCATAGAATTCTTTATGGAGGTTTAGAAAGAACGGAAATATTTGGAAAATATGATAAAACAAAGGGGGTGGGGAAGACTTTAATAGGCCATGATATGAAATATTTCTACTGTTAAAACATATTATCCTAGCAATTAAGCAGCATCCCAGAGACTACTTAACCTTATCTCAAACTCTTAATTTTGCCCATTATAGATTAGTCTTACCTTATAAATTAGTTCAACAATAACCAACTGAAGAATGTCTCCAAATGTCTGAACTTGATCAATACAAGTACTTAGGTAATCCAAAGCTCGATCCTGAAAAAATAACAATATATTTATCAAACTCAACCTCATTCAATAAAAGGACTTAATGAACTTTAAAAATATATACAAATAAATCTAAAACAAATGAGGAAATGAAGGCAAAGGAAAATTAATTGAAGGACAAAAATGAAGGTTAACACATAATGTAAAAGTCAAATATATTTTCTAGAAATGGGCCACAAATCTAGGGTCTGAATTTTCTAGCGGCTAAACGAAGTAGAAAGACATTATGTATTACATGATTCTGGGTATCCACACAATCAAAACAAACCAACTGCTTATGAGCACAGTTACTCCTATTTCTGAGACCCAAAAGAAAAATCTCATTGATTCTCACACACTGAACACTGTGATAGAGAGAACTATGGCCTCAACAACAGCTCTACAGTAAAAGTATCGACAAATTTTATTGAACTATTTCTGATTATGTCCCTTCATGCAGGTAAACAGCAATAACATAGGTCAATAAAACCAACTCTAGAGAACGACAAACACTGTGGCCCAAATAAGCAGCTTTCTTATAATCTTGTTTACAAAGATAAAATGATAGCATCTAGATTTCAGAGGAATGGATAGATTCCATGCTTTCCAGTCTTCATGCATATTTTGATAATAAGTACTGGATGGTAAAAATTCCGAGATTAGATCCCACCAAGGTATGCAGAGTCACTGCTAACCAGCAGAAGAATAAACTTTAATCACCAGCGGAGCTGGATGTACAAGCTGACATTTACTTATGAAGTTTGAAAAGCCTAATAAAGACATATCTACATTGAAGTCCACCCTCTTTTGAAGCTATGGCTCAGGATAGACCCCATACTATTTTTCTCCGTTAAACAATTTTAGATCTATACTGAATGAAGGAAAAATAAAGCCCCAAAGCAGAGTGCCACAGCACATGGCCATAATAATTTCAGTCTGGAAGAACTGTAAAGTGGCTGCTATTAAATGCTTCTCTGATGTTTACTTTAAAAAAAAGAGTATATTCTTAAGCAATATTCCACAGAAGGAATTTTTTTAAATTCTATTTTTATATAAATTAAGTTAAAAAATCTAAAAAAGTCAAAATATACAAATCACATGTACTATAAACAAAATTATTGACTAAAAACTTGATTAGGCCTCTGAAATATCTTTAATTCTCATTTAAATACAGTGATAAAAGTATTTTTTAAAAAGTACTTCACCTGATCGGCATGAATAAGCATCATAAATGCATTTCTTTTGCAACTTGCATCCTTCTCATTCACCAGAAAATCATGTATCAGTTCAGGAGCATCAGGTATAAGATGTTCAAAATTTCTTGAAATAAAACAGGTAATATCCATATTTAATAAAAGCTACTTTGTTATTTTAGTAACTCTCTGGACACTACCAAAATTAACCTTTATCAAACCTTATAACACTATCCATTTTTTTGCTTTTCAAAACTTTAAATCAATTAGAAAATTTTGGGTATGAATCAGAAGCTTACATCTTCATCTATTAAGTTATCAAATTATGTTTTCTAAGTTAATACAGAAAAAGCTGATTTATCCAACATGCTACCTATCAACTGAATAGCTCTAACAATTCTCTTTCATATACTTTAGGGATATAATGCTGATGCTCATAATGACAACCTCAAGGTACTGAAAGATCCTTCATTAAGAATTATTAGAGAAAAAAGTCCCTTGAATTTTATTAATTATGCACTGTATTTATTTACTTACTCCTTATTTTGAAAATTTAAACTGTTTGCAGTATACAAAACAATGAACACCAGCTTAATAAAAACACCTAGCTTTAATAATGATTAATTCATAGTCATTTTTTTTTTTTTTTTTGCGGTACGCAGGCCTCCCACCGCTGTGGCCTCCCCCGCCGCAGAGCGGAGGCGCAGGCCCAGTGGCCATGGCCCACGGGCTCAGCCACTCTGCGGCACGTGGGATCCCCCCGGACCGGGGCACGAATCCGCGCCCCCTGCATCGGCAGGCGGACTCTCAACCACTGCGCCACCAGGGAAGCCCCATAGTCATTTTTGTTTCACCTACATCTCTACTTGCTTCCTCTCCTCCCATATTATTCTTAAGCAAATCCCACACCTCGTTAACACTTCTTCTGTAAATATATCAGTATGCTTCTCTAAAATTAAGGACTCTTTCTTTTTTAAACTAATATTAATATCATTATCATATCTTAAAAACTGTAACAATTCCTTACTATCATCATATAGAAAGTGTTCAAATTTCTAACTGTCTTATGTCATAATTTTTGTGTGTATACTGTAGTTTAAATTCTGAAATTTGTGTAGTCTGTATGGTAACTTTCAAAGAACTCTACATTATTAACCAGAATACCACTTTTCCTAACAGACAACAAAATCTAATGTAACAGTAAAATAACTGTGAAATTACTTAACAATCAACTATTAAAGCACAAAGATATTTATATAAATTACATTCTAATTCTAAATAAATTGACACCAGTGACTGTAAAAACCAAGCATTTCAGCCTCATCTAACTCATTCTTTTAAAGTCCAAACTTTAAAACTGCCTTTTTAGAATGGCTTTTAAAGTCCAAAATCTTCAGCTTTCTAAGGAAAGGAATCAGCTGAGAATTGCAACCCTTCCTATTAAAAAAAGTTCCCTCCTTAAGGCTTCTAAGTGTAAAAAGACCCACATTCCACAAAAAGAGAATTCTAAAATAAGGTCAAAATCTCAAAGCTATGGGCTAAGCAAGTTAATAAATTAATTAATTGGGCTGGAGTACTAAAATTGAGAATGACAGGTAGTGTCATAAACTGGAAAGTGTACAACCTGTTTAAAGGGGGCCATATTCACTTCCAGCAGATTGTCATTATGCAGAAACCAGGACCCAGTGTTGCCAGATCTTTCAACTTTTCAATGTTAACAACTTAATGATAATAAAGAAAAAATGTTCAGGCTAATCAAAATGTATTTGCAAGCTACATACAATCTGCAAGGAACCACTTTGGAACTTCCAGTCTGAAAGACAGAACAGTCCTCACAGAACTAAGCCAAAGGAAGACCTTTATTTACCTATAGATGGTATAGATGGCCAAAACAGCATTTCTTCTAACATAGCTGTGTCGATGCTCCAAACAAGCACGGATAGCTGGCATTAAAGGTTCCAGCAATTCTGCCTCTTTCAATTTGCAAAGAAAACGAAGAGTAGATCCTCGAATAAATTCATTAGGATGTTGAAGGTCCTGATATAAAATTTTAAATATGAAATGTTGAGTCCCAACATTTTACAAAAAACCCACAATTTTTAAATACAAAATTTTCCAATAAAAAAGTCAGAAAGTAGGTTTGAGGAAAAAGACCTAGATTATTACACAATTTCTATCACATTCCTGTTGATTAAAGCAAGTTTTACTTATCACATCAATGTTTTATATTCTATGTGTCATTGTTTTTTATTAATAACATATAAAATGCATGGAAAATGTCTGAAAAAAGTAACAATAAAACTTTTCACAGTAACTTTTTACAACTTCAGTTCCAAATATCTACAACCTACATCTTACCCAAGATTTAATTTTAAAAATTAAAACAAAGCCCATTCCACCAATTTTACAATTATTTAAAAATCAAAGCAGTATTTGGAAATAATCATGGTTTGGTTTACCTTTCTATATGCATCACATACAAGGATCATTTCGTGTAAAAGTCTCCCATCTGGAGTTGTTTTAGGAACAATTTCCCAAAATACCAGAAGTAATTTTTTGATGGTGTGATCCTGAAGAGGCAGCACAAAGCGAATGATAGTCATCAGAAGTCCAGGAAGCTTTTCACCATTTAGAATCATAATGATTACTTTCTTCAAAGCTTCAGTCTTTGACTTCACATCTCCTTTTTCTGATTCAAAATTCCAAAAATAAAAGCACAATTATTTCAAAAGAAAATTTCTCAGATAATTTTAAAAGCAATTACAAAATAAAACATTTTCTTACATTATCAGTGGCAATGGTAACAAAGGTACTAACCCAAGTGACAAGGGTTTTCCACCTGGCTTTGACAAAAACAAGCTGTACCACTTTATACAAGTCATTCATCTCTGAACCTCATGATTCTTTACACATAATATAAAGGCACTGGATTAGATCTTTGGTCCCAAACCAATGGAGTTAATGCAGAAGCCGTGAATCTACAGGTGCACCAAATAATGTACTGGATTAGTAACCATTATTTACAATAAAGGATGATGCATTTAAGATAAAATGCTAGTTTACTGTTACTTAACCTAAAAATATTTGCTATATGTTATGCAAAACAATCTATAATTTCACATCGTTATTACTGCATACTGAAGAATTTATGGTAAAAATCTTTTGGATCCAAAATTCGAAGACAGAAATATGAGACAAGCACACTCTACTACAATTGTTTAGATCATAAAAATAAAGAGAGGGAAGGATGAAGAGGGGTGATAAAAGTCTTTAATAATCAAGAGGAAAAGAAGAGAACTAGAAGTAAATTTTCAACAGTTAGAACATATGTGGCTATAAGAATAGTTCCTGTTGTCGCCAAAGAGACAAGAGACTGTGAATGACTAACTGGTAGAGTTATAGGAAGGATTTAAGGCTCAGAAGAATCGTACTAGGTAAATCAAAAGCTCTTTCTAGCCCCCAAAAGCTATATATCTATTACCAACTTGGTATGATATCTTAACATGTTGAATAGAGAATATCCTCAGGTATTTGGACTGAGAACACAGTGAGGGTTACTGCCAAATTTATCCCGTAAGGGTCAGTATTTTTGTTTAAAACAGACTAACTCCTCAAGCATCTTTCCATGCTTCAGAGTATTACATCTCCTGCCACACATGAAAAAATTGTGTGCCATATCAAATCAAGAAATGAACTAATGTAAAAGGATGAATAAGCACCAATCTGGGCAAACCTTCAGTTTTTAAGTCATGAGGATGACAAAAACAAAGCATCAGGAGAGAGGACAGTACTACAAAACTACAAAATAAGACAGATTAGGCAAAGTTCTAAGTGGCTAAAGTTGTATTCACTGAGTCTAAACAGGTTTTCCTCTCTTTGTCCCAAAGCTTCCTTTGTGAATATAAAAAAAATTTTTTTTTTTACCTAATCTGTTTGATCGTGTAAAGGACAAAGTCCACAAGACAATACCCTATCACTATAATGCTGATGGCTTCTTTTGTTCCAGTTTTGGGCTACTTTTCATGAATTAGCAAATCTAAAAAGTTTAGCAGGATAAAAATCCACTTGTAACTAAAGGTTAAAAAGTTTTAAAAGTTTATTAAGCAAACTTGTAAAAAATCAACACCATTTATTTCAAGTTCCCCTAACCCCAATTTCCATTTATTCTAACAATTCAAACTGAGGTGAAGAATGCTTCTTTCCACATACTCAAAATTTTCAGAACTTCTTTTCCTGTGTGAACACTATCAAAAACATAGAAATTTTCAAATATCAATTCAATTCACCAAAATATACTCCAAGGAATGTATAGTCATCAGGGCTCACATCCAGTGATTAAAGGTAAAGGGTAGTTAAAGCAACTCACTATTTCACCAAAGTATTTGTTACTCAAATTGGAAACTACTCCTAAACTTTTTCTCATCTCAACTCTTTTGCGATAAAGTAAAAAATATACAAAAAATTCAAGACTACTTATTTATTTATTTGGTAGGTGGCAGGTAGTTAAGAGTACTTTTACAGTTAAGGACAAGTTTTGTTCCAGCAATAAACAGCAATAAAGTTTACCAGCAGTAAACTTAAGTATTCTGGGGGTTTAAAAATTAAAACTTTTAAATTATGAGAAAAAATAGTACTGAAAGTTTATTTATTAATTTGCATTCCATTCTACTATCTAACATGAACATGAAAAAAAAGGAAATACAGTACAGGTGGCTTTTGTAAACTAAGGATATCAGTTTAAATACCATAAAAAAACATTTCTTTTTCCTTCTCTAAAAACAGACCTCAATAGAAACATAGTACTGAGTAACCTAAATCAGGAGGTATTCCATTACTGCTGATTAAGAGGTGGGAATATGCAAGTAAAACATCATCTCCTTTCAAACAGCAAACTATCTTTTAAAAGATACTCTCAAGGTTTGAAGCATTATTTTCCCTCTAATCTGTTTTAAACAGTAGTTATCAGTTTAAGTTAAACTTATTTTTAGTAGTTCAGTCAAACAAGAATCATTATCTTGGAATATGCATTACCTAAAAAAAATTTTTGACAGAATCATTCACAAAAAGGAGATACAGTATACACTTCTAAAATTCAGAAATATAGTTTTTGTTTTCTTCTTTATATAAATGCTTTAAAAATGAAAAGCTTAAATCTTTCTGAAAAATATACATATATCCCAGTGTTGACTTACTTGTTCAACAGGTAGTGAACCCAAAGAACAAAGTTCTTTTGGTTTTACAAGCTAAGTAATATGAAGTTAAGTGCACAAAGGAATTAAAACATTCAAATACACATTCTCAACCTGTTATCTACAGAGAACTGTCAGCTACATTTAAACAAGACATTACATTATTTTGAAGAATAGTTAAAAACTAAACCATTACATTTCTTTAGCCCCACCCCACCATGTTATAAGCTAAACTGAGATGTTTTATTTGTAAAAACCAATATTGCAGGGCTAAAGGTAACACATTTTCATTTTTAATAAGACAAAGTTCTATTGAAGAGATCCTAAGAAAAAATTAAGACAAAAATTAAGCATTTCTAATTATAAAGGAACTTGAAAAGCAAATGAACTTTTTATTTTCATTTCATTTTCAAAGTATTATCAAAGTTTACCTAGATCATTTTTTAAGCTAATTTCAGAAGGTGGTTCTGAATCCATTGGCACGTTAATTAACGTATAGCATACGTTCTCAGCAGCCGTCATGGTTTCCGGTTATAGCCTACTCTCGATACAAGATTTAAAGATAACGGATGCCAAAAAAAACCTAGAAAAATAAATACAAGGATATCATCACAAGCGAAAAGACAAAACAAAAGCAAAAAAAGAACCAGTAACTATCGTGATCTTTCTTGTCTTTAGTTCAGTTTGGCTTATGAATTTTAAAGTATTAGAAGAGGAGGATCAATCTACGTTATGTTTCATAAAAATAAATCTTGATATATTAAAAAACACACACTTGTCAGCCTTGGCCTAAGGTATATTATCTCCCACCGCACAATCCCGTCCCGGGTTCAGAATGCTGTACTGCAGAACTAAAGCCCACAATACAGTGACAGTCCCCCAGCCCCCCAGCCCATCGCGATATAAAAGTGATTTTTAAACATAATACACAATCTGAAATTCTGAAGTTAAAAGAGCCCGTGCACGAATACTCTGCTGAAACCTTAAAGAGCTTTAATGCGTTCATCCGTGGGACACTTCCCCGTCCCTTCCCTCCTGCAAAGCAAGTCCCGGCCCGAAATGGCGAGCCCCGGGGCCCTGGGTCGGAGAAGACCCCCGGCCAGTACGCAGGCCGAGATAAGGCGTCCCGCCCAGAGCCTTCCAGTCCCGCGTTCCACTTCGCCAGGCCCGGACGCTAGCGGCCTAGTCGCTCCCCTTCCGAAGCTTCCCGCTAGAGCGCGTTCCTCCGCCTCTGCCCAGCCCAGGAGGACTCTCCGAGATTAGGGGCTTGCGGCCCGCTACCTGACTCCAAGGCGCAGCGGCTGGGGAAACCGCGGGACCGTGTCCTCCGGCACCAACCCGAAGCAGCGGCGGCTGACCAGCAAAGTCCTAGGCTGACGTGGAAGGGGGTGGGGAACCGACCCAAGCCGCAGCCACCTTAGCCCCTACGGCAACTCAGAGAGGACACGCATCTCCGCCCTGCGTCTGCGCGCTGTGAGTACGTCGTAAGCATTTCTAATTCTAAAAGAACTTCAAGTCTCTTCCACTTCTCAAGCCCTCGGCCGCTTTAGGCCAAAGAGGGAACTGGGAACCACATACTTAAGTTCTCCCTGCAAGCTTGGGTTAAGAGTTGAGGTTATTTAAACGCTACTTAGAAATTGTATTTTCTTCCAGAAACGGAAACAACCAAGGAGAAGTGTTTGGACAGAAAGTAAAAACATTTTACAGGGCTCTGTGGCCCACTGGCAAAGAACGCTAGACTGGGAGCTGGAATCCCTTTTCTAGCATACCCACTAATAAACTGGGAAAGTAGCTAAATACAATTTGAGAAAGTAATTTCAGTTCTTCTAATAAGAGACACTGCATTATATGAAGATCCATTTCAGTTCTTAACGCTGTAGTCTGAATCTCAGCCTCTGCAGTTAGGCTGGAGTTGCTTGAACATCACAGTCGCACTGGTATGATTTCTGGTCCTTATTTAGTAACGGTCCCTTTCAGGATCCTTTACAAGCACCTAGATTAAATTTTTTTAATCCTTAAAGGGAGACTAACAGTCACTGTTTTAAAAGGCTTTCACCTGTCTCCAAAGACCTAATTGTTACAGCTACGATCAGTCATAGTACCTGCGGTTTTGTCCATTTAAGGTTCCACGTACCCCCCTCCCCCAAAGACGGTTTTCTGGCCAATTAGTAATTTGGTTTTTTTTAGAAACCTTAAGCAAAATACTGTGAATACAAAGAGCTCTGACAGAACCCGGCCTTATTAACAGGCTCATCTCAATTAGGGAGATAGAACACAAATAGTGCTTCATCTATCTAGAATCCAGTTATTTTGAGATTTCTTCTTTCTGGAACCATCAAGCAAAAAATAAATTCTTTGAGAACGCAAAATATATCGCAAAGGCCATGTGCTCCTCAAATCCTGTACATTCATTTTATTAAAACTATTTTTCGTGAGATAATTGTAAAAATGACGTTAATACAGATATTCCATCTTCACCTAGTTTCTTCCAATGGTAAAAAAAAATCTTCCATAATTACAGTACAATATCAAATCCAGGAAACTGACATTGATACAATTCACTCCTCCTCATTCAGATTTTACCAGTTTCACATGCAATTTTACCATGTTTAGATTTGTATGATCACCACTGGTCAAGATATAGAATAATTCCATTACAAAGCTCCCTCCTGCTATCCTTTTAATTTTTATTGGAGTATAGTTGCTTTACAATGTTGTGTTAGTTTCTTGCTGTATAGCAAAGTGAATCAGTCATACATATATCTACTTTTTTTTAGATTTCCTTCCCTGCTATTCTTTTATAGTCACAGCCACTTCCCTCTTTAACCCCTGGCTACTACTACCCTGCTCCCCATCATTATAATTTTGTCACTTCAAGGATGTAATATAAATGAATTATAGAATATAACCTTTTGTTTGTTTGTTTTTGCGGTACGCGGGCCTCTCACTGTTGTGGCCTGTCCCGTTGCGGAGCACAGGCTTTGGACGCGCAGGCTCAGCGGCCATGGCTCACAGGCCCAGCCGCTTCCTGGCATGTGGGATCTTCCAGGACCGGGGCACGAACCCGTGTCCCCTGCATCGGCAGACGGACTCTAAACCACTGCGCCACCAAGGAAGCCCTAGAATATAACCTTTTGAGTTTGCCTTTTTTTTTTTTTCACTCAGTGCAATTCCCTTGAGATCAACCCAAGGTATGTGTACAAGAAGTTCTTCCATTTCTATCTTCATTTTTAATATGGAATTTTCACAAATGCAGTTATCTGGTTCCCAAGCCCACTTATCAAGAAGTGACAATCTATCAGCATGAAAAGAGGACCCAAAAGGCATAAAAACTAGACTTAGCAATAAGAAAGGTCGGCAGTTTGGGTCTGCGCTGAAAATTGTCGCTGGCAGTGTATCTATATTATTGTATATTCTGAAATACAGAGCTTGTTGAACGGATATCAGGCTCTTATACAGCCTAATTCTTCCTCACTTGTTATAACATGAACTTTTTTGGGGGACTTTTTACTCTAGCATGTAATTATATCATTTTGAACACTTTATTTTTTTTATTGGGGTACAGTTTTACAATGTTGTGTTTGAACACTTTTTAAATTATAAATTGAGAGCAAGGACCTGTCATATACTAAGAATTGAAAATTTTAAATGTTTAGAAAATCAAGGCCTAGAGAAAAGGGATTTGCCCGCAAGATCACAAAATGGTTAAACACTGAAAAAACTGGGATGAGAACCTGAATCCTGTCACCTACTTTACTGTCTCTTATTATTATTATTATTTTTGCAGTACGCGGGCCTCTCACTGTTGTGGCCTCTCTCCCTGCGGAGCACAGGCTTCGGACGCGCAGGCTCAGCGGCCATGGCTCACGGGCCCAGCCACTCGTGTCATGTGGGATCTTCCCGGACCGGGGCACGAACCCATGTCCCCTGCATCAGCAGGCGGACTCTCAACCACTGCGCCACCAGGGAAGCCCTGTCTCTTATTTTTAACTATACCAGTTCTTCAAAGATGCACATATAGATGCCTAATAATTCCAAGTGAATTACATGTTATCTTTATATTAAAGTGATAGGTTTCATGAGGACATTATTAGGAATTTTACTGTTTATTTAATACAGACTAAATGGAATGCCTGAGTATAACACACTAGATAAAACATGAAAAGGCATCAAAATGAACTCTCTACAGATAATGGAATTGAATCTTATCGGGGTGGGGAGGATTTTAAGTTCTAAAGTCAGTGTGTCAGACTAAAATTACATATTGAAAAAAAAATTACTAAAATTTCCCCCAAAGTACAATACAGATCAGTTTTTTTTTTTTTTCGGCTGAGTGTCAGCAAAGTAATTGGTTTACATTCAGGGAACAGACACAAAAATCTCTCTCTCTCTCTCACACACACACACACACATTTAAACAACAGAATTACTCAACAAAGACGAGGCTTACACAGTGAAAGGCACATGGGAAGGGAGACCTGCTTGAGGAAAGAGTGGATTATGAAATTTCTCACTTATGCCCCTTTGCCCAGACTGTACTCTGAGTCTGAAGGCAGGTAGGAGGACTCCCTCTTTCATTGTTTTGTGTTTGTGAATTACATATCCTTGATGCGACTACATTGTAGGTCAAATGGTACTGGTGGCCTCATGGCAAGCTCAAATGGCAGACTCTTGAGGCTGATTCCAGAGTGGAGACCAACATCTCCACATTCCTGTATTTAGTCAGAGGTCATTCCTTCAACAAGGTTGCCAATTTCTCTTACCACTCTCCTTTCAAGAAGTCACACAGAGATTTAAACCTACTAAGTTTCACATAAATTTTCCCACTTAACCTTCACAATAATTCTCCAAAGGATTTCCCTAAGGGAAGGCTAAGTAAATTGCTCAAAGCCAATAGCGGCTAATTAGTAGAATTAGGTCAAAAATCCAAGTTCCCTATCTATAAACAAACTGCTCCTCTCTAGAAAGATATGAATCTCAGAAGAGAAAATAATTCTTCTAGGCTTCTTAGCAGCAAAATTCTTGATTACTGGCTTTGTTTTTTAAAACAGATTTCCTCTAATTTCATTTTGCATGATCTAAGATAAAAATTGTACTGCAATATTTACATACACAGTTCATAGGAATAATGGAAGGCAGCCTAAAGATTATGCTGAAGTAGGGCTGGGCAGGATAAGAGGAAATGATAGCTTGGGATTAAATTTCCCTTTTGCTATTTTTGCAAAAATTCCCTACACTGAGACCAGACCAGAGATATCACTACTGCCACCTGCTGGTTGGAAAGAAAAATCGTTCCTATGTTAAACTTCCTACTACTATTGTTAGAAAGTGGTAGTTTCTTAGGTTTTAATCAGAATCTCCAGGGTTGAACCCTAAAATTTGTATTCTGGACCAAATCTCCATGGATTCTCATGCAGCCAGTCCATACACTGGGGCATTAGTATAAGGCTGTTATAGATAAGAGGTAATATTTTTCCTGTCACTAAAAATAAGGCAATTTAATTTGGCAAACATGGTGACCACACATGATGATGACACAGCTGTAATCTCAGACTACTATTTAAAGTTGAAGCTGCTTAAAAAGCAAAACACCAATACATCAGCAGGTGAAACAATTTTATTTCACACTTGTCTTTAAAACCACAAAGACAATATGTTCTTCATATAAAAACGTTAGTTCAGATAACTATACTTTCTAGAAAATGATTATAGAGACGCTCTTAAAGAAAATGCACCCCGTTATATGGTTTTGGTGAAGTTGCTTGGAAAAAACTCACATCTGGACTGATTCCTAAAACATACCATTCCACCATTCTGCATCTTTTGGTTCAAAGTATAGGTTATTGTCATCAATACGTGTTCCTGCATTCTTACATGTATGATAATACATATATAGACTGGTTTATCATTTAATGTTCCATTGGTTCATCAGCCTTTTCTGCAGGTTCATCAGCAGGTTGAGTAGGCTTAAGAGAGGAAGAAAAAAGAAAATATGTAAAAAGAACACTTGACCAATATATACTTTTAATCATAAACATTGCGTTATAAAAAAAAATTTATGAGAAAAGGAGTGAGGAGACATTTTGGATACTCAATTTTGGTTCACTGCCCTATTAAAATTTCTGAACAAAGGGTTTTAAAAAAATAGATACAATTTTACAGTTCTGAAAACCTAAGCATCACTGAACAATTCCAGCGTTTCATCGTAATTTGTCTTGATCAAGAATAAAGGCTTTCCTTTTATTATCACTACTAGCCTTAAAATACTGGCACATTTTAGACATTCTTTTCCTCTTTAGCACTAATGAACACAGCAAAAATATTTTCAAACAAAGCAGTTGTATGGTACTCCACTGCACTCTTCCCAACAGTGCTGGTTCTTACCAATAGCAGTTAAATAATGCAAATCTTGCTCCTCCAAATACCAACATGTTAAAAAAAAATTCATGCTGTAGAAGAAATTCATGACCGTTTTTTTTCCAATTACACAGCTATCAAAAAAGCATCTACAAAAGCAAATGTGTACTCTAAACATTCAACAAAAAAAGGCTAGTATTTAACCTGAGATTCACCAATACTTCTTGATCCTTTTCTCAATATTTGTGAAGAGCCAACTTAGTTTCCCAAGCTGGTCCCCAATGAATTTTCCCTCAGTCCCCACTCTGGTAGGATCTTGGCTGGCCCTATGACTTGTTTTAACCAACAGAATGTACAGAAGTGATGCTGTGCCAGCCCTGGGCCTCAGCCTTAAGAATGCCTGGCAGCTTGCACTTCTCAGTTTTTGAACTTTTGCAACCTCTGAGCTGCTACCCTGCTAGAGATACTCTGGTGAAGGAGAGGCCCTGAGACTACGTGGACAGAGGCCCAGCGATCCTAGCAGAGGTCCCAGCCATCTAGCTGTCCCTCTAAGATACCTAGCAAGTATGAGTAAAGAAGACACGTGAGTAAAGCCATCTTGGATGTTCCAGCCCCACTCCCTCAACTGACTGGAACGTTTGAGAGACCCCAAATGAGATGAGCAGAAGAACTATCTAGCTGAGCCCATCAACCCACAGAAGTGAGAAACTGCAATAGGTAACCAAATCACCCTTTTTGTGTTTTATGGAGATCACTGACCCCTCAGTATTTTACTTTAGTCAGTTCTTAGTTTTCCCACTGCCACATGAATTATGAGCCTATCTCAATAATTAAAGACAAAAGTGGTAGATTTACACAGTCATGGTAGGAACAATAGAACTGAAGTCTCTTGCTTATAATTAGTTATATACCTGTGTCTTTCTCTGTGGTCTTTCTTCAAGACCTTCCAGGAATGGAGACACATCATCATCATCATAAATCGTAAACTCCAAGTCTTTACCAACAATTCCAATGGAAACATTCTGAGGGGAAAATAAAAAAGGTAAAAATTAAAACTCAAGAGAATTTAGGTTGGAAAAACGCTTATGATAAAATGTTGCATGGAAAAAAGCAGAGTAAAAATTTATATAGCACTTGAATGAGACTTAAAAAATACTTGGGGAAAAAAGGAAGAAGAAAACTAGTAAACTTTTGTAATTTGCAGATTTAATATTCACTTTTTTTAAAAATTATTTATTTATTTGGCTGCGCCAGGTCTCAGTTGCGACATGTGGGATTTAGTTCCCTGACCAGGGATCGAACCCAGGCCCCCTGCATTGGGAGCACGGAGTCTTAACTGCTGAACCATCAGGGAAGTTCCTAATATTCACTTTTGATAATCATGAATAATTCCTAAGGTCTATGTCACCTAGAAATTTGCAACTTTGTTCATAATGGGAATGCAAAGACCAGTGTGAGTGAACAAACCGCTTTGCTAGGAAGTAACCCTAACTTCTAAGAAATAATCTAATTTGTTTCATGTGTAAGTTAAGACATGATAGTTCTTAGGGAAATAAATTTTGGGTTCTAAAGTGTTGAATTTAGGAGATTGGAACTATGTTCTACATGGAAAAATTAAAAAGCAATTCTTAAAGTGTTCAGTGAATGCTAACCAGTGCAAAAGAGCTCCTATAAGATTAAAATTTCAGCAAAAACTTGAGGCATTAAGGATATATAGGGCATTCTCTATGATTCAGTAAAAATGTGAAATCAGGAAGCCAGATACCTGAGCAACCTTTTCCAAGCTGTAAATGTCAACAGTCAACTGTATACCCAAATTTTAAAAGACAGTCATCTTGGAGTGATGGTATTATAGGTATTTTAAACAAATTAAAAAAATTTAATGTACTTTCCTAATTTTTTGAAAGAATATTATTTTCATAATAGAAAAAAGTGTTTAAAAAGATTATGCAGGCTATAAAGTCTTCATAGACATATTAAATATTAATTATCCATTCATTATAACAAAATGGATTTTATAATATGCTGACTGATCTCACTTTAGTTAATGATCATTAACCTCAAGGAGGCCTTTAGTGGTTGTTGTATTATACGGGTCCCTAGATCATTCAATCTCCCCTTCCCTGGACAACTCTTTCTAATATTCTCCATTCTCCTTCCAGCTTAAAACCTTGCTCCTATTTCACTGAGAAAATAGAAGCAATTGGAAGAGAATGTTCACAAGCTCCCACAGTATCCACTCTTTCCTGTATCTATGTCCCTAGATTCTCTCCCTTCCTGTTACTGGGAATGAATAGCCCAATTTCCTCTCTAAGGCCTACCTTTCCACCTGTGTGATGTTCAAGGTAATTGGTCTAGCAGTTTTTCTCATTTTTATCTTATATAAATGTTTTTCTTGATACTGGATTATTCTTATACCCATGCAGCAAACCTGCTGTAATCTCTCCCATCTTAAAAAAACAAAACAATAAAAAACCACTTTTTCACTACATTCCCTTCCAGCCACCACCCTATTTCTCTGGACACACAACAGAAAATCTCTTCCAAAGAGCTGTCTCCAATTTCTCTCCTCTTATTTTCTCCTGACTCCTTTCCTATCAGGCTTCTACCCCACCGTTCCATTAAGATCGTCTAGTCAAGTCCCAGAGACATCACTGCTAATCTAATGGTTAATTCTCAGTCCATATCTTCCATGGTCTATTGGCAATTTTTCATTCTCTTCTCTTTGAAAGACAGTCGGCCCCTCTATCTGTGGGTTCTGCATCCTCAGATTCAACCAACCATGGATCAAAAATATTCGGGGGCTTCCCTGGTGGCACAGTGGTTGAGAGTCCGCCTGCTGATGCAGGGGTCCGGGAAGATCCCACATGCCGCGGAGCAGCTAGGCCGCTGTGAGCCATGGCCGCTGAGCCTGCGCATCTGGAGCCTGTGCTCTGCAACGGGAGAGGCCACAACAGTGAGAGGCCCGTGTACCGCAAAAAAAAAAAAAGCAAAACAATAAATATTCGGGAAAAAAAAAATTCCAGAAAGTTCCAAAAAGCAAAACTTGAATTTGCTACGCACTGGCAACTGTTTACATAGCGTTTACATTGCAATTACAACTATTTACATGCCATTTACATTGTATTAGGTATAATAAGTAATCTACAGATGATTTCAAGTATACAGGAGGATGTGTGTAGGTTAAGATGCAAATACTATGCTGTTTTATATAAGGGACTTGAGCATCTGCAGATTTTGTATCCAAGGGGGGGAGCACTGGAACAAATCCCTCCCCAGATTCCAAGGGATGACTGCAGTTTCTTCATTTGCTTTTAAGGATGCCTCATTTTCCAAGTTTTCCTCCGACCTTCCTCGTCACCTTTCTCAGTCCTTTTTGCTGATTCCTACTCACTTCCCAACCTCTAAAGGGTAGAGTGCCCTTAACCAAGTCTTCAAACCTCTTGTCTAACTATTTGATTCTTTTAGAAATCTAATCCAGGCCAGTCTCTAAATGCCATTTCTACACAAAGACTCCAACATTTGTAACTCTAGGATAGACCATTCTCCACCAAACTCTAGGGGGTGAACATCTGATATCTGTTTATTCTTTATCACCAAATGGACAAACAAGAGGCATTTCAAATCCTGTTAAGTCCTAAACTAACCGCCTGATCTTCCTCCACAACCTTACCCCAAAACCTGTTCTCTAACTGTCTTATCCATCTCAGTAAATCATAAATCTCTCCTTCCTCTCATCGGGCCAAAAACCTGATTTTTATTTATTTATTTTTTTTTTTGCGGTACGCAGGCCTCTCACTGTTGTGGCCTCTCCCATTGCAGAGCACAGGCTCCGGACGCGCAGGCTCAGCAGCCATGGCTCACGGGCCTAGCCGCTCCGCGGCATGTGGGATCTTCCCGGACCGGGGCACGAACCCACATCCCCTACATTGGCAGGCAGACTCTCAACCACTGCGCCACCAGGGAAGCCCCTGATTTATTTTTTTAAGCTCACACCCCACAACCAATTTGTTAGCAAACCTTTTTGGTTCTAATTTCAAAACATAAGCAAAACTGAACTACTTCTCATCATCTCCAACTCTTATGACTCTGCTCTAATCCACCACAATCTCTCACCTGAATTACTATAACAACCTTGAAACTATTTCCACCCATGTCCCCACTACAATCTGTTCTCAGAACGGCAACCAGAGTGACTCTTTTAAAACCTAAATCAAGCCATGGTATTCCTCTGTTCAAACTCTAACAGCCCACTGGGAGTAAAATCCAAAGCATCTACAATGGTTTATAGGACATACGCAATCTGGCCTCCATTACCTCTCTGACTTCATTCCTTCTCTTCCTCTTGATCACTGACTCTGACACTACCGGCCTCCTTGCTTCAAACAGTAGGGACATTCTGGACTCAAGGCCTTTGCAATTATACTCCCTGGAAGAATACTGATCTAGACATCTGCATAGCTCACTCACTCACCTCCTTTAGATCTTTCCCTCAAATTTCACTTTCTCAGTGAGGCCATCCCTGACCACTCTATTTTAAATTATACCCACCACACCTCCTTCTTACACCCTATTGGTCACTCTTACTCCTCTTAACCTGTTTTATTTTTTCTATAGCATTTATCACCTTCTAATATCCTATATAATTTACTTGTGGGTATACTGTCTCTCTTCCCCCACTTGGATGTATGTCCGCAAAATGCCAAGATGTTTGTTATGTTTACTATATATTCTCAACGCCTACTGCCTACATGTGATAAGTGCTCAATGTACATATTTGTTCACTGAATTAAAAATATGACGATATTCCTACCTCTTGAAGAAATGAAGAATATTGTACCTCAGACATACTGCTTTTATTGCTTTATACCAAAAAGAAATGTTTAAAAATCATTTCAAAATCAGTCCCTTTTAGTGAACATCTTAAAGTGAGAGAATGAGCCAAGGCAACCAACTCGCAAATTGAAGAACTGTAAGTACACAAACTTCTCTATTACTTACATTCATGTGATAAATGATTAAACCGTAATGTTAGTATCTACAATTGGGAAATGTGATATTTACCTTTGTAGTTAGGTCCTGTTCTGCAGGAAGTGTCTCCCGTAAGGCACGCAGACCATGCTTAACCAGTTCATTCAAATTGCCTAAAATATAATAGATTAATAATTATTTCTTAATTCCATTTTCATGGTAGGCTTCTTTTATTTGTCAGCCGTATAGTCTGAAATCATGGTTTTTGTCACATACTAAATACATCATAATACAAAAACCCAAAAGTCTAAAGTTTGGCCATATAATCTTTTAATAATCTATTATTAGATTGCTATTATTTTATTTAATGAGAGGATAATTGATTTTTGTTACTGAATTTACCCTTTTCTTATGCTATAAGTTAAATCAAAATACTGATTCACAAATGATACAGCTCAAAGTTTCATATAATGTATTCTGTGGAATGCTCACCACTGTATTTGCTCTTTATAAAAGGAGCCTCCAACTCCTTGTATGTGGCCAGTACAACTATCCTTGTGTAGTTTTGGCCCTGATGCCAAAATTACACAAGGATACCACAAGAAAGTAAAACTACAGATTAATATCCCTTATGAACATATACACAAAAAACCTCAACAAAATACCAGCAAACTGAATCCAGCAACATTTATGTTTATATAAACATTATATATATATATACACACACACACACACATATATATATATATATATATATATATATAAAATTTATATTATACACCATGACCAAGAGGGATTTATCCCAGGAATGCAAAGCTGGTTTAATGTTCAAAAGCAATGCAATATACCACCATAGAATACAGGGGGAAAAAAAAAACATATGATTACCCCAATAGATGCATAAAAAGCATGTGTTAAAATCCAAGAGCCTTGCATAAGCAAACTACTCAAAAACCTGCCCTATCACCACACCTTACATCTTTTACCTTTCTCTCCCACAGCTACACTGACTTCTTATTTATTTATGGACTACTCAATGCAGAATGTCTGTGTGGCTAAAAATAAGAATCTCAGAAAACTAAAAGTTGTAAACAGAACTTACAACTGGTAGCTAGTACAGTAGCTCTCAACTCTGGCTGGGGCACACTTTCTTCAGACCAACTGAATCAAGAATCTTCAAGGTCAGGGACACATACTTATATTCTGAAAAAGTTCTACTGATGATTCAAATTACTGTGGTAGCCAGAGAAAGTAAAAGCTAGTATGTGTGACAGAAATAATATACACTTCATGGGTTTAATCTTTTTAAAAATTCTTTCTGTAAAGCAGGTATTTTTCTTCATTTAAAATACTATATTTATTCACTACATAAAGACTGGAGGGGACAAGAAAAAAAAATCACTTACACTCCATAAACTCTGACATATGTCTCTCCAAGTAAGTACGAGCTGACTGAGAACGGGCTCCAATGGACATAGCTCTGCAGTCAAAATAGTTAGCAGATGGACAAGTTTGGAAAATGTGAGGGCCCATATCCTACAAAGAGAAGAAAAATACACTACATAATTCTTCACTTTGATTGAACTAAAAATTAGAAAACTTCTAGTCAGTTTTTTAAAAATCATTAAAATATAACAATACTCTACGAACTTACATCATAACCAGCAATAAGCAGCCCAACACCATATGGTCTCCGGCCATATCTTTGTGTTGGTATCTGAGTTTCTTAAACTAGTTAAAGAGCATGTTCTAACAAGGTATAAAGTACTATCTTTATTTTCAAATTAAACATTATTAACAAAGAACTCTGGTTTCTTAACTGCTGCATAATCCACCACAAGAAGAAGAAAATAAAAGAAATATTTATTTGGCTTATTATAAAAAAATGTTTGGCTATCCACCAAATCCAAAGTGAGTGCTACCAAAATGACTTTCTCTGATGTAAAGAATCTAATTCATTTCGGATATAAGGGGCAAGGATTTTTTGGGAACATCTAGAACCACCAATAAAAAATTTTAAATCTCCTCTGAAAATGATGCTTAGTTTTTCTGACATTTGGCTTATCTGTATCTGGAAAATATTAATTGCTTATCTATAAGGGCTGATAAAAGAGCAGCCCAATTTCTTATTTAGACCCATTCTTCCATGGTAAAACTTCCTACAACTCTCCTCCTAAAAATTTTAAACATTCCGCTATTGAAAAGTGACTAACCTTAAAGTTTTCACAATCTTACCCATGTTATATATTATCATATTCCTAATAAGTAACATAAGGATAAAGTATCAAAACCCTTTAAAGTCCACATCCATAAATGCTAAAATAAATGCATAAATAAAAAGGATACTGCTTCCAATTAGAGATACAAGACGAGACACAGGAAGAGGTCTGTCAAATACAAATCTGGAATCCAAACACTCCTGGCGCATAAAATTACTAAAAAAGAAACAAGAAAAATTAGTAATTTCAAATCACAGAGAGTTATTCTAAATAATTTCATTTCTTTTTGCTTTCTTCCAGACATTTACATGAATTACATCCATACAAGGGAACCACAAAGACATGGCCACAAGGATGCATTTTTATACCAACTCTTCCTTCTAAATTTTAAATGACTAACCTTAAAGTTTTCACAATCTTACTATGTTTATGACTAAAATGTTCCTTAGTTCTAGATAACCTTTGTCTCAGAGCACTTTATAGAATAGAGAAGAAAAGGCTGAGCAAGAGAAAAAGAGCAATGTCTCTTCTCTTACCCTTCCCACTGTCAACAAGACAGTGCTTTTTTTCTTGAAAGCTGATGAAAATTTCCCCAATAGAACAAATACAAGAAATAGAATCCATAGTACGGCACTGTTAACATGTCCTGCCAATGTTACTTCTATCCATAAGCAGCACTCTAGAGGAGATACCAGACACTAGACTGTTGAGTCTCACTCTTAAACCTGACAAGATTCAAGCAAGTATAACACAGGGGAAAAGGAAATTCATGCCTAACTATTAAAGCCAAGAGAATAAACAAGAAATGGATATGTACTTTTCTTTCATGCTGCTTTGTCTAGTTTATGTGTATGTCACATCTGATGATCAAATGTTGGCTGCAGGAACCAAGCTACTTGTTCTCTACTTTCGTTTAAGTCCATTTCCCAGGGCTGTCTAAAACTGCATTGCCCAATATGGCAGGTACTAATCACATGTGACTAGTGAGCACTGAAAAAGTGGCTAGTCTGAATTGAGATGTACCATAAGTACAAAATATGCATGAAATTTCAAAGAGTACAAAAAAACAACGTAAAACATCTCATTAATAAAGTTTTTATACTGATTACCTGTGACATGACAATATTTTGGACAGATTGGGTTAAATAAAATGTTTGACGGCACAACATATATTACATTTTCAACAGCTAAAAGAAACCGTCACTAATAATGCCGTCACTATACTGCTGGCCTAAGAGAGCAGGGGGGCTTGCCAGATAACTTAAAAATTTTAAACATTATTATTTCCCTTAGTGTTTATATTCCTTCTTTCCTAATTAAATCACAGACTTAAGAGATTACTTTTGGCTAACTACCTCCCACCTCCCAACACACACAACAAAAGTCACTGTGTTAAGTGTTCTACATGTTAGGCTATTTATCAGTAACCTTAGAAAAAACACTAAAAAAATTGAGAGTTTAAGTGACTAGATCAATATCAGACTAAGTGCTAAAAGTGGGGACTAAAGACTGTGTGATTCCAAAGCGCCACCTCTTCATTTACACAATGCCCCTCAACTAGAAATAATCTTTATCTCCTCTGGTCTCTCACAGAAATATACCAGTTACCCTCCACTTTCTACCTTACAGATATTCTACTAGATTTTAAGTTCCTAGAAGATGAGATCTATGTCTGATTCACTTTTGTATACCCTGCAGTACCCAGTATTGAGCTTTGCAAAAAATAAATGTCAAATGAATACTGATGTGTTAAAGAAAGCAAGGGTAGTTCAGCTGATCCTTAGAAACCTGAAAAAAGTGTCAAGCTCTTCTCAGACCTGGTATCAAACAATATATACTGAGTTATCAAGTAACACATTATTCAATGACTTCTCAAAATCGTTAATATTAATATGATTAATTCTATTAATACTGCAGTGATCAAGAAATGGAATACTTAGTAACTGACTCCAAATCCATTAAGGTATTCATGATCTTAACTTATAAGCACTCTGGCAGACAACTTCTTAAAATATCTGCATCTTTTCTAGAAATGTAATCAATTATGAATCAAACGGATGTTTCTTTCGTTTTCCACGATCATACTCACCATAACAATCTAGCATCAGCAGTAAGTCCCGCAATTGAGATACCAATATGGTTATCAACATGGAGAATTTTTTTCTGATGAGCTGCAAGTTCTGACTGTGCTCTCTAAATAGAGACATTATTTAAGACAGAAAATCAAGTTTACAATTTTATTATCTATATAGTGAAAGTTACATTTGACAGTTGTTTTCTAAAGGAAGAAGATATATTTACCGCTTTACTTACCTTCAACGCAACCAACACTGCATGGGTTTTTGATTTAAGACCAACCGTGGCTGAACCTTGTTTGACAGCTTCCATTGCATATTCAATTTGATGAATCCTGCCCTAAAACAAAAAAAAACCCAACATACCTTAGAGTCATCTTACAAGACGCTCTTATATATTTAAAATTAGAGATCCCCAAAATCAGGTGAACATAGTTAAACTAGGAAACTTGGGACTTCCCTGATGGTCCAGTGGGTAAAACTCCAATGCAGGGGGCCCGGGTTCGATCCCTGGTCGGGGAACTAGATCCTTCATGCGTGCTGCAACTAAGAGTCTGCATGCCACGACTAAAAAGATCCTGCATGCCGCAACTAGGACCCAGCTCAGCCAAAATAACAAACAAACAAACAAACAAACTAGGAAACTTACTTTTATGATACATTTAGGTTTCAGAAAAGTCTCAAGTGATTATATTCCATTTTCTCACTGCCCACAATCCCATAAGTTTCTAAACACATTGCAGCCACCAAAAACCACTTCATAGAAATAGTATAAAACATTTTACCTGAGGGCTCCAAACAGTGACATCATTGTCATACTGGTTGCGAAACTGAAAGTAAATGAAAAAAGACTTATTAACACGAGAACATTACAAATCCCAAATCTTAACAAGATCTATCATTAAAAAATGTTCTTCCATCTGTTTTCATCTAACATTAACCAAAGACTGTTATTGCAACCTCATTGGAAGATTACTACTGTACTCAGCTGCAAACCAGTTTTACATTTACAAAGAGCTAGTTGGGTAGGGGAGAGCAAATCTAGATGGGACTTATGCTCCCAACCTATCTTACAATTCTAACACTGTCCATAGCACCCGCTTTAGGTTCAGTCAATTACTAAAGTTCCTATGTGTCCACTTTCCTTCCTATCTTTGCTTATGCTCTTCCCTTATACCAGACCTTAATAAATGGTCAAAAGCATTACTTTTCCCTAAACTAGCTCAAATGTCTACCTCCTAAAGTCTTCTCCATCTTTCCTCCCCAAATCCCAAAACATACTCCCACCAGTTCTTTATCTACACGTCCCTTTCTACTTTATATTACGATTAGGGACATGTCTGATTTATCTTTGAACCTTCACTGTGCTTAAAACAGTGCCTTTGAAACATTCGTACTGAATGAATGAACACAATGTCCCCAGGAAGTTAGAAGCGGACACAAATAGCCACAGCGACAGACCCATTACTGCTTTAAGGACGGTATTAAAACAAGTCCACCAGCACAGTACTTGGGAGACTAATCATGGTGGTGAGCAAGCTGAAGGCTGGAATGGCAGACATAGGTCTGCAAGCCCTGAGCCCTATATTGTAACCTTGATTCCATCACTTCTATCAGCTTCGGTTCACTCATTTGTAAAACTAGGTGACTGGACAAAGTGATTGAAAAGGGCCTTTTCTGATCGAGCTCTGAGGGAGAGATTACAGAGGGACCCACCTGGAAAATGAACGCGGTCCAGGAACCCAAACCCTGGGGTCAAGTCCGCACTTGGCAGTACAGGCAGATCTCAAGTCCCCATTTTCCCTTTCTCCCACACAGAGCACTAGGGGCCTCTCTGGACCGCTCGGAATCTACTCGACTGAAGGAAACTGAGGGGCGAACTCGGCTAATAGTCCGAGGAGGCACTGTTCAAGGCCCGGTGGAAAGCGAAACAAACCCCGGGAAGAGGCCACACCAACTACCGACCTCCCCTCTCCCGGCCAGGCCGGAGATGCTGAATCACTGCCTGAACCCTCCACTCGGCTAAGGTTCCCATGGCCCGTGGCCTCGGGCCGCTCTAAGGATGACAGGCGAGGCGGCTCGCCAACCCCAGCCAGCGGACCTCTGCCCAAACCCAGCCTGAGCTCGGAATCCAACTCACCATGGTTCCGGCGCGAGGCTGGCTTCGGCCTCCTGAAAACCCGCGGACCGAGCAGCGTTGCCTAAACTTCCGCTAGGCGATCTACAGAGAAGTCTGCGGGACTTTGAAGGCGGTGGCGCAGGGTAGAGCAGTCTATTCCAGAGATGTCGATAGGCTTCCCTCGCTCCCCCGCCCTCAAAGCTCTCAGCGAGCTCGGGAGTGGGCGGGGCCTGGGAAGCAGGAGGAACTGAGATAGGCGGGAAACCCCGGGACAGGTGTCCCCGCGGGAGCTAAGAGCTGCTAGGCGGCCACTACCAAGTCGCCCTTCTTGGGTCCTCAGTGAAGTTCCCTGTGTGTTGCAGATTCCCGCCAGTTTCTCACCGACCAGGCCAGATGCACCTGAGACTCCGGGTGAGCGAGTGTGCGGCTCAACCTCTCCTTCAGCTTCCACAGAGATGTGGGGTGTTGTGTAGTGTGAGAAGAACGAGACTGCAAGAAAGGCCACAAATAATGGTTCGTTTCTCTGTGTGAACCATACTCTTCCTCGAGTATCTTGTTTGTAGACATGTTTTTCTTTCTACTTTGGAATACTTTTCCCTACTCCTTGGAGAACTCATCTTTCAAGGCTTTGTTGTCGTTTATCACTCTTTAACGTCATTACTGGTTCCCTCCGCCCAAGAGACTTTGAACTCTTCGAGGGCACTAATGTCTTTGTGTGCCCTCAGAATCAAGCACGATGCCTGAAAGATTAGGCTACTAAGGAAAAAGGCGGACATTTTCTTACAAGACACGTATTTTCTCTTTTGTGAGCAATCTTTTAGTAAATCCCCAAATGAAATAGTTTAGGACAGCTCTGCAATAAGCTGCCAACCTAACATTTACCGACTCCCAATGATGACTTATTTTCTTTATAAAGAAGAAAGGATGAGTACCTAGACTCAGGAAAGGTAAGAGTTGAGAGGGTCCTTAAGTATCTAAGCTTTGCAGATGAAGTAAGAGACTCAGATCATTGAAGTGATTTGCTCAAGTTCCGAGCAGTTTAGTACCACACTCTTCTTTTTAAACCTTGTCACTTGTATATTTTGGACATTTTTTCCTGTTAAACATTTTCTAGGTTAAACTTGACTCCCTAGTATTCTGCATTGTGAACATATGATACTTTATTTATCCAAATCCCCATTGTTTAATATTTAGGTTACCCCTCTCCCAAGCAACTCATTTATGAGCTGCTTGACATATTTTTTGTGTGTACATTTATACTCCTTTAGAATAAATTCCTGAAAATGGAATTGTAGGGTCAAATGAAATGGGTATTTCTAAGTCTTTCATAAAAAGTGCTAAATTGCTCTCCAGAAATGTTTTACCAACATATATTCTCAACAGTAGTATATGAGAGTGCTCCCCTTCTTAAACTCACCAGTACTGCTTGTTGTCATTTTTCACAATCACTATTAGTTTAGCAGATTGAATTAACATTGTTTTCTTTTGTTTTCACAGCACCTAGCATAATGCCTAGCACATATTAAGAGCTTAATAAATAGTGTTAAATGAATGATTAAATAAATGATCATTTAAAATGATTATATAGCACATAAACATTTTGATAGTTCTTTTCTACATATCTCTATATATTCATGTGCCTCACACATATATATATATAATAAATATATCTTTTTTAAAAGTAAAATCATATTAAACTGTTTTATACTAGACATAAAAAGTTGTGGCCATCTTTACATGTCCATAAGTAATAATCTATATTATTTAAAATAGTTGTGTAGTATTCAGTTGTGTGGAAATACAATAATTTACTTAACTATGGGTGGGCAATTAGATTATTTCTAAGTTTTTGCTATTATAAAAATACTGTAGGGCTTCCCTGGTGGCACACTGGTTGAGAGTCCGCCTGCCGATGCAGGGGACACGGGTTCGTGCCCCGGTCCGGGAAGATCCCACATGCCGCGGAGCGGCTGGGCCCGTGAGCCATGGCCGCCGAGCCTGCGCGTCCGGAGCCCGTGCTCCGCAATGGGAGAGGCCACAACAGTGAGAGGCCTGCGTACCGCAAAAAAAAAACCCAAAAAGAACAAAACTATAATGAATATTCTTCTACATGCACACATTTTGTGTACTTTCCTGATTACCTCCTTATGATGAATTCATGGAAATAGAATTGCAAGTCCAAAGGGAACCCACATTTTCAATCATGATAAATATGGCAAAATAGCAAAAAAAAAAAAAAAAAAAAGAAAAGCTGTATCAGTATATTTTCTAGACTGCCTGAGAATCCACTTTCTTTATACCTTCACCAATACTGGATAGTGTATGAACTTTTTACCTTCCTCAAGTTGATAGGCAGAAAAAAAAACCCAAAAAAACTCTTGCTGTAATTTTAGTTATATTTTTTGATTACTAGTAAAAAAATATTTTCATATATTTCTTGGCTGTTTATGTTACTTTTGTGAATTGCCATTTAATTCCTTTTCTCAATTTATTATTTTGTTAATCATTTTCTCATTGATTTGTAGGAGCTCCCTGCCAAATGAGATATGTAGGGTGCAATTGCACAAAACTTTCCCACCACATGTTAAAACACATCCTGTGGAGTTATTTCTTCCCTGCTCTGTGAATGAAATATGGCACAAATATCATGACTCTTCTGACATTCAAGTAAAAGAAAAGTTAACTAGGCAATTCAATAGCCTCAGATAAGTAGTTAATAAGTCCAGCATAATAATAACTGGCAGATAATAGCAAAGCCCTTTCCCTCCTCTAACCAGCTTGAGCCTGCCATGGTGAAAGGCGAATGGTTGACTTCTTCTCTATGTCCCAGCCTAAAATCTCTCTTCATGCCCCCTCCCACCACCACCAACTCGGTGGCCTTACTTCTCCCCAGATGAAATAGAGGAAAGGGCAAGAGAGTTCTTAACGTGGCTAGTACAGTTCTGTTGATGCTCTCTGAGATCAGCAGGTGTTTACACTTGACTCGTTACTTTATGCATTCTTTGGAAACACTTCCATCCCCAGTGAGCAAATGTAAACAGTCCCTCACTTGCACTTGGGTAAATATATGTCATCTCGTCTAAAGTTCAGTGTCAGTTACTAGCATCTGTTGTATACACCTCCAGCTTCTTACTGTGGAGGTCTCCTCACACTTCCACTTGATCCTCGCCGGTAGCCCATATCTGACCGAAAGAAACACCCACGGAATGGCTTTGCCTCACATCTATGGGAGTATAGACTTTGACAAAATTGAAAACTCATCTTCACAGTTAGCCAACCAAAATTTCTTGCTGCCTAGATTCCACTAGAATGTTAGCTCTATGAAGGCAGAGGATTTTCGTCTATTTAGTTCACCTCTGTAGTCACCTGTGCCTAGAATAGTGTCTATACTTAATAAGTGCTCTATAAGTATTGAATGAATGAGTTCCTCAGATATAAGCCAGACACTAATCCACCACCGTGATGCCCAGCTTAGGGGTCCTATATCTAATTTCCATTAAAGCCTCTCTCCCTAGGCATGAAGTGAGGAAATGGGTAGACAGTTAAAAGTGGCAAAAGCAGCCCCCCTCTGTTTTTTAATTTCTAATTTTGGTGGTCTTCCACTTTACTGTGGAATGTGGGAATAGTTGGCACTTTACTTTCCTTAGAGCCTCAGCCAAAACTGAGACAGAAAGTCCCATTTTAACATCCTGCTACACACATATAACAATAGTACATATTTATTTACAGTTTGTCTCCATCTAGTAAATCAAGCCCCTGGAGGACAGGGACTGTGCTATATTTGTTTGTATAATATATATATCTAATGTATCATACAAGCTAGGTACTCAATAAAGTTTAGAATTCGTGGATGAGTAAGAGTACTTTAGCAGTAGTGATAATTCCAAATATATTGCAGATATTCCAATTCAAAGATTAAAGTACAAAACTGTTTATAGTACTCTTCTAGTAGAAATCTTTAAATTTGGAAATATTTATAGCAAAATGACAGATTTACTTGTACTTTAATGTCACTGTGCCAGATATTCTCTGCTGCCCCTATAGATCTGCGTCACCCTTTAGAGGTTACATCAGCAAGTTCCCTTCCCCTCTGGCTTCTGGTTGAGCTCAGCTGATGGAGAGCACTAGCAGGAGATCAAAAGGCAATAGGAGACAGAGATTAGTGTATTTATTACCCTCTCTCCCTCCACGTTGGCCAGGTTGGGGTAATAAATACACTGCATCATCATCTCTTGCTGTTTCCCTCCTCACATTCTGATTATATTCTCTTCAGTTGCCCCTTTTGAGTGTGCCATCTGTTTCTTGCTGGGACCCTGACAGATACAAAAATATTTTCAGTTTTTACAGGGTGTAGGAGGTATACACCAGTTTTTTTAATGTGAGAAAAATCTGTTATCTTTTCTTGAAGTTTAGTTTATATTATACTTCTAAGCACGTTAATATTGGTGGCTCTGAAATAGCTGGAAAATAGAACCTAAAATGATATATGCCCTTTCCTGTTTCTACCTGTTCAAATATATAGGAAAGAAGTCAGCTTACAGTTGGTTTTATATTTTTCCAATTATAAGAGGAATATACATTTATTTTAATTTTTTTCAAATGCAGACAGTATGAAAAATAATCCCATATAATCCACTAGGTAGAGAAAATTACTATTAGAAATTTAGTCATTTTCCCCCTACAATAATATCTATCAAAGAAGGGAGGAAAATTATCCTGGTAATACATTTTCCAATATTTATAATATATAGTACATTGTCTTTGTGTGCATATGCATATTGTGGGGTGTGACTCATTCCATAGAAAGAAATATTGCATTTCTTTAGATCAACATGAATCTAACCCTGAGTTCCCATCCTGCCATGTTGGTGAGTAAGTCAATCTCAGTTATTATTGAGCATTTCCTCTCCATCCAGGATTGTACAAAGTTTCTAGGGCCTTAATCATTGTGGAAATACCTGGAATTACCTCAAATTATTTGGTCGTCTGTCCACATTGATTTACTGCTGAGATTCCCTTTTGTGCCATCTTCCCTTCAGGTCTGAGGACTCCAATATTTCTTACCACCCTGAGAACTCAAGAATCCGGAATCAAGTGAGTGAATTTGGCACCCCCTGCACCCAGGTGCAGCCTTCCTCTCTGAGGTTTTGTCACAGAGCAAGACAGGAGTCTTAGATGTTCACTCAACTTATGGGCTTCCATCTCCTAAATCCTGAGGAATCTCTCTTCCACGTCATCCTCAAAGGCATTCCTTTCTTTTTTCCCCCTTCTCATTTCACAATATAGGGAGAGCCTATATTTGTCTCCATGCAGCTTTTGCTTTTTGCCTTAGAGGAATCTGAGGTCTGGATACCTGCTTGAAAGAGGTCAAGAAGCAGGGAGATAGGAGAAAACATAGAATTAATATCTCAAAAAAATAAACTGCCACAAAAATTTGTATCCAATTATATATGCTTATTTTTAACCTGCTTTTTAATTTAAACATTACATCACAAACATTTCTTCATGTCACATGCTTTTAAATGTCTGTATAACCGGAAGGTATTCCATCATAAGAATGTATCATAATTTATTTAACCAACATTTGATAACCTTTAGATAGCTCACTCTAAAGGTAGCCTTATCTGTATCCACTACAACTTTTTTTTTTTTTTTAAAATAGATACTCAGAAGCTAAGATTCTCTTTGGGTAAGAGCTAAAGCTTGGGATAGAGCAAATTGAAATTAATAGACATAATTTGGAAGATTAACACTTTAGAATTCTATCTAAAGTATATAAGATAATTTTCCTCCTCAGTGTGTGTGACCAAAAGACAGGCCTGTACAAAAGCCATTGGCATACTTGAGTTGTTGAGAAATGCTTTTTTTTTTTCCAGAAATTAAGAAATTATTACAGAATGTCATCTAGATAGTTGAGTAACAATAAATGTTACATGTGCATAGGAAAGTTTCAACTTGGCTCTTATTCGAATTTATTTTTATTTAATTCTAAAAAATCCTGAAGTGACTAACAATGGTCTTTAAACAGAGTAGTGCCACTTTTCTGGCCTATTCTTTCTGCAAAATACCCTTACTGATCAATTTTGCAACTGCTGGTTAAAAATCAGGATGTACCCTGAGCCAAATCTTTAAATCGTGCTTAAAGGAGCCTAAAGCCATTAAAACCCCAAGAGATCAAAATGTTTCTTCTATCCGTCTACAAGTGGGGCTCTGATACAGGAGCCACTGTAAATAATCCAGCCAATCACCTTCAACTCACAAAGCCACCAATATACTCATAGAAGGGAATGATGAAAAGGAAAGGTTTTCGAGTCAGATATTTCTCTTTAATTCAACAAATATTTGTCGATTACCTTACTATATGCCAAGCATTATTACTAAGATGCTGAGAATACCTCAGTAAACAAAACAGACAAAAATTCCTGAGGAAGAATGGTATGGGATGAAATCAGAGAGGAAGTGGTTTGGGGGCTGCAGACAATATAGGGCCTTTAGGCCACAATAAGGACTTTGACTCTGAGTGAGATAGAAAGCTACTAGAGGGTTTTGAACAGAGACATTTCAGGACTGACTTTATAAAAGATTATCCTGACACTGTGTTGAGAACAAACTATAGGGGGCCAAGGAGGTTAACAAGATCAAGCCTACAGTAATCTAAGTGAGAGATGACAATGGCTTGGACCAGAGTTGTAATGGTGAGATTGTAGGAAGTAGTTGGATTCTGGGTATATTTTGAAGACAGAGCCAACAGTGCTTTGCTAATGGATTGGATGTGACATGTAAGAGAAAGAGAAGTTTCAAAATGGCTAACGTTTTTGGTCTGAGCAAATGGAATAAAAAAGTTGCAATGAAATGTGACAAAGGAGAGATGGGAGGAGTAGGTTTGGGGGAAAAGATGATGAATATGGTTTTGTATATTTCAAGTTTGGGATGTCTCTTAGACATTCTAATGGAGATACGGAGTAGTAAGTTAGCATATGAGTTGGAGTTTAGTGGAGAGGTCCAGGATGGAGATCCAAAATTGGGGGTCATCATCATAGAAGATTTATTCAGAGCCATGAGATTGGGGTGAGAATAGATAGGAGAGAATTCCAAGAACTGAAAGCTGGGGCATTCCACTTTTAAGACAGAACTGGGTTTGTATTTAAGCCTAGCTACTTACAAGCTCTGAGACTTTCAATGACTTATTTCACCTTTCTGAACTTGTTTTGTTGTTGTTCTTGTTCTCGTTGCTTAAACCTGTAAAATCGAGATCATATTGACCAGTATCTTTTATGATTATTGTGATAAGTGAATTTCTCATTTAAAGTGCTTAGCACACTGCCTGGCACATGGTAAATAGTCAGTAAATATTACCTACTATTATTATTACCTTTAAAACCAGCGTTTGTCTTCCAAAATGTTGCTGACTTCCTTAGTGATAATATGCTCATATAATCAATATAGTGGCAATGCCTGCTATTTATTTGGATAAAAAGTGACAAATTGGAAGTATACAGTTAACCACTCCCTCCCCCCATATCTAATACCTTAAATAAGATACACTTTTAGCCAAGAGTAAAGCCGAGAGGTTTTTCAACTTGTTAGCTTTTGAAGTCCTCTTAACTGTTTAATTTTGCATTAATCTCTTTTGAAAATTTTTAGGTACTTTTATTTAGCTGCCAAGATCTATGAAACACAATTATAGAGACTCTCCTTTAAAGTTTTGGCATTTAGTATGGCTGACTGCTACAAAAATAAAAACATGGTTGGTGA
Source organism: Orcinus orca (assembly GCF_937001465.1). Lineage (NCBI taxonomy): Eukaryota > Metazoa > Chordata > Mammalia > Artiodactyla > Delphinidae > Orcinus > Orcinus orca. The sequence continues at coordinate 41,362,986 of NC_064566.1, read as the reverse complement.
AGTTTGAAATAAGGACGCCCTTCTTTAACACATTTGAATAATCATTTGATCTGGAAATTATTTCATCCTTTATTGTAAAAAGTCTTTTAATTTTCAAAATAGATGGCGTCTTATTGCCCTAACAAAATAAAATATATTCTGATCTCATTTTCATAGAAATAACTCTGAGATTGTTTGGAAAACTACTTTCTATATTAAAAAGAGGCATTTCTTCCTTTAATGGGCCAAAGCCAGCCTTTTTTTGGTGTCAGAGTGGCTTCAGAATTTCTTTTCCTTTGGCCTGTTGCTGAGGTGGCAAGGGTAACCATTGAGAAACAAAAGAATAGAGACATTTTAGGGTGGAAAGAGCATTCTTATAAATAAGGCAAAATTTTTCACTTGTTGTAGTTCTTTTTCTTTCCTCGCTACAAGAGAGGAAAAAAAGTCAATCCCTAGTCTACCAGTAGGCTAGTAATTCCTTAGATCATAATAAAAGTAATGTGCCCTTTAACACCAATATTTTCTAGAGTTGAAGTCCAAAGTTATGTGCGCAATTCCCTCCTCTGCTGCTAGGTGGCAATTAATGCCTTGGAGAGAAAAAATCCCCACCCATCCCTTCCCCCCTTCACCTTCCCCACCCAGAAAGATACGTGCATTTTCTTTTCCTTAAGGTAAGAATTCTCTTAAGGATAATATTCTCTTTCCTGCTTTGTTTTGTCCAAGTGAATTTACATTCACCTTTTCCTTTCATTGTTAAGAGTAACACATACAAATCCACCACAGACTGCTATAGCTAGGGAAGAATAGATCATATCTCTTAAAGAGGGTGGTTTCCAAACAGAGTGTATGTTCATGAGTGATATAGAGTAGGAAGTTGCTATAATTTCCCTGCAGAGTTTTGTTTTTCTCAATTTTAATAAAGAAAAATTTCCTGTGAAAGGAATTACAATTGGCCCACGTTAACGTTATGCCAAATGTTATATAATTAAATAGAAAATAAAAATGAAGAAAGAAGATAATTTTAAAGACCTAAAAGCAATTTCAGTGTGGTGAAACTGCTTTTCCAAGTGAACTATAGGAAAAACAATGAAAGAATTCTTCATGAGAGTCACAGAGCGGTACTATATAAAAAATAGAATTTTTTTTTCCTCAGATAACCTACCCAGATTTATCTATTCCTAGCAAAGTTATTTAAAGACTACACATAGCTTCTATGTATTTATAAGTCTAGTGAATCTGGTCTACATCCTTTTTAAAATATGTTTAATCGAGGACGTTGCTTTTCATGACCTTCTTTGCTGGAAGAGTATATGTAGTGGGTGTTTGTTTTATATAAAATTCAAAATATCAAATCCCTGTTCAAAGAAGACTCTCAGTTTGGGTCTTAAACCAAAGAGACTCTCCCCAGGCTGAACTTAATGAAGCCGAACACCAAAAAAGAAAAGCTGCTTCTGGCATTCTAGGCCTTCCCTGCATCCAGATGGCCTGTCTGTAGCCTAGCCAGAGCCAAACCCTTCCTGCTGCTGGCCTTGGATGACAGCCCCAGGCTACACCAGCTTCCATACCCTTTTAACTCTTCAGTGTCCAAGATTTTTAAGAAAAGATGGGACTTCCAATGTGAATTGGGCTGAAAGGGTAAATCAAGTTTTCAGCTTGAAGTTTAGTTTATAAAATTTTTATCCACATCCCCTCCTCCCTCCCCTCCCATAGGCTCCCTGCCACAGTAGCTCAGTCAGCCATCTGGCATCAGAGGAGCACCGTTTGGAAGACAGTGTGTGTGTGGGCAGACTGCAGGTGAGGACAGAGCTGCCAAGGCAGACCATGCGGTTTGTCCTGTGCCTACACCCAATACCTGACTTGTGCCTTTCCAGAGCATTAGTATACACACAGCAGTCCTGCTGTTTAGGGTGGGGGTAATTTCAAAAAGTATTTTTTAAAATAACTCGTTCACTAAACTTAAGTTCAGCAAACAAGCGTGCATAAATGGGAGATATAAAATGACCATGCATGGATTTAAGTGAGAACTTCTCTGAAGTCGTTGTACCAGAAAAACAAACCTACTCTGTTTTAAAAGTATCCTTGGAAGTCTTTCTAGAGGCAGCCATTGTTTTCATCTTGGGTTTTCAAAGGTTTGGGAATTTCACCAGAAGGTAATACACAAAGCAAACTTTACACTTGAAGGTAGAATTTCCCTATGGTTTTGCTTTTCTCTACTTAGAGAGATGTAATTAACTGATTTGTAAGGGTGCTTCTCCGTTGGCCAGAATAGATACTTTCAGATGAAAGCCTATGTCACTTTCCTTCTTATTTTTGAATCTCATTTCTTAGTTCTGTGCTTACTGTTATTTTAAATTATTATTATTATGTCTGTTGCCAAGCTATTCCACTTTCCACAGAGTTGATTAGAGACCTGAGAAATCCAGGCCAACATAAAGTCCTGGTTTCCAGATCAGACTACATGAACAAAGAAAAACAAAAACAAAAACAGCCAAAGTGCTAGTTTTTACAACACTCTTAAAGAAAACAAAATTAAAAAGTCCAAAAAGGAGCCTAGAGCTGTAGAGAATGGAGTTTAAAAACAGGAACCCGCAAACCGGTTTGCAGGGCAGAAATAGAGACACAGATGTAGAGAACAAACGTATGGACACCAAGCGGGGGAAGTGGCGGGAGGGGTGTGGGTGGGGTGTGATGAACTGGGAGATTGGGATTGACATGTATACACTGATGTGTATAAAACTGATGACTAATAAGAACCTGCAGTATAAAAAAATAAATAAAATTGTAAAATTTTTAAAAAAACAAAAACAAAACAGGAACCCACAGAAGGAAGAATGAAAGGATAAGAAAAACATGGAGTACTGAGATGAAAATAAAGTATATAAAAGAGAGAATAAAAATAGATCTGATATATCTGTTGCTTTGCAGCGTTTAGCCTGGAGTGCTGGGTGGCTCCTCCGAGCAGCAGAACTGCCCTCAACAGCTGACATAAAAGGGCACTCTGGGGCTTCCCTGGTGGCGCAGTGGTTGGGAGCCCGCCTGCCGATTCAGGGGGCGCGGGTTCGTGCCCCGGTCTGGGGGGATCCCGCATGCTGCGGAGCGGCTGCGCCCATGAGCCATTGCCGCTGGGCCTGCGCGTCCGGAGCCTGTGCTCCACGGCGGGAGAGGCCACAGCAGTGAGAGGCCCGCGTACCGGGGGGAAAAAAAAAAAAAAAAGGGCACTCTGGCACCTGCTTCCGGTTTGTTGCTTCAGAACCAAAATCCTTCCCTTGACCCTCTCCATCCGCCTAGCTCTGTTCAGACCTTTACTCCCCTGGTTTCAGCTTTACTACTTGCTTCTGTGCATTTGCCTGGCTCTCAAATGCAGAAGGTTGTCTTCTGTGCCACGACCTTGTCTCTCTTCAACTAAGATGATGAAAATTGGGACTCGCCATCCAGCTATGTTGTCTCAGGCCATCTTGGGCAATATTCCTCCCCGTTGGACCCAGTCCTCAGGATTCTCCCTTCTGTGAAGAACACAGTGAGCTAGACAGGCATTTTGGAAAGATTTGTCCTCAGGGGCGATAGGATATCACTTCTGGTTCAATGCACATTTCCAGAATATAAGCTGAGATCATCTAAATGCAGAAAGAGCAAAAAGGTCCATCAGTTCTGACCATAAATGTCTAATAACTGATAATAATAACTGAAGGATTGGAATTGGATTTTCACAGAACAATAAAATACTACTCCCACCAGAAAGTAAATGTGAGAAAAAATTTTACAAAGGAAAAAAAGAAACTGACACATGGAGTTAGATGTCAACTTTTCTTCTTAGAAAATCTGAAGAAAAGTCCAGTTAAAGGGGAACATCATTTAGAATAAGTCATCTAATGTTAGTTTAATGCTCTTTTTTTTTTTTAATGTGCATTTTATTTCTGAGAAAAGAATTTTACTTCCCTTTTCAATTTGAGGAGGGGGGCAAAAACTTGGGAGCATCATTCCTGTGTTCTAGTGTCAAAAGAAAATTGTTGGCATGAGAAATGTTACGAATTTATGAAAAACAATAGTTTTCTCCCCTAATTAGAATGTTGTTTTTCACTGTTTTTCCCCATCACCGAGAGAGTATATGTATAAAAACCCAGCATCCTTGCATACAACCCTTTGACTAGATTTCACAACTCTAGTTCTATGCTAATAAGAAGTCTTTATTTAGTTTCAGTCTTTCCAAATAAGCCTGTAAGTTTCTGAAGCAGCACATGCCAGTTTGGTCCTCTCTGTCCTCTCTCCCTTGACCCCCGGCTGAAACCTGGCCTGTTCACCTAAAAAGGTGAAGCTAGACCCTGTTCTACAGAGCATTTTTGTCTTTATGGGGCCCCATAAAACCGTGGGGACTCGACTCCAGCCCAGCGAGGAGATAGAGACTGGCCGCCATCTAGTTCAGCTGGCTCAAGAGAAGTCAGCTTCCTCGTCCTCTCATAGACAGTCCCTTCCGTGCTGACCTTTGACTACCTGGCAGGGCTCTTGAGCTCTGACTCTGCTTCCTCTCTGCCCACACTCTTTTTCCCCACATTGTCAGTCGGTCCTTCTTGGAAGGGGGAAGAACCTGAGGAAAAGGTGCTGGGAAGAGGAAAATTGGAAGTCCTGACATTCAAGCCCCTAAGGATTATTTTCCCTTCCTTGATTAAGGTTTACTGTTCATTTAAATGGATATCAACACAAGACTTGCAAAATTTGGAAGGAAATCCAGAAAAGAGGGGATATATGTGTACATATAGCTGATTCACTTTGCCGTACAGCAAAAACTAACACAACATTGTAAAACAACTATACCCCAATAAAAAATTAATTAAAAAATTTTTTTAAAAATTAAAAAAAAACTATACCCCCCAAAAAAATTAATTAAAAAAATTGCAAAATTTGCAGAAACAGAGAATTTAGCATGTTCTATGCATCAGGGTAGATAGCTTACATATTTCAGGAGACTATGTTAGCCCTTCTGCAAATATCCCATAGTATTTTATTTATTTTTTTCAACACATGGATTCTTTTAAATTGAAGTATAGTTGATTTACAGTGCTGTGTTAGTTTCAAGTATACAGCAAAGCAACACATGGACTTTGTTGGAACACAATTCAGTCCATAATATTACTTAATACAGTGGCAAAGATACAATTCCACATGCTTTCTGGTCATAAGCTAGGTGGTTTCACTCTGTTATCTAATTACAAACTCACCAACAGGCAAATTTTGATCTTTTTTTTTTAAATAGACACTTTATTATATACACAGGTGATAAAATCCCAGACTTACTATAAGGCACATAAATATACACCCTGCTAAATATTTAATATTATCAAACTTGTACAGCTTGAGCATCCTGTAGTCTTTTAAAAATGGCATATTTAATACAAGTTTTTGCAAACATTTTGCTTTCCTTTTATAATTATTATGATCTATAGTTCCACTGTGTAGAAATAGATTCCAGGAAAAATTACAATGCATATAGACAATGGTCAAATAGCTTAAAGAATTTGATGCTGGGGCTTCCCTGATGGCGCAGTAGTTAAGAATCCACCTGCCAGTGCAGGGGACACGGGTTCAAGCCTTGGTCTGGGAAGATCCCACATGCCACAGAGCAACTAAGCCCATGTGCCACAACTACTGAGCCTGCACTCTAGAGCCCACCAGCCACAACTACTGAAGCCAGCGTGCCTAGAGCCTGTGCTCCGCAACAAGAGAAGCCACTGCAATGAGAAGCCCACGCACCGCAATGAAGCGTAGACCCCGCTTGTCGCAACTAGAGAAAGCCTGCATGGAGCAACGAAGACCGGTTTAAAAAAATTTTTTAAAGGTAAAGAATATAGAGGAACAATCGTAAAATTGTAAAAGTCCCTTTACAATTGTAAAAGCAAAGATCTGATTGTATTTTCCTGATTTTTCTTCCCCTTTGATGACTTCACTGTTGGTGCCTCAGCTGCATGTATGGCATCTCTCCTCCTGCTGACTTTGTACAAAAAAATTCCCTCCCTCATTTGGGGATGTTTGTAACCCTTTCATCTAGCCCACTCTATTTACCTTCCAAAAGCTGGCATTCAGCTGAAACCAGAGGAAAAAAAAAGTCTTTTCCCAGTTTGTTGGCAACTTGTTGAAGGCAATTGACTGCTTTTCAATAGAAAACATTTCCTTCCCCTATCGTGTCACCTCTACCCCTTAAAACACTTTCCAGAGCTCTGGCTGAGCCCTCCCTGGATTGCCAAACAATGGTTTCCTTTTAAATAAAGCAGCTGGTGTCATATGTAGGTATTTTCTTAAGAAAAGAATCATTGATTTCCGCCCATAATGTGTACATAGTAAAGAGCACCACAGAACTGGAAGGGGCTTCCCAATTCAATCCCACCCATGAATTTTACAGGGGAGGAAACTGAGACCCAGGGAAGTAAGGGTATAGTCCAATTTCTAGATCAAAGATTCCTCCCTTTTTCTGTAACATGGATCACCTTGTCAAACTGGTGAAGCCTGTGGATTCCCTCTCAGAATAATGTTTTTAACAACATAAAATAATGTACAGTACATGAAGATGGACCCCTTCCTTATATCATGTACAAAAATAAACTCAAAATGGATCAAAATCCTAAATGTAAGAGCCAAAACAATACAATTCTTAGAAGAAGACATAAAAGTAAACCTTATGACTGTAGATTAGGCAATGGATTCTTTTATCTTTTTATTTTATTTTAAATTTATTTATTTTATTTATATTTATTTTTGGCTGTGTTGGGTCTTCATTGCTGCGTGCAGGCTTTCTCTAGTTGCGGTGAGTGGGGGCTACTCTTTGTTGCAGTGTACGGGCTTCTCATTGCGGTGGCTTCTCTTGTTGCAGAGCACAGGCTCTAGGAGCACGGGCTTCAGCAGTTGTGGTGCACGGGCTTCAGCAGTTGTGGCACGCGGGCTCAGTAGTTGTGGCTTGTGGGCTCTAGAGTGTAGGCTCAGTAGTTGTTGCACACGGGCTTAGTTGCTCCGCAGCATGTGGGATCTTCCTGGACCAGGGCTCAAACCCGTGTGCTCTGCATTGGTAGGTGGATTCTTAACCACTGTGCCACCAGGGAAGCCCCTCTTTTGTCTTTTTAAAAACATCTTTATTGAAATATAATTCATATGCCATAAAATTCATCTATTTAAGGTATGTACAGTTTTAGTACGTTTACAGAGTTGTACAACCATCACCATGATCTAATTTTAGAATCTAAATTTTTTTTTTAAACAATAAGGAGGATTTATTGGTTCATGTACAGGGATAATCAAACAATGACACCAAGGTCTGGATTTTTCTAAGCATGTCTGTTCTTTTCTTCTGCCATTTTTTTTCCTGAAGAAAAATTAGATCTGATAAGGGACTTGTATCCAGAATAAAGAACTCTTGCAGCTCAATAATTAAAGACAAATGATCCAATTAAAGAATGGGCAAAAGATTTGAATAGGCATTTCTCCAAAGAAGACATACCATGACCCATGGCCCATAACCATGTGAAAAAGTGCTCAGCGTCATTAACCATTAGGGAAATGCAAAGCAAAACCACAATGAGATACCACTTCATACCCGCTAGGATGGCTGTAATCAGAAAGCCATGCAATAACGAGTTGGAGAGGATATTGAGAAATCGGAACCCTCAAACACTGCTGGAGATGATATAAAATGGTGCAACCACTTTAGAAAACAGTCTGGCAATTCTTCAAAAGGTTAAACACAGAGTTACCATACAACCTAGCAATTCCACTCCTAGGTATAAACCCATTAGAAATGAAAACATAGCATATATCTACACAAACATTTGCACATGAATGCTCATAGCATTTCAGCTATTATTCATGATAGCTAAAAAGTGGAAACAACCTAAATGTCCATCAATATGAATGAACAAAATATGGTATAGCCATGCAATGAAATATTATATGGCAATAAAAAGAAATGAAGTCCTGGTACATGATACAACTTGGGTGAACCTTAAAAACATGCTAAGTGAGAGAAACCAGTCACAAAAGACTCATATTGTATGATCCCATTTATATGAAAGGTCCAGAATAGGCAAATGTATAAAGACAGAAAGTACATTAGTGGTTGCCAAGGGCTGAGGGATAGAGAGGAAAAGAGTAGGCAGTGACTGCTATTGAGTACAAGTTTCTTCTTGTGGTGATGAAAATATTCCAAATTTAGATTATAGTGATGGTTGCATAATTCTGTGATTATATTAAAGCCTTTGAAATGTGCACTTTAAATGGGTGAATTTTATGTTATATGTATTATATCTCAATAAAGATGTTTTAAAAATACATAAGAATCCAAAGGAAACCAATTCCATCAAAATATAGTTATCAGAATATTAAAAAACAAATATATGATATAGTAATATATGTGCTTCTTTTTTAACGTGTTAAATTATAAGACGTAGCAGCAAGTCTATTAAGTACCATAATTCTGAAATAGTGATGAATAGATATTATATCTTGAGATATCTGCAACAAATGTGAAACCAATAAGAAAATGTCTGACTTCTCGTGGTGAAAAATCATAAGTACTGCTAACACTCTGTGGTTTCTTGTCTACATTAATAATCAAAGGACTACATGGGCAATTTAAGCCTACAAATGGGAGGAAGTGAAAGATAGGGCAGAATTGGGAGAGCTCTTGAAGGAAATGCTAAATTTCAATTAGACATCGATGAAAATAATGATGTAATTTTTTTCCCCTTTTAAATTCACAGACATCCTGAATTCTGTCTATGGACAGAATGGACCTCCTGGGGATCCATCAAGAGAGTTAGTGAGAAAGCTGGTTTAAAATCCATGCCTCCTGACTTAGCTAAGTTCTCTATCTAATCCTAGTCTTTTTTTTTTCTCTCTTAATAAAGGGGATTAGGTGGAAAAGAATGAATTTTATTTAAACTGCTAGAGTGAGTCAGTTCTAAAACGAGAGGGACCCAAGGGTTGCTTGTGTGGAAGTTTCTAAAGAATAAAAAGGTTTTGAACTCTGACCCTCCCCTTCCTACTCCATTCCTGCCCCCCCCAACACAACCACCACCACCCATGCAACCCATATACACCACAACTACAAAATGATAATATAATTACTATATTTCAATAGTAGACATCGATTTAGAAAAGTAATTGTTGTTTAGAGCTCTAGTGGAATTTGACGTTTTCTCAGACGGAATATTTTTAAGAATTCACTTTTGAATGCCTGGTGAGGCAGAAAATCTGCCAGCAGAGATTGAATCTGTTGGAAATAGAGTGGGGTAACTGAGCTCAAATCACTGATTTTAGATTTTGCAGAAATTTATTCACTTTTCAATTTAGGGAGGAGCTTACCAGGGCAGACCATCTTAAGAGATAGCTGCTGATACACATGTGGTCACTAAGAAGTGGAATGGAAGAAAACAGACACAATCAAGTTGTTTGTCTTCATTCTATTCAAATGACTGTAAATATCAGATGATTACAATATGTACACACAGATGGAGTAAATCATTTTTTAAAATGAGAATAGAATGTGTGACATTCCGGCCATTATTTGAAACCTGGGGCAAGGAGGTTTTTGGGTCCTCCTTTTAACTGTGCCTTCTTTCCAAATCACCTCCACCATGTAATATAGTACTGCCTGATAGAGTAATATATAGAACCTGGACCATGGTTTGCAACTGGGCATTAAGACTGGCGGTCACTTGAGTATGGGAACTTATTAAAAGGTTAGATAAACCCTGATTATATTTTCTGAATTAAAAAAATAAAAAGGACATATTTTGCCTATGGGATTTTATAGTTCTCTCTGGTGTCAAAAATTCTCTGGGAAATATACTTCATATACCAAAACACTAGTGTCTAAAGGACAAAATATTTAAAATTGACACTATCTGGAAAACCCAGGTTGAATGGCCATCATAGTTACAGATATCCCAGATCAAGTGAATTGTAAGTGCAAAATGGATAGGAATTGGGGACGGTCCAGAACAAGATCATCAGTCAGGATTCCAAACCATAGCAAAGTCATGAGATTAGAACCCAGCAGTCAAGGTCCAGAGATCCAGGTTCTCATTCAGAGCAAGGATCAGGCAAGCCACTGGTCAGAAGCCAATAGAAGAGAGGCAACTGCTGAACTCAAAGACTGGGGAATGAAGGTAGGTAGCTAAGTATCCAGGGTAATGACCCAGTAAGGGGAGCTCTCCAGGCACTGATAGAGAGGGATAAGTAGGTAAGACAGACAACCTGAGACGTGGTAACAGAACAGCTCCTGCCTCAGGTCTAAAGATTTGCTGATTCTGACTGGGAAAGAACTTAGTCCCTACAAGGCTAACCTGAACCTGCAAATGGAAGGAGGGGAGAGATGGGGCGGAGGTTGGGGAGTAGAGGAGAGGAAGGTGGAGCATCAGCTGCTTTTGGTGGGCAAGATCTTGGCAAATTACTATATATACACATGGTTATTTATAAATAATATGTTAATAGCAGCAACAATTATTATAGCTGATATATAGCTCTTAAGTGTTACTGTTGTTAGCACTTGACATATGTTAATTTATTTAACCTTTACAACATGTCTATTAAGTGGTACTCTTCCTGGAAGGGGGACCTGCTCCAGGGCCCGAGAGTGGGCTCTCGTCTAACACTTGGAAATGAATTGTCTGAGGAGACACATGTGCTGACAGAGCAAAAGACTTTACTGGGAAGGGGCACCCGGGCAGTCAGAGAGCAGCAGGGTAAGGGAACCCAGGAGAACTGCTCTGCCATGGGGCTCACAGTCTCAGGTTTTATGGTAATGGGGTTAGCTTTCTGGGTTGTCTCTGGCCAATCATCTTGCCTGTGCCCATATTTGCTCGAGTTCAAGGCCCTTCCTCAGTCAGGATGGTTTCCAGTGTAAGTGTTTCAAAAACGTTGGCAGGATATATTGTGGACTGGCGTCTCCTCCCTCCTTTTGGCCCCTCCCAAATTATCCTGGTTAGTTTTTGGTGGCAGCACCATGTTCCTTATCAGGACCTCCTGTTGTGAGACAACTCATGCAAGCGGTTATTATCGTGCCTGGCCAAGGCGGGTGGTTTCAGTAAATGGTTCCCTAATAGTACTATTATTATGTACTTTATGCAAAAGAGAAAACAGACACAGAAGAGTTAAGTGATTCCTCCAAGTTCAAATAACTAGTGAGTGGTAGAAGTGGGATTGCACCGGTTTCAGTCTTCCTCACTACTCCATAGCCCTCTCAGTTGTGTGTGTAGATGTATATGTGTTTGTGTGGAGTATACATACCTATACACACAGGTGTGTGTGTGTGTACACATTATGTGTATATTTACATGCACACACACATGCACACGTATAGATACAGTGGTGTGCTGGAGCCAAATGTTCACACCTCTTCCAAACTCCACGTTCATTATCATCATATTGGTAGCTTGAAATTGGCCATGGTAGGAGTATGTACAGCAAGGAAATTCACAAAGGCAATAAATCAGGATTTATTTGAAGGGCTGACTTACCACCATACCACAGGGTATACATATCACATAGATACACCCATATCATATTGATAGGCATATAGAACATATGTAACCAAAAACATAAATAAATTCCTATTATAAGCCACAAATATGTTAAAAATAGTCAAATGTCAAGCAAAGTATAAAAATACTAAGTATAAGACTGTGTAATAACTTTACTTTCCCTCACACCCAGCCTATATTTGTTAAAAGATCAAATAAAAAGATTTCTTTAGAAGATACTTGCTATAGGACTGCCCTGGTGGCGCAGTGGTTAAGACTCCACCTGCCAATGCAGGGGACATGGGTTTGATCCCTGGTCCAGGAAGAGCCCGCATGCCGCAGAACAACTAAGCCTGTGCTCCACAACTGCTGAGCCTGTGCTCTAGAGCCTGCCAGCCACAGCTACTGAAACCCGTGTGCTGCAACACTGAAGCCCACGTGTCTAGAGCCCATGCTCCGCAACAAGAGAAGCCACCGCAATGAGAAGCCCGCTCACTGCAACGAAGACCCAACACAGCCAAAAAATAAATTTAAAAAATATTTAAAAAAAGAAGATACTTGCTATACAATGTTAAATTTTGGTATAGAAAAATGCTTTGGTACTACTATGTAGACAACATTACGTGATAGGTCCCTGTCAGTCCTAGATCCGCTATGTTGCTAAAAGAAAAATACTGATTTAAAAAAAACCCAACCCTGATGTTCGTGATTACTGTTTTTCAGTTAGACTCATGACAGAATCAGTACTGAAAAAGATACATTACAGTGTCTATGGCTTTTAATGAAATGTGCCTATGGGGTGCTGTGAATTTTAATATGAAATTCATTGCCTGGGATCTGAACAACTTTTGTTGTTTAACTGGATAACATCCTTCAGATGGGGATTAACTTCTTTTGCTCAATATTTATTATTGTTTCATCCACAATGCAATGGGAACTGTAAGCATTTTGATAAGTGGACTGAAAGGCTTCTAAATCTCACTCTAGCCTCTTGGAATAAGCCCCATTATGTGCAGTAATCTGATTTTATAATTTCAGGCAGTGAAAACCAAACCAAAAGAGATGTTCTTGCCACCTCATACAACACGTAGGCAACAGGATCCAAGGGCACACTCTCCTGCGCCCTTGGATCCTTCTTGACAAATGAGTTTCACAGAGTGTGTGCAATGCTGGAGGTTTGGCCATGAGGACGAGAACAGGTTCTGTCCTGATGCTCCAATTGCAGTAGGATGGAGTCAGTAGGTGACATGGGACTGGGTCTTTTTTTTTTTGTCTTAGCAGAACAAAACATGTTAATTCTAAGCCTCATGTTCCTCTAATGCCTGGTGTTCTGTCTTTAACAAAAATGTGTCTTGGGTGAAATGGTCATCTGAACAGATTCTGAGCACAGTCTTTACTTGTTATCATGCTGAGAGGCAGTGGACACCATATGACTGCCCTCTGGGGCTATGACTGCATCTCTTCATCTCAAAGGACAGAACTGAACACAACTAGCTTATTATTATTATTTCAAGTTTACATAAATACAAAAAACGTTGTTATGCATGAGCTGGAGGAAAGCAAATCTCAAAGTAAATATATTCATGTATTTCATAAACATTCATGTGCTTCATAAATAGTCAAGGAATCAAATAAAAATAAAACAGCACAACTTGATAGAAACATTATGCTAAGTTTTACTCCCAAACCAGTTGACATGAACTTTAAAAACCTTTGTTTTCTCATATACTGCTTTGGAATCCTAAAATTATACTGGAATTACTTCAGAAGTCCTAAGATGCTATAGCATATCCATTTATCTTTTTTTAAAAAAAAAAATAATAAATTTATTTATTTATTTATGGCTGCGTTGGGTCTTCGTTGCTGTCAGCGGGCTTTCTCTAGTTGGGGTGTGTGGGGGCTACTCTTCGTTGTGGTGTGTGGGCTTCACATTGCGGTGGCTTCTCTTGTTGTGGAGCATGGGCTCTAGGTGCATGGGCTCAGTAGTTGTGGCTCACGGGCTCCAGAGCGCAGGCTCAGTAGTTGTGGTGCACGGGCTTAGTTGCTCCGTGGCATGTGGGATCTTCCCGGAGCAGGGCTCAAACCCGTGTCCCCTGCATTGGCAGGCAGATTCTTTTTTTAAAATTTATTTATTTATTTAGTTTTGGCTGTGTTGGGTCTTCGTTTCTGTGCGAGGGCTTTCCCTAGTTGTGGCGAGTGGGAGCCACTCTTCATCGCGGTGCGCGGGCCTCTCACTATCGCAGCCTCTCTTGTTGCGGAGCACAGGCTCCAGAAGCACAGGCTCAGTAATTTTGGCTCACGGGCCTAGTTGCTCCGCGGCACGTGGTATCCTCCCAGACCAGGGCTCGAACCCGTGTACCCTGCATTGGCAGGCAGATTCTTAACCACTCTGCCACCAGGGGAGTCCCTATCCATTTATCTTGATAGAGAAAGCTATTACAAAATCATTCATGAGGCTACTTGGCTAGTGTTTTCTCTGGCTTTACTGGACATAATGAATTAAGATTGGGAAGATCTTATTAGTAACGATGAATACCCTGCTTGTGCCATTTTAAGAAAACTAGAGAAGAAAAAAATGATTGAAAAGAGAAATAAGACAAGCAGAGGATACTAGAGAATACAAAGTAACTAAACAGAGTTTGAGGGAGCAGGCTCAGTCTGAGTTTTATTCTTGCTGCCATGGGTGATGTAACTTGTTAAACTTTTTATAGGAAAAATGACTGTGAAATCTATTATTATTATTAACTATATTTTCTTATTCTCCTATAAAATAAAAAATAGGATAATAATTCTTGAGGTACACATAGATATATAGGTGAGGAATTACCAAAAAGATTGCCTTTAAGCACTTTGCAAATTCAGAGTACGATACTTTCACTAAGACATTCATTATTTCTCTGCAAAGAGTGGGAGAAAATGCCATGGACTTGCCTGTACTGTACTAGATTATGATATGTCTGAGGATTAGATATCTCAACATAGCACACATACAATAATCCAGAAGGGTATTATTACCCACCCAAACATAAATACTCAGGATCTTTTACAGTGAGTCCACTCCATACTTAACAGTGTACACTCAACCTTAAAAATCTGACTTCAGTGATCCATTATTATTGGATCATTTGCATCCAGCAGATTTCACCCATCATCATTCTTGCTGTATGAAACAATTAACTATTCTTCAATGGTTGGAATGATGTCATTTTTTTCCTAGTGTATTCAAGATCCATTTACTCTCTAGTTCTGCCCACATGGAGACATCCTCCTTGAAAAGGCGTTAAATCCACTTTAACACCTTGTGCTGAAAACACGTGTTCCAAGGTTTCAACTATGAGATACACGTTCTTAAAGCCCTAATTCTTAAACCTCATCTAGATTTCTCCCCTTGGATGGGGGGAGATGACCCAAATACAGCAAAGAACAGCTCAGGAATGTGGGCTCTGCTCGCCCAGAAGACCTTGCAGCTCCCCTGACCACACAGCTGGAGCCAGAATTAGAGAGATGAGGGGCACCTGCTGGGCTGCCGCCACTGCAGATGGGATGCTGCTGCCTTCGGGCGCCTTCCTGCCGCCACCGCCCCAGGCCCCCAACTCCTGTCCTCTTCACTAGGCTTGCTGTCACCTTTAGTTTCCCTGGAGTTTGGGGATTCCCAACGGTCTCTGCTCATACTTCTGTATCACGCCTGCTGCCTCAGCACTGCTGATCCACACCGAGGGGGAAAAGCACACAGAACTGCTTTTCAACACACCAATGTTCCACACGAAAATTATTTGATAAGCCTGCAGGTTCTTTTTCATCAGAGGACATTCCCAAGGCCATGACTTCCCCCGGCTCTCCACTGCCCTTGCCAGCAGACTGGATGTGCGTGGCCGCCATGCTATGTCGGGTACTGCAATGATGTCATTTTAAATGCATAATTACTTTTACATTATTTAAGATAATACTTTTGTTTAGGTGCGTCTGATATTTAGAATCCCACATTGAAGATCTTCTAATATAATTAGTTTTATATATACCAGTATCAGGATGTGGTGGGTATAGGAAGGCTAACCCAAGAACAAAGAAATTACATGGCTCTTTGAGAATTCAGTTTGAAGTTCCTATGCAATTGATTGGAACAGATCTATGCAAAATCATCCAGAAGAGACATGCGTCATAGGCCAGAAGGACTGGGCTGTTATTTGATGGAAGAGGTTGTGGAAGCATAGAAAAAGGACAGTCTCTAGGACAAATGTTGGTAGTGTTCATCCAAGTGCTCTCCTGGGAGACAAAGTCCCAGCCAAGTGCCTCTGACTATTGCAACTCCACTGGCAAGAACATTCTCAAAGTGAACATGGATCCAGGGGATTATAGTCAACGAACTTCCAGTGTTTCCAGCTCCCTTAGTATGACTTGAGTATCCCTGTTGTGGGATTGATACATCAGGCTAAGACAGGCTGTCCCCTTTAAATGTTGAATTATTCTAATACCTCTAGTTCTGCTTCCAGGCTCACCAAAAAACAGTCT
Source organism: Orcinus orca (assembly GCF_937001465.1). NCBI lineage: Eukaryota > Metazoa > Chordata > Mammalia > Artiodactyla > Delphinidae > Orcinus > Orcinus orca. Next base: position 41,346,997 of record NC_064566.1, on the reverse strand, counting down.
AATTAGAATCTTGAATATCTACTTTAAAGAGGGGAGAAATGGCTAGCCACGTGGATGTGACCTGTTGTGACATTCATTGCTCACTGCAAATTAATAAAGTGGCTTTTCCAGTTCGATGTAATTTTAGTAGAATGATTTGTTGAAGTATTAATTTTATTCTGTTCTCCCTATATTTCCCCCCACGTTTTGAAGGTAGTAAGCCTTTATAATTCTTTACCATAGGGATTTTGGTAAGACCAAAAGTAGAAGCAGCTTCAAGTTAGTGGGTTCTCCCACCTTCTGGGAAAGCAAAGCTGATGGGTCATTTGATGCTGGGTATCTGGAGGACAGGGGGAGAAGGGATCTTAGGGAAGTAAGAGGCTTCTCTAGGAGTTTCCCAGAGGTTGGGAAGGAGGATATATCAGAGCCTGAGAAGATGTAAGACAGAAGACAAAGTTGTATGGAGTGCCTGGGAGGCTGGATCCTAGGCCCTAAAGACTCTCTGAATCCCAAGCATCATAAAAACCTTGCAGTCACTATTCCTAGGAGTACCCTTCAGACTATGAAAGTTGGTATCTGGACAGTAATCGGACCAGTGATGCCTTTGCAAAGAATTGGTTAGGCTGGTGTTCCTCCAGGTTGTAGGATGTGGGTTTGGAGTTCAAAGTAAGTTATTTAAAAAACAGAAAGAAACTTGGCTTTTCTTGTTTATCTGCATGTGGCTCAGATGGTCATGTATGGCATACCAGTCTTATGAGCTCAGTTAATGAGAATCCATGCTCAGTCGGGCAAGAAAATCTGGTTTTTGAGCTAAAAAGCTGAAGGCTAGACACTGGTCTATGAAATAAGTGCCATTCTGTAAGGACATTTGGAAATGTGCTACTTGCCTTCAGCACCTCTCTTTCTACACACACACACACACACACACACACACACACACACCCGGCTCCTTGCCTTCACTGTTTTATTTATTTATTTATTTATTTTTATTTTTGGCTGTGTTGGGTCTTCGTTTCTGTGCAAGGGCTTTCTCTAGTTGCAGCAAGCGGGGGCCACTCTTCATCGCGGTGCGTGGGCCTCTCACTATCGCGGCCTCTCTTGTTGCGGAGCACAGGCGCCAGACGCACAGGCTCAGTAGTTGTGGCTCACAGGCCTAGTTGCTCCGCGGCATGTGGGATCTTCCCAGACCAGGGCTCGAACCCGTGTCCCCTGCATTAGCAGGCAGATTCTCAACCACTGTGCCACCAGGGAAGCCCCACTATTTTTTGAAAGAAGCCCTATACTCAAATGAATTTCTACAATTTCTACCAACTCTTCAGATGTTTAAATTATCATTTTATACAATCTATAAAGAAAGATTTTGCTGAATAAAGGTAACTTTAATCCCCAAATTAGAAAGATTTTGAAGTAGGATTTACCTAATATTTTCATAGTATCTATTTTTTTAAACTTTCTTTTGAAATAATTATAAGTGCAGAGGAAATTGCAAACATAGTACAGCGAGGTCTATTGTACCCTTCACCCAGTTTCCCTCAGTGGTAACATCTTACATAACTATAGTATAATATCAAATCCAGGAAACTGACCTGGGTACAATCAATAGACTTTATTCAGATTCAGAGTTCACCAGTTCTACATGCCCTTGTATGTGTGTGTGTGTGTGAGAGAGAGAGTGTGTGTGTTTGTTTGTGTATAGTTCTATGCAATTTCATCATATGTGTAGATTAATGTAACCACAATCACAATGAAGATATAGAACTATTCTATCACCACAAAGATCCCTCGTCCTACCCCTTTACTGTCACCCTCTATGCTCCTCCCATCCCCAAACCCGAATCCCTAGAACCACTAATCTGTCCTCCATCTCTGTAATATTATCATTTTGAGAATGTTATGGAAATGGAATCATACAGTATGCAACCTTTTGAGATTGGCTTCTTTTCACTCAGCATAATTCTTTTGAGATCCATCCAAGTTGTTGCATGTATCAGTAGTTTGTTTCTTTTTATTGCTGAGTAATTTTCCATGATATAGACATATTGTAGCTTAACTATTCACCCATTGAAGGATATTTGGGTTGTTTCCAATTTTAGCCTACTACAAATAAAACTACAATAAACATTCCTGTATATGTTTTTGTGTGGACTTAAATTTTCATTCCTCTGGATAAATGCCTAGGGGTGTGATTACTGGGTCAAGTGGTAAGTGTATGTTTAGTTTTTTAAGAAATTGCCAAACTATTTTGCAGAGTAGCTGTACCATTTAATATTGCTACCAGCAATACATAATAGAACCAACTGCTCTCTCAGCATTTGGTTTTGTCACTATTTTTATTTTAGCCATCCTTATAGATGTATAATGATGTCTAATTGTGGTCTTAATTTACATTTACATAATGGCTAATAATGTTGAACATATTTCTATTTGCCATCTGTATATCATCTTTACAGAAATGTCTCTTCATGTCTTTTGCCCATTTTCTAATTGGATTGTTTTTTTTTTACTGCTGATTTTTGAGAGTTCATTATGGTCCTTTGCAGATGTTTGGTTTGCAATACTTTTTGTAGTACTTTTTGGTTTGCAAACACTTTCTCCCAGTTTGTGTCTTTTTTTGCATTCTCTTACGAGGATGTTTTGCAGGACAGAAGCTTTTAAAGTTTGATGAGTCCAATTTATCAAACTTTCTCTTATGGATTATGCTTTGAGTGTCACATCTAAGAGCTCTTCACCTAGCCCTAAATTCCAAAGATCTTCTCCTTTGTTTTCATCTAAAAGTTGTATAGTTTGACATTTTACATTTAAATCTATGATCCATTTTGAGCTATTTTGGTAAAAGGTGTGAGGTTTCAGTTAAAGTTCATTTCTTTGCCTGTGGACGTCCAATTGCCCTAGTACCATTTGTTGGAAAGACTTTCTTTCCTCCACTGAATTATTTTGCAGCTTTGTCGAAGATCAGTTGGCCACGCTTGTGTGGATCTATTTCCCTGTACATCTCCATTGATCTATCTGTCTATCTATTCACCAATACCACACTGCTTTGTTTACTGTGATCTTAACATATAAGATCCATTAAAAAAAGAAAACACCTCTCTGAATAATAGCTATCTTTTTTTTTGAGTGCTTATATATGCCAGGCATTGCTTTAAGTACTTCACATGCATACACTTATTTAATCCTCACAAAATCCTAGGAGATGATCATATTTAGGCCCATTTTATAGATGAGAAAACTGAGTGCAGAGTAGTTGAGTATTTTAAGAACAGATTTGGAAGCCAGGCCCACACACTAGCCACTATGCTTTATTGTCTCTCTGAAGTGAAGAGATTTTTATCTTCTTGCAGAGTTGTTTTTACTGAACTTTGCATTGGCATTTTGCCATCGAACCATGTTGAGAGATATGATAAGAGAGAGCTCTATAATCTTATTGCATCTGCTTTAGGCAAGTTGATGAGGATGTGGTTCACTACGTCACATGGTGTCCTCTTTAGGAGGACAGATGGGAAAATTGTCTCTCAGATCTCAGTACCAGGAATAGATATATTTCTCCTGACTAAGTAGTTTGTTTTTATCTCTTGGACATTGTGAAACTGTATAAATGATTACATTTCCACTTTGTGTTGGCTGCTAAAAAGCTCAGAACCCAATTTTCAGCCTATCTTTAGCAATGGTGTATACTGGATCTAATATTACTTCTGACTTCATCTTATTTTTCTACAATAATTTTCTCTTCTCTCTTATTTCCTCCCTAACTCACTTCTTTTTGCTTTAGTCTTTTTAAAAATCAGATATATAAGCACATAGTATAGGAAGTCAAACACAAGGCTTCTACCAAAAGCAGCAAAGCAAAATGACAGTCCTTTTGCTCACTCCTCCCCACCTCTGATTTCCACTCTATGGGGCCAACTATAATCACATCTTCTAGCTATTTCTTCTGGTGTTTATTTGTAATTGTTTCCCCTTGACTTTTTCTACCCTCCATAATAAGAAATCAGGAGATAATACTTTTTCAGTTTACGTATTATCTCCTGCTTCCCTATTATGGACGGTAGAATTTTGTTTTCTTATAGTACCCTCTACCACACACACTTCACCTATAACTCTCCTCCCATTGTAATTATATCACAATTTTGATTCGACCCATTTTCAGTGTTTACATTATTATGCTTATGGAAATATTGTTCACAGGTGAGCTGCTTGCTGTTCACTCTGTATCTTATATAATCATTTTGTTTTCCCTTAGGTTAATAATTGTCTTTTTTAAACTTCTGTTTCCATAGAGCAATCACTAATTTCTGCCCAAGCACTCTGACAGAATTATAAATCTCTCACTCTATCGGTTCTGTTTGTTTTCTCACAGACGTCTCTTCTGGATGTCATCCTGGAGCTTTTCATTGTCCAGCTCCGGTCTGGACTGGTTGCTCTCTAGGCCAGCTGCCCAGCCGTCATCCTGCCACTTCCCTTTTTCATCATTTTGGGAATTCCTTCTACATTTCTCTTTTGTTCGGTCTCCTGTTTCCTAGAACTCATATTTTCCTCTTGGTTTGCTCACTTGGTTTGGTGGAACTCATCCTGCAATAGCTTCCTGAGAAAAAGTTCATGAAAGGTAAATTTTTTTTAGGACTGGCATGTTTGAAATGCCTTTATTTTAGCAGCACATTAAATGATAGTCTGGGTATAGAATTCTAGGTTGAAAATAATTTTCCCTCAGAATTTTAAAAACTTTGCTTCTTTGTCTTCTCGCTTTCCATATTGCTATTGAGAATTTTGACACTAGGTACGTCCTGTGGGGCTTGAGGGTTTTTTTCCTCCTCTCTGGAGGGTTTTGAGATCTTCCTTTTCTTCCTAACATTCTGAAATTTCATGATGATGCACCTTAGATTAGGGTCTTTTCTCATCCACTGTGCAAAATGAACCTCAACACCATGGAACTTTTCAATCTGAAAACACATTTCCTTCAGTTTTGAGAAATTATCATGTATATTTTTATTTTAGTAATTCCCTCCCCTCCATTTTCTCTGCTCACTCTAGAACCCTTGGTTCAGTTGTTGGATCACTTGAACTGATTTAATTTTCTTCTTATCTTTCTTTTTTTTTCTGGGAAATTTTTTTTGTCTTCCAACTCTTCTATTGAACTTTTAAATCTGCTATCATATTTTTATTTTCTAGAGCTCTTTCTGGTTCCCTGATTGTCCCTTCCCTCCTGTCTCTGTTTTTGTTCTGCTTAGTTTTTAAATGGCATCCTGTTCTTATTTCATGGATGCAGCATTTTCTCTTACTTCTCTAAGGGCATTCATTTTAGTGCTTGATGTTTTCTTTTATTTCCCGCATCATCATGTCCCTCTGAACTCTTTTTGTTTGTATTTACATTTTTGATTTTTCATAAATGGTTATCTATTCGTATTTAAGAGTGAGGCACTTAAATGCCCCCTCTGTGGATGGGAGAGCGTACTGGACCGTTGGCCTTCACAGCAGTGTCACATTTGGAGGTGGGACAGTGGGAAGGACCTCCAAATGGCATTATTTGTAGTTACTTTCTCTTAGCTGGCTAGTCAGTTAGTCAAAGAAATCCTTTTGCAGGAGAGTTTATGAACCTGGCTTCTAGCCTTCTGGGAAAGTATCAGGGGAAAAAGGCTGGAGGGTGGGAGTAAGGGGAGGTCATCATTCCTTACAGAGACTTCTGTTTAATCCCCCATCTTTCACTACATCTAGTGCACCAAGCCAAGAGCCTTTGACCCAGCCTCTCAAGAGAATAAACCACCTACCTTCTTCTAGGTAGTCGCTTGGCTGTGCCTTTGGGATGAATCTGGGGATCTGATAGTTATAAAGACTTTCAAGCAATCTTTTCTTTCCACCCACACCTCATGTTCCCATCTTCAGAGGCACTTGGTGCCTTTAATTTCAGAAATTTCCAGGGTTCTATGGTGCAATTTACCTTCCTTCTTTCAGCTTTCTTTGATTTGTCCCAGTATGAGGGAGCCTGAATCCTGACTCATGAGCAAAACAAAAGTGTGAAGTCAAAGTCAAAGAAATGGTGCCAAAGATGAACAAAAAACAAGAAAGATTCTGTAACCAGAGGCGTAAGCATATCAAAAGTCACAATTTTTGGCTACCTTCTATATATTTCTCCATTTGAAAAGACAGTACTTTGAGATAATGTGGTGAAGAGGAGCAATAGTTCCCTCTGCTGACCCCACGCTCTGCCCTGAGGGAGAGTCAAGGCTACATATGAAGAATGATTGCAAGGTCAGAAACCTGGACGTTGTAGAAAAGTTGAGAAGTGTGTCCAGACTTCAGGACTAAGGTCAACAGCAATGTGAGGATGGAGAAGGTCCAATTTTATGTGGCTCTTGATTTAAAAGTATACAAGAGGGCCTCATGTCTTAAAGCAGTCACTTGGAAGGGGGCTGGGTTATGATTTCCAGCCTCCCTCTCCAGTTGGCCTTTGAGGACTGGCTGGTTAATAGAAATCTACTGGTTAGGGACATTTCACTTTACTAAACTAAATATAGTGGGCCTTTACAAAACTTGGAGGTCTTCCTACACAAAGAGAATGCTGTTAATATACTTTCCATCGAAGGTCATGAGCTCTGGGTTGTTGTCCCAGTGGGATGTGCTGCAAGATTCAGACAGACCTGCAATCTACTGCTAAGTTTGGCCCCTAGGGCCATCTCAAGAAGGAATGGTTGTGTCCCTAATATCACATTTATAAACTTAAATAAGGTTAAGTATAGCCTAGCTTCACTTAAGAGATGACTCACAGTTGGTACCCAAGAAATTTACTGAAAGGAGGGAGGGAGGAAGGAAGGAAGGAAGGGAGGAAGGAAGGAAAAGGCTTAGTTTTCATTTGTAGCTTTGTCATTCAGAACTTTTAAAGTGTAATAATACAATAATAATAATAAAATTGGAAGGTATAATGTGGAGATTTACTATAAAAATGTGTTGAATCACAGTAGGCAGAGGGACTTGAAGATAACGTGGAGTAAGTAAGTGACTTAACTCTCTGATCAAGAGAGAAAAGCCATGGGGGCAAAGGAAAGAAACAGAGAAAGAAGATGATGACTGCCAGCCAGAGGAACTTCAGTTCACCTCCTCCTGGTGACACTGTAGAGATTCCCACAGCTATGTCAGCATCTAGAACTTATTTGACTGTGGGTGGAGGGAGGCAAATGCCAGCTAATGGGACCAGTGGCTTCCTGGAAGGATGGGATAGAGAAACTCAGAGTCTGACACAACCAGAGAGCTGAAGAAGAAAGGAAATGACCTTTAGACAGAAGTGGAACTGAAAGATTTCTTGATTGCTTCTAGTATTCTGCACATGCAATGGAGCCCCAGGAAAACAAAGTCTCCAAAGGCGAGGAAATAGTGTCAGTGTTGCTGGGGAGGTAAATGTACTTTCCAGACATAGATCACCCAGGGATTCTTAATGTCTATATAGACATAGTCTTTTCTGTTAAAAAACAAACAACCAAACAACTAACTATTGCGTATTGAGTCCCCCAGAAACCGACTCTGAGATGGATATTTGCATGCAGGAAGTTTTCTGGAGAGTGCCCAGGGATTCAATACCAGCAAAGAAGTGAAGGAAGTAGGATTTCATAGAAGGATGAGTTGAATTGCAGAGTGGTCACAACAAAGGTCTGCCCGCCAATCCTGTGGGGAACTCTGTCCTGCCTTGTATCAAAGAGGACTGGGCCTTCATACTTGGGGAGGGACCAGTCATTAGGTGTGGGCTGCCTATGAGCTTGGGCGAGGTGACTCTCTTCAGCTGAGGACAATATCAGAGGAGAGACCTGTCTGAGAGCCATCAGCTGCCAATATTCCTAGCAGCTGAGGGAATGATTGCCTCAATTCAGAAAGGAGGATCTGAGTGACATACCATAGCATCCATTACAGCCAACCATTTGCACTGGATACACTCAGTTTCACTATAATAAGTTCTGGCAACAGCTCCTCCAGGATTCTGCTTGGTCTATTTTCGTGGGGAAACCTACAAGAGGAAGGTTAGTGGAACAAACTACAGCCCCTGGTACTATTTCTGCTTTGAAGGTTGCAATTGATACTCATCGTCTCCCTGCTCTACAACCCATTTTTATTTCCCTCACCCTTGGTGCTGTTGTGTATGTGTTTTACCTGGTGGGCCTCTGGTTACCATGCCTTTCTCAGGCTGCTCCATTTACCATCAAAATTGGGCAAAGAATTACCCACTCAATCACCAGGGCCTCTAAACACAGAGTCCAGGGTTCCTGGGACAGGAAGTGTAAATACTACAATTGGTCACTGTGAGTGATGGTAAGCAGAGCCCAGAGCCTCTCCTATTTCCTTCCCTTGGATTCCAGAATCATGTATTATACTGACTGAGAACACAGTCACATATAATAATTGTTGATTTATGATATATGCTGCATCTTGGAAGATGTCACTCCATCTTTGCAGGGTATTACCTCCAAAGCAGTACCACAGTTGCACTTTTAAAAGGCTATTTTATCACTCTGTCAAGTTGACAGCTTCTGTGTAGTATGATATAAAATAGAAAGTTTGGATCCCTTGATCATGTGTCATGTTGCACCTTCTCTATTTGAATTGGGTTCCTGGGTCCAATAAAAATATTATAGGATTCCGTGTTGGTGGATCAAACACTCCATATGCCCTCAGATAGTTGTGCTGGCTGAGGCCCTAAGGGCAGGAAAGGCAAACCCATACCCCAAATATATATTTATTCCAGTCAAAATTAATCGCTGCCCCTTCCAGTATAATCAACTTGCCAACAAGTTGCTGGATGGTCTCCTGGAAGAATGATGCCATATTGAGGGCTCAGTGTTGGTCTCTCTTGGTGGTAGGTTGAACAGAGGGAGGAGTAAACAGTGATGCAGTTGCAAAAAAGGCTCCCATAGGGCGCCCATCCTTGAGGCAAGGAAGTCTGGCCTGTATTATCCTCCCCTCCATCACTGGCCAGTCATTAGGAGTTGCTGCCCCCAAGGAAAGGAGCATGACCTTGGGCAAGGCAGCTTTCTTCAGTTGAGGGAGAGCAATTCTTGGAGAGACATTCATTTGAGAGCTGTCAACCAACTCTCAAAGCAGGTAGGGGAATGAGTGCCTCAGTCCTGGAAGGGAGATCTAGGTAGGCAGTGTACTACAGAATCCACTACAATAACGAAATGGTAGGAATTTCCATTCTAAATTTCAGCTGCTCCTAGGAGTTCTAGAATGGGGATGGGTTGGAGGAGGGTAGAGAATTGTGAGATATGTCATCTGCCAAATTTCATAGTTGATTATCCAGGAAAATTCATTGAAAACTGTGTATATTGTGGTTTTATGTGTATTTAACCAAACCAAATTTTATGTGTGTTAATCCAAGCAAAAAGTTTCTAAACAGATCAACAAAAAGCACAAAGAATGCCTTTATCGTAAAATATCCACCATTTACAAGATTCTGCTTGCTTTCTTTTAAAAATCTTTATTATTGTACAGATATAATGTTTACATATTCATATCAAGAAGTTATTTTCATACCATTTAAATTTCTATTTTTTTATTTCCATTAACGCACATTGTTCATAGATTTATTATTTTTATAAGCAATTCAATATTCTACCATATTAATGTATTGATGTTACCAAGATGACTTAATCTCTTTTTTTGGGACATTTGACTTGTATCTGTTTTTTCCACAATAATAAGTAGTACAGATATAAAAAAAAATTTAAAAAGATCTCTTTTTTCTTCCCCAAAGTGGGATTAAAAACTCTATTCCCAGGTTGCTTTTTAGAAAGATTTTCCTAATTTGCAGTACTATAGCAATGTTCAAGTGTCTATTTACCAATTTTTTGGATTTTTCTCACTTTACTTTTGATAGTAGGGAGAATTTTTAACCTCATCATTGTTTTGTTTTGTTTTGGTTTGTTTTGGTTTGGTTTTTTTGCCGTACGCGGGCCTCTCGCTGTTGTGACCTCTCCCGTTGCGGAGCACAGGCTCTGGACACGCAGGCTCAGCGGCCATGGCTCACGGGCCCAGCCGCTCCACGGCATGTGGGATCTTCCCGGACTGGGGCACGAACCCGTGTCCCCTGCATCGGCAGGCGGACTCTCAACCACTGCGCCACCAGGGAAGCCCCCTCATCATTGTTTTAAATTCATTTTTCTTAATTATTAGTGAGGCAAGGAATTTTCCCAAGTGTTTATTTACTTTTTGTATTTTTTGTTATTTACATCTTTTGGCCATTTATCTCTCTGGAAAGGGGAACTGATCTTTCATATTTTTATCAGTCCCTTATATATTATAGAGAACAAACTTTGACATTTATTTTCAGTGGTTTCTCATTCCATTGCTTTTTATCTTGAATTCACTTTTTAATTAAATAGTTGGCTTTGTGTTTTATAGCATAAAACCCACTGACCTTGACATTAATGATTTCTTTAAATTCTTCAATATTCCAAAATTGATATGTTGTTTTCTGTTAGGAAAGGTATGTTATTACATTGTATTATATATTTTATGATAAATCTTTGAAATTTTTATCTTCAAATGACAATAGATTTCTGTTTTTAATACCTCCAAATCTATTGTGGCATATACTATAAAGTATGGTCATATATATTGCTTCTTGGCCTTTTGGCTAGGATCAAGTATAAAGTATGGTCATGTATTTAGATTCTTTTAAATGATATCTAGTTTCTCCAATATTGTTTAACAGAGATTCATTTATTTGTTGCTTATTTCACCAAATTTTTCATGTATTAACTTATTGTGAGGTTTGAATTTATTTCTGATTTGGTCAATAGGTCTACTTTAAAAAAAAAAAAAAACCTAGTATTATAAGATTCTTCCCTCTTACATCCCCTTAAGAAGTGAAGTAATTTTGGTTTTAAACTATGTGTATATGAACATAGGTATATGCATATGAATACAGAGGCATAAAAAGAGGTCTGGAAGGTTAACCTTGGATGGTTGAATTACAGATGAACTTTATATTTTTCTTGCCATTTATCTATAAATTTTAATATATGTTATGTTACAATGGACACATATCACTTCGATGCTTAAAAAAGGAAAAACTCTGCAGATAGAATGAAGAAGAAATATTAATAGTAAAATAAAAGGCAATTATTAAGAAAATATAAAGAAGAAGAAGGGGCAGGTTAGGGAATATGTCACCTTAGGGGCAAACTCAGATAAATGGCGATTGCTCTCAAATCCCTTTATGTGATTATATTTAACACTGTTCGGCCCTCTGTGCAAGCACGTCTCTGCCTATCTGTCCCTGACATTTCTGAAATGCCCACTTTTGTTCCAGTCTGTCTAAGTCCTGTTCCTGGAATCTACTCCCTGTGACTGCAACTGTACCTGTACCTACCTTTGGCTTTCAACCCCATTGGTTTCCCACAGTGACTACCTGTCACTGATTTCTTTCTGGATTTCTGATTTCAGACTTTGCTCTTTCTGTGTTTGGTTAACTCTGCTCAAGTCTCTTTGTAGTCCTTCCTCAATTGTCAGTCGTCTCCACCCCCAAACTGCCCACTCACACCCAGGTCCACCAGCTTCTGGGTTGTCCTATTCTCAGCTGCACCAGAAAGTTTGGAGTGACAGACCATTTGCTGAAAATAGCCATGCCCTGGACATGATTTTTTGGACCAGAGGTGGATACCTGCTCACAAGAGAAACAGCTTGTGATTTGCACACCTGGCTCCAAAAAATGCAAAAAACAAAAAACAAAAAACACCAAACTAAGGTCAGCCTTGGAATTGGCAATGTAGCAATTGGGGTCTAGTCAGGAAAATAGAAACCACTGTGGACATGTTAAACAGAAGGGATTAAATTCAGGGAGTTTTTTAGGCAGCTGTTGGAAAGCTGTAAATACAAATAAGGGGAAGCTAGGAAAACCAGAGATTTGTATTTCAGGAAGCAGCTACTACGTATAAGACTGGGAGAATAAAATTGAAGAGGTGTTTTGAACATCCTCCAGGGCTGCCACTGCTTTGGGGAGATGGGACTGCAGGGCAGACAGGAGGTGGGGTGAGGTGTCACCCAACTACTGCTCAGACCTAGTGAGTACTAGGGGGGCATCAGGGAGGGTTCTTGAGATATGGAGAGAGTTGCCTTTGTTCATAATTTTAGTGCAGTGAGGTCCAGCTGTTCTGTTTCCATCCTTAGATGTGGTGAAATTGCTTGTTGCAGCCTTAAAATAAGCCCTCTTTTACTTGAGCTACCTTGAAGGAGGTCCCTGTGTCCTAGAAACAAAAAAGCCCTCCCAAGACACCTATTGCCTCTGACTGGTCTTTAGAGCTGGCCTCTTCCCTCACCTCTTCACCATGCTAACTCAGAATAGCCCCTTCAGTTGGGAATTGAACTGCCCAAGAGTTTTGATCATCGCTTCTGTACGATATCACAATGTTTTTAAATCCAGGAAAGTGATGTTCTGCAGCATTATCTTGTCTCCTCCCAGAGCACTAACCTTTTTGTGTGCTTCTCTTCAGGTGCATTTTATAATTATTTTGTCAAGTTCTTTTGTAAAATTCTTTATGCCCCATTAATTAGCATTGCATTAAATCTGTAAGTAGGAAGTGTTACTGTATCATTTGTTTAGTCTTTCCAGTCACGAGCAGGGATAGCTCTCCATATAGTCTGATTTCCTTTCAATGTGTTATTAGGTTTTGTAGTTTTCTTTACAGTTCTTGGAAGGTTGACACTAAAGTATTTAATGGGGATTTGGGGTCTTGGTTGCAAATGAGATTGCTTTTTCACACCTTAGTTTCAATCTGGCTATTGATTGTAACAACTATTTTAAAATCTGTTTATGTTTCCTTCTGACCATTTGAGGAAATGAGGAATTGCCCAGTGTGAGAAGGCGTGCTTAGCAGAGATAGATTTGCATCGGCTGTTTGCTTTCACATGTTTGTGTCTCTTGTGGATAATGTTTGAGTAGTGCCTGGCCCTTGGGAACCATGGGGGTGGTGTACATTTACGATTTTCCTCTATGAATAAGCCAAGTTAATTGATCTGTACTGGGACAAAATCCATGTCCTTAAGCCCTCTGAAGGCACAGGCTTGCTTTCAATAACTCTCATTTCCAATAATTACAGTTGTCTGGGCTGCTTTGGGAGGTATTGATTTCTATGATGTGAATAGACTGAAATAACTAGTCGTTGGGGATTGGTTGCAGGATTTTGAGCAATGGATTAAGGGTTGATCTAAATAATGTCTTAAAAATATGCTGTGCTTTGAAAATTACACAAGTAATACGTGTTCATTGCAGAAGAATGAGAAAATGCAGATAAGCTAAAAACAAAAAGAGAGAGAATGCCTAAAATCCTACCATTTAGAGGATACTATTTTGGTATCTTTACTTTCATGTGGTTTCCTATGTCTGATGTTTATAATTATACAAATAAACGTGCACACTTAATATATTTCTGAGTTAGTTTCTAAGATATAACTTTTTCCACATTTTAACATTTCTAAAACGAGATGCAGTTTTACAATCGATTAAATTTAATAAAGTATTTCTCTTCTCCTCCTACCCCCCAAATAGCTATTACTAAATGTAGCCCATGGTATCTTAAAATAGAAAGGTATTTTTAAATTAAATCTTTTATTTTCAGATAATTATAAATTAGCATGTAGTTGTAAGAAATAATACAGAAAGATCCCTGGTACCTTTTACCCAGTGTGGTGGTTAATTTTATGTATCAACTTGACTGGGCTAAGGGATGCCAGATAGCTGGTAAAATATTATTTCTGGGTGCATATGTGAGGATGTTTCCAGAAGAGATTAACATTTGAATCAGTTGACTGAGTAAAGAAGATCATCCTCACCAATGCAGGTGGGCATCATCTAATCCATTGAGAGCCTGAGTAGAACAAGAAGGTAGAGGAAGGGTGAATTTGTTTACTTTGCTTGAGCTGGGACATCCATCTTCTCCTGCCCTTGGACCTTGGTGCTCCTGGCTCTCGGGCCTTTGGACTAACACTGAGGCTTAAACCACTGGCCCCCTCATTCTCAGGCCGTTGGACTTGGACTCACCCTACTGACCTTCCTGGTTCTCAGGCCTTAGTACTTGGATTGAATTACACCACTGGGTTTCCTGGTTCTCTAGCTTGCAGACAGCAGATCATGGGACTTTCAGTTTCCATAACCGTGTGAGCCAGTTCCTATAATAAATCTTTTCTTATATATCTATATATCTTTGTCTGTGTCTATGTCTATTTCTATGTCTGTGTCTATATCTATATCTGTATCTGTAATCTAATATCTATATATCCTATTGGTTCTGTTTTTCAGGGAACCCTGACTAATACACCCAGTTTCCCCTACTGTTAACATCATGCAAAACTATAGTACAGTATCACAACTAGGATATTGGTATTGATACAGACCATTTTCTTCACTACAAGGAGGTCTATGTTGCCCTTTTATAACCATATTCACCTTCCTGTCATTCTCCTCACCCCAGCCCAGGCTACTACCTCTGGCAGCCATCAATTTGTCCTCCATTTCTGTAATTTTATCATTTCAAGAATGTTCTACAAATGGAATCAGGTGATATGTATTTTTGGCTTTTCTCACTCAGCATAATTCTCTGGAGATTGATCCAGATTTTGCATGTATCAATAATGTGTTCTTTTGTTGTTGTTATTGAATATTCCATGAATGGATATACTCAGTTTGTTTACCTATTCACCCCTTGAAGTACACCTGGGTTTCCAGCTTTTGGCTATTGCAGGTAAAGCGGCTATAAACATTAATGTACAGATTTTTGTGTGAACATAAAATTTCTCTGGTATATACACCCAGGAGTGCAATTGCTGGGTTAAATGGTGATTGCATGTTTAGTTTTAAAAGAAGCTATCAAACTGTTTTCCAAAGTGGCTGTTCCATTTTGTAGTCCTACCCACATTGTATGAGTGGTCTGGTTTCTCTAGTTTCATCCTTACTTTTTATTTTACCCCTTCTGATAGGTAAGTAGTGAATTTCATTAATAGTTCTATTTTCTTGAATAGTGCTATTCAAACGATCTATTTCATATTGGGTGAGTTGCGTTAGTTTGTGTTTTTCAAGAAATTGGTCGATTTCATCTACGTTGTCAAATTTATGTATATAGAGCTGTTCATAGTATTCCTTTCAAATTCATTGATTTCTGCTCTTACGTTTGTTATTTCCTTCCTTTGCCTTTGGGTTTATTTTACTCTTTTTCTAGATTCTTGAATGGGAGCTTAGATTATTGATCACAGACTTTTTCTCTTTTCTGATATGTATACTTACATGTATAAATTTCACTGAAAGAGATATTTTATGTTGCATAGAAAAGCTTTAGTGTACCTACCATGTTTATAGCTCCCTATCGAGGAATTCAGTTCAATTCAGCAAATATTTATGGAGTGCTTGGGCCAGGCACTATTCTAAATCCTTAATATACATCAGGGGACAAAATAGACAAAGATCTCTGTCTTTGTGGAGCTTACATTCTAGCAGGAGGAGACAGGCAATAAATAAGTGTAATTTATATAGTATGTTAGAAAGTGGTAAGTGCAGGAACAAAAAGTACAGCAGTGTAAGAGGGAATGGATATGTGGGGAAGTGTAGTATTTACTACTGCAGAACTTACTGTAATGTATTTAGTACTACAGTTGTATTGAACAGATTGGTCAGGCAGGGCTTGTGGAGAAAGTGAGATTTGAGTAAGGATCTAAAGGAGTTAGTTAAGCGAGTAACTGTAGGAAGTGTGCTTCAGACAGATGGCGCAGCTGGAGCAAAGGCCCTATGGTGGGAGCGTGCCTGGAATATTAGAGGAAAAGCAAGAAGGCAGGTGTGGCTGAAGTGGAGTGAGCAAGGGGGAAAGTGGGAGAGATGAGGTCAAAGTATAATGGAGGCTAGGTCTTTAGCTCTTCCTCTGAGTGAAATGGGGAGCCATTGCAGGGTGTGAAGCAAAGGAATGATATGAACTGATTTAGGTATTAAAAGAATCACTCTGTAGCGTTAACATATATACACTACCAAATGTAGAATAGATAGCTAGTGGGAAGAAGCTGCATCACAGCTTCTTCCCACTAGCTAGGGAGATCTCCCCACTAGGGAGATCAGCTCTGTGCTTTGTGACCACCTACAGTGGTGGGATAGGGAGGGTGGGAGGGAGATGCAAGAGAGAGGGAATATGGGGATATAGCTATATATATAGCTGATTCACTTTGTTATACAGCAGAAACTAACACACCATTGTAAAGCAATTATACTCCAATAAAGATGTAAAAAAGAAAAAAAAAGAATCACTCTGGCTACTATGTTGGGAATGGGTTATGCATAGAAGCAAATGGCTACTGAAGTAATGCGAGTGAGAGGCAGAGTGGTTTGGAGCAAAGTGGTAGTAGTGGGAATGGTGAGAAGTGATTACATTCTAAACATATTTTGAAAGTACAGCTAATAGGATTTCTTCATAGATTGGATTTGGGGTGACAGAAAAAGATAGGCATCTGGATAACAAGCTTGACATAAATTTTTAAACATAGGTGACCACATTTAATACCATATGCTCCCCTCTTACCCCTACAACTCTGCCCAGCTTGTTGGACAATGGCAGGCACTTACCTGGGAGCAGCTGATCAATAGGCTGGACATTAGCCTTTAGAGTATCCTGGCATGAAAGTTTTGCCTGAATAAATGGCAATTAACTCTTCCAATGTTTTTTTTTTTCTTTCAGGAATCAGAATTGGAGAGAAAAAACCATCATCATCATCATCAGTGAGAGCAGAAGCTGAAAGACATGGAGAGTAGGCAGTATCCCGACTTCATGGGTAAGCGGAAACCATGAATAAACAAGAGCTCTGAGCAAACAAAAACCACGAGGCAGCAAAAAGATATACAGAGTAATGACAAAAGTGATAGAAGATACCTAAGAAAGCATCAAATTCTCAGGAGAGAGAGTCAATGGCCAGGCCTGGGTCACAGGCCAATCCTGGAACTTGGTGTACAGTGAGCTCCTCTGTTAACAGAAGTGGGAGGATGGTGCTAGACAGGCAAAGACTACAGGTATGCACCAGCCATGTGGAGTCAGGCAGGAATCAGCTCTGTGGAAGCCAGAACCACACATGAGCTAAAATTATGAGGGTGTAAGGAAGCCAGAAAAAGGAGAGGAAACCTGTCTGCTGAGAGAAGCAGGAAAGTACAGCAGACACGGAGAGAGAAGCAGGGATGGCAGATGATGCAACCATGTGAGAGCTGGGACTACATCTAACCTTCCTGTTTCAGTCCCATCCCAGAGTGTCCTGGCTGTGCTGACCCCTGCACGTTAGTGCCCCCAGAGAGTGCCTTTTGTTCAAAATACCTCCTTTTCTTTTTGCTTTTTTTAAAATTGGAATATAGTTGATTTACAACATTATATTAGTTTCAGGTGTACAGCTTAGCAATTCAGTATTTTTATACATTGTACTCCATTTAAAGTTATTGGAAAATAATGGCTATATTTCCCTGTGCTGTACAATATATCCTTATTGCTTACCTATTTTATACATAGTAGTTTGTATCTCTTAATCCACTACCACCCTGTCCCCACCTGTAACCACTAGTTTGTTTTCTATATCTGTGAGTCTTTCTGTTTTGTTATATTCATTCGTTTTATTTTTTAGATTCCACATATCAGTGACAACATAGAGTATGTGTCTTTATCTGTCTGACTTGTTTCACTAAGCATAATACCCTACAGGTCCATCTACATCATTGCAAATGGCAGTTTTTCATTCTTTTTAATGACTAATATTCCATTGTATATATATACCACATCTTCTTTATCTTTCATTTGTTTTGTGCTTTTTTTGTCTTTTAAAAAATCTTTATTATGAGATCTTCAAATATCCAGAAAAGTAGAGGAACAGTACAATGAACTCCTGTATGCCCATCATCATCTACCTCTTCACAACCCATTTATCCCCTCTAGTCCTCCCCTGCACCCATTCTGGCTTCTGCCTCCACTGCACCATTGAAACTCATCAAGATTCCCAAAGACATCCTTGAATCACAGTCCAGTGGATGTTTTCCAGCCTTTTCCAATGTCATTCTTCTGATCTATCTGAATCTCCAGACACTCTTGAGAAGATTCTTCTAAGATCATATTAATAGGATAGCTACCATGCTTTGAGAACTTTCTCTGTGCCAGGCACTGTCCTGAGCAATTTTTAAAATTTTTTATTTAATTAATTTATTTATTTTTGGCTTCATTGGGTCTTCTTTGCTGATCGTGGGCTTTCTCTAGTAGCGGGGAGTGAGGGCTACTATTTCTTGTGGTACATGGACTCTAGGCGCACGGGCTTCAGTAGTTGTGGCGCACGGGCTTAGTTGCTCCGCGGCATGTGGGATCTTCCTGGACCAGGGCTCGAACCTGTGTCCCCTGCATTGGCAGGTGGATTCTTAACCACTGCGCCACCAGGGAA
This sequence comes from Orcinus orca, assembly GCF_937001465.1. Lineage (NCBI taxonomy): Eukaryota > Metazoa > Chordata > Mammalia > Artiodactyla > Delphinidae > Orcinus > Orcinus orca. The sequence continues at coordinate 41,328,604 of NC_064566.1, read as the reverse complement.
GTCATTTCATTTAATCTTCAAAACAACGTTGAGGTAGGTATTATTATGGTCTCCATTTTCAAAAGGAGGAAACAGACTGGTAAACATTTTGAGGAAACAAAATGAGGCATAAAGAGGCTAAACAGATTTGACTGGATTTATCATTCATTTATTGATGGGCACTTAGGTTGCTTCCATCAAAATACCTCCCTTTCTACTTGAGCTTGTGTGAGTAGTTTTTGATTTATGCTCCAGGGATAAGGATGGCACATTCGACAGGAAATCTCTTGGTATCTACTTATCTCTGTGGATTGAGCACGGCCGACAAGGTACAGAAGGTGAAAAATGCAAATATTTTGAATAAAGAAGAACTAACTGGAATCATGTGAAGCATTTTACACACCTTCTCTCATTTAATCTGTAGTGTGAGGGAGGTACCATCACTGAGGTTCACAGAGGGTAAGTACAGTCCATCCTCATTATTTGTGGGTTCTGTATTTGCAAATTTGCCTACTCACTAAAATTTATTTGTAACCCCAAATTTATGCTTTTGGCACTTAAGTCATTCACAGACAGTGCAGAGCAGTGAAAAAATTGATTTGTCCAATGTGCTTGTTCCCAGCTGAGGCAAGCAAGGCAACGCTCCCCCTTCTTGTTTCAGCTCTGACGCTGTAAACAAGTTTCCCTTTTTTTTTTTTTAACATCTTTATTGGGGTATAATTGCTTTACAATGGTGTGTTAGTTTCTGCTTTATAACAAAGTGAATCAGTCATACATAAACATATGTTCCCATATGTTTTCCCTCTTGCAACAAGTTTCCCTTTTGTAGTTTACTTAGTGCCACGTTTGTCACCTTTTTGTGCTGTTTAATGGTGATTTTGCTGTTTAAAATGGCCTTGAATCATAATCTTGAAGGGCTACCTAGTGTTTCCTAAGTGCAAGCAGCTGTGATGTGCCTTACAGAGAAAAACATGTGTTAGATGAGCTATGTTCAGGTGTGAACAGCTATAGTGCTATTGGCTATGGGTTCAATGTTAATGAGTCAACATATATTAAATAAGGCATCTTTAAGCAGAAGCATACATAAAACAAAGTTACGTAGTTATATATTGATTGGTTGCAAAAATGTTGTGACTGAGGCTTGCAGGAACCTAACCCTGTATTTCCCCTATGAGTAATAGTTCAGTATTTGCTAATTCAGTGTTTACAGAGATTTATAGAACATAACTACCAAGAAAAACAAGAATCAACTGTGCCAGGTGCAGGATCAGACAACTCGTGGAGGAGTGGAATGCCTGGCTCCGAAGCCTTGCCTCTCTGATTCTGGACACCTCATTCCATCCCATCAGCTACCTTTCAGAAGAGAAAGAAAAGCTCTTCTGCTCAGCTTCCAGTGCTCCTTCCACGGTATGATGCTGCCTTCCCTAGAGCTTGTTGCCTAGCTGGGAAGTGAACAGGTATGCAACAACTGTGAAAAATGTACGATTATCCACCTTAGTCTGGGATAGTAATTGTAGCACATTTGCCATCACTCATTCCTTAAATATATGTGGCAGACGTGGTTACTCTATCATAGCGCCTTTTCCTGCTTGAGCCCAAATGGAGTTTCCTGATCTTTCTTAACACAGGACCCTGGGCAATCACTACTAGTCAATCAGAGCTGGCATCTAAGATGAAACCTATATCTTCCTTGCATGATGGCCTGGGTCCTTATAAGATCAAGCATACACTTGGAGGATCTGGGTTGCCAGGCTTAAGGAACTTTAGAGTTTATGTGAGTGCTTCAGTCTGTTTCAAAGCCTAGCCTGAGTATCTGGCTGTTTCTGCTTTAGAAAGGCTTTCTGGATTCCTTTACATAAGACTTTGCTCCTGAAAGATTCATTTTGCTGAGAACATCCTTCTTGTTCATCTCTCTACCGCCTGTGCCTAGAACACTGTCTACTCAGTGGTGCTCAATGATTTTGTTGAATGAATGCCTGGGCTCCTAGATTGACATCTATTTTTTCCCAGAGAGAAGAGCTCTGATGTAGGCCAGTGACAGAATGGAATCCTTAAGGGCACAAAGCAGGGGCCAGTATGGCAGGGATGGAGCTTTTCAGCAGAGGAGGAGATTTTTGGAGGAAGCAGTCAAGAAATTGTATATGAATTTGAACTGGAGCAGCATTCTCTTGAATCTCTCTGCCTCTTTTCTTCATTTTTCTTCATGTTCTCTCCTATGGCTTACCTCTTTACCTCTGGTAAGATAGATCCGGGAAACCCAAGCAGGAATAGGGTCGAGGCATACAGGAAGAGAAGGCATGGGGTATGCTGCTTAAGCAGGAACTAGTCTTGACTCTGAACTAAGGACCCCAGCCTTCAGCTTCTAGACCTGTGGGCACCAGTGCTGTCCATCCTCACATAGGGCTCAGGATTCTTACCTTTCTACCTGCTCAGTCCAATTCCTCTTCCTCTACCCTATCTCCTTTTTCTTTCTCTCCTCTGCTAGTCATGGCAAATGGGGTTTGAGAGGAAATAGGGAAGAGGGGATGGGAAGTTAGACCAGGAAGAGATGGATATATTTGACTGGGAGCCTAAGAAGGGAATGTCACTTAGTGCACCAATGTGGCGTGAGAGTTAGAGTTGAAAGAATGTTGTTAGATTTCTGAACCATGTTTGTTATTTTATTATTGGAAGTGATTTTCAGTCAAAAATCTCTGCCCTGGTATTGGGAGAACTACAGGAAGCTGGAGCTTCCCATTCTGCAGCTAGTTCTGGAGCAGTGTGGTACTCAAGGCCCGGGAAGGCAGTGATAAAATACCTAAGTACATGGCTTTGGAGTAAGACTGAGCTGAGTTACCACCTGCTAGGGCTGTGGTTTGGGGCACGCTCCTTAATCTCTCTGGATTTTAGTTCTTTTATATGTAAGATGCAGATAACAACAGTATGCACCTTATGGGATTATGATGATCATGATGATTAAAAAAAGTGAGGTCTGTAACATTTTTGTGAAGTGTGCTTGGGAAACTCAAATGCTATCTATTGTTATCATTAATAATGCTATCATCTTGTGGTATTTTCTTGCACCTGGTGAAATATTTCCTTTTATTCTCAGCTCTGAGGATGAAAGCAAAATACACTGAGTTTCCAAGAATCTGTAAGAGGAAGACAGGTACTCACAGGAACATGTGAGTCTGTGCCTGAGAAGCAATCCTGATAGTGTAAGTGTCAGGAGGCCTGCAGGATTCCCCAACAGGGACTATAGTGGGGGCTCTGGAGGCCATTTGTTCCCAGGATCATTTGGTGACTGATTAGGAAAAGCACGAAAGTCTTACTTTGGGAAAGTGTGCCCACAATGCCTTTTGCCCTCCTTCTGCAGGCTTGAAGGGGTAAGGAGTGGCCGTCTCCAACTTACCCAGGAAATGAGCCAATGAGCCAGAGAGATCACTATTGTTAGCCTTGACACATTGGACTTTACCTCCCCAGCTTCTGTGCTATTTAGTTTCCCACAGCTGGGCTCATGGATGCCCCTCCCCATTGCCTTGTATAATCTCTCAGTGTTTGCCCATAACCCATTGTATTAGTTTTCTAATGTTCTGTATCAAATTATTACAACCTTGGTGGCTTAAACAACACAAATTTATTACCTTAGAGTTCTGTAGGTCAGAAAACCAAAATGGGTTTCGGCTAAAATCAAGGTGTCAGCAGAGCTGTGTTCCTTTCTAGAGGCCCTGGAGGGGACAGTGTTTCCTTACCTCTTCCAGCTTCCAAAGGCCACCTGCAGTTTTTGGCTCCTGGCCCCCTTCTATCTTCAAAGCCAGCAATGGGAGGTTGAGCCCTCACACTGAAACATTCCAACCTCTACTTCCATCATCACATGTCCTTCTGACTCTTCTGCTTCCCTGTTCCACATTTAAGGACCCTTATGATTACATTGGGCCCACCTGAGTAATGCAGAATAATCTCCTTATTTTAAGGTCAGCCAATTAGCAACCTTAATTCCATTTGCAACCTTGCCTTAATTCCAGAATTCCCCCTTGCCATGTAATATAACATATTCATAGGTTCCAGAGATAGGATGTGGATGTCTTTGGGGGCCATTGTTCTGCCTTCTTCAACAACCATTATTCATTGTGCCCTGCTCTCTGATTCTAGAATTAGGACTGAAACTGGTAAACTCCTTCAGATACCAGGCCTGAGCCATCCTTTTAGTGATGGGATTCATGAATCCCATGCTGAGGAGCTGGTCTCTGGCCTGACTGGCTCCCTCCCCCTCACTTGACCTTTATATAAAGTGACCCAAAGTGCCTTATACTGAGCATGAGGGTACTCTGGCTGCTCTGCCCAAACAGACTTCCCTGGTGGCGCAGTGGTTAAGAACCCGCCTGCCAATGCAGGGGACACGGGTTCGAGCCCTGATCCAGGAAGATCCCACATGCCGCGGAGCAACTAAGCCTGTGCGCCACAGCTACTGAGCCTGTGCTCTAGAGTCCGCGAGCCACAACTACTGAGCCCTTGTGCTGCAACTACTGAAGCCCACGTACCTAGAGCCTGTGCTCCACAATGATAAGCCACCACAATGAGAAGCCCACACAACATAACGAAGAGTAGCCCCTGCTCACCTACTGGTGGGTAGGAGAAACTATTCTTTATTTCTTCAGCAACATTCAAGAAACTATTCTTTATTTCTTCTTTATTCTTTATTGTGATAGCCAGGCTAATAGATTCAATTTTTCTTTGATTCATATTTTCAAACAGGGACTTCCCTGGTGGTCCAGTGGTTAAGACTGCACTTCCACTGCAGGAGGGACGGGTTCAATCCCTTGTTGGGGAACTAAGATCCTGCATGCTGCGTGCCACCACCAAAAAAAAGAAAAAAAAAAAACAAACGTAAGAAGCCAATCCATTCAATCTATGTCACGGCCTTATCTGTTAGTACTTTCATTAGCTCTGTTAATGCCTGAGGACAGTTTTCACAAACTACAGTAATCATTAGCTTCCAGGACCTAAAACTACCCAACAGTAGCCTGTACTTTTTTAGACGCGTGCATAAAGGCACACTCATCTACACACACAGTGGTCAGTGTGGTGGGCAAAAGATGTTAAACATCCATTAAAGATGTGCTAGATGTCATCTTACCTTAAGGGGAAGGAAAAGAAGAAAAGGAGCTAGCATTTATTGAGAACCTACTCTGTGTTGGGAACTTTATATTCATAAACTCACTTTAAGTCTTATTACAATGCAGGAAAGCAGCATTCATCATCTCCATTTTACAAATGGGAAAATTGAGGCCCAAGAGTCACACAGCTAGTAAGATCTCAACATGTGACACGTGGACTGTCTGATTGTAAAACTTTTTTCTTTCCCCTTCGCACGACCAGCTCTTAAAGCAAGAGAATTACCAGAATAAGGATGTTCAAACTGAGGTTAGTAGAGTGAGCCCTGGAGTTCCTTGGAGATACCCAGGGACTTCTCATGTAGGAGCGAAGGTGCTTGGTAAGAGGCAAGATGGGTAGGCTGGGCTTTGGGCTCTCCCCACATTCAATCAGATCAACTCTGCTGTTATCAGTTTTACACATTGAGATACAATGCAATATTTCAATAGGAAAAAATGGGAAGTGGTTCTGCTCTTGAAGTCTACTAGACTGGAATCTGACCTCCACGTCCTTGCAGTTCTGGAAGTCTGCTCTAGTTGTGCTCAGTTAACTGATCAATTCTTCTAGTGCCTTGGTTATCCACTCAATGTGATCATGGGCTTTGGGAGGGATGGTGTTCTCCAGAATGAAAGAGACCATCTCAGTTAGTGAGTGATGCAAGAATATTGCGACAGAGAAGAAGCAAGAATCTTCAGGAACTTATCTGCACCACAGACAGACTGTAAACTGCTGGCAGAGGGGAAGTCAGATTCTTGTTGGAGATGGTGCTAATTGGGCACTAGACAGTGGAAGTTTCTACAGAAAAGGAAACACTCACAGTGGTGATGTGGGTATGAGGAGGTACACAGATCTTTTGAAAGTCCTCCCTTTCAGGGACTGTATCTGGTTAGGTTGCTGGTATGCTCCCTTCTGAGAGTCTGCCTAGACAGGACACTGATTGGCTCAGAGTGAGTCAATAAGATACTTTCAAAGTGAGCCGAGCCCTAGAAAGTAAAGGAGATAATAACTTGGAAAATTTTAAGTCAGCACCTCATAGGCTACAATGTCTGGGTGAGTCATTATCTTAACAAAGGATAAAATGAAAGCCACATCTTCTCTTCATTTGGGGGACACTCTTATTTCTGCTTCCCTGAGTTACTCCTTAGTAATCCCTCAAGGGAGAATATTAAAAATAGCCAACATTGGGCTCCCCTGGTGGCGCAGTGGTTGAGAGTCCGCCTGCCGATGCAAGGGACACGGATTCGTGCCCCGGTCCGGGAAGATCCCACATGCCGCGGAGCGGCTGGGCCCATGAGCCATGGCTGCTGAGCCTGCACTCCGCAACGGGAGAGGCCACAACAGTGAGAGGCCCGCGTACCAGAAAAAAGAAAAAAAAAAAAATAGCCAACATTTATTGATGGAGTATCTTAATCTTTACAATAAGTAACTTATGTAACAGAGCCTCAAAATGTCCCCCCATTATTCCTTATCCCTTTCGCAGTAGCAGGATTCCCAATTTTTAGCTGTGCACAAGGCTGCCTGGAATTTCCCAGTCTCTCTTGCAGCTAGGTGTGATTGCGTCTATGGGATGTAAGCAAAAGTGTTGTATGGCAGCTTCTGGCAATTTTCCTCAAAATTGGTACATGCCCTTTACCCCTTCTTCATCCCTTTGTCCATCCTGCTACCTGGAACACAGATGCAATCTAGTCACCATCTTGGGCCATGAGGGTGAGGGCCACACAGAAGGAATGGAGAGCAGTGAGATGACCCTGCGTCCCTGAGGACATTGTGGAACAGCTCTGTATTTTCTACTTCAGGACTTTTTTTTTCTTTTCTTTTTTTTTTGCGATACGCGGGCCTCTCACTGTTGTGGCCTCTCCCGTTCCGGAGCACAGGCTCCAGACGCACAGGCTCAGTGGCCATGGCTCACGGGCCCAGCCGCTCTGCAGCATGTGGGATCCTCCCAGACCGGGGCATGAACCCATGTCCCCTGCATCGGCAGGCAGACCCTCTACCACTGTGCCACCAGGGAAGCCCTCTACTTCAGGACTTTGAGGTGAGAGAAAAATTTTTAAAATATTTTGAAACCCCTTATATTGTAGTTCTGTTTCTTACAGCCACTACGATTCCAAATCGATGTACCCTATATGCTATGTACTATATTATTCCAGTTTTGCAAATAAGAAAACTGTGGGCTAGCCAGATTAAATCATTTTCCAAGGTCACCCACCTAGTAGATGAAGGAGTCAGGATCTGAATCCTGATTTTTGCCAAAGCAAAATGTGTTTTCCTCCTTTTCAGTGTTCACTTTCAGACCCTGAGGATGAGAGACTCTTGACCCTCTATGATAGGCAAGAGCCTTTCAGCAAAGCCCCCTGACAGTGTCTGGTCATGGAACTATAGTCTTCAACTTGCCCCTTCTTCCTCTCTTTCAAAAATAAAATTCATGAGTCACATGGGTCATGGTGAGGCTCAACTGCATGTCACATTGAGAGTTCTGGGAGATCACAGCCACCACCAGGGGTCGATTTGCATGAAGACTCTTAGGCCTTCTAAGAGAAATGGTAAAAAGGACCATGGAAACTAATGATTGGGACCCTAGACAGATGGATGATACCTTTGAATAGAGAGGGAATGATGAAATAGGCCCTAATCCCAGGGGGAGGGCAGAAGCCTGGTGCTGGAAAAGCAGAGGACTATATGGATGAGAGTGGCGTGATGGTGGGCAGTGGAAGGACATATCCATCTCACCATGGGCACAGACCAGATAGGTGAGGGAGGCTGAGGTAAGCAGTATCACAGAATGAGTCCCAGTCCAAATGTTAGTTAATTAAAAGAGGTTCATGGCCATCTGTATGAATCCAAACACACTTGTTCAGGTGCTAGACTACCTAAGGCTTGTTGAAAAAGATTTCACTCTTTTTTTAAAATATATATATATATTTTATTTATTTATTTATTTATTTATTTTTGGCTGTGTTGGGTCTTCGTTGCTGTGCGCGGGATTTTTCTAGTTGTGGCAAGCAGGGGCTGCTCTTCATTGAGGTGCGCAGGCTTCTCATTGCAGTGGCTTCTCTTGTTGCGGAGCACAGGTTCTCAGTGTGTGGGCTTCAGTAGTTGTGGCACACAGGCTCAGTAGTTGTGGATCGCGGGCTCTAGAGCACAGGCTCAGTAGTTGTGGCGCACAGGCTTAGTTGCTCCGCGGTATGTGGGATCTTCCTGGACCAGGGCTCGAACCTGTGTCCCCTGCATTGGCAGGAGGATTCTTAACCACTGTGCCACCGGGGAAGTCCCAGTTTCACTCTTTAGAGCAGCAATTTCATTCCATTTTGGGGTTAAAGAGGGCTGTGGTGTGATCAAGTAGAGCTAACATTGGTAGTGGTGATCAAGGCTGGGGAACAGATATATGTATATGTATAGCTGATTCACTTCGTTATAAAGCAGAAACTAACACACCATTGTAAAGCAATTATACTCCAATAAAAATGTTTAAAAAAAAAAGACTGGGGAACAGAGGAGGCAAATTGGCAGCAAAAGTAATGCAAAGGGAGAAGGTGCACCCCTTCCTCTTGCCTGCATTCATCTCCCTCAAGGGAAGAATCAGAACCCGTGATGGATAAGCAGCAAGTCGTTGGTTTACTTGCAGGACTAGTCGAGACATGACCTGGGGCACATCTGACATGTTCCTTAGGAACTTTGAGGGGATATTAAAAAGGTATGTTTCATTAACCAGGCATAAAAGGAAAATTATTTCATCATTCCGCTTATTTGAGGTACCTAGATTAGTCAAATTTGTAGAAACAGAAAACAGAACAGTGGCTATGAGGGGCAGGTGGGAGGGGGAAATGGGGAATTGTTTAATGGGTTTGGAGTTTCAGATTGAGATGATGAAAAAGCTCTGGGGATGGAGAGTGGTGATGTTGCACTACAATGTGAATGAGTTTAATGCCACTGAACTATACACTAAAAAATAGTAAATCTTATGTACATCTTACTACACACACATAAAAAAGGTATGTTTCCATGTGCAGGACAACCTCTACCTCTCACTGAGGAGAGGATAACTTAGCCACGTGTAACCTAGCACTGTGGCTAGAAATCCAGTACCTTTTGGCCATTCCTCCCTTCACCCTGTCTTCTGCTATGTTCCTGTATTTAGTTGTTTCTGAAATTGGGTCCCTTCTTCCATTTTTGACCATTCCTTTTCTCTTAGTCTTAATGTGGATTTGGCTTCTAAGGTTCAATTGCTGACATATATTCCTGGAATACATTTGCGTTTTCCTTCTGTCTCAATTATATTCCAACTGCTCTAGGCAACCCTGTACCCCTGCTCCCCAAAGCTATTCCTCCCTCCTGCACCCCACTTTTGCCTAAGGCCCTGCCTGGCCTAATCTGGCCTCCCTCAAGGGCAAATCAGATACCCAATCACCCAGGGCCCCGCTGCTGTCCCCCTTCCCTAAACCCTTAGACTCTAGGACTAGAGCACTTATCATCCACACACATCCTTGTGACACCACTTGGGAGGGATGATAAGAGCTGAGACCAGAGCTGACCAGGCCACTCTGGGGATGAGAGGACAGGACATAAACAGACCAGCCCCAAGAGACCAGATAGGCTAGCAGAGAGGCCCGTGAGTGGACGGCGGCTCATGCAGCCAGTCTAAGGGTCAGTGAATTCAAGTAGCAGGACCCACAGGCCATTTTATGTTTTGCTTTCTTTCCTGCTGTAACCCAGATGAAAGCTGAGGTCTCCCTAAGTGAGAGCCCAATGAAACTGCCTCAACTACTTGATTCTACAATGTAACACAAAACTTTCCTCAGAGTTTTGGGCATTTTCAGCAGTTGATGCTCTCCTGACTCTCTCTGCCTCCAGGCATCTGTGTTCAATCATACTGGCTCTAATTTACCCCAGGACAGCCCAAGTTTTCCCAAGAGCTAGAAAACTCAGCTCTTTCACCAGTTCCCCCCAACCAAAAAGCCTGTAGGTCTTACTTAGTGGTAAGTAACATTACCACTGTTTTACAAAGGAGGAAATTGAGGCACAGAGAGGTTAAATAACTTGCTCAATGAATATTTGTAATTTGGTGAACTGTATTTGACATTTTTTGGTGGGGGGTGGGTGCTGTTACATTGTACATACTCAGCCCACCACCATCTTGCAGAACTTCTTTCCCCTTTCCTTTCTCTTCCCTTTTTCCATCCCAGAGGCCCATCCAAATCTCAGATTCATCTTCCCTTTTACACAGAAAGGATTTTCACTCTCCCTTTTTTTCTTTTCTTTTTTTTACTATTTATTTAATTTATTTATTTGGCTGCGCTGGGTCTTAGTTGCGGCACAACGGGATCTTCGTTGCCACATGCAGAATCTTTAGTTGCGGCATGCGAACTCTTAGTTGCAGGATTAGGAACTCTTAGTTGTGGGATTTAGTTCCCTAACCAGGGATCAGACCCAGGGCCCCTGCATTGGGAGCACAGAGTCTTAGCCACTGGACCACCAGGGAAGTCCCACTCTCACTTTTGGATTCTAGCATTTATCAAAATATTTCTTCTCAAGCAGTTAATTCTCCCGTAATAGGAACACTAGTATTAACCTTTAACATAATACGATTTTCTCTACTCTTACATTCTTTAAGTTTTAAATTTTCTTAGAGCAACCAAGCCAAACACTTTCAAAATAAAAACTATCAGAGTCACTCAGAATAAAATAAGTTTAAAACTTCCCAAACAGACCCTATATGATAGCTTTTCCTGTATTTAAACCACATGGATACCCACTTTCTCCAGCCTCCTTAGATCATGCAGCATGGCCTAAACCTGGCTGTATACCTGGCCTAAATCTGTCACCTGGGGATCTCTGGGAGATAGTCCTGGACCAAACTGCAGAGATTCTAATTCAGTAGATGAAGGTAGGGTCTGGGATTCTGCATCTTAACAAAATTCCTCAGTGATTGTTTAATAACACTGATTACACTGGCCTCATTTCAAGGGCTCAATAGCCACGTGTGCCTACCATATCGGACAGTGCAGATACAGAACATTTCCATTACTGCCTAACGTTCTAGTGAACAGTGCTAGTCTAGACCATATTGTCCATAGCACCTACTGTGACGTTTAGCAGTGTGGCTCTACCCCCATCTTTTCTCCATCTTCCAGACTCCTCCCACACTCCATGTGGACTGTCACTCCCTAGGCAGGAAACTCTCCTACGGCCTCAGCCCCTTCTCTGACTGTTGCCCCTAGCTCTTGGCCTTCAGGGCCAGAATATGATGTTGGGGTCCTCTTTGCTCCCTGTAAGTGCTGTCACACTCTTGTGAAAGACTCAGCCACTTGGAGGCTAGTGCCATTTGGCTATAATCACTCTCCTCCTCCTTACTTCTTTATTACCAGCCTCCTGGTCATCTCACTCATTTATTGAACACTCATTCATGTGAACTGGTTCACAGTGTTCCTGTTTACCTCAGACTTTGCCATCATCTCGGATAATGCCAATTTCCGACTAACAATTGGCCCCTCAGTTCTTTGACCTTCTCATATCCAATTAAAATGTTAAGGATAAGAGAACACTTGCTATGTGCCAGGCACTAGTCTGAGAAATCAGCATGTCATGTATTAACTCATTTGATTCCATGACAGCCGCATAAGATAGGTCACTGTTATTATCATCTCCATTTTACAGATGAGGAAACAATTAGGTCTGCCTGTGGTTGTGCTGCTACTGAGTAGTGAAAGCAGGATCTAAACTCAGGCACTCCAGTTCCAGACAGCATATGCTTTACTACTGCTCCACTTTCTCCTTCCAATGATAGTCTTCTATTCAGCCTCCACTACCCATTTCCACTGTCATACACTGAACTCTACCATCCCCTCTGCCTCTGCCTGTATCATCTTCAAATCACTCATTCGGGCATATCATCCTCTGATCAACTTCCTTTTCCTTGAGCCGGTCAATAAAAACAACATAGAAGTAACGGTAATACTAGCAAACACTTATATAGTCTAAGTGCTTTTCTCATGTTAACTCATTTACTCCTCACAACATTTCTATGATGAAGGTAGGTATTATTACTACTATTTTACAGATGAGGAAATTGAGGCACAGAGAAGTTAAGAAACATGTGCAATGTCACACAGCTCATTGGTGGCAAAGCTAGAATTTGAATCCAGTCAGGCTCGAGAGTCCACATTCTCATCTCCTGTGTTAAGAATAATAAACCTGGACTTGTGGGCAAAATCATTATCATCTGGGTTTTTTTTTCCCCAAAATATCCATGCCTATCCTCCAGTTCCAAGTGTTTGCTTGTTTGTTTTTTGTTTTGAAAGAGCCTCTCAGGTGATTTGGACATTTATTTCACATTGAGAATCACAAATTAGGTCATCTCAGCAGCCTTCCAACCTGATGTTCTGGTCTAGTTTGACTCCCTGCTATCCTGCCGGCCTTGGTCAGGACTGCTTCACACAAATAGGTGAGGGCTGGGCCTGAGAGTGGAGGCAATGTGACCAGCACAGTTGAGTGAAAGAAGCCTCAGTATCAATAGCTTGGAGGGGCTGAGGCAAGCAGGGCTGGACCGATTTCTTGATGCGTATGTAATTTTTGCTATTTTTTTTCTCATGTCCATCTGATTCAATCCAACAGCCAGGAAGAGGAGCAACTGCTTAGCTGTGGATTGCTCAGAGCAGCAAGAAATTTGTCCTCATTAATGTGACAGCTTCTAAAACAAGAAGAAAGCAGAATGAAAGAAGGAAAGCAGAGAAGGTAGTCTTGGCATAGGTCCAGGGGAAATGCAGTCTGGCTGAAACTGTTCAATTCCCTTGGCCAGGAAGCAGCAATCTACGTAAACAGGAAGTAGAGAAGGTTGAGGGAGAGGGCAGTGGTTAGTTGGTGAGAGCAAGAGCTGACACCAGATGGGTGTAAGTGGTTATATGCAAAAGCAATTCTGACATAGGCCAGGACTCTGCATGTGAACTATCCCAGCGCTCTCCTGAGAGGCCTTGTTTCACCAGGGTGTCTGTGTAGTAAGTGTTGTGTTCTGTTCTCAAATGGATACATCTTTGAGCACCTGGCTTTTTTGCTAGTTGTCTGCTGGGCATCATTTATCTCATTTAATAGTCTAAACACTTTGTGGTGATGGAATTATTTCCATGTTTTTAGGTGAGAAAATTGGCCCAGAGAGATTGTTAACTTGCCCAGATTCATTTGCATTATACCATGTATAACATAACCATATATAACACTTTTGAAAGTTGTCTTCTCTTCGAAAAGTGACTGTTAAGCATAACCTATTAGAAAGAAGTTATCCAAGTTTTCTAAGGATGCCATAACAAATTACCACAAACCTGCTGGTCTAAAACAACCACCAGCTTGTTTATTTTCTCATCATTCTGGAGGCCAGAAGTCTGAAATCAAGGTGTCGGCAGGGCCACACTCCTTCTGAAGGCTCTAGGGGAGAATACTTCCTTGCCTCTTCCAACTACGGTGGCTCCAGACATTCGTCTTGTGGCTGCATAACTTCAATCTCTGCCTTATTCTTTGTCCCTGCTTCTTCTCTTCTGTCTCTTATTAGGACATTCATCATTGGATTTACAGCCCATCTAGATAATACAGGCTGATGTTATCTCAATACCCTTAACTTAATTACAGCTGCAAAGACTCTATTTTCAAATCAGGTAATATTCACAGAGGCCAGATGTAAGGACAAGGACATAACTTTTGGGGAGCCACCATTCTACCATTTACCAAAGGTATCATTATTAATATATCCATGCAGATTTTGTAGTGTTTTAATAACAACCACAGAATTGATATATATACATATATATATATATATATTTTTTTTTGCGGTACGCGGGCCTCTCACTGTTGTGGCCTCTCCTGTTGCGGAGCACAGGCTCCGGACGCGCAGGCTCAGCGGCCATGGCTCACGGGCCCAGCCTCTCTGTGGCATGTGGGATCTTCCCAGACCGGGGCACGAACCCATGTCCCCTGCATTGGCAGGCGGACTCTCACCCACTGCACCACCAGGGAAGCCCGAGAGAGATATTTATTAGACACTTATTTGCATGGCCAGATCCAGATTCTTTAAAAGAATAAACTTTTCAGGCTTCCCTCCCTCCAATACTTTGAGAACTTTTAGAAAGAACCACGTCATATTCATCCCTAAATCCCCAGTGCCTAGTAGGTGCTCAATAAATATTTGCTGAATAAATGGAAGGACTGATCAACATGGCTTCAAGTCTGAGATACTTGTTTTGGTGATAGTGGACCAATTGGACAAGTTACTTAACTTCTATGTGCCTCAATTTTCTCTTTAGTAAAATGGGCATGTTAATAATAGTGCATACACCATAAGGTTGCTTGTAAGATACAATGGATTATGCAAGCCCTTAATGAGAGTGATCAATAAGCATTATCTATTTATAACTATTAAGAGGCAAGTACAAAAAAATGTAATTTTGTGAAGTGGTAGATACATTAACTAACCTTATTGTGGTAATCATTTTGCAGTAGATATTTGTATCAAATCAAGTTGTTACACAATGTTATATGTCAATTATATCTCAATAAAGCTGGGGGAAAGACTCAAATACACCAATGAACCATTTTCTGAACTGAAATAATAGTAGATTTTTTTTTCTAGATCTGTATTAGTCAAGACTCTTTCAGTTACAAATGACAGAAACCCAACTCAAACTAGCTTAAGCAAAAAAGAGGGCTTAATTGACTTGTCTATCTGAAAAGCCCAGGGTTATGTATACCAGCTTCAATACAACTGGTTTCTGGGGCAAAAAGTGACATGAGGACTTGGCTTCTTTTTAATCTCTCAGTTCTGCTTTCATCTATGCTAATTTTATTCTCAGGCAGTTTCCTTTTGTAGAAGCAAAACAGTAATGTCAAACTTTCATTCCCACAACTTAACAACCATGGTAGAGAGATCCAGCAAAAAGTCTGGCCCCAATTCTCACTGGCCCAAATTGGATCACATGCTTTTTCCTAAACCAGTCACTTCCTCTCTTTTTGTCTAGACCTGGATCCCGTGCCTACCACTGAGTGAATAGTAGGGCCTTTCCACAAAGACAAATTAAGGTGTGGTGACCAGAAGAAAAGCCATGGAGGCAGACAGGGACAGATTCGGGTTTTGTGGAGCCCGGAGCTTCGTAATTTTCAGCCTCTCCTTAATAAAAATAATACAAAATTACAAATTTGAAAATAAGTATGAAAGTGAATTTGTTTAGAATGAGAAAATAAGTCGCAACAAGTTACTGAAATATTGGAGATTCAGTTCTTTTCTGCTGAGGTCTCTTTAGGCAATTGACCAGAAATGCTTATGTTTAAATGCCTCTTGATTGTAACGTGGTTTCCTCTCCCCATCTAGAGCAATCTCTAACTCCTAGAGTCTCCCAGCCCTTACAGGGACCCATGCAAGTCAAAGGCTCTGAAGCTTCCCAATAAATCCACCTCGGGACCCAGAGCAAGAAAAAAAACAACAGATGTCTATTTCCTAATAGCAAATTCCTTGTTTTAAAGAATGAACATATATTCAAATAATTCTGCTCAGGCCACCACGTCTGGGGAACCTTGGGTCTTGGCAGAGCAAGTGATCATCATTTTGTACTTTGTGGCACTGGCCAAACCCAGCTGGATTTTTGCTACACTGATTTTAACAGCTCTGCACTCACGTAATTCAGTGCTTTAAAAGGCCATGTTTCGTTTGGCACTGATGCCTTCAACAAACTAACAAGGACTGTTGGCCCCAGGAGTCAAAAGCTGAACCTGTCCTCCCACAGCTCCTGGCCATTTCCTAATTTCCTCTTCCTTCTCCTTCTCATCTACCTGTTCTCGCACTTCCTACTTCTCTTCCTCCTCCTCCTTTTCCTCCACCTTGTCTTTTTCCTTCTTCTCTTCCTCCCTGACTGTTTTGATAGCTCTTTGAGTTCAGACAGTACATCACACATGAGGCCCAAATTATGAGCAAATTCCACTGATGTCAGGCCATTTGTCCATCCAGCGAACTTGGCTCGTTTTTTGGCATCTCTAAGCTGTGTCCATTGGAGACGCAGACAAGTGCCTTCAGGGCAACAGAGGCACTCCAGATGGTGGTGTTCAGATAGGTTCCCGGCACACTGCCTCCCATCTGGGCCAGAGCTCTGAATGCCATAGGCCACCCTCGGTACATCCCCACAGCTGCTGTTGACTCTTGGAAGGAGCGTAGCAAACATGCTGTGACTTATCAGGTGAAACCTGCAGATGATTAACTCTGGGCCCATTATATGCTGCATTTCCACCCAAGCGGACTCCAGGCTGGGGGTAAAAGCAGGGTAAGAGAGAGGGCAGACAGAGTGGAACACTGGGAGTTTGGCAGCAATTGTAAATGTTTTCCCCAGCAAAGGAGACACATCAATAGGAGGGGGAAAAAAAACATGGTTTCAGGTCCCTGCTATTTCACTCATTACCTGTGGGAGCTTGATAGATCGTGGTAGATAACTGCCAAGCATTCTTTCCCACACTTCCACTTCTGGAAATAGCAGCTTCTTTCCTTTGGGGCTCTCCTTTCCTACTCCATATGGCCTCAGGGCTCTGTCCTCCTACCCCCCAATCCCTCCTCTCTCCTACCCCTCAGTGATAGAACGCAACGGGGCCAATTACAGTGTCACAGGCCCTTGGACATAGCAAATAAGCACATGAGTTATGCCAGCCCATTGTAGTCCTTCCTTGAAAGTTTTCAAAATTTCTAAACTGCATCAAAGTTATATAAGGATATTAATATAGTTTACAACTCCAAAATGAGGGAGAAAGGAAAATAGCTGTCACTCTAGCTGGGAGAAGTGAAGTTAAAAAGCTATGCCTCCACTTTTCTGAATTACTGCCGTAGCTACCTAGATTTATGGGGGCAGTGTGGGATTACATATATGTGAATTTTCCTGGCAGCTGAAAGTTACCCTTCAACGGTAAAAGGACCTCTTTTTTTTTTTTAACCATATTATTTTCAGAGTTTTCTAAAATGTTTTATATACTTCCCTGACTTTTGAAATGGGAGATACCACATTTAACCTCTTCTGGATGGCTCAGGGTCATCAAAATGAACTTCAGCTAATGGGCTGTGTGATAATATGGTTTGGGTTTTTTTTTTTTAAAGATTTGTCCCACTCTGCATTTCCTAACTCCTTCCTGCTCACCCAAGCACCATAGGGCGAGCTCCCAAAAAGAATGAGGCTCATTCATAGGCAAAGCTCTGATTCTCTTCCTGTCTTGCATACCCCTTCCTGATGTGTTCTTGCATGCCTCTGGTTCCTGAACTTCTGTTTGCTTCCTGCTTTTAGTCCAGCAGTTTCCCCTTAGATCTCACCTGTGATACAGCTGCTCTGTGACTGACCTTTGGTCTTCTTCCTCATTTGCCATTCTGCCTCTGCCCTTGGGCCCTGTTCTGTCTCCAGCTGACACTTGTACTGAGCCAGGCTAGGGTCCCATGACAAGGGATCAGATGTTAGTGCTCCTGACTCCTTTCACATGGTTAAATGGACTGGGATCATTTACCATAGAGACAAACAACCTTACACACCACCATAACCCCAGAGTAAGACTTAAAATAGCTGGGAGTGGAAGAAGGGTTACAGAAAATATTTGTACTACTGCAGAGGGCATATTGTAATTGGGCAGTGCAGATATCAGTTTTCTGGGGAGGGTCAGTTACCATTTTTACTGGTTAATTGGGTTAGAGTAGCTTCTTTGGAGTTGTCAAATTTCCAAGCCTAACAGCTAGGCTTGATCACTGGCCCCTGTCTTACCCAGGACTAGCTTTCTCTTGTCCTCCCCCTGCTGACCCATGAGCCCAAGGACACCCAGGTTATAACATTTTCTTCTGCTTCAACAGACTCATCTCTTCATCTCCATAAAAATGGTTTAAAGATGAGTTAATAAAACAAGAAAATGTATATATATATATATATACATGTTGAAAATGGATCTTATACTTCCCAAGGGTTAAAGGGAGCTTACACACTAAAAGTATCATTCTGAAGGAATGGACGCTCTTAGTTAAAGCTATAGGAAACGTTGCAAAGGATGAATCATGCAAAATTAAACACATCAGTATAAACTGCTCAGTCCCGTATTAAGAACTTAGGAGGACGCTGACCAATCCCATGTTCTCAATGGCCCACTGAGCAGCTGCTTCTCCTCCTTTACATGGAGCTGGCCCATCTGCCTGTCCAGCCACAGAAAGCACTTAAGACCCCAGCCTGGAGGCCCCACCTCTGATATGCACCTAGAAATTTCCCCTCTCTTTCCACCTCTCCTGCTTAACCCATGCTCATTTCTGCTCACCCTGGCTCTGGGATCTCATAGCATGCTTTTAATGCAGTGGTCCTCAACCCTGGTCACACATTGGAATCATCCACAGAGCATTGAAAACTTCTGATGTCCAGGCCCAAACACAAGCAATTATATGAGAATCTCTGAGACTGAGGCCCAGGTATGAAATTCCCCCCCACTCCCTAAATTTCAATAAGAAAAATTTCAAACATACAAGAAAGTTGAAAAAAATTTACAGGACACCTATATATCCACCACCTACATCTTAGCATTAGCATTTTATTATACTTGACTATCCATCTCTTAACATTTCATTACCACATGTTTATCCATCTATTAACATTCATCTAACTAACCATTAATCCATCTTATTTTTAAATATATTTTATTTTATTATTATTTTTATTTTTTGGGCTGCACAGCTTGCAGAACCTCAGTTCCCCGACCAGGGATTGAACCCGGGCCACGGCACTGAAAGCCTGGAATCCTAACCACTAGGCAACCAGGGAACTCTCTAAATATATTTTAAAGTAAATTAATTAGCAGGGAGAGGACAGATAGCAGAAGCAAAAAGAACTACAGTCCGGCAGCCTGTGGAACAAAAACCACATTCACAGAAAGATAAAGATGAAAAGGTGGAGGGCTATGTACCAGATGAAGGAACAAGATAAAACCCCAGAAAAACAACTAAATGAAGTGAAGATAGGCAACCTTCCAGAAAAAGAATTCAGAATAATGATAGTGAAGGTGATCCAGGACCTAGGAAAAACAATGGAGGCAAAGATCGAGAAGATGCAGGAAATGTTTAACAAAGACCTAGAAGAATTAAAGAACAAACAAACAGAGATGAACAATACAATAACTGAAATGAAAACTACACTAGAAGGAATCAATAGCAGAATAACTGAGGCAGAAGAACGGATAAGTGACCTGGAAGACAGAATGGTGGAATTTACTGCTACAGAACAGAATAAAGAAAAAAGAATGAAAAGAAATGAAGACAGCGTAAGAGACCTCTGGCACAACATTAAACACAACAACATTCACATTATAGGGGTCCCAGGACAAGACAGAGAGAAAGGACCCGAGAAAATATTTGAAGAGATTATAGTTGAAAACTTCCCTAGCATGGGAAAGGAAATAGCCACCCAAGTCCAGGAAACACAGAAAGTCCCATACAGGATAAACCCAAGGAGAAACATGCCGAGACACATAGTAATCAAATTGGCAAAAATTAAAGAAAAAGAAAAATTATTGAAAGCAGCAAGGGAAAAACGACAAATAACATACAAGGGAACTCCCATAAGGTTAACAGCTGATTTCTCAGCAGAAACTCTACAAGCCAGAAGGGAGTGGCATGATATACTTAAAGTGATGAAAGGGAAGAACCTACAACCAAGATTACTCTACCCGGCTAGGATATCATTCAGATTCGATGGAGAAGGCAAAAGCTTTACAGACAAGCAAAAGCTAAGAGAATTCAGCACCACCAAACCAGCTCTACAACAAATGCTAAAGGAACTTCTCTAAGTGGGAAACACAAGAGAAGAAAAGGATTTCTTTGTTTACAAAAACAAACCCCAAACGATTAAGAAAATGGTCATAGGAACATACAGATCGATAATTACCTTAAATGTAAATGGATTAAATGCTCCAACCAAAACACACAGGCTTGCTGAATGGATACAAAAACAAGACTCATATATATGCTGTCTACAAGAGACCCACTTCAGACCTAGGGACACATACAGACTGAAAGTGAGGGGATGGAAAAAGATATTCCATGCAAATAGAACTTGAAAGAAAGCTGGAGTAGCAATACTCATATCAGATAAAATAGACTTTAAAATAAAGAATATTACAAGAGACAAGGAAGGACACTACATAATGATCAGGGGATCAATCCAAGAAGATATAACAATTATAAATATATATGCACCCAAAATAGGAGCACCTCAATACATAAGGCAACTGCTAACAGCTATAAAAGAGGAAATCGACAGTAACACAATAATAGTGGGGGACTTTAACACCTCACTTACACCAATGGACAGATCATCCAAAATGAAAATAAATAAGGAAACAGAAGCTTTAAATGACACAATCAGCCAGATAGATTTAATTGATATTTATAAGACATTCCATCCAAAAACAGCAGATTACACTTTCTTCTCAAGTACACACGGAACATTCTCCAGGATAGATCACATCTTGGGTCACAAATCAAGCCTCAGTAAATTTGAGAAAATTGAAGTCATATCAAGCATCTTTTCTGATCACAACGCTATAAGATTAGAAATGAATAACAGGGGAAAAAAGTAAAAAAACACGAACACATGGAGGCTAAACAATATGTTACTAAATAACCAAGAGATCACTGAAAAAATCAAAGAGGAAATCAAAAAATACCTAGAGACAAATGACAATGAAAACACGATGATCCAAAACCTATGGGATGCAGCAAAAGCAGTTCTAAGAGCGAAGTTTATAGCTATACAAGCCTACCGCAAGAAACAAGAAAAATCTCAAATAAATAATCTAACCTTACACATAAAGGAACTAGAGAAAGAAGAACAAACAAAACACAAAGTTAGCAGAAGGAAAGAAATCATAAAGATAAGAGCAGAAATAAATGAAATAGAAACAAAGAAAACAATATCAAAGATCAATAAAACTTAAAGCTGGTTCTTTGAGAAGATAAACAAAATTGATAAACCATTAGCCAGACTCATCAAGAAAAAGAGGGAGAGGACTCAAATCAATAAAAGTAGAAATGAAAACGAAGTTACAATGGACACTGCAGAAATACAAAGCATCCTAAGAGACTACTACAAGCAACTGTATGCCAACAAAATGGACAACCTGGGCTTCCCTGTTGGCACAGTGGTTGAGAGTCCACCTGCCGATGCAGGGGACACGGGTTCATGACCCGGTCCAGGAAGATCCCACATGTCGTGGAGCGGTTAGGCCCGTGAGCTATGGCTGCTGAGCCTGCACGTCCGGAGCCTGTGCTCCGCAATGGGAGAGGCCACAACAGCGAGAGGCCCGCGTGCTGCAAAAAAAGAAAAAAAAAAAAGGACAACCTGAAAGAAATGGACAAATTGGTATAAACTTCCAAGACTGAACCAGGAAGAAACAGAAAATATGAACAGACCAATCACAAGTAATGAAATTGAAACTGTGATTTAAAATCTTGCAACAAAAAAAAGTCCAGGACCAGATGGCTTCACAGGTGAATTCTATCTAACATTTAGAGAAGAGCTAACACCCATCCTTCTCAAACTCTTCCAAAAAACTGCAGAGGAAGGAACACTCCCAAACTCATTCTATGAGGCCACCATCACCCTGATACCAAAACCAGACAAAGATACTACAAAAAAAGAAAATTACAGACCAATATCACTGATGAATTTGGATGCAAAAATCCTCAACAAAATACTAGCAAACAGAATCCAACAACACATTAAAAGGATCATACACCATGATCAAGTGGGATTTATCCCAGGGTTGCAAGGATTCTTCAATATAGCAAATCAATCAATGTGATACACCATATTAAGCAATTGAAGAATAAAAACCATATGATCATCTCAATAGATGCAGAGAAAGCTTTCGACAAAATTCAACACCATTTATGATAAAAACTCTCCAGAAAGTGGGCATAGAGAGAACCTACCTCAACATAATAAAGGCCATATATGACAAACCCACAGCAAACATCATTCTCAATGGTGAAAAACTGAAAGCATTTCCTCTAAGATCAGGAACAAGACAAAGATGTCCACTCTCACCTCTGTTATTCAACATAGTTTTGGAAGTCCTAGCCTCGGCAATCAGAGAAGAAAAAGAAATAAAAGGAATACAAATTGGAAAAGAAGAAGTAAAACTGTCACTGTTTGCAGATGACATGATACTATACATAGAGAATCCTAAAGAGGCCACCAGAAAACTACTAGAGCTAATCAATGAATTTGGTAAAGTTGCAGGATACAAAATTAATGCACAGAAATCTCTTGCATTCCTATACACTAATGATGAAATATCTGAAAGAGAAATTAAGGAAACACTCCCGTTTACAATTGCAACAAAAAGAAAAAATACCTAGGAATAAACCTACCTAGGGAGACAAAAGCCCTGTATGCAGAAAACTATAAGACACTGATGAAAGAAATTAAAGATGATACCAACAGATGGAGAGATATACCATGTTCTTGAATTGGAAGAATCAATATTGTGAAAATGACTATACTACCCAAAGCAATCTACAGATTCAATGCAATCCCTATCAAATTACCAATGGCATTTTTTACTGAACTAGAACAAAAAATCTTAAAATTTGTATGGAGACACAAAAGACCCCGAATAGCCAAAGCAGCCTTGAGGGGAAAAATTGGAGCTGGAGGAATCAGACTCCCTGGCTTTAGACTATACTACAAAGCTACAGTAATCAAGACAATATGGTACTGGCACAAAAAGAGAAACATAGATCAATGGAACAAGATAGAAAGCCCAGAGGTAAACCCATTCACCTATGGTCAACTAATCTATGACAAAGGAGGCAAGGGTATACAATGGAGAAATGACAGTCTCTTCAATAAGTGGTGCTGGGAAAACTGGACAGCTACATGTAAAAGAATGAAATTAGAACACTCCCTAAAACCATACACAAAAATAAACTCAAAATGGATTAGAGACCTAAATGTAAGATTGTACACTATAAAACTCTTAGAGGAAAACATAGGAAGAACTCTCTTTGACATAAATCACAGCAAGATCTTTTTCAATCCACCTCCTAGAGTAATGGAAATAAAAACAAAAATAAACAAATGGGACCTAATGAAACTTAAAAGCTTTTGCACAACAAAGGAAACCATAAACAAGACAAAAAGACAACCCTCAGAATGGGAGAAAATATTTACAAACGAATCAATGGACAAAGGATTAATCTCCAAAATATATAAACAGCTCATGCAGCTCAATATTTAAAAAACAACCAACCCAATCCAAAAATGGGCAGAAGACCTAAACAGACATTTCTCCAAGGAAGACATAGCTGCTCAACATCTCTAATTATTAGAGAAATGCAAATCAAAACTACAGTGATGTATCACCGTACACCAGTTAGAATGGGCTTCATCAGAAAATCTACAAACAACAAATGCTGGAGAGGGTGTGGAGAAAACGGAACCCTCTTGCACTGTTGGTGGGAATGTAAATTGATACAGCCACTATGGAGAACAGTCTTGAGGTTCCTTAAAAAACTAAAAATAGAATTACCATATGATCCAGCAATCCCACTACTGGGCATATACCCAGATAAAACCACAATCCAAAAAGACACATGCACCCCAATGTTCATTGTAGCACTATTTACAATAGCCAGGTCATGGAAGCAACCTAAATGCCCATCGACAGATGAATGGATAAAGAAGATGTGGTACATATATACAATGGAATATTACTCAGCCATAAAAAGGAACGAAATTGGGTCATTTGTTGAGACGTGGATGGATCTAGAGACTGTCGTACAGAGTGAAGTAAGTCAGAAAGAGAAAAACAAATATCGTTTATTAACGCATATATGTGGAACCTAGAAAAATGGTACAGATGAACCAGTTTTCAGGGCAGAAATTGAGACACAGATGTAGAGAACAAACATATGGACACCAAGTGGGAAAGCGGCAGTGGGTGGGAGTGGGATGAATTGGGAGATTGGGATTGAGTTATATACACTGATATGTATAAAATTGATGACTAATAAGAAAAAATAATAATAAATGCAACTCCAGTGGAAAGGGGATTTAAAGCTTCAGTAGTCATGTTCCTGAGTTTCATTTGCATGGATTAGAAAGCTAGTAGGAAGCGGCCGCATAGCACACGGATATCAGCTCGATGCTTTTTGACCACTTAGAGGGGTGGGATAGGGAGGGTGAGAGGGAGACACAAGAGGGATGAGATATGGGGATATATGTATATGTATAGCTGATTCACTTTGTTATAAAGCAGAAACTAACACACCATTGTAAAGCAATTATACTCCAATAAAGATGTTAAAAAAATTAATTAGCAGGGCATAAGGAGAGGGGGGGAGCCATTGCTTAATGGCTACAGAGTTTCTGTTTGGGGTGATGAAAAATGTTCAGAAATCGATAGTGGTGATGGTTGCACAACATTATGAGTGTAATTAATGCCACTGAATTGTATGACTGGTACACTTAAAAATGGCTATAATGGTAAATGTTACCATACACAGATGTATGTATGCATATATATGTATGTATTTTTTAAACCATAAAAAATATTTTAAAGTAAATTGCAGATAATGGTGTATTACTTCCTAAGCCAGGATAGTGTGTATGTGTTTGGTTTTTATTATTCTTTTTTTAAATTTTTGGCTGCATTGGGTCTTCGTTGCTGCACGTGGGCTTTCTCTAGTTGTGGCGAGCGGGGGCTGCTCTTCGGTGCGGTGCGTGAGCTTCTCATTGTGGTGGCTTCTCTTGTTGCAGAGCACGGGCTCTAGGTACGTGGGCTTCAGTAGTTGTGGCTCACGGGCTCTAGAGCACAGGCTCAGTAGTTGTGGCCATGGGCTTTGTTGCCACGCAGCACGTGCGATCTTTCTGGACCAGGGATCGAACCCGTGTCCCCTGCATTGGCAGGCAGATTCTTAACCACTGTGCCACCAGGGAAGTCCTTCATTATTCTTTACAATGTACACATATATTACAGTTATTGCTGAAAAGAAAGGTTTTTTTAAAAACAATGAATAGTATTCTTTACCTGCAGGAAAATTCTTAAGTGGTTCCTTCTTCAGGAATGCCTTCTCTCTTTTTCTTTGCCTACGAGAAATCTTCCTTTTTTTAGGAATCAGTACAACTTCCTCCTTCTGAGGAGTCTCTCCCTTGCTACTGCAGCCACCATTAATCTCCCCTTCTTTTGAATTTGCTTAATATCGTTACCATTCTTCCTAGCCCCCAATTACATACTATTTCATTTCATCGTCCTTTTCATTTCAGGTGGAGAGATAGCATGCTTGCCCTGGTTTCAGACCCACTCCCATGCTTCTCATGCTCTGCTCTCACAGTCTCTCTTGTTCTTTGGTTCTTGATAGGTTAAAGCAATACGAAGCACTGTCAAAGATTGGAAGCAGAGGAAGGGAGAAGCCAGGGTAGTTCTCACTCTTTCTTTCCCTGCTTCCTGTGGAATCTGGCAGGGTCCCTGTGGACAGCCCCTCCCTTCCTGGCCCCAGCTCTCCCTTGGGCAGTTCCCCCCATGGTTCTAGCTTCCTCTGCCTGACAGCCTAGGCTTCTGGGCTCTGGTAACATCATCTTCTCCCAGTATCACTCATGCAACAAGGGGAGCAACCTCCCAGTTTTGCTAAATCTCTGAGCTGCTTCACCATTCTCTATTTGGTTTCTTCACTCTTCCATTCATCTGTGTAACTGATCCTCTGTAAAAAAAAAATGTCCCTTCCTCTGAAAGACCTGTTTATTTTCCTGGCTAGATCCCAGCTGATACAAGTATAGTGAAAAGAGCACAGGCTTGGAAGGTGGAGGGATCTAAGCTTGAATTCTGTTGTTTATTCTATGAACTTGAACAAGCCATTTAACCTCGTTCTGTAAACTGGGAGTCAGAACACTTACTTCACTGTGTTGCCATGAGTGTTAAACGGCACGCCTGTACCATAGTTAGGATTCAGTCAATGGTATCTGCTATTATTGATTTATGAACTCCTTGACAGTATGGCCATGTTATTATTCTCTTTGAGTCCTAGTGCTTACATAAAGCGCTTGGCACATTCCTGCCTTTTAAATTTCATTTCATCAGCAGCTTATTGAGCACCTGCTATATACTAGCAAGTGTGCTAGGCACTAGTTCTAGAAAACATGATGAAAATAAAGCCCTGGCTTTCAACGTGCCTACAGTCTAATGGGAGCAAGAGAGGGGACAACAACTAAGTCTACAGAAAAGCAATCTGACGAACACACCAAACAGAGGCGTGAGTGATACTGATGGTACGTGGCTGAAGGAGTGAGGTACTGACTCTGCTAAGGGATATCAGGCACAACTTCAGAGGAGTGGGAACTCTGCTGGCTCTGAAGGAAGAGAAGGTGTCCAACAAGCAAAGAACGCAGGGAAGGGGAGCTCAGGTTGAGGGAATGGAATGAGCTTAATGGTAGAGCTCTGATCAAGTGTGTACACTCAGTACAATTTGTACATTTAGCACCTTTAACAGGAATTTGTGGAGGGACACCTCGAGGAAGACCTTGAAATCCTTTCCAGCTGCTGGACATGAATTTGATTCTAAGAGTAAAAATATCAACAGAAAATTTTGAGGAGAGGAGTGATTTGATCCAACCGTAACTTAAGAAATAGTACAAGAGAGTTTGGAGGACTTTTAGCAATTTCCTGCTATAGTCCTACTGTAGTATAATTCATGACACTTGGGGATTGCTTGATATGGGGGATGAGCAAGACAGTGAGTTAAAATTGGCTCTAAGGCAGCATTTCTCAATCTATGCAACAGAATAGTATCTCATGAATAACAACAACAGTTTTAGCTAATTTTTTTCAGTGTACTTAGAAAAAGATATATGTACATTCTTTACACTGGCCTATACTTATAACATAAGGTTCTACATGATCTTGATCTCAGAGGGACAGCAGTGAGCAGTCCTGAAGTGAGATCTTAGTTCTCTGCCGAAGAATTGGACCTGGGTAGCCTGGATGAAAACCTGGAATCCTAGCCACTATACCACCAGGAGCTAGAGGCTAGCAGCAAATTTCCCCTGGCTCTTACCCCCATTTAAAGCAAGAATGTTTCAAGGAGGCAAAAACTGTAAGAACAGGTACAAAGTTTATTATTAGAGACACAGCATAACATGTGGGAGAGCACACAGTGAAGCAGTTTGTTTATTTAAGACAGAAGCAAGGCAGAAATACACACCCAGAGAGAAAGGGTATGGGTGACCTCTCTAATGAGGAGGAGTGCAGTAAAGAGGTGATTTAAATCCCTCATATAGGATAGTTCTTCCAGGTCTTTGTTTACATTTAGCTAATTATCTTGTTTCTTTTTTCACACCTGACTGGTCCTAGGACTCTCCCCAAGATGCATGTGCAACTTTTTGCTAAGATGGATCCCATTGCAGATGCCTGTGGGGGGTATGTCCGCACTTATTATGAGGTGGCAACTCCTCCCTTTTTGACCCCCAAGGAGCCTTCCTGCGCATGTGCAGACAGGGAAGTTTTCCTTGACCTCAGGAGTGGTCATCTTATCTCTTTATTTCAGCAGAGCTCAGCTTCTGCCACTAGCTTTGTCCTTGGAGTGTCTGGGTGAGAACAAAGCTTCAATGTTACTCCACTTGACAAACACCAGCCGTTCAGCCTAGGGGCCCATATATCTCCTACCTCGATCTGACCTGGATGACTTCTTGGACCTTGCTTGACTCTTCCCCTTTCTCAGTATGCTTCAGCTCTATCAGTCACATTTTTGTTGCTTGAATAGGCCAAACTTGGTCCTGACTCAGGACTTTCACAGTTGCTGTTCCTTCTGCCTGGAAGGAACACTCCAGACTTTTGCTTATCCTTACATAATCTGGCACATGTTATTATTATTATTTTTAACCACTCCCTCTTTTACTTACTCTCCTTTAGGCATTCTAACCCCTTTGCTCCTCCTGGAATATATCACACATAATCTTGCCCCAGGACCTTTGCACTTGCTGTTTCTTTCTGGCTAGACATATCTTCTCCCAGATTTCTGAATGGCTCACATCCTCATCTCTCTCAGGTCTTCCTTTGTTTATGTGTTACCTTTTCAGAGAGGGATCCCTGAAACTTTAAAGCTAAGATTAAATATTCTTGGGAATTCCCTGGCGGTCCAGTGCTTAGGACTCCACGCTTCTACTGCAGGGGACACGAGTTTGATCCCTGGTTGGGGAACTAAGATCCCACAAGCCGAGCAGCCCCAAAAGAAAAAAAACGTGAAAAAAAAAAAGAAAATTAAATATTCTTTTCCCTTTTTTTCCTGCTTTTCCCCATAGCACTTAACTACCATTTAGCACACTATATATATTTCTTTTCTTTTTCTTTTCCTGTACCAGAATGTGAGCTCTGAACGTGAATCTGTTAGGGCAGATATTCTTATCTAATTTTGTTTATTGCTCTATCTTCTGTGCCTAAAACACTCCTGACACATAGTTGGTGCTCAATAAATATTTGTTGAATGAATGGCTGAATGAATAGTAAAGGACTCCAGTCTCCTTCTCATATCTCAGGTCTGAAATAAAATGCCTTCCTCAGAAAGGCCTTATCTCACCCTCCCATCTAAAACTGCCTTTCAGGGACTTCCCTGGCAGTCCAGTGTTTGAGGCTTCGCCTTCCAATGCAAGGGGTTCAGGTTTGATCCCTGGTTGGGGAGCTAAATCCCACATGCTTCAGGGCCAAAAAACCAAAACATAAAACAGAAGCAATATTATAACAAATTCAATAAAGACTTTAAAAAAAATGGGGAAAAAACCCCTGCCTTTCTCATCCTAGTTACGCTTTATAACGTCATCATGTTTTAGTTTACTGATAGTACTCATCATCATCTGAAATCTTTCTATTTATTTACTTGTTTATTGTCTGTCCCCTCCCTCCCGCATTAGAACGTAGGCTCCATAAGACCTGGGACCTTGACACACAGTAGGTATTCAATAAATATTTGTTAAATGAATGAAAAGATCTGTGCTAAAGGCTTCACATGGATTATTTCACCTCCTTCTCCCAGCAACCCCCATTAAATAGTACCATTCGACCCTCTTTTTCTCAAATGCCAAACAGGGGCTTAAAGAGCTTACACAGCTAGAAAATGATAGAAGCCAGAACTGAGCACAGGCGGTTTAATTCCAGAACTCATTCTGAGTCAGTTTATTTAACAGTAGCACTTTTCAGAGCCTCTCAATCTGCAATCTTCAAGAAAAGGAAACCATATGCGACATTGCCCAAACTATTTGATGGCAGAATCCTCTTTTTTTGTGGCATATTCCTAGAGTTTTATGGGTGTATTTTGGAAAAGTTGCCATAAAGTTTCTAGCCCATTTGACTGGGAAGTTGGTAGAGCTTTATTTACAGGTCAATAACATAACTCTGCTGTAATCCCTTATGGCCTAATAAGCCTAAGAGATGTGGTGGGATGAAGGAATAAAAGTCTTCTCAATGGCAAAACAAAGGCAGCCCAGGGTTACTGTCAAAAGAGCAATAGAAGAGGGAGAGATCTAAGTGAGAGAGATCAAAAAAAGAAAAAAAGTCCTAGTAAGAGAAAGGCACAAGATCACTTTTCTTTCAGCAAAATCTGTGAATGTTCGGTATGTTGGCCTGAGTAAGTAAGGCTGCAGAAAGTTAAGTTTGTTCTGTAACACAGAGGAACCTGCAGATCCTCTATGGAGGATGAGTAGACATTGGTATTGTTTACTCAACATCTGTTCTCTTTCTTCCTCTTTCTAACAGAACCCCATGTTTCCCCTTGTAATCTACCCTCTTTCACTCAGCCTTGTGCTTCCTTAAGCCAATCGCTTTCCTCACCCATGAACGGTGTAGAAATGAACAGGTCACCTTGTGCAATTCTGGTCAGTGAGACATAAAGGCAAATCCACTTGGGGGCTTCTGGGAAAGGTTTGCCTGTTTATGGAAAAGAGACACATGGGGAGAGGTATTGTTGGTTCTGCATGTGATGCCTGGGACTAGACAAAGTTAACGTTAATAACGAGAATGGTAGAGCAGAAAAATGGAATATTCCCTCTTTAGTTCTCTTATGTGCTGCTTTTGTTTTAAAAAAAAAAAAAACCTAGCTAACATGGGGGCATATTAAAGGGATTACATTTTAGATAAGGAAATAAGTCACTCATTTCCACGGAATAGCATTATGCCATGCATTATTCCGTTTTAGAGTTTCAGCTTTTTCAGGTGACTGTCAGTTGACTGTTTCAGGAACGAGAGGCTGGGCCTCAGTTACGCATGTGGTTTGCACAGGGTGTTGCAACAGAGGAGGGCCAGTGCCAGCTCAAGGATTGCTGCTAAACTGGTAAAAGTAGGACTTTGTTGGAAAGATATGAGGAGAGTAGCCGTCAGATCCATGGTGTAAGACTGGAGTAAATATCCCCAAACCACTGTAGCCGAGGATTTTAGGGATCCTTCGTGTTCCTACACTTGGTTCTCATCTCTGGATGTCCCCAGCTACATGGCTGTCGGTGGGTCTTGTGAAATTCCCACTTGAAACCCGCAAAGTCTGCTGTCCCTCCACCTCAAAACATGAGACTTGCTGCCTGTGTTCTTGCTAAGACTTCCAGAAACAGCCTGGAGAAGATGTACATCCTGTCAGACTCATCTCCTGAGTTGTTGGTTACTCTTGGGGAATGGAGACTCAATAAAAATAGAAAGGGGGGGATGTCTCTTTGGCCAGATAATCCTGTCTTCATGCTCCCTGTAAAGCTATCAGACACCCATGGGCTTCAGAGTCTGATTTTAATGGATTTTTAGATTTCTTTAAGGAGCAGAAGTGAGTACTCCTACCCTTATTCCATGAACTTGCTCAGGTAACTTGTCCAAGGCCTCACATTTAGTAAGTAGAGGAGTGAGGATTAAAATCCAAGTTATCTACCTCCCAGCATCTGTGCACATAACCATTATGCTAAACAAGACCTGTCAATGTTTGTACCAAGTAACTTCATGCATGAGAATATCCTGTGAAGGGCTTGCAGTCAGAAAAAGATAATGAAACTGATGCCCTCCCCACCCACCACCATTCCCCACCTTTCACTTCTACCCAAATTTTAGTAAAGCATCTCGCTCTCAGTATAGAGCACAGATTGCTCACGAGAGATGCATAGTTTCATGCTTCACACCCAGCATAGCACAATTAGGTAAGTGTGAGACTATCTCAGGCTCAAGGAGACCATCTATGTGGGCACACCTGTCATTTAGATACGTCCTAGCAGACGCAGAGGATCCCGCAGGACGGAGGAACCCATGAACTGCTAACAGTTTATTGGACAGGGAATCTCAGTTACTATGATGGGAATGATTTCCCAGAAATGGGCACTTGGGCAAAGCTGTCTTAGGCAATGAAAAGGCTCAGCTGTCATCAAGCTATTTGTGAGTAGCAAGGAAAGTTCTTATTTATCACCACCTCCGGGACATTTGTTTGAGAAAAAAGAGTGAACCTTGTTTCATACTTTCATCCTTGACCTGGTATATTCATTAAGTAGAGAGCTCCATGCCAGGCTTTCCTGCTCCCTTCCAAGGCATGAAAGAATCATAGTTATAGAAACTTGTTTATGCATATCATTTTATATTTTATAATTATATATATAAGTATATGCTATAAATATATTTATATACTGTAACTATAATATTAATATAAAGATTTTATATTTTGTTATTTTACATATATAACTGTTATTATCTTGTAAGTTTATAATCTACAAAATGCTTGCAATGTGACACTTTTTTTTTTTGGAGGGGGGAATGGGAAATCATGCTTACAAACTTGGAGTAGCCATATTTAGACAGGTACTAAAAATGACCGTTGGTGATGCAATGGATGAGGTGGTGATAAAGTTTAAACAAACAAACTTGGATCGGCAAGACAAGAAGCTGTAGCTGTTGGTCTAAAGTGCAGAGAAAGAGAAAGACAGAATGCAGCCTGCGTTGAGTGCTAGTTGCATATACAGTGAAAGCAGGGACAAAGATTGTGGGTGTTTTTCATGGATTCAGTATAGGCTCAGCCGAAGAGAGCTGACCTGGAACCATTTCAAATTTCACTCAAGAGTTCTGCTCAGAAAGGTGAAGTGACCCAAACAGAGGCTTGGTTTGCCTCTTTCCCACTGCTGTGGGAAGAAGCATAAGTGACCAGATGGAGGTAAACGCTTTGCCTGCAGCACAGGCAGT
Organism: Orcinus orca; assembly: GCF_937001465.1. NCBI lineage: Eukaryota > Metazoa > Chordata > Mammalia > Artiodactyla > Delphinidae > Orcinus > Orcinus orca. Next base: position 41,296,282 of record NC_064566.1, on the reverse strand, counting down.
TCAATGTGGGAGCCTCCAAAGTACCCAGGAAACCACCCATGAGAAGGAGTCAGCTTTGAACATCATCATCCAGAAAGAGAGAGCTTTTAAACTTTTGACAGCTAAAGAAAACCAGTGCCAGGGTCCCTTGGTGCCCATCAGGTAAGACAGTTCCTGCCCCTTAGTTCTCATTCACCTCCCTCTTTTTTTTTTTTTTTTTTTTTGCGGTACGCGGGCCTCTCACTGTTGTGGCCTCTCCCGCTGCGGAGCACAGGCTCCGGACGCGCAGGCTCAGTGGCCATGGCTCACGGGCCCAGCCGCTCTGCGGCATGTGGGATCTTCCCAGACGTGGGCACGAACCCGTGTCCCCTGCATTGGCAGGCGGACTCTCAACCACTGCGCCACCAGGGAAGCCCCTGACCACCCTCTTCTAACCTTGGAGGATGGGGAGGCAGCCTGATGGCAAGTGGGGAAGGAGGAGCATAGGCACCAAGTAGGGAAATCAAGAGGAAAACTGAAGCTTTCTCATTGCAAGCACTTTGTCAAGGGTTCTAACACCATACCAGACGTTCTATATATAGTTTAAACACCAAATGTACCTCAGAATGAGTTTTCTAAAGTAATGTCTTCAAATTCTAGCTCTCTCAGCTTACTGGAAAGGAAAGTAGTCAGAAGAAATGTATTTTAATGTTGGGTAGGGCTTGCTAAGGGTGATTTTTCAGGGGACTTGTGGGGAATCAAACACAAGCTCATGCACTGACTTACTCAAGAGAAAGTTAAATATCCATCTTCTTTTTCCCCTCATAGAGGAATCAAGCCACCAGCTCTATCCCTGCTAACAGAGTTATAGAACTAAAACTTCTCTTTGCATTTGGATTTCTGGACTATCTCTTGATACTGATTTCCAATTTATGATTTTATGGATCTATATCTGTTACTACATCTCTGCATTTTGAACAAATACTTAAAATTCGTTTCTTGCACTTGTAATTAAACAGTTGACCAGCGTTAAGTCCAATAAGAATTTAATTGAGGCCAAATATTTGCTGCTTTTAGCACACCTAATAATTTCGATCTTTGTCTTACTTGAATAGTCATAAGTATTAGCATTTTATTTTTCTGCTTTCCCCTCATTTTTATAAAATAGGCTTAGATAAAGCATTCAAATCATTGCATAAATCAACAATGCTTTACAGATAGTAGAACAATCCAGACCAAAGAGAACCAATGACTGACAATGAATTCCTGGGAAGTGTGGAGTAGATTTGTAAGTTTGATGAATTTTGCTTGAATTTTAAGATGAGTACTTTATCATTACAATTCTACTTCCTTGACTATTATGTTCAGGCTATTTGAAATATTCAAGCCTTTCCAGGTTCCCAACACAAAGATGAAAATATTGGAGGCAAACATAAGTTTGATCCACTCCTTGTCTTGTGCTAGAGGTCACATGTGAGAACAAGATAATTAGAAGTTATGTTCTCCTTCAAATAACCTCTTTGGAAATATTTGTCAAGACATTTAGTGAGAGATTTCAAATGTGACAATTTAAAGTTTCAAAACAATCCAAGATAAATAGATGCAAGACTACAGGAATAAATCTTATCAACACTACTAATTTATTCACTAGTTGAAGGTTTCTAATTTTGTGTGTATCAAAAGCTTTCATCACGAAAATAGAACTATAATAAGAAATGACAAAGTGAGAAAGCACAGAAGCTAAGAACTCAACTTTTGCTTGAACTGTTATTCTGCCACTTGTTAGCTGTATGATCTGGAGAATGTTGCTCGGCTCACTGTATCTCAGTCTCCTCCTGGATAAAAAGGGGAAAATAGTACCATCTCCCCGCCAGGGCTCAGAACAAATTATGAGACAGAAAAGGAGAAGGTAGAAGGTGATGAAAATATCACCTGCTAAACTTCTAAAGGCTAGAATTGAAGATGTGGCTTAGATGTATTGCAATTATAGGCTTCCTAACATGGAACCCCAGTCATATGTTAGGAAGTGGAACCTGCTGGTCTCCCCATGCAGGAGCCTGCCACTGCAATTATATGGCATGAAGGAGTAGGAATGAGTGCATGATGTCTGTGGATCCCAAGTTAAAAATGAAACAGGAAGGGGCTGAGATAAGCATTTAAAAATTCTTCTCTCTAACTCATCAAGAAGAAAAGTCTCTTCTCTTTCCCTGGAGAGGGGAAAGAGGAGTTGGCAGAGAGTGGACAGTGAAGCTCCTTCCACAATGAAAACACCAGAATGGGGTGAAGAAAGTAGTACCCCTAAACACTTCCCAGACTTTTGTCCTCTTAATCCATTGGCCTTGACCATTTATCCTATATTCAACCAGGCTCTGGCTGTCCCCTTGTGGGGAAAAGATCAGCAGATTATCAGGACAGTCTGGTTCTCACTTTCACAGGAATGTTCCCCCAGAGGAGCCAATCATGCTCCTCTGGGGGTCCTCCTGATATACCCGAGGTCCGTAGTGTTGCTTCTGTCCCAGAATGCTCTGAAATAGGCCAGATCTGTATATTACATAAATTAACTTGAAGCCAATATTGAAAATCAATTCCCTACTTTATTTCCCAACCCAAATTTTGTCTAGCCAAGTTGTCCAATTACATATTATGTTAGTTCAGGTCCACTGAGAAGTAGATGCCAAGAAGGGATCAGACATGTAAGAGATGTATCAAGAGAAGAAACAGGAGAAGGCGAGGGGAGGCTTCAAACCATGGTGCAGGTCTGACACCTGTGCACTAAGGAAGAGAGGAGGAAACGGTAGGGAGACTTTTGAGAGTGCTGTGCTGCTCCTTGAAAGGTTAAACCTGGGTGATAGGCACTCAGTGAGCCAAAGACACTTGCTGGAGGAGTTCTTTGTCTCACTAGAACGGACCTGCTTTAATACTCTAACCGTCCTCAGTCATTGGCTAGGAGCAGCTGGTGGGAAGGGTGGCCTCAGTGAGAACACAGTGGTGGATCCAGAGGCTGTCAGTCCATTGAGCTTCCTGCAGATGGAGATTTGAGCAGTGCATTTTCATAGCTACAACATGCCTATAGCTCATCAGTGATTCCACAATGGTATCAAGTGACAACATAAAACACTCCAATAATAACATCCTAACAATAAGATACTTCATGTCCCATGATCAAATTCTATGGAGAAATTACAGTAAAAAAAAAATTTTGATTCCCCCCAACCCCTGCTCTGCTTGCAAGTCCAAATAAGTTAAATTCCAAAAGGATTAAAACCCTAGATCAAATTCTCTTGACTTTATGAGTTAAAGTTAAAAAAATTAAAATCCAAAATTTATTTCCTCCCATTTTCTTATCCTTTCAGTCTTAGTCAAGAGAAGGCAGATATGGAGGTGGGTTCCCTCAGCACCACAGCACCTGGAATGGATGTGTTTCCTTCAAGAACCCAGAGTTAGAATTTGTCTTCATGATCCCCACTTTATAAAAAGTCCGAAGAATTCCTAGAACATAAAAGATTATAAAAGTTCTAGCTCAGTAACTATACAATTTAAAAAGCAAACTAATCCCTAGATCATAGTAGAGTTACCACAGGAAAATTATGCTCCCAAATCACATCTCTTAGTGAGGCCAAAAACTGTATCAAAGGTACCCAAATTAAGGTGAACAGATGGAAATAATCTGGGTTTTCATCTCACCAAGATTCATTCATTCACATCACAAATAATTATTGAATGCCTACTAAATTCCAGGAGCTATTCTAGCAATGAATGAAATAGACAAAACTCCTTGCTTTCATGGAGCAAAATTGCATTCTATTGGGGAAGACATTCTTTAAATGGGATAAATAAGTAAATATGTAACATGTTAGTGACATGATAAGGAGGAAAAAATAAAGAGGCTATTATGACATGTTGGGAGGGGATTAGAATTTTAGCTAGGATAGGGAAGGCAATTTTTTTTTAACATCTTTATTGGAGTATAATTGCTTTACAACGGTGTGTTAGTTTCTGCTTTATAACAAAGTGAATCAGCTATACATATACATATATCCCCACATCTCCTCCCTCTTGCATCTCCCTCCCACCCTCCCTATCCCACCCCTCTAGGTGGACACAAAGCACCAAGCTGATCTCCCTGTGCTGTGCGGCTGCTTCCCACTAGCTAGATATTTACATTTGGTAGTGTATATATGTCCATGCCTCTTTCTCACTTTGTCCCAGCTTACCCTAGGGAAGGCAATTTTGAATAAAACCCTAGAGGATGTTAAAGAGCAAGCCCTGAGGTTATCTAGGGAGAGATCATCTAAGGGCAGAGGAAATGCAAAGGTGGGAGACAGGAATGTTCCTGGCATGTTTACCAGCAAGGAGGCCTGTGTGGCTGGAGTACAGGCAGCAAGGTGGAAAGTGATAAAGGGATGAGATTAGAGGGACACAGAAGGACAGATCATGTGGAGCCGTGTGAGCGTTCACTCTGATGAGCTGGAAGCCAGTGGAGGGTTCAGAGCAGAGTACTGACTTGAACTATCAAGATCACCTGGATGCTGGGTTGAGAAGAGACTCTAAGGGGCCAAGTACCGAAGCAGGCGGATGATTTAGGAAGCAATCGGGATAACCTAGGGAAGAGAAGATTGTGGCTTGGAACAAGGTAGTAGCAGTGAGGAGTGACATGTAGTTGGGTTTCTGTATATAGTTTGAGGGCTGTCATTTCCAAGTTTTTGGAGTTGAGAAAATGTGAGCTTAAACTCAATTGGGAGAAATCACCCATCAAGAAGTTAATCTCTTACTTCTGATGTGGAAGGAAGAGCCAGCTCTGCATACTATTTTCTCTCTCAGGGAGTGGCTTCTAAAAACATTTTTAAATTTTCACATGATGGCAGTCCCAGTCAGTAGGCTTTACTTGAAGTACCATTCCTTCCTGTCTAACATATTCATAACCCTTTACTTTCCCTTTTCCTATTGAGTCCCATGGTTCTGGTATCCCATGCTGAAAACAGTGGGGCTTTGTCTAGTCACATAGCTTCCATGCTATCCTATGAATAGCACTTTACTCCTAATCCACAGGGCTTGTTGCCTTTCTTTACCCCTTGCCATGGCTAAGACACCTGCCTCCACTGGATGACTTCCTCCCGCTTCCTAAAATTGTTTCAACAGGATAATCACCCTCAGCAGAGACCTGAACTAAAGCTGCTTTTGGAACCTGTACCCCTATGGGCCTAGTGAGTTTCTATTACCTATCTTAAGTCCTACTCAAGAACTTATCTTTCACTTTGAATGTTACAATCCTCGAGTAGAATCTTTCAGCTACATCTTTTTCTGCAGCAAGAGATTAGATGTCTGGTGTTATATTTCCTTCCTCTGCTCTACTGCTATTTTTTAGAAAGACTCATCTGAATTTATAACAGTTCAACCCGATTTTAGGTTGCTCCCTTTCTTTCTCTGCTTATAGTAAAGCTAGGATTGTTTGCTGAATTTGTGATCTTCTTTCTTCTGTTTTCTTACACACTTTTAATTTTTTCTCTCTTTTTGTTTTCTGGCCCAGACATGCATTTTTAAGTTTTGTTTGTGGGGTCTCCCATAGTGAGACATGAAGTCTACGCATTCTGTGTTTGCCTAAAGCAAAGAAACTCTTACCTTCACCTTTCTGAGTTGTATAATATTCCCTGGAGATAGTCTCCTAATAGATTAATATGAAATCCAGGGCCTGGACTTGACTTGTCATTGTCTTCTCCCTGGCTTGCACGGGTAGGACCTGTACTACTCTGCTACTGGCCTCACCGAGAGCAGACCAGAACACAATATTTTTGCAAGCTGGAATACGTGAAAGAGAATGGGGAGGGGGAAAGGAACATCAGTTATATTTGATCTTTGTCATGGCCCTGAGCCTCATCCCAAACTCATCAAAGTTCCTTCTCTCCTGGGAAGTAATAAGTGTATTCAGGCAAGGACGATTACTCTAATGGTTGTTCTCCCATATGCGAGGCAGTATCAGGAGTGAAGTCAGTGTTCCCCTATAAAAGTATGTAAAATACCTAGCATAGTGCCTGAAAAGAGATTAGAACTCAGTAAATGTTGACTATTATAAATAGAAAAAGGGACTTCCCTGGCGGTCCAGTGGTTAGGACTCCATGTTTCCGCTGCAGGGGGCATGGGTTCGATCCCTGGTTGGGGAACTAAGATCCCGCAAGCCGCATGGTGCCGCCGGAATAAGAAAAAACACTACCTATAAGCAATTTATAGGAAACGCATGAAGTGACAAAAATGTTTCAAATAAATGGACAAAAATTGTTTAAATAAAGACATAAATAAATTGAAAAAGAAATATTGAGATGAAAATTATTTTCCAGTTTGTTATTTATAGGAAAAGCTAAAGGGAAAAAGTATACACGATAGCAGTAGGACAACCAAGCAAATCCTACAATATTGGATTTTCAGAGTTTTTTTTTTTTTTTAAGAGTAAACCCCTATGCCTTAAATTGTCCTTTTAATGCTCACCTATGAATACAACCTGCTTCAAACATGGAAACAGCCTCCAGACAAATGAACACAATTAGGTCAAGTGTGAAGTTTTTTCTTGGATCTCAGGACCACAGAACTGGATTAATCCTAATCTTTGGTTATGACACTCTCCTTGTTGGTTTCTCCCTCCCTCCTTCCTTCCCTCCTTGCCCTGCCCCCTTCCTAATTACTCCCTCTCCTAAGGAATCTTACAATATCAACACCTTATTCAGAGTGGAACAGAACTTTAGAATTCTCCTGCCCTCCCCTCATTCCCCTTCCAGACAACTGTCTTTAGTTATTGGGCTGAGTTTGAAATTTTAATAAACACTGAAAGTGACAGACTTGCCACATCTGGAAGGAAAAACTGCCATTCCTTTTGGTTTCTCGCAGAATTCTAAGTGCATCCCAAAAGCTCAAAGGAAGGGTGTGGTTTTGACTCAAACTTTGCCCTTTTTGCCAACCTCAGGGAGTCTGGGTTGAGTTAGGAGGAATGTAACAAAACCTGACAATGGACAAGTCTAATGTGGTTTGGAGTTTTATTATGAAACTTCTGTGTAGTTCTGCTTTTCACCCAGTTGTGTCATAAGAAAACAACCAAAACATTCATTTCAGTTTCTGCTAACCATCTTTTAGACTAACACAAATACATATTCAGTATTTAAATATTCTGTATTGTAACTAGCAAATTATCATAAGATGTTGAAAATGTATTATGTACTGATTCATAAGTCAGTTTTAAACTATTGCCTTACTTTCCTTTATTATAAGTATGATCATATGTATACATATATATACTAGGTACAATACCATAGATCCATATAAAAATATACACATTAAAAACACAAACAAAATATTGGGACTTCTCATTATTTGTATTATGTAAACAATTTTATTTATTAAAGAAAAATTGGATAATGCAAAAAATTAGAAAGAAAGAAAAATTATGTATGGGACAATTTATCTATTTATTCTACTGGCAACTGATATCGTGCTAGGTGCTGAGAAAAATACATAGATGACTAGGACGTAGACTGTAACCTATAGGAGAGAGACATAACTAAGTACATGTATTTTGAATATTCAGTGAAAGGTTACATTTGCCAAGCATCTTCAGTATTCCAGTATCTGCCTGTTACCTTTAAGTCAGTCATTTAGAGATACAGTCTGTTTACCTAGAAATCAGATGATCTGTGGGTGCCTGGGCTGTATCATGGTTTAACTTGAGGTCCAGCTCTCTTTAGCCTGCCTGTATCTGCACTTCATTCTTTAGAGAGGCAGCAGTTGGAAAGAAATCTTTCCGCTTGTAACATGGGCTGGGAGGGCTGGGTGGATGAGTGACAAAAGGTTCCGTGTTGATAGTGTCCGCTGAAGATAAAGAAACTACATTAAGATCAAGGTAGGAAAGGGACATGGTTATGTAGTGTATTAATGACTCATTCCAAATTTTGCAAGAAAGACAACCACCAGGCAGAAAGTTTTTTCTAAAGTAATTTTAAATAAAATTTTGAAAAGGATTTTAACAAAATAGAGTTTAGTCAATAATTTAATAATTTTTTAACCAGTATATTAAGTCACATAGTGATCATGTAAAGTTAGAAGCCAGAAATCAACTGGTTTTACTTGTGCCTCATTGTGTACTATTAATGGTAGACTTCCATTGGCTTCAGATAATTAGAACTGTATTTCTAAGATTTCAAGATAGTTATGCTGGGAATTATACAGACAAAGTAAAATTGTGAGACCCTATAACTATGATCATTTAACATAACAAGGAACTGGGAGAGAATTATGTCAGTTCTTCTTAGGTAAGGGGGTTGAGGTAGCTGGACACAAAGGAGAAACTGAGTATCATCTAATTCTGGCTTTTTTCTACTGATGAAGCAAAACCAGACAGTTTCTAATTCTCCCTTGATTATGATTTTTACACACACAAAAAAAACTTCTAACAAAATCAACATTAACATAACCTATTGCTTTCATTTATCCATCTGTGTGCCACCCATTTATCCAGAAAATATTTATTATGTATCTACTATGAAGGAAAGTACTTTTCTGAACACTGTATTACCAAATGCCTCAGTTGAACAACAATTACATGTCGTGAGATATGATTTCATATAATAACATGAAGCTTCTATGAGAAACTTGGAGTTTGTTTATAAAATAGATGAGTTTAAATTTAAGGAGCAAATAGCACTCAGTTTTCAAAACTGAGGGTTGTTTGTTTGTTTGTTACAGAACACTCCTAAACTACCAGGCAAGTCTCAGTTATGAGTTTCTACTGCTAACGATCAAATGAAAAACGCTTCCCGTGGCAAGGAGAATCAGCAGTGGATTATTTGACTCTCATTGTGGTTTATTTCATTACACGAGGAGTCACATTTTTTCCTTTGTTGAGAAAAATCTGGTGGCTATACTTTACATCGGCTACAAAAAATAAATTGTTGTTCCCCAAACTGTGTATATGGCTCCCAAGTCTCCCTCCAGAGTCCTGGCTGTCTTTTATCCATTGCTAACTAGACATTTCCCCACTAGTGCTCCCCAGGCACACAAACTTCGTGTGTATGAAGCCGAACTCTGTGTAGTTGTCCACAAGCCTAGTCTTCTTGAATTCTCTCATAATTAACAGTACCACCATCTACCTAGTTTCTCAAACTAGAAATTGGATGCTCATTTAGAACCTGCCTTTGCTGGCATTCCCATAGTTACTAGGTCATCAAATTCTGTTAATTTTATCTTCAGAATAGATTCTTTACTTCATCATCACCACTGCTTTAGTGCCACTCACCCTTATATATTGCCTGGACTACTGCGAAGACCTCCAAAATGAACTTCCTGCTTCTGGTTTCTCAATACTCTAGGCCATCCACTATATTGACATTAAAGTTATCTTTTCCTAACTGAAATATTCTCATGTCACCCTCTCTGAAAGTCTTTGAACAGACCCTGACTAACTACAGGATTAAGTCCAGTCATGTAGCATGGCCTTTAAGAATATTTATAATCTGGTCCTAAATGTTCTTTCCAGGCCCATCTCTCCACAAGTATTATGTCTTTCTGCCAAATGGGACTGCTTGCCTACATATACCATGCACGCCCCTTTTATAACCATGAGCTACTGAATATGCTCTCTCTTTGTGTAGAATCTGCACTGGGTAAACCCCTACTTGTCTTTCAAGATGTATCTCAAATATTATCTCCTTTGAAGTCCTCTGGAAGTGTTAGTACCTCTACTCTCTGTGCTGGGCTCTTCTTTGTTTGACCTTTTTGACCCCCTCTCTACCATTTTCCATCTCTCTTGAGCCCTGGGAAGCTGACCTCTTTGGACAATATTAACCGGGTTTTCTCTGACTTTCTGGTGGATTTGAACAATGGGAGGCCCTGGAGGAAGCTCAGAGGACAGAAGAGAATAAGATTGTAGTAATATTTCCTTAACTCCCTCCCTCCCAGGCCTTGGATTGGCAAGGGCTGCATTAATCTACCAAAAAAGTTCCTGTTAGGAAACCCCCCTTATATCTAGAGCTGTCTCTCTGGATTTTGATAATAGCTCCTTTCCTTTGCCTCTTTAGGACTAAGGGTGGGAGCAGTTTCTCAGTGTTGGTGCTTCATTATTCCTAACTCTGCTTACACCTTTCTAAATAAATTATTTTAAACTCTCTTTAATCATTCTCTTTGAGTATGCCATCTGTTACCGGTCCTGACTGCTGTACTCCTTTAGTGCCATTTAGATATCTCCTTGGCTGTACTTAACACATTGTATTCCAATTATTTTTGCCTACCTGTTCATTTCCCCCATTAAACTCCTTAGGGCAGGTCTGAATCCAGGGAAAGAATCCTGTGACTAGGTAGAGAAAAGCCTTCTTCTCCTAGGAAGGTTTTGCAAAGACCAGGGTAGGAAGTGCAGATGCCAGAGCAAGGAGGGATCTCTGGAACCTGCAGAAAACCTGAAGGACCTGGGAGGAATCTTTGAGAATCAGGTAAGCAACTGCCTGCCTGCCTTGATTAGAGGGGTCAACCTGGCTGAAAAGAAAAATCAGAAAGTTGTGTCAGAAAAATCTGACACAACTAATTGGCTTTGTCAATCTCAATCTCACTTGGGCTAAAGTCTGAAAATCTTGGCCTGACATTTGGAATCCAATGATAGAGGCTTTCAGATTTCACCTAATAAGAGGACCAAGAACTATAAACAAAAGGGCAATGATTCTAAAAACCGTATAAGACTTCTTAAACTTCCATAATTGTTGGAGGTGAGAGTTGGAGGATCCCAATCAATAGCACTTCTCCTTCCTGCCCAACTTTTCAACAAATTGAGAAATAAAAGATTAAGACAGATGGGGTCAAAAATAATAATGATAATAGCAATGATAGCTCAAACTTGTGGAACACTTACTTTGTAATAGGCACTGTTCTAAGTGCTTTGTATATATGAACTCAATCTTCACAATAATTCTGTGAGTAGATACTCTTAGTCCCATTTTTGTAGGTGGAGAAATTGAAGCACAGGGAAGTTAAGTAACTTGCCCAAAGTCACATGGCTGTTATTAAGTGGCAGATACTGGGGTATTAACCAGTTTGGCTCCAGAGTCTATGCATCTAACCATTACACATTGCCTTTTGAAACAGAACACATTTATTATGGATAAACCTGATGTTGGAGAATGTGATTTGTATCTATGAACAGGAAGGATTCCTAATGCTGAACCCCTGGTCGTGGACAGTGCTGAACTTCTGCAGGCTTCCTTACATGGGGCTTGTTTCTGGAAAACTTGGGGAGTGGAAAAGCAGAGAAATTATCTTCCTTACAGGCAGGCTGGCTGCAAGGAGAGGGACTTCTCTGGTGGTCGAGTGGTTAAGACTCCATGCTTCCAATGCAGGGGGCATGGGTTTGATCCCTGGTGGGGAATTAAGATCCCTCATGCCTTGTGGCCAAGAAAAAAAAAAAAAAAAAAGAGAGGGGGCGGGAGAGAGAGTGAGAGCGAGACAAAACAGAGAGGCAGACAGACAGAGGGGATAAACAGGGAGCTTGCGTAAGCATGCCACTTTCTCTTTTCATTGTCATCAATCAGATTAAGTAAATTCTCCTCTCCTGGGGAAAGAGTTGAGGAGTGGAGGAAATTAGGGATATTACATTAGTGGAGCCCCCTCCATCTGGAAGGAAACATCAGGAATTGGGAAGAGGTATGTTTCTCCCTCAATGTGATGTCCCTATATTTATTACTTTTAAAATTCTCAATATCAGTGCTATATTGTGCTGAAATTATTTGCTTGTCTGTCTCTCCCTCCTCCTTCCTGCCTCACTTACGTTGCTTTTTTTTTCTGTTTTTTTAGTTTTGGCTGTGTTGGGTCTTCCTTGCTGGGTGTGGGCTTTCTCTAGTTGAGGCGAGCGGGGGCTACTCTTCATTGCGGTGCACAGATTTCTCATTGTCTTGGCTTCTCGTTGCGGAGAATGGGCTCTAGGCGTGCAAGCTTCCGTAGTTGTGGCTCGTGGGCTCTAGAGCGCAGGCTCTGTAGTTGTGGCGCACAGGCTTAGCTGCTTTGCAGTATGTGGGATCTTCCTGGACCAGGGCTCGAACCCATGTCCCTTGCATTGGCAGGCAGATTCTTAACCACTGTACCACCAGGGAAGCCCTACGTTGCTTCTTAACAGCAGAAATCTTTTTCTATTAACCTCTGGATCTCTGGTGACTGGCCCATGGTACACACTCGATAATTGCTTGTTAAATGAAAGAATGAACAAATAGGTATTTTTCTCTAATTCCTAGAAAATACAGAAGTAGGAATTTAACAGCATACTAGGATTTGTTGTTAGCTCAGGAATCGATTAGCCATTTCAGAACTTCAGCTTCCTGGCTTGAGGTCATCCTGAACCTCTTTAATTCCTGGTTTTATTTTTAATATAAGGGCATAAGAGGTGAGCTGGAGAAGCTGAAAGCTTCCTACTTACTGCGGCTACCCATGGCTTTTCTGCAACTGGAATCAGACAAAGTGGTGAGGGACAGCATACCCCAGCAGCTTGGCACATAGCTTGGTTATCCCTTGTCTAGAAAAAAGAGGACTTGGGCTTTGGTGTCGTTCAACCTAGTGTTGAAAACCCACTTTGCAATTTACTAGCTGTGTGACCTTGGGCAGATTAGGCTTGTAGCCTAGAGCTATGTTCTAGTAGGTTTTAGGCAGCTCCCTTTGTGAGGACGTCATCTGCTTTTCAGAAAGCCTCGCATTTGACTGCTTTGATGGAATTACTCATGCCCTAGCTCATAGCCTCCTTTTCCATTTTTGAAATCAGCCTGCTTTATCTTCCAGACATCAGATTCTGCTGTTTGATAGCATGTGACTATCGAGAAATGTGATTATTCCTCTGACTTTACCCTGTTTTTCTAGTTTGTGATTGTATCTCAATTAACTATTTCCTTAGTTACTGATTGACTTAATGGAATCCAGCTTCATTGACATAGTTGTGAACTTTGGTTACCACTAACATCTATTTGAATCACAGTAGCTTGTCATATTGCCCTGATATTTTTACCGCATCTTCCAGAACCGCTGAAGCTTATTACCAATGGTCACTTCAAAATGCGTCAGTTATTTTTGCCTCTCAGTAGAGTTATCCAAATATAACATGTTTCCTTGACCAATGAATCCTGTGTATCTTGTACCTGGGAACACATATTTCTGGTAATGCTATATGAAATTATCCAAAACTTAAGCATCTAAAGAAATGGTCATTTATAAACCAGGGCACAGAAATGAGTAACTGGGAAGGACCTCATCAAGACCCAGTTTTTCAAAACTAGACTCCTACTGTATTATGGGACAACTTCTTGTCAACTTGCTTCAATTTATTAATCCTTTCATGATCCTCCTATTGCAATAAGCCAAGTTCATTCTTGTCTTCACAGACTGCTGATTCACAGATTCAGAAACTATTCCCCGAAGGCTACTAAATAATAAGGACCAGTGACATTGGCCCACATTTACCTAGGTTTGTAAGATGTTTTGCACCCATTCTCTCACCAGATTTGAGTTCTAGAACAGAGGACCTTACATGGAACCATCTTTACACTAGTAGAATGATGATTCTCTGTTCTATATTTTCGACACCCTGGCTGTGTTTCTGCCTCCAAGGCCACTGCTTATTTATTAATGCATTTAACTAACATTTATTGAATCTCCTCCTGTTTTAAGCAGTGCACTAGAAATTCTGGGGGAAATAAAGATGAACATGACATGGTTCCTTCATTTAAACCAGGGAGAAAAATTTATAACCAACAAGGGACTTCCCTGGTGGTGCAGTGGTTAAGAATCCACCTGCCAATGCAGGGGACACAGGTTCAAGCCCTGGTCCGGGAAGATCCCACATGCCATGGAGCAACTAAGCCCGTGCGCCACAGCTACTGAGCCTGTGCTCTAGAGCCCGTGAGCCACAACCATTGAAGCCTGCATGCCCTAGAGACTGTGTACTGCAACTACTGAAGCCTATGCACTCTAGGGCCCATGTGCCACCACTACTGAGCCCGTGTGCCACAACTACTGGAGCCCGCGGCCTAGAGCCCATGCTCCACAAGAGAAGCCACCGCAATGAGAAGCTCAAGCCCCTCAATGAAGAGTAGCCCCCGCTCGCCACAACTAGAGAAAGCCCACGCACAGCAACGAAGACCCAATGCAGCCAAAAAATAAATAATAAAATAATAAAATAAATAAAATTAATCAACAAAGATACAATGTTAAGATACTATAATATATTTATATAAAGAGCTAAAAGAATACAGCAGGAAGAGAGGCTAATTCAGCCCTAAGTTTTAGGGTGGCTTCAGCGTCAGAGAAGAGGAAATTATTTAAAAAGAAAAAAAAAAACCTAACAGCAAAACAAAATCCTGAAGCAAAGTAAGATTAATTTAATTTCATTTAAAAATTTTGTTAAATTTCATATTATAGATTCATACTTTTTTCTTGGGGCTGTGGGGGAACTATATGACAGGAGAGATAGTTGTGAAATCTAACAATCAATATGGGGTGTCACAACTTCAAAGAGGTTAGAAATCATTGTCCTGGTATCCTAGAAGTTTAAATGCTTGCTTGGACCTTGTTACATACAATTTCTAGACAATGAGTACAGAGAGAAATTTGTGACCAATAAGCAGAACTAAAGGGTTTTTAATAGCAATCACTTACTTATCTTTTTTAAAAAATTTATTTATTTAATTTATTTATTTTTGGCTGTGTTGGGTCTTCATTGTGGTGCGCAGTCTTCTCATTGCGGCAGCTTCTCTTGTTGCGGAGCACGGGCTCTAGGCGTGCGGGCTTCAGTAGTTGTGCCTCGCTGGCTCTAGAGTACAGGCTCAGTAGTTGTGGCGCATGGACTTAGTTGCTCCGTGGCATGTGGGATCTTCCTGGACCAGGGATTGAACCCGTGTCCCTTGCATTGGCAGGCAGATTCTTAACCACTGCACCACCAGGGAAGTCCCACTTACTTATCTTTATCTTAATAATTATGATAAGGTGACTACATGGCATCAGAACCTAGATGAGTATTTCCCATTTCATAAATAGGGACATTTAAGTTTTATACTTGAAGGATATTGGAAAAACATCCTTAATTCTCACTGTAAAGACAGCAGTGATTTCCTTTCTGTTTGGTTACAAACATTCTTGGTTTTGTGTGTGTGTGTGCGCGCACGTGTGTGTGAGGGCGCGTGTATGAGAAATGGTGTTTTTAGCATTAGAACATACCAAAACTTCTACTTGAGTTCTTTTTTAAAAGCAACTATAAAAGAAGAAAGAACAAACAGGATTTCCTCTATAACCAATATTGACTTAACTTTATAGGGTTGCAAGCCTGAACTCCTCTGTTTACTCATGAAACAGATCCAGGGTATTGGTCCATTCGGATTTACTTCCAAACTTCACAGTTCAGACTGCACAGCCAGTTTAACTCTTGGCCTCTCAGGTGACATGATTTTCAAGGGTAATAGAAAAGACACAGCAGTGCTGGGAGTTTGTGAAAGAAACCCATGCCCCGGCCCACTGCCCAAGAGACTAGAGTCCCTCAGCAAAAGAGAGTTTCCACTGATTACACTTGAGACTTACCCCCTGTTTAGCCTTTGTCTCGAACCATCTGAATGTCAAAAGTGCTAATAAGCAACTGACTCACTGGTGGAATAAATTCAGTCTGGTGATTCTGTTCTGGAAGACTCTAATGACAGAGATACTGGCAATAAAACAACAAAGTAACTTCCTAAGTTTTGGAGTTGTCTGAGCTTCTCTCTTGTGAGATGGCATATTGATAACTGAGAGAGGGTATTGGAGATGTCATAGTAGCTCAGCTTCTTTTTGTATATGAAAGAAGCCCTGTTTAGATTTTGTCCAACATCCTTTTCCTAGCTCTCTCTCATTTTGTTTTACAAGTTCTCCAACATCTTTTTTAAAATTAATTAATTAATTTATTTTTGGCTGCGTTGGGTCTTTGTTGCTGCGCACAGACTTTCTCTAGTTATGGCGAGCGGGGGCTACTCTTCGTTGCAGTGCTTGGGCTTCTTATTGCGGTGGTTTCTCTTGTTGTGGAGCATGGGCTCTAGGCGTGTGGGCTTCAGTAGTTGTGGCACGTAGGCTCAGTAGTTGTGGCTCATGGGCTCTAGCGCACAGGCTCAGTAGTTGTGGTGCACAGGCTTCAGTAGTTGCAGTGCATGGACTAAGTAGCTGTGGCTCATGGGCTCTAGAGCACAGGCTCAGCAGCTGCGGCGCCCGGGCTTAGTTGCTCCATGACATGTGGGATCTTCTCGGACCAGGGCTTGAACCCATGTCCCCTGCATTGGCAGGCAGATTCTTAACCAATGTGCAACCGGGGAAGCCCTCCTAGCTCTCGTAAAAGTAGCAAGTGTGGATCCCTTCTTAGAAGCCCTGGAATTATTTCACAGCTGTGACAATTGTTAGGAAAGTTTAATGAGACCTGGCAGTTTCCCTGAGAGTCATCAACATCATGTAAAATTTGACCACTAACTAAGCTAATGCCAGAGGATAATAGCTTTGCATCCTCTCACAGTATTATGCAGAAAAAAAATATATATATATATATTTTTATATTTTATATTGTGTGTGTGTGTGTGTGTGTGTGTGTGTGTGTATTCTGGTATAATCCTTTTTCATTTTCCTATACTGGCTCTTACATTGACCTATTTCAGGCAGAGATGAAAAATGTGAATATATGTGTTTTTTATATACATATAAACAGACATTTAGGTAATGGAAAAAGTCATTTTTGTGAGATGGCTAGTGGGCACAAGTGCATTTATTCATTTTAAGATTATGTTTCACTTTATAATTAGTGAGAAGCTTTTGTCAAGAATTTCAACTTCAATATTTCATGAAATTATCTCAAATAGAGCAATACTGGTAATGCATTGGCACACAGCAACCACCTTTTTTTTCCATTGGGTTAAATGTCTGTTTCTATAATAGCTTTACAATCATTTTTCTTTTGCATTTTCCTTGGAAACCTCATACCTCAGGAAAAATATTTCAGGCACTTTCACTCTAAAGGGCAACTCACATATTTCACAGTTCATTTAAAACTTTGGTCAAGGAGTTAACCTAATGTCACATCTCTCTATCCTATATGATAGTTCTCTATGACCTGGAAAATAAAATTAATGAGATATACTAAGTGTTTTTTATGTACCAGGCACTGCTGTAAAGACTTTACATTTAGTAACTTATTTAGTCCTCATACTAACCCTATGAATTAGGGTCAGCTCATCTAAATCAACCCATGTAGGCATCTTCTTGAATTTAATTCCCAATTTATTAATTCATTTATAAAATACTTGTAGAATGTATGCAAAGTGCTAGGTACTGTCCTAGGTGTTCTAGATACAAAATATATATAAGGCTGGATACTGATTCTTTTAGGAGTTCAGGGTCAAGCAATTAGTGGCCCCAGTTGCTGCAGATTTGCTGGACATTGTATAATTGGTACAGCATATTAATAAGGCTTCAGGCCTGTGGTATATGGCTATCTATATGGTGAATGCATCCTTTTCTATTCTAGTTAGAAGAGAGGATCAGAAATAGTTCACATTCCTGTGGGACAGACAACAATATTCATTTAAGCTTTTGCCTCAGGGCTGTATTAACTCTCCTGACCTCTGTTATAATATACTCTGAAGACATCCAGACTGCCTGGAAATCCCACAGAACATCTCACTGGAGCATTACACTGATGGCATCATGCTGATTGTTCAGGATGAGTAAGAAGTGGCTAGTGTGCTAAAGGCCTTGGTAAGCCACAGTGTTCTAGAGGGTTGGAGATGAAAATTCTATGAAGATTCAGGAATCTGACCCTTCAGTGAAGTTTTTAGGGGTCCAAGGATCAGAAGCATGACAAGGTATTCCCCTCCAAAGTAAAACAAAATTTCTGCATCTTGCATTTGTTACCACAAAGAAGGAAACACAGTGCCTGGTAGGTCTGTTTGGCTTCTGGAGGCAACACATTCCAAATCTATTATACAAATACTGCTCCATGTACTGAGTGACACAGACAGCAGCCAGCTTTGAGTAGGAAAGGTCCATGTTACAGGGCAAATAGCCCCATTTGGGCCATACAATCCAACAGATCTTATGGTGTTGGAGGTGTTGGTGGTAAGAAAGATGCAGTGTCTTATGGCAAGCACCACTGGAAGAATAACAATGCAAGCCTCTGGGGTTCTGGAGCAAGACCATGCCATTTGTAGCATAGAATGATATGCCTTTTGAGGAACAGCTATTGGTGAGATATTAGGACTGGTAGAGGTAGAACGCTTCATGGGGCGCCAAGAGACTATGGGTCCAGAGCTGCCCATCATAAGCAGGGTTCTGTTGGATATGTCAAATCCTAAAGTCAGATGGGTCCAACAGCAGTCCATTGTAATATGGAAATGATACATCTGGGATTGAACCCCAGCAGGACTGAGGACACAGTAAACTGTATGTCAGTCACCACAGTTGCAAACAGCACCTTTCCTCAGCTTGCTCCTACGGCCCATATGAGGGGCCCTGTGCAAGCAACCAAAGGAGAAGGAAAAGCCCCAGCTTGATTTATGGATGGGGGTATAGGCTGAAAATGGACCATGGCTGCATTATAGCCATATTCAAGGATAACCTTGAAAGACAGAGGGGAGGGAAAATCTTCCCTATGGGTAGAGCTGTGAAGAGTACACCTAGTCATCTACTTTTTTGTGGAATGAGAAGTGGTCCAGTATATGCAGGTACGGGAAGTGGGCTGGAAAGAAAAGAATTGGAAAATTGGAGACAAGAAGATGGAAGCATGTAGATGAACATTAAAAGTTTTGTATTACACATTACAGCTCAACAGAAAGCATCCACCATAGAAGGGGAACTAAATAACCAAGTATGTATAATAACTAGACCATTAGACATAAGCCAGTCTTTGTCATTGGCCACCCTGGGACTGCCATAATTGGCACATGAAAAAAGTAACCATGGTAGCAGAGACAGACTATGCATTGGTCCAATAAAATGGACTTTTCATTACTGAAGCGATCTAGCTTCTGCTGCTTCTGAATGTCCAACTTGTCAACAACGAAGATCAATGCTGATATATCATTATGTCTTGATGAGACCAACTGAGAGCTTAGTAGTAAGTCAACTACAACAGTTTAGTGGCTTGTCCTCACAGAGATAGATACCTATTCTGGGTACAGTCTTGTCTTTCGCTTTTTAAAAAATATTTATTTATTTATTTGGCTGCACCAGGTCTTAGTTGTGGCATGCAGGCTCTTACAGGGATCAAACCCAGGCCCCCTACACTGGGAACGCAGAGTCTTAAACACTGGACCACCAGGGACGTCCCAGTCTTGTCTTTCCTGATTTCATTGCCTTCACCAGCACCACAGTCTGGGGGCTTCAAGAATGCCTGGTCCACAGTATGAATCCCACACAATAAACATCTGAACAGGTGACACATTTCACTGTGAAGGAGGTACAGGCTTGGACCCATGACCGTGGGGATGCATTAGCCATATCATATACTGCACCATTTAGAAGATCCAAGTTCACAGAACACTGGAATAGCCTTCTAAAGGCACAGCTCTGAAGCAACACTCTGAAAGGATGCAATGCCATCCTTGTAGAGAAAAGCTCAGACCTTTTCCTCCTCCTTCAGCTGGTCCTATGAGAACCCTCTCCTGCTCTAACCCCATATGGTCATAGGTATCAGCAGGGGGGAGGGGTGCTGTTACAACTGTGGTGGATGACATGGGGATCTGGACTAAACCAGAGACCATAGGTGCCTTGTCCCAAGTAGGAGGAACACAATGAACACCAAACTGTGGAATCAGGAATGGCCTTACATTACTTCCAGTAATCCACTGGGAGATTTTGTGCTTCCTGTACTTGCAATTCTGGGCTCTGCTGGGCTGACAGTTCTGGTCCCCAGAAGGGGTGCACTCTTACCAGGGGACAGAGCAAGTATCTCAATGAAATATATAAGTTGCGGATCCTGCCAGGGCACTTTGGACTCCTTGTGTCCAGAGACCAGCACGTGAAAAGAGGAGTCGCCATTTTGGGAGGGGTAATTAATCACGATCATCAGGAGAAGGTGGTGCTGCTTTTACACAACAAGGATAGGAAAGTGTGTAGAACTCAGGTGATCTGCTTGGAAGCCTCCTGGTACTCCCTTGGTCCACTGTAACTATGGATGGACATGGGCAGCAGCCCTGACTTGAAAAAGGTATGATTGCCAATGACTATTACCCATCAGGAATGAAGGTCGAGGTCACACCCTGAGGTAAGCTAACAAGACTCGTCAAGGTGGTCGCTGAGAATAATGGGAATTTAAAATGGACAACAGAGGCGGGAGAGGATGAGTACCAGTTGCAGCCCCAAGACCAGTTGCAGCAATGGGGGCTCTGGTTCATCTCATTAACCTCCTTCTTCTAAGTTTTCTCTCAGGAGGAAAGGCCCACAGGAAGCATGGAGGATCTGTTTCCTAGATCTGCATAGAGAAGCAGACTTGTCCAGAGCATAGGGTGGACTGTGGAAACCATGAAAATGTGCCACTGAAATCTGCTGTGGCAGATTGAGTGTTGGACCCAACCCTTACCCGCTAGATCCACCCCTGTTTTTGCACCAGGCCAATACATCCCTTGGGCTTCTTCTAGCCAGTGATGGCACAGAAAGTGTACTAACCTAAGCCCATTTCTGTGATACAGGTACTCTTAGCAGGTGGCTTTGGCTTGAGGACTCCCCACTGACCTGGATGAAATTTTCTTAGAACTGTGCTGTAGTGTAAGCCTCTTTCTACCTAAATCTTTCCTCCCTCTCTCTTTCACTGGTGTCAGACTTGCATCAGTCTGAAGGCTCTCCCCACTTCTCTCGCTTTCTTTTTTATCCTTCACCAGCATTTCCCCCAGTAAATCTCTTGCATGTCTAATTCTATCTTGGCATCTGCTACTCAGAGGACACAAACTAACATAATGACACTGGGGAAATGAGACCTTATCTGACAAGAAAATGGTAGAGTATGAAGACTGAGAACCTACCATCCTGTACTAGATCTTTAGAAACTGTTGATATAATGTTTACATTGTTGTCTGAAAATACCAATCCACAATTTATTGTTTTTGCTACCCTAAAAAAGGAGGAAGTGATAGCAAAAGAAAATGAAAGTAGAGGAATCACTTCCTCTATCTTTAACAGCTCTTTCACTTTTTTTTTCTATTTACGGTTTCTGTTATTACTTAAGCTGTAGTCCATTGTACAGTCTGGTATTGTGCACATTTATATCACTTGGTATCTGAGCAAACATATTCCTATTACTAGAAAACCACTAAAAAGTGTGTGCCCTAAAGGCCTAAAAGCATAATCTTAATTCATATAAATGGGTGAATATTGTTACTCTCCTTTGAGAAGAGAACCAGACTTAGGAATCTTGCACAGTATTCTGATCTCATCTTTGCTATTAATGTTTGAATACACCTCTTGAATTCCTGAAACCATATCTTACTTTACTAGAAAATAGAGGTAAATTATTTGCTCTCTAAGCTAAAGAAAGACATTTGCCCAGATGGGTCTTTTATACAATAACCATACTTGATGGTGTGTGTGTGTGTGTGTGTGTGTGTGTGTGTGTGTGAGATATAGGAAAAATAAACTTAAGATTTAGGGTTGGAAGACCTGAACTCAGCACTACAACTTGTAAGAAACCTGTGTAAGTCCTATTGCCTTATTGAGTCTTGCTCACCTCAGAGGTTGTTGCAAAGTTCAAGTGAAATAGAGCATGTGAAAAGGCTTTGTAAACTATAAAATGCCATATAGATCTGAGCTTTTATGATGGTGATGATAATTAGGAATCTTCTGTGGCACAGCTTCTGATATATGACAGATGTATGTAGCTTAAGAGAAGCAGGAAGTTGATTTAGCTCCTAGTCTACTAGGGCTACCATAACAAAATATCAATACCACAGACTGGGTGGCTTAAACAACAGAAATTTATTCTCTCACAGTTCTTGAGACTAGAAGTCCAAAACAAGGTGTGGGCCAAGTTTGTTTCTCCTGAGGCTTCCCCCTTTGGCTTGCAGACAGCCATCTTCTTGCCATGTTTTCACTTAGCCTTTTCTCTGTGCAGACACACTCCAGGTGTCTCTTCCTCTTCTTATGAGGATACCAGTCATATTGGATGAGGGTCCCACCCTTATGATCCTATTTAACCTAACTACCTCTTTAAAGGTCCTGTCTCCAAATACAGTCACTTTGGGAGTTAGGCCTTCATAATGTAATTGGGGGGGATATAATTAAGTTCATAACACTGATCATTAAGTATATTCAAGGCCTTTCTAGATCCTACTTAAACTGTCCTGGTCTATCTCAGGATAATGTGGTTCCTGGACCTCCTGCATCAGGATCACTCGAGGTGCTTGGGGGAAATGCATATTCCACAGTCTCATCTTGGGTCTACTAACTCAGAATCTTTGGGGTTGGGGTTCAGCAATCTGTGTTTTACCATCTGGATAAAATTTATCCAGATGATTTTCGTGTACCAAAGTTTAATAATTACCAGTACAATGGAAAGCACTTAGAGAGTTTGGAGTCACACTGCCTGTGTTCAAATCCTGGCTTCAACAATTACTAGCTGAGTAATCTTTGCCAAATGACTTAATTTCTCTGTGTCTTGATTTTCCCATATGTAAAATGGGTATTATTACTACCTTCAGATTGCTGTGAGAATTAGAGATAGAGAATTTGAGGACTTAATGTGCTATATGTGCTTCATAATTTTTTAATTTTTATAATTCTTCATTTTATGTTCTGATAAAATAATAGTTCCATGAATACTTTCTTCATGTTTATGCTCTTTTTTTCTTTCTTACAATGCCCTCCTCTCTCATCTCTAAATCCTA
The DNA here is from genome assembly GCF_937001465.1 of Orcinus orca. Taxonomy (NCBI): domain Eukaryota; kingdom Metazoa; phylum Chordata; class Mammalia; order Artiodactyla; family Delphinidae; genus Orcinus; species Orcinus orca. The sequence continues at coordinate 41,273,450 of NC_064566.1, read as the reverse complement.
CCCATCTTTTAAATGGACTTTAAATCCCACCTACTTCATGTCACCTTTCCTAATCCCCATTGCAATCTGGTTAACTCTTAGTGTATTCCCTTTTGCATTATAGTTATTTATATATGCCTTGTTCCCCACTGGCCTTTGACAAATGATCCCATCCTCAAACACACACACACATACGCAACACACATTCCTTGAGGGTACCTAGAACAGGGCTTAAATGAATAACTATTTGCTGAATGAAATTGAAGGGGATCTATTTTTTCAAGCTGAAGATTTGGCTTAATTATTTGCAAAATTCACTCTCTTTATGCCCATGATATACTGCAAGAAGTAGCTCATAATTTAGGGGCTGGTAGTGTACAGGAAAATTGGAAACAGAATTTTGACAAATGTAAATATTTGTAGGGAATGAAGCTAACGTTTTCTGGATTCTCATATGCCTGTGATCAAATAGAAATGGACCCTTTAGTTCTTATTATGAATATGTGGCCAGAGAAACTGCTTGCAATATAGCTCTGGAAGAGTAAAGAGCTTGAGAATGAGGTTGATGAAGGATGGAGGAATTTTGATTGTTAGAGAAACTTGGAGCCTACAGTTTATTTTGAAACTGTTTTTAGTAAAGGTTTAGTCAGGTTCATTCCTATGAAGGTTTGGATATGTCTGGTCTATTTTATAGCACAATAATACCTCATGGTTTCCTGGTTGGCTGGTATTTGTTTAAAGAGAGTGGGCTGCTGGTCCTGACAGCATTTGAGAGGTTATAACGAGAGGAAATCTGATATAAAGCTTTTCACCTGTGAAAAGGAGGGGTCGCTGAGGAATAAAATCTGCCATACCCATGAGGTTTCCTGGTTAAAAAACCATAGTTTTGATTTCTTTAAAGTCTTGTCCATATTTGAGTGGAGGTTAATCATCCTTCCAAACATGATTATACATCCCCAAAAGACAGTATTAAAATCTTGAAGTTATATAAGGTTCTGGTTATTTTTCACAGTTTGCGCTTACATTTAATATAGTTACCAAAGCACCAAACCATGCTAGCGAGTTGTCACTGGGAACAGGCCAAGCATAATTCTACTGAAGACTGAAGTTAGGTTAACTGGAGCATTGCAATGAATCTTGGTTATTTAGCAGGAAAAGAACATTAAATACACTTGCTTTTGTCTGAATTATCTGACCAGATATATTTTTTAAATGCTCTAAATATACAAATTTACATCTTCCTTTTCACTGGATCTAGTGACATGTTTACTATTTCCAGAACTGGTGAAAGTATTGTGATTTTCAATAAAGAATGTTAAATGAGATGATTTAAATGATCTTATCATCTAATTCTTTTCAAAAAAGGATTTCTTACTGAATTCAAAGGGATACAAGAAAAAAAAATCTCCACTTGGATTCAGCCTGTTCAAAATGAAATCCATAACCTCTATTCTCAATGATTTCTCTAGTACTTCTTATCCTAGTTAATGGCTTCAAGATAGTCCAGTCACCAAGACTAGACCTAGGAAACCCTCTTTGCATCCTCCCTTTCCCTCTATGGAACTGGTCTGAAACTTCTATAGCTGCTCTCTACTAATTCAATCCTTTCTTTACAAATTTACTGCCATTGCCTTACATAACTTTATCTTTCATTTGGCCTATTACAAAGGTTTCTTAAATGATTTTCTTGGCTTTGGTCTCACAGTCTACCAAACTATTCTTCCTGCAGTACCAGCATTGAGATTTGAAACATATAACTAAAATTCATCATGCCAAAAAAAAAAAAAATCAAAAAATCAATCATGCCCTGCTTAAAAACCTTTAACAGTTCCTTATAACTCACTCACTTATAAATTCCAGGCTCCACAGGATGGCCTCTAGACCTTCCCATGATTTGACTTCTACCTACCTATCCAGCTTCATTTCTCCATGCCCATCTTCCCTCTAACCCAAATCATACCTACCTGGTTACAGATCCAGAAGTGTCCATGCTGTTTCATGCTTCCATGTCTTTGCACATATTGCTCTGTGTGGATGCTCTACCTTCTCCTTGTCTACCTGGGGAACCTCTATTTGTTCTTTGGTACCCAGGCTAGCATCTCTTCATCTGTGAACTCCTCTTCATCCCACCACTATACTTGATAAGAGGGTATGTTAGAGCATTTCATACTGTGCTGCACCTGTTTACATATTTTCTCCTCTACCAAACTGAGGGCTATATCTTATTCATATTTGTACTTTTGGTATCTAGGGCAATGCTTGGCACATGCTGAATGATGAATAAATTTTTGCAAACATAAATGTTTTCTTGTCTTCACTGTGTTTTATGTTATTATGGATGAAATTGGTTGTTAAGGTTTGACTTTTTTTTTTCTTCTGTTTCTCCATGTTATCACTGACAGGCCCTAAATCAACATCTTTTCAGCAGAATGAGATCTAAGATATGTAGGCCCATAAAATTATGATAATAATGTGTAGTCATTCCTTTTAAAATTAATGTATTAATTTTTTTTTTTGCATTTATAGTACATGATTAGAAAAGAGCATAAAATCCCTGTAGCGTTTGCCTTGTGATGAAAGAGAACTGCTAATTTATCTATTTGTGTAGTTAGGAAGACAGAGTCCTAGTTGAATGAAATAGCATTGAAAGCAAGCCTTGAAAAGAAGCTGAACTGATGATATAATCTGGGGATCTTCTTTGAAAAACCCAGAATTGATAGATCCTGGGAAGTCCTGAAAGGATGGAGAATGTTAAGAGGATAGGATATAAGAAAAATAAATTAAATTTACATTTACCAAGCATCTAGTCACTGGTAGTCATTTTACATATTAAATTAATTTAATCCATAACAATGACCCTATGAGGTGGACATTGTTATCCCGATTTTGTAGATGAGGTAGGTAACCTGAGGCATTAGGTACCCTCCAAGGTCCTGCAGCTGCAAAGTCGTAACTAGATCTGACTGACGCTAAAGTTTCCTTCCCTTGCTGCGTGCTGCCCTGACTTTCAAAGTTCCCAGAGCTGCCCGTGCTGCTGTGTGCAGCTTAGTAACACATACAAAGACACATTATTTGCTCCTATTTGCAGTGATCATATGTAGGTGGCTCACTTACTAGTTAACGGTAATAATTTTATTTCCAATCCCAATGCTCAGTTTTAAAAATTTAGTAATGAATAGTCATGCGTTTATTGATGATGTTAGATAATGAATTGGAAGAACCTTTTTGAGCTTCTCTTACAAAACAACATGAATGCATTTTAAGTAGGCTTAGTGGAGAAAGCATACTTCTAAATTTTTCTTTGGTGTGCCCCACTGCTGCTCCCTTTGGAATCCAGAAACGACTGCTGTCTGGAATAAAAGGCAGTTTGCTCTTGCTGCCTCCTGTACATTGCTTAGCCTGGCAGTTTGTCACTCTCCTGGGCAAGAATCCAGCTTGTGGTAGTGAGGTGGTTTTGTGGCAGAACTCCACAATTAACCACAAGTTCAGTGTCAACGGTAGGCTGCCACCGTCGTGGCTGTGATCCTTCAGATCTGCTGGGATAGCCAGAGCTGAAGAAACTACCGCTTGTCTAAGGAGGGAACAGGAAACTTGGAAAGAGTTTGCATTGCTGTTTATTGTTCAAGATTCAGGTTTTAGGTTTAATACAAAAAAATCCAGGAAATTTCAGATTAACAGTTATAGATTTAATACTTTTACCAGTTACTTTTGGTAAAAATATAGTGAATTTGTGTCATAGATACAATTGTTGCTCTGAAAACTAGAAATAGAAAAATTCCTACAGTGGTAGAATATATTCTTTCAAAGCAAAAGAAATCTGGGTACCATCACTTGAATAAAAAAAAAAATTGACCCACATGTCTCTTAAACATTACATTGGAAATTAAATCAAACATAAATATAAATAACGTTTTCTACAAGTCTAAGAGAAATGTTCTTTTACTGATTTTGTGCAAATGGATGTTAAGAAAAATATTTTTCAGTAACAAAATGGAATCTTTTTTGTATTAAATCATGTTTTAAAAGTTTCAGTTAAAATTCATTGACTAATAAAACACAACAGCAAAAACCTAAGGACATACAACCAAAAAATCTGATTTAAATTGTTCTGAGAAATAAAAACATACTTCAAAGATTTTTGAGCATTAACTGAGTACTTATGCATGGCATGGAGACTAAAACAGGATTCTTGGGTTTGAGGAGTATATTGAAGACTTTACCATGTAAACAAACATGAACCTTTGTATAACAAATAGTAACAATAAACTCCAGTTGCACATTACGGCCATACCATTTCTCTAGCCTCTTTATTTCTTACATTTTTGTACTTTGCCCCTTCATACCTTACACTCTAGTCATAAAATACTTGTAATTATCCAAATGCACTATTCCTCCAGATTTTTAAACTTGTTTGCTTCTTTTGCCCAGATTATCTTTTCTCCTACTTTATTTAGGTAACGTCTCATCTTTCAACACTGAGCTTAGAAATCTCTTTCTCTGATTCCTCAAGAGCATTACTCCTTGCCTGGTACTCCACCCTTGGTCTGGGTTAGGTGTCCCTCCTCTGAGCTCACAGAGTACACTGAGCTTGCTTACATTTAAATCACAGCTCCTGTTACACTGGGCTCTAGTAGTCTTTTTACTTTTCTAGCTTTCACCATGAACCCTTAAGGGCAGGAACTACACCTTTCATCAATGTATCCTTGTCAGCGAGCACAGTCCCCAGCACAATGCCAGGCACTTGATAAACACTGAATGAATGAATGCATTCATTAAGGGAGAGAAGGCAGAAGGGAGTGGTTGCATAGGAGAGTTGAGGAAGTAAAAGAAGTGAGGGATTAAATATAGAGATGAGAGAGAGAAAGTGGACAGAGGGGAAGAGAGAGAGAGGAAGACAGCCATCCAGACACTGGGGAGAGAACTGGAACTGGTGGAGGAGAAACAAATCTTGAAAACAAGCTGAGACAACAACACAGTAAGGAGACTCCAGAGAAGAATGACTCTCTCCTTAATAGTTCTCAAGCACTGTTCCCGACAGTTTTTATCACGTATTCTCTTGTGCTCTTTAATGGTCTACGTACATAGGTCCTACCTCTCGTATAAAGCTGCAGCTTTAGGAAGCTTCTAAAGAAGTTTATAGTTTTTTAATGTTCTAAATAGCATCTAGCACAGTGCTGTGCATATAGAGGACACTCAATAAATACTTGTTGAGATGATCTAAAGAGTGAGTCAAAGTGAGGTTCAGATTCAGAGATGAGTGTTAGCTGGAAGGAAAATAGGTAGTATTGACACACTTAGGCAACAGAGTTGCCACTGCACATTGAAAACAGAATGATCCTTTCTATACCAGAGAAAAACCAGTCTTTCTTTTTATTTTCAAATGTAAGTTTGAAAATGTTAATTCTTTCATTCTTTCAAGACCTTTTAAAGTTTTCACGTATCTTAAAGAATGGCTCTAGTTTTGGAATTTGGAATCTCAATGATACTGCTTAATTTACTGGGTATTCATGAAAATTTCTTTGATATTAAAAAATTTTCAGACTGCTTTGTATCTTTATCCCTGAGAAATTAGGGTTGCTTTATTACGGAATTCTGAAAAGTTACATTTTAGAAAGAGAACTCAGTTCTAAGCACTTTACAAAATCCAATTCAAATCCATTTGTTATAGTCTATTTCAGAGGCTTTAAATCCTCCCTCCCTCCCTCCCTCCCTCCCTTCCTTTTTTTTTTTTTTTTTGTGGTACGCGGGCCTCTCACTGTTATGGCCTCTCCCATTGCGGAGCACAGGCTCCGGACGCGCAGGCTCAGCGGCCATGGCTCACGGGCCCAGCTGCTTCGCGGCATGTGGGATCTTCCCAGACCGGGGCACAAACCCGTGTCCCCTGCCTCGGCAGGCGGACTCTCAACCACTGCGCCACCAGGGAAGCCCTTTCCTTCTTTCTAACATTTTTTCTTTTCTTTCCCTTCCTCCCTCCCTGCCTTCTTCCTTTCCCTCCTTCTCTCCTTCCTTCCTTTCTTTTGGCCCAAGGGTTCCAAAGAGGGGGCTTCAGGTCAGAGTAGGAGGTGTCAGAGACCTGCCAGTAGTCAGGCTCTGGGCTGGGACATCTCCACCTCAATAACAGCAGTCTGCTTTTATTTGCATGACATTTCTTTTGAAAAAATTCGAAAACCATGGTTGAGAGGTGACAATATAGAATGAGAACAGTAATAAAAAGCTCTTAAAGAACTGGTAACATTTATTCCCTGCTTTTCATCTGCTCTTTAGAGGCTGCTCCATGAATTGAGCTGGGGAGTCACGTGAACATGGGACAGTGATAAGGACTGGATAGAGTCTTATCCCTCATCCATCCACCTTTACCACCCTTTCCTATTTATATTCCATGCTAATAGGGTCACCAATGGGCATAGGGACTCAGATCCATTTAAAATATTTAATTTTGTAAGGGAATTTCTGGGAATACTGCTCTAGAAATGGATTTTCTTTACATCTGGACTTTAGAGTTTAGGAAAGAATCCCATCTTCTTTTTTAAAAAGAGACTGAAAGCACAAGGTATAAGGATGGGAAGTTAGACTTATCAGAGGACAGGACAGGTGGGGAGGAGTTGCTGAGACCTAATATGAGGCCCATTTGTTATTTCAGCTTCTTTGAGGATGAAGGTTTAAAGAGAGAACAAGAGAATTCACAGAGAGGGTAACTTCCAATCAAGCAATGGTGAGAACCAGAGGTCCCAGGTGAAAAAGTGGGTGTTCTAACAGTTGGGCTGAGCCCAGTAATGGGACATCTCAATTGATGCTTGTAAGGTTAGACAGGTGGGCAGGCAGTGGCATCTAGAAGGTCCACCAATGGGGTCCTTAGCTGGTAGACTAATGTTTAGGGGCAGAGCGTTTGGCCCTGAGACTGGAAAGACCTAGGCAGGATTTTAGTTCTTCTGTAATTAATTGGAGCTTTGGCAGCTTATTGGTGTGGGTTCCTAAAATGGAGAACAAAACAAAATTCTCATCCTATAAACTGGGGCACATGGGAAAACTGGGTCTTTGGAGCTTGAGGGCAAGGACCTCATTATCAGAATAGAGAAGTAGACAGGGGGTTGCACTGCACCAGAAGGACTTGGGAGCTGGGAAGTAAGTACTACGATCCCACGTCAGGGATCATCAAACTGGGAGAATGATTCTAGTGGAGAGATCATGGGTCAAGACGTGAGGGAAGGCAAAGTCACGTAAAATGAGGCTGGGGTAGAGAATGTTGAGAAAAGTCAAAGGTATGCTGTCACTTTAGGGTTTTTTTTCACAACAGATAACGGTCATACATTCTTGAACCTAAAGACCAGAGCTGAGTAATTCTATTAGTTGTTTAAATCTGGCAAAAGAATAACTAAATAATTTGAACTCTAAGACATGTGGCCTACTACTAATCTCTGACAAAAACTGTAAACAGAGAAGGGAGTTGCTATAAACACAGCTAGCTGATTCTTTTGGTGCATATTTTTAGTTAAGTAAACTGATGGTCTTTGGTCACGTCCTTACATTTTATTTTGCAGTCCTCGCAGGTGCTGGAGTTGGTGTCTAGAGGGATGCACTCCAACTAAAGGTTATTGAAGAAGTTGGGCTTTTAGCCTCATAAAGACCTGGGAAGACAGTTCAGAGAAGGAGAACTGGGAAGTATGAAGAGGGCTTTGCATTTTATTTTCCAGATAATAGTCCTTGGATACAAATCCTTTTATTTTTATTTGTCAGCACTGAGAGTTTGCTTTAGTTTGGTGGTACAAATAATTCAAAGGTTGCTGTTAGCAATCCTTGGATCCTAAAAATACCTATATGTTTTTGGCATATAGAAATCAGAGCTTTTTAAGACTGGAAGGGATTTTAAGATCATCAAAATTAAATTGCTTCATTTTACAATTGAAAACACTGAGGCCTGTAAAAGTTATGTGACTTGCTTAATGCTGGACATGAATGGTTGGGCCAGGACTAGAAATGATGAAATGGATTTCTAGTCCACTACTATTTACATTACCATGCCTATGCTATCTCAGCTGACAACCTAAGCTTTTAAAACAACAACTTTATTTATTTATTAACAACTTTAATCTGAATTTGTTCTGATTTTCAAAGCAATTTATTATTTCCTATGACAATTTATAATGGGCATTTCAGTGATGCTGATACTAGTTTGTCATGCCCTTCTGTACGAGCTCAAAATGTATCCATCAAGTTTCCTATTTTAATCTTTGATTGGTAATGATGAGTTCTGTTGATTTTTAAATACATTTTAAAATGTATTTGCTGAGTTCTGTTGAAATGAGATTTTTTTTTTGTTTTTAATATTCAATTGTCATGGTGGAAAAAAGATCCCTTGGATTTTTATCTTTTAGGGCAAGCATTTGACTAATCAACTTGAAAACTCTATTAAATATTTTTTCCTTTACCCAAGAGGCAGACAAGGAAAGGGAATTCTGGTCTTTTTTCATCTTGGTCAAATTCTTGTGCTGATTTCTCTGTGATTTCTGCTATGCATTGTGAACTATGACCATATATGAAAATAATCTGTTTTAGGTCATGGCTGTGGGCAAAGATTAATTGGTGAAAAATGGGCCTGTTTGTGGGATTTACCACACAGTAAGGTTTCAGATCTCCCTGGAAAAATGTGGAATTAGCTCTTTGAGAAATGAAGTTCTGTCATGAGGTTGAAGGGAGAGTTTTGGTGGAGGGAAACACAGTTCACTCTTTAAGGCGTTATGATTGGTTAGATTCCAGAGCAGTCCCTTCGGTACAGCAAAGTTCTTCCCGCTTTCAAGTCAGCGTTTCCCACACGTAGCTAGTTTCACCAGTAATTCACAGATAGCATCTTACTTGGCTTCTTTCATGGCCAACTGATCCAAACTGGGCAATGGTCTTGGAGAGAACTCCTAATCCGCCCATTCCCCATCTCTAGAACATGTAGTTACAGTGAAAAAGCCTTCCATGGGGAAAGAACTTTTCGACAGCAGATTTTCTATGCTCCTTGAGATGGATGCAGATGTCAACCAGTGCGTATGTTTGACAAGGACGCAGGGAGGATGGAACGGTAGTTCCTTCCCTATGAAGATGGTTCTTGAGGAAGACAATCTCGGTAGTATCTACTAGGATGCTCCCAGAGAGCGCTCCACGTGCATGCTCCTCCCTAAAAGCCACTGCAAGGGCCTGCTGCGTGGCCCAAGAATCCACGTTGCTGTTGAGGTCAGACCTAGCCACAGTAATCAAGGTTTCTTCCCCATGACCTTGGTGGTGGCTGGCCCTTTACCAGGTCACAGCTCGGCTCGGACAGTCCAAGGGTCCACCCTAAACTGGGATGAGGGTAGAGGCACGACCCGCCGCCTCCCCCACCTCAACTCGGTTTCTCTACTAGACACTCCCCTTGGGAACCGTAAACATCCTCTTTCCCTACGCCCCGGTGGTGAGCCTGCCTGGGGTCCGTGACTTACCCTCAAAGGGAACCTGCGCGCCTGGGGTCCCAGGATGGCGGGCTTGCCCCCTTCCACCCGAAAACGACCCCTCCAGTCTCTCCCAGCCCGGGCGGGTCTTCGGGCGGCCGCGGCCGCGCTCTCCCCAGTCTGGGGACACTTAGTCGGCTGGGGTCCCCAGCTCACTTCCCGGAGGGCGGGCGTCCGGCAGTGCGAACCGCGGAGCGGGTGGCGGCGGGACTGGCCGGGGCGCGGGCGCGCGCAGGCGGCTGGCGGGGCGCGCGCCCGCGGCCCGGACAGCCGCGGGGGAGGAGCGCCCGCCAGCCGATCGCGCGCCCAACGGACTAGGCTAAAGCCGTGAGGTAACTGTTGCAGCCCGCGGGAGCTGGGAGGCAACACCGAGGCTCCAGTCCCGAGAAGTGCCCGAGGGAAAAGGAGGGGGTCCTGCCGCAGCGGTCCCAGGCAGAAGCCCCTTCCGCCCCTCTCCTCAGCCAGCATGTCGCGGACCCCGCCGCTCCTCCGCCCGCGCGGCGGGGACCCTGGGCCACGGCGGTGGGCGCAGCCCTGACGCGCTGCCGAGCCGGGGGGCTCCTCGAGCGCGGGGGCCAGGCGGGAAGGAGCGCGAGCTGCAGCTGCGGTCCGAGCGGGGCGTGCCGAGCCCCTGCGGCCACCCCGCGTCCCGGCCATGAGGAGGGACGAGCGAGACGCCAAAGCCATGCGGTACCCGCAGCCGCCGGACGGGGCCGGCTCGCCCCTCGAGAGTCTGAGGAACGGCTACGTGAAGGGCTGTGTGAGCCCCCTGCGGCAGGACCCCCCGCGCGGCTTCTTCTTCCACCTCTGCCGCTTCTGCAACGTGGAGCTGTTGCTGCCGCCGCTGCCGGCCTCCCCCCAGCAGCCGCGGCGCGGCTCTCCCTTCTCCCGGGCGCGCCTCTCGCTGGGCGCCCTGGCCGCCTTTGTCCTCGCCCTGCTGCTCGGCTCGGGACCCGAGAGCTGGGCTGTCGGGGCCGCCCGGCTGCGGACCCTGCTGAGCGTCTGTTCGCACAGCCTCAGCCCCCTCTTCAGCATCGCCTGTGCCTTCTTCTTCCTCACCTGCTTCCTGACCCGGACCAAGCGGGACCCCGGGCCGGGCCGGAGCGGTGGCGGCTCCTGGTGGCTGCTGGCGCTGCCCGCCTGCTGTTACCTGGGGGACTTCTTGGTGGGGCAGTGGGGGTCTTGGTCTTGGGGGGACGGAGACGCTGGGGCCCGGGCCCCGCACACGACCCCGGCGGTGGCCGGTAGGCTGTTCTTGGTGCTGAGCTGCGTGGGATTGCTGACGCTCGCGCAGCCGGGGAGGCTCCGGCACAGCATCCTGGTGCTGCTCTTCTCCGGCTTCGTCTGGTGGGTGTCCTTCACCAGCCTCGGGGCGCTGCCTCCAGCCCTCCGGCCGCTGCTGTCCTGCCTGGTGGGGGGCGTCGGCTGCCTGCTGGCCCTGGGGCTGGATCACTTCTTCCAAATCAGGGAAGCTCCCCATCATCCTCGGTTGTCCAGTACCGCGGAGGAAAAAGTGCCTGTGATCAGACCCCGGAGGAGGTCCAGCTGCGTGTCGTTCGGAGAAACTTCAGCCAGTTACTATGGCAGTTGCAGAATGTTCAGGAGACCTTCATTGCCTTGCATTTCGAGAGAACAGGTATGTTACCAGAAAGCAAAGTTTGGTAAGGAAGGGAGGGAGGTTTTATCGCTTCAGTTCCCGAGTTGAATTAGCGTGTTTGAAAGCATGTTTACTTCCATGGTGAAAAAAAGACAATTTTTATTCTGAAAAGAATTCCTAAAATACAGGAAGCTTTTAAAAAAATGCATAAGTACCATTTATCTTTGAATAGAAATGAAATAGTAGACTAAGCATGTCTCACTTTTTAAAGAGTTTGTTAATGTAGTAGATGCGTTCTCAGAAGAATGAAGTGAATTATTTGAAGTATAATAGATTGACTACTCCCACTTTGGCATAGTCTGATGTGTGGCTTTTTGGTGACATTTATCTGTTGCTGTTATAATGGTGATGTCTCCCCAAAGATAGCGTACAGCCATTAGAATGAGTGGGGAAAAAAATATATATATGCATTCTAATTAGTGTGGTTTCATTATTCTTGATAATTGAGAGGACAAATCTGAGATCTCATAATAAAAAGAGAAAACAGTGGTGAGTTTTGGAAGAGACTTGTTAATTTAGATAAAAAGACTGTTGGGGATAATTATAAGAGATTTCTCCCCCACCCTCCACCCCAAATTTCAGCAGTGTAGGCTAATATAATCTTTTACAGACTAACTCATGGTCCTGTGTGTTTGTTGCATAATTAGGAGAATGTTGTAACAGTTTAACCTTTAAACTTAGTAATGTTTGGAACTATGCCAAAAGCATTTGTACAATTTCTTTTCCTGTAGGTTTATGTGCTTTTGCATTTTAAAAAAATGGAAATCATCATTAGGGAAAGAGTGTCTATTTTTGTATAGCCTAGGGAAATCTTACCTGTTCTACATCACTAAGAAACTCACCAAGTATAGCTACTGTTCACAGAGCATTTACTAAGTGCAAAATTCTTATATTGTCTTAAACCCTCACAAGGACTCTGTATGGTAGGTGACATTAACCTCAAGTTAGAGATGAGCAAATTGAGGCTTATAGAGATTATCCAACTTCACACATTTAGTAAGTGGCAGTGCTGGGATTTGAACCTAGATTTTTCAGTTTTCAATGATGTCTTCTAAGCAACTAAAAGGATGAGTGTAGAGGTTTTCCTTAAGTAGGAGAGTAGGAGTCTATACTATTGGTTTTCAATCTTTTCGATTAGTGATATGCTTTACACCAGGGACCCAATATATTTGAAACAGAAGTTTCTTATTACTACATCTGATGCTCTTTGCTCTTCAGTATAATCTACAAGCTATTACACTATCCGTAGTGCTCAAAGAGACAACACCTTGCTCCCTGAAAAGTGTTTTCGGAGGCTGCTTTGTGGTCTGTAGTTATTTGGCCAAATGCTTGAAAAAAATTGTTCAAAAAATATCATGGCTTTTGTTTTCTCAGTTTACTGCCAGTGATAATAGACAATGCTCAGAATAATGTGTATCAAGAGAAAATTGTCAGGAGAAGATTCACTGTGGAGCAGAGTCATATCAGCTATTTTCATAGACTGGAACAGCGTTTGACATTTGACTATTTGCAAATATATTGTATTTTTTAACACCAGGAAAGTGTTTTAGCACAGTTTCATCACATTTGTAAACAATTTTCCTGAGCTTAGCAGCGTTACAGTTTAACGTAACTTAATTGCAATATGTTGGCCTAGTGAATTATGGGTGTTATCTTATAAATTGAAAACTCCTGATCTACTTGATCCTGGTCTGGTTCTCTTTCCATCACAGCAACCTTTTTTCAGCCGTTAACTAGGTGCGGCATTGTTATGCTAGGTAGCTTTATTAGTTGTATAGAGGAAAATATTGTGCTTTTAAAATTTGTGCTTTTAAAAAGGGCATATTTTATTAGTGCAGAAAACCCTTATTCACATTCCACTATGAATAGGAACATTTTCTTGGTGGAGGGGGTCTTAAATATATGCTGATAGTTCAAGGGTTTATACATGGTTAATGTTCAGTGTCATAACATAATACTCTTTCGGCAATACTAGAAACTACTAGATATTTTTAGCTTGGCAGAGGCTGTAATAAAAATTTTTACTTATGCTTTTTCCTGAAGTTTAACAGTAGATCTGTGGTTTTGTTTGGAGGTATGTTATGTGAAAGAAATTAAGTGGAAACCAATACTTTTATGGAAGTAAAAGATCAAGAGATTTTCTAATTTTCAAAGTGCTAAACTTTGTATGTGATAATTGTAAAGTCACTCTCTTGTTTCAGAAAGTGAAGGGAGACAAACGGTTTTGGGTAGAAGCTGATATAGGGGAAAGTCTCCTGGATTCATAGAGGTTCAAGGGTAAAGTCTTAGCCCTGCCGTCATATTGGAAAAGTTGGTGAGCCTTTCCGAGTCTGAGTATCCTGTCAAATCAGGGGATCCAGTAGGTGAATTCTATACCACCTTCCAATTCTAGAATTCATTTCTTTTAGTTAGTTTACACTTTTTGTAAGGTATAAATAAATGTATGACTAAAACTTCAAAAGTTAATAGATCTTGAAGTTTTACTTAAATGCTAGCCTATATTTTCCAAGGTGTGATAATTGGAAAGTATGAACAAATATTCTGTATTATTTGAAGAGAAAGAACTTTTAACACGTATATGTGGACTTTCATTTGTGGGTTGATAAAATTATTACGCTTTCATTTCCTTAAGAATTTAAACGTTTTTATTAACATCTTTGAAAAACAATTGAAAACTCATATTAATATAAATGTTTTTAATTGTGTGAGAGTAGATTCAAAGTAATTTTTAACATTTGGGATGTTATGTTAGATACTGTATTGAAAAATAGTGGCATATGTTTGTAAAACGTATGGTTTTTCATAATAAGGTTTAAAGTTTAGTTACTGCTGACTGTGTTCTACCTTGGTGGGTTAATGGAAAGAAGCACTAAGTTTGTAGTATATTTGTGAAGAATCAGCTGAGACTAATAGGAAGTAAAAAAAAATTTTTTACATCTACATGAGATGCCTTGGCCTGAATTTAACAAGCTACATTTCTATGTCATTTTAATTATACATTCTATGATGCAAATTTCGGCTGTCAACCAGATCATTTCATGTGTGATAGGCTAGGTAAATATAAGGTTTTGAAAAGCATAAGTCTGTGTGTGAGATATTTTTCTATACCTAAAATGCTGAGTGCTTTCTAAATGGTTAGGTAAATATTTAAAAATTCTGTGGCCTTAAAGCCCATAAATATTATTTAAAGTGTTAATTTTGTTTAATAAAGGATACGCATGTAGTATGAAGCCTTTTTAAAAAGATTTTAAAGTTTAAGTGATTATTTATTCCCCTAAGGAATCTGCAAGTCATAACCCACCATGAATTTTTTTAAAGAATACTGTGGAATTTGTGAAATTTAATGAGTGAGTGTTTTATTCTAATTTCATGTTAATATTTTGTAGTGAAACATCAGCCTACGTAATATTTTTATGCTTTATTTTGTAAATATTGTATGTACCCTTGCCATCAGAGTTATCTTCCAAAAACACAGATTTGATCAAATCACTCGCTCTGTTTTAAAAATCTCTTACGGCTTTTCATTGTCCACAAAATAAAGTTCATGCCCTTGACCCTTGCTTGCAAAGTCTTAACCTGCTTTTGGCCTTGTTTTGTTGTTTTTGAAAGCCGTTAGCAGTTATGGAACACCTCCCCACATCCATCCACCGCTCTAGCTATTTGAGGACTGCTTATTGTTACTGACGTGTAGACTTTTTTCTTTTGATTTTACCATTCACACTGTTTGAAATCTCCTTTAAGAAACATAAGATTAAGAAGTGTTTAGACACTACAGTGATGCTCAGACTAATGTATAAGCTGAGAACAAAACTCCATCCTAGTAGAGTTGGCCGGGTTTAAAAATAAAAGTTGACAAATCGTGTCAAGCAGTGATGTGGTGATGTGTGATAGAATATTTTCATTATACCACATGAAATAGTAACATCTCCATAGTTTGTTTTCCCACAGTGAGTGGAAGGTAAATAGGGCCAACCATAAGTAAAACTTTGACTTTAGTATAGTTTAGTGATGTTTGTTTTCATTGTCCTCTGATTTTTAAATCCTCCTCAGTGGCAGGCGCTTCTCTGATTCTCTTTCCTTCTTCCCTTTCAGTTACCAAGTCAGCCTGTTTCCCTAGCGCATTCTCCTGCCTTCTTATACCCCACCCAAAGCAGGAAGAATCTATACTTGCTGAAAAAGTTTATTTCAACATAAATATGTTTGTATAGATATAGAAGAAATAGAAGAGATTTGGAGTTTATCTAATTGAAATTTGCTCGTTTTATAGAAAGGAAAAAAATTCAACTCCAGAGAGAGAAGAATATTGTCTCTAGGTTATGCCACGAGGTTTTGGGATACAGGGACTAGAACCTAGGTCTTGACTCCTAGTTCAGCTGTACTTTCCATTAAGAGCATATGCACCTGCAGTCATAGTTTTCCAAGGCTGTTCTTAATTTGCCAGATATCTCTAATTATGTGATAAACAATGCCCCTGAGTAAAAGCGGTTGAGGGTGGTGGTGGAAGAGAGGGGAGTGAGAGGTAGGAGGTACTCTTGAAATCACATAGTTCATGATGACCTTGAAGATAAACTTGGTACCTGATATCATTATTTCAGGGTGACTTGTCAGGATGCAGCTGGTCTGAAACTCAGGTGCCTTAAGAGGCCAGCCACATAGCCTATTTATGTTATACGTTGGGGAAGGAGGGGGGGTAAGGAAGAATGGAAGTGAACTGTTGCCTACTTTGCCTAAGGGCTTTCAGTTTAAATAAAACAAACTGAACAACCGTGTTAGCCAAGCAAAACTTTAGAAGAGCTGGGTTCTGTCTGTGGGTAGTTCCTGACAGTTTATAACTGTATATAATTGTGTATAAACAATTATAGTTTATAATAATTATAATTATTATATTTATTTGTTTAATTATATATTTAAATACATAATATTTTTATTATATTTTATTATTAAGTTTATTATAATTATAATAGTTTATAATTGTTCACCTTATTATTTACAAACTGATTCAGGTTTATTTAAGAGATTGTTAGAAACCTGTTCTTAGAACTTGGGGAAGAGGAGGGTGTTTCCCACTTTTTCTTTTACAACCTAGAACTTTTTCTCCAGTATTGATTGACCTGGAAGGTTATCTTATCTTTATAGATTATTCCCTCCTCCATCAGATAGAGTACATTGTTTGACTGCTTCCTTACATTTCGTACAACTTGCTTTCAGTATATTTTAAATTTATTTAGTTGGCATTTAAATTTGTTAATGAGAAATGCCATACATAAGACTGTACATATGTATATTTTTATATGGTTTAAGGAAGAAAATAAAAAAAGAAAAATGTCAAGTACTTGCCACTCATTTCCTTTGTATAACCTCTTTTGCATCCCCTTCTCTCTGCCCCAGAGACAACACATCTATCTTGATTTTTTTTTTGCTGTTCATTCCCTTGCTTATCGTTATAACTCCCCTGAACATATTACTAAGTAATCTAAATAATATGTTGTCAGTATTGTCTGCTTTTGAACTTTAAGTAAATAGAATCATGCTGTATGAATTCTTCTGTAACTTTTCTTTTTTCTTGACATTTGAGATTCATTCATGTTGATGTGGATAGATGTGGTTCACTTTTTTCAATGCTGTATAGTGTTTCATTGTATGAACATAATAAAATTTATCCATTCCACTGTTCATGGACCTGTGGGTGGTTTTCAGTTGTTTGCTATTAAGCACAATGCTGCTATGAAATTTTTTGTAAATGTCTCCTAGGGGCATGCACACATCTAGAAGTAGAATTGCTGAGCTGCAAGGTATGCTCATATTCAACTTTACTATGTATGATAGGCGGAATAATGGTACCGTAAAGATGTCCATGTTCTAATTCCTGGAATTTGTGGGTATGTTACCCTGCCTGGCAAAAGAGACTTTGCAGGTGGGATTAAGTTAAGGACCTTGAGATGGGGAGATTATCCAGGTATCTAGGATTATCTAAGTAGACGCAGTGTCATAGGGTCTTTAAAAAGTGGAAGAGGGAGACAGAAGAGATCAGAGAAGGAGAAGTGACAATGGAAGTAGGATTAGAGTAATATAATGTGAGAAAGACTCACTCAGTCCACCTTTGGCTTTCACAGTGGGAGAAGGCCAGGAGCCAATGAAAGCAGGCAGCCTCTAGAAGCTGGAAAAGACAAGGAAATGCATTTTTCCTTATAGTCCTCGAAAGTAACAAAGCCCTTCCAATACCTTGATTTTAGCTCAGTGAGACCTTTGTCAGACTTTGGACCCACAGAACTGTAAGATGTTAAATGTGTGTTCTTTTATGTGACTGAGTTTGTAGTAATTTGTTACAGGAATGTATTAGTTTGCATTAACTGCTGTAACAGTTGACATGGGTTGCTGTGACAAAGTACTACAAATTGGGTGGCTTAAACAGCAGAAATTTATTGTCTCACAGTTCTGGAGTCTACAAGTCCGGATCAGACTGTCCCCAGGGTTGGTTCCTTCTGAGGACTCTGAGGGGGAATCTGTTCATGCCTGTCTCCTAGCTTCTGGTGGTTTACTGGCAACCTTTGGCATTTTTTGGCTTTTAGATGTGTCACCCCATCTCTGCCTTCATCTTCACATGGCACTCTCTCCATGTCTCTTCATATAGTCTTCTCTCTGTGCCTGTCTCTGTGTCTCAATTTACCCTTTTTATAAATACCCCAGTCATATTGGACTAGTGCCCACCCTAATCACCTCATTTTAATCTAATTACCTCTGTAAAGACCTAATTTCCAAATGAAGTCACATTCTAAGGTGTTGAGGGTTAGGACTTCAATATATCTTTTTTTGAGGGACACACTTTAACCCATACAAGTAGCAGTAGAAGACTGAGACACTCTGGGAAGTTGAGTTGTTTTCCAGAATGGTTGCACAATGTATATTCTGCTAGCAGTGAAGAAGAATGCCCTTGAACCAATGATTCCTATTTAATAACTTTAATTTTTGTTAGTCCAGTGAGTGTGAAATGTATTTCTTTGTGATTTTAATTTGCATTTTTCTAATTACTAATAAGGCTGAATATTGTTTATGGATTGCATTTCTTATTCAGGGATTACCTGTTCATGTCTTTTGCCCTTTTAAAAATTCAGTAGTTTGGGGACTTCCCTGGTGGTCCAGTGGTTAATACTTCCAATGCAGGGGGTGCAGGCTCCATCCCTGGTCGGGGAACTAAGATCCCACGTAACTCATGGCCAAAAAACCAAAGACATAAAACAGAAGCAATATTGTAACAAATTCAATAAAGACTTTAAAAATGGTCCACATCAAAAAAAAAAATTAAAAATTCAGTGGTTTGTTTTTTCTTCATTCATGAGTTCTTTATATATTTTGGACATTAATCCTTTATTGGTTATTTGGGTTGCAAATGTCTTCTTCCAGTTTTAGTGGTGTCTTTTGATAACTGAGATTCTTAATTTTAATATTATCAAATTTACCAATCTTTTCCTTTAATGGTGTGAGACTTTCCATGTCTTGTTTATAAAACTCTTCTCTATTGGAAGTCATAAAATAAACTCTTATATTATCTTTTCAGAGTTTTAAAGTTTTGCCTTTCAAATGGTTTTTATCCACCTAGAATTAATTTCCATGTATAATGTGATACAGAGATCGAATCTCATTTTTTACCCGTATGTATATCCAGTTATGTCAGCACAATTCACTGAAAAGTTTATTCTCCGTTTATCTGCAATGCTGCCTCTGTCAAATGTGAAATTTCAGGGTGTGTGTGAGTCTGTATCTGGCTTCTCTGTCATGGTTCACTGATAAGTTTATGTGCCCTGTGTTAATGCTACACCATTGTAATTATAATAGCTTTATAATGAGACAATATATAGTAAGTCTCGTCATCTTACTGTTTTTCTTCAAGAGTTTGTCAGTTATTTTTGGACCTTTGCTCTTCAATATAAATTTTAGAATAAGTTTGTCAAGTTCTACAGAAATTCATATTGGGATTTTGATTGCCGTTGCATTAAATCTTTTGAACAATTTAGAGGAGAATTTGATTTTGATTGAAAATTTTAAGTTGCATTTTTCTACAAATTTATTTAGTATAACTTTTCAAATTTATTTTCTTTGTAATATCTTTTTATTATCTGTAATATCTTTTTTATTATCTATTTATTTAATTTGTTCAGCATCTGCATTTTTGTCTTCTTTTTCATTCCTACCATCATTTGTATCATTTTTCTTTGTTTCTTAATCAACCTGGCTAGAAGTTTGTTTTTTTGTTTTTTGGGTTTTTCTGCTCACGCCATGTGGCATTCGGGATCTTAGTTCCCTGATCAGGGATGGAACCAGCGTCCCCTGCATTGGAAACGTGGAGTCTTAACCACTGGACCACCAGGGAAGTCCCAGTTTATTTGTTTTTTAATCTCTTCAAAAAACCAGGTTTTTGGATTGGTACTTGTTTTCTTTTTTTTATATGTTAATTTTTATTGGAGTATAGTTGAATTACAATGTTGTGTTAGTTTCTGCTGTACAGCAAAGTGAATCAGTTATACATATACATGTGTCAACTCTTTTTTAGATTCTCTTCCTATATAGGTCATTGCAGAGTGTTGAGTAGAGTTCCCTGTGCTATACAGTAGGTTCTTATCAGTTATCTATTTTATATATAGTAGTGTGTATATACCAATCCCAATTTCCCAATTTATCTGCCCTTCCCCCTTGGTAACCATAACTTGGTACTTGTTTCCTATTTTATTTATATCAGCTCTTTTATTATTTCTTTTTTTCTTTTATTTTCTTGTTCCCTTTTTTTTCTTTTTTTGGCCATGCTGCACGGCTTGTGGGAATCTTAGTTCTTAGTTCCCTGACCAAGGATTGAACCCTGGCCCTCGGCAATGAGAGCCCAGAGTCCTAACCACTGGACAGTCAGGGAGTTCCCTCTTGTTCCTTTTTTTAACTTTGTAATTGAGATGCTAAGCCCATTAACTTTGAGCTTTTCCAGCATATGCGTTTAAGATTATACATTTCCTCTGAATGTTGCTTTAGTTGAATGTCATAAGTTTGGATGTATAGTATTGTTATTGTGCAGTCTGAAGAATTTTCTAATTTTCATTTTGATTTCCCTTTTGATTGACAGTTGTTTAGAAAAAAAATTCTAATCATATGCAGGTTTTCCAGTTATTGTTGTTGATTTCTGACTTAAGTGCCTTTGGGCAAAGAATGTGGCCTAACATATGAATAGTTTTCATAAGTGTTCTGTTTGCTTGAAGAAATACATCAGTTTGTTAGCTGTCTGGTAGATAAAAGGTGTAAAATGTCCTTTTCATACCTTCTGCGTCCTTGTTGACTTTTTATCTTATTGACCCGTCAGTAACTGGACAGAGTATTAAAAAATCTCACTTTCCTGGTGTTTTCTTCAACCCCCCCACCCACAGTTTGTGGGTAAGTGTATGGAGAATAGAACTTTACAAATTGGATGGAATTACTTATCAGAGGGACAGAAAAAGAATGCATGAGAGAGAGCACATGTCATATGTTTAAAGAGTCTGTGTAAGAAAGTAATGAAAATTTGATCAGCATTAATATATATTTACAAATTGCCTTTTATATGTGTCTGCCCCTAGAGAGATACTAAGACGACAGTCACAGGGTCTGTATTGCAAGATCACACTCTAATTGAGATTAAAAAAAATGTAAATAAATAATTACAGTTCAGTGTGGTAAGTGATATAGCAGAGGTATACATAAGGTACATGGGAGCTTTAGAGAAGGAACAGCTAACTCTTTCCAGGAGGAGAGTCAGAAAGCCTTCAGAAAGTACATAACAATTGAGCTTTAATCTTCAAAAAAAGTTTCTTATTAATATAAAATGTATAAAAAATGAATTTAAAAATTTTACTTCTGTGACCTTAGAAAGAATTTTTCAAAGTTATTCCAACATAATCTCCACCTTACTGTAAATATGTTTGGAATAAGAATACTTCTTATCAGCTGAGAGACTATAAAGTCACAGAAAATATACTGAGTCCAATCAGGCAAACTGTTTACCTTCAGTCCCCAGTCAATACTAACAACCAAAAAAGATGCTTAAATTTTCTATCAGAAATGTCAGTATCAGTGGTAAAAATAATATAAGCAATAAAGAAATGTAACCCAGGATTAGAAAAAAGGGATTATTATAAGATATATTTACCAGTGCTCACTATGTGCTAGTCTCAACAACTCTGTGAAATAAGTATTGAAATCCTGTTGTGCAGCTGGAAACTAAGGTAGAAAGCTGAATTGACTAGCCCCACATCACTCAGCTAGCACACAGAAAATACCATAATATGCTAAATGCCATTTTCAGTGTATAACAAGCCCCTAAGAACTCTCCCAATTGAAACAACTAAACTACAGGTTTAAGCATTTTAGAATGTATCTTTTGAAAGGAATCACTGAGTAAGAAAAATTTCAGATCCCCAAAAAAAGAAGTGAAAGCAGTGTGGGGGAGAAAAAAAATGTTCCCTTCTTCCCTTCTAGGGTCTTTGTTTGGGCTATTAATTAAATTGATTTAAGACAAATTAACAGGGGAAAAACAAATTTAATTTTGTATGTGGGAGCCCCATAAAAAAGTTAGACTCCAAGAAGTAACCAAAGCAGGAATCTTTTATAACTTTAAGACAAAGAAATAATAAATTTGTGAAAAGTTGACGAGACAAAGGAGTCTGGGCTTGGGGTAGTGAATTGGCGAAGAAGTAACAAGGTTTGTTAGAGCCAAGTATTCTTGGCCCTAAATTCCCTATCTCTGGTGATAAGGATGCCTTCCACCCTCCTGGTACTGGGATGGGTACCTTTCACATGGGAGATTTATCTCCTGCTTTTGGGGAGGGGGGGAACAAAGGAGGGTCAGAGTGTTCTTCACCGCTGTTTCTCAAGTAAACTTTAATTCAAAATAAGCTATATGCCGAGTGACATATTCTGGGGTAGCACATTCTGCTCCCTTTCAGTAGGAATCCCGAGAGGTAAGCAGACATTAAAAACCAGCTTTCATTTGAAGGTTTCTGACCATCCTTAGAGA
This sequence comes from Orcinus orca, assembly GCF_937001465.1. Taxonomy (NCBI): domain Eukaryota; kingdom Metazoa; phylum Chordata; class Mammalia; order Artiodactyla; family Delphinidae; genus Orcinus; species Orcinus orca. Next base: position 41,251,315 of record NC_064566.1, on the reverse strand, counting down.
CCATGAACATTTGCTTCTGTTAGATATGGCTAGGCTCAAGAGCTAAAACCTAGGGTCTGTCCAGAGTCAGAAATCTAATAGAAAAACTGCATAAAACAGAGACCCCAAAGTGCTACTCTTCCAGTGTAAGGGTAAGTGAGAAATAAATATGACCAAGGAGATGGGATGTGGGTCTTGACCTTGGCACGGGGAGTTGGGGGACAGAGAAAATAAATCTTCCCTGGGAATGTATAACCACAAGAGGGCCCTCATAGGGTTTTTGTTTGTTTGTTTTAAATTGTAGTAAAATATAAATAATATAAAATTGACCATTTTGGCCATTTTTAACTGTACAGTTTAGTGGCATTAAGTACATTCATATTGTTGTGCAACCATCACCACCATCTAACTCTAGAACTTTTTTTTATCTTCCCAAACTAAAACTCCATACCCATTAAACAGTAACTCTCTCCATTCCCCCTCCTCCCAGCACCTGGTAACTGCCATTCTACATTCTGTTTCTATGAATTTGACTACTTTAGATACTTCATACAAGTGGAATCATTTGTATTTATCTTTTGTGACTGACTTGTTTCACTTAGCAGAATCATCTTTGGAATTCCAATAGGAATTACATTGAATCCATAGATTGCCTTGAGTAGTATTTACATCTTAGCAATAGTAAGTCTTACAATTCATTAACATGGCAGGTCTTTCTATTTATTTATGTTTTAATTTCTTTCAACAGTGTTTTGTAGTTTTCAGTGTACACGTCTTTCACCTCTTCGGTTAAGTTTATTCCTAAGTATTCTTTTTGATGCTATTGTAAATGGGATTGTTTCTTAGTTTTGTTTTTTAATATTTCATTGTTAGTGTTTGAAAATGCAACTGATTTATATGTGTTGTTTTTGTATCCTGCAGCTTACCTGAATTTGTCTATTCTAATATTTTTTTCGTGTGGAATCTTTAGGTCCTCATTTAGTTAAATTTTTTAAAAAATAAGACTTAATTTTTTAGAGCAGTTTAAAGTTCATAGCAAAATTGAGAGGAAGGTACAGATTCTCCATATACACTTTGCCCCCAACATGGCCATAGCCTCTCCCATTATCAGCATCACCCGCCCCCCCGCCCCCGACTGTTACATTTGTTAAGACTGATGAACCTACGTCATAATCACCCAAAGTCCATAGTTTACGTTATGTTTCACTCTTGATCTTGTGCATTTTATGGGTTTAGATAAATGTATAATGACATGTATCCATCATTATGGAAAATAAATACAAAGTATTCACTGCCCTAAAAATCCTTTGTGCTCTGCATATTCATCCCTTACCTCATCCCCACCCTTGGCAACCACTGATCTTTTTACTTTCTCCATACTTTTGCCTTTTCCAGAATGTCATATAATTGGAATCATAGAGTACTCATTTAGTTTTTTATCTAAATTAATGCTACATATGTGGACTTAGAAACCTCAAGTGAAAATGTAAAGTGGTCCCAGGTGACTGATAGAGGTAAATTCAAATTCTCTAAGGCCTCAAATGATTCCCACAGATAAAATTCCAAGGATATTGAGCAGTGCATAGTCAAAAATCCACAGAACTTGCGCAGAAACAAGGCACTATGAATGAGAAGCTGCAGAAAAAAGTACACAGCAAAAGAAACCCACAAAGACTTCAGAGCTTAGAGCTATTATTTATCAGATATAAAAAAATGTTTAATATGCTTAAAAAAACAAAATAGAAGCTTGGGAAAATGGTTGGGGAACAGAGAATTAAAAGAATAATCATGCAGATTTGAAAAATAGAACTTCTAAAGATGAAAAAATAGGCACAGATTTAAAACCTGATGCAGTTGAGAGACAGAATCTGTGAACCTAGCAGTTGAGAGACAGAATCTGTGAACCAGAATGTAGATCCAAAGAAATTGTCCGTAATGTTTTGCAGAGAGAAAAAGATGGAAGTTAAGAAAGAGGGATCGAAAAAGTTGGAGAATAAAGAAAAAAGTTTAACATGAATTTAACTGAAGTTCCAAAAGGAAATAATAAAAGGGAAAACAGGCAATATTTGAGGAGATAATGGTTGTAAAATAGAACTTTACAGAACTGATGAAAAATACCAACTGATATCCAGAAAGCCCACTGAATCCCAAGCAGATTAAAGAAAAAGAAATCCACCCTTAGATTCCATCATTGCAAAATTCAGAACACACACACACACACACACACACACACACACACAGACACACACACACACACGAGAAGTTCTAAAAGAAGCCAGAGAGAAAAAAGAAGTTACCTACCAAAAAAATGAACGGCAGTTACACTGAAAGGTGACTTAGGAAGAATGGAAGCCAGAAAACAGTTGACTGTCATTTGTCATGTGCTGAGGGAAAATAACTGTCAAAGTAGAAACCAATGTCCAGCAAAACTTTCTAGAAAGAGAACATATTAAGACCATTTCAGACCAGCAAAAACTGAGAGTTTTTTACCAGCAAAAGTATGCATACTTTAGGCAGAAGGAAGAACTTAAATCAAGAAGGAATGATAGTAAATATATAGGTAAAATTAAGTAGCCTACATGTTCTGAAACATTACTAGCAGTGCCTAATTTGTGAGGGGAGAACAAGCTAGAACTAAAACTAGAAAAAAATAGCATTTACCTTGGAAGGAAAAATTAGACTAGTGAGATGATGTGAGAATCTTCTGTCTATAGTGAGAATACTTGGAGTGGAGAGACAGAGAGGTATAAATATTTTCATATGAAGAGAGGTCTGAAGATATTTCAGGTCTGGGTGTCTGAAAGGTTAGTGGTATTGTTAGCCAACATAGGCAGTATGGGGAAAGGACCTGGTTTGGGAGAAATGACAAAGAGCTTGGTTTTATTGATTAATGCATGTTTTCTCATGTGTATACTTGCTATCTCTAAATGGGATGTAACCTCCCTGGCAACAATGATCAAACATTTCTATTTTGTATTTCTCATAGTATATTTTGGAGTTGACAATGGTTATCTAATATTGTATTTACTCTTGATAGTTCCATGCTGACCTTGAGAAAAGGAAAGAACTCTAGGTGGAGATGGGTCTCAATTCCCTACTGTCTTTGGTATTCTCGTTAACAGTAAGCTGTGTTGCACAATGATGAAGCCAGACTGCTTCAGAGTTTCAATGGCATCTCCGCCACTTACAGGATATTAGGCAAGTTGTTTAACTTCTCTGTACCTCAGCTTCCCCAGGTGTAAACTGGGGGTAAAATAGCATCTGTCTCACTGATGTGAGGATTAAATGAGTTAATAACCTGTAAAGTTCTTGAAACAGTGTCTGGCACCTGGTAAGGTTGCCATGCAATATTGGTGCTGTTATTATAGTTAAAATTTTCATTCTTGAATTGCTTGGTACTTATGCCAAATTACTCTAAAATTAATGGTGGGCTTCCCTGGTGGCACAGTGGTTAAGAATCCTGCTGCCAATGCAGGGGACATGGGTTTGAGCCCTGGTCCAGGAAGATCCTACATGCTGCAGAGCAACTAAGCCCATGCGCCACAACTACTGAGCCTGCGCTCTAGAGCCCACGAGCCACAACTACTGAAGCCTGTTCGCCTAGAGCCCGTGCACCAAAACAAAGAGAAGCCCGCGCACTGCAACTAAGAGTAAGTAGCCCCCACTCGCTGCAACTAGAGAAAGACCGCAAGCAGCAGTGAAGACCCAACGCAGCCAAAATTAGATAAACAAATTTATCAAAAAACCCGACAACAACCCTTTAAAAAAAAAAATCAGTGGTAAGGTTAATTGAAATTTAGATCTTTCAAGCAATCCCTTTTTATTGTCCTGAAACTCCTTTTGCAACCTGTATTGAGTAAAAAGCCTGTGCATAAGGGATAATATGGGGAAAATTCTTCCAGCAGATTGTTCAGTATTAGGACAACAAAGAAAAGATGCAAGTGATGAGTTTAAAAGAGATTAAGGGGACTTCCCTGGTGGTCCAGTGGTTAAGACTTTGCCTTCCAATGCAGGGGTGCTGGTTCGATTCCTGGTCGGGGAGCTAAGATCCCACATGCCTTGTGGCCAAAAAAAAAAAAAAAACCCCAAACATAAAAAACAGAAACAATATTGTAACAAATTCAATAAAGACTTTAAAAATGGTCCACATCAAAAAAAAACCTGTTGTATAAAAAAATAAATAAAATTAAATTTAAAAAAAAGAATAAAGGAAAAGCAACAGAAATGATTAAAAAAAAAGCAACTTCAAACGTGATTAAAAGGGGTAATTGGGGCTTCTTATCTTTTGAAGTTTCAGAGTTAAAGGTTAAGAACCTTTGGTCCAGCAGACGAAGAATTTGTCAACTACTGCAACCATAACTTTCTGTCCCTTAAACTTTTGTTCCAGTTTGTCACTTTGGGGTTGGAGGTACACTGGAACTTCAAACAAATGCTCTCACTCATAATTCTTGCTTCATAGTTCACTGTCTGCTAAGCATGTTGACAGTTATGCAGCCCCACCCCAGAGCTGATAAGAGGGAAACAAGAGATGAGGGAACAGAAGGAAGAGAAACGGTGTCTAAAAAAGTGACTCCTCCAACCCTCCAGCCATTATGAGGCACCGAGCTTTACTGCTTCAATTTAACGCTTCGTTCCACCTTTTAGATAAAGTGCCCTGAAGATCTTTCACTACGTAAAAGGTAATGGTTTAAAGCAGACAAAAATAATTATGGATGTGAATTTTTACAAATATATGGGGACATATTTTTCCTTAGGGGGAAAATACCTACGTATACATTAGTATTTATTATTTTATTTATTATTTTATAGTTTGCTTTTGTTGTAAATTAAGTACCATGTAGAATTAACTTTACTATCTGAAAATTCATTCCTTCAGCAAACTTTGCTAAGGCTAACGTTCTGCTAGGAATTGTGAGGGCTATAAAGAAGAATCATGTATGGATATTATACCTAGGTGTTTAGTATAAGATAAAAGTGAAGATTTTATTTTAAATGAGAAAGCATTATTGTAATTTTGTAGTGTCTGAGGGGCTCAATAAAACCCACATTCCTTCCCCAAATTCTGAACAAACTGAGAAAAGAGTGACAGATGAGAGATCAGAATACCACCTTTATTCCTGATAAAACTCATGTTGCAGGACATGGCTTATATATGCAGACAGTTTTGCTTTCTAATCATGAAGCCCAGAGTTAAATAGACATACGTGGTCATAGAAAGGACAGGGCCAGGAACATCCTCCCTACTTGCTAGGAGGGCCCATCCATGGAGGAGCACTGGAGAACTTCTAGCTAGTAGGTAGGCTCCCTAGAGCAAAAAGCAACAGGTAGAGTTATGCTTATGTAATTCTTTAGGCTAAACTTACCAATCATGTTAAGTTACCATTCCCCTTCTAAGAGAATAGTGAGGGGATAGAGAGAGTCCAGAAATTTAGGGAGAATTCCAACTCGTGGAAACTGTAGGATTGAGGAAAAGGCATTGCCTTTTAACATGAAAATAGGAAAAGCCATTTGTAATCCTAACAACTTTAATGCAACAGGTATTTTAAATTTTGTGTGGCCTGGTTTTTGCTACTGTAGATTTTTGCATAGTTGCATAGAACGTACTTAATTTTAAAACTGAGTCTAGGTTCTACCTTTTTTCATTTTTTCCCTCTCGACAAAATTGAGTCACTGCCTTCTCAGTGTGCATCTACTCTTAACATTCAATATATTTGTGTTTATTTTGTGTTCTTTAAATGCAGGGATAGTTTCTCATTCGTTTTTGTATCCCCCGTGCTTGACATATAGCAAATAGTTTATTGAATTGAATTATTGCATTAAGTACTGTTCTTTTTACCACTTAACATGGCATTTTTTTCTAGTTGCTACATACTACTCATAATTCCATCATTAAAAATAACGTGAGTGGGATACCTAAAGAATACGTTCTTGGGATCACAGAACCCAGAAGCAATCTCCTCTAACAGGAGAAGATTGCTTTAAGTGAATGACAGTTTGTAGGTGAAGTTTTAGAAGAATATTCAAAGCTGGGAGAATGGAGACTAATGTAGGACCCTATGGGTTGGAATTCCCTCTTTTGCAAAAAGAGGTGGCATACAGTGATTATTTGAGGTGACACTGTAGTGGTTCAGTAGTGCTGAAAACAACTTTGATGTTACTTTTTCAGATATGCCTTACAAAAAAATGCTTAAGATTTGGTTAAAAATTCCTAGGTGTTTGAATGGTTCTCAGTTAACCAGTGTTGATAGAGTGAACACTTTCAGTGTTTAGAAGCACTTTAAAAAATTTTCTAGGGAGAACTTCACCTTCTTAATACAAATCTGCTAATTTTTATAGTTTACCAAGGAGGAAGATGGTAGTAAATTATTAGTCATAATTGTTTAGCAAACTCCAGAAATGTGATTATTTTAAACTAAGTACATTTATGTCCGGTAACCAAGGTTTATCTTGTTACAAGTAGTTTAGTTTAAATGCATTTTTGCCATGACTGTTTCTCATATGTTTAACTCTGTTTCTGCTTCCTGACAGATCTTGATGAAAATAGTTCATTATTTCCCTGATAAGTAAGGGTTGTCATTTTAAACACTGTTTCTCTTACTGTGCCGTGATACAATGATGCCCTAAGTGCCTTATAAAGCCTTGCCGTATACTAAGTGATCTCAGACATTTTGTATCTTGAATTTTTACCTGCTCATTAATAGTTATTTTGCTTGCTTCTCATTGTTAGCTGTTATTTCTTAGTTATCAGTCTTTAACAGACATCTTCCCCACCTTCCCAGTTTGTTACTGATTATCAACAGTAGGTCAGGAAACTAGTTAACCAAGCTAATTGGAATTGGCCTTACAAGTAAGGATGGAGGGGCTTCCCTGGGGGCGCAGTGGTTGAGAGTCCGCCCGCCGATGCAGGGGACACGGGTTCGTGCCCCGGTCCGGGAAGATCCCACATGCCGCGGAGCGGCTGGGTCCGTGAGCCATGGCCGCTGAGCCTGCGCGTCCGGAGCCTGTGCTCCGCAACGGGAGAGACCACAATGGTGAGAGGCCCGCATACTGCAAAAAAAAAAAAAAGTAATGATGGAAAGAAAGTCTTTCTCATGGATAAAGTGTATGGACTTTGTAACATCTATTTTGACTATGCAGAGACCTTTTTTGCTCGTTTTGATAAAGAATCTCTGGATAAATGAGGTGTTAGCCATATTGATTCAACACGAGCAGCCAAATATAGATTTGTTTTTCCTTTTCATTTCTAGTGAGATATACTGTACATGCCATAAAGTGAACAAACGTTAGGTATACAGCTGAACAAAATTTTACATGTGTATATACCCATATAATTACCACTCATCAAAATAAGGAACATTTTCAGCACCCTAGTTACCTTCCTCATGTTCTCTCCCAGTTAATAGCTACATCCAGAAATGTCCACAATTCTGACCTTTATCCTAATAGATTAGTTTTGTATGTTTTTGAATCTTTATAGAAACTGAAATTTGAGTTTTAGATCATTTTCTTATGTCATGAAGTATCGTTCTTTTGATTTTTTAATGTTATTTTTTCCCATTCTTGAAACATTCTTTCAGTGCCTACTATGGGCAAGAAATTAATGAGTTGGGAGATTCAAAGATGAATAAAACATACCTTGTCATCAAGAAACTTGGAGTCTAGTACAAGAAAAAAAATAAAGTGTCATAAAGGAGGTATAAACAAAATACAGAGAAGGCATAGGGAAAGGGAAGTGGTGTGTCAGTGAGGTCCTTGGCAGAAAATAGATGATACAGTCAAATGGGTAAACTTGCAAGAACTTAATGTAGGGGGTGAATTATAAAAGTGTGGGTAGAGTTAAGGGAAACTGACACGGAATAGTGAAGTATCTGGTGAGCAACAATAGGTAGCCATCACAGCCCTCAGACAAGTAAGGGAAGAGTTAGGAGGTTATTGTCAAAACTCAGAGGGCAGCTGTATAGAGGTCCATTTGAACAGAAGCTTTGGCTTCTGGTAGAGTGAGATTACTAACTAGAGGTGACATTACTCTAGGCTCACTCTCTTCCTGTCTCCCTTGGCTGAATTCACCCAAAAGACAGCAAAGGAGACTGTTATTACAGTCTATTCAGGATAGCCTTCTGGGAACACAGAGCAGAGTGGAGAAAAGTGGAGAATGGCTCTGGAGGGGCAAATGAAATATACCCAGCACAACTGGCTTTCTAAAAACACAGTAGAGGACTTCCCTGGTGGTCCAGTGGTTAACTCTGAGCTTCTACTGCTGGGGGTGCGGGTTCGATCCCTGGTCAGGGAACTAAGATCCCACATGCGTGACATGGCCATAAGTAAATAAATAAAAATTAAAAACACAGTAGATCCATTCTCTGCAGAAGTGGAAGGATAGCTCCTTAGAAAGAGAAAATCATGTAAACAGAGGTGGAGGAGTAGTGAAATAAAAAGTGTGCTCAGAAAATGGAAAGTATTTCAGTTTGGAGTGTGTGCTGGACAAAGAGGAATAGTAAATGGATAGTATTTGCAGAGATATGTTAATTTTTACACTGCTTTTCCTCTTGTTTATTATTAAATCTTGCATTATATCATGGCTCTTATAAGTGCATGAGAATCAGTGTTGACTTCATCATTAGTTTGAAGATATTGGGTCACGTTTTGAGTTTTAGCGTTGCTGTCTGAGTGTTTTGCACATGGTGACAGAGTACAAATAGTAGAAAGAACAGGAGTCATTTAGAGAGTGAGGCTTACAGTTAAGACTGTAGGCTCTGGAGTTGGACTGTCTGTGTTTGTATTCTGGCCTCAGAATTCACTTTCCAGCTTGCTGACCTAGGTAAATTACCTAATCCAGGCCTCAGTTTTCTCATTAGTAAAATAGGCATAGTCATAATAACTTTACCATAGAGTTGTTGTGAGGATTCAATGAGTGGTTCATATGAAGTACTTAGCCCAGAGCCCAGCAGGCACTGTCAAGAAATGTTACCTAATTTTTAAATTATATTTAGGAGGATGTAGTTGTCTTCAAATATTTGAAAGCCTGCCTTATGAAATAGGGATTAAACTTCCTGTTTTCATGAGAACTTCTGGGGACAGAACTGAGATTAATATGTATAAATAACAAATAGGCAGCTTTTTGACTAATATGAGAAAATCTTTTGGTCATTTAAAGTTGTTTGGGTCAGAATTGATTAGCTCGTGACATAATGATTTGCGTGCCAGGGGAAGTGTTCAAGAAAAGACTGGGGATGTTTGAAAGTGTATTCATGCATCATGAAAACACAACAAAACTAAATAATATCTTCAGGATACCTCCCAACTGTAACTTTATTCTCCAGAGTCTGTGAAAATTGAAGCGCTGGATAAACCACGTTGATTTCCTTTTCTCCTTCTCTATTTATTCCTCTTGAGAAGGTCAATGCCTCCTGCCCCCCCTCCCCCGGCCCTCACCACCTTAATCCAGCTTAAATGTCATCTTTATTTAACTATATTTATTGAGCATATACACGTGTGCCAGGTTTTGTTCTAGATACCGTGATTAGTACTGTGAACAAGACACATAAGGGTTTTGCTCTAATGGAGCCTTAACAAAATTCTAGCACAGGTAAATAGAAAATTAAAACATGGTAAAATAACTTCATGTAGTTCTAAGTACTGTGATGCATGAAGAAAGTAAAACAGAATAATGGGTCAGGGTGGTGGAGGTGGAGCTTTAGGTAAGATGGTCAGGAAAAGCCTCTCTGAAGAGACGTTTTAACTGACACATGAATGTTGAGAAGGAGCTGGTCATGCAGGCTCTGGGAGAAGAACATTCCAGACAGAAGGACTAGCAAAGGCAAGGTCCCTGTGGTGGGAAAGACCCTGGCATTCTTGGGGGTTAGAAAGAAATACGGGTGGGCGGAGAGTGGTAGGTGAGGTAAGAAGCGTGTGGATCACATAGGGCCTTGTAGACCATGTTGACACTTGCACTTCTTTCTAACCGCATTCTAATGGGAAGCAGTGAGACAATTTCATGACATCATTTAATGCTTCAAAAATATTATTCTGGCTTTTTTATGGGCTATTGGTGGGGAGTATCTAGAGTGGAAGCAGAAAGATAGGTGGCTGTTGCAGTTGTCTGAGTGAGAGGGGACTGGCTTGGACTATCTCAGCGAACTTTCTTCGCCAGCACCCCCTCCCCGCCCCACTTTGATCACCTGGATAGAATGTCCTTTTTAATATTTATAATGTTTTACATACACTACTGTTAAAGTACCTTTAGTTACCTATGTGATTGCCTTCCTATTGAGAAGCTGAGTTCCTTAAGCATAGGGGCAATGTCTTATCCCTCTTCTGCATTCCTTATCCTTAGTGCTGCAGATAGCACTGTAGCTCTGTTATTAACATCACACTTAATAAATGTCTATTAAGTGAATTCATATATACTCTTTATTAGGTTAAAGAAGTTCCTTTCTATTCTTAGTTTGCTGAAAGTTGAATGTCATCAAATTTTTGCATCAAATGATATGGTCATATAGTATGTCTTTTTTTCTTTATACTGTTAATATGATGGATTACATTGCTTGTTTTTTGAATATTGAACCAGCTTTTGCATCGCAGGGATAAGTACCACTTGGCTGTGGTGTATTATTATTCTTGTGTATTGCTGGATTTGATTTGTTAATATGTTGTTGAGGATTTTCGTATCTATGTTCATGAGGGATGTAAGACTGTAGTTTTTTTGGTACTGTTTTTGTCTAGTTTTGGTATCAGGGTAATGATGCTCCCACTATGAGTTGGGAAGTATTCCCTTTTCTGTTTTCAGAAGAGAGTATATAGAATTAGTTTTATTTATTCTTTAAATGTTTGGTAGAATTTCCGAATGATATCATTGGGGACTAGAAATTCTCTTTGGAAAGTTTTGAACTATGTATTCAATTCATTAATTTTCTCTATTGCTTTTCTGGTTTTTTCATTGATGTCTGATCTTATCATTGTTACCTTTTTTCTCCTTGCTTATAGGCTTATTTTGTTCTCATTATAGTTTAAGGTGGAAGCTTAGATTATTGATTTTAGATTTCTTTTCTAATATAAGCATTTAGTGTTTTAGCTTTCCCTCTAAGCACTATTCTATCTGTATGTCATAAATTTTGATATGTTGTATTTTAATTTTTATTTGGTTCATACTATTTTCCAATTTCCCTTTAAACTTCCTCTTTGAATTACAGCTTATTTAGAAGTTGTTTAATTTCTAAGTGTTTGGAGTATTTCTTTTATCCTTTTGTTATTGATTTCTAGTCTAATTTCTAATTTTATTATGGTCAGAAAGCTTACTTTATATGATTTCAGTTCTGTAAATATATTTGGTGCATGTGTATGATCTTTTCTCTGCTGTATTTACCCTGGATGGACTTGCTAGGTGGTAGGGTACATCTGTGCTTCAATTTTGCTGAATAATGCCAAATTGTTTTTCAAGTGAAGTGACGACATAAAACTTTGTGTAGGTTGAAAAAATTACTAATTTGTGACTTCTCAAATCTTTATTTAAATAAAAAATTTATAGTAAATTTATAAGTTATATTGAATTGATTTGAAATATTTGAATCTTGAAATAGAAATGGAAGTTGTATCCCAAAGAATATGAAAGTTGAAAAATATTTAAATAGTTCGAAAGCCAGTGGGGAATGTGAAGCAATATTGTTAAATGCTGTTAGAGAAACAATGGAACTGTGTTCATTTAATATTAATCAATTCTGAAGGTTTTCCTGGAAATTTGGTTTTGCTGCCCACTAAAGGTATTTCAAGCCCATTTTATGCACCATACCTGTGCTGCACCAAGAGCAGATGGAAGTTCCTGGGGGAACTTTCTCAGTGACCCGTAATCTGAGATCGGATGATAGTTTTGGAGCTACAGAAAATAGTACTAAAGTTGCCACTGTTTCTGTTTTATTTGCCTAACGAACAGATTTCTCGTTGCCTCTTCTTTCACAGATCTTATGGATGACATACAATTCACTTTATTTATTAGTGTCTGATTGATTAGCATATAATCTTAAGATTATAATTCTAAAAGTGAAATGGATCTTAATTGAGTAATTTAGGAGTTTACTCAAATCACCACATAATTTCCTTTTTTTGAACAACGCAAAATATGCACTTCTCTTATCACACAGGTTCAAAAACTTCCTGACCAGATAGGAGATAGTTTTCCTTTAAAGCTACATTCAGAATTTTATTTCTACGATAGTAACTTGAAAGTATGCAGTTTCTCTTTTCATTTCATTTATTGAAATTGATTTTTATTGTTGTTTTTGGTAAAGAAATTTAAAATTTCACTAACATTTGTTTTTTAACCATAGGGAAAATGTGTTTTCAAGAAATTAGAGATTTGAATTTGAAATATTTTTTATGTTAAACATTCTGCCAATTTTTTGTTTAACTGTGGACTCTTCATAACATCAAAGAGTTGCATGTTTTAGAGCTTAGAGAAAAATGGACACACTGAATCCTAGCAACTAAAGGCAAATAGACAGCTACGTCAGTACCACACTTATGTCAGCGGTTTGTCCTATTTGCTTGGGAACTCTTTTGTTTTAGTAGTGTGTTTACAGTGAGGTCTTTCACTGGAGCAGGACTACATGACTGAATATGTACTCCGTGTTGTTTGAGTACATTCTGTATACAAACTTTAAGACCTATGTATACAGGCATATTTACTGTTATTCAGTTATTTGTTATTGGTATTTAGTCTTACTTATTGTATTTATTTTCTTTCTCAAAAGTATTTTATCTGTTCATGTTTAATAACTAGCAGTAGGCTTTGCATTTCTAATTACGGTGTCCTTGTATAGGGCACTGAGTGTGATTCCAGATAAGTTATTATAACTAGATCTGTATGGTTTATGAGCCACATGACTTGTTTTTAAGAGGGAAGTTTAAGCTATTAGAGGTGGAATAATCTGTATTCTTCTTGAACAAGGCCTATAATTTTATCATGCCTTAATTTTCCTAAAGGTTACTCTGAAAATTATTTACTAAGAGTTTAAAAGTTATCATTAAAATGAAGTTCAGAGTGCTCCAGGGGCCGTGGGATTTTGTGTGTGTTTTCTGAGGCGGGGCAGATGTTATCTTCATGAAAAAGGCCAATAGGCAGTTGAATCAAAGATCATAGGTTTGAAAAGAGAATGAGGCTAGAGATAAAGTTTTGAAGCTATTCAGTATGTTTCATTCATTCCTCTATATGCCTCAGGGAATTCAGGCCTTGGAGTTCATGCGGACCACAAGGCTGGCATCTCCCTTTCCCAGAGTTGGTAGTCTAGTCACTATATTCTAGAGGGAGGATTATTTGCTAAAGAAGATCATAGATGAAGCTTGAGAATAGATGAGACTGGGGGGAAAAAAGGAGTGCAGATAGAATTTTTAAAAAATTAAGGACAGCCTGACTTTGGGAAGTACCTGTGTTGTGTAGGTTTTCAGGAGAAAGGCAAGAATTGTGGGAAGTACCTATATTTAGTGGTTGGCATGTCAGAAAGGAGTCAGCAAAGAAAACAGAGTCAGGGTTGTAGGTTGTGGGGGATTTACCACTTGTGCAAATTTCTTCTAAGCCTTGGGGAGAAAGGTGTTCACATGGCCACATGTTTCTGTAGGATTTCCAAAAGTAAGGTATTTTAAGTTAAGAGTGCTGTCTCTTTCCATTCTTGATTTACCCTCATGTCATGTAGCATTGGAGTGCCTGTAGGCATTTTTGGCATCCAGCTAAGGGAAAGTTGAATTGGGGTTACATTTAGTTTGGGTGGCATATGTTTATACGGTTCATTGTCACTTCAGAGTGTAGTTAGGTTTTTGCTAGCTGTTCTGGTATAGGGATGACATTTGGAATACAGTTGACCCTTGAACAACACAGGTTTGACCTGTGTGGGTTTACTTACATACAGAATTTTTCCAATAATAAATAACTATAGTACTACGCTATCTGAGGTTGGTTGAATCCATGGATGTGGAACCTCGGATATGGAGGAGCTGCCTATACGGAGGGCTGACTATAAATTATATACAGATTTTTGACTGCTCGGAGGGTTGGCACTCTTAGCCCCCCCGGTTGTTCAAGGGTCAACTGTACTCTTATTACTTACTGTGCTGACTCAGTGTTATGAAAAAAGATGCAAGGCCAGAGATTATAGATGATATGGACACGTCCTACAGAATCTGACACTAGAAGTACGTGAGTAGGGTAAGAGAAACACAGTTTGAAATACACGGAGCCAGAAGCTAGTCTGGGGAAAACTCTTTTGAATCTGATAGCTTATAAAGGAAAGAAACAAATGTAAGTTTCCCCAAATTTGACAACAGTACTAAAATTTTATATTACGTAGCCAGTAACAGTTTGTGAACCTAAAAGAATATTTTCTAAAATGTGAGTAATGATTTAGTCTTCAGAAAGTTTTAAAAAATCTATTTCTTTATAGAAAATCTTACATATTTCTATCTACTTATAGAAAATGTTACATGTCATTGTCACATGAAGAAGTGATCATGAAAGATATGCAATTAAAATGTAGAAAAAGTATCCTAGAAGTGTGTCAGGGAGCTTATTATTGATAGAATTATGATGTTATTTTTCTAGATTTTAGTGATACTTGTGTTGTGATTCTTTCCCCCCTCATTCTAGATAAGTATTCACCATTACACCTAAGTTTGTATTTCTAATTTTGCTTTTTTTTCTTAAAGAGGTTCCCCTAAATTGTTTAAAGTTCAGGCCCAGCAAAACCTGGGAGGCACAGAATCATGCACGTCGAGAGGATACAGTTTAAAGATGGAGGATGTGTTCTGTTTTAAATGATGCATTGAGGTCATATGGAAGGCAGTTTGACTTGGTGATAAAGGTCATTATTGATGATCATATGAATTTGGGAGTAGGGAGTGGAGGCTGTATATTTTTTTAAGAAAGTGGCTGTGACATCAAACAGTATTTTGGAAGGGAAAACAAGGTCCAGGCAAGTTTTATGTGTATGTGTGTGTATGCTTCAAAGATAGATGCACATCTAAATATGTTAGAAAGATATATATATATATATATACACACACACACACACACACACATATATGTATAATATATATGTGTGTATATATATACATATATGTGTGTGTGTGTATATATATATGTATATACACACATATATAGCACAGAAGGAAAAATTAAAGATAATAGCAAGTGAGGTTAAAGCTCACAGTAGCTAGAACAGAGAGGTAAGGATATGAGATCAAGACACAGGAGTAAACTAAACAGTAGAATTCAGTGAAGGGGCAAACATCTATCCCTATACACTTAAGTAGTGTTTTTTAAAAAAATTGACATTTAATTGATATATAACATCATGTTTGTTTCAGGTACAAATAATGATTCAATATTTTGTATTTATTGCAAAATAATCGTCATAATAAGTCTAGTTAACATTCATCACCTTACATAGTTATCAAAAAATTGTTTTTTCTTGTGATGAGGACTTTTAAGATACTGCCTTAGCAGCTTTCAAATGTGCACTATAGTATTACTGACTACAGTCATTTTGCACACCCCTACCCCCCACCTCTGGCAAACCACCAATCTGTTCTCTGTATCTATATCTTGTTTTTTTTGTTTTTGTTGTTTGTTTTTTAGATTCTACAAATGAGTGAAATCATACAGCATTTTTCTTCCTCTGACTTATTTCACTTAGTATATAATACCCTCAAGATCCATGCATTTTGTCACAAATGGGAAGATTTCATTCTTTTTTATGGCTGAATGATATTCGTGTGTGTGTGCATGCACACAACACACATATACCGCATTTTCTTTCAATTCATTCATCCATCAATGGACACTTAGGTTATTTCCCTATCTTGGCTATTTGTAAATAATGCTGCATTTCAGCAATTGTTTAGTCATCACTGTTTTAGCTCTGTGTTGATGTTGAGTATTGTAATTGGTTTTTATAATGCTGGCCTCAAGCATTTCTTCCTAAAACCATGACATACTCTGTGCTTAGTTGGCTCCAAAACAATACAGTTTTAAAAGATTAACATTTGGATGGTTATGTCTTTTGTGACATAAATGGAAGATAATTATCTGTATTAGTTTAACATGTTAAAATCAGTCTTCCCAAATTCTTCTTTGACTATATGTAGTGGTTGCCCCAAATTAGAGATAAATATCAAGTCTTTTGCTGGTAAGGTTATACAAACTGATTATTACCAGAGACTTGGAATATATTTATTTTCTTTTAGCTTTATAGATCTTATGGAAAAGGGTACAAATTGAGTATCAGATAGGACATTTATTATTACTTTTTTCATTCCATCCACCATTATTTATTAGGTGTCTACTACATGGCAGACATGGGTCTGGGTGCTGGGGGAGAGCAATGAACTACATGGTCAAGGTCTCTGCCTTCATGGAACTTGCACTCTAGTGGGAGAGAGAGAAAATAAGAAATAAGCACATATACATGTAATATATTATCAGATAGCAATGTGTGTTGTGAAGAAAAATAAAGGAGAGTAAGATGACAGTGTGGTGGAGGATGATATTTAGGTAATGTGATAGGAAAGCCAGGTAGGATATTTACAAATCACTTTTTCTCAGGATATTTAGAAAATTATTTTATGCAAGCCAAACTGTGTTTACAAAGATCAAACCATTTAAAACTTAATAGGAGCAACATCTATTCACCATAGTTTTCTCATCTCTAAAATTAGTACCTACCCCATAGGTTTGTTGAAGAGTTTAAATAAGATTGTGTGTGTGTATGTATGTGCAAATATAGCCTTGGCACAATGCTTGAGTTATTATCAACTCTCAATAAATGTTGAGTCTCCTTTTTAGCATGACTTTATTTCCTGTTATTTATTTTATATGCATTTATATGAACCAAATAGGTTATGAGTTGACCAAGTCCTCTGTTAAGTACTTTCTTTTCCTGCACATATCTCCAAATTCCAGATTGAAGCTTTTTTCTTCAAATTTAGAGAATACAACTTTTTAAAATTGAGGCATAACATACATACTACCACGTACAGTAATCTTAAAATATAGTGCTTAATGAATGTTTTCATAGGTATATACATATGTGGTTACCACCCAGATCCAAATATAAAACATTCCCAGCACACCAGAAGAAATCTTTGTTCACACTTAGAGGCATTACTCCCTCCGTATGTTAACGACTATCCTAACTCCTATCTCCATCAATTTTTTTGGCCTGTTTTTGAATTTCATATAAATCGAGTTACATGGTATGTTATCTTTGGTATCTGGTTTCCTTTGCTGAAAGTAATGCCTACAAGATTCATACATGCTGTTAAATTATCACTAGTTTATTCTTTTACAGTTCTGTGTAGTATTCCATAGTACAAATGTATCATTATTTATTCATTCTCCAGTTTATGGTCATTTGAGTTATTTCCATTTTGGGAGAACATTTATGATTAAAGCTGTTGTGAACATTCTTATACATCTTTTGGTAGACATATATTAATTTTTGTTGACTGTTTACCTAGGAGTGGGTTTATTGAATCATAGGGTAGGTATATGTTTGACCCTCAATAGAAACTGCCAAGCAATTTTCCAAAGCTGTACCAATTTATACACGCGGTAGTAGTCGATGAGAGTTCCAGTTGCTCCACATTCTAATCAACACTTCAGATGAGTGTTTAGCCATTCTGTGAGTTGTGTAGTGTTGTGTCATTGTCACTTTAATTTACATTTCTTTGATGCTAATGATGCTTGAGTACTTTTCTATATGTTGATGGGCCATTTGGGTATTTTCTTTTTTGAAATTCCTGTTTAGATCTTTTGCCCATTTAAAAAATTGGATTTTTTTTTATTATTGATTTATAGTAGATTTTACATTCTTTATGAATTCTAGATACAAAATTCTTTTGAATTTTACATTCTTTATGAATTCTAGATACATTCTTTATGAATTCCAGATACAAAACCTTTGCTGGATTTACATACTGGGAATATCTTCTGCTGGTCTGTGGCTTAACCATTTGCTCTCTTAATGATATCTTTTGGTGAACATAAGTTCTTAATTTTAATGAAGTATACGATTTTTTTTTCTATTAATAGGCTAGTAACTTTAGTTTTTAGTTAGCAGTTTAGTGGCCTTTTGAATTTTTTAAAAATCTTTGCTTATATGAAGATCATGAAGATATTTTCTTATATTTTCTTCTAGAAGCTTTATAGTTTTACCTTTTAGGTTTGTGATCTATCTTGAATTAATTTTTGTTAATGGTGTGAAATTGAGGTCAAGGTTCATTGTTTTTTCATACTAGTTTCCAAAACTCTAGCACCATTGATTGAAAAGGCTCTCTTTTCCACACACAGATTTTCAGTGGCATCTTTTTCATAAAGCAAGTGACCATATATGTGTGGATTTGTTTTTGGACTCTGTTTCTTTAGTATATTTGTCCATCCTTTGACCATTGTCACAATAAAACTTTTTAGTAAATGTTGAAATCTTGTTGTGTAAGTCCTTCAGCTTTATTCTTCTTAAAGATTGAAGTTGGCTATTCTAGGGTCTTTGCAGTTCCATATAAATTTTTGGATTGGTTTTTCAGTTTCCACAAAACGTCTTGCTGGAATTTTGATTAGGATTGCATTGGAGCTATAGATTAATTGGGGGGAATTGGTTGTCATAATGATATTGAGTCTTACAAACCATGAACTGTGTGTATTTCACCATTTATTTACTTCTTTAAAATTTTTTCTCATCATTTTTTAGTTTTCAGTGTAGCTATCTTACCCGTCTTATGAAAGATTTATTCATTATTTGATTTTTTGTTATTATATAATAAATGCTGTTTCATAAATTTGATTTTCCATTTGATATTACTATATAGAAATACAATAGAAAAGTCTTGAACTTGTATCAAAAACCTTACTAGATTCACTTATTCATGGTAGTCGCTTGTTTGTAGATTCCTTTGCATTTTCTACATATATAATCATGTTATCTGTGAGCAAGGACAATTTTACTTTTTCTGATCTTTATACTTTTCTGCCTTTTTATTGCCTTATTTCAATGGCTAGAACCTCCAATATAAAATTGAATAGAAGTGAGGACAGTGGACAATCTTGTTTTCTCCCCAACTTCTGGGGAATATATTCAGTATATTGACATTAAAATTGATGTTAGCTGTAGTTGAGGGATGTGTGTGTATTATTTTTGGTAGAAGATACCTTTTATCAGTTTAAAGAATTTTCCTTCTTCTATTTCCAGATTGCTAAGAGGTTTGTAAAATTATGAATGAGTTAAATTTTATCAGATACTTTTTCTGTACCTATTAAGATGATCCTAGGATTTCTCTTTTTTATTTTGTTAATGTGGTGAGGTACTTTGGTTTATTTCCAAATGTTGAACCAACAACCTTGTTTTCTTGGAATAAATCCCACTTAGTCATATGTATTATCCTTTTTGTATGTTGCTAGATTTGCCTTGCTAAATTATTATTATTATTTTTGGAATTTTCATTAATGTTCATGAGAGATGTTGGTCTGTAATTTTCTTTTCTCATAATGTCCACGTCAGGTGTTGGTTTTAGGGTTGTGCTGGCTTCATACAATGACTTAGTATTTCCTTTTTCACTATTTGCTGAAAAAAGTTGTGTAAGATTGGTTTCTGCTACTTTTAATCTGTGGGATCATCTCTTTTTTTCTCTTATAAAATTTATGAAGTAGTCTTCAAAATATAGGGTATGGTTATCTTCTTCTACAGTTGAGGAACCTGAAGCTCAGAGAAGTTAAGCAGGACTAGTCAGCTGGTAGTTACTGATCTGGTATTAAAAACCAGTTCTGTCTTACTTCAAAACCTGTGATGCATAATGTACATGGAGGAAAGTGACTGACCAAGTGGTCATATGGAGGTCTTAAGAAATACTAGAAGTTATTCTTTTGAAAGCTGAGAGAACTTCTTTTGGAAACTTACTTTCTGCTAGTCTAAGAATCACACTCCTGATGACTGCTTCTTAGCTGTTTGTGAGGGTTGTGGCTTAAAGCAGCTAAGCTTTATAATTCTCAGCTGGCTCTGTCCAACGAAAAGCCTGTCCCTTCCAAAACTGAACAAATCAGTTTTATTTCTCTGTGGTAACAACTGGTTACTTGGAATTTACTGGAATTCCTCTTTTTCCAAATCCACATAATCCTGGCAAAAATTCTTTGGCTTTGTAGAAGTTAAGATATTTCCTAGCATATGATAGGTTCAGAGAGTCAGCTCATCCTATACTGACAGGACCAAGGATAGGGGAAAAAACTTCATACAAGGGAAATATAAGGTGATTTTTAAGACTTATCTAGTACTTTATTTCCCCCTTAGTTCAAGCATTCTCATCAGAGAGGCTTTCTTATAAAAATAAAGTTAACTTTTATTTCACGTAGAAGCGTCTTTTCTTTCTACGGGGTACAAAGTACATGAAAAGGGGTACTTGTTTGTTGATCATTAAAAACTTCAGGTTTTCAAACAATTATTTACTAATGACATCTCATGCTGTAGCTATTTATTTTTTATTTTTAGAATTGTACTGGAAATGTTTGATTCCTTTATAATTTTTCAGCAAGTTATATAAAGTTGTTTAGTCACTAAAATTTATACTGTGCCCATGACATTATTTTATTCCCTTTGTATGAAAGCCTCAATAAGTTTTTCTTGTTTCCAGTTAACTTAATTAGAAAGTCTGGCTTCGTTTGAAACAGCTTCTCATTTTTAAAGCATAAAGCATTATTTAGTGAAGCCTATAAAAGAATAATATGAGAGAAGGTAATTCTTTTTAGGAGAAAAATGTTCTGTGTTAGTAAAACCTCGGGATTTTAGAGCTGAAAACTTTTCTAAGAGATCATTTAATCCTTTTAGTACTTGTGATATTGATATCTTAATGGGATTATTTTGCTGACAAATATAGTATTTATTGCTTTCTAAAATCCTTTGTTAATTATGGGTGCCTCCAACAATGGAGACACAAATTTAATTTAAAGGAATAGATATTATTGAGAAAAACAATTTATTCAGTCTTTCATGCAATAAAATTTGATGGAGGGCATTACGTATTATGCCAGGTGCTCCTAGGTACGCAAATGAAAGCAACACAACCATTGCTGTCAGTAGTCACAATCATTGGAAAAAAAAAAGGAATATATATTATTTTTAGCCTTGGTCACCTTAAAAATTGGAGTTAAAGTATTGGCCCTTTTTAGTTCTGCTGGTAATAGTAGATCTTATTCTCTTGCCATTCTATAGGTCTAATTGGTTAATATGTGGACTCTAATATTTAGTAAGGTTAATTATTAGTGTGAAATTAAGGATTTCATTTTGGTTTTTATATAAAGCTAGACATAAATAGACTTCATAGTTAATTATTTATGCTGAATAATAAAAGTTTAAGTTTGGAGGTTCTATATATTATTGGGAACACTTGCTCTTAGAAGTTGTATTAAAAATTGGATAGAAAAATAGGAAGTTGATTGATTTTATTGTGATAACTTTGTGAAACAGGAAATATATTTTAAATTATCAAGGTAAACTGTCAAAAATAAGTATTTAGAAAGGAATGTTTTAATGTTGAATTACTTATGAACTGACAACTGTAATCTTTTGCCTAAGATTAATATCATAGTACAGTGCTTTAAAAACTTTCATAGCAAAGGCTTGTCAGTTTTTCCCATTTTTAGGAAAAATTTTTAGGGTATTATTTCTTAAAATATTTGTTTAATAAAAAGAAAAATTACTAATATTCCAGATGAAGTTTTCTTTCCAAATGAAGTTTTCTCTTTTAACCTTACTGTGTTCTCACTTGTAATGTTCAAGTGATATTGTTGCTGGCAAGTTCTCCTGACTAGTGAATTTATTCTCCTATCATAAATGTTCTGATGTCATTATTTCCTTCTCTGTCTTTTATTATGGCTCAGTCATTTTATGGGAACCTGACACAGTGACAGGCAAAAGGTTAGCTGGAAGAGAAAAGAGATGAAACTGAAACTAAAAGTGATTCAATATATACTAAGTTATCAGTTACTACTTGCATATTATCTATGGTAAATTTTATATTTGTACTGGCTTTTCCTTGTGTTTTTAGGAGCCCTGTTTGGAGTATCTCCTTTGGTCATTTAGTTAACAAATCTAAGTGCCTATTATGTGCATAACATTTCTGTGACTATCTAGCTCATTGATTTGTGCTCAAGTGATAGTATCCAATTTTAATATTAACTTTCTAAAACATATAGAGCTTAGTCTTCCCCACATACAGGGCTTAATCTTCCCGACAAATTATATGTGTGTATTTTAATGGCAAAAATAAATGGATTTATTCATATTCTAGCTCTCTGCCATTGGCACAAATAAATAGGTTTAACTATATTTCTTGTTAGCACTTTCTGAAGTTTCATTGAAAGAGATGTCTAAAATGAATAGTAGATATTATCTGTGTTGCAATTATCTTTGGATTCCAATTACTTACACCATCTCTTTACAACTGATATTCAAAAATAGTTTCAAGAGTTTGAACAATTTTAACATAAAATTTCTGTTCTGCTTTTGTAATACATTTTTATTTCCTTCAAAGTAATACATACACATAAAAAATCAAACAGCACTAAAAGATTAAAATGAAAAATTGCAGTCTCCTTTCTAGTTCTTCCCCACTCTCCAGTCCTGGTCCTCAGATATAATCACTCCGAATTCTTTTCATTGTTTCTTGTGGTATTTACGTAATTTAAAATAATATGCCTCTTCTGCCAGTTTCTTGGCTTAAGTGATTCTTGTCTGTTATTGAGAATTTAGGTCTCTTAGAGTCCTTCCCTTTCACTCTTCTTCCATTCTCTTACTGTAGCTATGTCACAATTTTAAAATCTATTTTTGGTATTTACATTTTTTGATTATAAAAATATTGTTTACTGTTGAACTAAGTCTACTTTAAAAAAAAAAAGCATCCAGTGTTACTATTAAAATGTCTGAAGCTAATCTGATTTCTCTCTGGAAGTTTTTAGGATTTTCTTTATCCTGGTGTTCACAAATTTTGTGATGTTGTGCCTTGGTATATGTCTTTTTTTCAATCATGTGCTGATATTTGATTTTTTTTTTTAATTTAGGAGATTCATGTCTTTTAGTTTGGGGAAAATTTCCTGTGGTTTTTAATAATTTCTCTTTTTTTCCTCTTTTCAATTCTTTCTTTCTGGACTTACTATTAACTGGCCATTGTATCTCCTATTTTGACAGTGTATCTCTTGGATTAATTGCTTAATTAAAAAAAATTTTTTTTTCTCCCCAAGTCCATCTCTTAGGATTTTTGTTTTATTTTCCTTGTTGTCCTTCACTTCATCTTCTCATCTTTCTACTGACTTACAAAATTTTTGTTATCGTAGTTTTAATTTCTCCAAGAGCTTTCTTGTTCTCTGGTTCCCATTTCAATATTATGTTTTTGTTTCATGGATGCAATATCTACTCTTATCTCTTTGAGATTATTAATAACATTTTATCCGTGTTTTCTTCTGTTTCTTTTTCCTGCCATTTCCTAATTTCTTGTGGCTCATTTTAGTCTTTGCCTTTCAATTGCAAGCTTTCATCAGATCCTTAAGAGTCTTCGTTCTCTCAAAAGCAGACTCTAAGATAGGGAGATGATTCTAGGAATTATAATCAGAGAATGGGGAAGTGAGACAGTACAAGAGGAAAACTAGTAAAGAGTATATTGACTGAGTGGATTACTACTGTGGGCAGCTGGGATTCAATATTACTGGAGACTCTCAGAGAGACTCTATGCTGTCCAGTACTAACCACTAGCCATGTACTGTTATTTAAATTTAAATTACTTAAATTAAATAAAATTTAAAATTCAGTTTTTGCTCACACTAACCACAACTCAAGTGCTCAATAGCTACTTGCAGCTAGTGGCTGCCATATAGGACAGTGCAAATATCGAACATTTCCATGCTGGTTTAGACCATGATACCACAGAATTGTCTCACTGAGGTGCAGGGAGGCTGGGCACTTTATCTACCAACATCTGTCCCTTATTGGTTAAAAGTTGCTTCTGGCACTTTTTTTTTTTTCCACACCAAAACAGTACTTTATTTTGTAAATTTTGACCCATTATTACTCCCATGTTATGGTTTTTTTCAGCTGTCAAGTGTACAAGGTAAAGAAAAAATTTAGTTAGGTGGGGGTTGTACCTGGAAAATAAATTTCTTCAACTCCATATACACGTTTCAGAACTGCTGGGTCCCAAGTCCCTCTATGAACTCCTGGGCTGCCAGTATCATGTGCAGCCTACAAAGCTACACTATCTGAATAGCTTATTAATTCTGCATATCAGGTCAATCAACGTGTCAACCTGTAACAGACTGCACACTTTTAACCGAACATGGCAAAATATTCACTCTCTAGAACTTTACATCATCATTTGATGTCAAACAATGAAGCAAATCCCAACAGTATATACAAAAAACAGCTTTGCATTTACAAAAGATTGTTTCCCATACTGATTAATCCAGGCAGCTAACTCATTGGTTTATGCAACTTTTTTGAAGAAAAATAAATCAATTACTAGCAGAACTATTAGTTGATCACTTATCCATTGACAACTTGCATCGTTTATTCAGTGCTATATTAAATAATGTATTGGAAGATAGATTAACTAATAGCTCCAAGCCTCCTAACGATTTAAATGAAAATTACAAAATGTTTGAGACCCTATTTGGGAATACAAAGGGTGTTTGACTTCCAATTTCCATTCTGTGTAGAACAAGAACAGGTCATTCCTTTATGGACATGCATAAAATACATCACATTTTCTGTTCTGCTGATGCTATAAATTCAATACCAATTCTCCAGCCACATCAGTTATGAGCATAAAGTATATCATGTAGCCTCAAATCTCTAACAGTGGAAGGCTTACCCAAGAATGGATGCTGCTAGAATAATGCTGCTTCCTTTGATGTGATAACTCAGCATCCATCCCCCTCCCCCTCAGATGATTCTTCAGCGTGTTAGAGCAGTGAGGAATGGTTTTAATCCCATACCCAAGTTAGAGTGAAGACATTGGTCACATAATACACATGCTCCATTTTTTTTAAAAAATTCTGAATCTTGGGCAACTGTTCTCCTGTAACTACTTTACAGTTTCTAAAAGCAGTTATTGTCCAAAGCTGGAAGAACTTAAGTCTTCTCAGATGAGTATGTGAATGAATGGAGGGAGGTAAACAAAAGATAAAAAAGACGAGGTCTGATAGGGGAGCAGCTGGATAAGAAAATCAAAAAAGGAATAGTAATTTAAAGTTTATTCCAGCTATAATGCAGGTTATTCTGACTTTCAGCTAGCATCACATGGCATACTTCTGAGTCCATTCCTGAGTTATTCTGTTGTACTTATCTCTGTTTTATAGATCCGTGCAGTCTCTGGCACTAGGGGGTCATCTGGGTTTGGATCACATAGCAGTGAACAAATGGATAAAAGAAATTTAGAAGTAGTTAAAGCAGGAGACCACTGTGATCTTAGAATGTCGAGACAAATGCTGCCAATACTGTTAATATTTGGATGATAAATTTTGTTGTAAATGCAACCTTAGGTGGTTTTAAGGGGTAGTCTGTAGGAAACGAACTGTCAAAAAGAATACACCGCCTTGATATGGGCTGTCATTAGGTCCCATAATTGTAGCTTGCCAATGAAACATATCATCCCCAACTGGACCTGCAAAACATTGTGCTGCAGGGTCACGGGCCAAATCACCAAGTTCTTTATTAATCCGTTTTAGTGCCATAGTCTGTGCTTTTCGTTTGGCTATTTCGGTGTGTGCTCAAAGGTCAGGCCAAAACTCTTGATTATTCCGGTGGCTGGGAAGGATTGTCTTTTGTCTCACACCAGCTCTGCCAGACACAGGGGCAGCGGGCCGGGGCCTCCCTCAAGCTGCAGCCTGGCCTCCTTCCTGCGTGGCAGCTGGTGCCTCCCTGGCCCTATGGAGCTCATGTGCACGACCTCTCCTGGTGTTCTTAACTCCCTGTTACTTCTGGCCTGTGTCAGTCTGCTATCTCACCTCTGTTTTTTACTAGGTGCCTGCTATACCAAATGCAGAATTTCTCTAGATCTCTGGTCTCTAGAATTTCTCCAGAGACCAAAATTCTGGTCTGCCAGTCTGAAGGGAAGTAGTTGCTTGACTGAACACAGTGGAGGCAGCGTCTTATCAGTATAAATATGTAGGTTTTCAATCAAACTCCCCAGATTTTAGTGGGAAATCTTACCCCAACATTCTATGGCAATTGCTATCTTCAAGTGCTAGATCTTTGGAGGGGTCTGTGAGTAAATTGACTTCCTATTCTTTTTCCTTACTGTAGGCATTTAGGTTTCAATCTTTTTTGATCTGCAAATTACCACCCCTTTGGAGCTTAAGAAAAATTATGATATATAGTGTTTCAAACATACGGAAAAGTATAAAGAAAAATATACGTGCAATTCTTGTAGTGCTGTGGTAAACCCAGCTAGGCCGTGATGTATTGTTTTGTCTTGTCTTTTCTTTTCCTTCCCTCCCTCCCTTCCTTTTCTTCTTTCTTTTCCTTCAATGCCAAGATCTTTTATTTGATTAAATTTTGGGAGACTTGCCAACACTCATTGATATCAAGGCAGCTAAGATTTGTATTGGTTTTTCTCCTCTACTTTGCTGTGTTTAGTTTGGTAATATTTTATTGAGAATTTTGTGTCTATTTGCATAAGACATTTTGGCATTTAATGTTCTTTTCTTGTAACATCTGTTCTCATCTGGTTTTGATATCAGGGTAGCACTAGACTTATGAAAAAGTTGGTGAGTGTTACATCTTTTTCTGTTATCTGAAACAGTTTTTACAAGATTAGAATTAGTTGTTTCTTAAATGCTTGTTTGAACTACTCCGTTTGGGGCTAGCTGTATTTTTTGTGTGTGTCACACTCCTTCCTTCTGTTTTAATATTTTTCTTTATAACACAGAAATATCTTTCAGTTAGGTTCAGTTAGTGTAAGCTCTTTTTGTGTGTCTGAAAGTTTCTTTGTTTAACTCTCACTTTTGAATGATAGTTTACCAAGATGTAGAATTCTAGATTGTCAGGTTTTTTTCTCCTGGGTTTTTCTTCCTCAAATATCTTTAGAAAATTTTCCAAATTTCTTCTTTTTTAAGTTTGGCATGACCGGGAGGCTTGGGTCTTATCACAATATTAGGTCTGAAGGTCTAACAAATGGAAATTAATTTTTTAAATGGATATCCCAGTTTTTAATTAGACACCAGCAATATTTATGACAAAAAGTTCCTTATAGTCTCAGATACCTTTAATTTTAATGGAAATATTTCCTCCAAAAGATTAAACAAGAATTTCTGAATCATGGCTCCATATTAGAACCTACTGATTTGATTGGTTTGGGATGGGGGTC
This sequence comes from Orcinus orca, assembly GCF_937001465.1. Lineage (NCBI taxonomy): Eukaryota > Metazoa > Chordata > Mammalia > Artiodactyla > Delphinidae > Orcinus > Orcinus orca. The sequence goes on along the minus strand of NC_064566.1, from coordinate 41,223,955 downwards.
TAGGTAGGCTTGGGTTATCTTTTGATGTGTCCAGGTAATTCTAATGTATAGATAGAGATTAAGAAACACTGAGTTACAAATTGATCTGTACTTCAGTGAAATTCTAATACAAATTTCAGCAGTCTTTTCCTTTTTTTTAAAGTTACTGACAATCTAATTCAAAATTAGATTGAATCTAATTTACAGGACTTCCCTGATGGTCCAATGGTTAAGACTCCATGCTTCCACTGCAGGGGGCGCGGTTCGATCCCTGGTGGGGGAACTAAGATCCCTCATGCTGTGCGGCGGCCAAAAAAAAATTTTTTTTTACATGGAAAGACGAATAGTCAGAGCAATTAAAAAAAAGAACATAGTTCAGACTACCTGATTCAAGATTTATTTAATTACAGTATGTAGTAGTAATAAGATAGACATTATGGATCAATAGAATAGAATCGAGTGTCCAGAAATAGACCCACACACATAAGATCAGTTGATTTTTAGCAAAGGTGCCAAGGCACATCAAAGGAGGAAGTTACAGTCTTTTCAACAAATGTCCTAGAACAACTGGCTACTCTGTGGGGGAAAAAATGAACACTGACTCTTACTCACACCATACACAACACAATGGTTATAGACCAAAATTTAAAAATAAAAAAAACTTTAAAACATCTAGAAGAAAATTCTGAAAAAAAAAATATAAAAGAAAAAAAATTAACTGGACTTCATTACAATTAAAAACTTTTCTTTGAAAGCTATCAGTAAGAAAATGCAAAGGTAAGTACTAGCATGGGAAAACTATTTATAATAAATATATCTGACAAATGACTTCTATCTAGAATATTTAAAGATCTCTTACAACTCAATAAAAAGAAAACAAATGATCAAATTAAAATTAGGCAAAAAATGTGAACACTCCTGCTAGGAATGTAAAATTGTACATTCCCTTGGAAAATGTTTTGGCAATTTAGCGTATGATCTTGGAGTTCTCTCCTAAGTATTTAATGAAGAGAAATAAAAACATATATCCACAGAAAAATTTGTTCACGTATGTTTGTAGCACTTTTGTTCATAAAAGTTGTAAATTAGAAACAACCCAAATGTCCATCACAGGTGAGTGGGTAGACAAATTGTGGTATATCCCTACAATGGAATACTACTCATTAATAAAAGGGAATGAACTATGAATACACACAACATGTGTGAATCTCAGAACATTAGCAAAACCTTATGCTAAATCGAAGAAGCCATATACAAAGGAGTAAATACTGTATAATTCAGTTTATATACAATTCTAGAAAATGAAAAATAATTTATACGAAGCAGATCAGTGATCTGCCACCTAGGGCCAGTGGTGGGGGGAATTGAATACAGAGGAGTTTGAGGGAACTTTTGTTGGTGATGGAAATATTTATATCTTAATTGTGGGGATATATACACAGTTGTACAATATTTGTCAAAAATCATTAAACTGAACATTTTAAATGGCTGTAAGTAAATTTGACTTCAATAAATTTGATTTTAAGAAAAGTAACACTGGATTGGACAATCTCATATTCTTGTCCAATTACCATAGTATATAATTATGTGTCCTTTTCATAAGTTTTTATTTATTACTTTACTATTATGGGTATACACTGACAGTTTAGTTTGTATTATAATAAAATAAAATTCTAAAATCAAAATTACATTTCAAGAAGGTTTATAACTGCTCTTTTTAACCGTGTGTGTGTGTGTGTGTGTGTGTGTGCGCGCACGCGTGCGTATGTGTAGAGTCTTTACTATAGGCATCCTCTTCCAAAACAAAATAAAACAAAAATAAACAAACTGGGAATTGTAGCTTTATTTTACATAGTGCAGAATAAAATAGGCAAAGACAATTTTGGGAATGAAATTGTAGCTTCTAGTTTTTATTTTGTGACTTCAGATCCATGTTAGTGGTTAAATTACAGTGTTTATGGTTGAATGTGGAGTATTTATTGTGGAGAAAGTATATGTATGGTCTTGGCTCATTTACTAATAAAATATTTTAACCTTTAATTGAATGTTGCTATAGCATGGATGTTATGGATGTATGTTACAATTACATTCTGTTGTATAATACCGGGAATGTTTTTATTATTTATATAGTAATAAGGTGAAAAACTGTATACTGTTTAAAAAATATATGGATAATAGCTATTTCAGATCTTTCATGTGAGCCTACTAAAGCAAAAAAAAAGGTTAAATACTGTTTTGTATATGCTGAATTCGCTGCTGCACAAAATAGAATGCAATGACCGTGTTTTCAGAGTGTTGGAGTGATTGTAAACAGATGAAGAAGTGCTGAATCAGGCACTCTAGGACTTTGACAGTTGCCCTGGAAACAGGGTGCATTATACTTGCTAGCAATAATCTCCCTCCCTCCCTCCCTCCCTCCCTCTCTCTTTCTCTCTCCTCCCCCACTCCCTCCCTCCTCTTCCTTTCCTGTTTTTTGATGATGGCAGTGCGAGTTGAATTTGTATATTGATCTAGGCTCACACTTAATGTAAATGATTTTTTTAAATTGAGTTCAATGAAGGAAAACTAAACTATAGTTTTAATTAGACTATATTGTACAGTGCCCGAAACTGAAAGGCTAAATAAACTGACATCTTTTAAAGTATTACATTTTCTTAGCATCTGTTATTGAGTTAAGAACGTAGATTGAAATTTGTAATTTACTAAGTGACCTTGGATAAATTAAGCCCTCTGTTTCTCAATTTTCTCATTTGTAAAATGGCAATGGTAATAGTACCACAACTCCTAGTGGTGATGTAAAGATTAGATGAGCTAATGTATTTGAGGTGCTGGCACATAGTAACTTCTCAACAAATGTTTGCATATCATCATCATGATCGTATCCAAAGTAAAACAACTTCTATACCTCACTATGGCTATTTTAATATACATGTTACTAAGCAATATAATGTATTTAAAAGAAAAATGCTGGTAATGACACTTGCAAATAAAAAGAAGTGTATTGTAAATTTTAGATCATATATGTGGTTGAATTTTTAAATTGTATTTATTGCCAATGTATTAGGTTTTGTAATGATCATTTAGATAGGAGCAATATTCATTTTTAGAGTTTTTGGCCAGTTTCATAGATTTTTAAATAGTTGTAAAGACATAATTACAGTTTTCCTACACACATATTTTAGCATTTTGGTGCAGGCTGTAGTAGATTATATCTTCAGCATCTGACAGCATGTAGTGACAATATTGATTTCTTCCTTATTCAATCGTCTAGCAAATACATATCGTGTACCTACTGTGTACCAGATGCTGGGGATATCACAATGAACAAGACAGTCAAGATTCTTGCTGTCATGAAACTACTGTCATGAAACTTAGAAATCATCGTTGGGGGAAGGTACTAGGGAAGAGTGATTGGATAAAACACACATAAAAGAACAAGATAGCTTCAGAAAGTGTGATAAGTCCTGAGAAAAAAATAAAACAGGCTGGTGGGATACAGTGTGCCTGGAAGGACTAATTTAGATTGCATGGTTATAGAAGTCCTTTGTGAGAAGATGACATTTGAGCTGAGACTTGAATGATGAGGAGACAGTCTCACGAAGACCTGGGGATGGAATTTCTGGTTAGTGGGAATAGGAGTGCAACTGCTTCTTAGAAATGATAAGCTTGGCATATTTGAATACTTTAAAAGATGAGTATTGCTAAAGGGTAACGATTGAGTGGAAGAGTGATAAAGGAGATGGTGCGTAAAGATAGGCAGGGATCTATATTTCACATTTAGCCCTGGGAATCATTTCTTACTGACTCTGTGAACCTTGATGCCACTAGCAAAGAGAAGTATGGAAAACATGCAGTTGGTGTTAACAATGTGGCTTTTAGGAAACCAAAAAAATATCCACAGAGGTTTTCATTGCAGATTTGGAAGTTAAAGAAATAATCGTTAATTTCGTAGGCTCTGGAGATAAATCAGGCCTGACTGATTCCTGGCTTCTTTGTAGTGAAATATCAAAGTATAAAAATTTGTTTTGAAAGCAGTGGAGGAGAAAACTTGTACATAGCACCCTTTCTTCCTATTATATCTGTATTTATTATATAACTACATAAATATATTCATATATATGGATATGCATATACATAGGGATTGATATAGACACATATATGAATACTAATAATTTTGGTTCATGTTTTGTGAGTGCTATTACAAGATATGAACCTCTCATATTTATATAGACTTACCAACTATGCAGTTTGCTAGTAGTTTTCTATTTTGGATTAATGCACTTTGAGAATTAATCTTTCAGTCACTGGAATAGTGAATTAGTCACTCTTTGCTTTACTCACTTTGATAATTTACTTGAATATCATGGATTTTATGAAGGGATAGACTGATTTGTTTAAGTTTTTCCTTGTAAGTTTAACTTCTGTCATGTTGATAGGTGATTTTTCTCTTTCTGTTTCAGGGCCACAGGCCACAAGTATCCTTTGCTCTAGTCAACCATCTGGAAATTTTATGACACTGATAATTACTAGAAAGATAATAATGGAAAAACATTAGCTAAGTGCCTACTATGTATATGTGCACAATTGATGATTTCTCCTTCTGGGTTGGAGATTAGAATTAGAATATGAAAAAATATAGTTTTATGCTCTTTCTAGCAGGTGATAATTCTTTTTATTTCACTTTCAGTTTTGATCGCTAGTTCACCTCTGGTATTGAGAAAATTGTCACAAATTTAAAAAAATTACAAACAATTCATGCTTATGGTTAGCAATTTAAATATTAGAATAAGAAAAATGGAAAGTAAAAGTTCCTGACCCCTGCAGTCTTATTTCCCAGAGATAAACTTTGCTAACAGGTTCTTGTGTTTCCTTCTAGAATTTTAGATGTTTATGCAAGCATATGTAAGGGTATGTTTGCGTGTATAAATTTACATATATAGTGTATCTTCCTTTCCTTTCTCTTTTTACATGTATAGGATCTACAATACTGTTCTGCAACTAAGTGTACCATCACTTAGTACATATTATTGATATCTATAGACCCATCTTGTTCTATTTTTTTTTTTTTGGTTGCTTCGGGTCTTAGTTGCAGCATGCAGGATCTTCGTTGAGGCATGTGAAATATTTCGTTGTGGCATGCGGGCTCCAGAGCATGTGGGCTCAGTAGTTGTGGCTCATGGGCTCTCTAGTTGTGGCACAGGCTCAGTAGTTGCGGTGCAAGGGCTTAGATGCCCCGCAGCATGTGGGATCTTAGTTCCCTGACGAGGGATCTAACCTGCATCCCCTGCATTGGAAGGCGGATTCTTAACCACTGGACCACCTGGTAAATCCCCCATCTTGTTCTTTGTAACAGCTGCATGGTAGTCCATTGTTTGAATACAGTGTAATTTATTGACCTGGCTTCTATTGATAAACAGTTTCTTTGTAATTTGTATACTTGCATCGTGTATAAGTTTATCCATAGGCATTGCCTTTAAAAGTTTTAGAGCAGTTGCCAAGTTGTCTTTCAAAATAGTAGCAACAATTTATATGCCCCTCACTGTGTTCCAGTATTTCCCTTTTATGTTCTAGCTAATGCACAAAAACAAAAACAGTTGACTGTAGATAGGTAAATTTTATTGATAAACAGAAATATTTTTGGTTATGATAAAAGTACCATTTATTTTCTTTTTCTTTCTTTCTTTCTTTTTTTTTTTTTTGGTATCTTGTGACATCTTTATAAATACTCACATGGCAAAAGTTGAATTTTACATTTAATCTCAAAGATGGTAGTACAGAGCTCAGCATGCTTGTTAGAAAACTTATATAGGACATGAATGATCTAAAGTGGTTAAAATAAATGATATTTATTTTAATATTTAGTTATTATATGCAAGCTAAAGTTCATGTAATTCAAATAACGATAAGTACATTTTTAGACTTCTCAGCATGGACTTTTTCTGTCATTAAATATAGTTAATATAGTTTTAAAATGAATGAGTAAAATGGATTTAAATTTTGCAGATTGGATCAGGCAAGAATCATCAATGGATGCTAAATCCATGGGAAACTTTTAATGAGGAACAGGATATTTCAGTGATTTTAAAGAGTATCCTTGCAGATTGCTTATTAGTTGCAAGGGAAAAAAACAATAACTATACAGAGGATAAATCAGACAACACCTTGATCGATGATCAAAATTAATAGTAAGGGGTAGATGGATATCGTGTGTTTCCAGATGTGATTCTCCAAGCAGTGTTAGTATTTCAACCAAGAATGAATAACCTAAATCTAGTTATGAGAAAAGATCAGACAAACCCCAAAATGAGGAGCATACTATTAAAAACAAAGGTTTAGGGCTTCCCTGGTGGCGCAGTAGTTGAGAGTCCGCCTGCCGATGCAGGGGACACGGGTTTGTGCCCCGGTCCGGGAAGATCCCACATGCCGCGGAGCGGCTGGGCCCGTGAGCCATGGCCGCTGAGCCTGCGCGTCCGGAACCTGTGCTCCGCAATGGGAGAGGCCACAACAGTGAGAGGCCCGCGTACCGCAAAAAAAAAAAAAAAACCAAAAAAACCCCACAAAGGTTTATATTCTATAAAAAGTCAGTGTCATAAAAGGCAAAGAGAGGCTTTAGATAGGTTCCAGATTAAAGGAGAGTAAAGAGATGTAACTAAATGTAATACCGATTGTAGATTGGATCCTATAAAAACTTACAGGACATTACTGGGTCGATTGACAAAATTGGAACAGGACAGTACATTTGATACGAGTATTTAGCAACATTAATTTTTCTGAAGTTTACTGTAGTATGATTATGTAAGAGAATATCCCTATTCTTATAAATTTACACTGAAGAATTTAGGGATAAGAGGGTATGCTATAAGCAATTTTCTCTCAAAAAGTTCAAGAGGAAAAAATAGAGTATGCTTGTAAGGGTGCATATATATGATAAGGTAAGTAGGACAAAATATATTTTAAATATTTATTTTTATTTTTAAATTTTCTTTTATTATTTTTTGGCTGCGTTGGGTCTTAGTTGCAGCACGCGGGATCTTTGTTGAGGCATGCGAGATCTTTCATTGCTGGACACGGGCTCTTCCTTGCAGCGCGCAGGCTTCTCTCTAGTTGTGGTGCGCAGGCTCCAGAGTGTGTGGGCTTCTGCAGTTTGCAGCACACGTGTTCTCTTGTTGAGGCGTGAGCTTAGTAGTTGTGGCGCACGGGCTTAGTTGCCCCGTGGTGTGTGGGATCTTAGTTCCCTGACCAGAGATTGAACCCACATGCCCTGCATTGGAAGGTGGATTCTTTACCACTGGACCACCAGGGAAGTCCCCAGGACAAAATATTAACAGTAGATTAGTCCAGGTAAAGGACAGACAGGACTTCTATGCACTAATCTTGTTTTGCAACTCTTCTGTAAGTTTGCAATTATGCTCAAATAAAATGTTTAAAAAATGGATTAAAGATTCTTTTAAATAACAGTGACTTTTTTTTTTTTTGCGGTATGTGGGCCTCTCACTGTTGTGGCCTCTCCCGTTGTGGAGCACAGGCTCCGGATTCGCAGGCTCAGCGGCCATGGCTCACGGGCCCAGCCGCTCCGCGGCATGTGGGATCTTCCCGGAACGGGGCACAAACCCGTGTCCCCTGCATCGGCAGGCAGACTATCAACCACTGCGCCACCAGGGAAGCCCAATAATAGTGACTTTTAAGAGCTGTTTATAAAACTAAAGATTTTCGATCAGTGGTATTTTATTATGTATTAAGTAGGGAGAAATAATTCCAAAATCTAGCTATACCTCATTGCCAGAAATGCTAATTCTTTGTCGGAGAGTTTCTCATACAGAACAGTGTGGCTACTATGATTAGCAGGTGTTAAATATTGGGTTACAAACTAAATGTTTTTAGAATCTTGAATTGGGAAAGATTAGTGTGGGCTACATGTTAGGACTCTGAAGAAAGTGCAAAAGTTTGTGTGTTAGTAGTGGTGGTAAGGTGAGATAGAAGAATTGGAAGGAAATGGCTAGAGGAGAATTTAAACTTGGAGAAAGTGAATTTGGGAGTAAATTTCCATGTAAATGCTACCACTGTAGAGCAGTGGTTTCCAATCTTTTCCTTCCTGAGGATACTTGTCTCATTGATTTTAATATTCACTACCCGCCCCCCCGCCGACATTTTAAAACCTCTGAAGTCTGGGTGTGCCTTATGATCAGTGGCATCTGACAATCAGTGTCAGAGTGGATTGAAGTCAGTTCTTCCATAAAAGATTTGTGTTCGCTTCTGCCATAGCATGGGGGCCCTAGCAACCTGAGACCATTTTAAATTCAATTTAGTGCTTGAGAATTTGGACCACACTAGTAGCATGAATTCAGATTACAACACTGTGTTAGTTCTGGATGGCGGTTCAAATTTGAAGGGGAGTTCCCCGCCCCCGCCGCTAGTGCCAAAGTTAGGAAGACAAGTTTCTGTGCTGTTGCTTTTCGTATAATAGGTTTCCCTTTTTCTCCTATATACTTTCTTTTTTTTTCTATATTCTTTTGTCATAGCTTTATTATAGGGTTTCCTATTAGACTCCCCATATTGGGCATTTTTTGTTCTTAGATGTACATAAAAATAATGGTGATAAAATACCTTTTTTTCCCTTCCTGGCTAACTTTCATATCCTTACTATTTGGATATACGTCCTTAATAATATTATTCCTATTCATGGTTTCACAATATCTTTCATCTTGCCTGACCCAGAGGAATCCCTCTAAAAGTAAAATAACACTCTACATTTATAGTTCAAGCTTCCTTAAGCCATTTATCTTGGTGAGAGGTTGCAAAGTAGTCACCGTCAGTTTTTGGTTTGGAAGACATTTGGGGCAACATTGTAGAATAGGTGAATGAGTATACATATGCCTTGGAGTTAGTCCTGCTTTTGAATCCTCTGCAACTTACTTTTGCATGTTACTTAACCTTTCTGAACCTTAGCTTCCTCATCTAGAGAATGGATATGATAATACCACTCTGATGATGTTATTGTGAGCCTTCCACGAGGTAGTATATGTAAAGGTCTAGTGTGGCATCTGGCACAGATGTGGTGCTGAATAGTTGATTGATTTTTTTGGGTTGACTGTAATAGCTGTTGTTTTTGGTTTCTCAGAATATTCCCTTCTACTCAATCCCTCTTCTTTTAGAAATCTGTCTTGCCCACCCATTCTCCCCCTACTCTTCCACCCAACCACCAAAGGGATGGGCACATTACTCATCGTGGTGATCTAGGTTAATCCCGTTGATACAATAGTAGGTCTAAGTCTGAGTGGGCATGTGACCAAAATCCATCAGAGTCTTGTCCAGCCAGAGATCGATATGCATGTGTTGGAGGAACGGAACCTCTCTTTACACACTATTACGAGTGTGAGATTTAGACTATGAAGCTTTAGGCAGCCATCTTCCAATTCCATGTGGAGAAGTTATGCTTAAATAATAAAGCTAAGGGGAAACTACCAGGGATAAGAGTTGGGTGTGGGGGGAGGGTGGTTAGGGAGTGACACACACACACACACACCCTAACCAGCTGAAGGAGACCTACTTCCATTTTTTTGAGGCCCTTCTTTCTACAGTTTTTCTTTCAGAACTATGCCAATTTCCTGCCCAGCTTTATAAGCCAATGAATGCCCCTTTTGGCTTAATGTGGGTTGAGTTGGCTGTCACTTGCAATGCAGATTTCCGATAGGTATGATAATGATATTATTTTCCCCAAGAATATTTCTTGTTCAAAGAACTACCTTTATTGCTTCCATGCTGAATATTCAAAAACTAGTGTTCAACAGGCCATTAAATGGAGGATAAATGTCTGGGTAAAGAAAGAAAAATGATGAATTTTTTTTTTTTTTTTTTGTGGTACGTGGGCCTCTCACTGTTGTGGCCTCTCCCGTTGCGGAGCACAGACTCCGGACGCGCAGGCTCAGCGGCCATGGCTCACGGGCCTAGCCGCTCCGCGGCATGTGGGATCTTCCCGGACCGGGGCACGAACCCGTATCCCATGCATCGGCAGGCGGACTCTCAACCACTGCGCCACCAGGGAAGCCCCAAATGATGAATTTTTAAAGGAATATCCCTGAGTTTAAGCTATTTTCCATGTCATATGATTCTTTCCAGTGATGGTACAGAGAATACTGTATTGAAAGTAAACTTCTATTCAGATGTGCAAAGAAAAATTGCAGTGTAATTTTAATTAGAAACTGTTAGTCACATTTAGAAGCTCTGATTAAAGATATAATGGGCAAAATGGATGAAGTTACATTTGCAGTTTTTCGTGCGTTGGATCTTCACTGCTTTTGCTTCTTAAGGATCTCAGATAGAATGAGCAGGACCTAACTGGTCTGAAGCTTAAAGGGTGATCCAGAATGCAAGTGAGAGGACCAGAAGGGTAATGAATCAGTGACAGCATTCACAGCTGGTAAAAATGCTCTTTGTGTTCTCATTAGGGATAGTTACTCTGAATAGGGGCCAAGGATCATAATATGGCTACATGCAAGTTTGCAATTTGATTAGACTTGAGAACATGTTAGGGAAGGAAAGAATTTCCTTTAAAATCATGCTGCACACTGAATACTCAGAGTGGTAGAAATGATTTAAGCTGAGAAGCCAAGAAAAAATTTAGTCATTCTTCCAAGTCTAAGGATAGCTGTATCCAGAGAATAGTGTGTAAACTCCTACCATTTGTACTTCTGTTTTCTTTTCTTTGTGTGTGTTAGTATTTAAATTTTACCCAAGATAGGAAAAGTGGTTTATGTGGGTGCAAGAGATGTGTTTAAAAGTAGATCATAATCCTGTGGATTGACTTAAGTAATTTTCTTTGCAAGTGGTTGCATAGGAGTATTAAATACAAGTCCTCCTACTAATGTCATATTTAAATAATGCCTTAATATAATATAATGTCTTAGTGAACTGCTTGATTATACTAGAGATTATCCCATGATTCCTTTAATATGTCTCATAAAGTTGCACGAAAGAATGATATTGAGATCCTTTACTGTCAGGTACATAGACTTACTTCATTTAGTATTTATTTTAAAAAATTTGATTACCAGTTATATGTAGGACACCATGATAAATACAAAAAATACAAGAAATAGTCTTCTTTTAGGCCAATTACATTCTCAGAGAGAGTTAAAATATTTATACAAATATCTGTTACTCAAAGCATTGTATATCAGATATCTTGTGCAGACTATAAGTGTTTTAAGTTCTGAACTCTTGTATAGTAGGATTTCATTAGGTAAAGATGGTAAAGAAAAACACTACAGGCAGAGGAAATAGCATATGTGATGGGAACAATCTCAAGTACTATAATTTAGTTGGATTTCAGGGTGTTTCTACTGCTGTTTTGCATTTCAAGAGTTGTGGGAGAACACCAGTTTTACCACAACCTGGCTAGTACTGGATGGTGGTAGTGGTTGTATGTATGCAACTTGTTTTAAATGACTGTAGCAGGTTGTTTTGTTTTGATTAAAGGGGAAGCCTACTTTCTCAGCATCCTAGTTAATCTAACCTGTGATCATTTTTCATTACTTTGATATGTTCTATTCTAGTCCAGGGGAGGGGATGGTTAGATTCAGAGAGACTGTAAATGTCTAAGAGTGTGTGTGTGTGTGTGTGTGTGTGTGTGTGTGTTGCTATTTGTATTGGTCTTGGCAGATTGCAAAGTGAACATGATAACATTCTTCCTTTGGCCCTATTTTAAGCTTGCTTCTCTATTTGTGGATCTAAGTTATATTTGTGGATATAAAGGCAAAGATTTATATAGCTTTGAAATTCATGTTTATTATTGAGCCCTTGAAATATGCCTAGTGTGGTTGAGAAATGGAACTTTAAGTTTTATTTAATTTTGATTAAATTGTTACATATGGCTAGTGGCTATTGTATGGGACAGCACACTCATAGAGCTTCAGCAGTTTTGACTTCTTTTTAGCTCTATGGTGTTGAGAAGGGATGACCAGATAGTATTTTCACTCACATATGGTAAAGTAAACACAAATTTAAAATAGCATATTATTTTAAATTTATTTAAATATGTTTTTGGTGGTTACACAAATTTTGATATTGTCAACTTGCTAATTAGTTAATAGTTGATCGATTACTTATACTCTTCCTAATACCAAATACTGTATGTGAATGTTCAGAAGTGATATATCAATATTAATAATAGGATTATTAAAATAGTGATGAAGGGAAAGAGCCATGTAATAAAAGAAGGCAGGGGACTTCCCTGGTGGCGTGGTGGTTAAGACTCCACGCTCCCAATGCAGTGGGCCTGGGTTTGATCCCTGGTCAGGGAACTAAATCCTACATGCATGCCACAACTAACAGTTTGCATGCCACAATTAAGGAGCCAGAGAGCCGCAACTAAGACCTGGTGCAACCAAATTAAATAAAGAAATAAAACTCCTTAAAAAAAAAAAAGGCGGCAGAATAAGGGCAGGAGGGGGAGAAAAATCTAGAAAAGTCTAGTTGGAGATTAGTCTGGCAAAAAATCTATCTGTACCAACTGTCAGAGTAAAAAGAGAAATCCAATAAAAAAATAACACCTTCGTATAGTAAAAAGACATATGCCTTTTGGTCAAGAGAGAAACTTTTCTGTAAGATGAAACACAGAGAGAAATTTATTGAATTTTATAGAGGGTGTTGAATAGCATAATGGATGGCATCATTTCATAGCAGTTTTATAAATGATGGGAGACATTTTCATCTACTGTTTATAACATCAGACCTCAGTAAAAATTTTTGAAGACCTAAAGTCTGCCAACGACTGTGTGAGTGAGCTTAGGAGCAGATCTTTCAGCCCTGTTGAGTCTTGAGATGGCTGCAGCCCCGGCTGACAGCTTGACTAGAGCCTCATGAGAACTGGAGCCAGACGCACTCAGCTGGGCCACTTTCAGATTATTTACCCACAGCTCTGAGATAAAAAGTGTTTGTTTTAAGATGCTCATTTTGGGTGTAACTTTTTTACACAGAGGAGATAACTAATATTATATACTTACTATATGTTTATTATGCTATGCTTTTTTTTAGGATGCAGGTACTGGATATTAAATGTTAAAAATTATTTATGAAAATATATTTATATTTACTTGAGTTGAAGGTATAGTTAGAAAAAGGGTAAAAATAAGGTACTTAAACTAGCCAACCTAAATGGCTATTTGAATGAATGAAAAATAGCTAATAATAGCTAACATATATTGAACTTCTTCTCTGTGTCAGAAACTGTGCTAAGCATACTATGTGCATTATCTCATTTGATCCTCACAAAATCCAACGAGGTATTTCAGGCTTTAAGAGGTTAAGTAACTTTCCTAAAGTTATATAGCAGATGCATTCGGGACTTAACACCAAATCTCTTTGACTCCAGTTTAGCCAGTGTACTATACTGCCATCAGAGAACTTCTCAGATGCAGAAATGCATTTACCAAGCATCTGAGGAATTCTTTTTTTTCTTTTTTTCCATTTCATTTATTTATTTATTTATTTGGCTGCATTGGGTTTTCATTGCTGCGTGGGCTTTCTCTGGTTGCGGTGAGCGGGGGCTACTCTTTGTTGCTGTGCGCGGGCTTCTCGTTGCAGCGGCTTCTCTCTCTCTTTTTTTTTTTTTTTGCGGTATGCGGACCTCTCACTGTTGTGGCCTCTCCCACTGCGGAGCACAGGCTCCAGACGCGCAGGCTCAGTGGCCATGGCTCACGGGCCCAGCCGCTCCGCGGCATGTGGGATCTTCCCGGACCGGGGCACGAACCCGTGTCCCCTGCTTCAGCAGGTGGACTCTCAACCACTGTGCCACCAGGGAAGCCCCATGCAGCGGCTTCTCTTGTTGCGGAGCACGGGCTCTAGAGGCGTGGGCTTCAGTAGTTGCAGCATGCGACTCAGTAGTTATGGCACATGGGCCCTAGAGCACGTAGCCTTGAAGTAGTTCCAGCGTGTGGGCTCAGTAATTGAGGCACACAGGCTCTAGGGCGCACGGGCTTCAGTGGTTGTGGCTCGCAGGCTCTAGAGCGCAGGCTCAGTAGTTGTGGCGCATGGGCTTAGTTGCTCCGTGGCATGTGGGATCTTCCCGGACGAGGGCTCGAACCCATGTTCCCTGCATTGACAGGCGGATTCTTAACCACTGCACCACCAGGGAAACCCCTGAGGAATTCTTAAATTTTGATGGATGCTGGAGATGTAGTGATGAAGAAAGTGAGACACAATCTCTGCTGTCACGGCATTTATACTCTTGTGAAGGGAATAGACATCGATATAATAAGCACATATTTACAAGCTGACGGAAGTGCTGTGACGGTGGGTTCTGTGAGGTCCTTTAAGAAGAGCCTGCCCTGTTGAAGGTGAGTAATGGCACGCTTAAGGAGCCAAAAGAAGGCTGATATCGTTGTAGCACAGAAACCAAAAAGAAGAGTGGTGTGAGATTAGGCCAGAAATATATGCACGGGCTGGACTGGCCAGGTCTGGGAGGGTGGCCTTTCATTCTCCCTAAGAGGCATGAGAAGCTATTGAAAAGTTTCATGTAATAGATGTCAGGGCTTTCTTTTTGAAAAGATCAAATATGGACAAATAGAATACAGAGGTACCAGAGTAGCTACGGGGAGATTATTAGGAAGCTGTTGCAATAACCAAGCTAAATAAGATGGACTAGCCTGATGGCAAAAGTCTTTTCAGAAAGGGAAGTAGACTTGAAAAATGGTTACAAGATAAAATCAACAGGACTTGGCAATAGATTGATTACCAGGGGTTGGGGGAGAAGAAGGTATCAAGGACGACTGAAATATTTCTGGCTTGCCTATCTGGATGCATGTTGATGCTGTTTATCAGGATACAGAACATCAGAAGTGGGACCGGTTTGGTGGTAAAGCTCACTAGTTAGCTCTTGCTGAGTTTGAAATACCTTGAGTCATTCATGTTGAAATCTTGAGAAGCATATATTAGGTTAGGTCTCAAAGAACTCTGGACTGGAGATAAAAATGTTCAAAACATGGGCAAGAAGATGGAAATTGAAGTGGTAGGTAAGAATGCCTTGTGAGAGCTAGTGAGAAGAGAGTCTAGAAATTGGGGAGCACCAATATTAACTGGCCAAGCCGAAGAGAATAAGTGACATAGGAGACAATAGGAGGGTTTTTTCACTCATTTACTCATCCATTCAACAGATATTTGAGTGCCTACTGTATATCAGGCAATGTTATAGGATCCAGGGATATAGCAGTGGACAAGACAGTCAAAGTCTTTACTCTCATAGAGCCTGCACTATAGTGGACAATATGTAAATAAACTAAGTTATTCAGATAAGGACAAGTGCTAGAAGGAAATAGAAAAGGATTATGTGGTAGCATCTGAGATGGGGAAGACTAAAAGAGGAACAAGGTTTTTGATGAAAATAAGTAACTTTGTTTTAACCATGCTACTTTTGAGGTGTCTGATAGCCAAGTGGGTAACAGTGCCTGCTGCATGATAGTAAATAGCACTGCCATTCACCCAGTTTGGCAGTCGTTCTTTATTCCTTCTTTTTGTCTTATATCCCATATTCAGTCCCTTAGAGTAACTGCTGACAGCTGTCTTTAAAACATATGCCCAATCTGATTACTTTGATTACTGGTACGATCTCTTTGGTGCAAGTCACCATTTCTGCTTACCTAGACTCTTACAGTAACCTCTTCTCTGGCCTCCCAACTTCTAATCGTGTCCCTATGTAATCCGTCTTTCACACTGCAGCCAGAGTGATCTTTTAAAAATGAATATCTTACAATGTCGCTTCCTTGATTAAATGCCCCAGCTTTTTTCCTATAAAGTCTAAAAACTTTACCATGGCTATAATGCTCAATTAGATCTGATCTCTTTCTACTTTTCTGACTTCATATTCAAATGCGTTTCACTCTGTTTCAGCTACACTGTCCAGGACTCTTTGCTGTTCCTTCAGGGTGTCAACATTATTCCTGAGTTGAGGGTATTTACATTTGCTGTTTCTTCTGTTACTTGCTCTTCCTACATATTTCCACAGAGCTTGTTCTCTCACTTCATATCAATTTCTGTTCAGGTGTGACTGTGTAAGAGAGGTTTTTTTCTTACCATCTCTCCATGCCTGCCTATCATTCTATATTTCCGTAACACATTTTCTTTTTCTTCATTACACTTACCCCCCCCAACATTTGTTTATTATCTTTCTCCCTATCTAAAATTCAAAGACTTTGTCTTATTTATCTCTGTATCCCAGTAACCTAGAATAATGCCTGGTGCATAATGTGTGTATTCATTAACGATTTGTTGAATGAATGAATATATAAGTCTAGAGCTCAGGGGAAAGTTCAGTCTGAAATGTAAATTTAGGAGTCAGTAGCATATAGATGGTTTTTAAAACCATAGGAGATTATCAAGAGACAATGTGTAGCCATAGCAGAAAAGGGGACCCAGATTTAAGCCTTTTCCATTTATAAAGCAGGATAGAAGGACCCAGGAAATTAGGAGGAATACCAGAGGAGATACATCACTGAAACAAAGACAGGAAATGTTCTACGGATACAGCTGTGTTGAATGTCCCTGAGAGGTTGACCAAGATGAGGTTTGTGAATTAACCATTGGATTTGGCAAGTTGAAGGTTGTTTTATGGCCTTCAGGAGTTATTTCAGTGGGACGGTTGGGACAGAAATCAGATTTTAATAGAAGAAGGAATGAAGGTTGAGAAGTAGAAAGAGCCAAGTAGAACTCTTTTGAGAAGTTTTGCTGGTAAGGGGAACAGAGGATTGGGAGATTACTGAAGGAAGGAAATGAAACCAAGGGAGGGCTTAAGCAGTCCCCAGAATTTCCTGAATTTGGGGTCCATCCATCTTGGTTATCTCCTCTTATCTTATATTGAGGTTGAGCTGTCATCAGTGAACTGGAGGATTTGTTTATAATGCCTTTTTTCAAGGTGGTAAATCCTAGCTTCCTCCCCAAACCTTCTGTTTACCAAGGTGCTTTTTCTTCCTCCATTCCATTAGAGTCCTTGGTAAATGCTTTCTGTTTAAGTGATAACTCGCTAGTAAATTAAGCTTTTTCAGTTGTTTGCTTTGCTTGATGATTTTATTGCATTGTATAACCATCATAGATACTTTCAAGTGTCAACAATAGTAGTAGTAATTGTAATATGATGCTAATGTATATTGACATTTACTATGTACATGGGACCTTTTGAAGAGATTTACGTGTATTTATTGAGTTAATATTTCAAAACAACCCTGGGAAACAGGTGCTATTTTTATTCTTGACAGAGGATCCAGGGATATGAGATACAGAGAGTTTGAACTAATTTCCTCAAGATTATGCAGTTAGTAAGTGGCCATCAGTATTGTTGGAGAGCTTCTGCTCTTAGGCACTACACTAATCTGTCTCTACATTAACAAAGCAAGTGTCTCATCTTCAAGTTGTGTTAAACAAATATGCCTTTGGTTAAACGTTTTGGTAAAGTCAAGAATTCTCCTCTCCTTTTATATCTATCATATGAATATATATTTTGGACTGGGTTGTTGGTAATTCCATTATTCTTACAATAATCAGTTTTCAGAGTTAAATGAGACATTTAATTAACTAATGTCTGGGATAAAATTTACTAATCAGATAGACCTGTTTCCTAAATCGCATTTTTTTCCCAGTATCTTTTTTGATGTACCTCTATTAGGTCAAAAGAAAATAAATATTAAAAAAAAACTTAATGAAAATATTTTTCATTAGCTATTAGCTATGAACTTTAAATTTATTTGTGCTTATATCAATATGTACTATTTATTCCATGAGTAATTTAATTAACCGTACAAGGCTTACAATTTCCAGAATGTCAGAGTAGCCATTATCAAGTGCACACTTCTTAAATATACCCTTTTGGATTCATGACATTCCATTTTGACAGTGATAAAGAGCATACCCATAGGCATCATTGAAAAGGAATGTTCGAACTGTTTATGTGATAGTTCTTCAAGTTCCTTTCATCTATCTAACACAGAAAGGTCTTATCAACATGCTTACTATAGTTTATAATATATGAGTAGGTTTTATAAGGTAATTAGTCATATGCTTAAGTGACAAAAGAGTTTTTAGGAATTTAAGTTTTGAAGTTATTTTAGGATTTGAATTTAAATTTTTTTAATTATGAATTTAAGTAAGTTTGTTCATTTCACATTATTGGCCAAACCAAATGTGGCTGATAAAAGTTATGAAGTTGTTTCTTATAATTTAAATATGTTTTTATGCTTTTATGAAAGTCACATTTAAAACTTAATGAGGAGGACTTTCCTCGTGGTCCAGTGGTAAAGAATCTGCCTTCCGGTGCAGAGGATGCGGGTTCGATCTATGGTCGGGGAACTAAGATCCCATGCTGCGAGGCAACTAAGCCCGCACGTGACAATTTCTGAGCTCGCAAGCCTCAGTGAGAGTGTCCGCGTGCCACAAACTACAGAGAGAAAACCCGCTTGCCACAACTAGAGAGAATCCTGCGCACCGAGCAACTGGAGAGAAGCTCACGCGCTGCAACAAAGACCCGACGCAGCCAAAAAAATAAAGAAAGTAAATATTAAAAAAAAAACTTAATGAAAATATTTTTACTGCTACAATTGTGAATAACAACTGTAAGAACCTAGATTTAGTGAGTTCTTTTCATGTTAACATTATAAAGAATGCCAGAGGCAATGGAGAGGAGCTGGGAGGATCAGAGGAAAGAAAGAGGAAGTAACATTTTTTTGAACACCTATTATATTCTTGGTAACTCAGTGATAGGGCTTTTACTTATATTATCTCATTTAATTCTCACAGAACTCTTGCAACATAAGTATTAATCATTTCCCTTTTACAGATGAGGAAACTGATGTTGCACAGGTTATCTTGATCTTCATCAAACAGATAGAACCAGAATTAAAATCTAGAGCTATTTGACACTCAAACCCAGTCTGTACTCTTGCTTCATGGAGTTGTTATTTGACCTTGATAAGCAGAAAATTACTTTATGTAATAGCAGAATTTCTATGATACTTAAATTTTTATTCATGTAGCTATCATAAACATCAAAATAATACACTACTTCTATATATGCCTGCAGATCTTTTCATTTATAAATACTGAGTTGCATAACTGCCTCATCTATCAGAGTGCTATAGAATAATTAAAAGTAATTAAAGTAGGTCTCTCAAATATACATTGTCACTGATATTTTTCCAAAGCCCAGACACTTTTATAGCAGTGTAGTTCCAGACCATGCTCACTGCCACATTGAAGATACTCCTGAACAATCTCATCTTTATCTCCACCCAGTTCATTTATCTTCTGTAGGAGCCCCTGAGTTAGACAACCTTCCCTATTACTTCCAACATAGTTTCAGATAAGGGCATGATCAGATGTTTCTTGGAGACATTTTCTTTAGCATTTACCTTAGAATGCCAACAGCAAATGCATTATTGACTGTTGTGGATAAATAAGAAAGCATCTCAGTCCTTTTATTGATCAGAGTTATAGCTCAGTTGTTTTAGGAATTTTAAATAAAATGATAGTCATGTGTTAATTTGATGACTCTCTTTGAAATTAATTTGAATATACTGACTTTTATGTTTATTACTTTTTTGTAGTTTATAACATTTCAAAGATCACATTGTGCTTATTTCCCCAGTGACCTCTGACCAAAAGCAATAAAGTTCTAGTCTGGGTGGAACTTGGCTAGTTGTAGTTTCTCAAATTTATATAATGATGGATTTGCTTTAGTAAAAATAAATCATATTTCTCACTGCCACCTCTGCCTACTTATCTATTTTATTCCATCTTGGTTGCAGAAATTAACTACTACATAATAAAATACCAAGATTTTATAATTTTTTATATTTTAATTTGCAAGCAAAAAATTTTACTGAAACATACGTAAGACCTAACTACTGTGCGATAAGTATGATGGATATTCAGAGATTGATTATCTAACTTTCAGGACTATACTCATTATACAAAATATAATTAATCTCTATTATACAAGTACTGTGAAACAAATTTGAGTATAAAAATCATAATCCTAAATTTTGTTTTGCATTTAATGGAGTATTCAAACACTGTAACAAAAACATAATGCATGACTAGAATGAATAAATTGTGAATTAAGGGTATATAAATTAGAGTTCTTAGTTACAAATAATAGAAATCAACTTTGGCTGTTTTAAGAACTGAAAACATTTTTTTAAATAATATTGAGAATCTCAAAGAATCACTGGGAAAGCTGGAAAACTAGTCTCAAAAAAAGGACAAAAATAAGAGAAGTTAAGGCAGCAGATAAAACCACATCCAAAAATCACAGCACAACATTCATCTGGTGAATATATGCATGGCTGCCACCAACAATGAATACTTACTTGCACCTTGATTATCCTAGCCCACAAATGCCACCTGTTACCTCTGACACTGCTACCTCAGAACCTTGATGTTGCTGTCATCAGTTTCCACCTGTCTCCAGAATGGATTCTCCCTCTATTGCATCATTATCCTTCAATTTAAAGCCCTGATGGGTGTTTCTGAGTAGTTGATCTAAGGATATATGCTAGTGCCATAACTCCAGGAATGATTGGGAAATGAATGTCTGGCGTTTTCAGGAGGTGTAGTGGGAAGTGAGCTCTGCAGACCATCAACATTCATCAGGTAGAGAATTTCTCAAATGTAGAAAAGGAGTTCAGATGTTGGGTGGCCAAGAATGGGCAGTTATCCACTACATTCTCTTTGTTACTGCATCTACTTTTTCATTCTTTTATGAATTTTTTAAACCTACAATTGTATAAGAGATAAAGGGCATAAATGGTTTTAATATTTTAGATTGAGAGACGTGGTTGGAGACAGTATTACTCTAGATGTTCTTTGATGTTTCAGGTTATTTTTCAATCTTATTTTTAGTTATTGTTTTAGCAGGTTCTGTGAAGTCATGGTAATATTGATAACATACATACTGATACTGTTCTTTGAGCATTATCACTTGAACATAGCCTTCTGCTTCTTCTGAAAGATATGATTTCCCTAGGCACACCTTCAACTTTTTACCTGGTTTGGGTAATATGCCCTAAAAGTGTAATGGAAGGAGCAAAAACTTTAGAGCCAGATTTGGGATCAGATGTGACCTCTGTCACTCTATCATTATCATTTAACATCTAACATTTTCTGTTATTTCCATTTTAGTCATGAGAAAACTGAACCATAGAGAGGTTAAGTAGCTCAAGAATTTTTTATTAAACATGAATGATTAAACATGAAAAAGCCAGAAAAATTAAGTAACTTTGTCTTTTTTTCCTCAATGTAGAATAGATATTTTTGTATCTCAAGTATGCAGTGGTGTCCATATTCTAATTGTGGATGTCTAGTTTTTAATTTATATGTAGTAACAGGTAATCATGTTATATCAGCTTGTCTCAGTTCCCTGTGTTTTATGTTTAGAATTTTGTTCACATTCTAAATAACAACTCTTGATTATACCCCACCACTATCACTTCACATGTTTAATTTTTTTAAGTTTTAAAGCCTTTTACTTTGATTTTATCCTTACGACACCCTTGTAAAATGTCTATTTTATAGATGTGGAAACTGAAATATAGAGGAAAAGTGACTTCTTTCAGATCAGTCTTCTAAATAGTGATTATATACTTTATTTAAGGACTTTTGGTATATAACTAAGTCAGAGCATGTTGTTGTAATTATTTTCTGGATAATGTACTATTTTAAACATATTATGGGCTTCCCTGGTGGCGCAGTGGCTGAGAGTCCGCCTGCCAACGCAAGGGACGCAGGTTCGTGCCCCGGTCCGGGAAGATCCCACATGCCGCGGAGCAGCTAGGCCCGTGAGCCATGGCCGCTGAGCCTGCGCGTCCGGAGCCTGTGCTCCGCAACGGGAGAGGCCACAACAGTGAGAGGCCCGTGTACCGCAAAAAAAAAAAAAAAAAAAAAAAAAAAAAAATATTATGACTTTTTTTTTCTCTGTAGAAATGCATTACTGTTTGGTGCTATTTAGCTATCCAGCTGTAGTTTAGTTCCCATAGAGAAACTGCCCTCATTGGCCTCATATACTAGTAGAAGGAGACAGAAAATAAATGGAAAATCTAATGGTCAGCTGTGATAAGTAAGTGCTGTGGCCAAAATTAAGCAAGGAAGGGTAAAAGACAGTTCTGGGGATGGGAGAGGAAGTTGTAATTTTAAACTGGGTTTTTGAGGAAGACCTTCCTAGGAAGTTGACATCTGAGCAAAGAAAGACCTAAAGGAGGTATGGGAGGGAGACATGCAAATACCTTGGAGAAGAACCTTTCCAGGCAGAGAGAAGAGCAAGGGCATTAGTCCTGAGACAGTAGTGTGTCTGACATGTTCAAGTTGAGGCAAAGGAGACAGTGATGTCGAAAGCTGGGCAAGCAGAGGGGCAAGTAGAAGATGATGAGATAAAAATAATAAAAAAGCTTACAAAATTAAGAGTGATTTTTTTTTTCTTATGTCTAGATTACATACTGGTATGAAACTGTCCTGAACGTTTCAGCCGTTAGAAAGAATTGTTAATGCTCAATCAGCATGTCAGAGGATGGGGTTTTAGCAACTGTTTTATTGGGGAAACTAGGTTGAGAACCATGGCTCCAGATAAGAAGATAAGGTCATAAGAAGATTATGCCATCTGATAAGAAGAATAGGTCATATTAAATATCCTCTGAGGAACTATATATAATTTGAGGCCTTTTTTAGTATCATTTTTTCATGGTTAGATAACTTTGAGAGGAAAATAATGATCTTAAAAAATACAGCTGTTCAAGAAAACTTACTAGGAGGGATCATCTGTGTTTGCCAAATCTAAGAGAACAATTTAAAATATATCATGTTAGCATTCTAGGTGTTTTGTTTTGCCTTGCATAAAATACTGATTGATAACATGATTTCTGTTTTGTGCAGTTTCATAAAGACCTAATGAAGTTGTTTTTCGTTTTGTTTTGTTTTGTTTTGCGGTACACGGGCCTCTCACTGTTGTGGCCTCTCCCGTTGCGGAGCACAGGCTCTGGATGCGCAGGCTCAGCGGCCATGGCTCACGGGCCTAGCCGCTCCGTGGCACGTGGGATCTTCCCAGACCGGGGCACGAACCCATGTCCCCTGCATCGGCAGGTGGGCTCTCAACCACTGAGCCACCAAGGAAGCCCTGAAATTGTTATTTTAATTCCCATTGTTTAGACACACATATTCTTGATATTTTAAAAATGCACATTATGGAAAACTCATTTTGGCATATTGATATACTTATTTGGAGAGAGTAGTATGTATCAAAATATTGCTTTACAAAATGACAATATGAGAAAGTGGCATTCAAATTCTTCCAACATGCTTGAACACCTTAATTTTTACTCATTAGGTTTCACTAATATTTGTCAACAAAAAGTTATAACAAGGACTTTGTGAGGATTCTATAGACTGTTGAAAGATTAGGAGTGAATGTTTTATCTTATAAAATTATCTTTTAGGATAGTCTAAAAAAAGAGACAATAAAACTGCAGTTGTGTATTTTTTCAGTTTCTTATTTTACCTGTGTCTGTCTCTTGTCCTCTGTTTTCTCTGTTTTATTTCTCATTACTCCTGTTTATTTCTCTTAATCCGTCAAAGTTGGAAATTGACCAATACATCTGGTATATTATGAGGCATGAGTTCTGAGATCTTTGTGAATTTTCAGATAGAACCTTAGTAGTATATATTTTCAAATAGAAGTATAATAATTTTTGTTAAGGCATTACTTTTAATTACATACTCTTCAGGCTAGGGTGTGGGGGTCAGCTAGTAGGTGAGCCTAGGTGATTGTCCTACTTTAGCATTTGCCGCTATTTTTCCTGTTTACAATAACTTCCATGAAGTGACACAGACTTTTGTGCAGGATCATTTTGAAGGAAATGGTCCTAAAAAGGAAACAATTGGTATTGATAAAAGTAGAAAGAAAAATGAAAAATAAAAAGGCTAAGAAAGATCTGACAAAAGCTAAAACTAAAGCTAGAAAATATAAAAGACCTCAAAGAGTAGGATGTCATTTTTTTGCAGGAGCTTGGAGCCATTAACAGAGCCACCATTACACTACATGAGGGGGAAAAAAAAAGGGATTCTGACTGTTTCAGAAAGTGATTTTGCTGTATTAAATACTTGAGAAAGAGAACACTTCACTGAAAATTGAAAATTACTGAAAACTGAACATTCAGTGTTAGGCTATGCATAGGAGTCACCTGACTCAAAATTTCAATTATAGTTTTGACTCAAATATATCATTTCTTCTGACATTGAAATTAAATTTGTATATTAATAACAATCTTGCTGAACTTACTGTTTCTTATAAATTTTAGGTTGTTTTTCTTGAAGCTTCCGAGTAAATAATTATGTCATCTGTAAGTGATAATTTTTCTTTCTTTCCAATCTCAGATTTTGCTTTTCTCTCTAATTACAAAGAGTGAGCACTTCCAAGACAGTATTTTTTCAGCATCTGTTGAACAGTTACATACTTTTTTCTTTCACTTATTAATAAGGGGAAGTATATTAAGAGGTTGCTCAATACTGAATTATACTTGCATTTCTGGAACATATGATTCTGTTCATTTTTCATTAGTTTTTGTTGTGAAAAAAATTTTTTTAACATCTTTATTGGGGTATAATTGCTTTGCAATGGTGTGTTAGTTTCTGCTTTATAACAAAGTGAATCAGTTATACATATACATATGTTCCCATATCTCTTCCCTCTTGCGTATCCCTCCCTCCCACCCTCCCTATCCCACCCCTCCAGGTGGTCACAAAGCACCGACCCGATATCCCTGTGCCATGCGGCTGCTTCCCACTAGCTATCTACCTTACGTTTGTTGGTGTATATATGTCCATGCCTCTCTCTCGCCCTGTCACAACTCACCCTTCCCCCTCCCCATATCCTCAAGTCCGTTCTCCAGTAGGTCTGTGTCTTTATTCCTGTCTTACCCCTAGGTTCTTCATGACATCTTTTTTCCCTTAAATTCCATATATATGTGTTAGCATACAGTATTTGTCTTTCTCTTTCTGACTTACTTCACTCTGTATGACAGACTCTAGGTCTATCCACCTCATTACAAATAGCTCAGTTTCGTTTCTTTTTATGGCTGTAATATTCCATTGTATATATGTGCCACATCTTCTTTATCCATTCATCCGATGATGGGCACTTAGGTTGTTTCCATCTCCAGGCTATTGTAAATAGAGCTGCAATGAACATTTTGGTACATGACTCTTTTTGAATTTTGGTTTTCTCAGGGTATATGCCCAGGAGTGGGATTGCTGGGTCATATGGTAGTTCTATTTGTAGTTTTTTAAGGAACCTCCATACTGTTCTCCATAGTGGCTGAACCAATTCACATTCCCACCAGCAGTGCAAGAGTGTTCCCTTTTCTCCACACCCTCTCCAGCATTGTTGTGAAAATTTTTAACCACACAGAAAAGTTGAAACAGTTCATCAAAAATCTGTGCATCCTCTGCCTGAATTTAATAGTTGTTAATGTTTTGCTGTATTTACTGTTTTTTTTCCTAAACCATTAGAAATCATGATATTTCACGCTATATACCTCAGCATGCATTCTAAGAATAAGGACTCCAACATAACTACAAAACCCTTATATACCTAAGAAAATTAATAATAATTCTATATTATCTAATATCCACTCTTTAAGTTTTCCCAGATGTTCCAAGAATATCTTTTATAGCTCTCATTTTTTCCAAATGAGGCAAGGTTTTATACATTGCGTGTGGTTATGTCTCTTTCATCTTATTTAATATAGAATCACACCCTCCCCAATGAAGTGACTTTTGGAAGAATCCAGGCCAGTTGCCTTGATAGACACTGTCCTTATTTTCATAGAGGTTTTTACTAATATGAGAGACAAATATTATACATGCAACTTTATACATTATTTTATAAATATGTAGGATTATATAGATGAGAAAAGTGAAAAGTGGAGAGAGATTATGTTGATTATTCAAAATAACACAAGGGATAGTGGCCAAGATGTGTTTTAACTGAGTCTGGTTTCGAAACTCACTCTATTTCAACCATTATCAAGATGACTCTAATTTTAAAATGTTAAAGAGAATTTTCAACTTGTGCAATTCAGGTGATAGGTGTTTTTCTTTAAAACTGCAGACAAACAATGTTTCTAGATGAGAAGTAAAACATTAAAAAACACTTTTTCTTAACTGTCAGGCTGTGGGGTTCTAAACATACAGGTTAACTTGCAGACCTACTTTAGATTAAGGATATTCTTGTGATATACTGTCTGATGAAGTAGATTTCACTGTAGAGCTTTGTTTTAGAATCTCCTTTAGTTCAGTTTTCACAGAATTTTATCTACTGTTTTAATTTTAATTTTTTAAAATTTGCTTACACACCATCTGTTACGTTGTAAGACCCATTGGCAGTTAAATTCTCCTTCAGCCATACTCAAACACTTGCGGATCAGATATGTCCATGATACCAAGAAGACACCCCTATATTTGTGATTCTTTCAGTTAGGAATCACTCTAAACTTAGAGGTAACTTCTGTGCAGTGTGGATACTAGAATAAATTCCTTAATTCTTTCCAACTAATGTTTGCTTTGGATTTCAAGGCACAATAGTCTTGTTGTTTGTTTGTTATTTGTGGTTGACTGCCACAGACAAAAAGCCAGAAAATTTAAATGCCTGAGTATTAGAGTAGAGGTATTGAATTTAATCCATTTAATTTTTCTATAATCTCTGCTGGCTATTTAGGCAGTACTAAATCAAATTAATTTCTTCAGTATGTTCAGTTTTTCTAACTTTTTTGTCGTTGTTGTTATTAGATACAGATTGTTAAGCTTTGGTGTAGGGGCACTGGGATGGGGGGCAGTGTATTTAAACTACGTTGGCAGGATAGATCAATAATATCTACTAAGCGCTTACACTTACTTTGTGCTGAAGCACAAGCACTGTGTTAAGTGATTTATACTTGTTATCGTCTTAATTCTAACAACAGTCCTTTGAAGTTGGTACCATAATTAGCTCCATTTTTACAGATACTAGACAAAGTTAAAACTTTTCCAGGGTCACACAGCTATTAAGTAGCAGAGCCTAGATTTGAACTCAACTCTGGGAAAGTCATACTCTCTATTGCATTGCCACTGCCGCTACTACCTGTTCAACTCTATTCTACAGATGAGGAAACTAAGGTACAAAGAGGCTAAGTAATAAAGGACTTCTTTGACTACTTGGCCCACCTGATGATTCTTTGACTGTTATCTAGAATAAATGCAAAGAATGTGTTACCTTTCATGATTCTACTAAAGTGACAGCTGTTAACAAAATTCGATTAGTTTGATATACAAAATAATATATACATATAAGAAAGCATGAAAACTTAAGAAACCACCTAGAAGATCTTAACAAAATCTGTATTGTCTTGGAACTGCAATTTGAGAAGGACTTTACTCAGATGCTAATTTTGGTCCTTTTTAACCAAAGCGCAATACACAGGGATAACTAAGAGATGGCCTCTGTTATTCTATTCTTTTTCTGAAATGAGCTGTCCTTCCATTCTGCTCCCCCTACACCCCATTCCTGTTCTTTCTTCCCTTTCCCCCACCTCTTTTCTATTTTTGAGTAATCAAATCCCACCTACCTTCTTCCTCTGGCTCCCTTAAAAACAATTTCTTCTTCCTTTGAACTTCCATAATAATTTAACTGTTTTTCTCCTGCTCAGTGTACTCCTTCATTGTGCTAAAGTACATTCTCAAAGCGCCTTTGAAGAAAGAATATGTGGAAGGTATGCTTTCTGAATTCTTGCATGCTTGAACATGACTTTATTCATCCCCAGACTTGATTACATAATATATGTATAGTTTCTAAGTTGTTTAACATTGCTTTTCTTCAGAAATAGGAAGGTTCTGTTGTCTTCTCTCACTCAATATTGCTGGCAGTTGAATTCCAGTCTGATTCTTGGTAGGTGACATTTTTTTTCTCTGCAAGCAGAGGGCATGGTCAGTACGACAATTCCTTTCTTTGTTGACCAGAAGGTTTCTGAATTGGCATCAATTCCTTTACATTTTATATACTCTTAAGTCCTTCGTAATAGAGAAAGAGCATAGAGCAGTGATTGAGAACACAGTTTTTGGAGCCAAACTGCCCAGATTTGAATCTCAGCTCCATCATTTACTTGGTTCTGTGACCTTGGGCAAGTTCTGTACCTCAGTTTGCCCAGCTTTAAAATGGAAATGATGGTAATAATAGCACCAACTTCATAGGATCGCTAGAATGATTTAATATTTATAGATGCTTAGAATTGTAACAGGTATACAGTAACATAGGGATTAGCAAGCTACAACTCTTGGACCTGATCCAGCATTTGGCCTTTTTTTGTACTGCCCGTGAACTGAGAATGGTTATTACATTTTTAAAGGATTGTTTAAAAAAAACCAAAGAAACAAAATAAATAACAGCAAAGAAGAATATGCATGGCACAAAGCCTAAAATATTACTCTCTTGCCCTTTACAGGAAACATTTTTTGACCCCTTAACACATTAAATATGATTGTTTAAAAAAAATTATACTAATGTAGTTTCAGGAGAATGAGGAAGATAGAAGGAAAGTACATATTAAGTTCAGAATATCTTTTGACCTTTGCCCCCAAATTTTATCCCACCTAATTTTAATTAACCTGTTGGTTTTGTAATTGTGATATAATGACACATCAGTTAGAGTGAACACTACAGTTTTTCTTTGCCATTTCCTTTGTCTTCATTGTAGGGGCTGGATAAGTTGTCTGAGTAATAATCCAATTTCTCCTTCTCCTTTGTCTTTTCCTTTCATTATAATTAAAGTTAAACTCATGGTACTTATGGCGGGAATAATTTACAGGGTAATTAGGAAGAATTTTTATTGCAGAGGAGAAATTTAAAATGTGTTTAGTTTTAAGTGTACTGGTTAAATAAACAAATGCCCAAGGGTGTCACTGGCAGGTCTGTGGAATAGGCTATGGTACCACAAACCAAGGGAATATAATAAGAAAAGCCAAGAAAGAAGCACAGAATGGAAGAAATAGGAGTAAGAAAAGGTTTGGCAGTGGTAGTGAATCACAGGAAACTATCTCTTTTGCTGTTTCTTCTTGGTTAAAAAATTTTGAGAGACATGGAAACCAAGTCAGTTTTTGTTCTAGCCTCCTCCTTTAAACGAAAACAAGTGACAAAGATGCCTGAAATCTACTGTTTTCTGAAATGTGGTGTTCACGCTTGAAATGTGCCATTGTGGAAGAAAGTTCATTTCTGACATAATATATCTGACGTTCCTCAGTTCGTGGCGTTTCTGTTTTCTCGAAGCACGTTTTTGTCATTACCCTGTCTTTTAGAAAGTCTGTAGGCATTCATCCAGGAAAGAAACTAACAGCAATCAAATGAAACTATATTGTGCCTAGGATAAAAAATAGTGGCTTTTGAAACTGTACCGTTTTTACCAGGATAAAAAATATTGGCTTTTGAAACTGTATCTTTTTTTTTTTCGTTGATCATATTTTCCATTAGAAAATTTTAGGGTAGAACACATACACTGGATTTTGTCATTATAAGACCATTGTTATTTTTCCTAAAATTATAGTTTTGTCCATCTATAAGCAATTTGGATATTAGCATTTATACTTCAGACTCAGTAGTATTCCTAGTTAGTGTTTCTTGCTGGAATCAGGATTTCTATTCTTCATTTGTTATAGTGCAGATTGCCTTTGATTGGATTTCAAAATCCATTATTACCTAACCAGATTCTTACATTTATAATTTATAGACTCTTAAACTTGCAACAATGAATTGATTTTAATCTTAAAATTAAATAATTACTTCAGTCTGTGTCATATGGCTCATAAACTGTAGTTTATTGAATTTTTAGAAACATATAGAATAATTAAGCATTGCAGATTTGTTTTAACATTTCCATTGAAAAACCTTTAAAGTCTATTACATATATACTTTAGTTTAATAACCACCGTGATATTTAATTTTTCATGGTAACAAAGGGCTTTGAATATTAATATACTAAATACTAAACTATTATAATATGTACAAGAGACTTCCTAGTACAGTATTCTCATTTTAGCCCAATAACACCCTACAGATGAGGAAGATAATGTATAGAGGTTATTTGACTTGCCCAAGGTTCCATGGCTAGTAAATAGAGCCAAGTCTCCTGTGAAGTGCCTTTATCCATCATACTATGACTTCTATGCATACAGAAGGCATGAGATAGGAGATTAGCTTCTTCTAATCCTAGTAATGTTGCTAGACTAGCTGTTTTGAGTAAATTCCTGATAGGTGTCACTATCATAAAATCAGAATGAAGAAAGCACAAGTATACAAACCATAGAAGTAAGAAGTAGAAGGGAACCTTAGCTTTTTAGTGCACTGGTCCCCATACCTGGCTACACCTCAGAATTAACTGAGTAGCATTTAAAAATGCTATTTCCCTGTACCTGCTCCCAGAGATTTCTGATTCAGTAGGCTCAGTGTAGAGTCTAGGGATCTGTACATTTTAAAAGGTTTCTTACATGATTCTCATGATGTTTGGGAACCTCTGATAGTCCATTTCTTTGTTTTATGGACAAAAAACCTAAAAGCCAGAACGGTGAAGATAGTGTAAGTGGTAAACCTTGGACTCAAAGGTGTTCTCTTGAGTCTTAGCCCAGTGCTTGTCCTCTCTGTCTACTGCTTACCTATAACTTCTTATACATCTTTTGCCTGAGACACTTATAGGTACTTGCTAAGTATTACAATACTGAACAAAAGGTAATAATAACAATAATAATTGTCCGTATTTTTTCTCTGTATTTCAGTGGTATTTACATACTGTGCTCCTTTAGGCTGTTTTTTAGTATCAGTCAACTTTTCTACCTCACGTTTTTGTTGTTTGGCAGTAATTTGTCAGAGTGTATTTGCTAAATCTCCTCAACATTGACTGCAGAGCTTTAAAATACTCCTTCAGCAGATGGTCCATAAATTGAATGTACTTTATAAGAGACTCTAGAAGGTGGAAAAAACCATCAAATAATAGTTAAATGATAGGTTTTCTTGTAGTTGGGCACTTTACAGTCCGGTAACTGTCTGGGAGACTATATTGATTGTACTAATTGGTATTAGTTTGTTGATAAGAACCAAACCATATGTCTGGCCAGAAAGAGAAAACACAATAGTTAGAAGGAGGCTAACAATGAAAATATCTAGCATTTATCAAACTCTTAATATGTGCCAAGCACTGTGTTAAGTGCTTTGCAGACATTACTTCATTTAATCCTTTACAGTAATTCTTGGAGATAACTGCCCTGTGAGAGATTTTTTTTCAAGGTACAGTACACAGAAGAAGTACACTAGCTCTTTTCGATAAAGAGGATATACTATTATTATCTCTGTCTTATAGATTAAGAAAAAAAACTGAGACTGTTTTAAATAACTTGCCTGTAGTCATATATTTAGTAAGTGGCAGATCTAGGACTTGAACTCAGCCCTGACTCCAAAGTCCATTTTCCTGATTCACTATCATTGATGCAGTTTTTATTTAGCAAAACTTACGGAGTTACTACACTGAGCTTGACATACTACTAAACCCTGAAAGGTCAGAAGTGATTGCATACTTTGCCCCTGAGATTAGTACAGATAGTAATCCAGAAGACACTAGTTAGAGAGTGCTTATTGAAATTCCAACCGTATTCAAGATGTATGGAAGGCTGTTGGACTATTGTACTAATTTTCAGAGATGTCATATTTTTTTTTTTGCCAAAGGAAAAACATTCAAATATGTGTATGATAAACGTGAATTGATTGCAATGCTTGAAAAGAAGGTGATGGGCATTGAGACTCATACTTCTGCACTGCAACTTAAAGGAAGGTGAAAAGTTCCTAGATAGAAAAAGGAAATAATGTATAAAGACGTCCAGGGGGTACAGAGCCTATGTTAGAGAAATAGGGAGTAGAGGAATGTGATACAAAGAAGGAAGGAAAAGCTTTGAACCTTGGACCTATATGATAAATGTTAAGATTCTCTGTTTTGAGATTGTAAAGCAGGACTATGAAAAAAGAAGGGGAATAGATGAAGAAATTGTATTATGAGAGTTTAAAAAATATTACAAGATTTACCCTAAATAGAGAGAATGTTAGATCTTCTGGTGAAAAGTGTGGAAAAATAAGGGGATATTGTCTAGAACTAAAAGGTGAGAGAAAGCACTTTGCTTGCACTGTGTAGAAGAGATGGATTGTAGTTGTCAGGCTAGCCACAAATAGTTGTTGAAATTTCGATTAAAGTAATTAAAATTAAAAATTCAGTCCCTCAGTCACACTAGCCACATTTCAAGTGTTCAATAGCCATACGTGGCTAACGCCAGTCATTTTAGACAGAACTGTTCCCTGATGGAAAAAAGTTTTATTGGACAGCACTGCAGTAGACCATAGAGGTATGCTGGCTTTTAGGGCATATGTTCAGGATTTGGCAGAGAGCCTTCTAAAATTTATCAAAATCCTTGATAGTTACCCGGTTCAGATGAATCACGTAGGGATGACAGTGAAGAAGAGAATGTGGAAACACCTTTATAGTCCTCAGAAAAAAACATGTTGGGAATAATAGGTAGGGGTGTGTGTCTGTCACTTTTTTTTGTGGATTGAGATAGTGGAACACTGAAGGGAGACAGCAGAAGACAAATAATCTAGTTTTATCTCTGTTCTTCTCCCTTTCAAGGTAAGGGCTAAGCCTTTGATCTAGGCTGGATGCCCTGAGACTGGGTGTTGTTAGGACATGCCCATGATTATGGCTGTGGAGTATAAGAGCCCACAGTGAGGACAGCCTTGGAAGCAAGGCACAGAACACAGTTTGATAAACTAAATGAGCAAAAGATGCCCAGACAAGAGCACATAAGAGGATAGCCTGAAGTACAGAAGGAAGCAAAAGCTCCAGGGATGGTAAAAGCTTGTTGAAGTATACAAGTCTTTGGGAGTTTCTGTGTGAAGCAAGAATTTTAAAGAGGAAACAGGCTTGCCGCTTGGGGCAGATTTTGTAATGCTTTTGGATCATAAAGAAAACGAGATCTCTTCAGTATTTTGGGGCAAGGAGAGTGATTTATTTTCTAACTGAAAAGGGTGGAACTAAAGTTGCCCTAAGGGAACTAAAGTCCCAGATCAATGAAGATTATAGGAGAGTATGTAGTTGTTTATAAACATTGAAACATCCTAATATAGATGAATTTTGTCCCAGGGTATGGAGAGAATTTACAAAAGAGCAAAGAGCCTTTATTTTTCTAGCAGGCATTGTAGAGAATGGGAAAGCTTCTGGAATATTTGAGATAGGTACATGATACTCTGATTTTCAGAGGGAGGACAAGTGGGCTCCACAAACAATAAATGCATTTGTTTGACATTAGTCTCAGAAAAGATTAAAAGAATGGATTTTGAGTACCCAAGAGAGGTAGTAGTGGAGTCAGTATGGGCTCACATGCATAGTTGTGACAGACTGGCTCGTCAGATCCAGGTCCTAGCTGTGCAGCCTTGGGCAGTTTGCTTCATCTCTCTATCTCAGTGGTCCCCAAGCTGTTTGGCACCAGGGACTGGTTTCATGGAAGACAGTTTTTCCATGGACTGAAGGGTATGGGGGTTGGGGGGTGGTGGTGTGTGGATGGTTTCAGGATGATTCAAGTGCATTACATTTATTGTGCACTTTATTTCTATTATTATTACATTGTAATATATAATGAAATAATTATACAACTCACCATAATGCTGACAGGAGGCGGAGCTCAGGCAGTAATGTGAGCAATGGGGAGGGGCTGTAAATACTGATGAAGCCTCACTCACTCTCCTGCCACTCACCTCCTGCTGTGCAGCCCGGTTCCTAACAGGCCACAGACCAGTACTGGTCTGTGGCCCAGGGGTTGGGGACCCCTGCTCTGTCTCATTTCTCATTTTTAAAATTAAAAATAATACTATTTATTGCATAGGGTTGTAATGAAAATTAAATGAATTAATACTTGTAAAGCATTTAGAACAAGACTTGGTATATACATGTTAAGTACATTGTTAGTGTTTGCTAGATAAGGGTACATTGTCTTTTATCAAACTGTCAGCTCTGAGAAATTAAATAGATAATACGTCTGGATTTCAGCAAGTCTTCTGAAATTCAGATAAAATTCACATCACCATTTTAAAGTATACAGTTCTGTGGCACAGTGTTGTGCAGCCATCACCTCTATCAAGCTCTCCAACATTTTCATCATCCCAAAAGAGAAACCCCATGCCCATTACGCTGTCACTCTCTATTTCCTCCTCACCCGACCCCCTGGCAAACACTCATCTACTTTGTGTCTCTATGGGTTTACTTATTCTAGATATTTCATGTAAGTGAAATCATACATGTGCTATGTGATTTCACTTACATGACCTTCTGAGTCTGGCTTCTTTCACTTAGCATAATGGTTTTGATGTTCATCCACATTGTAGCATGTATAAGAACTTTATTCTTTCTTATGATTGAATAGTATTCCATTATATGGATTACCACATTTTATTTTTCCATTCATCTGCCAATGGACACTTGGGTTGCTTCAACTTTTTGACTGTTGTAAATAATGCAGCTGTGGACATGGGTATACAACTATCTCTTCAAGTCCTTGCTTTCAGTTCTTTTGGGTATATTCCCAGAAGTGAAATTGCTAGATCATGTGGTAATTATATTTAAAATTTTTTGAAGAACCACCATATTGTTTTCCATAGCAGCTGCACCATTTTACATTCCCGGCAAAAAATGCATCAGGTATTCTAAGGGTTCTAGTTTCTCCCCACGCCCCCCCCCCTTTTTTTTTTGGCTGTGCCATGTGGCCAAATATAAAAAAAAAATATAAATAAGTAAAAATTGGGTTGTTTTTCTGTTGTTGAATTATGAGGCTTCATTATGTATTCTCGGGCCTAGAGCCTTATCAGACAAATGATTCACAAATATTTTCTCCTATTCCGTAGATTATCTTTTTACTTTCTTAATACTGTCCTTTCTTGAACAAAAAGGTTTTAATTTTTTTTTAATATCTTTATTAGAGTATAATTGATTTACAATGGTGTGTTAGTTTCTGCTTTATAACAAAGTGAATCAGTTATATATATACATATGTTCCCATATCTCTTCCCTCTTGCGTCTCCCTCCCTCCCACCCTCCCTATCCCACCCCTCCAGGCGGTCACAAAGCACCGAGCTCATCTCCCTATGCTATGCGGCTGCTTCCCACTAGCTATCTACCTTATGTTTGGTACTGTATATATGTCCATGACTCTCTCTCACTTTGTCACAGCTTCCCCTTCCCCTTCCCCATATTCTCAAGTCCATTCTCTAATAGGTCTGTGTCTTTATTCCTGTTTCACCCCTAGGTTCTTCATGACATTATTTTTTCTTAAATTCCATATATATGTGTTAGCATATGGTATTTGTCTCTCTCTTTCTGACTTACTTCACTCTGTATGACAGACTCTAGGTCTATCCACCTCATTACAAATAGCTCAGTTTCGTTTCTTTTTATGGTTGAGTAATATTCCATTGTATATATGTGCCACATCTTCTTTATCCATTCATCCGATGATGGACACTTAGGTTGCTTCCATCTCTGGGCTATTGTAAATAGAGCTGCAATGAACATTTTGGTACGTGACTCTTTCTGAATTATGGTTTTCTCAGGGTATATGCCCAGTAGTGGGATTGCTGGGTCATATGGTAGTTCTATTTGTAGTTTTTTAAGGAACCTCCATACTGTTCTCCACAGTGGCTGTATCAATTACATTCCCACCAACAGTGCAAGAGGGTTCCCTTTTCTCCACACCCTCTCCAGCATTTATTGTTTCTAGATTTTTTGATGAGGCCATTCTGACTGGTGTGAGATGATATCTCATTGTAGTTTTGATTTGCATTTCTCTAATGATTAATGATGTTGAGCATTCTTTCATGTGTTTGTTGGCAGTCTGTATATCTTCTTTGGAGAAATGTCTATTTAGGTCTTCTGCCCATTTTTGGATTGGGTTGTTTTACTGTTATTGAGCTGCATGAGCTGCTTGTAAATTTTGGAGATTAATCCTTTGTCAGTTGCTTCATTTGCAAATATTTTCTCCCATTCTGAGGGTTGTCTTTTCGTCTTGTTTATGGTTTCCTTTGCTGTGCAAAAGCTCTGAAGTTTCATTAGGTCCCATTTGTTTATTTTTGTTTTTATTTCCATTTCTCTAGGAGGTGGGTCAAAAAGGATCTTGCTGTGATTTATGTCATAGAGTGTTCTGCCTATGTTTTCCTCTAAGAGTTTGATAGTTTCTGGCCTTACATTTAGGTCTTTAATCCATTTTGAGCTTATATTTGTGTACGGTGTTAGGGAGTGATCTAATCTCATACTTTTACATGTACCTGTCCAGTTTTTCCAGCACCACTTATTGAAGAGGCTGTCCAAAAAGGTTTTAATTTTTATGAAGTCCAGTTTATCTATTTTTTTTCTTTTGTTGCTTGTGGTTTCATAGTGAAGAATCCACTGCCAAGTCAAAGTTTAAGAAGATTAATCCCTATGTTTTCTTCTAAGAATTTTATTGTTTTAGCTCTTAATGGCCTTTGATCCATTTTTAGGTAATTTTTTTTTTGCGGTATGCTGGCCTCTCACTGTTGTGGCCTCTCCCGTTGCGGAGCACAGGCTCCGGACGCGCAGGCCCAGTGGCCATGGCTCACGGGCCTAGCCGCTCCGTGGCATGTGGGATCTTCCCCGACCGGGGCACGAACCTGTGTCCTCTGCATCGGCAGGCGGACCCTCAACCACTGCACCACCAGGGAAGCCCCATTTTTAGGTAATTTTTATATATGGTATGAGGTAGGGGTCCAGCTTCATCCTTTTGCCTGTGGATATCCAGTTGTCCCAGCACCATTTGTTGAAGAGACTATTTTCCCCCCATTTAATGGTTGTGGTGTCCTTATTGAAAATCAAGTGACAATAAATTATGAGTTTGTTTCTCAATTTTCAGTTCTGTTTCATTGATCTACATGTCTACCATTATGCAAGTCCCACTGTGTGTTGATACTATTGTAAATGAGATTGTCTTCTTCATTTCCTTTTTGGATTGTTCATTGCTGGTATATAGAAATATAACTGACTTTTGTGTGTTGATTTTGTATGCTACAACTTTTCAGAATTCATCAGCTCTAATAGTATTTTTTTGGATTGTTTAGGATTTTCTGTATGTAAGATCATATAATTTACAAATAAACATAATTTTACTTCTTCCTTTCCAGTTTGGATGACTTTTAGTTCTTTTCCTTGCTTAATTGCTCTGGTTAGGATGCCCAGTACAATGTTGAAATAGAAATAGTAAAAGCTGGCATACTTGTCTTTTTTCTGATACTGATGGAAAGACTTCAGTCTTTCACGATTGAACTAGCTGTGGGTGTTTCATAAATGCTCCTACGTTATGTTGAGGAAGATCCCTTTGATTCCTAGTCTGTTGAGTGTTTTTTTTTGTCAAATGCCTTTCTCCATCAATTGAGATGATCATGTAGTTATTTTCACTTATTCTATCACCGTGGTATAGTACATTGATCGGTTTTCATATATTAAAACCACTCTTGCATTCTCGCAGTCCCACTTTGTCATGACATATAATTCATAAGGGATATTGGTTTATAGTTTTATGATCTTTTTGTCTGGCTTTGGTATCAGGATAATGCTAGCCTCATAAAATGAGTTAAAACTGTTGCGTCTTCTTCCACTTTCTCAGAAAAGTTTGAGAAGGATTGGTGTTAAATTTTTTAAAGTTAGGTAGAATTCATCAGTGAGGCCATCTTGTCCTGGGTTTTACTTTGTTAGGAGGTTTTTGGTTACTGATTCAACCTCTTTACTTGTTGTAGATGTGTTCAAATTTTCTAAAGAATGTTTTCTAGAGTCAGTTTTGGTAGTTTTTATAGGAATTTGGCCATATATCATCTCGGTTATTTTAATTTATGGGTATACAGTTCATACTTTGTTTACCACGTATAACATAACAGTTCCTTTAACAATGTCATATTATAAATTATTATTATCAGTTTGCATAGACCTGAAATATTAATAAGAAGAGATCACATAGTTAAAAACTAAGTTTTAAAATACAAAGGATTACTTCAGACAATATTATGCTGGAGCCATATTATTCATGCTGGACCTCAAACCTCGGAATTGGTTTTATAATGGGTAGCTGTTCTGTGACTTATTGTTCTCCTGGGTATGTAGCTGTTTATATTTCATACTGGTCACAGATTGGTCACAGTCTCAGTTTACCATTGGCAGCTGTTTTGATTTGAAGCAGGTGGCCTGAAGAAGCAGCATCCATAAATTAAAACACTAACACTTTTTCTTGTATTTTAAAATCTTTCTCAGAAATCTGAAGGCTTTTTAGTACAGAGGTGATTTCAAAGCTCGAATATTCTTTCAGTTTTCACATAATCA
The DNA here is from genome assembly GCF_937001465.1 of Orcinus orca. Lineage (NCBI taxonomy): Eukaryota > Metazoa > Chordata > Mammalia > Artiodactyla > Delphinidae > Orcinus > Orcinus orca. Next base: position 41,185,523 of record NC_064566.1, on the reverse strand, counting down.
ATTTATATTAACCTGAGTTTTATATAACAGTATTAAGTTACATAAAATAACTGCTAACTTATTTTAACATAGAAATGAGCTAAAAAGACCCAAATTATATTTTCCAATAGAACTTCTTACAAATAATTATTTAAAATTCTGACCCAGATAGACGAATGGTTATTACATTTATTCTTTAATCATTTTAAAATGGGAAAAATAATTAACAATGGAATTCTCACCATCTAACTTTTTCTCTTCTCTCTCTCTCTCTCTTTTTTTATCATTCATTGTGGCTTCGGACAGTCTCCAGGCAGCTGCATTTATTAAACTACATTATAGTTAAGGTGAAAAGGAAATGGTCTTTGTTTTCATTGTTTGAAATACCCATACTAAAATGATACTACTCAAAGAAAAGCTAACTTCATAAATGTTTAAAGACTTACTTATGTCATAAGGAGCTTTCTATTTTTATATAAGACTTGTTTTTTACCTAGGTTAGTATATATATAAATGAAAAGTAATAGAATGTTCAAGTTAGGGGGAAGTAAAAGATCATCTAGTCTGACTTTTCAGTGTTTGAATTACCTTGAACACATAACTAAATAGTACCTAGCTTCTGCAAGGACCAATCCAATGATGACTAACTCAATCCGTCTGAAGATGATACATCTCATTTTTGAACAGCATTAACTAATTAAAAGCAAATACTTGTAGTGAAGCAAAGTCTGTCTTCTTGTGTTTCTTTTTGTTTCTTACCCACTGGCCCTAGATTTCTTAGGGGCTATAAAGAATAACGTAAACTGTCTTCTGTGTGACAGTTTTGAAATACTTGAGGACAGCTTTTGGTACCCCTCTATTTCTCTCTTCATTCCCACAGTTTCTCTCCTAGATTAAAAATGTCTGATTCCTTCAGGCATTCTTCATGTGTCATGAAGTCCTTCTCTATCATTGAGAATGTCTTTCAGATGGCCTCTACCAGGGATACTGACCATGAATAGAATTCAGGGAATCCATGGATTTGGATATTGTATTAGTCAAGTTTCTCCAGAGAAACAGAACCAATAGGATATATAGACAGATAGATAGATAAGTATATAGATATATCTATCTATCTATGTATATGAGAGAGAGAGAGAAGAAAGAAAATAAGGAATTGGCTTAGCCAGTAATGGAAGCTGAGAAGTTGGCAAACTGGAGACTGAGGAGTTCTGCTCCAGTCTGAAGGTCTGAGAACCAGGAGAGGTGATGGTATAAATTCTAGTCTGAAAGCTTGGCAAGATTGAGACCTAAGAAGAGCCAGGATTTCAGTCTGGGTCTGAATACCGAAAGAGACCAGCTCAGCAGTTAGGCAGAAAATTTCCTTTTACTTGGCCTTTTTGTTCTATTCAGGTCTGCAACTGATTAAGGTCCACTCACATTAGGGAGGGTAATTTGCATTACTCAGTATTTTATTTTACGCTTATAAGAATATTCTGAAGATGGTGGAAGAGTAAGACGCGGAGATCACCTTCCTCCCCACAGATACATCAGAAATACGTTTACACGTGGAACAACTCCTACAGAACACCTACTGAACGCTGGCAGAAGACCTCAGACCTCCCAAAAGGCAAGAAACTCCCCCACGTACCTGGGTAGGGCAAAAGAAAAAAGAATAAACAGAGACAAAAGAATAGGGACAGGACCTGCACCAGTGGGAGGGAGCTGTGAAGGAGGAAAGGTTTCCACACACTAGAAGCCCCTTCGCGGGCGGAGACTGCAGGTGGCAGAGTGGGGGAGCTTCGGAGCCACGGAGGAGAGCGCAGCCACACGGGTGCGGAGGGCAAAGCGGAGAGATTCCCGCACATAGGATCGGTGCCGACCAGCACTAACCAGCCCGAGAGGCTTGTCTGCTCACCCACCCGGACGGGTGGGGGCTGGAAGCTGAGGCTCGGGCTTCGGTTGGAGCGCAGGGAGAGGACTGGCGGCGTGAACACAGCCTGAAGGGGTTAGTGCACCATGACTAGCCAGGAAGGGGTCAGGGGAAAAGTCTGGACCTGCCGAAGAGGCAAGAGACTTTTTCTTCCCTCTTTGTTTCCTGGTGTGCGAGGAGAGGGGATTAACAGCGCTGCTTAAAGGAGCTCCAGAGACGGACGCAAGCCACAGCTAACAGCGCGGACCCCAGAGATGGGCATGAGACGCTAGAGCTGCTGCTGCTGCCACCAAGAAGCCTGTGTGCAAGCACAGGTCACTATCCACACCTACCTTCCAGGGAGCCTGTGCAGCCCGCCACTGCCAGGGTCCCGGGATCCAGGGACAACTTCCCTGGGCGAACGCACGGCGCGCCTCAGGCTGGTGCAACGTCATGCCGGCCTCTGCCGCCACAGGCTCGCCCGCATCGTGCCCCTCCCTCCCCTCGGCCTGAGTGAGCTGGAGCCCCCGAATCAGCGGCTCCTTTAACCCCGTCCTGTCTGAGCGAAGAACAGACGCCCTCCAGTGACCTACACGCAGAGGCGGGGCCAAATCCAAAGCTGAGCCCCAGGAGCTGTGAGAACAAAGAAGAGAAAAGGAAATCTCTCCCAGCAGCCTCAGGAGCAGCGGATTAAATCTCCACAATTAACTTGATGTACCCTGAATCAGTGGAATACCTGAATAGACAACGAATCATCCCAAATTGACGAGGTGGACGTTGAGAGCAAGATTTATTATTTTTGCCCCTTTTCCTCTTTTTGTGTGTATGTGTATGCTTCTGTGAGAGATTTTGTCTGTATAGCTTTGCTTTCACCATTTGTCCTAGGGTTCTATCCGTCCGTTTTTTCTTTATTTACTTTTTAAAAACATTTTTTTCTTAATAATTATTTTTTATTTTAATAACTTTATTTTATTTTATCTTACTTTATTTTATTTTATTTTATCCTCTTTCTTTCCTTCTTTCTACTTTTTCTCCCTTTTATTCTGAGCCATGTGGATGAAAGGCTGGGAGAGCCAACTTCAGGACACTGGTCCACAAGAGACCTCCCAGCTCCACGTAATATCAAACGGCAAAAATCTCCCAGAGATCTCCATCTCAACACCAACAGCCAGCTTCACTCAACGACCAACAAGCTACAGTGCTGGACACCCTGTGCCAAACAACTAGCAAGACAGGAACACAACCCCACCCATTAGCAGAGAGGCTGCCTAAAATCATAATAAGTTCACAGACACCCCAAAACACACCACCAGACGTGGACCTGCCCACCAAAAAGACAAGATCCAGCCTCATCCACCAGAACACAGGCACTAGTCCCCTCCACCAGGAAGCCTACACAACCCACTGAACCAACTTTAGCCACTGGAGACAGACACCAAAAACAACGGGAACAACAAACCTGCAGCCTGCAAAAAGGAAACCCCAAACACAGTAAGATAAACAAAATGAGAAGACAGAAAAACACACAGCAGATGAAGGAGCAAGATAAAAACCCACTAGACCTAACAAATGAAGAGGAAATAGGCAGTCTACCTGAAAAAGAATTCAGAATAATGAGAGTAAAGATGATCCAAAATCATGGAAATAGAGAAAATGCAAGAAACATTTAACAAGGACCTAGAAGAACTAAAGATGAAACAAGCAACGATGAGCAACACAATAAATGAAATTAAAAATACTCTAGAAGGGATCAATAGCAGAATAACTGAGGCAGAAGAACGGATAAGTGACCTGGAAGATAAAATAGCGGAAATAACTACTGCAGAGCAGAATAAAGAAAAAAGAATGAAAAGAACTGAGGACAGTCTCAGAGACCTCTGCGACAACATTAAACGCACCAACATTTGAATTATAGGGGTTCCAGAAGAAGAGAAAAAGAAAGGGACTGAGAAAATATTTGAAGAGATTATAGTTGAAAACTTCCCTAATATGGGAAAGGAAATAGTTAATCAAGTCCAGGAAGCACAGAGAGTCCCATACAGGATAAATCCAAGGAGAAATACGCCAAGACACATATTAATCAAACTGTCAAAAATTAAATACAAAGAAAACATATTAAAAGCAGCAAGGGAAAAACAACAAATAACACACAAGGGAATCCCCATAAGGTTAACAGCTGATCTTTCAGCAGAAACTCTGCAAGCCAGAAGGGACTGGCAGGACACATTGAAAGTGCTGAAGGAGAAAAACCTACAACCAAGATTACTCTACCCAGCAAGGATCTCATTCAGATTTGATGGAGAAATTAAAACCTTTACAGACAAGCAAAAGCTGAGAGAGTTCAGCACCACCAAACCAGCTTTACAACAAATGCTAAAAGAACTTCTCTAGGTAAGAAACACAAGAGAAGGAAATGACCTATAATAACAAACCCAAAACAATTAAGAAAATGGGAATAGGAACATACATATCGATAATTACCTTAAAGGTAAATGGATTAAAGGCTCCCACCAAAAGACACAGGCTGACTGAATGGATACAAAAACAAGACCCATATATATGCTGTCTGCAAGAGACCCACTTCACACCTAGAGACACATACAGACTGTAAGTGAGGGGATGGAAAAAGATATTCCATGCAAATGGAAACCAAAAGAAAGCTGGAGTAGCAATTCTCATATCAGACAAAATGGACCTTAAAATAAAGACTATTAGAAGAGACAAAGAAGGACACAACATAATGATCAAGGGATCGATCAAAGAAGAAGATATAACAATGGTAAATATTTATGCACCCAACATAGGAGCACCTCAATACATAAGGCAAATACTAACAGCCGTAAAAGGGGAAGTCGACAGTAACACATTCATAGTAGGGGACTTTAACACCCCACTTTCACCAATTGACAGATCATCCAAAATGAAAATAAATAAGGAAACACAAGCTTTACATGATACATTAAACAAGATGGACTTAATTGATATTTATAGGACATTCCATCCAAAAACAACAGAATACACATTTTTCTCAAGTGTTCATGGAACATTCTCCAGGATTGATCATATCTCGGGTCACAAATCAATCCTTGGTAAATTTAAGAAAATTGAAATTGTATCAAGTATCTTTTCCGACCACAGAGCTGTGAGACTAGATATCAGTTACAGGAAAAGATCTGTAAAAAATACAAACACATGGAGGCTAAACAATACACTACTTAATAACGAAGTGATCACTGAAGAAATCAAAGAGGAAATCAAAAAATACCTAGAAACAAATGACAATGGAGACACAATGACCCAAAACCTATGGGATGCAGCAAAAGCAGTCCTAAGAGGGAAGTTTATAGCAATACATTCCTACCTTACGAAACAGGAAACATCTCGAATAAACAACCTAACCTTGCACCTGAAGCAATTAGTGAAAGAAGAACCAAAAAACCCCAAAGTTAGCAGAAGGAAAGAAATCATAAAAATCAGATCAGAAATAAATGAAAAAGAAATGAAGGAAACGATAGCAAAGATCAATAAAACTAAAAGCTGATTCTTTGAGAAGATAAACAAAATTGATAAACCATTAGCCAGACTCATCAAGAAAAAAAGGGAGAAGACTCAAATCAATAGAGTTAGAAATGAAAAAGGAGAAATAACAACTGACACTGCAGAAATACAAAAGATCATGAGAGATTACTACAAGCAACTATATGCCAATAAAATGGACAACCTGGAAGAAATGGACAAATTCTTAGAAATGCACAGCCTGCCAAGAGTGAATCAGGAAGCAATAGAAAATATGAACAGACCAATCACAAGCACTGAAATTGAAACTGTGATTAAAAATCTTCCAACAAACAAAAGCCCAGGACCAGATGGCTTCACAGGCGAATTCTATCAAACATTTAGAGAAGAGCTAACACCTATCCTTCTCAAACTCTTCCAAAATATAGCAGAGGGAGGAACACTCCCAAACTCATTCTACGAGGCCACCATCACTCTGATACCAAAACCAGGCAAGGATGTCACAAAGAAAGAAAACTATAGGCCAATATCACTGATGAACATAGATGCAAAAATCCTCAACAAAATACTAGCAAACAGAATCCAATAGCACATTAAAAGGATCATACACCATGATCAAGTGGGGTTTATTCCAGGAATGCAAGGATTCTTCAATATGTGCAAATCAATCAATGTGATACACCATGTTAACAAATTGAAAGAGAAAAACCATATGGTCATCTCAATAGATGCAGAGAAAACTTTTGACAAAATTCAACACCCATTTATGATAAAAACCCTGCAGAAAGTAGGCATAGAGGGAACTTTCCTCAACATAATAAAGGCCATATATGACAGACCCACAGCCAACATCGTCCTCAATGGTGAAAAATGGAAAGCATTTCCACTAAGATCAGGAACAAGACAAGGTTGCTCACTCTCACCACTCTTATTCAACATAATTTTGGAAGTTTTAGCCACAGCAATCAGAGAAGAAAAGGAAATAAAAGGAATCCAAATTGGAAAAGAAGAAGTAAAGCTGTCACTGTTTGCAGATGACATGATACTATACATAGAGAATCCTAAAAATGCCACCAGAAAACTACTAGAGCTAATCAATGAATTTGGTTAAGTTGCAGGATACAAAATTAATGCACAGAAATCTCTTGCATTCTTCTACACTAATGATGAAACATCGGAAAGAGAAATTAAGGAAACACTCCCATTTACCATTGCAACAAAAAGAATAAAACACCTAGGAATAAACCTACCTAGGGAGACAAAAGACCTGTATGCAGAAAACTATAAGACACTGATGAAAGAAATTAAAGATGATACCAACAGATGGAGAGATATACCATGTTCTTGGATTGGAAGAATCAATATTGTGAAAATGACTATACTACCCAAAGCAATCTACAGATTCAATGCAATCCCTATCAAATTACCAATGACATTTTTTACGGAACTAGAACAAATAATCTTAAAATTTGTATGGAGACACAAAAGACCCCGAATAGCCAAAGCAGTCTTGAGGGAAAAAAATGGAGCTGGAGGAATCAGACTCCCTGACTTCAGACTATACTACAAAGCTACAGTAATCAAGACAATATGGTACTGGCACAAAAACAAAAATCTAGATAAATGGAACAGGATAGAAAGCCCAGAGATAAACCCACGCACAAAGGAGGCAGGAATGTACAGTGGAGAAAGGACAGCCTCTTCAATAAGTGGTGCTGGGAAAACTGGACAGGTACGTGTAAAAGTATGAGATTAGATCACTCCCTAACACCGTACACAAATATAAGCTCAAAGTGGATTAAAGACCTAAATGTAAGGCCAGAAACTATCAAACTCTTAGAGGAAAACATAGGCAGAACACTCTATGACATAAATCACAGAAAATCCTTTTTGACCCACCTCCTAGAGAAATGGAAATAAAAACAAAAATAAACAAATGGGACCTAATGAAACTTCAAAGCTTTTGCACAGCAAAGGAAACCATAAACAAGACGAAAAGACAACCCTCAGAATGGGAGAACATATTTGCAAATGAAGCAACTGACAAAGGATTAATCTCCAAAATTTACAAGCAGCTCATGCAGCTCAATAACAAAAAAGCAAGCAATCCAATCCAAAAATGGGCAGAAGACCTGAATAGACATTTCTCCAAAGAAGATATACAGATTGCCAACAGACACATGAAAGAATGCTCAACATCCTTAATCATTAGAGAAATGCAAATCAAAACTACAATGAGATATCATCTCACACCAGTCAGAATGGCCATCATCAAAAAATCTAGAAACAATAAATGCTGGAGAGGGTGTGGAGAAAAGGGAACACTCTTGCACTGCTGGTGGGAATATGAATTGGTACAGCCACTATGGAGAACAGTATGGAGGTTCCTTAAAAAACTACAAATAGAACTACCATATGACCCAGCAATCCCACTACTGGGCATATACCCTGAGAAAACCATAATTCAAAATGAGTCATGTACCAAAATGTTCATTGCAGCTCTATTTACAATAGGCAGGAGATGGAAACAACCTAAGTGTCCATCATCGGACGAATGGATAAAGAAGATGTGGCACATATATACAATGGAATATTACTGAGCCATAAAAAGAAACGAAATTGAGTTATTTGTAGTGAGGTGGATGGACCTAGAGTCTGTCATACAGAGTAAAGTAAATCAGAAAGAGAAAGACAAATACCATATGCTAACACATATATATGGAATCTAAGAAAAAAAAATGTCATGAAGAACCTAGGGGTAAGATAGGAATAAAGACACAGACCTGGGCTACCCTGGTGGCGCAGTGGTTGAGGGTCCGCCTGCCGATGCGGGTGACGCGGGTTCGTGCCCTGGTCCGGGATGATCCCGCATGCTGCGGAGTGGCTGGACCCGTAGGCCATGGCCGATGGGCCTGCGCGTCCGGAGCCTGTGTTCCACGGCGGGAGGGACCGCGGCGGTGAGAGGGCTGCGTACCTCAAAAAAAAAAAAAAAAAAAAAAAGACACAGACCTACTAGAGAATGGATTTGAGGATATGGGGAGGGGGAAGGGTAAGCTGTGACAAAGTGAGAGAGTGGCATGGACATATATACACTACCAAACATAAAATATATAGCTAGTGGGAAGCAGCCGCGTAGCACAGGGAGATAAGCTCGGTGCTTTGTGACCACCTAGAGGGGTGGGATAGGGAGGGTGGGAGGGAGGGAGACGCAAGAGGGAAGAGATATGGGAACATATGTATATGTAAAACTGATTCACTTTGTTGTAAAGCAGAAGCTAACATACCACTGTAAAGCAATTATACTCCAATAAAGAAGTAAAAAAAAAAAAAAAAAAGAATATTATTCTGAGAAGGGTCCATAGGCTTTATCAGATTAAAAAAAGGTCCATTTTTCAATTAATGGTTAAAAACCTTTAGTCTATACTTCTTTAAAAGTGTAATTTTAAAAATGAATACGTTTCATGTATGTGGCCCACTAATGGCAAGTAGAGAGGATTGTCACCTCCCTGCTTCTACATAACATTAAACAAGATCCCATTTATTTTGAGGAGCATTCAGATCACGCTAGTTAGAATTAATCCGTCTTTTGATTCAGCCTATCCTGGTCTTTATAATTTCTGAATTGCTATTATTGCATTCTCTGCTCTGTGTTTCTGTCATCCACAAATATGATAAGCAAACTCTCTGTATCACAGATTGCCACACCCTGCCTGCCCATCAGAATCAACTGAGGAACTGTAGAAAATAGACTCTGAGGTCCTACCTCACACTTATAAATACTGACTGTGCACTTAGTGATTATTCAGCACTCCTGGCACTTGTGTGTGGGTTCACATGTGGGAATACCATTATTTTATATCATATATACTATTTATAACATTTATTAAAATATTATAGAAGTTAGAATTCTGTAGCGTCGCAGTAGCTATGTCTCTCCAAGTTGACCTGCAGTACTGTTAGTTTCAAACAATTATTGATTTATATTATAGTGCTATGTTATAATTCATACTTCTCCATTTTGATCAAGCTTGTTTTGAGAAATGAACAGTTTACCTACCTCACATCTCTGATCTGCCATCTCACAATAATCTTCTCAAAAAAGGAAACTATCTTTCATTTTTCTAGTGACTTGATATAAACTTCTGATCCCTGCTTTTTCACCTGACTTCTTGTAACTCATTCCTTAAATCTTGTTTTTGAGCCATTGATATCAGCCTCACTATTTGGTTTGGGTTCCTTTAGAAATCAAGACTGAGACAAGGATATGGAGTGGGTAGTTTATTTGGGAGTGGGAACGGAAGCGGGAGTAAGGAAGTAGGGAAGAGTAAGACCAGGAAGGAGGAAAAGCCCGTGTAAGAATGCATTACTGGGGCTAGATTATGTTGGGATTTCCTGAAAAGTCTTCAGAATGCCAATCAGGTTTTTGTTGTTGTTGTTGTTGGTTTCTTTTGTTTTTGTTTTTTTGACTGCGACGCACAGCTTGTGGGATCATAGTTCCCCGACCAGGGATCAAACCCAGGCCCCCTTCAATGGAAGTGTGGAGTCCTAACTAACCCCTGGACGGCCAGGGAATTCCCAGTCTTGTTTTTCATTAGTTGAGGGTTGCCCTCCCTCCTCAACCTGGGGGAGTTAACCTGCCCATTTTTCCAGGCTGTGCTTGCTCACAGGCTGAGTGGCCCATTGTAGTGCCATTGAAGGCCCTGAATGGGAAAATGGAAAGATGAGCTAATGTATGTTTAAAGTGACATTCTAGGGACTTCCCTGGTGGCTCAGTGGTTAAGAATTCACCTCCCAATGCAGGGGATGCGGCTTCGATCCCTGGTCAGGGAACTAGATCCCACATGCATGCCGCAACTAAGACCCGGCACAACCAAAAATAAATAAAATAAAATAAAGTGGCATTCTAGGGACTTCCCTGGCAGTCCAGTGGTTAAGACTCTGCGCTTCCACTGCAGGGGGCGTGGGTTCAATCCCTGCTGGGGGAACTAAGATCTCACATGCCAGACTTCCCTGGTAGCACAGTGGTTAAGAGTCCACCTGCCAATGCAGGGGATACAGGTTCGAGCCCTGGTCCGGGAATATCCCACATGCCATGGAGCAACTAAGCCTGTGCACCACAACTAATGAGCCTGCTCTCTAGAGCCCGTGAGCCACAACTACTGAGCCCACATGCCTAGAGCCTGTGCTCTGCAACAAGAGAAGCCACCGCAATAAGAAACCCGTGTGCCACAACGAAGAGTAGCCCCCGCTGTCTGCAACTAGAGAAAGCCCGTGCACAGCAACAAAGACCCAACGCAGGCAAAAATAAATAAATAAATAATGAATAAATTTATTAAAAAAAAAAGATCTCACATGCTGTGGGGCACAGCCAAAAATATAAAAAAATAAAGTGGCATTCTGTTAATATGAGGTGTCTTCCCAGGACAGTCCACATCACAGCTATGACCAAAAGTGGCCTGAGGAGCTGTGACATGGGGTACCAGTGGTACTAGCTACACTCATCTTTTATATTTTATGGAATCTATTTTTTTCCTTTCAAAAATCAATTACATTTGTTTGTTTCTAGAATTCTTCAGTTGTTAGAAATAACCTCATGTGCTAGTTCTCTCCGTATCCTTTGACTGTAATTCATCTTGACAGAGAAATTGGACTTACCTATACTGGGCTTTAGTTCCAGCATTATGTTTGTTCAAATCTTTTCGTTCCCTGACACAGAAAAGTGGGACAAACTAGGAGTTAGAGTTTTGCTTTCTCTATTGGGATTAAAATACTTTGTAAGTTCTAACAACAGAAAAGTCCCTTTTGCTCTCTCTTGTATTTTGCAAGTCATAGATAATTTTGAGGTTTGGCCTTTTTGAATCTACTGGTCAATTCAAATTTCTTTTCCTAGCTCTGTTAAAGTTCATCCCTCCCTTGAGTTTTCTGCTGTGGAATCATGGCTTTAGTTTCTGTGAAAACTTTGAAATGTTTTCTTAAATTTAAGGAGACACATATGACTATGTCTAGACTTTCTCTTTATGGCATCACAAACACTGTTTACATTTGCCCCATGGTTGGTTAGCACTGGACCCTTATTGACTGTCTTTGTGCAATACAAAGGCTTCTGTCATTTTTTTGCTCTCCCACCCCATTCTTTCTCTTATTCCTCTTCTTCCTCTAAAAGCTGTCTAATATTCTAATACGGTCTATTAGCATTCACATCCTGAACTATCCCTTTTGCTCTCATTTATTCCATTGTTTTGGGACTCTTATTCAGTGATTACAGCTAATCTGATAAACTATTTGGAGCTCAGATATTAGGAATGGTAGTTTGGGAGTGGTTATATAACACATTTGTCTTTTGTCAGGAACCTAGGATCCCCGTTTTCCCCACCTTTTCTTCCTTATCTTTGAGACATTGGATCACAGGAAAGATCAACTGACTATTAATACAAGGCAAAAGTAATTTAGTTCTTTGGAGAGAGAAATATAAAAGTTTAGACTTGGGTGGTTTTAACATGAAGAACACGTACATGGCGTTTTCTTCAGTACATATTTTAAAATTAAAAATTTAATTTCATGGCTAGTTAAAGAAAGGAAAGTTAAAAGGAAGGAAAGAGAAAGGAAAGCACTGAGAGTGGCACAGAGGAAAATATTTAAGGAAAAGAGAAGATTAGGGAAAATCAGGGAGTGGCATTGTGGGATTATATTAAGTATGATAAAGTGAGTTCTGCATTTGTTAACCTGTGTGTGTGTGTGTTTCCTGATATAGGAGATCTCACATAATGGTGTTCAGAAAATGGTTGTTAATTATGGTAAGGTAGTAACCATGTAATGATTATTGTGTAGATGTAGTGATCATGGTATATGCCTCAAATGTGAATGGTTCCTAACACCAGCACACCAGTGAAACTTGCATTCTTAGAAAAGCTATCACAGTAACTTATTTGTTGTTCACTTGCCTTTCGTTCATATGCATGCAGTTACAATATGTGCTGGATGACCTTCTGAGTATTCTAACAGCTTTATTTTAAAAATCAAGTAGTGAAATAAATGCCAAACCAGCACTTTCTCTGAATGTTTAGTAATTTGTGTGAGGGTATTTGAAGGAGACTTTTCCAAAGTCTGCACAAATTTCATGTCAAGAAGATGATGTTTTTGTAAACATTTCAGCAGGTCACAGTTTTCTTAGGCTCACCTTGATAGTTGGCTTTTATTTACTCACTTATCCATTCAATATTTATTTATTTGAGTGCCTTCCATGAACCATGTACTTTGTTAGTCACTGGGGATAAATAAGGAAGGAACCTTGCCATCAAAAAGTCTAGGAGAAGACATGGAAATGTAAACAAATACCTGAATTTTAAAGTCAAAATAAAATTGAATGCTCTCAATGGGTTTGTTTTTAATGAAATCTCTTCAGTAATAATAGTATTTGATATTATTGAATCCTTGGATTCATAAACTGAGTCATTGGTTGGTTAAAGTCAACATATTATTCTCAGATGCCAATTCTGATTTCTTTAATAAAGCTGAAAATTGTTTAAGAATCCAATAGCTTTGATTTCCTTAGGTAAATGTTAAGCTAACCATCCATCCCCATTTGCTTCCAGAGAGAAGTATTGTTATTTTTATGCCTCTGTGTTTAAGTGATAGAGGTAATTTAATTGAAAAGAGAATGGTGTAAGTTTAAGTATCCCTTTTAGGGGATCAGAGGGGAGCAAGAGCCACCCATCTGATCACAGCGACCATATTGCTTTTAAACTTTTTTTTTTAGCATAATAAATAAGTTGATAAATATGAAAATGGTCTGTAAAATTGACTTAAATTTTTCTGCATATTCATTACTGTTTTCCATAGGAAGATAATAAATAACATTTTCTGCAATGTTCAATCAACTCGTGTTCAAATATTTTAGTAAGTAAAATGCACATAAAGCCTTAAAATCATTACTTTTCTTGGAAAACTCAAGCAGGCCCTGGAGATTTTAAAAGCTCCACTTAATTTTAGATGACTAAATGGTGTTTTGCTTTAGAAGTTAAAAAAGAAGAATTGTTATGAAAATAGTTTATTCCACACCAATAAAGTCTGATTGGCTTATTTATTTTTATTTTTGAACAAGATAGAGTAATTGTGGAAACTTGTGTTTTAGGAACTTCCTGTTTAGATTGTGTTAAATAACATACAAACAAAGACATAGACAAAGTAATACGAGTTGTGCGTTAGGACTTGACTCAGTTAGACAGGCAAAAACTTCAAAATGCATTTTTAGCATTAGAGGGATAGTTCACTTTCCTTGGATTATTTGTTCCTTTTTGAGTTGCATGGGTATTTATGGAAATTCAGTTTTATTTTTTCCTTGGTAATTTGATCATTTAATTTGATAATCTAATTTTACTGGATAGTTTCCTTAACACTTTAGTTTCAATGTTCACTATTCCTTAACTTTTTGTAAACAAGCACTTAGGTCACGAGAACTCATTATTATTAACATCAGTAATACTAATAAATAATGGTAACATTTATTGAGACAGTTTGTATAGTAGTACATAAGCTCTTCATGAGTATTATCTCACTTTATATAACCTCTGAGTTATTATTATTACTGTTTTATAGATGGCATTATTTAAAAGAACTCTGCAGTTAGTCCTTTGGAAAACTGAACAGTGTTCAGAATGTGAGCAGCCATACCCTTGATGTATCTTCTTTATACATATGGATTTTTGTATCTGATAGTATTCCTGTTAAACTTGCTATTTCTAGACCTCCTCATCCTTAATTATGTCTGCTTAGACTTGAACTCTCTATATACCTTTTTTTTCATGTCTTTATTGGAGTATAATTGCTTTACAATGGTGTGTTAGTTTCTGCTGTATAACAAAGTTCTATATACCTTTCACTATGCACCCTCTCCCCTCCTTTACTGGCTCCCAAACCAGGACGCTGCAGTCTTGGAAAGACAATCCCTGTAATATTCTACTATTATCTATTGTGTATTTTGAGCTCAAGGCTGAGATTGAAATTTTTCTGAATGAGAGAACCACCTTCAACCATTATTATTAAAAACTGAATGACTTTGGAAATTTGCTTATGCTACGGAGTTGGTAATATTTCTTAACTAATTCAACCTAAAATTATGAGGAATAACAATGTTTAAATGCAAAATTTATACTGTGGTAAAAGTGATTTTGATGACAGTGAGTGTTGTTTGGATCACAAGTAATGTCAATCTGCTTTACATGTTGTCAAAAGTTAAAAAAGGAAGTGGGATCTCCATTTCCACACAAATTTGCAGCAGCTATATTTCCTAGATCAAAGTACGGTTTTAGCAGTGGTATTCAGAACTCAGTGTAAGTAAAGGATTTTCCATATTTCAAAATCCATTTAACTGCACAGTCAGGGAACTTCCAAGTAACCTTCCACTGGAATGCATTATCTGCAATGTAATGACATGCTAAAATGTAAATATCAGGAGAAGAATCTAATATAATTCTATAAATACCTTTCAAGTGGTGAATATGCACAATTAAAATCATATACTTGTGGGCTGGTACCAATATTTGCCAGTCCCTATCTGTATGAAAAGACATTTTCAGAGGTGAAATATATAAAATCTCATTACAGATGAGCATTACAGGTAAACATTGATGTTGAGGATAGGGAATACCAATTTTTGAGTCCCAATTAAATGAAATGCTCTCCTTCCAAACTAATTTTATTCTTCTCATGTGCAGATCTGCATTACAAAAACTTATACTCACTATTATTATATTTTGAATTTTTTCAATAAAAAACTATAGAAAAATATGTTTGTCTCATTATAGAAGTACCTACATAGTAGATTTGATTTTGCTTTTTGGCTTACAAAGTCTAAAATATTTACTGTCTGGCCCTTTAAATAAAAAGTACCGACACTGAGTTAAACAATTATTCGTTTGTTTTTAAGTGATCCCATGATTATCCAAACACAAAGAAATAAATCTCTATTGGTGAGCTTTCAACTATCAGTAGAGAAAATAATACTTGTATATGATTTCTGGAACAGATTTTAGATTACCCTTTAATCCAACTTCTTTATTTTGCAGTTAAGATTCCAAGGTTTAGTGGAAGCTAGTCATTGGTAGAATTGAAAATAACTAAGATATTCTGATTTTCTGTCTAGTATACTTTATTTACATGCAAGTGTTTTTGCTGGGTGCTAAGGATATTAAAGAAGAAATATGAAAAACAGTGCCTAAATCATCAAGGGACGTTATAATCTAGTTAGGTAGTGTATCAGCCAGGGTCCCAGCAAGAAAAAAATGGCACACTAAAATGGAGTAACTGAGGATCATTTAGTAAAGGACTATTTATAAAAGTGTGAAGGGAGTTAGGGGAAATAACCCTATTACCACCCAAGGCCTGAAGAGACAAGGGATATAACTGTAGGATCTGTAGACGAGGGTCTCCAACAGGAGCTGTAGCTTTTAGTGGAAGAATCCAGCCACTGCCAGCCTGTGCTGTTGAGGAAGGAGCTGATGATATCCCCACCTATAAATACCTCAGCCTCATTCTCCTCTTGCCCTCTCCTTTCCTGCTGGTGGCTCCTGTAGTCCCCCATCAAAAGCCAGATAACAAACAACCTTTTGATGCAGTCCAAAATGGTCTGCTTCCTAAGCAAACACTGCCATTTAAGAGAGTGGATCTGAAGGGACAAATGGAGAATATCCAGAATAGGGGGCAAGATTGTTCACACAGTAATGCATGGTAACATATTCTAAGTGTGAGCAATCTAGACAACATGTATTTTAGACAATAGCATATAAACACATGAAATATTTTATGAGCATTTTTGTAGTACTTTGTTTTTTATAAAGTACATTCTTAATTTTATCTTCACAACAAGTTTAAGATAGTGCCTTTTATATCCTGACATCTGGAACAAAAGTAGTTTAGCCCTTGGTTTTCTAATTTGGTAGCCCACTTCTTCCATTGCATAAAGTTGTTCTGTTCTCTAATAGAAGCAGATGTTTTTTTAAGTGGTTAAGAGCTCAACTTCAGCAGGAGACCAAATACTAAAAGCCAGGAAGGCAAATAATGTATTGTAATTATTTATCATTTGAAAATTCATTACTTTCACATTTTTGTAAACTGACCTTTGCTGGGAGATGAGAGTTACATAGTAGAGATTCTTAGCATAATAATGAATTCTGAATATTCCAGTATAATACTGTCATTGAAATTCTGGATTTTGTAGGTAGAAAAACCAGTTTGAGTTCTTGCTCTACCACTCACCTGCCATGTAAACTTGGTCGAGTTAGATAGTCTCTCTCAGCCATGATTAAATGTAAAAATAAGGACAACAGGTCATATAGTAAGCTCTCGATAAATATTAGCTCTTATTAGTAGTATTAATAGGCTACATAACCAAAACTTCAAATTTATATAATGTGACAAGTGATATTTTTAGGTGTATTCATTCTACAAGTATTTATTAAGCAACTAAGTGCTAGGTACGCACTTTGCTAGATGCTGGGATGCTCTTGTTCTCCTGGAGGCTAAGGGTGCATAATTTACATCTGATTTATATTAATAATTGGTGAATTAGTAAACTGCCTATACTGACATACGTACTGCCAGCCTGAGAGTTTATTGAGCTGTCTTCATTAACCATCAGCATACCAAAAAAGAGTAGGTTAGTTTATTTTGTAATAGTTTTGTGGTCAAAAATTAGCAGTTTTCCACTGTGCTAGACTCATTAATCTCAGCAAAATGCTAGGTTGGTGTGCATTTGTCCCCTAATGAGGGAGCAGCCATTAATTTGGGGTTGCGGGGGGGGGAAGACTACTGAGTTAAGAATAGAACTATTTTTAAAATTTTACTAATATATTGATCATTGACAGACCTTAATATCTGGTTTCCTTTTCTTTGCCAGTTGGAGTAACTACTGGTGACTATTATTTGTACAGCACTGTCAGAAGGTTTAATGTTTTGGAAAATAAATTGATAGCACACTGAAGAGTTAGTAGTTGCTCTCAGTTTTTAGAAAGGGTCTCTAGAAATTATTTGAAACTTGCTTTTGAACTGTCAGTTTATGATCCATGTTACATTATAATAATAATTCAAATTAAATAATTCCCAGATTGTTATTATTTTATTCTATTTTATACATGGAAAATTAGTGTTTAGTGGTCTCTTACATGGTAAAATTTTTATTAAAATGTAGTGTTAAATTTATCTCTATATTTTAAATTTATTAAAAAGTCATTTTGCTTATGCAAAGCATAAAACTTTTAGTACTTTTTTTTTTTGCGGTATGCGGGCCTCTCACTGCTGTGGCCCCTCCCACCGCGGAGCACAGGCTCCGGACGCACAGGCTCAGCGGCCTCGGCCCACGGGCCCCAGCCGCTCCGCGGCATGCGGTATCCTCCCAGACTGGGGCACGAACCCGTGTCACCTGCATTAGCAGGCGGACTCAACCACTGCGCCACCAGGGAAGCCCAGGTTTTAGTACATTTTGTTTCATTAGTTTAGGATACTGTGATGATCCTTGGGGAAATCTGATTTTTTTTTAATAGATCAGAGGTTCCATTTTTCATTTCCAGATCAAGTCACTTTGGGGCTAGTATCTTTGCTTAATTTTAATCTGTTACTATGACAAAACTTGTTAACTCAAATAAGTGTCAAACAGATACTGCCGGCAACTTGAATAATTTCTACCTAATAAAATTCCCAAATGAAAAATGGTGAATTTAATTTTAAGTGTAAAAAAATAGTTTTGTTAGTATACATTGATCTTAAGTTTCTTTCTTGGTTAATTAAAATCTACTTTGATGCTTTTATGATAATTTCCTTTAATACCTCTATCTGCTAAATTTAATATTCAGTTCTAAAATAAAATCAGGTAAGGTCCTAGTAAATGTATCTCTGTTAGGTGTTTAAAATTTTACCCATGAAAAGTTATATAAATAAGTGGTAAGAAAATGTTCTTAAATATACCTGTGCTACTTTCCTATATAGTCCTTTTTGTATGAAATGCCCTTTATGTTTCAGAGATGTAGCCATCTGACAGAATAAGAGTTCTTTGTGGTCCTGAATCTTTACCATATTGGCAGTGAGCTAGTTCATATAGAATAATCTAAGCTCTGGTTGTTACTTTCTAAATGAACGTGCAGTTGCTACCTTCAACAGGCTTTATTGTTTAAAGAATACCTCCATTGTAGCCTTCAAGTATTTCTTCTGTTTTAAGAGGTCAGCTACTTTTAACTGAGATTAAGAGATAGGAAGTAGAGAATAGGAACCAAGGAAAATAGGAAGGTTTAAGTCAGATGTAGAAAGTGGTAAGCAGATTGTTGTTGTTAAATTCCCCCCCATGGGTTTGGGTAGATAATCAGATGTGAGCTTGGTTGGTAGAATTATAAAATAAAAGGTAATCAGAAAAATATGTTTTTATTTTTCTTTGGGGGAGGCTTGCTCACTTAAAACCAAATAGTTCCTTTGTTTTACTTGACTGTCTGCCTACAGGTAGATTTTTTTTTTAGTTGAGTGAGGTTAGAGGTAAAAAAGACAAAGGTAAAAAAGACAGAGGTAAAAAAGACAAAGAAAAAATCAATTACTCTGGACCTTGTTTTCTTTAGTATCTGTAAAATGAGAAGATTGGAATTAACTTCTAAATTCCCCTAAGCTCAAATATACTCTGAATATTTCTAACAGGAGAGTATCATGATAACACGGCTTTGAAGATGTATAAAGTAGATAAAATTGATTGGAGGCTGTTGAAAGTGATCAAGGCTTGATATGATAAAAATGTGAAAATATGGTGATAGAAAATCAGAAATATCTAGATCAAAATAGATTGATACGGGGAAGAAGAGGGATTTAAAAATGAGTCATTTATTCATTCAACAAATTATTTATAAAAACTGATCTCACAGGTTGAATGTAATGATATATATAAGCTCCCAAAAGAGTACCTAATGTAGTAAACACACTTTTGTTGCCTGTGGTTTGCTAGACTTGAAGTTGCCTCTCCCTTTTAACTAGGTTTTATTTTGTTTTAGTTGCAGTGAGGTAGGAATTTGAGGACACTAAAAGACTGAGACTGATTAAAGGTCACCATGTGTTCTCTTTCAAATGACCCAAGCAATATTTAGTTATTACCCACAGTGATTTCCACCCTCTGTCCAAATGGGTTGGACATGTTTGAAGATGGGAAACTTCCAGTCGGAATGGTCCTGGGCCCATAGCTGGCTCTGATAGTTCTAGTGATCAAAGGAAGGGTAGAGTAGGCAGACTGCCGAGGGGTATCAAAGCCTGGAGCTGAGCCCTTGGAAGGAATTTCTAGATTTTTTCCTACAGCAGTATTCTAACCCACTTCAAATACTCCTCTTGGGGCAGAGATCACAAATTGTTGATGAAATATACTCTCTGCCCATGGTGAAATACCATTAGGACTCTCCATTGTGTTATTTGGGAATACAAAGCTTGTGTCTATGTAAACGCATTAGAGAGTCATAAATATCAGAAGAGCCAAGGAGGAGGATTCCTAAACAAAGGGACTTCCAGCAGAGAACTTGCGTGTTATTTTATTTCCCCTCCATACATATATGTAATTATTTTACCAGTAAGACTGGTGTCTTTGGTTGGTTCACCATTCTTAAGTCTAAACTATAATCTGTCTGTTCTCAGATAAATTATAAAGGGCAATCAGAGAAAACATATATGCTGTATTTGCTTTGTTAGGCAGAGGGTATGCCTGCCTAGGACCAGCTAGTCCCTTTGTTTTACTTGAATGTCTGTGCAATTTATGGAGCTTTTAGTTGTGTGAACCGGATAGAATTGATTGGGGCGGGGGCGTGGGGAAGCAACCCAGCTTCCTCTGTTTGAGCCTTAAGTAGGTGAGAAACAGTATAGTATAGTGTTTGAGAACCTGGACTCTGGCATCAGTCTGCCTGAGTTACTGTATGTATAGAAGGAGATGGCTTTAGATATGGTCATAAAACCACCATTTGAGGTTGATCTCAGGTCTCCCCTGAGAGAAGGCCATTGTGATCCAGTTTTCTTTCCAGATTGGAGTCAAGTTTGTAGCATATTCCTGTGCTTGAGGTGAGGAACCTTTTTTTTCTCTTTTGGTCTTGTTCATAAATTGTGCCTAGAATTCTAGAACATTTATTAGGAAGGTCCTCATGCAATCCTGAATTGTCCACATATTTTAGTAAGGTCTTTTAAATATTAGCTATTATTAATTTAATCTTTTGCTTAAATTATACTGAAAATTATATTTTAACTTAAAAGGAAAACATTATTCACAGTAGGAGGAAAACAAGTTATAGGCTTACAATCCCATTTTTTTTCAGTTATTTTTGGCACATTCTCCCCAGAATATGTATCTCTTGGTGGGAATGTAGAGTCCATGTCTGGGATGGAGATAAAATTCTGCTTAACCATAGGCCAGTTGAGGCATGTGCCAACTCATATATCTGGAAGGACACAGGAGGTCTAGAAGAGAAGCAGGTAGGTAAAAACTTGAAAACATCTGGAGTGAATAAGAGATTAAGAATACTGGTAAAATAGAGGTGATTTCATAGTATATTTAGAAAATGGCTCTCTGTGCTTGAATTCCCTTAGCACAACTAATTAGACCACGGTGTGTGGAACTGTTTTAAAAGGATTCTGAAAGGTTAAAAAAAAAAAAAGGTGTTTTACTCAATTTCAGAACATCATGATAAAAACAAAAGTCTCATAAGATCAATAGGATATAGAGGTTTAAGTAGTTGGTACTTTTAGAGGTTAAATCTCTATCTTTTTCAAACAATCTATGACTTTTCATATTTTTCTCACTCAACCTATGTCTGTCCTCTGTCCCTTTAAATATTGTTGTTTCTGGTTTTGTACTCTTGAGAGAAAAAAACCCAGACTTATATGTACATTTCAAGTGCTACTTTATAAAATCTGAATTATCAGTACGGCTTTAGAAAAATCTTTGTTGGAATTGCCTGGCATGTTCAAGGACCAGCAGATAAACTAGTAAAGCTAAGAGAGAATTGTAGGAGAAGAATTGGAAACAAAAAGTAAACATCACTCATGAGGAATTTTGCTGTAAATGGGGAGCAAAGAACTGGGATAGAGACTGAGTATAAGGAAGATCATGAGAAAGTATGTGTGTGTGAGAAGTGAGGAATTGTGGCATGTTTATAGTCTAAGGGGAATGACTTAGTAGAGAGAGAAAATGATGATGTAGCAGACAGGGAGAGAACTGCTTGTGAAATATCCTCAGGTAGGTACCAGCAGATTGGACCTAGTGCATTTATGGAAAAGTAAGCCATTGACTAGAGTTCAGGAAGTTCATCTGTAGTAACAGAATGAAATGCAGGAAATACGGGATTGGAGGGTAATTTGATGATTTGATGATCCTTTTTTATTTATCATTTTTGGAAAGAAAGGTCTCATTAAAAGCTTAAATAATTATCCTTCAAGCATAGTAGTAGAAAGGGAATAAAATTGTAGGGAGATAAATCTGAGTTCAAATTCTAGCTCTGCAGTTTCCTAGCTGACACCTGACAGAACTTGGTTAACAATGTCCCTGTATTATTTAGGAGTGCAAAAAAGAAATAGAATTCACTCCAAGGTGGTTCAAATACAAAGATTTTAATGAAGAATCTACTTTGAGAGAATGAGCGGGGTTAAGATGATGGACAAGGGGTGGTTAGGCAACAAGAGACTAGTAACTATGGAAAGCTGTTACCTCACCTGAGGCTGATGGAACAAGGGTGGAAATGGTGTGTTCAGAGTCACAGCTGAAGTTGTGAAGGGAAGACCATCTGGTTAAGACCTGTAGTCATGGAGGCAGCAGAGAAGAAATAATCACCTCTCTCTCCTCCCAAACTCCGGTTTCCTGCTGTCATCTCCCAGCCTAAGTGGAAGCCAGCTGCATGGGAGCTCAGGAGATGCAGTGTAGGGCCCAGCCTCCCCAGGGTGGCAAGGAGGGCAAAGAAGGGATCTGGGAGGCAAATACAGAATAATTAGTATAATCGCTAAGCCTCAACTTGCCCATATATAAATGAGGTTACTTGCAAAATTGTTGTGATTTTACATGGCTGCCAAGCACCTGCCATATTGCTAGCACATAGTAGTGTTGATAATAACAGTAGTAAATGGTAATAATTATAAGATGGTGTAGAATAATGATTAAGAATCCTTAAAGTTTTGGAATGAGGCAGGTCTGAATTTAATTTCTGTCTCTGCCACTTACTAATCATGTGACTCTGGGCAGGTTACTTCACCTTTTTAGTCTCTGTTGTGTCAATTGTAAAATGAGGAAATAAGGCTTACCACGAAGAATTCTAGTAAAGATTAAAGAAGACATTAGGTATTAGGCATCTAACATAGTGCTGGGGCATAGCTTACAGTCTACGTCACCACGGCTGTAATCATATATTTTGATTGATTAGTAAGAATAGTAAATGAGATTAGTTTCCAAGTAATACTAGTTTCCACCCCACCCCGCCCCTCACACACACCTTTTTTCCCCTGCTTGTCAGTTTTTCTGACTGGGGCCCTTATTTGTCAAGGTTACTATCTTAGAAAGTACAGTTTTAGTTTAGCTTTTTGGCAGTCCATTTATTTTATGTTTTTGGTTTATGTTCAATAAACACAGAGTTAAATGGGCCTAAGTTGGAAGGCATAGAAATAGAAAAAGTTGGAAATACTGAAATTCAGTCAATTTCATTAGCCTAGATTTATACATGAAGCTCAAGCAAAATGTCAACAAGAAACATGAGAATAAAGGATGCTGTAACGTTAATTCACAGCTGTACCATAATAGACAATCTTTCAAATTTCACATAAATATCACAGTTCTGTGAGCTTGACTTGAGGACACATATATATTTTTCTTTTTGTCTACATAGGGAACAATGAAATAAAACCTCATTGACGTAATTGAACCTGATAACATCTCCTGGTTGTGCTGCTGATGTTTCTCTGTGGTATTGGTGGTTTTGTAGAGCTCTGTAAAGCATGTTGGACTTATAAACATATTCAAAGAGAAACTTTTATCAGGATTCAACTTTATAACCACAAAGAAAAGCTGAATTTGTATAAAGGCACAGTCTTGGGTTTACTTTATCAAATCAACTAAAAGAATTTTTTAAATAGTATGCACCTCATATGTTACTTATGAGAAAATGCTGTTTTAAAAATTATTTTTGAACAGATAACTACCGTGTGTGAAATATGTACTAATTTCTGATATTGTATTTGAGTTTAGATGGAAACAGACAAATGTAATATTGGAAGCTCCTAAAAACAACAATTAGGGCTTCCCTGGTGGCGCAGTGGTTGAGAGTCCGCCTGCCAGTGCAGGGGACATGGGTTCGAGCCCTGGTCTGGGAAGAACCCACATGCCGCGGAGCGGCTGGGCCCGTGAGCCATGGCCTCTGAACCTGCGCGTCCGGAGCCTGTGCTCCGCAACGGGAGAGGCCACAACAGTGAGAGGCCTACGTACCACAAACAAACAAACAAAAAACCCAGCAATTAAAATTTCATACTTTCATTAAATGATGTCTTATAGTATAATAGAACCATGTTTTGAGAACATACCATAGCCACTGAAACTTCCTTTTTTTTACTGAAAATTTAGCAGTATTTGAATTATTTATTCTTATATTTAAATTATTTATAGGATCTACCTTGCTATTGAGATTGAAGTTTAGATGCCTAAGGTTTTGCTGACTTGGGAAGAGTTTATATACAGAGCATATACTGTCTACTTGGAAGTAAAATTTTAAGAGAGCTACATATTATATAGGAGGAAGGAATGCTTCTACCAATGTTTCTTAAACTTTTAATATCCATGCACCATCCACTGTGTATTCAGTATGTGTGGCAGGCGCCTACCAATATTAGATAAATGTATAAAAATGATTCATAATTTTTAAAAACTAAAATAAGTACATTATCAGTGAACATTGTTTGCAATATTAAAGGTATTTCTGTTTCAGCTCACTGATGAGTAAATAGGTTGTGTGTTGTAGATTCAGCACATATATCCAACCAGATTCTTTTCTTTTCTCTATTTCTCTTAAATTAGAAAAATTCAAGCAAAATTATAATTTACAGTGGAAAGTAGCAAGTAGTTGTTTTGGTTGTTGTTTCTGAATACTCAAATTCAACATGGACCCTCAAATCATAAAGAGATTTCTCACTGAAGATTACTTTTGAGGCTGTGTCAGTTGCTAAGTTAATGGTCATTGTCACGCTTTAAAACTTGAGAAATAGAAGTTCTTTGCATTTTATTGACTACTTCTATTTGCTATTTATAGTTTTTCTTTGCACTCCATTTTCCCACAGCACACTGAAAAGATGTACTTTCTGTGGCCAAAAATGGAGTGCATTTACACTTAATGCTATTCCTTTAACACTGAACTGTGCCCAGCATGTGTGTTTCAACTACCAGCTGTTTTCTGTGAATAAAGCAGTGGTAGATCTGCAGTTAAGGGATATTCTAATTGTTTAGCGAGGCTCTTCCTTGCTGTACAGATTCTCTCAGAACTGATTCCAGCACATGTTTTCAAGTCTGTATCATAGTTTACAAAATAAACATTAAATAGGAAAAAAGATCATATTTCGTAGTATGGGTTTTTCAATGATAAACACATAAAAAAGTTGGCTGCCATCTTTTGCTGTGTGTATTGCACATAAACCAAGAGCTGATTTGGATTCATCACATGAGTGCATTTACCTACCAGTAAAGTATTTGCTGTGTACAAATATGACAGTAATTACTCTTTTACCTTATATGCCTTTTCAGTTCTGTGATGTCCCAAGGTGTCACATAGTAAATACATTTTGGAAATTTTTTGGTCCGTTCTCTCTTCCAGCATAATGTTTATCATCTGTGTGGCTAGTTTTACAAGTCTCTCAGCAACAGTTTATCTTTTTTAATACGCTTTTCCTATGAGGAGCACAGAATCTGAATGGTGCCTCTAGTTTATGTCACTTCTGTTTTAGGAACAAAAATCTTCAGTTTCATATAAGAAAGCATAATGTGATTGTTCTAGAAAAGTTCTACTGGTTTACTAAAAAGTCTTCACATTTTGTTTGAGTGTCATAAAAGTTTCAAAGTGGACAACATTCAGAAGAATATAAGGTGAATGAATTGCGAGTCTAAAAAAAAGTCCAGTTTTTAGATGGTCACTGTTGTATGACTTAGTAATTTTTTTTTATGGGTTTGTGTGGTATCATCACACCCACAGATTTGTAGTCAGATTGCATTAGAGTCTTGCTCTTGATTCAGGCTTAGCATTCATTCTGAGTTTTGTTACTATTTTTATTAGTACCTTAAGCCTTAGGAAACCAATTTTGAGCTATTTATTTTTTGGACTGGAGACATAATGTAACAATGCAAAAAATGCAAATTCAATAGATATAAACAATAATATTCAAATGACACGAAAATACTTTACCTAGGATGATTTGTAGTCATGCAGAATAATGCAGGCCTTAGGGCACCTGCCTCGGTTTTCAATATGTATGGTTGGGAATTCCCTGGTGGTCCGGTGGTTAGGACTCTGCGCTTCCAGTGCAGGGAGCATGGGTTCGATCCCTGGTCAGGGAACTAAGATGCAACAAGCTGCTTGGCCAAAAGTTTTTTAAAAAATAAAAGATAAAAACAAAATATAATTGTTAAGATGATATTTCTGTGGAAATCAGAATTAATCTTGCAGTTCACAATGTTGAAATATATGTAAACTAAATTGGTTCTCCCCCCCGCCCCAAATATTCCAGACCGCTGAGGAACAACTAGTGATTCACAGATTTGATTAATAATGGCTAATACTCTATTACTGTTTCTTAGTTTAAAATTTTATCTGTGTGCTAATATTATAGAGGTATTGAGCAATATTTTCATTAAGGATTTTGCTCCTTCGGAAATCGTGCACTCTATCTACCCTTTATCATTAGTTCTACTGTCCGGGATCATTCCTATCAAGTAGAAACAAGCTCTAGAACCTACCATTTTAACAACAAAAGTATTTTTCCCACATTCTTTCCTGGCTATTGCTCCATTTCATTCTTGCCATGTATAGCACAATTCCTCAAGAGTTTACTCTAGTCACTGCCTCTACTTCTTTACCAGTTTAGACACTAAGGACAAAAAACACTATCGACCCACCATTATCTTTGAACATTACCAGTAACTTTGAAGTTCCCTGTATGGCACTCCCAGATCCAGTTTTCTTCTCCCCTAGAGATAACCGTCCAGAATTTCTTCATAGTTTCCTGTATGTTTATATTTCTAAAAAGTATATTTCAATGAATATTTTATTTTATATTGCATGTAATTATACTGTATGTATCCTCTTGTGACTTTTCTCATTCAACATTATGTTTTTAAGATTCATTCATATAGGTTGTAGCTATCCTTCATTCATTTTCACTATTGTGTTCCACTGCATGAATGTACCAAAATTTCCCCATTCTGTTATTGATGGACATTTGGGTCGTTTTTAGTTTTCTTGCTGCCCCAAACAGTGCAGCTCTGTGCATCCATGTTCTTGTCTCCTGGCATCAAACTATATAGAAAAGGATCAAGCTTTGGGGTTTTTGCCCCAATCTGCTTTTGTAAAATATACTAAAATCAACTCAACAATATCAAATTGATATAAAGATTTCTAAACATTTACTCTTCATTTCTGTACTTTCTTATTGTGGACCACACCTTGAATAACACTGCTGTAAGATGTACCTAGCTGCAGCTGTATGATTCCTGGATTATACATCTTCTATTACTTATGCAGAAAATTTTGTTTTCTCAAAATCGCCAATATTCTAGTTGTCCAATTTATACAGAAGGCAGTCTACCAGCGATTTGTGGCTTTCACTGTATCTCTTTTCAGTTCCTAATATGCAGGGGATTTCAGACTAAGACCTGCTGCCTTTTGGCAAATGTATTTTTGATCGCAGAGAAAGTGACTATAAATAAGGTTGATCTACTGCTTAAGAGTTTATTCAAAGCCAGAATAGCAAGTGGGAGGCAAGGAAGACTCAGTGTTAAGAAACCCTCCTAATGAAAGTACGCTGGAGTTAGCAAGAAATCAAATTCTACTCAGACTAATGATTAGGAGAAATGAGGTGTAGGTGTGTCACCGTTTGATGGTATCATTTGTAGAAGAAATGTGGAGGTATGGATTGGATGATAGTATGTTAGGCAAGTATGCAGACTCAGACGCAAATCTCATAGGTAATCTTTAGTGATCCATCCTGAGGTTCTGTTTTCACTCCTGTTTATTCTGTACTTTTTAAAGTGAACTTAAGAAAACATCAGATTTACAGATGTCATGATGATGGGAAGAATGGTGAATAGGCTAGTCGACATTCCACTCTCCAAAGAAACTTGGACAGGCTGAAATCAGGACTGAAGTAAAGTACTGCAGTTGGGACTAAAAAGCCAGTTGTGTAAGAATAGCATGCAGAAAATGGAGCGTGTATATCAAGTATAAAAGAAATTTAGGGATTTTAGGTTATTTTAATCTTAATGTGAATGTTCTTAGGAAGTTATTAATGTCTTAAACTGCATTGATTAATGTCTCTAGAATCTAGAGTTTATGCTGGTTAAATCAAAACCTGAAATAATTATATGAGGACCACACTTAGGGCCATATAAAATACTGCGTAAATTTGATGAGTCTACTAATATATATTATGTACTTTGCATGTAGCTGTACCATAGCCATTTTGCAGGTACTGGTCCATGAATTTTGTAAGTGGTCTGGATTTTCTTTGGGAAGA
Organism: Orcinus orca; assembly: GCF_937001465.1. Taxonomy (NCBI): domain Eukaryota; kingdom Metazoa; phylum Chordata; class Mammalia; order Artiodactyla; family Delphinidae; genus Orcinus; species Orcinus orca. Next base: position 41,157,388 of record NC_064566.1, on the reverse strand, counting down.
GATAGGTTTCTCTTTACTGGCAAGAGATGACCTTCTGCAAGGATGGTGATAATGACAATTGACAATTTTTAAAAGGGGTCAGCAAGCTATAGCCCACTGACCAAATCCTGCCAGGAACATGTTTTTGTATGGCCACTGAGCTAAGAATGTTTTTTTGTTTTGTTTTGTTTTGCATGTTAAAGGGTTGTAAAACCAAAACCAAAACCAAAGAATATGCCATGGAAGACCTTATGTGGCTTGCAGAGCCTAAAATATTTACTATTTGTACCTTTACAGAAAAAAAATCTGCCAACTCCTTATTTAAATATCCGACCAATGAAAGAGTAGATAACATTTTATGATCTTTTGCAATCAGAATCCTTACGACCAAGGACAAGAAACAACACAAATATTTCAGTACATAGAAATTGTGATTGTGTTACAAATTAACTAGGCTTATGTTCGATACTAGGGTTCAAAGCCATGTAGAAAATCACAATTATAATCAATTATTTAGGCAAAAGGAGGAGACCTATTTATTACTTAAGTAAAACTTAAAAGAAATTTAGGATTAATGGTAGGTAGCAGTTACAGCTTGCCAAATTTAAGCTAATTTTATCTTCTAGAGCAGTGACTATGAGATGGAGAAGTAACCACACGGCCTGCTAGGAAGAGAAGGGCAGGAAAAAACTAGTCTGGTACTAAGAAGTTACCATTGAGAATCTATAAAGGAGAAAAACAGGAAAACTAATTATCTGTGAATCAAAAGGGTTGTGTGTAGCTTTTTATAAATCCATTCCTTATGCTTAATCTAAACCAAGGGCAAGCTTTTTAGTGCTTTTGACAGAAGTGCCTTATTGGTAAGGAAATAGCACCACCTACTGTCACTGGTTTAAAATGACAAATTATGAGCCTTTGGAGAGGGTAGGGAGGGGGAAGAACGGTGATTTGTCATTTTTCTTGTATTTTTAGTGAATGGATGTGCTTCTGGATTGATATTTTCAGTTCTGTGGTAATAGATATTTTGAATCTATATTTTGAATATAGATTAGTTTAGTGACTTTATCCTGACTCTTTTGATTTCTCAATCACAGATTGTGTAATTAATAAAATATTCCATCTAGAGATATTTTTTATTCTAATCTTCCCAATTCCTCTCCCAAACTTTAAGGTATTTTAGGTATCTGTAATTGAAGATGCTCCATTTTGTCTTTACATATATTTATTTATTTATGATTTGTAACTAAGTGAACTCTTTTTTTTTCCCCCAGATGATTCTTTGGGATTGGGACTTAAAGCAGTGGTATAAACCTCACTATCAGGTAAATATAAGTGATATCACTAATAATTAATATCTGTAATCAAATTTTTGACATAGAAATCTTCTGAATGTAACTTTAATTTATATGCCGTAAGATTTTTCTTTAGCTGAACTAAAATAACCAGAACTTCATTTAGGTAGTTTTTTTAAAATGTATTTTATTTTTTATTTTTTATTTTTTTTTTTGCGGTGTGCGGGCCTCTCACTGTTGTGGCCTCTCCCGTTGCAGAGCACAGGCTCCGGACGCGCAGGCTCAGTGGCCATGGCTCACGGGCCTAGCCGCTCCGCGGCATGTGGGATCTTCCCAGACCGGGGCACAAACCCGTGTCCCCTGCATCGGCAGGCGGACTCTCAACCACTGCGCCACCAGGGAAGCCCAAAATGTATTTTAATTGTAAGGGAAAAGAAAGTAAGAAACCAAACATATAAATAGTTATTTTTAAAATGTTGCTAATATAATCTGGGCTCATCTATATTAAATATGAGGCTCTTTTCCCCCAGTTCACTCCACCTAGAGTTACTGATAAATGTACAGAAAATTGCACAGCTCAAGGAATTTTCAAAAGTTAAACATTCCATATAACTAGTACCCATAACAAGAAATAGAACATTACCAGCATCCCACAAGCCTCACTTGTGTGCCATTCTAGTCATTACCTATGTTTCCAAAGAAAATCCCTATCCAGACTTCTAGCAATTAGTTTTCTTTATTTATGAACTTTATATATATGGAATAATACAAAATGTACTTTTTAAAGATTTTTTGATAACTCTATGTTGTTATCAGTAGAATTAAAAATAGAAGTATAGGAGAAAAAAGGAAAATCATTCAAACATCAAGGAATAACTGTTAACTTTGTTAACTTTTGATATATATCTTTATAGATCTTTTCCTAGTTTTCCATTGTATTGAAACGTATGGTTTATATAATTCTAGTCTACAAAGATTGTAATATTATGTTTCATATGCTTTTGAAACCTGATGTTTTTCACACTAATAGATAAACATTAATAAAAATCAAATCTTTGTCATTTGTATTTACAGACATATTACTTCTATTGTCCCAACATAAAATTTTGCAAAATGAACACCCCTTTGAATGGTTGATTCTTATTTTTAAACTTTAAATGGAATAGCCACAACAGCCCATTAAGAAAAAACTATTCTCTGGTGTAACTGTTACAGTCAGATGATGTGAGGAAGGCCACATCTGACCTAAAAGGGGCTGGGGTTTCTTGACCTAAATAGTGGCCTTTTTCATCAGTCATATTCACCAAGATCCTCAGTTTCCAATTAAAAGAGTATCTACCTAAATTACTGGTAAAATCTAAAGATAAGTAAGCAGTAATGGTTGAGAGCATGGGCTTGTGGACACACAGACTTTTATTTCTCTCTTCTCCTACCCCTCTTTCTCTCCCTAATAATCCTTTTTTAAAAATCAAAGTATAGGGAATTCCCTGGTGGTCCAGTGGTTAGGACTCGGCACTTTCACTGAGATGGTCCTGGGTTTGATCCCTGGCCAGGGAACTAAGATCCCGCAAGCTGCACTGAATGGCCAAAAAAAAAAAAAAAAAAAAATTGCAGTGTAACGCTCATATATAAAGGTGCACAGGTCATAACTGTATAACTTGATGAATTTTCTCAGAGTGAATATATACATGTGACCATTTTTCAGATGAAGAATTCAGTACACCAAAAGCCCCCTGTGCTCCCCACCTAGTCATCAACTTCTCCCAAGCATCCTTTCAAACCTGATTTCTGTCATCACAACTTAGTTTTTCTTGTCTTTTTCTGAATTGTATATAAATGGAATCACTCATATGTATTTTCTATCTTGCTTCTTTCAAAATTTATCTGTGAGATTAATTCATGTTATTATACATAGTAGTAATTCATCCATTCTCATTCTATTTAGTGTTTCATTGAATGAATATACAGTTAATTCATCCATTCTATAGCAGATTGACATTTGTTTTAGTTTTCAGTTTTTTGTCTATTGCAAGTTATGCTGCTGAAACATTCTTGATGTCTTTTGTTGGATATATACATTAGAGTGCATTGCTGGGTCATAGGGTATACATGTGTATGTTCAGTTTTAGTAGGAGGCACCAGATAATTTTCCAAAGAGGCTGTATCACTTTTACCCAACCATCAGCAGTATATGGATGTTTCAGTTGCTCTACATCCTTGCCAACACTTGGTAGTGTCTGTTTTAAATCATTCTGGTAGCTGTTGAAGGATATCCATTGTGGTTTTAGTATTTGTATTTCATTGATGGCTCATCAAGCTGAGAATCTTTTTCTGTTCATTTGCTACTCAGATATCCTCTGGTAAAGATCTTTTCCCCATGTTTTCCACTGATTATCTACTTTTTACTTAGTGATCAGTAGGAGTTCTTTATGTATTTTGGACATGAATATATATATTCATAAAAAAAACCTTCTCCCTGTCTGTGGTTTATCATGGTGTCTTATTAAAAGTACTCCATCAATCACTTCCTTTTATGCCAACTTATCAATCATTTCCTTTTTGTCTAGTGATTTTTTTGTGTGTGTCCTATTTAAGAACACTTTGTCTACCTCCTGGGTTGTGTCTATCCTCTGGGTTGTGTCTACCCTCTTCTGTTACCTCCTAGCAGTTTTATTGTTTTACTTCTCATCTTTAGATCTGTAATGCATCTAGAATTGATTTTTCTGTATGGTGTGATTTATAGATCAAGACATTTTTTTCCCATATGGTTATCCAATTGACCCAGTTCCAGTTGTTGAACAAAATACACATTCTTTCTTCTTTGCACTGTATTATAACCTTTGTCATATAGCAAGTGACCATATGTAGATTTGTTTCAGGACTTTCTCTTCTGGTCTGTTTGTCAATTTGTCTCTCCTGAAACACTGATACCACACTCATTACTTTAATTACTGTAACTTTATAATAAGTCTTGACATCTGATAGTAAGTTCTCCAGCATTGTTCTTCTTCAAAGTTATCTTGACTATTCTTTAATAAACTTGAAAATTTCCACACACACAAAAAATACTGCTAGGATTTTGATTGAGACTATATTGACTCTATAAATCAGTATGAGGATAATTTACATCTCATAATACTGAGGCTTTCAATCCATGAAAATGGTATATTCCTTCACTGATCTGTATCATCTTTATCTTAATAATGTTTTTAGTGTAGGGGTCATGCATATTTTGTTAGATTTATTCTTAGATATTTAATTTTTTAAATTGCAAAACATATTGTAAAAGGTATCAATTTTTAGAAGTTCCATGTTTTTAATAGTTTGTGCTGCCTCATAGAAGTTCAGTTGATTTTTATATATTGACTCTTGTATCCAGTGTCCTTGCTAAATTTACTTATTAATTCTAATATCTTGTCTGAGGATTCTTTTTTTTTTTTTTTTTTTTTGCGGTACGCGGGCCTCTCACTGTTGTGGCCTCTCCTGTTGCAGACCACAGGCTCCGGACGCGCAGGCGCAGCGGCCATGGCTCACGGGCCCAGCCGCTCTGCGGCATGTGGGATTCTCCCGGACCGGGGTATGAACCCGTGTCCCCTGCATCGGCAGGCGGACTCTCAACCACTGCACCACCAGGGAAGCCCTGAGGATTCTTTGAGAGTCTTTAGGGATATAATAACGTCATCAGTGAATAAGGACAGGTTTATTTATTTCCAATCCTTTGCCATTTTTCTTGCATAACTGTATGGTTTAGGATCTTTAATGCAGTGTTGAATAGAATTGTTACTAGTAGGCAGCCTTGTCCTGTTCATGAACTCAGGGAGAAAATATTCAGTGTGTTCACCACTAATGTTTTCTGTAGATACCCTTTATCAGATTAAGAAAGTTCTATTCTAATCCCATTTTACTAAAAACTTTTTTCTTTTAAGTCATAAATGGGTGTAGAGTTTTATCAGATGCTTTTTCTGCACCTATTGAGATGATCCCTGGATTTTCCCCCATTTATTCTATTGATGTGGTAAATTATATTGTTTTATTTTTGTGCCTGTGTTGAACCATCCCTGGAATCCCAGAATAAAGCAAATTTGATCAAGAAGTATTTTCTTTTTAAAAATATGTATCAGGGACTTCCCTGATGGTGCAGTGGTTAAGAATCCGCCTGCCAATGCAGGGGACACGGGTTCGATCCCTGGTCCGGGAAGATCCCACATGCCGTGGAGCAACTAAGCCCGAGCACCACACCTACTGAGCCTGCACTCTAGAGCCCACATGCCGCAACTACTGGAGCCTGCGTGCTCTAGGGCCCGTGCTCCGCAACAAGAGAAGCCACCACAATGAGAAGCCCGTGCTCCGCAACGAAGAGTAGCCCCTGCTCGCCACAACTAAAGAAAGCCTGTGCACAGCAACGAAGACCCAACTCAGCCAAAAAAAAAGTATATATACATACACACACACACACACACACACATATCACTGGATTTTATTTATTAATATTCTGAATCTATGTCTACGTAAGAGAATTGGCCTATTATTCTTGTTTTTCATCATGTTTTTGGCATGTTTTTGGTATAAAGGTTATACTGGCCTCATAAAATAAGGTGGGAAATTACCTTTTTTTCTATTATCTAGAGGAGTCTGGTAAGATGGGTTTCATTTCTTCCTTTGGAAGAATACTCTGGTGATGCTATCTCAGTTTGGAGCTTTTCTTATGGGCAAGTTTTACATTATTAAGTTTCTTTAATAGTTTTAGGACTATTCAGGTTTTCTGTCTCTTCTTATAACAGTTTGGTTAGTGGTGTTTTTCTCGGAACTCCTTTTGTTTGGTTTTCTCCAGCATTGAGACTGCTGAAAACGATATTTTACTTTCAAAATAGAAATCTTTTTGAGGATTTCTGCTTGGTTTCTCCATCTCTTGGCCACTGTTTACAGATTGGCAAATATCTTCAGGGGAAAAGCAGCTCTGAATTCAAGCTTGCATCTTTGTTCTTCCCTTCTCTCTGGGATCTTGCTTGGCATTTAAAGCTCTCCCTGTCTTTATAACCCTAAATTCCAGTTTTGGTCTCCCAGCATAGAGCTGTTTCCTAGCCTCTTAACTGCTCTGCTTCTCATCTTCTCTGCCCCATGTCAGCTATGAATCAGTAGCAAATTCTGTGAAAGGAAAAAGTAGCACAGAATATTGGGTTCATTTTAATCTTTTCTCTTAACTCTAGGTTCTTGTATTTTCAAGCCCTGGCTGCTTGACTGTGTTCTGATGCCCTGAAATGGATGCTATTTCTATTTTATTTTGGCTTTTCTAGACCTATTGTTCTAGGCAGAAGAGTTGGTCTGATACAAACTAGTCCCTCCCAGCTAAAAAATTAGGCAAGCCTTTTAAGACACTTTGAACCTATTTCTTCATCTATAAATTGGGAGTAATACCAGTTTCCTCAGAGGGCTGATTAAAATAATAATATGTGCCTGGTACATAGTAGCACAGAAAAATATAAGCTGATATTATATTAATTTCAATAATAATAAATACTAAGCATCTCTGAAATTATAGTATAAGATACAAGTTAGCACATTTTTTCCTATAAAGGGCCATATAACAAATGTTTTAGCATTTGAGGGACACACAGCCACCTTCTCCTCCCCCTCCTCCACTCCCACAGTAACTGTTAAAATGTAGTATTCTTGGCTCTGTGTACAAAAACAAGAGTTTGCCAAATATAAGCCAAATGGGAAATAAGAATTTAAGTTAAACTTTTAAAGTTATAGCAAATAATTTGAATATTCCATTCGATCTGACATAAGTCAGATGATGTCAGTCTCTTGCTCACTATGCTCCTATCTCACCAAAAATAAAAGCTGAAGTCCTAATCATGGACTTAAAAGACCCTGCACAATATGGTCCCTTCCTTTACTCCCTTTTACTTCTCTGACCTCATCTTCTGCTTTCTCTTTCACTTACTCAGCTGCTGCTACACTGGCCTTGTTATTCCTCAAACAAGCCAGGCAGGCTTCTGCCTCTGCATCTTTGCAGGCGCTAGTCTGTGTGCCTGGAATGCTCTTTTCTCACACTTTTGTCAGGTCTTAACATCATAAGTACTGCCTTCTTTTTAATACCTTCCATCACTTCTTTTTTCCTTTTCTTGCTTTATTTCTCTTTGACCGCCTCAAAATCCATGACTCTCCATTGTCCATATTCCTTAGCCTGGAATCTGATGTTATCAAATATTGGTTCCAACATGCCTCTCCAACCTTATCTTCCACTGCTCTTTAAAAAAAAAAAAAAAAGTAGATATATATATATAGCCTATACTTAAAAAACTTTACGTTCCCTGTACATCACTATTTCACCACTTTTGTACCTTTATTTATGCTCTCTCCTTCTTGAAGAATGAGTTCCCCCAAATAAATTTTGTTTGTTTTTATTGTAAAAAATTCTTTTCTCCTAATCTTCCTGAGTAAAATCCTACCAAATGAACAGCTCAGCTCAAATGCCACCCTTACCATGATGTGTCTGTTAATCACTCAGATTAAAGTTATCTGTATATTCTTTGAACTCTGGTACCATTTTATCTGTATTTTTATCTCACCACTTTCCATAATAATATTTATTGCCCTTTACCTATATATTCTATACATTGCTTTATGTGTTCTGCATGTATTATCAGATTTAATTCTCCCTGATACTCTCTGCTAAGTACCAGTATAAACTCTGGAAATAACGCAAGAGGCGAACAAAGGAGAACTCTGAAAAATGCAAAGAGGAGAAATTAGGGACCCCAGTAACAGAGGAACAACATAGTGTGACAGGGTGTCTTATAACTGTCACCCAACAGCAAATGTTGGGGTAATGCAGACTCCCAGCCTAACAACAGAACATGATGCAGGTAGACTCTTCCTTTCCTTAAAATTGAATGAGAGTCTTGCCAACAACACCAAGGGGGAATTGATCAGGAACTCCATTGACGTTAAGTGGCCAGGGAAGTATGGTTATTCCCTACTAGGCATGAGACTCCCCTTCCCCAATGAGACAGAGGGTGGCCAGGTCTCCACAACACAGGTGCCTAGCCCAGAAAGTGCTCTCGGTCCTTGTGGCTTGGAGACTCCCTTCCCCGACCTAGAGGCACCAGATAGCCCAACCTGAGGAAGCTCCTCACCAACTCTCACCCGCAGCACCAGCAGGGACCAGTGGAAACCCTAGTGGCACCAGGAGAAAATCAAGCAGACGGAAAATACCACTGTGAATGCCCTGAGAATTAAATTTTCATTAGAACTACAGCCTGAAAAAGTAGACTAGGACTTGGTGCTAAATCTAAAGAGGAAGACCACCTCCTACTATAAAAGATTTAAATAGGACCCAGAGTCTTCTAGCATAGTTACCAAAATGTTGATAAAATTTTGAAAATCACCTGTCATACCAAGAACCAGGAGAATCACAACTTAAATGAGAAAACACAGTCGATGATTAACACCAAGATGATCGGATTTGGAATTGTCTGACAAAGAATTTTAAAGCGGCCATCATAAAAACATCCTAACAAGCAATTACAAATTTTCTTGAAACAAATAAACAAAATAGAAAATCTTAGCAAAAAAACAGAAGTTACCAAAAAAAAAAAAAAAAGGGAAGTTATAGAACTGAAAAATGCAATAATGGAAATAAAAAACTTGTAAAATGGTCTCAATACAGTGGTGATGATAGAGCATAGAATCTGTTGAGCTTGAGGATAGATCAGTAGAATTTACTCAATTTGAACAACATTGAGAAAATAAATGGAAACAAAAGGAGCCTTCAGGACCTGGTGGACAATAACAAAAGATCCAACATTCATATCATCAGTGTCTGAGAAGGAGAGAGAGTAGGTTTGAAAAAGTATTTAAAGAAATAATGGCTGAAAACTTCCCAAATTTTGCAAAAGATGTAATTCTGCAAATTCAAGAAGCTGAGTGAATCCCAAATAGGATCAGTGCCCCCCGCCCCAAATCTACTCTGAGGTGTGTCAATTAAACATTTGAAAACTAAAAGCAAAGAAAATATTTTGAAAGCAGCCAGAGAGAAATGACACACTGCATATAAGGGAACACCAACTCAAATGACAACAGATTTCTTATTTGGGTGAGGGAAAACAGATACTGTTATACACAATTTGTGGAGGTATAGGTTTGACCAACATATGCAAGGGTAGTTTTATAGTGATTTTGGTTTGGTTCATTTACTTTGGTTCAGTAGTTCAAGTTAGGGGAAGCTATCTGTCAGAAGTATGCTTAAAAAAAAAAAAAAAAAAGAAGTATGCTTAATATCTACAGTGACATATAGAGAGAGGTGTTTGCTTATAAAGACTAGAAATAGCTGGGCTATGGCCCAATAATGGAGAACGTTTTAAGATAAAAGCTAATACAAAATAATACTTCACAAGGGAAAAGAAAAGAATTCCACAAAGAGCAAAGACATTACTAAGCTAATTGTTGGTCTAACTTTCATAACATTTCTCAATTTCAAAATGTGTTGAGGGTAATTAATAAACAGTGAACTCAATAAATACTTTGAATACTTACAAACACACCCAAATGTAAATTCAAGGCACAATAAAACAAACAAAAGTAACATTTAATTCACTGTTCTGATTATCAGTGTACTTATTTCTGTGGGTAATTGAGTTGAACATAATATATATTTTCAAAAAGTAAAAATCATATATATTCATCAATGAAATATTAATTTTAAAAAATGTATTTCCTATCCATTTTTAAGGGTCCAGCGTCCTGTTATTCCTTCCATATTAACTGTTCAGTTCAGTGTTATCACTATCTCCTTTGAACTCTGACACCATTTTTTCTCCTTTTTATCTCATCATTTTCTATAATATGGATAATAATAGTTTTATTTATTGCATTTTAAATATATGTACCATGCATTGCTTTATGTGCTTTACATAGCTTATCAGATTTAATTCTCATATCAGCCCTTAATGAGGCAGTTGTTATCCCCATTTTACAGTGAAGAAACTGAAAAGTTCAGATGTTGAATAACTTGCTCCAAGTCATGCAGTTAGGGCTAAAGTCTAGATTTCCAACTCAGATGTCTTTGCAACAAAGCCTTGTCACTATGCTAGACTGCCTCTTAAGTGAGGAGTAAATAAAAGAAATGCTGTATATGTTTGAAAGAAATTTTGACATAGAGGAAAGAGAATCATTAATAAATTAATAAAATGCCCAAACTATAGATTCTGAAAGAAACACAAATTTGGTTCCATACTAGTTATAAGGAAGTCATTAACGAATACCGTTAAATATGAGATACACTAATGAAAAATGTAGAAAAAAAATTAAAGTTCACAATATCTGTTATATCAGCATCAAAAATTTTAAAGTTAGAATCGTACCACTTGATATATCATTTATGCCAAGTCCAAATAAATGAAAATTAATATTTAATAGGATTCAAGTACTTAGTTATTGTTAGAGTTAAGTTTTTCTTAAATGTTAAATTTTCTGTATAACACATATATAATTTTATGGGTTTTTTTTTTTTTTTTTTCTTTTCTAGAATTCTGGAGGTGGAAGTGGAGTTGATCTTTCGGTGCTAAATGAGGCTCGTAATATGGTGTCAGATCTTCTGGTTGACCCAACCCTTCCCCCACAAGTCATTTCTTCCCTCCGGAGTATCAGTAGCTTGATGGGTGCTTTCTCTGGCTCCTGTAGGCCAAAGATTAATCCTCTCACACCATTTCCTGGATTTTATCACTGCTCTGAAATAGAGGACCCAGCCGACAAAGGAGATAGAAAACTTCACAAGGTCAAAATACAGTAATCAGCCAGCCCTGTTTATCACGTTTAATAATGTTTTTGAATTAAAACTGCTCCTTTAAATCTTGCATAAAATAGAATTTCTTTTTAAAGGGCCAGCTTCTTTTCCAGTACATTGAGTTGCTTGGGACTTCAGAGGTAGTCATAATCTCAAATAATTCTAAGCAAGTATTCAGTTTTTATTCTAAATAATATTGCTGTAATTAGCAGTTATAACTTCATTGGTAGCAACTATTTTTTATTATTGTTATTGTTTTTAAGAAGTAGAGAACAACAGGCAAATTTAATTTCAGGCTGTACAGCAAACTAGTATTCAAATTGTGTCATTATTCTATTTTATTCTTTAGAAACCAGAAATTGTTTTTAAATGAAGAAAAATGATCATTATAATATTCATTTTATGAAATTACACAGCATTATTTTAAACTGATTTTCACATTTTTTGGAACTGTGTCTCCTTACCTCCCGCCTACCCACTGGAGATTACTATAGCCCAATAGGCATTGACTTTTCCATCAGTAGATATGGGATTAATTTTTCTTTAAATATCACTGATTCAAAATAGGATTTCCTTTAGAAAATAATAAATACTGTTCTAAATAGGTATACATTATGTCTGTTCAGGTTGCTTTTAATTCTTTTATTTGACTATCAATACCTTTACCAGTAGCAAAGATCATAAAACTTTAAAAATAGAAATATTTTAGAGATTATTTTAACTACTTTATTCTACTAGCTAAAGAAACTAAGAGAAGATGAAATTCAAACCAGTTAATTTTGTTCATTGTAATAGTGATCTAGAGCTTAGAAAAAGTTAAATATAGTTTTTGGAGAGACTTTGATCATCAGTTAATTCTGTTAATTCTCAGCATTATTGTATAGAAGTGTTGAAAAATTAAGCAAGCCCGATTAGAGCAAATTTTTGGTAATTATTGTTCACAAATCTGGATCATAAGTAGTTATGTGATGCTTTTATTTTTAAAGTGTATCGAGTAGCACCTGCATTACACAAAACCCAATGGGAATTAAGTTATATGGCATTTTTCTTTTTTAGCACTCTACCTATGAGAAAGGTTAATCACAAGCAACAAAAAGGGATAGCAATAAATTCATCAATAAAATAACTAATATATTCTTGGTTAGTTTTTATTTGCTATGTTGTTCTTCCTTTGTATTTTCCATTGACATCTGATGTTTAGAATAGTAATTTTAAAAAATAATAATTCTTAAAAATCTTAGTGATAAAAATCACGCTGAGGGAATTCCCTGGTGGCCTTGTGGTTAGGATTTTGGGCTTTTACTGCTGTGGGTTCAATCCCTGGTCGGGGAACTGAGATCCCACAAGCCGCATGACGAGGCCAAAAAAAAAAAAAAAAAAAATCACATTGATATCAGTATTATGTTTGTTATTACGTTTACTATGTAGAAAAGTGTACTGTACATTTTAGAAACATTTAAACAATAATATTAATTAAATAGGATGCCTAATTCCTCATTTCCTGAACATTCTAGGTAATAAGGCTTATTTTGAGTACTAGAATTTACTGATAGGAATAAGTCATATAAGAACCAGGAAGTAACCCTTATTTCTTTTCTTTGTGTTCTTTAAAATTTCTTATTTGAATTTCTTATCTAATTTATCTCTGCTTTGGAAAAGAATATAAAAAGCCTGATGTTACTTCAGAAAAGAGCAAGAGCATTTATGACAAAATAATTAGTAAGGAAAAGGGAGTTAGAACAGATAATTTAATGTAAATGTCTTATATGTGTATTAAGAACTAAGAAAGATTGTATGGACCTAAATTATAGTCAGAAAGGATGTTACATAAACAACTTTTTCAATGTAAATATAACTAACATTGAACCTTTAAAAAATCAACATCCTTGGGAAAACTTAAATATAAATGGTATTTATCTCTTTGAGATGGTTTTGTGTCTGCTGATAGGGGAAATTTATAAGAAGCAGAAACTGTTTAATGTCAATTTCACTAAAACACCTATTCACAATGGTCAAAAATGGAATATTCTGGTTAACATTTGGATTAACCGAGAATATTTTCAAAAATTAGGGTAAAATATTCTTAATGTGAAAGGTGTTCTGAATTTAATTAAGTCATTAATTCAAAAGGTAGCTCAGAATTCTGCAGTTTAACCTCTATCTATGTACATTAGCATTGTACTGAAAATATATTAGGAAATAGGGATCACTCCTGATCCTAAGCTTGCCCTCTGAAGTCTTTTTTCAGGGTAAATCTTTCATATCTACTTTTAAAATTGTCAGTTGCATATTTCTCATAAAACTAGGAATAAAATGTACAAAAGAAAAAAAATTTGGTTAAACTATAGGGAGTTCAGAAATCATTTTTTAGTTGGAGGAAGATAAATAGAAGAACAATATAGAATGTTATGTTTGGAGTAAAATTAACAGATCTTCAGAATAAAATATTTTGTTTCTCCTATACATGCTAAAAATGTATGGTTGATCCTTAAATGACATGGGTTTGAACTGTGTGGGTCCACTCAGACCCGTATCTTTTTCAATAGTAAATACTACAGTTCTACACCATCTGCAGTTGGTTGGATCCGCAGATGCGGAATCCGGATATGGAGGAAGCCTGCATAGGGAAGGCCCACTTGTATGTTATTTATGACACCCAGATTATTCGACTACACAGAGGATCAGTGCCCCTAACCCCCGAGTTGTTCAAGGGTCAACTGTACTTTGTATTGATATTTCCATGGACCATCTTTTACGGCATATTGAAGGATAACGATTTTAATCATTGTTAAATTATCCAACAGGGGCTAAACAGTAGGAATAGTTTATCAACCCCACAGCTGAGAAGGAGCTCGGGAACCTCAGGTCTGCCACCTATTGACCAGACTTCTCCAAGGTGGGAACGCAATAATGGCAAAAGGTCTCACCAAGAATTTGGCGTTTTAAGGTAAAATCCCCAGAGCCTTTTCAAGAAACCTGAATCTAATACATCAACTTTCTTTCTGTGAATGAAGTTTGAAATAGTTCTAAAAGCATAAAGGAACACTGGAAGTATTTTAGTATAGGATGGCTTTGTTTGTAACGTGACCTGATAGAGAAACTGATTCTTAAAAAGAAGGTAATCTCCTTTCCCCCCAAATAGGTAAGTTGGGTACAAAGCATGCCGGAGCCTTAAGAACATGAATCAGGGAGGCAGTTTAAGGAAACAAGGATCAATTTAGGATGCAATACTGGGAAAGCCACGGTAGAGGTGGCCATATTAGGGGCAGTCACCAGGCCCCTGCGTAGTATTCAGAGGTTGGTCAACAGTTTCTGACTTGTGAAAGGAGGAGCATCCCCAAGGTTCACCGCAGATGTTACCTCAGACGTGAGATGTAAGGTAACAGGACACTTTTAAGCCCTGTTCCTGCTGGGGAACTAAAACTACTAATATATTGTATATTCTGTTGAGTATTTACTTGGAACTAAACAGTGCTAATCCTACAAAGGAGAGGTGTCAGTAACTGCAACCAAGTGAGTGAGGCTGGGAGATTGCAGGAGCTGAGATCTTCTGAATGTATATATATCCACTTACTCTGATAACAAAGGATTCAATACTTTGCCTTTTAAAGGCCAGGAAAGATATTGATATCTTGTGTGAGTTATAAGCTTCTATTTAGTCAATTATCTAACCATGTTGATAAAATTGGAACCAGTGTAAATTTCCTGTTAAACCACTTTGTTAGGACTGAGCATGTGTTGTGTTGATACTTTAACTTGACCTGTGTAGTTACACATTTGAAACAGTAGGTGGCAGTGTTGGACCAGAGCTATTTATCTGTTAAACTTTATATGAACATTTTATATATGAAATATGATCAGATCATTGTAATTTTCCAGATGCTTGTGTGGTTTATTAATTTGAATCTTATACAGTACATTCAAGTAGATGAACTCCATTTTTATGAAAGAAAAATTGAGTGAAATGATTTATAAAATAGGAATGGATTCAAGTATGAAGAGAACATCACAGGAAAATGAGCTTTGGTCCAAAGCTAGCCCAGAGCCTAAACAGGATAATGGTTTTTGTTGCTGTCGTTGTTGTTGTTTTGTTAACGGAAGCAGGATATGACGAAGTAAATGACGTTAGGAACTGAAAATATGACAGGTATTTCTTAACCCTGGGAAATATCTTGAGAATACTTTTGAGTTTAAGAAAGAATGATGAAAATGATTCTGTTTTTTCATCTTTCCATCACATTGATGTAACAGCAATGCATTTAAGATAAAAGAAACGTTTGATGCACTGAGTTAAGGTTATTTTTATACTCCTGCCTCACACGATTGATAATAAAATAGAAACATGGTCCAAGGAAAACTAATCTTTATACGAACATATCTCAGAGTTAAAGGTAAGTATAGGCAGATTCCATATATTTAGTTAACACTCATTAAAACAAAATCATATGCCTCATAAAAGATTTAGAACTTTGAAGAATACAGTAATTGGCCATATTAGGAAACATCTACTTTAAAGAGATGAGGCTAGAAGTAATCTTTCTAGTGTGCAGAAGCTGGAGCTTCTCAGTAATAAATTTCTAAGTATACTTTGAACGTAGGGTAAAGGGGAATATATGAAGCATTTACAACCACTCTTCCTTTTGAAATTCAAGTCTCTAGATCAGTGCCGTCCAATAGAAATTTCTGTGATGACTGGAATTTTTTATAGCTGTACATGCAATTTGGTAGTCCCTAGCTACGTGTGGCTATTGAGAGCTTGAAATGTGTCCAGTATGACTAAGGAACTTAATTTAAATTTGATTTGATTTTAATTAATTAAAATACAAAGAGCCATATGCAACTATCATATAGATATAAATGGCAGGCATATTAGACATCATAGCTATAGATCATTAATGTATGGTGACATTTGGTTTGGGAACATTTACGCTTTAGTAGCACAAAACAAATAGGCTTGTAACTCTGTAATCATGAGGCATTCATTTTGAATTTATTAGAGTACTCCAGAATGTAGATCACATTTCCTAGTTTTGATACGAATGTAGCTCTGGATTCTGATCATAGCTTCTCTGACTATGATTTTTAAATCACCCTGTGATTTCAGCATTATTTAAATATTGAACCTCTTGCTCCCTGAAACTATGTCTGAAACCAAATTTCTCATCCCTCCAGCTGCTTTTCCCTCTGTTACTATTATTCTGTCCTCATTTCCTGGCACAGTGCTGCAGTCCTCTAGTTTTGTGGTTGCTTACAAAATTGATTTACCTAGAAAACTTGGTGTTATCTATACATCCTGTTACCTTACTCTATAGATAACAGTTGTCAAGTCTATCTCTAAACCTCTTTTCCTCTCTATTCCTTTTTTTCCTTTATCACTTTGCCTACACTATTTCATGCTTTCATTATTCCTTACGTGGGCTATTGAATTATCCTTCCATTTCTAATATCCTTCACTACCCAATCCATCTTCTACCCTTCCACCAGAAATCTTCCGTAAACAAAACTTTGATTATACAGTTTTTACTAATCATTAAGTTTTTGGACATTTATCAACACCCATAGAATACTGCCCAAATTCCTAGCCTGAGATTTAAAATTCTGTTACTCCCTCATGACAAAGTTGCACCCTTACTTGGAAAAATTAAGCAAACAGAGATGAGCAGTCTTGCAAAGAATAAGAGTAGAAAAATGATTTGGAAAGCTCTCTACGTGAAAGTAACAGGCATGTAACTTGTGTTAGACTCTTCCTTGAAGTTTTCTCATAATTTTGTTTTTAGTTTCAGTCCCTTTGAAAATTAAGCTGAATTATATTTTTCAGCTGCCTCATTTGTGTAAAGCGTAATATAGAACTTAAGTTTGGTTTTCTTTATGCTTTGCCTGGAGAAAAAAAGTGAAGTATTATAAACCTTATGTTAGGTATGATGAGAGGACTCCAAAGGAGGAAGACCACAAGGAAGAAGAATTAGTCCTACTTGAACAGCCACTGTATTACCTACTCTTAAGAGTTTACCACTGCTGAGGCTTCCCTGGTGGCGCAGTGGTTGAGAATCTGCCTGCCGATGCAGGGGACACGGGTTTGAGCCCTGGTCTGGGAACATCCCACATGCCGTGGAGCAACTAAGCCCGTGCACCACAACTACTGAGCCTGCACTCTAGGGCCTGCATGCCACAACTACTGAGCCCACATGCCACAACTACTGAAGCCCACGCGCCTAGAGCCCGTGCTTTGCAACAAGAGAAGCCACTGCAATGAGAAGCCCGTGCACCGCAACGAAGAGTAGCCCCTAGAGAGAGCCTGCATGCAGCAACGAAGACCCAATGCAGCCAAAAATAAATAAATTAATTTAAAAAAAAAGAGTTTACCACTGTTCATCTCTTAGAGGACTTGAGATTTTAATTAATTAAGAAGGCCATTACTTTATAACACCAAAATATCTCTCCGGTATCACCTTTATTTATCTGAAAATCCAGTCAAGCTTAACTGTTTGATATTCCCTCTGTTTGTGCACAGTTGTGCCCCTTTTTAGTTATTCCCTCTACCTAGAAGAGACCCTCTGACCCCTATTTCTGTATGTCTTTAAAGATTGAGCTCAGATGTCACAGTTTAAGAATAACACGCTGACATCCCCCTCCCTTGTTCTCCAAGGAAAGGTAAACTGTTTCGCCTCTGAATCTCTTTAACACCTTTTCTTTGCTCTTTTATGGCAATTTTCCTTTTCTACCTTGCATTAGTCATTACAACCCTTCTGAGACCTGCTTGACTACTGTAAAGAGTTTGGGATTACATTAAAATGGGTCTTTGAAGATAAACAGCTGCTTAACAAGTATCCTGCAGGGGTATGGTGTCCATATGACAGTTGATACTGCCTTCTGCTTAAGTTTCAGACCTAGGATGAAGTTTTACTGGTCAGGAAATTCCAGGAAGAGTTGAAGAATGCTTTTCTGGGTTAGCTGACAATTGAATTACCCAAGTACAGTGTTAGTACCTAGGGTTAAAAGAATGGCTAAACTGCTATGCATGGAATGCCTGCTGGGACCCAGACCCTCCCTGTGGACAAACAATGTATTCAGAACTCACAGCTCATTTCCTTTGAACAGACTTTCCCTGGGAAATGTAGGCAAATTGCATACCAAAACTCTGAGGGCCATCAACTATAGGTACCCCTACACTAAAGAGGCTTGCCTTTAACCTATTCTGATTCATCGTTCATAGCCATAAGTGCTCTGTAATTAAATCTAATAACTTGTTGCCTGGCAATAGTATGTCTTCTAAATAATGTACTTGGGAACCAGCTTCTCAATTATGTGTCTCATAATTTATTAGAGATTTATACCAATGCCTGGAACCTATTTGAACTGCAGAGATTCAAGAGGGCTAATGGTGTCATCCCACTCAGTTTTTAAGATAATGGCTCTGCAAATCTGGATGTTGGAGCCAGAAAGTTTTACAGCTACCTAAAAAAAAATAATAAATGAGGTGATACAAAACTTGTCAAGGTAATTTGCATTGATTGTCTTAGAAATCAACTCTTAACATATGACTTAACTCTGTGACCATAACATTTGACATCTCTTGTAATGCTTGTGCACTTGGATTTGAAGACCGATTCCGAAGTCTGACTTTAATCACCTTCCTACCAACTATTAATAATCACTGGGACTCCTAGCCTATCTTGCCCTCTGCTTTCTTCAGTATTTTTTTTTAACATCTTTATTGGAGTATAATTGCTTTACAATGGTGTGTTAGTTTCTGCTTTATAGCAAAGTGAATCAGTTATACACTTTTCAGTATTTTTTATGTAATCTCATTGCGGTATATATTTATCTGGTTATAGGCAGGGAATTAATGATTCTGGAACTGAGCTGAAAACCTGTCATTTGACCTCTCAATTCTAAACAGCTGTTTCAATGATTAGGCCCCCCTGGATTAAGGTAGAAGACTATGGAGCAGTGCTTCGGGTCTCTTCTCTGAAGGAGAAAACCCTGTCTTTGTTTTGAATATTAATCAGGAAGTAGATGTTGGTAGAGTACACAGATTGTTCTATTTGAATATTGCCCTGGGTGGTATTGTCACTCTTCTTTCCCCATCTCTCCCACTCTGTATGTAGGCAATGAATATTCAAATACAAAGAATGTTTGAGCATTGGTAGGGAGATGAGTTTATTGAGTGGTATTATTTACATATTGCCTCTTTTTGTAACATTGCCAACAAACTATTATTACTATTGAGCAAAAAATGTTATAGAATCTAAAGGCTAGATGTTCTCTTAGAAGTCCTTTATTCTAAATCTCTAATTTTACAGGTGGAAAAACACATACAAAGATAGCATCAGATATATCTGATGCTGAAAAATAGATTTTCCTTGAGTAAGGGGGTGTGGAAGTACAAAAAAGATGAAGGAGTTAGGGAAAATCTTGAGAACTCAGCCTATACTAACAAAATATTGAGTGGAAAATAGAGAATCTAGATTTGTCCTTGATCCTGTAGCAAAGTGCCCAATCAGGAATTGACTAACAGAAGAAAACAGGCAGGCTAGTGACTAAGAAAGGAAGTGCTATATGTATGGCATTGGGCCAAAAGCTTTAAAATATATAATCTTAAAATGCCTTTTATGTATCAGTTGGTATACTGTGACTGCTCACCTATATGTAATTTCTTCATAAGAACCCTAAAACCTGTAATAAACATTTCAGTTCCAGGATATGATTGCGTCAGTGGGTAATCAATATCTGTGAAGAAGGGGAGACCTTCTTCACAGACCTTTTGAATCGGAAATCTTGGGGATGGGACTAGAAATCTGTGTAGTAAGAAGCCCTCCAGGTGATATTTATAACCTGCTTGAAGCCAGGGTTCAGCAAATTATAGCCTGTGGACCTAATGTGGCCCATACCTGTTTTTGTCAATAAAATTATATTGAAACAATACTCATTTGTTTATTATTGTTTATGGCTGTTTTTATACTGCAGTTGGCAGAGTTGAGTAATTGCAGAGACCTTATGGCCTGCAAAGCTCAAAGTGTTTACTACGTGGTTCTTTACAGTAAAAGTTTGCTGGCTCCTGCTTTACTCCTTAGGCACTAGATAGATGTCTAAACTAAATGTATAAGCAGATATTTGCTAATTGAATTGAAGACCATAAGGAAAAAAGGAATTTCTCATGTTTTTAAAAATCTTAACCTATTATCTTTCCCTTTTAGTCAAGGATGCTATCTAAATGGACCTTTTAGTTCAAATCCACTGACAATCCCGAAGCAAAGGTCATCTTCTGTATCGTTAACCCACCATATAGGTCTAAGAAGAGCTGGTAAGAAACCATTTTTGTGACTTAAATATGGGAGGCCTCAAAGTATATGGTAGTGCAAACCTTGTCATTACCTATTTATAGCTAATTTTGAATACCATTTCATGTGTTATAAGTTAACATAACTAAGCAGTTTGGGTTGGCTATTAAGAGTTTGCTCATTCATTTATTAATTTTTGAACAAGTACTATGTATCAGGCACTTCGTTAGGCACTAGTAATTCAGGGATAAAATATAGAACTATTTAACCTGGGTAGTTGTAGACAGAGAACAAGGGAAAACCCCAGAAAGAGCATTCTTTTGTAGCATGATAATTGTGGAGGGAGAAAAAAAAAATCTTAATATGAGAGTAGGAAAAAACCCTGACTATATCCTATATCCTATAATAAGTCATTCTAATAGAATTTTTATCCAATTATCTATCTATGGGGGGGGTGATTTGACATAACATTATATTAGTTTTAGGTATATAGCAAAATGATTTGATATTTGTATATGTTGTGAAATGATCACCATAAGTCAACATCTGTCACCACACATAGTTACAAATTTTTTTTTCTTGTGATGAGAACTTTTAAGATCTATTCTCTTAGCAACTTTCAAATATGAAATACAGTATTATTATGCAATACAGTATTATTAACTACAGTCACCAAAGACAATAGATTGGCCTATTTAAAGTATTGCAAAACAAAACTTGCCAACCTGGAATTCTTTATCCAGTGAAAATATCCTTTAAAACTTAAGGTGAAATAACATTATTTTCATACAAACAAAAGCTGGTAGAATTTATTGCTAGTAAACTTGCACTGCTAAGATTCAGCAAAGGAAGTTCCTTAGGTAGGAGGAAAATGATCCAGATTGAAGCATGGATCTGCAGGAATGAATGAAAAGCACTGGTAAGCCTAAATGTGTGGGTACATAAGAGAATACTGATCATTAAAAACAATGACTCCCTTGTGGCCTGCATAGTGTATAAAGAAGTCAAGTATATGGTAACAGTGGCACAAAGGGTGGGAAAGGGGTAAATTGGACTTAAACTTACAGTGTACTGGCAGTGATTGAAAAGTACTAAAAAAGTTCTAATTTAAAAGAAACTAATACTTCAAAGATGCACATTGTAATATCCAGGGTGATAATTAAAAGAATAAAAGAAAAAGTATAAGTAAGAAGCTAATATAGGAGGTAAAATGGCATGATTTAAAAAAAAAAAAAACCTTGAATAATCTAAAATAATACAAGAAAAGAGGAAATAAGAAACAGAAACATAAAGAATAACTAAAAAAGAAATAGCAAGATGGAGGATTAAGCAAACTATATTAAATATACACCTAGCGTGGGTGGCTGGTGGGGAGCTGGGGGTGCCAGGGATCTGACCAGAGTTGCTGGAGTATATTATCTGAAATGTGCAGTTTTCCACAAAAAAGTTGAAAATACACTCCAGTTAATAGATACAGACTGTCAGACAATTAACACAAGACTCAAGTACATGCTCTTTACAAAAGGCACACTAAATATAAGGACACAGGTCTGATCTCATGGGTATAAAACACAAAACCAAAAATTAATTAATTAAAATAAAATACACAAACCAAAAATTAATTAAAATAAAATACACAAACCAAAAATTGACAGAACTAAAGGGAGAGAAAGACAAATCTGTATTCATTTTGGAGATTTTAACTCATCACTCTCATTATCTAGTAGAATAAGCAAACCAAAATATTAGTAATAGATAAATGGAAGATTAGGACAACATGATTTAACTGACTTGACCTAATCGACTATAAAACACCACACTCAGACATTACAAGATACATATTTTTTCCAAGGACACACACAAGATTGATCAAAATAGACCATTTGCTGAGCTATAAAACAAGTCTCAACAAGTTTCAAAGGATTAAAATCATATATAGCGATCAGCTTCCGGAATGGCAGAGAGAGGATCTCAGTAAACTTGTTCTTCTGCTAAAACAACAAAAATAGGGGCAAAAAACTAAACTCAATCATTTCAGAATTCTGGAAGTTAACGAAAGCCAGAGAACTAGAAGTCATCTATACAAGAGAAACTACCTACTGAACCTTGGTGAGACAGTGGGGTTCTGCAACAGCTTAATTGGGGGCACTTCCCAAACCCTCTGTCTGCCCAGCTCAGTGATACTACAGCTAAAAGCCACTAGCTTTGCAGCCATTAGAGTCTTACCTCTTTAGAAACTGCATTAAAAGCAACAAGCTGATAGTACAGTAAACGTTTTGTTCAAGCCCCCTGGCAAACACTTCTACTCCCAGGGTGCTGTGGATATTTCATTTAACTCAGAGCCCAGCTCTCCAAAAACACAAACAAAAAACCCCTATACCCTATGCCAGGCAACATTGTGAGTGCCTAAGGCTGTGATTTCAACTGGGGCGAACAAGAGCTGATTGGGAATTTAAAAGGAAATCCTGGACACTAGATGACCCTGGGGAAGTGGAAAGCTCTGGCAACAGAAGAGGATAGTTTTTTGTTTTTTGTTTTTTAACAAAAGGGGCCAGAACAACTGGATATCCAAGAAAAGAATTTGGACACTTATCCCACCACATATACTAGGCTGAGCACATGTTTATTAGGGCTGTGCACATGCCCAGGAAAGATCTGGGAAAGGTGAAGGCCCTGGTCACTCCATCTGTAGCTGACCTTGAGGTCCTGCACAAGCAGGAAGTAAAAGCTAAGGCTGTCTTGTAAACTGCCTGGAAGTTTGAAGTTGTATCTTTTCAAACAGACTCTCATCTACAGATGACATAGAGGCAAGACATTTAAAGTAATCTTCTGTCTCATCTAAATTACACTGACCCAAGAATGGCTTCTAAGAAAGCAAGCGTAAATCAAGGAGAAAAGGGAAAAAAGGCAGCAGAGAACTCAGTGGCTACACACCTCAGAGAAAACAAAATCTACATAATGAGTCCAGGAAATCACTCAATGAATAATCAGAAACAAAAAACGAACAAACAAAAAACCAGCAGCGTAAACCTTGAGGGTGGGAGAGATCTGATATTAGAATTGTTACAACATATTATCTAAAATGTCCAGTTTTCAACAAAAAAACCATGAAGCATGCAAAGAAACAAGAAATTTTTCGCCATGTAGACAATGAAAAACAGCCAACAGGGCTTCCCTGGTGGCGCAGTGGTTGAGAGTCCGCCTGCCGATGCAGGGGACACGGGTTTGTGCCCCGGTCCAGGAAGATCCCACATGCCGCGGAGCGGCTGGGCCCGTGAGCCATGGCCGCTGAGCCTGCGCGTCCGGAGCCTGTGCTCCGCAACGGGAGAGGCCACAACAGTGAGAGGCCCGCGAACCGCAAAAAACAAACAAACAAACAAACAAAAAACAGCCAACAAAATTTCCCTGAGGAGGCTTGGATTTGGGATTTAGTAATGACTTTAAATCTGCTACCATAAATATGTTTAAAGAACTTGAGGAAACCATATCTAAAGTAAGGACAGTATGACAACAGTGTCTCACCACAGAAAGAATATAAAGAATTAGAAATTATAAAAATTATAAAATAATTTAAATAATTATAAAATAATTACCACTTCTACTCAATACTGGGTTGGAGGTTCTACTCAGGGAAGTTTAGGTAAAAATGAATAAAAGGAAGATGTAAAACTATTTTCAGACAACATAATCATACATTTATAAATCCTAAGAAATTCATTAAACCTATTACAACCAATAAACAAGTTCATCAGTGTGGCAGAATACAAGATCTATAATCGATAATCAATTGTATTTCTATATACTAGCAATGAACAATGCAAAACTGAAATTAAGAAAATAATTTCAGGACTTCCCTGGTGGCACAGTGGTTAAGAATCTGCCTGCCATTGCAGGGGACACGGGTTCAATCCCTGGTCCAGGAAGATCCCACATGTCGCAGAGCAACTGAGCCCGTGTGCCACAACTACTGAGCCTGTGCTCTAGAGCCTGTGAGCCACAACTACTGCTGCAACTACTGAAGTCCACGAGCCTAGAGCCCGTGCTCTGCAACAGAAGCCACCACAGTGAGAAGCCCGTCCGCCCCAATGAAGAGTAGCCCCCCACTCGCCGCAGCTAGAGAAAACCCACACACAGCAACGAAGACCCAACACAGCCAAAAATAAAATAAATACATTTATTAAAAAATACTTGGGAATAAATTTAACAAAATAGTGCAAGACTTGTACACTGAAAACTATAAAATGTTGAAATTAAAGAAGACCCAGATTTTTTTTTTTTTTTAATTTTTGACTACGCTGCGTGGCATGTGAGATCTTAGTTCCCCGACCAGGGATCAAACCCATGCCCCCTGCATTGGCACGCAGAGTCTTAACCACTGGACCAACCAGGGAAGTCGCAGGAAGACCCATATGGAAAATATCCCATGTTCGTGGACCAGAAGACTTAATATCGTTAAGATGGCAATACTCCTTAAATTGTTCTAAATTGAGTACAAATCCTTATCAAAATCTGAGCTGGCTTCTTTGTAGAAATTTGAGAAGCTGATCTGAAAATTCATATAGAAATTCAAGGGACCCAGAGTAGCTACAATAATCTTTAATAAAAAAAAGAAGAAGAAAACTGGGGGACTCACACTTGTAAATTTTAAAACTTACTACCAAGCTATGGCAATCAAGACAGTGACACTGGCATAAGGATATTCCAACTCAGTGGTATAGAACTGAGTCCAGAAATAAACCCTTACATGGTCAATTGATTTTCAGCCAGTGTGCCAAGGTAATTCAAAGGGGAAGAAATAGTGTTTTTAACAAATGATGTTGGGACAACTGGATAGATATACAAATGAAAAAGAATGAATTTGGAACCATACCTGTCATCATACTCAAAAATTAACTCTAAATGCTTGTACACTCAAATATAAGAGTGAAACCATAAAACTTGTAGAAGAAAACATAGGAGAAAATCTCTGAGTTTGGATATTCTTAGACACCCAAAGTACAGTCCATAAATGAAACAAATTGATAATAGAGGGGGACTTCCTGGTGGCACAGTGGATAAGACTATATGCTCCCAATGCAGGGGACCCGGGTTCGATCCTTGGTCAGGGAACTAGATCCCACATGCAAGCCGCAACTAAGAGTTCGCATGCTGCAACTAAGGAGCCTGTGAGCCGCAACTAAGGAGCTCGCCTGCCGCAACTAAGACCCAGAGCAACCAAATAAATATTTTTTAAAAATTGATAATAGGAATTCATTAAAATTAAATCATTTGTATTTACTTCAACAGACACCTAAAGAAAGTGAAAAGACAGTCCACAGGATGGGAGAAAATATTTGCAAATTACGATTTGACAATGGACTTGTATTCAGAATAGACAAAGATGTCTTAAAACTCAATGATAAACACAGAACTGACCTCACTAAAAAATTGGCAAAAGATTTGAATAGGTGTTTCTCCAAAGAAGGTATACAAATGGCCCTAACCACGTGAAAAGATACTCAGCATCATTAGTCATTAGGGAAATGCAAATCAAAACCACAAGGAATCATGACCTCACACCCACTATGATGTCTATAATTCTAAAGACAGTATAAGTGTTGGAAAAATGTTCAGAGGTAGGAACACTCATACATCACTGATTGGAAAGTAAAATGCTACAGCTACTTTGGAAAACAATTTGGCAGTTCAGTACTTGAACAGGGAAATAAAATTGTGCTATATTCATACATACAATTTTATATGTCATTCAAAATGAATGAACATGTGGAACATCTTTTTAAAATGTTGAGCAAGGCATAAAAGCATTTATACTATCTGATTCAATTTACAAAGTTCAAAGAAAGGGCAAAACTAAACTGTAAAGAGATAACATATGTGGTATAAAGAGAGGCAAGAAAAACACTACCATAAAAGTCGAAGTAATGCTTTCCTTTAATGAGAGGGAGGGGAATTAGATATTGGACATGGGTTTCTGACCTCTGGCCATGTTTTATGTTTTAGCTTGAGTGGTGAGCATTCCTGTTATAACTTTTCTATATGTGTGTTATATTTCACAATTTAAAAGGTTTATAACAAAAACGATGAATCTGTATTGTAGAAAGTATTTTATAAGGGTTGCTGGGATTTTCTTTACCATTTTGTCTTCTCCGCGAAGCTTTTCTATGTTATATGAAATTTCTACCCTAAAATTAGGCTATCCTTTATTCTTCTCAGCCTGTTTGTCAGGGTTTCGGACACTCAGTATTATAATAGAAAAAAGAATGCTGAAAATTGGGACTTCAGTCTCCAGTTAGTAACTAACTGTTATTATTTTGACAAGAAAGATACTTCTCCTTTCTAGTCCTCGGTTTCCTCTTCTGAAACTTTAAAGTGTTTGACCGATTATTTATAAAATCTTTTTCAGCCCCAACATTATATGAAATTATAGGAGCCTCTAAACAAATCAGTTTGATAGAACAGCAGTTGGCAGCCCTGCACATGTAAAATGAAAATGCTACTTAACTCACAGGGCTATTATGAAGATTAAATAGAGTAACACATTGTATTAGTCAGGGTTTTCCGGACAAATAGAACTAATAGGATGTTCGTGCATGTGTATATACCTACATACATACATATATACTTACATACATATACATGGGGTGGGGAGTGATTGATTGATTGATTGACTGATGGGGATTGGCTCGCCAGATAGAGAGGGCTGTCAGGTCCAGAATTTTTAGGGCAGGCTGCCAGGCTGGAAATTCTAGCAGGAGTCGATGTTGCAGTTTTGACTCTGAACGCAGTCTGGAGGGAAAATTCCTTCCTCTTTGGAGGACTTCAGTCTTTTCTCTTAAGGCCTTCAACAAATTGGATGAGGCCAGTCCACATTATAAAGGGCAATATGCTTTATTCAGTCTACAGATTTCAATGTTAATCACATCTGAAAAATACCTTCACAGCAATATCTAGACTGGAATTTGACCAAACAACTGGGCATGATAACCTAGCCAAGTTGACACATAAAATTAACCATCACACACATCTGTAACTATGTCTGAAAATACCATAATACCTTAACAACTGTTATTTGCTTTCCTCTCTGATGCACACTTTACTTGGATCTTTATTTCAAAATAAAGTTTTAAATCCACCTACACCTGTCCAGATATACCCTTAGTTCAAGGCACCCAGCAAAGGCTCTTGAGTAAATCAATAGGATTAGGGATGTATTTCTGAAGCACTCTTTTTTTCCCCTTATTTTAACACTTAGCACTTGTTTGTATTTTCCACTAGACTTTAGGTTCATTGAGTTGTAGGGATGGCATCTTTTTCTCCATTGTGAAACACTGCACATTTTCCAGCATATAATAGGCTCTCAAATACTTGTTGAATGAATGAATGAGCTGGAAAGATGTGGATTTTTTAAGGGATCTGCTGTTGTGTTAATATAATTTTATCATATGCTTAATTTGCTTAATGCTATCAAGAACTTTGGTTCTTCAATAAAAATGAATTGTATTGTACTGAAAAATATTCAATAAAATTTGGTAAAGATGCTTTTGTTCATGTGGATAATCAAGCTGGTAGGGACACAAAATGTTAAAGATAAAGACCAATATGAATTAGGAAAATTTGTGCCACACATTATGTACATTTTAGTTATACTTTTAGTATTTACCTACTATGTGCCATCCTGCCACAGGGTGTTTATTCCACAGTCATCGATGATGACAAATATGGTCTATATTCTGCCTGAATTCGTAGAAGGTGTTGAAGATAGCTCCGTGTAGAAATCTAGTTAATCATTTAACTGTAAATACTTTGCTTTCTTTAAAGAAGGAAAATGCTCTTTATAAACACCCAAACACGGACAATAAACACATACATATCAGTACATACATACATACATATCTCTTTCTTCTCTTTCAATTTTCTAGGTACTTTACCCGGCCTGAATTCTCCCAGTCATGGACCAATGTCTGCTGGCTCTCCAACTAACCGATCGCCTATAGAATTTCCTGACACTGCTGATTTTCTTACTAAGCCAAGTGTTATTTTACACAGATCTCTGAGCAATGCACCCAATTCACCAGATTTTTATCAGCAACTTAGAAATTCTGATAGCAATTTATGTAACAGGTAAGTTTCCCAAGTGTTTACTATTTGTTTCAAAATATAGGTTATTTTAATAAAATATTACCAGTTTTCTTGTTCTGTATTATAACTAGATGATTAATGAATACTACATCCTCTTCTTCATCTAGCAGTTTTTATTCTAAACAATTTTTTTTCATTTCAGTGCCATTATTCATTTCCCAGCTAAATGATCTCCATCTGAAGTGAAATATAGTGGTATTTTATCCATCATAAGATATCAGTAAATGTATGAGAATTATTTTAGTATGTACTAATTTAGTACCTATTTACAGTACCCAGTTCATATGGTGTTTGTTCTTATTTCTGCTTTGATGGTAATAAGTGTTTACCTCAGATCTCAGTGTTACTTCCAAAATATGTTATTTCCTTCATAGGGACACAGGTGCTTTCTAGGATAAAGCCTGTTAAGTTTATAGAGAGATTGGAATATTAGGATATTTTGCAGTTGGGATCTTGCAGTTAAAAAATAACCAGATTTTCTGATTGTATTTAGGTAAAAAAATTTTGCCTCACTTATCATATACATATATTTATCTGTTTTATTTTATAAGCTGTGGACATCAAATATTGAAATATGCTTCAGCATCTGAACCAGAGGCTGGTACAGACTGCCACAGGGAAAAGTCAGGTGAGACTGCAAAAGTCATGTGTGTTTAAATTTAAGAACAATTTCTTACATTGTTTTTTAAAATGAATAAATGAATGAGTTTTTTAGTCTATCCATCTTTAAAATGAAGATTATAATCTCTTACTTCACAGAGGAGTTATTAGCAAATTATAAATAATAGATGGTGAAAGTATTTTGAAGAGTAAAAATGTGCTGTACGAATGAATATAGTCTTATGTTACGGCTAGGGTTCATAAATAGTGAGATTAACTATATTAACCTCGAAATTTAAATTGCATAATCTTAGCTCAAAAGTGTCTGCATACATTTTTAAATAATTACACAAAGGAGTTGTTTTAAAATTTAGTTAATTATATTATTCTGAAACATACCCTCAAACAAGAAATATTGTTAGTGATAAAGTTATAGTTGTTTTATAACTTTAAAACATTGATGACTCAAGTGTCCACTAATAGTTAACTAGGTAACTCAGACCATCATATCCCCTGAAGGTAGCTAGAAAAGTTACAAGTTATTAACAATAAAAAAATCTGCTTGAAGCCACTGAAGAACTAACAAGCTCCTCAGAATTTCCAGTATAAGACCTGGAGGAGGACAGAAATCCAAGAAAGTGAGTCTCAAGTTTGGGGCTACCAAAAGGGTGTTCGCTGCTTCCAGAGGGGCCAGTGACTGATAGAATGAACAGTCCCTTTGGTAGCTTCATGGGACTAGGGAGACAAAGATTGGAATTGAAGGTTTGCCGTGGTAGGAGTAACTTGGTAAACTCAGCAGTACTGCATCCTAAGAATAAAGGTAAACCAGAAATAGGCCCTTTCAGGGGTTACAGGTGCCTATCAATCCCTTCACATACTTTAAAATTCACCCTATTATAGTGTACAATTTAATAGTTTTGGGGTTTTACATTTTAAAGGACTAAAAAACAATAAGAGGGGCTTCCCTGGTGGCGCAGTGTTTGAGAGTCCACCTGCCGATGCAGGGGACACGGGTTCATGCCCCGGTCCATGAAGATCCCACATGCCGCGGAGCGGCTGGGCCCGTGAGCCATGGCCGCTGAGCCTGCATGTCCGGAGCCTGTGCTCCGCAACGGGAGAGACCACAACAGTGAGAGGCCCACGTACCGCAAAAAAAAACAAAACAACAACAACAAGAAAGAAGACCAAGCCTTCACAAACTTCCAAAAAATAGGAGGGCAAACTTCCCAACTCATTCTATAAATGAGACCAGTATTACTCTGATACCATAAGCAGACAAAGGCATCACAAGAAAATAAAACTATAGACCAACATTTCCAATATCCTTAACAAAATACTAGCACACTGAATCTAGCAACAGATAAAATGTCATACCATGACCGATTGGTATTTATGCCAGGAATGCAAGGGTGGTTTAGCATTTGAAAATTAATCAATGTAATACACCCCATTAAAGAGGGGGAAAAATCACATGATAATCTATCTAGATGCAGAAAAAGCATTTGACAAAATCCAACACTCTTTCATGATGAAAACACTCAAACCAGTAATATCAGAGAAGTCCTTCAATCTGATAAAGGGCATCTTTGAAACAAACACAGAGCTAACATCATCCTTACTAGAGGAAGATTGATGCTTTCCCCCTAAGATCAAGAATAAGAGAAGGGGGCTTCCCTGGTGGCATAGTGGTTGAGAGTCCGCCTGCTGATGCAGGGGACATGGGTTTGTGCCCCGATCCATGAAGATCCCACATGCAGCGGAGTGGCTGGGCCTGTGAGCCATGGCCGCTGAGGCTGTGTGTCCGGAGTCTGTGCTCCACAGCAGTGAGGGGCCCGCGTACCGCAAAAAAAAAAAAAGAATAAGAGAAGGGACATGACTCTTTTTGAATTTTTTTACAATAGCCAGGACATGGAAGCAACCTAAGTGTCCATCAACAGATGAATGGATAAAGAATATGTGGCACATATATACAATAGAATATTACTCAGCCATAAAAAGAAATGAAATTGAGTTATTTGTAGTGAGGTGGATGGAACTAGAGTCTGTCATACAGAGTGAAGTAAGTCAGAAAGAGAAAAACAAATACCGTATGCTAACACATATATATGGAATCTAAAAAAAAAAAAAAAAGGTTCTGAAGAACCTAGGGGCAGGACAGGAATAAAGACTCAGAGTAGAGAATGGACTTGAGGACATGGGGAAGGGGAAGGGGAAGCTGAGACAAAGTGAGAGAGTGGCATTGACATATATACACTACCAAATGTAAAATAGATAGCTAGTGGGAAGCAGCCGCATAGCACAGGGAGATCAGCTCTGTGCTTTGTGACCACCTAGAGGGGTGGGATAGGGAGGGTAGGAGGGAGAAGCAAGAGGGAGGGGATATGGGGATATATGTATATGTATAGCTGATTCACTTTGTTATACAGCAGCAACTAACACAACAATGTAAAGCAATTATACTCCAATAAAGATGTTAAAAAGAAAAAAGAATAAGAGAAGGATTTTTGCTTTCAGCACTTGTATTCAATATTTTACTGGCGGTTCTAGCCAGGAAAGTTTCTAGAAAGATAAAAAAATAAAGATATCTGAGTGGAAATAAAGAAATAAAACTGTCCTTATTCACAGATCATTTGTAGAAAATTTCAAACACACACACAAACACACACACACACAATTATTAGAACCAATAAACAAGTTTAGCAAAGTCACAAGATCAAAGTACAAAATCAATTTTATTTCTCTATAGCAGAAATGAACCATCAAAAATTGAAATTTAGAAAATGTTTCCATTCATAATAGTATCAAAAAGAATAAAGTTA
Source organism: Orcinus orca (assembly GCF_937001465.1). Taxonomy (NCBI): domain Eukaryota; kingdom Metazoa; phylum Chordata; class Mammalia; order Artiodactyla; family Delphinidae; genus Orcinus; species Orcinus orca. The sequence continues at coordinate 41,125,488 of NC_064566.1, read as the reverse complement.
AAATAAATTTAACAAAAGAATTAGGAGATTTATAAACTGAAATCTATAAAACGTTGTTGAGAAAACTAAAGAAAGAAAATTAAAGAAAAATTAAAGAAACTAAATAAATTGAGAGGCATAGCAAACAGATTGGGAAACTCAGTACTGTCAACAGGCTATTCTTCCAAATTGATCTGTAAATTCATTGCAATTCTGATCAAATTCCAGTAGGCTTATTTTGGTAGAAATTGACAAATTGGTGTTAAAATTTACATGGAAATACAAATGGCCTAAAATAGCCAAAACAATTTGGAAAAATAACAAATTTGGAGGACTGATACTACCTGATTTCAAAACTTATTTCCACTTCAAAAGACACCAATAAGAAAATCAAAGACAAACCACAGACTGGGAGAAAATATTTGCAAATTATACATCTGATAAAGGTCTTATAACCATGACATATAACTCTTTAACTCAATAGTAAGTCAACCAACTCAATTAAAACACAGGCAAAAGATTTTAGATATTTTGGTGAAAGACTTTTGGTGGAGGATATGAAGGATATAAATGAATGGGTAGTAAACACATGAAAAAATTATTAACATCATTAGTCATTAGGGAAATGCAGATTAATACTACAGTGAAATACCAGTAAACTCAAACCAAAAAGACAGACAATACCAAGTGTTGGCAGGGATGAAGAGAAATTGGAACTTGTGCATTGCTGATGGGATTGTAAAATGGTAAACCCACTTGGGAAAACATTTTGACAGTTTCTTTAAAAGGTAGACATGGAGACTTCCCTGGTGGTCCGGTGGTTAAGACTCTGTGCTTCCACTGTGGGGGGTGTGGGTTTGATCCCTGGTTGGGGAACTAAGATCCCACACACAGTGTGGTGCGGCCAAAAAAAAAAAAACAAAACACAAACAAACAAAAAAGTTAGACATAAATTTACCGTATTACCCAGCAGTAACATGGATAAGAATTTACTCAAGAGAAAACATATGAGCACTCAAAGACAGGATTATGAATGCTTATGACATCATTATTCATGATAGTGCTAAACTGGAAAAGATCAAAATGTCCATCAACTTGTAAATGAATAAATATCATGTGGTATATCCATACAATGGGATTCTGTTTAACAAAAGAAGAACAAACTGCTGACACATGCTACTACGTGGATAAACTTCCAAACATTATTCTAAGTGAAAAAAACTAAGCTAAAAAGATTACATATTGTTTGATTCTATTTATATGAAATTCTAGAAAAGGCAAATTTATAGAGACAATAATCAGAATAGCAGTTGCCTGGGGTGAAAATAAGGATGAACTGTAAATAGGCATAAGGGTACTTTTTGAGGTGATGAGAATGTTCTAAAACTAGACTGTCATGCATAGAGAGCAGACTTGTGGTTCCAAGAGGGAGGGGTTTGGGGGAGACATGCGGTGGGAGGTTTGGGTTAGTAAAGTATTATATATAGAATGGATAAACAACAAGGTCCTACTGTGCAGCACAGAGAACTATATTCAATATCCTATGATAAACCATGATGGAAAAGAATATTAAAAAAGAATGTAGGACTTCCCTGGCAGTCCTGTGCTTAAGACTCCACACTTCCACTGCAGGGGGCTCGGGTTCGATCCCTGGTCAGGGAACTAAGGTTCTGCATGCCGCACAGCGTGGCCAAAAAATAAAAAAAAATAAAAGTATAATGTATATATATGTATAACTGAATCACTTTGCTGTACAGCAGAAATTAACACAACATTGTAAATCAACTATACTTTAATAAAAAAAAGACTTTTTTGAATCTAAAGACCAAAGCAATCAGGTGTTTTGAAGATAATGATGATAATAAAAATTCTGGGCCAAACAAACAAACAAAAAAACTAGATTGTCATGAATATTGCAGAAGTCTAAATTTTCTAAAATTATGGAATTATACACTTACTCTGAGTGGGTTTTATGGCATGTAATTATACTCAATAAAGCCTTTTAAAAACCACAACAGATTATTAATTCTCACAGTTCTTTGCATTGACTGGTCTCAGCTGGGAGATTCTCACTTGAGGGCTGTCATGTAATTGCAGTCAGATATTGGCAAGGGTGACAGTCATCCAAAGGATTGATTGGACTGAGTTTCCAAGATGTCTCATGTGTCTGCTGGCTATTGACCAGTCCATTTAAATATGACCTCTCTCTGGTCTTCTTCCAACATTTTGGCTGGAGGCCAAAAGAGGAGGCTATGAAAGCTGCCAGTCCAGTTAATGGCTCAACCTAGACCAGACAAAGTTGTCATTTCTGTCATATTCTGTTAATCAGAGCAGTCATGTGGCCTGTCCAGATTCCAGGGGGTTGGGAAATAAATGCTCTCTTGATGGAGCAATAAGAATACATTTCAAAAGAATGCATGTGGGATAAGAGATAGTACTGTGGACATCTTTGGAGAAGAAATTGCTATATTTATTTCATCTGTTTTTCTTATTATCTGTAAGATATAGTTATTAGGAATTTAGATCATTAAAAAGTAAATCATGTACTTCAAATGTCAACAAGTTTTGGATTGACAGCTATTTTAGAACATAATTGTAGTTAGTGCCTTAACTTACCAAGAACAGTTGAATAATCTGAATTTTTTAATTTTCTTAAAGTGTGTTCATTTGGAAACATTTGAAAAGTAATATTTTCCAAAGGGTAATACTTCCTGATCATGATCAGTTAATGATTTTTTAGTATATTCAGTGTGTTAGGTTCAGATTTGACTGACAGTTATTGATCAACTATTATGTGTACCATCTAGTAAAATAGGTGTTATTATCCACATTCTACAGGGGGAAAAGCTTGCCATTATTAAGTACAAAAATCAGGATTTAAACCTAGTTCTTCTGAAAGAACATCTATATGTGTATAACTGAGTCACTTTGCTGTACAGCAGAGATTGGCACAGCACTGTAAATCAGATAGACTTCAATAGAAATAAATAAATCAATCAACCAACCAACCAGCCTAGTTCTTCTGAAAGTCAACTCGAATGAGTACTCTTAAAAACACTTTTACTTTAAAAAATCCCTACATATTGAAAAATAAATAAATCCTAGGTCTGTGGCTTGATGAATTTTCATACATCTAATATACATATGTAGTCAGCACCCAGATCAACAAACAAAATATTACCAGCACCTCCTCTCATGCCCCACTTCCAGGAATCTCCCCCAAAGATAATGTTTATCCTGTCTTTCAATACTCATGTGTGTCAATTTTGATATGTTTTTGAACTTTTCATAAAGAGAATTGCAGAGTATATACCTTTGTGTCTGGCTTCCTTCACTTGACATTGTATTTTTAAAAATCATCCATATTGGTGCATGTGATTGTAGTTTCTTCTGTTTGCTCTGTAGTGTTCAATTGTGTGAATACACTACAGTTTGTTTATTCTACTGTTGATGTGTTTGGGGAAAGTTTCCTGGTTAGCATATTACAAATAGAATGAGTATGAATATTCTTTTGCATATGAGTGAATGAAATGTAGCTACCAATGTTGCTTCCCTTTTCCATGTAATTTGGGAAAAAGAGTATTATTAATCACATTGGTAGAGAACTCACAATTCATAACATTGTTCTAATTTTTAGATGTGCCTTAATCTCATCCATAATTATGAGTTTAGAATTTTCATATCCAAAACTCAAACAATTTCAGGTATTAGAAGTAGTTTACATGAAATTGGTTTTAAAAAAATTTCCTACTGAGAGGGACTGACATTTTCTCACTTTTATAATGAATTTCCACTCTCTCTTTCATCCATGAGTAGCTATATCAGGTGAAATATTGCCTGAGCACAAGGTACCTGGGCCAACTGGTCCAGCAAGATACAACTTAACTGTGTCATTAATTTAGATTGAAGGCCAGTATGGTTCGATTTATCTGAATACTTTTTACAAATTTTTCTTATAAAACTGTTCATATAGGACATGTTTTATTCTTGTTTATTACTTTAAATACTTTTTGAAAGGTGATGAAGACAATACCGTTTTCTCAAAAGCATCATTCAACCTTACGGAAGCTCAACAAGAAGTGGAAACAGAGAACAGAGACTGCAGAAAATTACTTTGGGAAGGTGATAATCACCTAAAAGAAGAGGCACAGAATGAAGAGCAACCAAATGTAAAAGATAAATTTTCAATATGATTATGTAAAGGTGAAATATATTATTAGTTAGTACTAAGCTTATTATTTTTGCCCAGAACAAGGTTTTTAATATAATGATTTAAAAAATTTTTTTACTGAAAAGTCACTATTAACACCTGAAAATAGAGTTTCTTTAAATAAATGAGGAGTTTGGGATTAACATATACATACTACTATATATAAAATAAACAACCAGGACCTACAATATAGCACAGGAAATGCTACTCAATATCCTGTAATAACCTATATGGGAAAAGAATCTGAAAAAGAATAGGTATATGTATATGTATAACTGAATCACTTTGCTGTACACCTGAAACTAACACAACAGTGTAAATCAACTATACCCCAATTAAAAACAAAAAAAAGAAAGAAAACCTTCGGTTAAAAATAATTACTTTTAAACTCATCATCCTAGAATAACTAAGTGCGTTCATTTTAAAATGGACACATTTATTTGGTTGTATAGTCAATATATTACTTTCTATGCTGATTTTTTTTCATTGTATGTGTTAAAATATGAAAAAATAAAGTATGTGCATAGTCATTAAAAACAATGAAAATAACCTACTTATAATTGTAGGGGTTTTTTTGTTCTTAATATTGTTTTTGTTCTTAAAGTTCAAAATCTAAGCTTTTTAGGAAAAAAAAATCCATCCATTTCTTTTGGGAAGTTATCCTAGTAATAAATGTCAGTTTAAGTTTCTATTATCCTTTGATACCTGTAACTTCCAAAATGAAAATAATGGATTTTAGATTTGTGTAGTGTTTTGGAAATATAATAGTTTTATTTATAAAAGTAGTGTAAAGACCAATAAGTCTTTTGATACCTAGAAGACATGTTTATATTTGTCTGAAGATAACATTCTACAAAGAGAATTAATAGGAAGTACAGTTTATATTTGAGAATAACCATTATAGAAAATAATACTGACCATTTTTATAGTGTTCATTTATAAGTGTTCTCATTTAGCTATGGATTTAACAATATTTATAAAAAGTAAGGTTAAGTTGGTTTGGTTTTTTTTTTTCCCCTACATGTACAGATTGAACAAGAAGCATCACGGGACCTGATTTTAATAGAAGATTATGACTCATTAATAGAAAATATGGGTAACTGGAATTTTCAAATTTTTGAACTTGTAGAAAACATGGGAGAGAAATCAGGAAGGATCCTCAGTCAGGTTTGTTTCAAACCCCTACTGCTTTATTATAAGTTACTTTTTTCTTGAATCTTTATAAAAAGCAAAATCTAAAGATGTATAATATTGGTTTAGGTACAAGTTCAACATTGTTCATTGAATTATTTTTTTTCACAAATGAAATTTTCAGTAGAAAATTTGAAAAGAGAAACCTGGATATATAAACCCATATATATATAAACAAATATATTATTATGTATATAAAGTATTTCATAATTATATATATATTTATATGAAAAGTAGTTTATTTGCCCATAATAATGGGATTTAATTTACACTAAAGAAGTAATAAAGATTTCCTTTTTATTAAATCTTGAGGTTGAAAAGGACATGAAAGGTGATCTAGTTCTTTGGACTGAAACTTATGCTTCGTCGTTTTCACCGGTCCTCCCTGTGCTTTACCCAAGGCCAAATGGTCCATTTCATGCTAGAACCATGGAAAAATATTTCCATTTTACCTCCCAGACTCAAAGTTCTTCCTGGTGGGTCCACACAGCAGCATCAGATTAACCTTCCTGAAATACTACTCTCATTAACTCCAAAGCATCTTATTTATGAAATGTGAGAACATAAAGATAAATTATGTGGAGGACACACAATTTATCACATTGAATTCTTTAGGGACAGAAATGTGATAAATATATTGTTCTGACTTCTTTTAACACCTAGGACTAGAATAGAATACAATTCATATGCCTTTCAATAAATTGTGAATGAAAAGCTAAAGGGAAGAGTGGAAAAATTTCAAAACTGGGACATGATATTATAATCATTCTTTGGTTTTCAAGGGCTTTAGGGCAGTATCTTCCTTTTTCATATTTCGGAAAGAATTCACTATAGGGAAGTTTTTAATAAATTACTTAAGTTAAAGGCATATACATGGTTAACTTTCCCAAATGCAAATCACAAAAACATATTCAACTAGAAATAGAAATTCCGATTTTTAAAGCGAACTTTCTTTTCATTAACATGTAGGTTATGTATACCCTATTTCAAGACACTGGCTTATTGGAGATATTTAAAATTCCTACTCTACAATTCATGAACTACTTTCGTGCATTAGAAAATGGTTATCGAGACATTCCTTGTAAGTATTAAAATATATGATTTAAGTTGAAATAATACTGGTTTTGAAATTCTTTATAAATTCCCTTCAGATAGTCCCTTAAACACTTTTAAAATTGCATGTTTGGAAAAGTTGGAAGATAGTAATTTAAAAAGAAAATCTACATCCTCCTACCCAGAGTTAACTGACTACTGTTAACATTTTGGTAAGGGACTTCCTTGGAGGATTGGTGGTTAATACTCCATGCTCCCAATGCACGGGGTGTGGTTTCGATCCCCCGTCAGGGAACTAAGATCCCACAGGCCATGCGGTGCAGCCAAAAAATTAAAAACAAAACCCAAAAAGACCCATTTTTGTATATATCCTTCAAGACTTTTTCTTATACATACTTATTTTTTATGAAGTAAATCGTAATACCTATTTATAATCTGCTTTTTCATGTAATATAGTATACATCTTTCTATGTTAACAATTATTCATATGAGTACCTTTTCAAATGTTTGGTAATTTTAAGTCATGAGTTTCATAAATTTCTTTACTTTAAAATATTTAAAATTTATCCATAGAATTCGTTTTTTAACTGTGTCCTGATTTGTGGAATAATTTTGTTTGTTTTTTTGGCCACACGGCTTGTGGGATCTTAGTTCCCCGACCAGGGATTGACCTTGGTCCTCGGCAGTGAGAGCAAGGAGTTCTAACCACTGGACCGCCAGGGAATTCCCTGTGGAATAATTTTTAATGGCTACTTGATTTTATGATACAATAGAATTTTAATTTTATATTAGGAAAAGGTACAATTTTATGTGTTGATCATTCTACAGTTTACCTCCAGGTGGACACACTTTTGGGAAATATAGAGAGAGCAAATTATTCTTAAATTGGCCTCATAAATAATGGTGATGCTTAATAATTTAATGTGTGTTATATGTACTATAATTACCACTTACAAAGTAGGCATTTTGAAAAGTGGCTGAATTTTATAAATGGAATAAAGTGATATTTTAAGGTGGACTTCAAGGGCAGGGGGATTGAAAAAAGAAAGCCATGGTGGGGAGTTTTCACGGTCACCTCCAATTAGGATATATTGGTTAAGACAAGAGTCTCTGGGGAATTCCCCGGCAGTCCATTGGTTAGGACTCTGTGTTTCCACTGCAGGGGGCACAGGTTTGATCCCTGGTCAGGGAACTAAGATCCCACGCACCCACGTGCCGTGCTGAGCAGCCAAAAAAAAAAAAGTCACTGGGACCTAACTTTTCTAAATTTTAGGTTCCAAATTTATAAATGGGAATAACAATAGTACCTACCCCATAGGTAGTGATAATAACGTAAAGCACATATCAAAATTCATGGCACATAGTAAATGGTCAATAAAAGGTCATGATTGTATTAATAATAAGCTCCTAGTGGGTTGACATCATATCTATAGTCTAAACATTCAGTATTGTATCATTTGCTAATGCTACATGGAAGGTACACATTAAATATTTGTTGAAACATCAGCTATGACTATAATCATTAGATTCACAAAGGTTATCTCATTTAATCTTTGTTGGAAAGGTTGTATTATCTACCTTTTACAGGTGAGAAGTAAAAATTCGGAAGGATCTTTCCCAAGATCATAAAACTGGAAATAGCAAAACTGGGTTTCACTTGTAGGTCTTGCCTTTTCACATAGTGGTATTTCAGTAAACCAGTGTTTTATTGATCATATACTACACGTCAGACACTATTCTGGATGTTTATATAAAGGTATATACCTTTTAACATGTACTCCTTATAGCAGGCCTGAGAGAGAGTTATTTCTTATCTGGCGAGGCGGCTGTCCAAGTATCCAGAATTTTTAACTGTTCTATGTGCCTTTGTGCAGAAATTGTTTTGTTTGCAAACATGGGTCTCCATAACCGAGACACTATTTGCATATTTTTAAGTTAAATTTTTTTTTTACATCTTTATTGGAGTATAATTACTTTACAATGGTGTGTTAGTTCCTGCTTTATAACAAAGTGAATCAGTTATACATATACGTATGTTCCCATATCTCTTCCCTCTTGCGTCTCCCTCCCTCCCACCCTCCCTATCCCACCCCTCTAGGTGGTCACAAAGCACCGAGCTGATCTCCCTGTGCTATACAGCTGCTTCCCACTAGCTATCTATTTTACGTTTGGTAGTGTATATATGTCCATGCCACTCTCTCACTTTGTCACAGCTTACCCTTCCCCCTCCCCATATCCTCAAGTCCATTCTCTAGTAGGTCTGTGTCTCTATTCCTGTCTTAAACCTAGGTTCTTCTTGACATTTTTTTTCTTAAATTCCATATATATGTGTTAGCATATGGTATTTGTCTTTCTCTTTCTGACTTACTTCACTCTGTATGACAGACTCTAGGTCTATCCACCTCATTACAAATAGCTCAATTTCGTTTCTTTTTATGGCTGAGTAATATTCCATTGTATATATGTGCCACATCTTCTTTATCCATTCATCCGATGATGGACACTTAGGTTGTTTCCATCTCCTGGCTATTGTAAATAGAGCTGCAATGAACATTTTGGTACATGACTCTCTTTGAATTATGGTTTTCTCAGGGTATATGCCCAGTAGTGGGATTGCTGGGTCTTATGGTAGTTCTATTTGTAGTTTTTTTAAGGAATTTTAAAAGTCACAAAAAGCAACCGTAGGGATTTCCCTGGCACTTTCACTGCAGGGACCCACCCTAATTTGGGAACTAAGATCCCACAAGCCTCGCAGACTGGCCAGAAAAAAAAAAAAAGCAACCTTAAGTAAATTAGCCCTGGTAATGCTGCCTTTTCTTTGACCCCTCTAATATGTTTTCATAGTATATGTGAAAGTTTTTAAAAGAAAGCTTTTTAACACATCAATAAACTTTTACAAAATAAGATGAAACAAAAACAATTGTTGGAAATTATTCTAAGCCATATATTTTATTTATGAGGATACAGTATGACTAGAAAGTACTTTTTAAAATGTCCTATGTTAAAAATAACAATGATCATTTTTATAAAACATTTTGGTGACTTTAGATCACAATCGTATACATGCCACAGATGTCCTACATGCTGTTTGGTATCTGACAACACGGCCAATTCCTGGTTTACAGCAGATCCACAATGATCATGGAGCGGGAAATGAAACAGGTACTTCCTTCTATAAATCTTTCCTTTAATTATTTGATTAGGAATAATAAATCATACTATCTCATTTCATTATCTCTGTTCTCTTAAAAGTTTTATTAAGTAAACTTTGGTATATATAAAGGACTATGTAAATTTTGAAGAATAATGACATGCAAATTAGGAAACCCACTACCCGTCTTAAAAGTGAGGTTAAGATTCAGTACTACTCAACCTACCATGTTTCTTTTCTGTGTCCCACAGTGCTGCCTTCTTCACTGAGGTAGCCAATATCCTGAATATGATAATCATTTATTTGCTTTTCTTTCAATTCTTAGTTTTTTTGTTTTAGGTGTATCATGTAAATTTAAAATATATGACATTCCCAACAAAAGTGGACATGTTTAAAATCTTCATATAAGTATTTAAATAATAATATTAAAGAACTTGTTAACATTCAAATTTTGTTTCCTCACAAATGTAACTTTATACAAATATAATGAATTATAACATTCATGGCTCTCTCATTCTAGTTTATAAAAGAGGGGAGACGGGAATTACCTGGTGGTCTAGTGGTTAGGATCTGGCACTTTCACTGCTGTGGCCTGGGTTCAATCCCTGGTGAGGGAACTGAGATCCCAGAAGCTGTGTGGCCAAAATTTTTAAAAATTAAAAAAAAAGAGGAGAAATGCTCCAATAAAATACACACATGCACACGCACACACACACACACACACACACAAATCAGGACAGAATTTGCTCAATTACAAATGCCTGAGGAATATTACCATACTAATCAGTGTAAATGTGATATAGTCTTAGCCACTGCTTTACATTCTTTGGTGGTTTAAAGTACTGCCATTGTTTGATGGATTTGCCTTATGTCACTGGTTCATTTTTGTCTGCCATCCATACTCTTTTGTAGAGCTCTTCCTTCCTTCCAGTAGTTCCGTGCTTCCATCAGAGATCATTTTCTTCAGCCTTTTTGTTTGTAGATGTATTTTTTTAAATTTTTATTTATTTATTTATTTTGGCTGCATTGGGTCTTCATTGCTGCACGCTGGCTTCCTCTTGTTGGGGCAAGCAGGGGCTACTCTTTGTTGTGGTGCACGGGCTTCTCATTGCAGTGGCTTCTCTTGTTGCGGAGCACAGGCTCTAGCCATGCGGGCTTCAGCAGTTGTGGCACGTGGGTTCAGTAGTTGCGGCTCGCGGGCTCTAGAGCGCAGGCTCGGTAGTTGTGGCGCATGGGCTTAGTTGCTCCACAGCATGTGGGATCTTCCCAGACCAGGGCTCAAACCCGTGTGCCCTGCATTGGCAGGTGGATTCTTAACCACTGTGCCACCAGGCAAGTCCCTATAGATGTATTTATTTTGTCTTAGAATAATGTTTTCTTATTTCAGCACATTTGTAGATACCTCTGGGTTCATCTTCTGACTTCTATAGTTTCTGTTGACAAATCAGCCATAAGTCTTTTTTCTCCTTGAAAGTATTATGTCCCTTTTCTCTTTGCTATTGGTTTTTAACATTTTGACTATGATGCACTCAGATGATATTCTTTGTATTCATCCTATTTGGGGTTCACTGAACTTCTTGAATATATTGATTAATATCTTTTGTTTTCTATCACACTCTTCAAAATTCTTCCAGCCTTCTCCCACTGCCCAATTCCAAAGCTGTTTTCACATTTTTTAGGTATTTGTTACAGCAACACCCTACTTCCAAGTGCCAAAATCTGTATTAGTTTTCTATTGCTGCTGTAACAAATTACCACAGACTTAGTGGCTTAAAACAATACAAATTTGGGGAATTCCATGGCAGTCCAATGTTTAGGACTCTGCACTCCCAGTGCAGGGGGCATGAGTTCCTACATGCCACATGGTGTGGAATGTTTCCTTGCCCCCTCCAACTTCTACAAGCCACCTGCATTCCATGGCTCATGGCCCCTTCTTCAAAGACATCAGCGTTGTATCTTCAAGTCTGTCTCAGACCCTGACCTTTTCATCCTTCAAAAGAATTAGCAAAAAGTGGTACAGCTACAATGTTGGTTTTCTGTCCAGAGTACACATTCCTGACAGTGCATCTCCTACTTTTAATATTTTTTGCAGTCTGAACAGGTTGAGAATTTCCCAAATTATCAAGTTTTGCTTAACAGTTCTCCCTCATTTTTCTCTTGCATTTTATTTCAAACAGTAAGAAACCTGGCTATATATATTTAATACTTTCCTTGGAAATCTCCTCAGCTAAATATCTAAGGTCATTGTTTACAAGTTTTTTATTCCACATATGCAGCACACAATTCGACTAAGCTTTCTGCTGCTATCTTGACAATGATCCTCTTTCCTCTAGTTTCCAATTATGGGTTCCTCTGAGCCCTCACTGGCAGTGCCCTTGACAGCAGTTTTCTACCACCAGCCTGTTCAAGATGATTTAAGTATTCCCTAAGGCAATGCCTGTTTTCTCTTCCATGCACTTTACTTCCTCCTGAGTTATTACTAGCAATGCTATAAGTCCTTATACACAATATTATGGAATCAAGTATGTGTAGAAGACAAAGCTTCCTTTGGGAGACCAAGTAGCTGTTGAAATGTAAAATTGTGGTAGAAACAAAGACTATAAGGACTATGGGATGTGCTGCCTTATTCTGATTGCAATGGAGAATTAATAGAAAAAAAAATGATGACACCAAAAGTATAAGCAACAAAAGCAAAAATAAACAGTGTGACTACATCAAACTAAAAAGCTTCTACACAGCAAAGGAAACAATTTAAAAAATGAAAATGCAACCTACAGAATGGGAGAAAATATTTGCAAACCATATACTGGGTAAGGGGTTAATATCCAAAATACATAAAGAACTTGTACAACTCAATAACCAAAAAACAATCCAATTTTTAAAAATGGGCAGAGAAACAAAATAGACATCCAAATGGCCAACAGGTATATGAAAAGGTACTCAGCCTCACTAATCATCAGGGAAATGTAAATCAAAACCACAATGGGAGGCTTCCCTGGTGGCGCAGTGGTTGAGTCCACCTGCCGATGCAGGGGACGCGGGTTCGTGCCCCAGTCCAGAAAGATCCCACATGCCGCAGAGCGGCTTGGCCCGTGAGCCATGGCCGCTGAGCCTGCGCGTCCAGAGCCTGTGCTCCGCAACGGGAGAGGCCACAACAGTGAGAGGCCCGCGTACTGCCAAAAAAAAACCACAATGGGATATCACCTCACATTTGTTAGAATGGCTGTCATCAAGAAGGCAAGAGGTAAGTCTTGGGCAGGATGTGGATATAAGGGAACACTTGTGCACTGTTGAAGGGAAGGTAAATTGGTTCAGCCACTGTGAAAACAGTATGGAGATTTTGATTCCTCAAAAAAATAAAAATAGAACTATCATATGAAGTAGCAATTTCTGGGTATATATCCAAAGGAAATGAAAACAGAAGTTTAAAGAGATATACACACTCCCATGTTTATTGCATCATTATTCACAATAGCCAAGACATGGAAATAACTTGTCTGTCAATGGATGAATGGATAAAGAATGTGTGTGTGTGTGTGTGTGTGTGTGTGTGTGTGTATGTGTATATACACACAATGGAATATTATTCAGCCATGAGAAAGAAGGAAATCCTGCCATTTTCAACAACACGGATGGGCTTGAGGGCATTATTATGCTAAATGAAATGTCAGACAAATACTTTACGATATCACTTATGTATGGAATCTAAAAATGTTGAACTTGTAAAAACAGGCCATGAGTGAGGGAATTGGTGATATGTTGTTTAAGGGTACAAACTTGGAACTAGTAGATAAACAAGTTCTGGAGAGCTAATGCACAGCATAATGATTATAGTCAACAGTACTATATTATAAAGCTCAAAGTTGCTGAGAGACTAGATCTTAATTGTTCTCACCACAAAAAGGAAATGATAGTTATGTGGTGTAGTGAGGTGTTAGCTAATGCTCCAGGTGGTAATCATATTGCAGTATACAAATGTATCAAATCAACACCTTGTATACCTTAAATTTACACAGTGCTTTGTGTCAATTATATTTCAATAAAAAAAAGAAATGAAATGACACGTTTAGAGTTTAAATGAATGGTTAGAGAACCAGATAGCTAAAAGATTCCTTAATTTTTATAGTAGTAGGATCATAACTACTGAAAACATAATCCAAAGTCTGATCCTGAAGTTACCTGAAATACAATTCAAGTTGAGTTCATGGCCTCACTAAGCCTCTTATGTTAGAACTATGGTATCAATTGGGAAAGAAAGGACCCTGATAACTAACTGGAAGGGGAATATTTGAGTAGATTTCAGTAAATCTGATTACCCTGAACCCCTCAAATCTTGCTGTACCTCCCTGCTGAGAAACAATCATTTCTCCTTGTGTTGGTTGCCTGAAGACCTTGTAACAACCTCACCTGAGATTCTTGACTTGTAGGGGAATGTTATTTCACCTCTAAATCCAGTCCCACCACCTCTCATTTCTTTGTGATCCATAATTAAACTCATATCTGCCAGGATCTAAGTCTGAACACCAGAATAATTTCCTAAATTTATATTGGCAGAAACCTGAGGAATATATGTGGGAATGGATTTAAAGTGTTACAGCAAGGGAAAGGAAGGTAATGGTTGATCATTCTGAATTTATTGATATAGGTGTACCTATTAGAGATTCTGGATTCAGGGCATTAGCTTGAGTGTTCGGCAGTGGCCCTAACAGTTTGCTCCATTCATTGTCTGAAATCTAGGCATGAAGAGAAATTGAGGTGTCACAACTTCCTGATATACCGTGGAGGAAGGAATTCAAAGGCTTACACTGATAGGATATTGAAATGGATTGGTCATGTAGTCTTCCCACCCATACCTAACCATGTCCCTCAGAAGTGTCCCCCTTCATCAGTGTTGAGAAATACATTGCAACGCTAACTCCTGGAGGGTAAACTACCACACTGGCCCACCAATCATAGTAGGGGCTTACGGAATTTAGATGATAAAAGGACTTTTGGCCTGGGTCCATCTCATAGTGGTAGTTCCCTGAACCCACCCATTTTTGGAATGCACAGTTGGAATAAACATATTTAGCAACTGGCAGAATCTCTCCATTAATTCCTTGATCTCTGCAGAGAGGACCATCATGGTGGGAGGGGTCAAGTGAAATCTCCTGAAACTGCCTCATTCTAGCAAAATAGTGAACCAAAGCAGTACCTTGTTTCTGGATGGACTGCAAAATTAGTGCCACCATCGAATGCTTAATAAATGCAGGAGTGGTGACTTCCATCACATGCTATTTGACCTGTGGTACTTTAGCTTTTACACAAGATGAATGGATCTTGAAAAATGATGGTGGGTTATTCTAAACTTCATCAGGTGGTGACTCCAGTTGTCACAGCTGTTCCAGATAAGAATTTTTGAATAAGTCATCCCCACTCATCCTATTTGGTACACAGCTGTTAATCTGGAGAAATGTGTCTTTTTTTATACCTGTTAGCAAAATCCACAAGAAGACATTTACTTTCTCATCTGGCAGGCATAGCAGTACACTTTCATCATCCTAGTTCTGGGCTATATCAAGTCTCCCATTCTGTTATAATCTCGCCTAGTCCCATAAGGTATCAAAGTGGTCCAGTATAATGACCAGATAATGCTGAATAGCTCTACTGTGCAAGATGTAACAAATATCCTAGATACCTTGATAAGAGTGCCAGAGGAAGAGAAATGAGAGAACTTGCACAAAAATTCAGAGATTTGCTACCTCAGTGAAGTTATTAGGAATCTGGTTGTCTAGGATATGTTGAGGTATCCTCTCCAAGATTAGGGACAATTATTTTGAATTCTCTACCTAGAGTGCTCTTTGGATTCTAAAGGCAAATTTACAATATCTCAGTACTGCTGCTCCAACCCATGAACTGTAAGGCTACGAATTTTATGTGCAACTCAGAGCAGGAGAATCATGTGAAGCAGTTTCAGGGTAGTGTAAGCTGCTTGGACACTTGGCAATATGACCCTCAACACATCCAGCAGTTTTCAGAGTGTCTTTGGCAGGTAGGGATCCTCTGTGGAGTTATAGAAGATCACTACAAGGGAATCATAGTATTAGTCCTTAGGATTTTGAGGCAGTGCCCATCCTTCTTCCTCGGATAACTGTTCTTTTTGTAAAACAGCTGCTAGATTGTTACTGGGCTCTGATAGAGTTTGAATATTTGACCATGTGCACTAAGTTACCACATGACCTGCCTGTCCTAAACTTGGGCCCTCTGACTCTCCTAAAGTTGGCATGTACAGTATAGCACTCAATCATCAAGAGGAAATATTAAATACAAGGTTAGTTTTGAGCTGCCCCTGAAGGAACAGGAGACTCCAAATATGAACTCAGATTCCTATGGCAGCTATTGCTAATACGTTGGCACTCTTCCTTAATCCATATGGCCTCATGGGGAATTACCCATGACTGGGTGACTGAAGGAGAAAAGACCTGGTTTCTAGATTGTTCTGTCCCATATACCAGTCAGTACCTCCTGAAAGTGGATGACTACAGCTTTATAGACTCTCAAAGGTATCCTTTGAAGGATAAAAAGGGGAAGGTAAATCCAATCAGTAGGCAGAACATCAAGCAGTAAATCTGCTTGTTTATTTGGCCTAGAGAGAGAGATGACCAGGAGAAAGGGTCTACACAGATACATGGCCCGTGGGTAATAGCTTGCTTGGATACTTAGAGTTTTAGAAGGAAAAAGATTGGAAAATTGGTGATAAGGAGTTCTGGGAAAGAGATTTGTGGCTAGACTTCTCAGAGTGGAGGATATCTGTTTCCCATGTGAATGCTTACTGTAATGGTTAATTTTATGTGTCAACTTGGTTGAACCATGGTGCTCAGACATTTGGTCAAATATTTTTCTGGATGTTTCTGTGAGGCTGTATTTTAGATGAGATTAACTCATCAGTGGATTTTGAGTGAAGCAGATTGCTCTCCATAATGTGGGTGGACCTCATCCAATCAGTTGAAGGCTTTAATAGAACAAAGACTGACTTCCCCCCAGAAAGAAGGAATTCTGCCTGCAGACAGCCTCCATACTTGAACTGCAGCATTGACTCTTACCTGGTTCTTCAGTCTGCTAGCCCATACTGCAGATTTTGGACTTGCCAGCCTCCATATTCGCATGAGCCAATTCCTTAAAATCTCTCTCTCTCTCTCTCTCTCTCTCTCACACACACACACACACTCTCACACACAAACACACACACTGTTGGTTCCACTTCTCTGTACAACCCTAACTAATACACTTCCCAAAGAGCATTCCCTGCAAAAGAGGCTCTCAATAATCAAGTAGTCAAAATGACCTCTTCTCTTGATTATCAATCAGACTCTGTCCTTAGCTACTCCCGTTTTCATTTGGTGGGCTTATAAACACAATAGCCAAGATGGCAAGAATGGAGATTATGTATGGGTTTAGCAACACGGACTTCCTCTCACTGAGGCTGACCTGACCCTAGCTTCTGTTGAGTGCCCAGCTCGGCAATAGGAGAAACCAATGGTGAGCCCTTGATATAGCACCATTCCCTGGGGGAATATCCAGTCATCTATCTGGTAGTAGTAGGTTGATTATATTGGATCCCTTGCCTTATAGAAGAGACAACTTTTGTTCTCACTTACTCTGTGTATGGATTTACCTTTACTGTCTATAGTGCTTCACCATCACCATCTATGAACTTAGTGAATGCCTTATTCACCATTGGCTTATTATATACAGTATTGCATATCAAGGAACTCATTTTTGCCTCAAAAGATTGTTGCACTGGGCTCATGCTCACAGAATTTACTGATCTTTTCATGAACTTTATCATCCCACAGCTGGCCTGAGAGAATGACATATTGAAGACTCAGTTGGGGCACCTGTTAGGTGAAAACATTTTGTGGGGCTAAGGTGCTGTCCCACAAAATGTGGTTTATTTTCTGAACCAGTGACCAGTATATGGTACCATTTCTCCTATTTCAAGAATACACAAATCTGTGAATCAAAGAGTGGGATTAGGAGGGTTTTTTCTGTTACCTCAAATGATCCACTTAGAAAATTTTTGCTTCTCCCCCAACCCCCACCAAAACAAACAAAAACTTGGCTTACACACCTTAGTTCCCAAGGAAAAATGCTTTCAATAGAGGACACATAAAAGGGAAACTGTAAACTGAGACTGACATCTGGCCACTTTGTGTTCTCCATGCCTTTGAACCAGTAGACAGGAGGAGGATTCTGTACAAGGTCAGGTGATTGATCCTGTCTGATCCTCATTATCAAGAAAAAATAGGGTTCCTACTACACATGGGAGGATGTATGTTAGGAACCCAGGGGATTCTCTGACCTTTTTGGTACTCCTATGTCCAGTGACAAAAGATAATGAAAAACTGCAGTAATCCAGTGCCATAAGGGTCACTAATAGTACAGACCCCTGAAAGTATGGGTCATCCCACTGGGCAAAGAACCATAATCAGTAGAGATGCTGGCTGAGCAAAAAGGGAATGAGGGATGGGTAGTGAAATAAGAAAATGATTGAATCCCAAACACAGCTATGTGACCAGTCACAGAAATGAAGTCTATAATAGCCATGTATTTTCCTCATTGCTTTGATATATATTGATATTTATTTTATATATTAAGCATCTTTTTTTCTGCCTCTTTCTCACTCTTCTACCAGTCAGTATGCAGTTGATGGAAATTTGGGTTCTTTCCACTTTTGGGGTGTTATGAATAATGCTGCTATGAATATTCTACCAGCTTTTGTGTGGGTATATGTTTTCATTTCTCTTGGCCATATACCTAGTTTTATGGAATTACTGGGTCATAAGGTGACTCTGTGGTTAACATTTGGAGGAACTGCCGAACTATTTTCCAAAGTGGCTGCACTATTTTACATTCCCACACACAACGTATGAAGGTTCCACTTTCTTGTTATTATCTATCTTTTTGATAGCCATTCTAGTAGGTGTGAAGTGGTATCTCATTGTGGGTTTTTTGATTCACATTTCCTTAATAGCGAATGACATTGAGCATCTTTTCATGTTGTTATGGGCCATTTGTATATCTTCTTTTTCCATTTAAAAATTGGTCATTTGTCTTTTCATTACTGAGTTGTAGAAGTTCTTTATATATTCTGGATACAAGTATCTTATTAGGTTTATGATTTGCTATTTCCTCACATTGTGTTGTCTTTGCACTTTTTTGATGGTGTCTGTTGAAGCACAGAAGCTTTTAATTTTGATGAAGTTTATCTTATTTTTTCTTTCATTACTCATGCTTTTGGTGTCATATCTAAGAAGGGTTTGTGTAACTCAAGGTCATGAAGATTTACTATGTTTTCTTCCAAGAGTTTCATAATTATAGCTAGCTCTTAAGTTTAGGTCTAGGATCCATTGGAGCTAATTTGGGGGGATGAAATAAGGAAGAGGTCCAACATTCATTCTTTAGCACATGGATATCTAGTTGTCCCAGCACCATTTGTTGAAAAATTTTCTTTATATATTCTGTACATGGTTGGCTCTTAAATGTTATGAAATCAGTTTCTACCTTTTAAGATGTGAGCATTAAATGAAACAACATGTATGAAAGTGCCTTGCATCACGCAGGGCATAGTTGGCTCTCAACGAGGTCTTGGCACGCTTGTCCAAAAGCAATTGACCATATATATGAGGATTTATTTCTGGACTCTCAATTCTATTCCATTGATCTATGTGTCTATCCTATGCCAGTACCACGCAATCTTTGTTACTAAAGCTTTGTAGTAAACTTCGAAATTATTCTTCTTTCTCAAGATTGTTTTGGCTAATCTGGATCTCTTGCATTTCCATATGAATTTTAGGGCCAGCTTATATATCTCTTGTACCAAAAAAGCCAGCTGGGATTTTGGTAGGGATTGTGTTGAACCGTAGATCATTTTGGGGAGTATTGCTATCTTAACAATATTAAGTCTCCTGAACCATGAACATGGGTATTTTTCTACTTATTTAAGTCTTCTTTAATTTCTTTCAACAATATTTTTTAGTTTTCAGAATACTGGTTCTGCACTTCTTTTGTTAAATTTATTCCTAAGTATTTTATTCTTGTTGATGCTAGTGTAAATGGAATTGCTTTCTTGGGTTCATTTTTTGATTATTCATTCCGAGTGTGAAGAAATAAAATTGATTTTTTGCATACTGATCTTGTACCCTGCAACCTTTATGATCTCATTTATTAGTTCTAATAGTTTTCCAGTGGATTTTTTAGGATTTTTCTGTATACAATCATGTCATTTACAAATAGAGGTAGTTTTACCTCCTCCTTTTCAATCTGGATGCCTTTTACTGAGGCCTGCTTTTATTTATTTAATTTTTTAAAGATTTTTTTTTGACGTGGACCATTTTTAAAGTCTGTATTGAATTTGTTACAATATTGCTTCTGTTTTATGTTTTGGTTTTTTGGCATGTGGGATCTTAAGCTTCCCTATCAGGGATTGAACCCGCACCCCCTTCATTGGAAGGTGAAGTCTTAACCGCTGGACCGCCAGGGAAGTCCCGTGAGTCCTCTTTTTAAATGAGATCTACAGTAGTTATGTTTAGTTGTCCTTGCCATCTATTTTCTTTTTTATACTACTAATTTTTATACTACTAATGTTAAGTATATACAAACTAATGTATTAAGATCCTAATATGTCAATTCTAAGTAATTATTGAGTTTAAAAGGATTTTTTGGCCATTTTTGATATTTTGTGTATATATTGTAAATTCTAGGGGAAATACAGAACGCATATAATGCAGGAAAAATTGAAGTTATTGACTGATATTGGTAATTAAAATCTTATCAGAATTAAATATATCTTTATCCATACATTTAACTGTCTTGTTTTTACTTTTTATAATTATTTTTAAAAGTAACTCTAGTGTGGGTAATTCTAAAACTCAATTTAGATACAAAATATAAACAGCATGAAAATAATTAGGTATCTTTATAATTATCAGTAGTGTGTGTTAAAGTCATTATGTTAAAACATTCTTGTGATTGCAGATATTGAGTGAACTAAATTATGATAAAGTCCTTTTGGACTTTGACAAGCCAGGGCATTATTCTGAGTTTCCACTGGTGAACACACCAATGAAATTTAGTATCTCTCTAATATCCTTGAGGTTTTATTTGCTGTCTACTCTCAATATAGTTTATTATTTCCTTCTTAATACTTTAAGATCCCTTTAGCAAAAACAATCTAGTGACTATCTAAATGGAGACAGCCACCCAATTACAAAAAAAGGAAGAAACAAATGTAAGATATTAAGGACACCAAAAGCACAGTGCTGACAGTGAAAACACTGTTTCTAACTAGAAGATAAAAAGAGTTATATTGACTGAGTCATTCCTCAGTTTTCCATGCCTTTTCAGTTTTCATAGTTTTTCTTTACAGTATTTTATAAGGGGCTTCATGGAAGGAAAAAGAAGAGGAAGAAGGGTTGTAGTCAGGGTTACAAATGAAAGGTAATCTATCTGGATAAGATTTGAAAAGCATCTATGTTGAATAGCTTACTTTGTTAATATATTAAATTCCTAAGTCTCTATACTATTTCATGAAATGTTATTCTCTAGGTTGGTTTTTCCTGTTACCCCAGCCATTATATCTAACCATTAAATAACAAATGTTTAGAAAATCAGAGGTTTGGCTTTTTTATTATTTTTTTTAAACGCACACTTCTCCAACACATTTCTTTAAAGGAATGGATTTTGAAGAGAAAAACCATGAGGCAGAGAGGTATGGGATAGAAAATACAAATGTAAGCTGTTTTGCTAATTGCTTTATGACCACAACAAACTAGTACAGAGAATGCCCTGTACAAAACAACACAATAAAGATCGAGGTGTTCCCTTAGGCAAGGCTGAAGATTTCAGTCTCTGGTATTTGGAATTTAGGTTGCAGTCCTTGTTTTTGGACGGATCACTGGGTGTGTGGCACAGTCCATGCTTTTAACCAGATTTGAACAGGAGAATGGCCACTTGGCCCAGATAGAAGTAGATGAAGTGTTTGGTTTCATGTGTCACATAACTACCGAAGTTCCTCCCCACGATGCAGTGCCAGGTGGGGTTATACTTCTTGTCAAACTGCTTCTTGATATGGGCCGCAATGTCCTTCTCTATATTATATTTCTCCAATGCCTGAGTAGCACACTCCACCGAGCCCTGTTGCATCTCCTCCGACATATCGGCATTTTTGATCACAGCCTTTCAGTCACACATGGTTACCGAAGAGCAGGGTCTGGCCCACTGCAACGTTCTCCTGGGGGAGGGGCTGGCGAGGCTCAGACCCTTTGAGAGTAGCGATCCCTACTGAAGCCATGGTGCATCTATCAATCAGAGGTTTTTAAAAATTATCACTAGCTTGAGTAACAGCATCATGAGAATCCTGTCATGTCCTGTAAAGTGAGTGACTTCAGGGTCGTGTTTAACAGTATTCCTCTCTATTAGCATGTATGTTGGAAATAGTATACTATTTTATGTCCATGTTTATAAATAGAGTCTATTTCTTAGGTAAGTCAACAAATAAGATAAATAATGACATTACCTGTGGGAATCTCCTTCTTAGCCTCCTTGTGAGGATATTATGTGTAATGCTGGGTTATTTTGCTTGTTCCTCAGATTCTAACGGTAGAATTAACCCTGGGCGAATTGCTTACATTTCTTCGAGGAGTTGCTGTATTCCAGATGAGAGCTATGGCTGCCTGTCTTCAAACATTCCTGCACTGGAATTGATGGCTCTGTACGTGGCAGCTGCCATGCATGATTACGACCACCCAGGGCGGACAAATGCATTTCTAGTGGCTACAAATGCCCCTCAGGTAGGAACTACTTTTTCAGAAAGTTTAAGGAGTGGTTCTGAAATTTTACAGCCATACTGTATTTCCCTTTGTAAACCATTCTTCAATTGAATCATTTGGCCGTTGGATAATAACACACGGCAGTGATATGACATGTGCTTGTGCTGAAGAATTAGGGAAAAATCATCTTCAGCTGGAAAATAAATAAAATGCTCCTGAAAGAGTAATTTGCTACTTTTATGAAATTCTGGAGTCTTTGCTGTCAATATCTTTGCCTTTGATCAAATTGATAAGACTTTGACTAGATGTAAGACTTACTCTTCCTTCTAGCAAGATCCTTCATATGCCTAAAAGCTATAATGACTGAGAACTGTTATTATTTTTGTTGTTGTCCTCTTTTTTTCTCTAAGACATACCATAATATGCAGTCTCTTAGGTCTGCATATATTCACATATGTAAAAAATCTTCTAGTACATTATTTTTGTATTCAGTACAGCTGATAAGGTGCAAGATTCCTTTAGGGTCACAATTTGCATAAGAGGCAGGAGTCCCCAACAAATGGATATTGTAATTGCGATGACTTTAAACATTAGGACTTGGAACTAGATAGTCAGCCCTCCATATCCAGGGTTTCTGCCTGCATGGATTCGATCAACTGCAGATCAAAAATATTTGAAAATTTAAAAAATTCCAGAAAGTTCCAAAAAAAGCAAAACTTGGAATTTGCTGCACACTGGCAACTATTTACATTGTATTAGGTATTATAAGTAATCTAGAGAAGATTTAAAGTATACAGGGGATGTGCGTAGGTTATATGAAAATACTACATCATTTTATTAATAGACTTGAACATCTGCAGGGGTCCTAGAACCAATTCCCTGCAGATGCTAAGGGATGACTATACTTGGTTTTAAGCAGAATTTAGTGTGGTTGTGAATTTTTGTTTAGGCTGGTGATTCCTGAAATGTCAGCTTCGTATTTCTGCCTGCCTGCCTTACAAAGAGCAAGTTGTCAATGATTGTTTGCTGAATTCATCTTACTTCCTCACTTTGTTGCTCTGTGTTCAAAACTCAGTTCTGATTCTTTCATCTTTTATAGCCATTCTCTGTGTTCCTTTTCTCATTTCTCTGACACACTCCCACTGCTTAAAATATAGGAGATAGATTCTCTACCCAGAACAAAATTCAGAAAGAGAAGATTAAAAGTGCTATGTAAAAAAAAAAAAAAGTGCTATGTAATTCATTTTCTCCAGTTAGACTTCATCTCTTCATAGCTCGTGATTTCCACAGGTAACTTTTAAATGAATTTCAATCTAGATACTAATATTTTTCCACTTTCTAAGAATTGCTTTGGGAGAAATTTCCCACTAAGGAACACATTTCCTCATTTGCAGTCCCATTCTGCAAGAATCAGACGCCCATTTTCTCTAGCCTAGCACTTCACAATCCTCGTCCTATGGCAAGTCACAGACCTGGGCAGTAGTGGCACAGTGGAAGAAGTACTGGTCTTCGGATTGAGAGACCTGAGTTTAATTTCTGGTTACCTACTATTAGCTGTGTGACATTAGGCAAGTAACCCTTATCTTTCTGAACCTCAAAATATGTACCTGATATGACTAAAAGAGATAACATTTGGAAAGTTTTCTACTGAATCAGATATCATGTAGACAGAAATTATTTACTATTCTATTCCACCCTCTGCTTTCATTCTCTGTTTATTAGCTTTGAGTATAGGTGAGTCAGACTTGTTTATTACCTCTTCTTCAAGGATATTACAAGTTAGTGAATTCTAGTGTTACTTGTCTTGCATGCAGATAATTGAAAACAATGACACATGAATGTAATTTATATAAGTTGTATACTCAAAACTGTTGTCCTGATCAAAATACAAACATGAAGTCTGGACACAATCAGTATTTCTAAATTATGTTATTTCTAAATTCTCTATGTTATTTCTAAATTCTCATTGTTAAGGACTGCCAAGAGATGAAGCAATGGAAAGGGCTGGACTGGAAAGGAAATTGATCAGAGTTCAGCTATGAAAAAGTGTAGCCTTTTACCTAGTCTCCTTGCTTACTTCCTGCTCCCCTTCAGTCTGGTTTCAACACATAGCAGCCAGAGTGGCCCTGTTTAAACGTGCATTACATCACTCTCTGTTCCAAGCCCTCACTCCTAGTAAAAGACAGTCATTACAGTGGCTCTGAAGGCCCTACACGATTTAGCCCCCAGTAATTCTCCTTTTTAAATTCACTCAGATCTAGCCTCACTGGCCTCCTTGCTGTTTCCTTCCATGTGCTGGCACACTCCCTTTCTAAGAACCTGGTCAGTTTCTGTTCTCTCTGCCCAGAGTGCTCTTTCCCCAGACATATATTGGGTTAGCCAACAAGTTCATTTGCGTTTTTCCATAACATCTTACAAAAAACCCTAACGACGTTTTTGGCCAACCCATTATATAGCTCACTTTGTCACTTCCTTCCACCTGAAATTTCAAAAGCCCCTCCCTGGCACTCATTATGTTCCTCCCCTGATCATAACAATGGTCATTCAGCATACTGTGTATTTTGCTTGTGTATTTTGTTTATTCCATGCCTCTCAGAGGAGTATAAGTTTCCAAGAGGGCAGGGATTTTTATCTCTTTTATTCCCTAATACCTAGAATGGTGCCTAGCAGACAGAAGGCATTCAGTAAAAATTTGTTGAATGTTGAAGGATCCCTAACTTCTTTGCTCTGCAGGACCGCTAAGCTTGTCTGAAATACACTCCATTGTTCCCAAAGTGATGAAATTCTTGAGACCTTCTTCAGCTAGTGCCTGTGAGATAAGGACTCTTTTGTGAAAGCCTGAGGCCTAACCTGTTTATTAGGTAATAAAGCAGTCTCTCTCATCTTAGGAAGCTCAATAGGTCTAATCAGGCCATAAATAGTGAAAGATATTATTGCTCTGGTGTATGATAAAAAGGGACAATAGTGTATACCACCACCAACTGGATCAAGCGTTCTTCATTCTCATGGTAAGAGAAGTGTGTGGGAAGACTCAGGAGGATGATTTTGAATCCTTGCCACGAGAGAAAGGGAAACATTTAGTCAGCTTTATCCTGGAGGGATGTCAGTATTGAAATTCTAAGAGATTTCTGAGCTATTTCCAAATGAAGAGTTGGCTGAAAGACGGAGATTAGTGACTGAGATGTTAGAGTTTGTAGAATATTTTGATTTGGGGTAAAAGTAAACAAAACTTTGAGAATGGTAGATCTGAGACAGTCATCAATGTTTGTCCTCCCAAATATAGATCAAGATGGTGACTAAACAAGTACATTTTTCTCCTTTTCCTCCTGATCAAAATATTAGTAAGGGATGAAGCTCATTACAACAGAGAGGAGTTGGCGGGAGGATATTATCACCAGTAGGTTAAAGAGTTTCATACTGTTTCTGGAAAATGAAAAACATGTGGGCAAATATTACGAGATTAAAGTATACTAGAAGGGGGCTTCCCTGGTGGCACAGTGGTTGAGAGTCCGCCTGCCGATGCAGGGGACACGGGTTCGTGCCCTGGTCCGGGAGGATCCCACATGCCGTGGAGCGGCTAGGCCCGTGAGCCATGGCCGCTGAGCCTGCGTGTCCGGAGCCTGTGCTCCGCAACAGGAGAGGCCACAACAGCGAGAGGCCCGCGTACCACAAAAAAAAAAAAAAAAAAAAAAGTATACTAGAAGGGAGCTGAGGCCTAAGTGGAACCCTAGAGACTCCTGATGCAATTTGCCTTTGTCTGCTCTACACACACACGCCTCCCACATAACACACACCAAACACCTTTAAGCAAAGCTACTGTATTTACTGCATTTACTTCCAGGCAGAAAACACATCTCTTAGATATTGAAGAAAATGGCCAGGAGAGATTTAATACTCCAGAGTAAATCCTTCTCATTTTTGAAATCACACTGGTAATTCTAAAGCAAAACCTGCTAGGTAAACAGGCCCCATCCATGTTTACAGGATTCCTACTCATCCTTCCCAATTAAAGAGACTCAGCAATAAAACATACACAAGGCTATTCAATGCATACTATGAATATTATTGAACAAAACAGGCAAAAAAAATATTCTGCCCCCATGGAACTTACATTCTAGTAAAGCAAGAAAAAACAAATAAGTGTGTGTGTGTAAAAGACAGAGAGATGATTATGACATAAGTGCTAGGAAAAAAGTAAAACGGGAAGAGATAGTGCTGGCATAAAAGGATTATTTTCATGTTAGAGTTCTGTATCCAGCTAAGCTACAGTTGAGTGTTAAGAGCAAAATAAAGAGTCTCAGGTATGCAAAGATTTTTAAAAATCATGTTCCATCCATCCTATCTGAGAAAGTTACATAAAAATGTGTTTTAGCAAAACAAGGGTGATAACTAAGACAAAGGGCCTTAGAAGATAATGGGATTACCAGAAATTTTAGAACCAAGAATTTGAGAGTAAAGGAATCCCCAGATGACACCTGTTCATCAAGACTATTTCTTTAAAGAGAAGTACTTCTTTATAAAAAAGTAGCTTCATTGTTTTCTACTGCACCTAATTTGTTTACTGCTTCTATTGGATTCTTTTTTAAGTTAGGAATATTATTTTTTTAATGAAAACAGCCTTTCTTAATCCAAGATTTTTCATTCAGAAAAATTAAAATACCTTCTTTTAATCTTACGACTATGACCTAGAGATTTTTGTTTCCTCCTTTTTCTTGTGTTTCAAAAGGAGACATTTGTTCAGATTTGTCATAGTCTTCCTGTTTGATCAAAGTCTTTATGTCTGATGGGTTTTTGTTAAGATTAATTACGTCAGAGTTTATATTAAACCCCTTTTCAAATCTTTTTGATTCAGAGAGGGTAAAAGTAAACTTTATGATCAACTAATTTGCTTTGCCATGTTAGAGAAGTATTTGCTTGTGGAGATAAGGATGGGATCCATAACTAGAGAAAGCAGGTAGCAAGTTGCTTTAGCAAAATTCAGAGGATGTTAGTTACTGCAGCTCTAAATTAGGGGGGAAACTGTCTTCCTTTTCTAGTTGTCATGGCGCTCTCAGTAAAAGCCAGCTGAGGCTTCATTATCTGTTTTACCTGGAATGTTCTCCTCACAGAGTTTAAGCTTGGCTTGTTGCTCTATGTGCAAGCTTCCAGTATTCTTCTAAAGCAGAATTTGCCTCCTTACTGCTCCATGATTCTTGCCTCCACTCAGCCATGAGGTAGAGAGTTGACTGGGGTCCAGCAGGGGACTCCTTCTACTTACTCTCCAGGTGGGTTTTTCCTTCTTATGCAATGACTTAGATGGCCTTTCCTCAATCCATTCCCACTTTTACCATGTCTTTAAAGCTTCCAGTATAGTGATTATTTCTAGATTCTAATATTGACTCAGATTTCTTTTGGTCCCCATTTTATATTTCTTTGGTAAGGTCAAAGGGTAATTTGGATGCTGCAGGAATTCTGAATTACTAATTTTTTTTTTTTTACTGATCTCACTAGCTGAGAGTTTAAGTCAGCTAGCTTTACAGGACACTCATTATACATTGTAATTTATTGAGCTGGGAGTTTGATTACTTCTTCATGAACAAAGCTATTCTGGTAATTTATCAGTCTTTATTAGATTTAAGCATGAATTAGTTAAATCACAATTAAATGCAAGTTGACCCCTTAGGAAGTCTTTGAAGTTTCACATGTATGTTTCAATTTGATACGTATATTGTAATATGATTACCACCATAGCGATAGCTAACACCTCCATCACATCACATAATTAACTTTGTGTGTGTGGTAAGGACATTTAAGATCTAGTCTCTTAGCAGTTTTTTATTATATAATACAGTATTGTTAATTATAATCACAATGCTGTACACTAGATCCCCAGAACTTGTCTTCAAACTGCACATTTGTACCCTTAGACCACCATCTCCCAATTCCCCCACCCTCTGGTAACAACCTAGTTCTGCTGTATCTAGAGTTCAGTCTCAGATTATTTGTAAGTGATATCATACAGTATTTGTCTTTCACCGACTTATCTCACTTAGCATAATGTTCTCAAGGTCCACCCATGGCAGGATTTCCTTCTTTTTCACGGCTAAAAAATATTGCATTGTGTCTATATATATTACATCTTCTTTATTCATCCATTGGTGGACACAGATTGTTTCCAGCCTTTTTATGACTCACTGCAAAGTTTAAATCATATCATTGCTAACATAAAAATAAATGATGTAAAAAAAAATCAAATGGTATGTATCTATGCTTAAATCTAGACTATAGCTAATTTTCACAAATATGTAAAACAATCTAATTAGGCTCAGAATATGCATCTTAACTGAGATTGCGCAGTATTTTTATCTGTCCTTTTCCATTAGACAGGAAGCTCTATGAAAATAGGGACGTTTTAATTTTTATACTCAGCCGTTAGCACTGGCTATGAGAATTCTTTTAATAATTACTATGCTTATTTAATAATTTTAAAAATTGCTTGCTTGTTAGAGGTGGAAGAAGCTTTAAAAATTCTATATAGTCCAGTGGTTTTTAAAATCTGTATTCCCAAATCCTAGACTACTGAGGTAGTACCTCAGGGTCTTCCACTAGAGTGAAGTGGAAAAAAAGTGAATAAACCTACACCACTTGAACCAGAGAATTTGTGCTTTTACCTGCTTGATACTTCTCTGACTCCCAGGCACTGTGTCAGTTGGGAGTATAGGATGTGCCCTTCTCATATTTGTGGGTCTCTGACTCACCACGCACAGTATTCCAGGTTCCTCTCCTTCATGCTTTAGTCAGCATGTTCATTCCATGCTGGCTAAAGAACAGTAATATATCCCTAAACCTGCTCTCTCTGTCCCTAATGACTTTATTAACAGAAGCTTTATCTGAGAAGGTTCACTGATTTAATGAAGTTGACCTCAGATATCCACTTTACATCTCTTGGTAGGCAGCGTGGTGTCTGCAAAGATGAACTTTGGAGACAAATTACCCTTTTGCTTACTAGCTGTGAATGCTGGAAAGGTGTACCTTATCCTCTTTGCACTTGTCTACTCATTTATAAAATTATCAACCCTTCTTTACAGGTACTAACATGCCTGGCATGTAGTAGGTACTCATTGTATTCTTCCAACCTGATCCTAACTCTGTTTATTATTAAAGTTCAGTATCTTTGAGATGCCTGCCTCATTTTTCTTATTCCTTTTTAGGCAGTTTTGTACAACGACAGATCTGTTCTGGAAAATCATCACGCTGCATCAGCCTGGAATCTGTATCTTTCTCGTCCAGAGTACAACTTCCTTCTTAATCTTGATAATGTGCAATTCAAGCGCTTTCGTTTTTTAGTCATTGAAGCAATCCTTGCCACAGATCTTAAAAAGCATTTTGATTTCCTTGCTGAATTCAATGCCAAGGTTTGTTATGCAAATTAATTCCTGGTTTCAAAAGCAGAAATTATTGTCAGTGTTACTGACAAAAGTTATTTTTTTGTTTTGTTTTAAATTTTGAGAGTTTATTTGATCAAAAGCTGATTTGAATCAGGCCGCATCCAGTCTAACAGAAAGGAGCTCCAAGGACCAGTATAAAATGAAAGACTTTTATAGGCACAAGGGGACAGGAAGTTATACTGGGCAAAAAAGCGGGTTGGTAATTGAAAAGTTACTTTTCTTTGGGGGATGGCCAGGTTCTATCAGTCAGATTACCTACCTGATTAGGCCATTCCAAAAGGTATTTTTTTAACATTAAGTTAGAATAAATCTGAAGTCATGAAGTCATGATAAGTCTGACATAATACAATATATATGCCAATTTTTTTAAAAATTATAACATGTCCAAAAATACTATTGCTTGCTACATTTCCAATTATGTCAATTGAAGCTTTTAGGGACAGATTTGAGAATGTTGTGCACAGTGCCAAGTAAGGCATTTTATAAAGTTAAAGATGTGTTTCTAAGAAGCCAGTTATGCCTACTTTGCTTCACCTGTTTCCCTTTATATTATTAAGTGTTTAACTGGCTGGTGTGGGTCTGGAGAAGTACGTGAGAATAAGGCACTCATTGAACTACTGTTTATTGGGATTGCCCACTGCATGCAATCGTCCTAGTGAAGAATAAGGAAGGAGCAGATGGAAGTCCCTGTCCTCACTGAGCTCACATTCACTGTGGAATTGAGAATCACTGCCCTTGTGTGATGGTACTAAGGGAGCCCGTTCTATCCCTCAGAAGTTGGGGTGAAAAAATGTTGAGAACCACTGCTTTAGATTCCTGAGGGAAGGATGCCCCACCTTCTGCAGGCAGGAAATCGTTTTCTTGATAACATTTGTGCCCTAAAGGAAGGAGTACCTTCAGGGCAGAGGAACAGGTATCAAAGGAGTACTAGATTCAACCTCCTGGAAGGAGACCTATATATGTCACTGTTGTGATATTGATAAAATGTTTATAAAAATCAGCAAGAAATTTGAAATTTCTTTAAACTTATTTCATCGCTGTGTAGCTCTATTAACTTTTTATTTAATAAAAATTCACTTAAGTGCTTAAGTCAGAGTAAATAGAAGTTTTTATAGGTGAAAGATTATCTAGCCCAAAACTTTTGAATCTGTGTTCCTCAGAGATTTCTATTCTGTAGTCTCTCAGAAAAATGTCACATGAGTGGGGCTCTAGACTACACAATTTCTTTCTTTTCTTTCTTTTTTTTTTTGGCCATGGGGCGAGGCTTGCGGATCTTAGTTCCCGACCAGAGGTTGAACCCGGGCCACGGCAGTGAAAGTGCAGACTCCTAACCACTGGACAGCCAGGGAATTCCCTAGACTACACAATTTCAATCTAAAGAGCTCGCCTTTCTTTTAACTGTTTTCTGTAGTGGTGGTCTACATAAGAGTTCCTTTAACAAAAGGGGTGGATGCCAGGGAGTCCCCTGGTGGTCCAGTGGTTAGGACTCAGGGCTTTCTTGGCCGTGGCCCTGCTTCAGTCCCTGGTGGGGGGGAACTAAGATCCTGCAAGCTATGCAGCACAGCCAAAAAAAAGAAAAAAGAGGGGGGTAGATGCCAAAAAAAAAATCTACCATCACAATAAAGTTCCAAAGCCACTGATCTGGCCTATTCACTTTATTTCTTACAAGAGGAAATTTGAGTTCTTGAAAGGCATGTTAATTTGCCTGATAACTAGCATTTATTTAAATAACAATGTTAGCATTTACTATGAACTGTGAATTTTTCTTTGTTAATCCTCATGGCAATATGGCTAGATTGATATTTTTCCTGTTTTATAGATGAAGAAGGGTGGACTCAAGGAGCTTAAGTAATTTTTCCAGCATTATGCAATGAATTAGTAAATCATTCTGAGTCAGGATTTAAAACCATAGAGATTAGCTTCTAAGACTTGTGTTCTTTCAGCTATATAGCATGTTGTCTTTTACAGTTAGATCCTTAAGTGTTCCTTTTTGAGACAGAAATAGTTATAATTCTTATATGATTTGGTTTTGCATATACATATATATTTTATATTATATCATATTATATACGAATGTGTTAATATACACAAATTACAATTTTCTCTGGTAATCACAAATATTGAAACCCATGGTTTGTTGTTCTGCTTGTACAGTGCTCTACTTCCATTGAAACAAAACCGTAAATGACACTTCAAAGGGAAATTTAACCCATAGAGGTACATGTTATGGCACAAACCAATTAAAAGAAGCATTTATTGAAATTCCTTCCTGTCCTTTGGACAGGAAACAGTTTTAAGACAATTTGGTAAAAACAAAAAACTGGGGAATTCCCTGGCAGTCCAGTGGTTAGGACTCCACGCTTTCACTGCCGAGGGCGTGGTTTCAAACCCTGGTTGGGGAACTAAGATACCACAGGCCGTGCAGTGTGGCCAAAAAACCCCCCCCCAACAAAAAACTCCTGTGCCCTCAGCACCTAAAATAATTCTGTTTTTCCAAACTAGGCCAATGATGTAAACAGTAATGGTATAGAATGGAGTAATGAAAATGATCGCCTGTTAGTATGCCAGGTGTGCATCAAACTGGCAGACATAAATGGCCCAACAAAAGTTCGAGACTTGCATTTGAAATGGACAGAAGGCATTGTCAATGAATTTTATGAGCAGGTAAGTTGAAACATTAGATTGGTGGGACTTTTAGATTGGTGGACTTTTCTGCCATCTGAAGACACTACCCTTTGAGTTTGGATAGCTACATTAAATGCTTGAAATGAGTTGCTTTAACCAAAAATGGGTTGCATTTGCTCTGGTCTTAATATTTTCTCAGCTCCTTTGCCTTTGTTTCTAAAATTTAAAAACAGGGAGTTCCCTGGTGGTCCAGCGGTAAAGAACCTGCCTTACAACGCAGGGGACGTGGGTTTGATCCCTAGTCAGGGAACTAAAATCCCACATGCCACAGGGCAACTAAGCCTACACGCCACAACTACTGAGCTCGTGCACCTCAACTAGAGAGAGAAAACCCACACACTACAACCAGAAAGAAGCTCACACGCCACAACGAAAGATCCCGCATGCCTCAACGAAGATCCCATGTGCCACAACTAAAGACCCAACGCAGCCAAAAATTTAAAAAATAACAATAAATAAATTAATCTTTAAATTTTAAAAACAAAAATAGTTTATTGCCAATCTGGAGTGGGTTGAATGTACTCCAGTCTAGAGCTAAGGAAAGACTACATATTGATTCCAAGGTCCCTTTCAATCCTGAAAACCTATAGCCTAGGATAATTTATTTCCAGAAGAAGTTGTTTAATTGATTCAGGGTATATTTAGATTGTATTTTTAAAGTATCAACCCATTTTCAACTCTGCTATAGAAAGACTGCCTTAGATACATCAACTACGTAAAAGTCCTGGCAAAGGGTAAGAAATTAGCACTAGAAATGGGGACAAAGTAGATATTTAGTGGCTTTCAAGTTTCAAAAATATAAACATGCTCTTTTCTCATATGTTTTTAATCTTGTCTTTAAAATAATCCTACCACTTTGCAGTCTTTACCACTTTTCTGTCCAATCTTGAGGCTCCCTACAATGTAGAAAAATACTGATTTCCCCAGAAGCCTAATATTTCATTATCTCCAAAATAACAAATACATCCTCTTGACTGGAACTGCATTCCTTGGGAATCCTTACTAGACCTACTAATCAGGAAAGATCAAGATGTTTACCAAGTGAGACTTCTGTGACAGGGCTTTCTTTACCAAGAGTTGCTACTCTAGTAGGAATGATGAAGGTGAGCCTATAAACTGCACACTTATCCGTTATACCTTGTCACACCCAGATTGTATTGAATGACCAGTAAATGTAGTGTCTTTCACCCACCTTAGCTGAACATCCCTGTACAATAGTTATACTCTGCTGTTTACAAGTCAACAAAATACCATACTGTGTAATCATGAAAATAGATTAGTAAAATCTTAACAATAATCTTAGAATACTTTTCACTGATACATTTGAACTAAATTATATGTAATTTGGGGTAATAAATGGTTATAAATATTTACCCTAATTTGTAGACTGCAGTATGTATAGTAATGTTTGCATATTCCCATCCTCATTCTCAAAGATAATTGAAGACTGCCTCAGGCTTCAGTTCAGGTTCACAAAAGAATTTTATGCTAAGGAAAATGCTGTCTTTATATTATCTGTACAAACAGTGGTAATAAGAAAGTGGTCGTATATGCCAATTTTAGAAAACCCACTAATTCAGTGAAAGAACATTAGAAAATTTCATTTAGACCCATTTTATGATATATTTTTAAAGTATAGAGAATTAATTCTTATTAAACAAACTTGGAAGCCATGCCTGAGGTTGAATCCTGGCTCCTCTTTCTTCCTTGCCAGCAATGTGACCTCAGGTAAGTTCTGTGCCTCAGTTTCCTCATTGAGAAAATAGGAATATTGATGGTACCTACCTTATAAGGTTGTGTGAGGATTAAATGAATTAATTTATGTAAAGTTCTTAGAACAGTTCCTGACACATAAGTGCTCAATAAACTATTATAATTCCAGATCACTAAAAACAATATAATATTTCAGACAGTTTCACTTAATCTTTCTATTCATTATTCTTATGTCAAAGGAGAAAAATGCCATCTGATAATCCTACCACACAGTGGTCATGAAGGTTAAATGTACTAACCTATAGGAAAGTCAACCCTCATCAAAACCATCAGAATTCCTTCTCAGTCTTGTTCTGCTATTCAACCTTCTTCAGATATGGATGCAAATTTCTAACCTGGCCCAACCTTTTACCTTTTTATTACCTTAGTTATTCTATCTTTATGTATACTCCTATAGCCATTATGTGCCATGGGCTTAGAAAAGCCTAGCTCCTATTTAAAAGTCAAATGTATGAAACTGTAGAATCCTGTGGATAAACCCACCTGGATATTTTTTGTAAATATTAATAATTTTCATCCTCACAGAAGATAAAGCCATATAAGATTTTTAATCATGGGACAGTGAATCATGGGACAGTTTCTGGTTGTCTCCTTAGGGCTCTGTTGGCTCAGCACAGATAGACACTGCCTGCTTGCAGAACTTGTGCACTGTGGAGAGTATTCACCCTCCACCAGTTCAGACAGTAGGCACTAAAGTGTTAATAGTACCATTTGGGGACCGCTCAGCCCTGTGCTCGACATTTTATATAATATTGCTTTTCATCCTATAGCAACCCTGTAGATTATTATTCACATCTTACACATGAATTGGGCATAGAGCTTGCCCAGCACCACACAGGTAGTAGGTGGCAAAAGCAGGTTTTGAAACCACATCTGTCTGATCTCCAGTTGTGCTCTCCAGAACCCTAGGGACCACAAGTGGGAGGGTATCACAGGGCAGGCAGCTGGGGTGAACCCTCACCTCAACCACAATAGCTCTACTTTTGTCTGTTTTACATATTGAGTTTTCTGATTTAGATTCATTAAAGGGTTCTGCTGTTAGAAAAAGAAGGGAGGGCATTGGAAAGCATTTGCAAAATTCAACTCTGTACTTCTGAGGTACAACTACAACAAAAATGATTCCATTATATCATCTCCCCATAGGAGAAAGAGGATCTATATTTGATATTATAGAATTTTGGTAATTTATATAGAATTTATATATTCTATTAATATAATTTTGGTTTGTTAGCAAATTTGCTGTATTTATTTATTTATTTATTTTTGCGGTATGTTGGCCTCTCACTGTTGTGGCCTCTCCCGTTGCGGAGCACAGGCTCTGGACGCGCAGGCTCAGCGGCCATGGCTCATGGGCCCAGCCGCTCCGCGGCATGTGGGATCTTCCCAGACCGGGGCACGAACCCGTGTCCCCTGCATCGGCAGGAGGACTCTCAACCACTGCGCCACCAGGGAAGCCCTGCTGAATTTATTTTAAAAGATGTATATTTTTTTTGCTACCTGAATATCAACCGTACTGGTTGACTGGGGGTGTGAGAATAAAGTCTTGTTAAGGATTTCTCAAATAGTAGAGAAATTCTTTGAGTTGGAATGACAGAGTAATTTCACTGATACTTCTTTGTAAAAATTATTTTGAGTTAGACTGTGCTTATTAAAAAACCTCAAGATAATTTTAACAAAGCTCAGTGGTTGTTCTTTCAACAGTTAAATGTATACTTTTCTTTTTAATATGATCAGGGAGATGAAGAAGCAAATCTTGGTTTGCCCATCAGTCCCTTCATGGATCGTTCTTCTCCTCAACTAGCAAAACTCCAGGAATCTTTTATCACTCACATAGTGGGTCCCCTGTGTAACTCCTATGACGCTGCTGGTTTGCTACCGGGTCAGTGGATAGAAGCAGAAGAGGATGATGATACTGAAAGTTGTTATGATGAAGAAGATGGTGAAGAATTAGATACAGAGGATGAAGAAATAGAAGACAACCTAAATCCTAGTAAGATATAAGGATACTGTCATTTCTTTAATGTTATTTATTACCTGCAAATGTCCATTTAATTTGGATTTGTTTTTAAGATACAGATTCAGTAGTTATATCTTAAGTAAGTACTATCTAAATGTTCAGCCTGAATAGTCTCCTTTTGAGTAACTACTGCTTGGGTACCACGCAAATGCTGTCACACAACAAGCATTCTTAGTTAAAGTAGCATCTCTGGAAGTGCTGTCCTCCAGCCAGTGCACTTCAGCAGTCTCTACCTGTGCACACATGATGGGGCTGTCGCCAAATCTGAACTTACGTGAGCTGGCTGGTCCTAGTGGCTAGTCCTCCTTTGCCTAACCCCTCTTCACACCACCCTCCCCTGTTAACATGCCCTTCATACAGACTTGGGAAATAGTTCATTCAACACAGTTGGGAGAGGAGGAAAATACACATTATCTGACTCTAAGAGGAAAACCAAGTTTTGTGGCATTATGGCTTTGAACTACCAAACCGTAATGCATAGTTTTTCTATATAAATCAGTGAGTATAAATGGAAGATGAAAAAGACATTTGTCATCTTTGTAACTAAAAATGAAATCAGTTATTTGCTCTTTAAAGTAGGATTTAAATTATATCTAGCTAATTTTTTTGTTTCCCAAGCATGCTATAAATCAGAACAGATAAGACAGCTTGAAACAAGATAACAAAGTACTACCCCCACCCTACCTTGTATTCAGGAGTAGCATAGTGAAGAGTAATCTTAAGGCATTTTGGCATTACCATCTGATGTCATCTTGGGAAAGTTGATTGGCTTCTAAAAATTATTTGTACTCACCAAAATTTTGATAATTGTGTTTAATTCAATACATTAAAAAAAATCCCTAAAAAGGATGGTTTTTAACTTTGCATTGTTATTTATCATCAGTACCATCCTCCCTTCTCCTTGAAACTCCCACCCCACCCCATCTTCCCTAATTCCCTCTCTTCTTTATTTTTATCCAGTAACACTTAACACCATCTAACACACAAGTGTCTTGCTTCTTTGCTTATCTTGGTTTTCCCACTAGAAAGAGAGCCCCATGGTGCAAGGATTATTTTAATCTTATTATAACTATAACCCCAGTGCTTAGATAAATGCCTGGAATGTATCAAGCACTCAGATACTTATTGAATGATTGAATCATATTGCTATGATTAGAATACACATGTGTTAAATTTCACAGAACCACAAAGAAGGAAAGGCAGACGGCGAATATTTTGTCAGCTAATGCACCATCTCACCGAAAACCACAAGATATGGAAGGAAATCATAGAGGAAGAAGAGAAATATAAAGCTGATGGGAATAAACTACAGGTGGAGAATTCTTCCTTACCTCAAGGAGATGAGATTCAGGTCATTGAAGAAGCAGATGAAGAGGAAGAGAGACAGTTGGAATAAAAGAAAAGGCATATTGAAGAAGCCCTGAGGGCCGTGCTCAGTGCCGACGTCATTGCCTAGTGCTCACCACGCTGGCTTGGAACCGACTGCACCTAGGTGGACAGGCGCTAACACTGTGAGAGGATCCCTGCTGTGCCGGCAGTTTCCCACTCCCATGCACTTTCACCACACGGACTAAAAGTATCCTTGGAGCTTGGTTTCAGTTGACTTGTGTTGCCAAGCCCTTACTTAATGCCTTTACTGGTGTATAAATATTAATACTTTGTCATAATACTGCTTTGCTGGCTAGAAGGCTCTTATTTTTCATGAGGGGGGAGCTATAACTAAAAACTCAAGTGACTCACTTTAGTTTCCTAAGTGGCCAGAACCTTTTCCTTTCTTGAAGACAGGATTAAAAAACAACAACAAAAAATGGGAATTCCCTGGCGGTCCAGTGGTTAGGACTCGGAACTTTCACTGCCATGAATCCCTAGTAGAGTTCAATTCCTCATCAGGGAACTAAGATCCTGCAAGCTGAGCAGCACAGCTGAAAAAAAACCCAAAAACAAAACGCCACCAAAAAACATGATTCATATTGTACTTCCAAATGTGTCTTTTATGTCTTTGAATGTTTGGGGGGGAAATGTCTGTGCCTATCTATAAAAAAGAAATCCAGCGTTGCCTTTCTGAGGGATCTGTTCAATGCAGTATACCGTTCAGTGCTGTTCTCCAGCTAGGTTTATCCATGAAGGACTGAGTAACCTTTGTTATATTTAACAAAATCCAGGTGCATCAATTTTTGATGCTTTTTACTGTTTTTTTTTTTAATCTACTATGTGTGTGTTCTTTCTGCTCAGAGCATTCAGGTTTGCCGTGGACATCAGAAGTCTGAATTCCAGTCTTACTGACTTTATATCCCATGGTTGAATTTTAAAGCTGTTTAGGTTTAACAATGAAGGAATTTTATTCTTTAGTCAAAACTGTTCTTATTTTAACTCTTGCTCAGGATTAGTATTTTTAAACATTTATTTTAATATAAACACAGCACAGATTTGTCAGAAGAAAAAAAAATGTCCTAATATCAATGTTAACCTTTTATGAAATGAGCATTATTCTCTCTTCTTAAATTTGAGACTAATTAAAGCCAAGGAAAAGGAGATGTCTGTCTTTCGCCTTAATACAAAAATCAAATGCAATTAATCCTATCAAAGATAAAGAACAAATGAAATAGCATGAGCTCTAAAGGTCACATACATTGAATAAATAATTGAATATGTGCTTAATCTTTAGATCCATATCTTGGGTGTTGTGTGTTACTGTAAAACTGATGCTCATCTTTCTGTTAGTTTCCTTCTGCCTTGAGACTACATGAAATGACCTATGACTACTCAATACTTCTAGAGCTCAACTGCAAGTCTAGTTTCTGAGATAAAGTAAATGGTGGGAGTACTTATTTAATTTTTATATTTTAAAAACCTAAATATTTTAGTAAATCATTTTACACAAAAGCACACTAAGATAATTACAAAGAAAATGGGCCATATTTACAATGTTTATAAACTTGTTAGGGTCCAGATATATACCCTAGTTGTGAAAATTTTTTTGAAGATATAAAATGCAGCCAGAATGACAGCAAGACGGTAGACAATATTTTCCATTATTTTTGGAGACTGTATTATATTTTGGATCTGTGCAGCTCTTATGAAGCTTTTTCAGTTTTCCAAGGTAATTCTTTTTTAAATTAATTTTTACTGTATAGTTGATTTACAATGTTGTGTTATAGTTTCTGCTGTACAGCAAAGTGAATCAGTTATACATATACATATACCCACTCTTTTAGATTCTGTTCCCATATAGTTCATTACAGAGTATTGAGTAGACTTCCCTATGCAAGGTAATTCCTTTAAAATATGATGTCAGCAGGCAATTTCTTACCTACCTAGATTATTTAGCTTATCTGAAAGATATCAATTAAAGATCTACATAAGTGTTGAAAGTTTTGATCCTGTATAGTATCATAATATTTAATGAATCACTAAGCTTTATTTATTAGATACGGTGAGTGCTAGCTCCTTCCTACTACTTTTGCTACCATTGCCACATCACTGTAAACTGGCCTCTCATTACTGAGTGATAAAATTTTAACTAATTTATTGAGTTTGCCCTTATAATGTCTATATCCTGTGCTTGTCGTTCTGAGTACATTTTACATCCTGCAGAAGTATATTTCTGCTATTGCAAACTACATATATATATATAAATTCACACACATGCATGTGTGCATAATGACTCAAATTTCCTTACTTTCTATTTTATTAAAATTTTGTATTGGGTTGTTTAGTGTATATTTTTATTTTCTCAAAAGAAGCATGTTTTTATTCTGTTAAAAATGCTATTACTGAAAATTCACTTAAGTAATTTAACCCTGAAATTATTTAGCCTTTACAAAATAATTGGCATATATTAAAATAACCCAAACACTAAAAAGTATTCTTGCTGAAACTTAAATTCATAAATTGTAAGAAATGAATGTGAGTGTATGTTAAGTATAAACAGTACTATTAGATGGAATCTTACTTGAGAAATTGTGGAAAGTCATATTGCAGATCCTATTTTGGTTATTACTGAATCAGATTAATTTTCTAATTAGAATCATTTTCATCATGAATTTGCTGTTGTTTTAAGTCACTGGTCTTAGAAATAATCTTGTAGTGCTATAATATCTGTGTGCTTACTGACATTTTTCTCCATAAAAGTCTACTTTTTAAAGTTATTTCATGATTTGAAGGCTGTTTCCTGCTATTCTCACTCTGCTGGTGCTGTTGGATTTTTCTACTTATTTTTACAAGAATCCTAGGAATTCTGGCACTGCTTAGGTTTCTGTCTATATTGCATGATCTCATAGGAACAACCTTCACAATAGAGACGAATAGAATGAACTCTGGTTTCTTCACTGTAATTGCCAAGCCAGTCAGCAGCTCTAGAGGGTGTGTGGGCATGACTGGTATATGGAGCAGGAATGAAAGCTTCCCAGAGACTTTAATGCTGAGAACTGAAGACTTAATGAGTCAGCTTGGAGATGATGGCTTGTGGCCAGAGAATAACAGCATGTGTAGAGGCCAGGAGAAAAAGCATCCCACCTTGGAGGAGCCGAAAGAGATTTAGGATGGCTGAAACTTAGAGTGCAAAAAGAGGGGATGGTAGAGAGAGAGTGGTTAATGAAGGGACTTGTAAAGCATGACATGCCACTTAACTTTATTCCAAAAGGAAATGAGGAAAAATTGAAAGAGTTTTAATATGAAAGTGACATAATTAGATTCACATTTTATGAGGATCATTCAAATAACGTATCATGTTGAGTGGAAGAGTAAGATTAGACATGGGGAGACCTCAGTGCTCTAGGATAGATTGTAGGACAACAGGAAAGTGAACGGACTTGAGATTTAAGGTATACAATAGAATCATTTTACCCTGATTAACTGGGTATGGTGGTAAGAAAGAGATGATGACCTTTCACAGCCTCACCTGGGAAGCTTCCTAAACCTGATGTGCAGGCCACAAACCAGACCAATCTAATCAGAATGTGGAAAAGAGGGTGGAAGTTGGGTATCAGCATTTTGCAAAAGTCCCTTGAGATTCCAGTGAGCATCCAAGGTTGAGAACCAATGTATTAGAAGTCCCTGAGGGGCAGGCATGAGTGAGGGCCACGCAGACTGCCTTACTCTGCCTCCCACTCCACCCTCCATCACCTACTCCTCAGGTGCCTCCTCCCTGTCTTAGGGCTGCTGCTGAAGCTCCAGTCAGGCCACGCCCCTTACCTGCTTTCCCCTATATTTGCTGTCCCCTCCCTGTTGATGGCCCTAATGGATTCTGCAGGTTAAACATTCACAGCCGGGAATTCCCTAGTGGTCCAGTGGCTGCCTTTCCATTGCAGGGGGCAGGGGTTCGATCCCTGGTGGGGAATCCCACAAGCCCCATGGTGCAGCCAGAAAAAAACAAACAACCTTCACAGCCATGTCTAGCTGCCCTGAGATTAGCCTGTCAGACAATGGCAGAAACCGCTCTTACTCCTGATTCTAATGGAATAATTTACAGTAAATGGTCTCCCTTCCCCCACCAAGGAGCCCAGTCTCCTTAGACAAATGGAGGTGAGCAAGGGCTGCCTCTAATGGGATGCAGGAGCAGAAATGAGCTGTCCAAATGGAGTGGCTGTCACAGCAGCTGCTGTATTAAGTGAGAGACACTGAAGGCTTCAAATCCTTCTTGTAAACTAACCACTCCTGGTGAGAGATGCAGCCAAGAGTCGTACAGAACCCAGGCTACAGGCTCCAGGGTGGGATTTCCAATTAGAAAGGGCCCCAGGGGAGGTGACTAGGGGGTGGGGGTCCCCCTCTTCCCTGTTGACTTCCTACATCCTTCTTCCTCCTCCCCTTCTTCCCACCCCTTCACACCCTCACCCCTGCTCTGCCCTCATGTTTGAAAGGATTCCTTGGAGCCTTATTCCTACTCACTTTAAGAGAGAAGTTCCGTTCCAAACCCTTGCTCTGGGCTCAGCTAAGATTAAGATGCCTGATACCACCTGGCACTGGTGCCTTCCTGGGAACCACGACTCTGAGGACTCACTGATCAAGGAACATTTTCCATGCCCATAAACTGTTCCATCAAGAGAGATGCTGCTCAGCATTGATTATCCATTATTAATTCCCTCATTCAATAAATATTTATTTTCAACACAAACAAGGTGAATCCCATGTTTCTTCTACAAGTTGTGTACAGCCCAGCAGCAGAGAGAAATATGTGCACATGGCGGGACACTCACTGGAGCTGTAGCTCAGATGCCACAGAGGTGGCACTGACAAGATCTCCTTGTCAGTATGCTCAAGTTCATGTTCATTTGGTCACTGGTGACCATATAAGTTGCAGTATGCAAGGAGGAGACTTCTGGAAGGAAAGAGAATTAGACTGTGGCCATTCCCCTGGTTGATGTTAACTAGACTTATTGTGGTGATCATTTTGCACTATATACAAATAG
Source organism: Orcinus orca (assembly GCF_937001465.1). Taxonomy (NCBI): domain Eukaryota; kingdom Metazoa; phylum Chordata; class Mammalia; order Artiodactyla; family Delphinidae; genus Orcinus; species Orcinus orca. The sequence continues at coordinate 41,082,786 of NC_064566.1, read as the reverse complement.
CTAATCATCGTGTTGTACACGTGAAACTAATTAATATATCAATTATATCTATTAAAAAAAAACCTTAGTAAGTGGTGAGGGGAGACCAGCATGGTAGACACAGACACTTTTCGCCTACAGCTAATTTCTAGACTCCACCTGCTGGCAGACATAGGACACTCCTCAACGTACTGCTAACACTGTGTACACTGATTCAGAAATGGGCGGGACAGAGCTTGCCTGTGAAGGTCCCCCAATGCCTACAGTTGAGCTTGGCAGGACAAAGGTAGATAGTAATACCTGCAATGCCTTAACCTTCTGAAGACAACACTAAGACAATTTAAGGATTGAATGGGAGGTAGAAGATAGGTTTGATGGCCTACCTCCCCTTTCTCGGAAAATTTCTATCTCCATGTGGTTTAGACGACCTTGTTGGAACCACAAGGGTCTGACCCACCCCTCAGGCCAGAGTTGATTGATCCAAGAATTTACACTGAACCCAAGTTCCAACCCATAGACTAAGCTTAGTCCGCCACATTCCTCCTCAAGAATTTGAACTAGTAAACTAAGAAACCAAGATTAAGAACCACACTATCAGATAGTAGAGATATTGGACTTAAAAGGTCATTACAATGGATCAAATTTTTGTGTTCCCCCAAGTTCATATGTTGAAACCTAATCCCCAATGTGACAGTGTTTGGAGGTGGGGCCTTTGGTTGGTAATTAGGCCAAGAGGGCAGTTATGCAAGGGAGGATTAACATTAGAAATTGAATAATGGGAAATTCCCTGGCGGTCCAGTGGTTAGGACTCAGCGCTTTCAATGCCCTGGGCCCAGGTTCAATCCCTGGTCAGAGAACTCAGGTCTCATAAGCCACATGGCACACCCCCAAAAAAATTTTTTTGATTAATGTAATTAAACACATTAACCAATTAAAGGAGAAAAAAAGAATTATTATCTCAATGGATGCAAAAAATAATAAAAGTCACTCATTTAAGAAACAAAAGAGGAATGAAAGAAGGATGGATGCATGGGAGGGAAAAAAAGAGATAAACCTAGAATATAGGGAACTTAGGTTTGTGGGGTATGCACAAAAGAAATAACAGTCAATGACATATTTAACGATGAAATGTTAGTCATTCCCTTAAACAGACAAGAATGCTCACTATTATCACTTTTCATCAACATGCTACTGGAGGTTCTAACCAGAGTGGTAAGAAATAAAAGCCATAATAATTGGAAAGGGAGAAACAAAATGGTCGTTATTTATAGACGATATTATTGTCTAATGGAAAATCCCAAAGAATTGAGAAAAAGAATTATATTTTTCAAAATAGAAAGTTTAGCACTATTGTCATATGCTATCAATACACAAATTTCTACTGCATTTTCAGAGAACAGCATCAAATTCTGCTGTCACCAATTTTAGCTTAGAAATGATCCCCAAGTTCAGGGTCCCAGGCACACTTTAATTCTCTTCAGTCTTCACACATAGTCAAAATTCCCTGCTGGGGGCTCCCTGCTTGTTTTTAAAGGAAAGTTTTTAAAGAGGATATTCACAGTTAAACGTCATCAGGAAGACAGACAGTGTAAGTGCCATCCAGTTGCTAACACTTTGTCTCAGTCTATTTTCCCTTAATAGCCCTTTCAATACTATCAGCCTAAATGAAGACAAAGAAGATCCAAAAAGATATAAAATATCCACCACTAGAAGAGTTAGTATGATTCATTGCATTTAAGTTCAAATTACTGCTTTTGGAAAAGGATAAATGGAGAAGGGCTGGTTTAATCAGCCCTCTAATGATAATAGCCCTGGAAGCTGTTGTCAATTACCTATGTTTCTCTGGTTAAGAAAAAGAAAAAAGGCAAAGGGTGTCATAAATTGCATTCGTCAGAATATACTGTCTGCATCCACCCCATTCTGAAATAGCCAGATAAAATAAATGGAACATTGGTAAATTAGAAGTCCAGAAAAGAGTGGTAAGAGCCAAATCAGATAAAGAACGTATAACTACCCTGAACTTGGTGTTTATTTTTCCCATCTAGGACTTTACACTTTTACTACATAAGTATGTTTCTATTACAAACATATGCACTTTTTAAACTTTAAATAAACAGCACCATACTTCACACCTTCTTTGCAAGTTTCTTCTTGCAAAAAATTTTTTAGGCTTATTCATGTTTACATGTGTAGCTCTATTTCATTCATTTAAATTTCTGAATTGTATTACATTGTACTTATCCATTTCCTCTTGAGGGACATTTAAAGATTTTTTAATATATGCTATTGTAATAAACATTGAACTTAAAGGGAAATTTTAAAACATACAAATCCTATGACCCATCTTCAGAGCTTTTGACTTAGTAGGTCAAAGACAACCATATAAAAACCACCACTACCACCTGTGATTCTAATGTTCACGTCAGTTTTTCAACCATTGAAGGTTGACCCCATCTCCACTCACCACCTCTCTCCCTACACCACTTTACAATTAAGTCCCTGGAAGTTTACAAAGTCCCTAGAAGTTTGGACATGCTCAAGGTCAGAGAAAGATTCATGGATTTTGCAGCCATCATGTGCTAAACTTTAGATAGGTCCTGTGGATATAAAATAATAAAGAAGACAGAAAAAACCCTGCCTTGAGCTTATCATCTAGACCAGCGCTTTTCAAACTTTTATGTGCATATGAATCACCTGGGGATCTTAAGGCATAGATGCTGATTCACAAATCTAGGTGGGCCTGAGATTCTGCATTACTAATCAGCTCCCAGGTAATGCTGCTGGCCCATGGACCAGACTTTGCATGGCAAGGAGTGAACAGCTTCAAGGCTGAGACTAGAATGCAGGTTTCCTGACTCTGATAACCTGAAGCCAGGGTCTGATTCCCTAAGCAGCTCCCCAAAGACAAATTTACTGGTTACCTGAGAGTGAATATTCTGCAAGCGTTTGATGGAATTCCTTTCAAGATGAAAATTAAGGAAACAAAAAGAGAAATAAATTTAAAAAAAGAACCTATGATATTTTAGCCTGGAGAAGCAAAGACTCACAGGGGAACCCAAGTGAAAGCTTTCTTTCAATGTCTGAAGTGGGGGCCACATATTTAAATACCTACAAGACCAGATAGAACATTCAAATTAATGTGGACTTCGTGTAGTACACATGTATATATCATGTAAAAAGCCACAACTCAGCTCTAATTGTTTTTTGCTAGTCAAAAGGCCAGCCCAGCATTTATGGAATATCATATTTTTTAAAAAGAAAAGCTGAAAATATGGATTTTACAAGAAATTTAGATTGTTTTTAAATGTTAACTTTTATTTTTTAAATTAAACCTAAATATTCTGGAACCAATACCTACGTGGGAGTGTGGTTTCCCCCATATCACCAACGAGCAATTCTCCGACAGCAACTGGGTGTCCTACAAGTCAACTCCATTCTGACACTATTTACCCAGAGATAGCATCAGATTCCACAAGGGCTCAGTCCCACAAGACGGCCCCCACTCAAATACCAGCCTCAAGTCCATGTTGTTCTGACCAACTGGCTGTAAATCAGAGGCTCCTGCTACCCTCTCTTTGGGTTCAATTAATTTGCTAAACCAGCTCACAGAATTTAGAAAATCAATTTACTCACCAGATGAGTGGTTTATGACCGAGGATATTAAAGCACAGGAATCAACAGCCAGATGAAGAGATTCACAGGGTGAGGCTGAGAACAAAGAAACTTCAGTCCTCTTGGAGTTTGGAGCCCAGCACGGCGGCACGTAGAGGCATTCTGCTTCACCAACCTGGAAGCTCTCTGAAACCCCTCCTTTTGGATTTTAATGATGGCTTCACTACACAGGCATGGTTGATTAAATCCTTAGGCATTGGTGATTAATTCAACCTCCAGAACTTTTCTTCTCCTCCTGGGTAATCAGGGAGTGGGGCTGAAAGTTCCAACCCTCTAATCAAGGTGGTTCCCCTGATAACCAGCCCCATCCTTACTTACTTTCCAAAATCACCTCATTAACATAAACCCAACTGTTGTGGAAAAAGGCTTGTTACGAATAACAAGGCACCCATTTCACTTCTATGGCTCTGAAGCATTTTTTCAGGAATTGAGGACAACAGACAAAATACTGTAACAAAACATGCTCCATTGGTCTTACAGTTTAGGAAACTCCCAAGGGTTTGGGAACTGTGAGCCAGGAACTGTGGATGAAGACCAAATATACTTATTGTGAATTTTTATGAGTCAGGAATTTAGAAATGGCTTGTCTGAGCAGTTCTAGCTCAGGATCTCTCTCATGAGGTCACAATCTGATGCTAGCTGGGTCTGCAGTCATCTTAAGGTTTGAGAAGAATCTACTTCCAAGGTGGCTCACTCACGTGGTTGGCAAGTTGATCCGGGCAACTGGTGGGAGGCCTCACTTTCTCTCCATGTGGGCCTCTCCACAGGACTGCTTGAGTGTCATCATGACATGGTGACAGGTTTCCCCAGTCAGGGAGACCAAGGTGAAAAGCTGCAATGTTTTTAGACAAGCCTTAGAATTCACGCACCACCACTTTCATCGCATGCTATTCATTATACAAACTAGCTGTGATTAACAAGTTTGTGTGTACCAGGTGAGGATAATTAAGGGTATTTTTGGAGGCTGGCTATCACAGGCTGTATGTTGCTTTTCCTTGTTTTTGTTTTGTTTTGTTTAGCGTGATTTATCCTGGAGATCTCTCCATATCGCTACATAGAAAATTCCTGACTCTTTAGAAAGCTGTAAAATATTCTATGGCAGAATATACTATTCCTCTATTGATAGATATGTATTGTTACATTGACTTTTTTGCTTCGTTTTGCTATTAGAAATAACACATCAGAGAATAATAACCTGGTACTTATGTCTCTTCATAAGTGTTCAAGTGTATCTGCAGGAGAAATTCCTAAGAATTAGAACTGTTCAGTCAAAAGGTGAATACATCTATTATTTGATAGATAATGCCAAATTCCCTTCCGTAGGAAATGTGTGTAAATTTGTACTTTCATCACCCATGTATGAAAGTGCATGTTTCAGCACAACCTTCTCAATAGTGATTACAGGCAAGTTCTAGGATTTTTGCCAATACAATAGATGAGATATGTTATCTTAGTAAAGTTTACATGTGCATTTCTTTTTTTGATTAAGGTTTAGTTATCTTTTTAGATGTTTACAATGTGGTGTATGTTATGTGAACTGTCATAACTGGACTTTTGACCAATGTTTTCTAATGCATTATTAAGACTTTTTCTCCTGTGTTCTTGTATTAAGGAGATTAGCCATTTGTTTGCAATAAGATTTGCATATTTCTTCCCAGGTTGTTTCCACTTATAGTGTTGTTTGCCTTGTAGAGGATTTATGTTGTTTTTATGTTGTGTTTCATGTTTCTATAGTATATCCTGCAATAGAATATTGTACAGCTATATAAAGAATAAGGAAGTTTTCTATGTAGCAATATAGAGAGATCTCCAGGATAAATCATATTAAACAAAACAAAAAAAGAGTTTACAGAATGTAAACAAAGAATCTTAAAATTTGTATGGAGACACAAAAGACCCCGAATAGCCAAAGCAGTTTTTAGGGTAAAAAAATGGAGCTGGAGGAATCAGACTCCCTGACTTCAGACTATACTACAAAGCTACAGTAATCAAGACAATATGGTATTGGCACAAAAACAGAAATATAGATCAATGGAACAGTATAGAAAGCCCAGAGATAAACCCATGAACCTAAGGTCAACTAATCTATAATAAAGGAGGCAAGGATATACAATGGAGAAAAGACAGTCTCTTCAATAAGTGGTGCTGGGAAAACTGGACAGCTACATGTAAAAGAATGAAATTAGAACACTCCCTAACACCATACACAAAAATAAACTCAAAATGGATTTGAGACCTAAATGTAAGACTGGACACCATAAAACTCTTAGAGGAAAATATAGGAAGAACACTCTTTGACATAAATCACAGCAAGATCTTTTTTTGATCCACCTCCTACAGTAATGGAAATAAAAACAATAAACAAATGGGACCTAATGAAACTTCAAAGCTTTTGCACAGCAAAGGAAACTACAAACAAGACGAAAAGACAACCCTCAGAATGGGAGAAAATATTTGCAAACGAATCAATGGACAAAGGATTAATCACCAAAATATATAAACAGCTCATGCAGCTCAATATTAAAAAAACAAACAACCCAATCCAAAAATGGGCAGACATTTCTAAACAGACATTTAGAAATGTCTAAATAGACATTTCTCCAAAGAAGACATACAGATGGCCAAGATGCACATGAAAAGCTGCTCAACATCACTGATTATTAAGAGAAATGCAAATCAAAACTACGAGGTATCACCTCACAGCAGTTAGAATGGGCATCATCAGAAAATCTACAAGCAACAAATGCTGGAGAGGGTGTGGAGAAAAGGGAACCCTCTTGCACTGTTGGTGGGAATGTAAATTGATACAGCCACTATGGAGAACAGTATGGAGGTTCCTCAAAAAACTAAAAATAGAATTACCACATGACCCAGCCATCCCACTACTGGGCATATACCCAGAGAAAACCATAATTCAAAAAGACACATGCACCCCAATGTTCATTGCAGCACTATTTACAATAGCCAGGTCATGGAAGCAACCTAAATGCCCATTGACAGATGAATAAAGAAGATGTGGTACATATATACAATGGAGTATTACTCAGCCATAAAAAGGAACGAAATTGGGTCAGTTGTTGAGACGTGGATGGATCTAGAGACAGTCATACAGAATGAAGTAAGTCAGAAAGAGAAAAACAAATATTGTATATTAACACATATATGTGGAACCTAGAAAAATGGTACAGATGAACCAGTTTGCAGGGCAGAAACAGACACAGATGTAGAGATCAAGCGTATGGACACCAAGGGGGGAAAGTGGCGGGGGGGGGTGGGGGGGGGTGGGATGAATTGGGAGATTGGGATTGACATATATACACTAACATGTATAAAATGGATAACTAATAAGAACCTGCTGTATAAAAAAAATAAAATAAAATTCAAAAATTCAAAACAAAAAAGAATGTAAACAAAGGACGTTGCAGCCATTCAACCTTTAGCCACTGCAGCAGTTTGCCCTCACCCGCACAGCGCACCCTGAGGGGGTTCAGGATGGAGAGAAAACAGGATACTGGCCATAGATAGTTAACGTACATGTCAAAGGAAGAATTTAAATAAGCCCAGACTCTTGCATCTTCTCATACACAGAAAAGTGCTAAATTCATTAACTTGGGATGTCTGGTTTTTCCTTAATTAGCAGTAATATTGATATTTTGATGTTCGACCTTTTTTTTTTTTTTTTTTTTTTTTTTGCAAAAACTCCTATATATCCTGACTCCTCCCTTAGGATGTATCCCAGGCTTAAATCCTCATAATGTCCCTAAATAAAGCATAATCCTCAACTTTTAGTTGTGCATTTTTTTTCAGTCGACAGTAGTATATCAAGGCATATGCTATGAGATATGGGTTCAAATTTTTAACTGGTTTCAAATAACTGAAAAGAATTCCCAATACCATTTATTAAAAGTTCCATCTTTGTTCCACAGACTTGATGTTCTTCTATGTATTTGAATTTATTTCTGACTTTCTTTTCAATTCTATTTGTCGGTCTGTTCATGCCATTATTACAATATTTTAATTATTCAAATTCTATACTATATTTCAATACCTGATGGGGCTAAAACCCCCATACAGCTATTTGTTTGTGGCTATTCTTTTACTTTTCATGTAAATTTTAGAAACAGCTTGTCTGGTCTTATGGGGAAAAATACCTGATCTCATTAAATTCATACCTTAGCCAAGGGAGAACCAACATCTTTGTGTTGTCTTCTTATCCAAGGACATATCTGTCCATTTGTCAAAGTCTCCTTTTGGCTCTGTAGGGGAGCAGAATTTGCCACCCTAAAATATGTCTCTACAGCATATTGCTTTAGGCTGGTTATTTTCTGAGAAAAGGCAGACTTTACATGTTATTTAATTTTTGTTTGATTTTCTGTTACTCTCTGTCAATTAAATTCTTAGATCAGCCAGAGGAACTTTGAAATGAAGAGGAAAATTTCTTCCTCCTCTACAGCTCCTTCAAGAATGTTTTAATGTTTTCCCCACTCATCTATTTCTATTGATTTTGTAAAAAGGTACTTTCTCTTCCATGTATCTAATGGTTGCTGTACATATAATAACTATTGATTTTTTGTATTTTAATTTTATATCCTTTTACTTTATTAAATTATCTATTTATTCTCATGGGCTGTACGGGAATATAGTCATATTTTCTGCAAATAAAAAGTTTTACTCTTTTCAAGTCTTGCAATCTAATGTTGTCATTGTGCTAGCTAATACCTTTAATACAAGAAAACAGTATGGTGAAAGTGGACTCATTTTTTTGTTCTTAACTTTAAGGGAATACCTCCAATATTTTCACATCAGTTTTGGAATGTGTATATATAATACACATTATATATACACATATTTACATATGTACACATTGTATGTTTTAGAGGTGTATATATGTATATAAACATGTATTCATTCTATCAATTTGTATTTTATTAAATGTTGAATTTTGTCAAATGCCTTTTTAACATCTACGAGCTTGTCCATATGAGTTTTCTCTGTAAATGATTAATGTTTTCTAATACTGAACCATTCACATATTCCTGGAATAAACTCTACTTGATCATGTATTAATTTTTAAATGTAGTGTTGGATTTTTTTTTTTTTTTTTTTTTGCAGTACGCGGGCCTCACACTGTTGTGGCCTCTCCCACTGCAGGGCACAGGCTCCGGACGCGCAGGCTCAGCGGCCATGGCTCACGGGCCCAGCTGCTCCGCGGCATGTGGGATCTTCCCAGACCAGGGCACGAACCCATGTTCCCTGCATCAGCAGGCAGACGCTCAACCACTGCGCCACTAGGGAAGCCCTGGATCTTTTCTTAATAATTTATTTAGGACTTTTAAATTGATATCCATGTTTGCTGTTGTTTTGATTCTAAAATAGCATTCAAAATTTTCCTTTTGTTTCTATGCTCTAGAACAGCTCAAATAGTTTTCTGAGGGTCACATCTTTGGCAACTTTTTTTTAATGAAATCTGGTCTGTTAAGACTTTGTCTTCCTAGGGTCATCTTTGGTAAATTATATTTTCATAGAGATTATCCATTTCAGGTCTTCAAACTTCTTTGCATTTAATTGATAAATCAATTTCTTATGATTATTAAAATTCTATTTCTGGATTATTCTCTTTTGTTATTTTGAGTATTTATGCTGTCGCCCCTAGCTACTAGTTTTTCTAACTCCAAAATCAGCAAACTTTTTTGTACAGGGGCTGACAGTAAATATTTTAGGCTTTGCAGACCAAGCACATTATGTAGGTACTTATATAAAAGAGAAACAATTTTCTACAAGATTTTTATTGATGACATTCATAATATAATATAGTAATACTACATTAAGTACTTTTTTTAAAAAAGTAATATTGATCCACTAATGAGAAAAAGGGAATTCTTTTTTAGGAGATAAAATTTTGCTTAATTAGGGTTCAAAGTGTGTGTTTCCTGTCATTCAAAACATTACAAATGTTCATCTGTTAATGCTGATCTGTAATGAGATTTACATGTTTCATATTTGAAAGTGCCTTTTTACACAGATGGGTACTGCCAAATTCTGATATCAATCCATGAGCATCTGATTTTAATTAAGTATATTAATCACTGGGAAGGCATTTATAGAATTCTATTAAATTCTCTGATATTTGCCTTTTAGCATGTCATTACTTTGCAGACTAAACACTTGCAATTGAAGGTTAGGTGGAAGCTCCTCAACTACACAGTTAAATAAATTTTGAAATAAGGATTTTTTTTTTGCATTTGCATCGAGGTCCAAAAAAGAGTTTCTGGAACTTTAGTTTGAGCTCACAAAATTTATCTGCTGAAAGGCTGCATGGGGATGGAGGCCTAACTTCTTGTTTTAACTGTTGACACCACAAGAAGTATAGAAAGTGTTAGGTTGTTGTTGAAATGACTTTACCTGCTCTAAAGGCCAATGTCCAGAGTCATTCAGTACTTGATAACAGTAGTTAAAGGTGGTTCTCCTCATTCAGAAATATTTCAATCTTGGCCCTGAGCTCAAAAAATTTGCAATAAAGTGTTATCACTGCTAAATCATTGAAGTGTGGTAGAGCAGGTCAGGATATTCAGCTCCTATTTCTGACAAAAATTCACAAAACTGATGATGGTTAAGTTCATAAGAATAAATGAAGTTCACTGTTGACACTACTGGTTTTATAACACATGATAGATTCAAGCACTTTCTGCAAAGTACCTGCTGATAATACAATTTGTACAACTATGCCTTTTAATGCTCCACATATATTTTTACTATCAATTGTAACACATCTTAGCAGATTCCATCTTAGGTTGTGCTGAATCAGTGTTTTCTCATCGTCTTTGAAAATAACCTCTTCCGTACTTGTCACAGGCAGACTATTCACAAAGGCTAAATCTTCAAACTTCGCATTGACGCTGAATAAACAACTGAACAGTATTGGTAATATTTATTTACTCACTGAGAGAGACGGAAGACCACTCAATCTTCTGCCTTGTTTTTTTTTTTTTTTTTTTTTTGCGGTATGTGGGCCTCTCACTGTTGTGGCCTCTCCCGTTGTGGAGCACAGGCTCCGGACGCGCAGGCTTAGTGGCCATGGCTCACGGGCCCAGCCACTCCGCGGCATGTGGGGTCTTCCCAGACTGGGGTACGAACTCATGTCCCCTGCATCGGCAGGCAGACTCTCAACCATTGTGCCACCAGGGAAGCCCCATATGTGTCATTTTTAAATAACTTATTGTAATTTCCTATCTACTTAACTGCTGCTATGAGGGTCACAGGGACCCTCGTTTGTAGGAAGAATGACGCCGCAACTCTTATGAAGCTATAGTAGGAAGCAAGATTTGAAAGCACTGGCAGGTTTTACATTAAATATACTGTATAGCTATCTATTCTATCATCTGCCACCATGTCTAAACTACCTCTGTAGTCCAAACTCATTTATTTGGGTTTTAATTTCTTCTTTAGTCCACTATTAAACTGGACTAGTACCACACAATCTATTAATGGCAATACCTGATCAGAAAGGAGCTGGCATTGACATTTGGAAGCAAAGAGCCCAGAAAGGAGCAAATTGCAGTCAAGAAGGGATGAGGGGTACCTGGTGCTCAACAACAGGCTGAAAAGTCAGGTCATCGATGGCCCTTCTTAGTATCTTAAGCAACAACTGTCATTTGTACCTCTGTTTTCCTCAGATAATTCCACCTTATAAGTCATAAAAAGTTGGAAAAAGTAATAGCTAATGCTTATTATTACAGTCTTTAAAGACACATCTGTGTTCATTTGGTTTTTATGATGCTGTGATCCTTATACAAACACACACACTGTATAAACAAGGTTCAGGGGTGAGGCAAACACCTTGTTCCACAAAACAGCCAGGCACTTTCAGCGTCTTTCTGTACAGATGAGGTAGGGCTGGGGTTGCAACGTCATGCCTAACCTGGGCTTCAGATTTGGAACCAGTTCATGTGGAAAATGCAAGTGAAATCGCTGAAGCAATGTTGTAAAAAACAGGAACATTTCCATCCGAGCCAGCTGTTCTCCAAGACAATGTCTTCTCCCTCAACATAAAAAACAGGCATAATAATTTTTCTGAATCCACAATATTTACCAAAATTTATGTCTAATACGTACCATTCAGGAAACCTGGAATTTAAAGAAACTTAGAGGAAGTTATATTTATTTTATTCATTTCTTTTTAATAAATTTATTTATTTTTGTCTGCGTCAGGTCTTCATTGCTGCTCATGGGCTTTCTTTAGTTACAGCGAGTGGGGGTTCCTCTTCATTGCAGTGCGCAAGCTTCTCATTGCAGTGGCTTCTCTTGTTGCGGAACATGGGCTCTAAGCCCATAGGCTTCAGTAGTTGTGACTCGTGGACTCAGTAGTTGTGGCTCATGGGCTCTAGAGCACAGGCTCAGTAGTTGTGGCAGATGGGCTTAGTTGTTCCACGGCATGTGGGATCTTCCCAGACCAGGGCTTAAACCCATGTCCCCTGCATTGGCAGGCAGATTCTTTTTTTCTTTTTTATAACATCTTTATTGGAGTATAATTGCTTTACAATGGTGTGTTAGTTTTTGCTTTATAACAAAGTGAAGCAGTTATACATATGCATATGTTCTCATATCTCTTCCCTCTTGCGTCTCCCTACCTCTCACCCTCCTATCCCACCCCTCTAGGTGGTCACAAACCACCAAGTTGATCTCCCTGTGCTATGCAGCTGCTTCCCATTACCTATCGATTTTACGTTTGGTAGTGTATATATGTCCATGCCACTCTCTCACTTTGTCACAGCTTACACTTCCCCTCCACATATCCTCAAGTCCATTCTCTAGTAGGTCTGCGTCTTTATTCCCGTCTTGCCCCTAGGTTCTTCACAACCTTTTTTTTTTCCTTTTCTTAGATTCCATATATATGTGTTAGCATATGGTATTTGCTTTTCTCTTTCTGACTTACTTCACTCTGTATGACAGACTCTAGGTCCTCAGTACAAATAACTCAATTTCGTTTCTTTTTATGGCTCAGTAATATTCCATTGTATATATGTGCCACATCTTCTTTATCCATTCAACTGTTGATGGAAATTTAGGTTACTTCCATGTTCTGGCTATTGTAAATAGAGCTGCAATGAACATTTTGGTACATGACTCTTTTTTTTTTTTTTTTTTTTGTGGTATGCGGGCCTCTCACTGTTGTGGCCTCTCCTGTTGCGGAGCACAGGCTCCAGATGCGCAGGCTCAGCCGCCATGGCTCACGGGCCCAGCCGCTCTGCAGCATGTGGGATCTTCCCAGACCAGGCACGAACCCGTGTCCCCTGCATCAGCAAGCAGACTCTCAAGCACTGAGCCACCAGGGAAGCCCAACATGACTCTTTTTGAATTGTGGTTTTCTCAGGGTATATGCCCAGTAGTGGGATTGCTGGGTTGTATGGTAGTTATATTTTTAGATTTTTAAGGAACCTCCATACTATTCTCCACAGCAGGTGTATCAATTTACATTCCCACCAACAGTGCAAGAAAGTTCCCTTTTCTCCACAACCTCTCCAGCATTGTTTCTAGCTTTTTTTAAAAAAAAATTTTTTTACATCTTTATTGGAGTACAATTGCTTTACAATGGTGTGTTAGTTTCTGCTTTATATCAAAGTGAATCAGTTATACATATACATATGTTCCCATATCTCCTCCCTCTTGCGTCTCCCTGCCTCCCACCCTCCCTATCCCACCCATCCAGGCGGTCAAAAGCACCGAGCTGATCTCCCTGTGCTATGTGGCTGCTTCCCACTAGCTATCTATTTTACGTTTGGTAGTGTATATATGTCCATGCCTCTCTCTCGCTTTTTCACAGCTTACCCTTCCCCCTCCCCATATCCTCAAGTCCATTCTCTAGTAGGTCTGTGTCTTTATTCCTGTCTTACCCCTAGGTTCTTCATGACATTTTTTTTTCTTAAATTCCATATATATGTGTTAGCATACCGTATTTGTCTCTCTCTTTCTGACTTATTTCACTCCGTATGACAGACTCTAGGTCCATCCACCTCATTACAAATAGCTCAATTTCGTTTCTTTTTATGGCTGAGTAATATTCATTGTATATATGTGCCACACCTTCTTTATCCATTCATCCAATGATGGACACTTAGGTTGTTTCCATCTCCCGGCTATTGTAAATAGAGCTGCAATGAACATTTTGGTACATGACTCTTTGAATTATGGTTTACTCAGGGTATATGCCCAGTAGTGGGATTGCTGGGTCATATGGTGGTTCTATTTGTAGTTTCTTAAGGAACCTTCATACTGTTCTCCATAGTGGCTGTACCAATTCACATTCCCACCAGGAGTACAAGAGTGTTCCCTTTTCTCCGCATCCTCTCCAGCATTTATTGCTTCTAGATTTTTTGATGATGGCCATTCTGACTGGTGTGAGATGATATCTCATTGTAGTTTTGATTTGCATTTCTCTAATGATTAATGATGTTGAGCATTCTTCCATGTGTCTGTTGGCAATCTGTATATCTTCTTTGGAGAAATGTCTATTTAGGTCTTCTGCCCATTTTTGGATTGGGTTGTTTTTTGTCATTGAGCTGCATGAGCTGCTTATAAATTTTGGAGATTAATCCATTTTCAGTTGCTTCATTTGCAAATATTTTCTCCCATTCTGAGGGTTGTCTTCTGGCCTTGTTTATGGTTTCCTTTGCTGTGCAAAAGCTTTGAAGTTTCATTAGGTCCCATTTGTTTATTTTTGTTTTTATTTCCCTTTCTCTAGGAGGTGAGTCAAAAAGGATCTTGCTGTGATTTATGTCATAGAGTGTTCTGCCTGTGTTTTCCTCTAAGAGTTTGATAGTTTCTGGCCTTACATTTAGGTCTTTAATCCATTTTGAGCTTATCTTTGTGTATGGTGTTAGGAAGTGTTCTAATATCATACTTTTACATGTACCTGTCCAGTTTTCCCAGCACCACTTATTGAAGAGGCTGTCCTTTCTCCACTGTACAGTCCTGCCTCCTTTGTGCATGAGTTTATCTCTGGGCTTTCTATCCTGTTCCATTGATCTATATTTGTTTTTGTGCCAGTACCATGTTATCTAGATTACTGTAGCTTTGTAGTATAGTCTGAAGTCAGGGAGCCTGATTCCTCCAGCTCCGTTTTTTGTTCTCAAACTTGCTTTGGCTATTCAGGGTCTTTTGTGTTTCCATACAAATTGTGAAATTTTTTGTTCTAGTTCTGTGAAAAATGGCAGTGGTAGTTTGATAGGGATTGCACTGAATCTGTAGATTGCTTTGGGTAGTAGAGTCATTTTCACAATATTGATTTTTCCAATCCAAGAACATGGCATATCTCTCCATCTATTTGTATCATCTTTAATTTCTTTCATCAGTGTCTTATAATTTTCTGCATACAGGTCTTTTGTCTCCTTAGGTAGGTTTATTCCTAGATATTTTATTCTTTTTGTTGCAATGGTAAATGGGAGTGTTTTCTTGATTTCACTTTCAGATTTCATCATTAGTGTATAGGAATGCCAGAGATTTCTGTGCATTAATTTTGTATCCTGCTACTTTACCAAATTCATTGATTAGCTCTAGTAGTTTTCTGGTAGCGTCTTTAGGATTCTCTATGTATAGTATGTCATCTGCAAACAGTGACAGCTTTACTTCTTCTTTTCTGATTTGGATTCCTTTTATTTCCTTTTCTTCTCTGATTGCTGTGGCTAAAACTTCCAAAACTATGTTGAATAAGAGTGGTGAGAGTGGGCAACCTTGTCTTGTTCCTGATCTTAGTGGAAATGCTTTCAGTTTTTCACCACTGAGGACGATGTTGGCTGTGGGTTTGTCATATATGGCCTTTACTATGTTGAGGAAAGTTCCCTCTATGCCTACTTTCTGCATGGTTTTTATCGTAAATCGGTGTTGAATTTTGTTGAAAGCTTTCTCTGCATCTCTTGAGGTGACCATATGGTTTTTCTCCTTCTATTTGTTAAAATGGTGTATCACGTTGATTGATTTGCATATATTGAAGAATCCTTGCGTTCCTGGAATAAACCCCACTTGATCATGGTGTATGATCCTTTTAATGTGCTGCTGGATTTTGTTTGCTAGTACTTTGTTGAGGATTTTTGCATCTATGTTCATCAGTGATATTGGCCTGAGTTTTCTTTCTTTGTGACATCCTTGTCTGGTTTTGGTATCAGGGTGATGGTGGCCTCACAGAATGAGTTTGGGAGTGTTACTCCCTCTGCTATATTTTGGAAGAGTTTGAGAAGGATAGGTGTTAGCTCTTCTCTAAATGTTTGAGAGAATTCACCTGTGAAGCCATCTGGTAGTGGGCTTTTGTTTGTTGGAAGATTTTTAATCAGTTTCAATTTCAGTGCTTATGACTGGTCTGTTCATATTTTCTATTGCTTCCTGATTCAGTCTTGGCAGGTTGTGCATTTCTAAGAATTTGTCCATTTCTTCCAGGTTGTCCATTTTATTGGCATAGAGTTGCTTGTAGTAATGTCTCGTGACATTTTGTACTTCTGCAGTGTCAGTTACTTCTCCTTTTTCATTTCTAACTCTATTGATTTGACTCTTCTCCCTTTTTTTCTTGATGAGTCTGGTTTATCAATTTTGTTTATCTTCTCAAAGAACCAGCTTTTAGTTTTATTGATCTTTGCTATCATTTCCTTCATTTCTTTTTCATTTATTTCTGATCTGATTTTTATGATGTCTTTCCTTTTGCTAACTTTGGGGTTTATTTTTCTTCTTCTTTTTCTAAGCAAGGTTAGGTTGTTTATTCGAGATGTTTCCTGTTTCATAAGGTAGGATTGTATTGCTATAAACTTCCTTCTTACAACTGCTTTTGCTGCATCCCATAGGTTTTGGGTCGTCGTGTCTCCATTGTCATTTGTTTCTAGGTATTTTTTGATTTCCTCTTTGATGTCTTCAGTGATCACTTCGTTATTAAGTAGTGTATTGTTTAGCCTTCATGTGTTTGTATTTTTTACAGATCTTTTCCTGTAATTTATATCTAGTCTCATAGTGTTGTGGTCGGAAAAGATACTTGATACATTTTCAATTTTCTTAAATTTACCAAGGCTTGATTTGTGACCCAAGATATGATCTATCCTGGAGAATGTTCCATAAGCACTTGAGAAAAATGTGTATTCTGTTGTTTTTGGATGGAATGTGCTATAAATATCAATTAAGTCCATCTTGTTTAATGTATCATTTAAAGCTTGTGTTTCCTTATTTATTTTCATTTTGGATGATCTGTCAATTGGTGAAAGTGGGGTGTTAAAGTCCCCTACTATGAATGTGTTACTGTCGATTTCCCCTTTTACGGCTGTTAGTATTTGCCTTATGTATTGAGGTGCTCCTATGTTGGGTGCATAAATATTTACCATTATTATATCTTTTTCTTGGATCGATCCCTTGATCATTATGTAGTGTCCTTCTTTGTCTCTTCTAATAGTCTTTATTTTAAGGTCTATTTTGTTTGATATGAGAACTGCTATTCCACCTTTCTTTCGGTTTCCATTTGCATGGAATATCTTTTTCCATCCCCTTACTTTCAGCCTGTATGTGTCTCTAGGTCTGATGTGGGTCTCTTGTAGACAGCTTATATGTGGGTCTTGTTTATGTATCCATTTAGCCAATCTGTGTCATTTGATGGGAGCATTATTCCATTTACATTTCAGGTAATTATCGATATGTATGTTCCTATTCCCATTTTCTTAATTGTTTTGGGTTCGTTATTGTAGGTCTTTTCCTTCTCTTGTGTTTCTTGCCTAGAGAAGTTCCTTTAGCAGTTGTTGTAAAAGATGGTTTGGTGGTGCTGAACTCTCTCAGTTTTTGCTAGTCTGTAAAAGTTTTAATTTCTCCATCAAATCTGAATGAGATCCTTGCTGGGTAGAGTAATCCTGGTTGCAGGTTTTTCTCCTTCATCACTTTAAATATGTCCTGCCAGTCCCTTCTGGCTTGCAGAGTTTCTGCTGAAAGATCAGCTGTTAACCTTATGGGGATTCCCTTGTGTGTTATTTGTTGTTTTTCCCTTGCTGCTTTTAATATGTTTTCCTTGTATTTAATTTTTGACAGTTTGATTAATATGTGTCTTGGCATATTTCTCCTTGGATTTATCCTGTATGGAACTCTCTGTGCTTCCTGGACTTGATTAACTATTTCCTTTCCCATATTAGGGAAGTTTTCAACTATAATCTCTTCAAATATTTCTCAGTCCCTTTCTTTTTCTCTTCTTCTTCTGGAACCCCTATAATTCGAATGTTGGTGCATTTAATGTTGTCCCAGAGGTCTCTGAGACTGTCCTCAGTTCTTTTCATTCTTTTTTCTTTTTTCTGCTCTGCAGTAGTTATTCCACTATTTTATCTTCCAGGTCACTTATCCATTCTTCTGCCTCAGTTATTCTGCTATTGATCCCTTCTAGAGTATTTTTAATTTCATTTATTGTGTTGTTCATTGTTGCTTGTTTCATCTTTAGTTCTTCTAGGTCCTTGTTTAATGTTTCTTGTATTTTGTCTATTCTATTTCCAAGAATTTGGATCATCTTTACTATCATTATTCTGAATTCTTTTTCAGGTAGACTGCCTATTTCCTCTTCGTTAGTTCTGGTGGGTTTTTATCTTGCTCCTTCATCTGCTGTATGTTTTTCTGTCTTCTCATTTTGCTTATCTTACTGTGTTTGGGGTCTCCTTTGTGCAGGCTGCAGGTTCGTAGTTCCCGTTGTTTTCGGTGTCTGTCCCCAGTGGCTAAAATTGGTTCAGTGGGTTGTGTAGGCTTCCTGGTGGAGGGGACTAGTGCCTGTGTTCTGGTGGATGAGGCTGGATCTTGTCTTTCTGGTGGGCAGGTCCACGTCTGGTGGTGTGTTTTGGGGTGTCTGTGGACTTACTATGATTTTAGGCAGCCTCTCTGCTAATGGGTGGGGCTGTGTTCCTGTCTTGCTAGTTGTTTGGCATAGGGTGTCCAGCACTGTAGCTTGCTGGTCGTTGAGTGAAGCTGGGTGCTGGTGTTGAGATGGGGATCTCTGGGAGATTTTCGCCGTTTGATATTATGTGGAGCTGTGAGGTCTCTTGTGGACAAGTGTCCTGAAGTTGGCTCTCCTACCTCAGAGGCACAGCACTGTCCCCTGGGTGCAGAACGAAGAGCCTTTCATCCACATGGCTCAGAATAAAAGGGAGAAAAAGAAAAAAGAGAGAGAGAGAGAGAGAAAGAAAGAAACAAAGAAAGGAAGGAAGGAAGGAGTGAGTGATGGAGGGAGGGAGGGAGGAAGGAGGGCAGAAAGGAAAGAAAGAAGATAAAATAAAGTAAGATAAAATAAAGTTATTAAAACAAAATTAATTATTAAGAAAACAACAAACAAACAAAATGGACGGATAGAACCCTAGGACAAATGGTGGAAGCAAAGCTATGAAGACAAAATCTCACACAGAAGCATACACATACACACTCACAAAAGGAGGAAAAGGGGAAAAAAAAAATAATTCTTGCTCTCAAAGTCCACCTCCTCAATTTGGGATGATTCGTTGTCTATTCAGTTATTCCACAGATGCAGGGTACATCAAGTTGATTGTGGAGCTTTAATCTGCTCCTTCTGAGCTTCTGGGAGAGATTTTCCTTTCTCTTCTTTGTTCTCACAGCTCCCGGGGCTCAGCTTTGGATTTGGCCCCGCTTTTGCATGTAGGTCGCTGGAGGGCGTCTGTTCTTCACTCAGACAGGATGGGGTTAAAGGAGCAGCTGCTTCGGGGACTCTGGCTCACTCAGGCCGGGCGGAGGGAGGGGTACAGAGTTTGGGGCGAGCCTGCGGCGGCAGAGGCCAGCATGACGTTGCACCAGCCTGAGGTGCACCATTCTGCGTTCTCCTAGGGAAACTGCCCCTGGATCCCGGGACCCTGGCAGTGGCGGGCTGCACAGGCTCCCCGGAAGGGGGGTGTGGATAGCGACCTGTGCTCGCACACAGTCTTCTTGGTGGCGGCAGCAGCAGCCTTAGCATCTCATGCCCGTCTCTGGGGTCTGCGCTTTTAGTCGTGGCTCACGCCCGTCTCTGGAGCTCCTTTAAGCAGCGCTCTTAATCCCCTCTTCTCACGCACCAGGAAACAAAGAGGGAAGAAAAAGTCTCTTGCCTCTTCGGCAGGTACAGACTTTTCCCCGGACTCCCTCCCGGCTAGCCATGGTGCACTAACCCCCTGCAGGTTGTGTTCACGCCACCAACCCCAGTCCTCTCCCTGCGCTCCGACCGAAGCCCGAGCCTCAGCTCCCAGCCCTGCCCGCCCCAGCGAGTGAGCAGACAAGCCTCTCTGGCTCGTGAGTGCCGGTCGGCACCAATCATCTGTGCGGGAATCTCTCCGCTTTGCCCTCCACACCCCTGTTGCTGTGCTCTGCTCCGCAGCTCCGAAGCTTTCCCCCTCCGCCACCCGCAGTCTCTGCCTGTGAAGGGGCTTCCTAGTGTTTGGAAAGCTTTCCTCCTTCACAGCTCCCTCCCACTGGTGCAGGTCCCATCCCTATCCTTTTGTCTCTGTTTATTCTTTTTTCTTTTGCCCTACCCAGGTACGTAGGGACTTTCTTGCCTTTTGGGAGGTCTGAGGTCTTCTGCCAGCGTTCAGTAGGTGTTCTGTAGGAGCTGTTCCACGTGTAGATGCATTTCTGGTGTGTCTGTGGGGAGGAACGTGATCTCCGCGTCTTACTGTTCCACCATCTTCCCTCTGTTTCTAGATTTTTATATGATGGCCATTCTGACTGGTGTGAGATTATATCTCATTGTAGTTTTGATTTGTATTTCTCTAATGATTAATGATGTTGAACATTCTTTCATGTGTTTGTTGGCAATCTGTATATCTTCTTTGGAGAAATGTCTATTTAGGTCTTCTGGCAGGTGGATTCTTAACCACTGCGCCACCAGGGAAGCCTGGAAGTTATGTTTATTAAAGGATTTTCTTAAGCCACAAAGAATAGAAATTGGCACTTTGGTTCCCAGAGGCCATTTCTTCATCTTCTTTTGTAAGGTCACGTACTGTTGTAAGCTCATTAGTTCTATTCTCCACTTCCTTTGCATGTGGCAACAGAGCCTGAGATATGCCATGAAAGATGTGAGGTGTGACACTTTGTTCTCTTGACCCAGGAGAAGTTCATTTCATTTCAAATGACTGCATGTGTACCCTTCCCCAGTGAAAGGATTTTTCCAGTCCATCTTCCATGGGTCTCGTGATCTGTGTACTTGTTCACAGGAGACGCAATATTTTTGGAGATGAGGTATAGAATTGAGAGCCAAGAGAGCTAGATTCTAGGTTCACTTCAAGTTATGATGCCATTCCTGTCCCTGGGTCTCAGTCTCTCAAGCTGCCTGTTACTGATTTCTAGCTCTACAAGTTTTGATTACAAGCCAAAATCCACAAGCAAGAAAGTTTCAGAAAAAGCCAGAGCTTCTCATCAATTTCTTTCTAGCTGCTAAATTATGGCTTATTTTGAGTAGAAAGAGGTGTTAATGAGCTCTAATTAAACCATTCTCTCCTGTAAGATTCAATACTGTTTTCAGAGTTGGGATATTAACTCTACAAGAGAATGCTTCAGATTAAGGTATTATACATGATAAATCAGCATTATACTTTTTCCTTACGTTATGCCCCTTTGAAAGTTCTCTTACCTAGGGAAAAGGGAACCAAAGCTTCCTTCTTGGCAAAATATCCATTGCTGTCCAGAAATCGGTCTGGATAGAATATTTCTGGGTCTCTCCAATACTTTTCATCGAAGTGTACAGAATAAAGATTTGTAATTACTGTTGTGCCTTTAGGAATGGAATAACCACGTACAACTGCATCCTCAGAGGTTGCATGGAAAATCCCTAATGGCACTATATTACAGAATCTTAAAACTTCATGTAAAACTGCCTCGGTATAAGGCATTTTGCATTTGTCATCCCAAGAAGGTGTCCCACTGGGTCCTATAATTAAATCAATCTCTTTCTGAACTTGTCCTGTAAGAGAAAAAGTGTTCAAGTTATTATGCACTTCTTAGAATTATATCTAAAGTAATTTCCCTTTAGGATAAAACAAAAGATAACCTGTAGTAAGCCAACAAGGTATGGGTACACCCAGATTCAGATTTTTCATTATCTGGGAGTTCTATTTAAATATGTGCCACATATCTTATACAACCAGTACCCAACGCTCTAAGTAATTTTGTTGTGAAAAACACATTATAAGTAATAAAAATAAAAATTAAACAAATCTAGAATTAGAATAACAACACTCTCAGCAAGGAAAAGAGTGAAGCATAAAAACTTAAATTAAAAAAAAACTAGGGTTGGGACTTCCCCGGCAGGCCAGTGGTTAAGACTCCATGCTTCCACTGCAGCAAGCACGGGTTCGATCCCTGGTTGGGGAACTAAGATCCTGCATGCAGCGTGGTGCAGCCGAAAAACAACAACCACCACCACCACCAGGGTTCAGGTCCCAGCTCAGCACTAGAAGGGAGTGAGCAAATCAGTCACTCAGCCTTTTCCCTCATTTATGAAATAGGTATTATAAGACATCTCTGAGGTTTTTATACAAATTTAGATAACAGTTTTGAAAACCTTATAGCTATTCAATGCTTCTCTTTTTGGATAGCACAGCAGGAGTTCCGAAATAGAATGCCTTGTACAAGGCCAAAGACTCTAAAACATGTGTGAGCCTTAAATGTAAGAACAGACCTTGAGATCACTGGAATCCTTACCTTGAATGTTAGGATAAAGGGCCATGAAAAGAATTGCCCACCGTAGCACATTGGTTGTAGTTTCAGTTCCAGCAATGATGAGTTCACCCACAGAGAAAATCAGGTTTTCTTTGGAGAAAGTAGATGATGGGTCATTTTTACCTTGATCCATCTCATCTAAATAAGCATCAACAAAATGCTGAGGTAACTGAGGCTTTCTGTTGATGGAAACTTTTTCAATAAGCCTGGAGAGAAAGTCATAGACCACAGCTGCATTTCTAAACAGTTGTTGATGTTTTCCAAAAGGTAAGATGCCAATCCATGGAAAGGCATTATAGAGGAAGACTGAGGCGTCGGTGGCTAGTTCCACATTTTCACTAAATAACTCAATCATGTGCTGAAAATCAGTGTCTTCATAAGTGAATCGTTCTCCAAAAATTATCAGATTGGTTATGTTTGAAATGGCATTTGTTATTAATTGTTTAAAGTCAAAAGGGCTACCATTGTATGTTTCAACAGCATCAATGAAAAATTTGGTTTCTTCTAAAATTTTAGATTCAAAAGACTTTTGGCCATATCCAAAACAGCGAAAGCTGTTTACAGCTAATTTTCTGTGATCAACCCATCCTCGGCCATATCTGGAATTGAGTAAGCCTAAAAAGAAAAAGGGATGGTTAGTCATTCTTCTCCAAATTATCTTTCTATGATACTATTAAAAAATTTTATCATTCCTACATCCCTGTATCTAACAGCTAAAAATACTATGCAGGGAAGAAAAAAAAAAAAAAAGATGGTTATTCATTCTTCTCCAAATTTCCTATAAAAC
This sequence comes from Orcinus orca, assembly GCF_937001465.1. Lineage (NCBI taxonomy): Eukaryota > Metazoa > Chordata > Mammalia > Artiodactyla > Delphinidae > Orcinus > Orcinus orca. The sequence continues at coordinate 41,059,661 of NC_064566.1, read as the reverse complement.
TAAAACTAGACCCAGTAGTTAAGCCCTATTCTTTACTCCTCATTAGCCATGGAATATTATAAACAGATAAAGCTTATCCATACTTCTCATCTGGGCACAGGCAAAAAAGACCTATAATCTCCCACCACAAGAAACTGAACTGTCTTCTGTAATTCAACCTGGGTGAGCAAGGCCTTGGGTGACCTTATTATCCAACTTCTATTATAAGCCTAATTTACAAAAGACGAATGACTGTGTGTTCTATGGGCAAAATTTTATCCTGGACTAAACACATACCTGAGAAATCATCCTTCTTGAATTAGAAATTTCCTGCTTTAAGAGACTAGATTTTAGAATACAAATTTCCTCCCATTAAAGGCATATGTTACCTAATACTATAACTGGAAGTGGCAAGGATGGCCTGAATGAGGTGTCAACGTAGTGGAAATACTCAAGCCAAAAGCAAGTGCTAGGGACTGAATGTTTGTGCCACCACAACATTCAAATGTTGAAGCCTAATCCCCAATGTGATGGTATTAGGAAATTAGGTATTTGGGAAATAATTATGTAATGAGCCCTTATGAATGAGCTTTAGTGCCATTATAAGAAGGGATGTAGGAAGAGATGACTGCTCTTGGTTATGTGAGGATACAAGGAGAAGACGGCAGTCTGCAAGCCAAGAAGCAGGCTCTTTCCAGACACTGTTCTGCTAGTACCTTGATCTTGAATTTCCTAGCCTCCAGATCTGATAGAATAACTGTCTGTTGTTGAAGCCACTTAGTCTATATATTTTTGTTATAGCAGCCCAAACTAAGGGGACAAACATGAAACTCAAACTTCTAATATTGATATTGCTTGCCTTGAAATCTCAGTCTCCACAGTATACTCTGATGTTCTGATATGTCTACTATGGAATATTTTCCCTTTAAATCGATTATCAAGAAAAAAACTTCTTCAGCATATATATTTCTGTAACGTGTAGTTTACTTGGAATTTCATTCATAATTGGTACATAGGTATACCTATGATGAAAAATGTCATGTTCTCTTGTCTACATGAAGTACCTATGTAATTTACATTTCAACAACTTTTGTGCAACAGTTTTTGCATTTGGAACTTATGATGAAATTAACCATACATAAGGGGGCCTTTAACGCTGTGCAGCAATTTTTTTTTTTTTTTTTTTTGTGGTACGCGGGCCTCTCACTGCTGTGGCCTCTCCCGTTGCGGAGCACAGGCTCCGGACGCGCAGGCCCAGCGGCCATGGCTCACGGGCCCAGCCGCTCTGCGGCATATGGAATCTTCCCGGACCGGGGCACGAACCCGTGTCCCCTGCATCGGCAGGCGGACTCTCAACCACTGCGCCACCAGGGAAGCCCATGTGCAGCAATTTTATATGCCATATTCCATTCTCTTTTCTATACTCCCAGATGACTATTCATTCAACATAATGTATTTCTGGAGCTAAAGTGTCTTAGATATATCAGTGAACAAAAGAGGCAAAGATGGCTATTTCTCATGGACCTTACATACTAGTGAGGAGAGACAAACAAATTATAGAGCAAGGAAGGAGACATAGGGTGGTCAGGAAAAGCCTCAGTGAGAAGGTGACATAAGTAAAGACACAGGAGATGGGAGTGAGTCAAGCAGATATTCAGGGAAAGATCACTGCAGGTAGAGAGAACCAGTGCAAAGGCACTGAGATAAAAGCAAGCCCAAGAGAAATGTATGCATATGGGATACATGTGCATAATATATGCATACAGTTACACACAAGAAGGTACACAGGAGCCTGATTATAACCTTATACTGGCCAGTCTGTGTGCCCAGGCATGGGCTGAACCCGCCTAAAGGGCCACTTTTTCCTATTCAAACAGTGGGTTTATGGTGGCTCTGATTTCTCACTTCCAAGTTCAGTGCATATGCATCTTAAAATAACATATCTAGGGAATTCCCTGGTGGTCCAATGGTTAGGACTCCACGCTTTCACTGCTGAGGGCCCAGGGTCAGTCCCTGGTTGGGAACTAATATCCCGCAAACTGGGCAGTGCAGCCAAAAAAAAAGAGAAAGAAACCACATCTAATTTTCTTTCTGTTTTTAAAAAAAAATAAATTTATTTATTTATTTATGGCTGCGTTGGGTCTTTGTTGCTGCACGCGGGCTTTCTCTAGCTGCGTCAAGCAGGGTCTACTCTTCGTTGTGGTGCACAGGTTTCTCATTGTGGTGGCTTCTCTTGTTGCGGAGCACAAGCTCCAGGAGCACAGGCTTCAGTAGTTGTGGCACGCGGGCTTCAGTAGTTGTGGCTCATGGGCTCAGTAGTTGTGGCTCACAGAAAGCATGCTCAGTAGTTGTGGTGCACAGGCTTAGTTGCTCCATGGCATGTGGGATCTTCTCGGACCAGGGCTCAAACCCATGTCCCCTGCACTGGCAGGCAGATTCTTAACCACTGCACCACCAGGGAAGCCCAACACATCTAATTTTCTACTTATTTTTAATCTTACTATTTCTTTAAAAGTCTTAAGTTGAATGCATGTTTTTTCTTTCTTTATGATAAAAACAGTCTAAACTATAAGTTTATAGCTTCAAAAAACATACAGTTTATCCTAAATATTACTCTGATCACATCATACATTTTCATAATTTCTTTAAAGGTCTTCTATTATAATTGTGGTATAATTTCTTCTTTGCCCTAATTATTACTTGGAAGAGTATTTAAGAAGCTGGAGATTTGCTTTTTATTTATATTATCGCTTTCAAGTGTCATCATGCCCTGGCCTAAGAATTTGGCCTTTAAAACTGGTGTTTTCTTTGCATTAATTGATTTGCTTTGCAATTTAATATATGGTTAATTTTTATTTTGTTCCTTTTCAATCAATGTCTTCTTTAGTCTATGTAACCAAGATACTGTTGAATTTTTCTTTCAAATGAAGAGTGAAGCTCTCATTGAACTGGAAAATTTTGGAGATAAAAACTCTTATACTATTAAGTATGAAAACGGATGTATCTGACGTCAACATTCTATTTTAGGCTTTCTGTTGCTGCTTTCGTCTCATCCGTTCTGTTAACTTTCAGCCTTTCTCCCTTGTTGAATATGCAGTCATCCGACACTGATCAACACTAAACCATAGAGAATACTAGTCCTTTACACAAACCCACAATTCTTCATTTACATATCATATTAATTAGTAAAGAAAGGCTGTTTCAGGGTCTATAAGCTTATAAGTAAAATAATAGTAAAATGTCACCAAGCGCTCAAGACTAGCTTCAAAGATACTTTTGATTCAAGTATGTGTGCATGTGTATGTATTCTTAACCTGTTTCACAAAACCTGCACATATTATTAAGTGCTAATTCTTTAAAACATTATTTACAATATTTATTAGAACTGGATTACAACAGTAGAATTAGTATGTACTGGCCTAAAATATGAATGTAATGCAGCCTGAAAGGTTCTCAAATATTAGGGTCTGTAACCTAAATTAACTAATTAATACTTTCTTGTTAATCAGTACAACAGAATCCAATCTCTATGTACTAAATTTACATAAAATAAGAAATGTGGGGACTTCCCTGGTGGCACAGTGGTTAAGAATCCGCCTGCAAATGCAGGGGACACGGGTTCAAGCCCTGGTCAAAGAAGATCCCACATGCCGCGGAGCAACTAAGCCCATGTGCCACAACTACTGAGCCTGCACTCTGTGAGCCACAACTACTGAGTCCATGTGCCACAACTACTGAAGCCCGTGTGCCTAGAGCCCATGATCTGCAACAAGAGAAGCCACTGCAATGAGAAGCCCGGGCACCACAACAAAGAGTAACCCCCACTCACCGCAACTAGAAAAAGCCCGTGCACGGCAATGGAGACCAAATGCAGCCAAAAATAAATAAATAAATTTTTTTAAAAAAGGAAATGTGACTTAAAATAGTTTAGTAAATCATTAGGTAGGTGAAAATAAACATACCTCCCATTTTTGTCATCTTCATGAATAAAGGAAGGCATGGTCTGTCTGCAAAAATTTCACTTTGATGAACAAGGCATTCCTTTACTACATCATAGCCATTTAGAACCACTGCTGATATACCTCCAAGATCCAAACTGAAGATCTTTGAGAAGAAAAGAAAAACATTTAAATGGCAAAATATATGGAGAAATATAACCACAGAAATCCACATATACTAAGTCCAGCTCTCCCAGTATTTGTTACTCCCTGAAAATGCTGGCATTTATTACTCAGCTGACAATGTTTAGAGTGCCTTCTCTCTACAAGGCACGTCAAAGACCATGATTTCATTACTCATTCAGTGGCTCAAGACATAATCTTATAAATGGTGTAATGAAAAGAGTACCAGACTCAGGAGGCCTGGGTTCTAGTTTAAGCTTTGCCATTAAACAGATACAGGACACCTGGCAGAACCCTTAAACTTTTTGGGCTTCAGGGCTGCCACAGAAAATCAAGAAATACTTGATATTTATGCTCTTTTAAAATTCATTCCAACTCAAAACATTCAATGATATCTCAGAATCTGTTTATTTCCAAGATGAATGAGGAAGTGGCTCCATCTACACATCATTTATTATTCCAGGTTTAGGTGGGGGAGGGGATTGTCAAAGGCCTGAGAGACAACTTTTGAGGTATAAAATGTTGGGGCCCAGGATATGCAACCCCAAAATATGACTCAATGGCATATTAATTATTTTGAATTAAAGTTACTGAAGAAATGGCCAACGCAAGAGGGATGCTCTAGGGAGTTCCCTGGTGGTCTAGTGGTTAGGATTTGGTGCTGTCACTGCTGTGCCCCGGGTTCGATCCCTCGTAGGGAACTGAGATCATGCAAGCTGCTCGGCACAGCCAAAATTTTAAAAAAAGAGGGACACTTTCTCTTTTTTGTCTCCCTGAAAGCAGGAAATAAATCTCTCATGTGAAAGGTATACTCCATGCATCTGGAGGTAGGACACCCTTATTGCCAAAGATAGGGAATTTGGGGGTGAGAATCCTTTTTTAAACAAATCTTGTTACTTCTTTAATGTACTGCCCAAGCACAAACTCTCTTTAGATTCTTCACCAACTGGGCACCCAAAACCAAAGTTTCTTTGTCCTGTCAATTCTTTGCAAATTTATTGGTTCTTTGTCTAAGAAGTAGAAAATCTGCCTGCTTTGGCCACTTCCTCCATCCCATGTCTGTGAAACCACCGTGTGCATGGAGTCAAATGTGTTTCTTTTTCTCCTGTTAATCTGTCTTGTGTCAATTTTATTATTAGTCCAGCCAAAAGTACTCAAGAGGGGCAGACGGGAAAATTTCCCTCTCCTCAACAAAACATACTGAAACTCACAGGCTTATTTATTTGGGCTCCTGAATTCCACGAAGTTAACAAAGAGGGCCCTATGGGAATTTGACCTTGGAGGACTGGCATCCACACATTGGCACAGGTGGCTGCCCCTCAGCTAAAAGATGGAATACCCATCCTATTCCTTGCTGAAGCTTCTCATGTGCTTCACCACAGGTTCACTTACAACGTCACACCTCCTGCAGTCTATTCTAGCTAGCCCTGTATAAAGGCCTAGGGAACAATGCTGCCGTATTAGTGGGATGCAAAGATTGCTTATCCCCATCCTCTCAGTGGGTGGCTGAGAGCTTTTGAGAGCCAAAACACTGAGTCAAGCCTCATCTCTGGGCAAACAGGTAGAACAGATTTAGCTATGATTCACACTACTTTGGGGGGTGGGGTGGGAGGTACCAGGAGACTTAGCAGAGAATTGAAGTTCAGCAGAAATAGTTACAGTAGCAAAAGTGATGAAGACCTCCAAGTAGTAAAGAATCAACCAGCTGAGAAGGGTCTTTGGCACAAGGATGGGCCCTGCCAACTGAGCAGTAGGTACATCCAGAACTTTGGGAAGCAGCATGGACTGCCTGCCACAAGTAAAGGTATTAGTCAAAAGTGGCAGTGTAAGAGTTTCAGCACAAAGGAAGTGGTTACCAGCTGAGCAAAGATGGGGCTCTTTCAGTTCCCAAAGCAGTAATGGGATGGTCTTAAAATCTTTTCACAGAAGTGTAATTTTAAGCAGATATAAAGGAAAAATTCCTCCTCCTGTGTGTCTCCTCTACTCTCAGTACTCCACTACAACACCTATAACACCAGATGTGTGCAATTTTGGGACACCAGCTGGGTGTCCTACAATTTAACTCAATTCTGACATTATCTACCAGGAGAAAGTGTCAGATTCCGCAGGTTAAGGGCTCAGTAACACAAGAGTGCTCCTCCACTTCAGACTCCAATCACAAGTCGAGGTTGTTACCTGTGCTTCTGATCAAAGGGCTATAAATCAGAGGTTCCCATGACCTCCTCCTCAGGTTTGATTAATTTGATAGAGTGGCTCACAGAACTCAATAAAATATTTTACTTACTAGATTACCGGTTTCTTAAAAAAGGATATAACTCAGGAGCAGCCATATGGAAGAGATGCATAGGGCAAGTGTATGGTCAGGCCACTCAAGATGGCTGTTCTCTTGCTCTCTGTATATTCCCTGCTCAACCAATGCCTGCTTCACCTATACCCTACTCACAGGACTGACCTTCCTACATACTTGCCCCAGGCTCCAGCTACTGACTGTTCTTATCAAAGGGGCAGCGAGGGGCGTGCCCCTCTGCTAGTGTACCTGATAACCAATGAAGCAACCTGAATCAACTCCCCTGTAACTGGTAATCCCCCGCCCCCTTCCCCTGCTGCCAGGTCCTGCCTTCCACCTGCCATACAGGATGGGGTATCACTCCAGGACCTTGCTTCAGTTATGTAAGATCCCTATCCATTGATGTCTCTGTTGCTGACTCCAGGCTCTTTCTTCAGTCTTGGAGCTGGGCAAGTACAGGCCTTGCTGGCCTGCGGGGTGCAGCCCAACAGCAAGGTATGAGGAAAGGGGTGTAGAGCTTCCATGCTCTCCCCAGGCATGCTAGCCTCTGCTCACCTCCACGTGTTCACCAAATCACCATGGAAGCTCTCAGAGCCCTATAATTCAGGGATTTTTATGGAGGCTTTATTACCTAGGCATGATTGATCAAATCATTGGTCGCTGGTGACTGACTCAACCTCCAGCCCCCCTCCCTTCCCCAGAGGTAAGATGAGTAGAACTGAAAATTCCAACCCTCTAATCCTGGTTGGTTCTCCAGGCAACAAGCTCCCATCCTTAAGGGCTTTCCATTAACATTCACATAAACTCTGAGGTGGGTGAAAGGGGCTTATTATGAATAACAAAAGATGCATCTACCACTCTCAACACTTAGGAAGTTCCAAGGGTTTTGGGAGCTTGTGCCAGGAAAGGTACAAAGACCAAATACACATTTACTAAAAATCACAGTATCACAAGCAGAGACAATAACGAAGGGTATTAGTGAATAGGCAGTGGTCCTGATGCAAGAAAAAAATCCCCAACTTTGTGATTAAATCAACTTTGTGATCGATTTCACAACGATCGGATTACAAATTCTGTTAATAGGAAGGCAGAAAAGACAGGGGAGTTAATTTCAGGGTAATGCTGTCAGGTTGTGGACACTAGAGATTGCAAAAACCAACTAGGAGCCATAACTTGAGAAAACTGTTACTCAAAAATGAGATGGTCCTCTATTTCACAGTGAAAACTGGGGAAACTGTTACTTGAACTAGCATCTATTCAGGTACATGCTCTTTCCAAGGACTTTTGGTAGAAGTTTGTAAATCAAATTGTGAAAATTCATCCTTATGCTGCTTTAATCTATGGAAGTGTCCAAGATTAGTTTTATATATTTTTAAATTTATTCAATAATTTTTATTATTATTATGGGGTAGTTATGATGCTGGCAAAGATGGAAACAGGTACACATGAAACAGCTTCTAGAAGTCAGTCTATGATCTTCAAGTCTTTTGCCCTATTCCCAAACTGGCTCTACCCACGATTTTTCACTATCTCAGTTAATGACCATTCCAGCCATCCTTCAAGCTATATTCTGGTCCCAAACTGCCCATGGTTTTTGTTTTTGGGGGTTTTTTTGGCCACACTGCAGCACGCGGGATTTTAGTTCCCTGATCAGGGATTGAACCTGCACCCCCTGCAGTGGAAGCTCGGATTCTTAACCACCAGACTGCCAGGGAAGTCCTGAGCTGCCCATGTTGACTCCATTTTTCACCCAAGCCCCACATCACTGCTTAGCAGTCACGATGTTTCAACTTTAACAATACAGACAGAATATGACAATTTCTTACCACTTCCGTCACTAACACTCTAATCCTTCATTTCTCCCCTATGTTATCTCAACAGCCTCTTAACTTGTCTCTTTATAAGTGATTCTCAGCATGGCATACTCCTGCTTCATGGCCTTTGTACTTGTTCCCTTGGCCTGGAATGTTTTTCCCCTAGATACTCCCATACCTTGCTCCTTCACTTCATTCAAATATTTGCTCAGATGCCTTTTTTACAGTGAGGCCTGCTCTAACCCATTTAAATTTCACCCCCTAGCATTCTCCATTTTCCTTACCCTAATTTAGTTTACTTCTTACTCTGTACTCTAACATATTATATACTTATTGTGTTTATATTGTCCCTATCCTGCTCCCCACCTCCCCTCCACTGGTAGAGTGTAAGCTACACGAGGGCAGGGATTTTCACCTGTTTTGTTCATTGCTAAATCTTCACATCTAGCATAGTATTAATACATAGCGTATGATAACAACGGATAAATATATGCTGAATTAAAGACTAGTGGGGGAGACACACATTTAAGCATATTATTACAACACTATGGGCTAAGTGCTAATAACAGAGGAATGTAAAAAGTGCTGTTGATGAAAACTGATAAATAACTGCCACACACTTTTCAACATATGCTTGGGCTGTTTTCTCATTTGGAATGCCTACCTTGACTGCCATACCGTCCAAACCCCACCAAGTCTTTAAGGACCCACCTCCATGAAGCCTTTCTCGGTGCACTCTCTTTCTCTTTCTCCCTTGAACCACCACAGCACATGCTTAGAAGCTCCCATGGCACTTACTTAATACTACCTAAAACCAGAAGCATTCATATTCCTGTCTTCTGCTTGCCTGCTAAATTATAAACTCTTTAGATTCAGTGATTTCATCTCTTTCATCTTTGAACGCTCCACGGAATCTCATTCAATGCCTTGCTTAAATCTCAATAAACGCTTACTGTATAAATAAATTATAGGTTGTCAACTCCACATGCCTCAAAATAATTATTTTATTATCCTTACATGCATTACCTGAAAATAATCTGTAAAAACTCCTTGTGCTAGCTTTGCTAGCTAGGGAATGCTTCTCGAAATCTGGGTTAAGATTAGTCACTGCAGAAGCTTACGCATTCAGAGTGAATCTCCAAGGAAATGCTAAGTCTCAGTGTGATACATTTCTGTAAAAGATTGTCTTTAAAATGACTGTATAAGTCTTGAGCACCGGTTGTCTTCAAGAATTATGAAGGAGAATTGAATTCACAGACTTCATAAAAGTAGGTGTCACTTGAAGGGACTGTCATTTCTTATAAGCAATTTTAAAGTCCAGGGCTTGCTTTCTCTGAGCACACATCTCCAGATCATCAAGTAAGACAGTGGAAAAATAAGATTCTATATTTATAAGTACGACATATAAACAACTTTCCACAACCTTCTAGAAGTACAGGAGATAATAATTTCCTTCCACTTCCAAAAAAGGCATAGTATTTTAACAACTCATACTGTTAGCGGAAAAACTGACTGAAACTGCCCGCCCTGGCCAGGCAAAGACAGTAACAATTTGCATGAGTTATTTTATGACAGGAGATCCTGGTAAGGAATATAGAACTAACAAGCCACCAACCGGAAGAATACAGAAAAGGTCAAACAGAGAGAGGAGATGCCAGTCGACATGTCCTACCAACCTCCCAGAATCCTCCTCGCTGGAATCCATCTTGGCTGAGCAGTTGCGCGCCCACCAGAAAGGAACCTGAGTCAGAATGATTGGCCAGAGACAACCCGGAAACTAATCCCATCACCATAAAACCCGAGACTGCGAGCCACATGGCAGAGCAGTTCTCCTGGTTCCCTCACCCTCCTGCTCTCCACCCAGGCACCCCTTTCCAATAAAGTCTCTTGCTTTGTCAGAACGTATGTCTCCTCAGACAATTCATTTCTTAGTGTTAGACAAGAGCCCACTCTGGGGCCCTGGAAGGGGTCTCCCTTCCTGCAACAATACCAACTTTGAGACTTTGTCAGAATTGGAAAATACCTCTGAGACAATGGGAGAACTGTAGGGGTGTTTCACAACTAAGATAAAGAGCAAGTAGCTTAAAGGGTTAATACATCAGGTGGTTTTCAACTTAAGTCTAAAACAGAGTTACTCAAACCATGTCTACTCTTCAATGCATACATCCTTTCCATTTCTGCTCCTTTTTCTTTTTCCTCTGCTCCTCTTATACCTAACAGCACAGGTTAGCCCTACTTAATTTTACCACCTTCAGAAAAAGACCTCTTTGTAAAGAACCAAGGTTGCCTCAAATATATAGTTGTACCAGCAATAAAACTGGTTACTCATGCCAAATTCTTATCCAATGTACCAGATCTACCTATGCCAAGATGACAGTCTTCCAGCACATTTATAATTTGCAGTCTATTATAAGACTAAATTACCCCTCTCCCAAAAGAATGTTCATAGTAAATACAGAGTTCCTTTCAGTTCAAATATCTACGTATGAAAAACAGTTCCCTATTCTGCATGACACCATTTCACATAACTGGTCTAAAAACACTTTCTACTTTGTAGGCCTAATAAGTTGTTCTGTAATTAATAACTAACATTTACTCAAAGAACATTTGAGTAGCACTTAACTGTGTTCAGTTATTATTATTACCATTACGCATATCGCGAAACCTTAAGATTCAGACAAGTAAAGGTCAAGTTTTACCTGACGAAAGAGGACTCAACCTCTCGTCTTGCGCTTTCACATCTCACGATTTCTCTAAATATTAATGATGCTTTGTACACCAGAGATCAAATATATTCAATGGAAATCACGGAAATACACTCAATTCCTGAGAACTGGAGGGTGGAAAATAGTATCTAAGAATTACACAATTTGCTTTATCTAAGCCCAGCCTCCCTTTAGCGACATATACCATCAGGGAACTGCAGAAACCTAGAATAATTATTGTAAAAGCTGGTTTAAATACGGATGTAAGCCCAAACCTTTAACACCGCAATTGCCAGACAGCCCTGCGGTACTTTTCCTTCAAAACACAATTTGTGGTCGATCGTTAGATTAATTTTTTTCTCTGGCTAGACTGTAACTACCTAAAATTGGGCTGTGACTGCCTTCTTCATCTCTCTATCCCCAGCACCTGGCAGAGCCTGGCTGGTCGTTTCCTATAAAAGAATGGATTCAAAAGGAAACAAGTGAGCCGTGTTAGTGCCAGTGTTCTGGAAACTTCTGCCTCCTCGAGGTCAGGACACCCTTCCAAACACAAGCTAGCGTTTTGGCCTTTCCCCTGCTAGTTCGCAGCGGCGTGGCTGCCTGCAAGTCACTCAGCTGGTCTATGCCGCAGTTTCCTCCTCTGTAAAACAGGGAGGACCAGAGGACCTGCCCCCGGGCGCCCGCACTGCAAGGGAGGCTGGCCCACAGCCGGCGCAGTCTCCGTGTTTGCTGCGGGGACGCTCCTGGCTCCGGGCAGACAGGACGGCACTGCGACTCCGCACTAATTTTCACTCAGTTCATTCTCTCTTTCACGGTCATTTCCTAGAGGCCTTCACCTGCGCTCTCTCAGCCTCTCGGCAGACGCCTAGACCAGCCGTTCTCAAACGCAAACATCCAGCGACCTCCTATTAACCATTAACTCGGTCCTAGATTTCGGACGCCTGGTTTTCTCGAGAAGCCGTGGGTGGAAGCTAACCTACGCACTTCGTGCAGCTCCGTGGGCGCTAGAAGCTGGTCGCGCTGAGGGTAACGCCCGTCACTCCCGACCGGGCTTCCGGCGCGGGACCCAGGCCCCACTGCGCAGGCGCGGGAGCGGCACCTCGTCGCCCTCGGGGGCGGGAGAATCCGGCCAGTACCCCCCGGGCGTCAGGTGGGAGGGGCTCGCGGCTTGGCCGGGCTCTCCCTCCCCCAGCGGCGCCGCTTGAGTACCTCGACCCCGGGCCTGGGAAGCCAGCTTCCCCTCCACGCTGCCGACACACAGAGAGGGGTCAGACAGCTCGCACCCACGAGCGTGGGTCATCCCCTCACCCCGGGAGGAAGGCCCGAGCTTTCCCTGCCCGAGGCCCGTCGGCTGTACCTCGCCGTACACCTGGCTCTGCTTTTTCATGTAGACGTGGGGGAGCTCGGCCGAGGCGCCCAGCGAGTAGATGTTGCCGATAAATGGCAGCCCCGACGGTCCCGGGGGGAAGCCCGACGGCCGTCTCTGCTTCAGCAGCTGGCGGACCCCCAGCGCGAAGAGCAGCAGGAAGAGGGCGCCTCCGAGGGCAGCCGCGAACGCCTCAGCACCGTGAGGCTCCCACATGGCCCGGGCTGGGGCTGCGAAACCCCACCGCCCCGGGACCGGGCGAGCGCTCCAACCCCGCCGCATCGTATTGGCCCGGTACCCTGTGGTCCCGCCCCATTTCCATGGCCATTGGCTGGCTGAGCGTAGGGCCCTCGGGCCAGTTACTCTTGCCTTTGTTCTGGTCAGAGTCCGCCCTGCGGAGGGCGGGTGGCCCTATGGATCTGGGCGCGGCTCTAGGCAAGCCCCGGCTGGTTGGGCACAAAGCCTGGAGGCCTCTTCCAGGGTGTTGACACTTGGGGCTGGAAGACGTGACAGCACCGCCTACCTCACTGGGTCAGGCGGATCCTGCATCCCAGGCAGCCAAGCCTTTTCTGTGGGTATCTTTTTAGGAGCCAGGTCTGCTTATTTCAGACTGGAAAACTGGGGAGATTATCAGTACTGCAGTCTTTAGCAAAACCTGGTAATCTTAAGAATCTCCGTTAAAGAATTGACCCATCAATATAAAAAGAAAATAATCTCACTATCCTTTTTTTACTCATCTATTCTTTTGTCCTATGTTATGAGGTATTTTTACATGTGATCCCTTATGAATTGTAATTGCACAATATTTAGGCAACCTGAGTTAATTACATATCTTTTCACAGCTTTCTGGTCGTTCCCAACTGGTTACTTCTTGGCACTCACAGAAGACTCTCTGGTCTACAGTTGCCCAGGGATAGTGATTGCCTACTTGGAAATTTCTATTTGCTGTTTCTGTTTCTATTCCTGTTTTGTATTGGGTAGTTCCTTGCAACACAGGACCTACTGGGCATGGGACTCTTTTTAACAGCTGCCTTTTGTGATTGAGCAGTGGCAAGAGTGTTATGGTCCTCATTAGCTTAAGGCTTATTCACACTGCAGGTGTTTTTTTTTTTTTTTTTACATCTTTATTGGAGTATAATTGCTTTACAATGGTGTGTTAGTTTCTGCTTTATAACAAAGTGAAGCAGTTATACATATGTTCCCATATCTCTTGCGTCTCCCTCCCTCCCACCCTCCCTATCCCACCCCTCTAGGTGATCACAGTGTACCGAGCTGATCTCCCTGTGCTATGCGGCTGCTTCCCACTAGCTATCTATTTTACGTTTGGTAGTGTATATATGTCCATGCCACTCTCTCACTTTGTCACTGCAGGTGTTTTTTAAATGTCCACCATGTAGTGCTATCCAAAGCAATGGAGATAATATGTGAAAAGAGCAATAAAGTCCCTACCCTCCTAGAACTTACATTCTTGTGAGGGAGGAGGAATAAACACATAAAATAATTTTAGACAGTCATTAGCAGACGAAAATAAAAGTGTGTTATAGAGAATGCTTGGGCATGGGGAAATCCTTTAGCGGGTGAGAGATGTCAAGAAAAGTCTCTTTAAGAAGATGACATTTGAGCTTAGATCAAATGATAAGGAGTTATATTAGTTTTCTACTGCTGCCGTAACAAATTACTACAGTGCCTTAAAACCACAAATTTGTTATCTTATAGATTTTGTGCTCAGAAGTCCAAAGTGGGACTTACTGGGTTAAAAGCTAGGTGTTGGTATAGCTGCATTCCTTCTAGAGGCTCTAGAGGAGAATCAGTTTCCTGGACTTTTCCGAATTTTAGGGGCTACCCACGTTCCTTAACTCGTATTCCCTTATCTTCATCTTCAAAAGTAGCAACATCTCACATTGGATCTCACTGACTCTTCTGCCCCGCTCTCTGCCTGCCTTCTGCCTGCCCCTTCTACTTAGAAGGACACTTGTGATTACATTGGGCCTACCTGGATAATCCAGGATTATCTCCCCACCTCAAAGTCAGCTGTTTAGCAAACTTAGTTCCATTTTATTGCTCCATGCTGTGAAACCTAACATACTCTGTTTCTGGGAATTAGGATGTGAACATATTGGAGGTGAGAGGTGGGGGCAGGGGCGACCATGGGGAGATATGGGGGAAAATATTCCAAAGAGGGAATAGCGAGAGTAAAGGCCTCCATGTACTAAGCAAGCCTTGTCCTCTGGGAGTGTTTCCAGTCTCTCACTTTCTATATCTCTGATGCAAATACACTGGATCGGAAGCCAGGCAGTGAGTTAACCTTAAGATTTGCTGTTTAACTGTTTTGAGCTCACTATCTGGTATATGGACATCTCCAGTGTCCTGTACGTTTCACAGGATCTCCAGCCACGGAATATCTACCTACTGCCTATCACAAATGCCTAATATATTACCTTTAGGGATTCCTTTAAACTCTTATTAATCAAGAATCTTCTAGTAAAATGGAAAAATAATATGATAGATGATCATTGCTAAACTTAGTCCTCAATGTCTAACCAAAGGTCAGTGGAGATGGCCTAGGATGGATATTGGCATTGCAGCTGGAGCACAGTGATGCTGAGGCACCAGGAGTGGAGTGATATCACCTACTGGGTGTCTGAGGTCACCCCTGCCTGCCTTCCCCAACATCATTCAGCTTGCATTGTCTGGCTGGCCACAGCTGTTACGCAGTATGGTACTTGGTTCAAGAGTGGCCCCTTTCCATTATTTATTTTCAAAAACGATTAATTTCCATTTCAAAAATATCCTCCCATTCACTTAAGGTAAGGAGCATTTCTCCTTTGGCATTCTCCCCCTGCCTACGTTAGCGGAGGAGGGCTGTAGCCTTGACAGCAGCCTGACTCACTAACGGCACCGATGAGATGCCTCATCTCCACCTCCACTGCCCCTTGGGGACAGTGTGTGTGGGAGGTCTTCACGACTCACTAAAAGTCTCTCAGAACACAGATCCTTCCCTGTCATCATTTTCATCATTTATGTTCTCTCAGCGCTCAGCAAAGAGAAGTAGCTCTCTTTGTTCCCCCTCCCTGCATTTGCTCCTAGAGTGATAGAAAACAACCAATATTATGTTTGTCTGCGGACTTTATCAGGACAGGGATGTTTGGTAGAACAGGAAATGAAGTATTTTGCTGTTTCATGGTAGAGAGCCCATCTTCAGTATGCAGGGCTGAATGGGTGCCTGGAGAAATGTGAAAACCCTGTACATGGCTCTGATATTTCTGTGTGCAGACAGGTAATGGTTTCAACAGAAAGTCTGTGCTCCAGTGAGAGCCTCTTTCTTGAGCTTTGGGAGCCTCCCTCCAGGACGCATTCTGAGGGCTGCATGCCGTTCCTGGATGGCTGCTCCCCTGGCCTGAGCCCTGGGTGCTCTCCCAACCCCCCACCCCAGCACACAGCGATGCAATCAGCAATCAGCACAAGGTGCCTCCGTGGCACATTTCATGATGTGCACTCGCAGTTGCATTTCATGAGAATGGAAGGGAGTGAGAGTCAAGGAGGTGCCTAGCCGAGCCATATTGGAGCCCGAGGCAAAAGAAAAAAATCAACAATACTGATGTTGGCTCATTAAAAATTTGATATCTTGTTCATCATGGATTTTTTCGCATTAATTTTGAATTTAAAGTGTTACATTAGAATATTATCTTGATTACTAAGCATTTTGGTGTCCCCTTATTTTGCTCCCAAGGTGAATGCCTCACATGCCTCACCGGAGCCCCAGCTTTGAGATGTAGGGTACATAACTGATGATTTTGATGACAAAGTGGTATGTAGGAACTGGGTTTGTGCACTTGGATTTTCCTGACGCTCCTAGGAGCCAGGTACTGAGGTGAAGCTGGTGGAGCGTGGCACCTCTGCATGGGATTTGAGGAGCCTTATGAAAGTCTCCCTTTGACCACTACAAAAAAGTCCCCACCTTGCCTGAAGTTCAATCTTTATCATTTAATTTATATGAGTTAAACATTCCCCCAAAGAGGCTAAGTTGGAAAATGTAAACCCTGATGGCAGCAAAGTGATAGAAAGTTCCTAAAACTGCACTTACACGTGAATGTGTTTATTCCAGCATTTTCTTAGAGGCAGGACAGAATGGGAGGCGTGATGACACTGATTTGCTGGAGTTGTTGGCATGGTCATGTTGAAGGTGTTAGGTGTGGGGACTTAAGAAAGGGGTACAGAAAGAAAATAGAGGTTTTCAATGAGAAACTTCTTTCCCTTCACAATTTTCCAAAGGCTGCAGACAGATCACACTTCTCCCAGGAGTCATTCCTGCCGTTTCCTGGGGATACTCAGCCAACCACCCTCTGCCACTGCCTCTCCTCCAGCACCCTACTGGTCCATCGTCTAATCTTGACATCTTTTGTTTCTTTTCTTGTATTTAAAGAGATTAGAAGTCTAAAGTGGATGAACACTTAGTCACCATCTTGTTGAAGACCCTCTTCCAAACGTGGTATCTGAGACTCAGTGGAAATGTAATTCTCTGTCCGGGGTCACACAAGGCAGCACCAGTGGAACCAGAAGTCTGGGCTCTGGACTTGCCACATGTTTCTTCAGTCATTCATCACAGAATTACTGAACACCTACTAGACTAGATGCTGGAGATGTAATGGTGAGCAAAACCAGTCATGGTCCCCACTTTCCTGGGATTTACAGTCTACTGGGGGATGTGTACATAAATAATCACAAATAGATATATCATTACAAATAGTTAAGTTTTCTACCAGTATCAGTGTTATACCATTTTGATGGAAATGTAGAAACCATGCTACATTTGGGCATCTTTGCCCTTCTCTCTCTTTAAATATTGGATTGGCCAAAAAGTTCATTTGGGTTTTTCTGTAATGTGAAATGCCTGAACGAACTTTTTGGCCAACCCTAAATATAGTTTTTGGTGTTTCCCCTATATGCGTTGCACACCATGTCAGATGGTGTAATAATTTTTACTTCAACCATCAATTTTGCCCATTCTGATGTTTTTTTTCCTGAAGTTCCAGACTTTCTTCTTTTGTTTCCTTCTCTGATTAGAGAACTTCCTTAAGCCATTTTTAAAAAATTATTTCTTATTGGAGTATAGTTGCCTTACAATGTTGTGTTGGTTTCTGCTGTACAACCAAGTGAAGCAGCTATACGTATACATATACCTTGAGCCATTTTTAAGAGTAGATTTACTGGCACAGATTTCTTAGTTTTCCTTCATTTGAGAATGTTTTTATTTCCCCTTTCATTTCTGAAGGATATTATCTCCAGATATGCAATTCACAGTTGACAGTTTTTTCTCTCAATTAAAAAAAATAGTTAAGTTTTCTGATGTAAAGAAACAGTTTTATAAGCCTGTATAACACAGGAGATGGGATCAGTGTTGGAGGTCAGAAATTGCTGCCTGGGGCACAGAACTAGCTTATACCCAGGGACTTGTCTTCTCCACAGTCATGTTGACTGCAAGGTTTACTGTTCTTCTCAAGCAACTGGACTTCTATGGGACTTTGAGCACCAAGTAGGAAGAGAAGGGAAAGTGGATGTGACAAATCCATTCTTTAAGTTGTGAATATCGCTCAGAGAGCCACTTCAGTCCTAATTTGAAGCCTTTTTACTCTTGCTCTGCAAACGATTTTGATAAACATTCTTATACTGTGCTTCTAAAAAGGGTAACTTTGAAGAAGCAAAGTAAACAGCAGGTTAAATTGAACATGCTCATTAAAGAACATTAAAGTTATTTTAAGAAGATTCTAGCTTAAGTGTGCAGGGGAAATGTGTGGTGTATTTTTGGAAGATTTGGCTAAGTTTTGTTTTTTTTTTTTAAATCAAGAGTTTGGTTGCCATTTAGTAAACATTGTCAGGGCTTCTCTGGTGGTCCAATGGTTAAGACTCTGTGCTTCCACTGCAGGGGGCACGGGTTCGATCCCTGGTTGGGGAACAAAGATCCCACATGCCGTGAGGTGCGGCCAAAATAAATAAATAAATAAATAAACAAAAATAAATAAATAAACAAAAGCTTATTTAAAAAGCATTGTCAGATATGTTATCACTAAAAGATCTCACAATCAAAAAACTTATAAGGACAAAACATGTCTGTGAAAACTAAGTTAGTTTGAATCCATGATGGATGTAATACCCCTTGGCAAGGTTGGCTGACAGGGTCCTGATTTGCTACCAGATAAGCCAATGAGACATGAGTTACATTTATTGAACACGGAATCAAATATTAAAAAGATGCACACTAGATAACTACAATGATTTTATTCTGCATTGAGCTTTAGTTTATTTCAAGGAAAAGAGTGTTTTCAATATCAAGAAGCATGTGTATATATGTGTCTTCCATGCTATTTTTTCTGCAAGTTGCTTTCACTGCAAATTAAAGAAGTAGAGTTCAGCTGCTAACATGTATCTACTATAGTTGCCTTCAAGTTATATGGGGAAACTGAGGCTCAGAGAGGGTCTGGCCCATGGTGACATAGTTAGCAGAGGACAAACACAATATTTGAACCCAACTCTATGCTCTGAATCCAGATGTACATAACATTGTAAGGAATACTTCCAAAGGGTAGAGTCTTGCCTTTCAAACTCAAAAACTAGAAGATCACAATTATAACTTCAGGGAACAGCGTTTTAAGTGAAGAGGTTCTATATTTCCTGGCAGATGATCTTAGTGTCACCAGGAGACACTGGAAAAATAAAAATAAACCCAAGTTAGAGGGATTTCAGTTATTGAGACTCTCTGTTCTATATCCAGCCACTACAGATTTTTTTATGATACATGCCCAGGGAGGGTTAGAGTGTGACCCGCACCCCTGCAATAATACCCAGCCACCAGCCATGCCATTCAAAGTACTAGGGCTGTCACCTTCCTGGAGTCATTTCACTCTTCAGGCCTGCAGGTCCCTGTGGTGGTGGCCAAAGGCTTTGGAGCCCACGTTGGTGGGCATGTAGTTCCTCTTAATCATGCTCCCAGATCTGCTCAGCCAGCCCGCCATCTTATGGGTCACGCAAGTGGCAGTGTTGCACGAACTCTTCTGGGCAGTGATGCTGATTTGTAGAATGGAGAAAATGAGAAGGCCTGTCAGTGAGAGGTTGAGGGCAGATGCTGCCCTATGGGATCATCAGTGGAAAATTACTACTCTGAGAGGCACCAGTGAACCTTAAATGTTTCTGCTAAATACAATCATCACAGCAGAAAATCAAAGGGTTTTAGGGAAAATGCCACAATCACTCCCTGTAGACATTTTCAGGGGTGTCAGAAGACCAAAGATGTCTCCGGGTTAATGTTCTTGGAACACAGAACTGTAACAGCCAATCTTTCATGTGTAAATTAAACACCAACCAAGGCTTATGAGATGAGAGAGAGATTTATGGCACTATACCCAATCTCATTCTTAAGTATACCCCTTCCTGGTAAGCTGGGGGAAGGGTAAGCCATGTTCTGGGAGGGGTGCAGAGATTTACCTGAAGCTCTCTTCCTCATGCTCCAGCTCACTGGCCTTCATCTGCACATAATACTTCACCATTGCAGCCAGTAGGAGGCGCGATTCCTCCTCAGTGAGTGTAGCAGGTACAAAGCCACTTTCCAAGGCCGACCTAGGGAAGGGAAGGAAGCCCAACTCATGCTCTGAGCCCCTGCCTACCCGCACACCGCAGGATAAGCAGCCAGCTTTCTTGGTTTCTGGGGCTTCCACTGAGGATGTGGCCAATCCAATTCTCTCTCTCTTTTTAATTTCTTTTTTTAAGGTTTTAAAAATAACATTTATTTCTTAAAGGTTAACATGTGCAGGGCTTCCCTGGTGGCACAGAGGTTGAGAGTCCGCCTGCCGATGCAGGGGACACGGGTTCGTGCCCTGGTCCGGGAAGATCCCACATGCCGCGGAGCGGCTAGGCCCGTGAGCCATGGCCGCTGAGCCTGCGCATCCGGAGCCTGTGCTCGGCAACGGGAGAGGCCACAACAGTGAGAAAAAGTTAAAATGTGCATAATAAGAAACCAAAAAACACAAGAAACAAAAAACAAAGTCATCCATCATCACAAGCAGTATACTGATGTGTCCTTCTAGATCTCATTTGTGTATTTACACAATTAAGCATCCATTTTTATGTAATTAAGATCTTACAGTTATGTATCATGCTTGTTCACACATCATTTCAAAGTCCCAAAGCTATGAGTATTTTGATAACCAAGAATACACTACACCAACTCAATCTGGAAGGAGAAAAATGTAATCCTGCCTTTCTTGGTGACAAAAATTTCAGAAAAGACAAAAATGGCAACAGGCCTCTAGACAAAGATATTGGCAAAGTTATGATTAAAATACTACATTCCCTTAATGTTCAATTAAAAATGAGACATAAAGCAACAGAGTACACAAAGTATAATGCTTTTAAGAGGATTCATTATCCAATCTAAACTATTAAAGTGTTAGCAAGGAGGTATGTTTCCATTGAATTACTTAACAATATATTCCTATAGTACAGCCAAGAGATGCACACACATCAATGGTTATCATCAAAATATAAATATGAACATGTCCACATACATCCCTCCCTTTATACTTCCTTCTGCCCCTCTGCTGCCAACCTAATGAACACGTCCTGACATACATTTCTCAGAGACGGTTTAACAATTCCATGTCCAAGATGCTGCTTTTTCATGAATTATAACAAACATATTTACAAGTTGGTTAATTCACTAGCTCTACTTTTTACCATATATTGTCACTTCAGGACATCTAAAAAAGCCTAGATGTTGCAAAATAATGAATGAACCTTGTCTATAATAAACATTGGTACTTTACAAAAATGCACATATAGACCTATGGTTATAACCTAAAATTGTTTTCTATACGGAGATATTAGCCAAGAGCCCTTTCCCTTCACCCTTCCTCTTACCCCTTCTCCAGCATTTCAATGACTAAGTACAAGACTACATCTAGCTCCAAGATGTGGATTAACATAGACACTCCCAGAAGATACAGCCCTTCCTAAAAACCAACAAAAGGGCATTTATTAAGGGATTATTTTACTACTCTATTTTTAATATACTTTGGGCATTAGGACTTTCTTATTCTTTAATACACAGCAATATTAACTAAAACACACAAAGAGAACAAGGGTTAGACAATCTGAACTTGTCTAAAGATTCATGGGCACAGATCCCTTCTCTGCACTTCCTTCCCTGTCCCCTCTTCCCTCCCCGACTACCCAATGAACAGTCAGCCTACTCTCCAAGACTCAAGTTTAACAATTCCACTCCCCAAATATAACCATTCCTATGAATTAACAGAAAAAAATATGTAAAATGTGTTACTTTAACTCTCTACTTTCAACATATGTTGTGCACTTTTACACATCTAGAAAGACTAGATGATTCAAATAAGGATTTCAGTTTGTCCACTATCTATACACATAGTAGCAATGAATAAACTGCACACAAAGGCTTTAATCTCACAGTGTCTTCTAAACAGGAAAACTCTGGCCTAGAACCCTTCCCCTTTTCATCTCTATCAACCCAGCCCAGTTCTCAATGGACAGGGCATGAGGCATGTATCCATCCAAAAATGCCACTTCACCAGGATTTAGGTTCTGGTGTGACCTAAAAGAAGTAGTTTGCTCCAAGTGGATTATATAGACTTGTGAAAGGTGATGGTTAGATTTTCAAGAATTTTATGAGCTTAGTGTAAATACAGCCATTATTAAAAATTAAATGATAATGATTTGAATCTGAAAATGATTTCAGTTTAATATAATCTGAATAAAGGTGAGAAATTAGATGAAAACATCACATAGATATAATAACAAACTTATTGGGAAAGTAATTAGCAGATTAGGATGCAATTCATTGATCAAATTATGGTAAAAGTAGTAAACAGGTTTGCTAAAGATAGAAATGTTTGGTAACAATCAACAAAAGCATGCTGTGAGGTTCAATGAGTTACAGTATATGAAATCTACAAGGAGTATCCTGTATCTTATGTGTGTTTGTAAACTGTGTGATACACATCTTTGTATCACAAAAAATTTATGATAAACTTATATACATGTTTACATTCATACATTACCCACCCCCCCATAAGAGCCAGATTCAGCACAGCACAACTTAGAACACAGAATTATAAGATTGGGAGTTGGGAGTGCTCCTGGCAGGGCTGTCTCACCTGAATGGCGCTGAGTGCAGCACACCTGCCTGGTACAAGACCAGGATGCTGAGGACCAGGAAGGGGGGGAACTTCCAGAAGACCATGACGACTCTCTGCAAGGGAAGAATAACATCAGCACCTGGAGAATAACAATTTCCATGAGCCCACAGACCCAGGCTCTGCTCCTGCCTCTGCCCCTAACTCCCTTGCCTTCTGGTTTCATGCTAGTCATGTCACTCCAATTCACCATCATTTCCTGCTCAGCAAAATGGACTGCTGGAAAATCCAGTAAGGCTGCGGCATGCTTGGTTTAGCAAAGAAACCTAGTGGGACAACTGGGTGAGGAGGTCTTAGTCTATAGCCCCCGCCCCATCACTCCACTCACTCTCACATACAACCTGTTGGCCAGGACTCCTGGAGGACAGAGTCCGAGTACCTGTCACCACAGCTTTTCCCACTGTGCAACCCAGAGCCGTCCTCCTGGTGCCGGGCTTTTGCACATACATGGAGGGGGGAGGGGATTACCGAGGACAAATTTCTGCGGTTGGAATCCCTGAGAAACTGAAGAACCACATTCTACTGCTCAGCTGCTCCACACTCTGGTAAAGAGTGCCCTGTAAGAATCAAGCTGGAAGGGTCTCAAATTGGAACCCAGGACTTAAACTGGGAAAAAAGTTCCCAGAACCTGCAACGGGGGCTTGCGTTTAAAGGCTGCCTGCCCCTCAGTCACTGCACCTATTTGGCTCCCGCTTGCGCTGGCCCAGGTTCTGAAGCATTTCCCGCGGTCCGCTAGGCACAAGACGTGATCCGTGAGAGCACCATCTGCACAAAACTATTCCTGCGTCCAGATCTGCTTGCAGTGCCAGGGGAGCTCCAGCATCCCAAACTGACCTAAGCACGTGTGCTTCGGGAAAGGAAACTGGAGCCCGCCTCAGCGCGGGGAGAGTGAAGCAGCGAGTGCGTGAACTGAGACCATCCAGTGTTACCTGTGGAAGACGCCTGGGATGCATTGCAGAGTAGTGCAGGTTGTGTGAAATGACCTAGACAGAAGTGGACAGAGCCTTTGAGACTGGAAGAGATCAGCTAAGAAAAAGTAATGGAGAGAGAGAAGGAAGAGAGGGGAGAGAGAGAAAAACAGAATCCCAGCTAAGCAGGAATCTCCGGGCTTACCTGGCAGCAGGAGCCAGGTGGCTTGGAGCAGAGGAGGGAGCAGTGGCAGTAGCTTTGGCTTCAGGCGATGGCACGGTGGCAGAAGTGGCAGTGACACTCGAGCTGGGCAGTGCGTCTGATGCCAACACCAGCAGCTGCTCTTATTCCCGCTGCTCTGGGTCTGGGGTGGTCCAGGAGCTCTGGGCAACCAATGAGGGGAAGGATCTGAGCCCCAGAAGGATTGTGTCATCACTTGCGTCCAGAACCTGGAGCATCCAGAAGGACCACCCCACTTTTATTTGCATTGAGGTCATTGACGGCGGGGGCGGGAGGGGGACGTGGGGGGGTTGGTGAGGACCAACGAAAAACACAGGAAAAGTGAGTAGGAATTTGAGGACAGTTTGACGTCATGGTTAACTTCACCTGTTCGGTTTCGCAGGTTTTGAACACTTACGTGTCCCACTCCATCCCCAACTGTGCGATCTTGTCGGGCAGAGTCCAGCATTACAAGGAATGCTGTCTCCCCTAGGTCTGACAGCAGACCTCCGTGCAAGTGCAGCTTCGAGGGTTAATACACAGTAGAGTTGATGATTCTGTGCCCAAGCAGGGGGTCTGATTCAGGCAGCTGGAATCACGAAAAGGAGGGCAGGGTTTGTGGGTATCAGACACAGAGGATCAAAAACTTTGTCACACTGGAACTCTGTTGCAGCTGTTCCTTTTCCAGGTGGAAACATCGTGGGCATGTAACTTCTAGTGCCTCAGTATACTTATCTATGAAATGGGGATCATATTCTCATCTTGAAGGAATGTTACCATTACTAAGTATGTACCTGTTATCTGCCCAGGTAGGGATCTAGAAGTGCTTACCAGGGAAGTTCATAGGGGATTCTGTGGGATTGCAATCCATCTTCCCAATCAGCACCCTGTGCAGCTGCCTGGAGTCATGTTGGTTGGTCCATCATGTGGTTAAGGAGGGGCTGGATGCCCTGCTGGGCCTGAGCACGCAAGTGCAAGGCTAAAAGCTTCCAAGCGGACCTCTAGCCCCACACCTCCTCCCCCACCATTCATCACCTAAAGTTCAGCCTCCTTCTCGAACCATTTGCCCAGCTGCCCCTTGCTTCCGGCTGCTGTTTGCCAAGACGTTCCAGTGACCTGTGATTCCAGCCCTGCACCCACGTCTACTGCAGTTCAGTCCTCTGCTAGGAAGCCCGCCAAGCTTGATGGTGCTGAAGAGTCCAGCGGAGTGCAATCCTCACTCTCACTTCAGTCATACTCTACACACACACACAAACTCAGTACTTTCTCCAAACATGTGCCCAGTCCCAAACCACAGGCACTCACAAAATGACACTGGCGCTCAGTGGCATCCAGGTGATGCGCTCAGTCCCGCCCTAAGTATGCGCAGAGCGGCATGATTAGGACCTGCATCCTCGAAACCTGCACCGACTCTCAGTAAGTGTGCTCTGTAAAGCCCAATTACCCAGCAACCTCGACTCTCCTACACCCTGCCCAGCACGTTTCTGTATCTCTCTGTCGGAACGCCTGCTCTAAGCCTTCCAGGAAGGTCTGAGGTGCTGACTTGCCGTCCTCAGCAGATAGAATGCAGAAAACGAAGCTTCTCACTGTCCACAGTATCGCTGGGTCTGAGCACATAGCGCAAGATCCAAGCAGCCTGTACAGACCCTCCAGCGCGGCAAGCACTGCGGCGGCATCGCGGGGCGGTGGAATAAAACACGGATCCCAGGTAGCTGGTTTTCTCAGGCGGAACTGAAACTAGCCGAAACGAGCCACTAGTGACCCTAGCCACAGGTCCACGCCCCAGACCTCAGTGTCAAGAAGCTTCAGTGTTTTGTTCGACACAGCAGCTGCCTCGCGGCACATCTCTTCCCCTTGCAGGTTGGTGGTCTCTGGGCTCAGGACACCTAACTTCCAAGATGCCCTTATTCCAATTTTCTGCTTCTTAACCGCAGCGGTGGCACTGATGCAAGCGAGTAAAACCTTGGGGCAGGGAACTGGATATCTGAAACTGGCTCTCCTCAGGCAGGGTGGTGGGGGATCCGGGGAATGGAATAACCGGTTGGAAGCGCGCAAGTGCGCTTGGGCGCGGAGCCGGGAAAGGCAAGATGTGCAAGGGAAGGATTCAGGATGGCGGATCGCGGGTTCAGTGCATCCTGGAGTCTCGAGGCAGAAATCGGGGCCTGAGACCCAGACCGGGGTTAGGGAACTCAGTAGCAAGACTAAATTGGCGAACGCGGCAAAGCAGATACTGTGCGGCATGTAAATTGGGCTCTGCCACTTAAGACTGTTGTAGGCGAGGCATTAAAACTCAAGTGCAAGACACTTCTGCCGACATGACTTCCAAGACCTGAGGTTTCTGACGTATCAATCTTCTGAAATCATTTGTAAGTACGTGTGTACATGGATTGCCTTTTCTTTCTTTTTTTTTTTTTTTAAAATTTATTCATTCATTTGGCGGCGCCGGGTCTTAGCTGCGGCAGGGGAGATCTTCGTTGCCGCGAGCGCACCGTCACTGCGGTCTGCGGAATCTTTAGTTGTGGCCTGCGGGAGGTATGCGGGATCTATTTCCCTGACCAGGGATCGAACCCCGGTTCCCTGCATTGGTAGCTCGGAGTCAAGCACTGGATCACCAGGGAAGTCCCGCCTTTTCCTGGGGGAAGTCCTGCCTCTTCCTATTGAGAGAACCATGGCTTTCACCAGTGGAATGGTGATGACAAAATGGTTAAGAAACGACTATTTTAGAAGCCGAATTTGTAACCATGTCTCTTTGTGGGCTCAGAACTCCACCCCTGGCTGTCACGTGTGCCATCAACCTTCAAAGCCTACATTCATTCCCCCTCTGAAATCTTTGGTGGCTACGAAGGGCTAGTAGTGTGAAGCAGGACACAGGGTCTGTACCCAGAGGGTGCTAACGTAGCCTCCTGCAATTTCAGCTTTTCCTGAAAAGTCAGTCTCTCAAGATAGGGAGGGACTGTCATGAACTCATCCATCAAGTACTCTGAATTTCTAATGAGTCCTGGTGCTGAGCTGGGGGCAAGGTTTTAAAAAAAAAATCTTTGGGGCTTCCCTGGTGGCGCAGAGGTTGAGAGTCTGCCTGCCGATGCAGGGGACACGGGTTCGTGCCCCGGTCCGGGAAGATCCCACATGCCACGGAGCGGCTGGGCCCGTGAGCCACGGCCGCTGAGCCTGTGCGTCCGGAGCCTGTGCTCCGCAACGGGAGAGGCCACAACAGTGAGACGCCCGCGTACCGCAAAAAAACAACAACAACAACAAAAAAAAACTTTAGCACTTAGCAGCATGTGTTGCATACCAGGTGGCACTCACCCAATGTTTATTAAATAAAGGAAATTAATTTACTGTGGAAGATTTACCAGCCAGTCTCACCGCTCTTATAGGACTCTAATCTAATCCCAACCAGCAGAGAATCCGGACCTAGCTAGGTAGTGCAGCTTTTCAATTGGATTTCAAAATTGTGAGCTCAAACATTTGAGACACTCCTCTCATTTCATTTGACGTGCAGAGTTGGTTTCCCCATGGAAGTTTCCAGCAACAAGACAGGGAAAGGAAGGTTAACCCTAGGGTTCTTTCGGAAGTCTAGAGTCTCCTAGTATGAAACACAAAACTATTCTCCTCTGAGCCCATCCCTGATTTACCAAGTGAACTCAAAGTTTAGACCTTACCATGTGCACATTGCTTATGTTGCATCCAGCCCTACCTGAGACTTCTTTTAAATGAAGCACTAAACGGAAATCGATCTTGAGAAAGTCAAGGAAAATACTGATTTAAAAATAGTTACCTGATTATTTGGCACTTGACTGTACAGTCTTATTTCATAACTTTTAAACCTGAAAACCAGGTTTAAAAGTTTAAAAGGGTTAAAAGGGGGAAACAATCTAGTTTGGAGAAAACATTTTTTACAACATTCTGATAAACTCTAACTGCAGTGTTTATTTCCATACTTTTAGCTAAGATTCCTGTGTTTTGTTTCAAAACTTTTTTCAATTGAGGTATAGTTGATTTACAATGTTGTGTTCATTTCTTCTGTGGAGCAGTATTCAGTTTTATACATATATATATTCTTTAAAATTTTATTTTCCAATATGGTTTATCTCAGGATATTGAATAATCAATAGGACCATCCATATTGCTGCAAATGGCATTATTTCATTCTTTTTTATAGGTGAGTAATTTCCCACTATATATACATCTTTTTTTAAAAAATTATTTTAATGTTAAGTATAGTTGATTTATAATGTTGTGTTAATTTCTAGTGTACAGCACAGTTATTCAGTTATACATATATATACATTCTTTGTCGTATTCTTTTCCATTATTGGTTTACACAGGATATTGAATATAGTTCCATGTGCTATACAGTAGGACCTGGTTGTTTATCCATTCTATATATAATAGTTTGTATCTACTAATCCCAAACTCCCAATCTATCCCTCCCCCACCCCACCTCCCCTTTAGCAACCACAGATCTGTTCTCTGTGAGTCTCTTTCTGTTTCATAGATAAGTTCATTTGTGTCATATTTTAGATTGCATATATAAGTGATATCACATGGTATTTGTCTTTCTCTTTCTGACTTACTTTACTTAGTGTGATAATCTCTAGGGCCAGTTGTGTTGCTTCAAATGGCATTATTTCATTCTTTTCAATGGCTGAATAATATTCCATGTTATATATGTACCACATCTTCTTTATCCATTCATCTGTTGAGGGACATTTAGGTTTCTTCCATGTTGGCTATTGTAAATTGTGCTGCTATGAACACTGGGGTGCATGTAACGTTTTGAATTATAGTTTTCTCCAGATATATATCGAGGAGTATGATCATTGGATCATATGGTAACTCTATTTTAGTTTTTTAAGGAACCACCATACTGTTCTCCATGGTGGCCCCACCAATTTATATTCTCACCAACAGTGTAGGAGGGCTCCCTTTTCTCCACACTCTTTCCAGCAATGATTATTTGTAGACTTTTTGAATAAGCCATTCTGACCAGTGTGAGGTGATTCCTCATTGTGGTTTTGATTTGCTTTTCTCTAATAATTAGTGATGCTGAGCATCTTTTCATGTGCCTGTTAGCCATCTGTATGTCTTCTTTGGGAAAATGTCTATTTAGATCTTCTGCCCATTTTTTGATTGGGTCGTTTGTTTTCTTGATGTTGAGCTGTATGTGCTGTTTGTATATCTTGGATATTAAGACCTTGTCAGTGGCATTGTTGTAAATATTTTCTCCACTTCTATAGGCTGCCTTTTCGTTTTGTTGATGGTCTCCTTTGCTGTGCAAAAGCTTTTAAGTTTGATTAGGTCCCAATTCTTTATTCTTGCTTTTATTTCTTTTGCCTTGGGAGACTGATCTAAGAAAATATTGCTACGATTTATGCCAAAGAATGTTTTGCCAAAGTACTCCTCTAGGTTACTCCTTTAATTCTATATAATTTGTGTGTGATACAGAGTCAACAACAACAACAAAACCACAATAGTAACAACCTCAGCAGCAGTAGCAACAACAACACAAATTCATTCTCTTCAGTCTGGGTGAAATTTGGAGCTGCTAAATTAACTGGAGAATTTTAACTGAAAATTGACTGTACAGGGTTCCACTTACAAGGAATTTAGAAATCACAATAACAAAAAGCTGAACATACCGAAAAAATCAACAACTCTTCTAGGAGCCCTATGAGAGATGACTGAATGGGCAAATTTCTGCCCCTAAGACTGGGGAGACAGAAAGGTGAATACAGAGAGTAATGGCTTCCCAGAGCAGGCACTCACAAGGGCAAACTCACCTGGAACCAGCAGCGGACAGAGTTAGAAATCCTGAACTATAACCGACGAATTGCTAGAGCATCAGTGTGGACAACTTCTGAAACTTAAAAACCCACCTTCCTGCCCTGCACGTGTCTGAGATTTACCTCCAGTAGCTCAACCAGGTTCTCACAGTAAATAGGGGAGAAAAACCCCCTTGTGCTTTCAGCTGGGTAAGGAGAAAAGGAATCATTCTGAAATACACCACAGCAATCTGTATTTCTTAATAAGGCCTGCCCTTATTAACTCTTGTTAACCAGAGCCTAGCTTTACTGCTATATTATCAGAGACTAAGTGACCTGGGGGAAGGGAAATTCCCAATTAACTTCATTCCTAGGCTTTCAGGTGGGAGTAGGGAAACACCCAACTCTAGGACCCACTAGTCCCCTCTGTCACCTAAGTGGGGAGTAAAAAAAACTGAGAAACACCTGTGAAAAACTGAGAAACACCTATTCACAGTCCGGTAAAATACTCTCACTAAAAGACTGAGACCTAATTATAGGGCTATGGAAATCTTTCCCTGTCCCCAGACCTCACCACCACATTACTAAAGGCCTATTTCTAGCGTTTCCCTTGACCTGGTGTACTAAATGTGTATTAAAAGGCGACAAAACAATATGAATAGGCATCAGGTATCCGATCAATTTACTTTTCTTATACTTACTTGATCTAACAGATAACAATTTGTTCAAAATAATAATAGCAATGGTGTATTCAATAACATACAGTTATATATATCATATATCTATATCTATATAATGAGGTATATATATGCCTGGAGAAAGTTGCTAAACATGAGGAACAGAGAATTTTCAAAATAGATAGGAGGAAGAGGGGGACAGATACCTTGCCCTTGTATCCCTGACACTAAAATAGGTAATAGTGCTCTCTGAGACGGGAAAGAGAACTGGCCACCTGGATGGCAGCACCAAATTCCTTTGTCATAAAAATGGATCTACAACTGACTCCTAGTCCTTGCCTGGATGCCACGCTTTCTGCAAGTTGTCAGCAGAAGCTTTGTAATATGACTGCTTAGTGAGTTCACCCAGAGCCTAAAGCACATATATAATTGAGCCTGAAAAAGAAAGAGGAATAAGACCAGTCTCCTAAGAATGATTATGGTCTCTTAGGGAGGTGAGATTCAACAAATGAAATAATTAAAGAACAATAAAAGAGAGGGAGTTAGTACTTGTTCCCTATTGCTGCTGTAGCAAATTATCAGTACTTTAGTGACATAACGCAAGTTTATAAACTTACACTTCTGTGACTAGAAGTCCGACGTCCATCACAGGTCTCACAGTGCAAAAATCTTGGCAGGCATTCTGGAAGCTCTAGAGGAGAACCCATTTCCCGTTTCTAGTGGCCACCCGTGTTCCTCGCCTCGTGGCCCCTTCCTCCTTTTTCGGAACCAGTAATGGCGACTTGAGTCCTTCTCACATCGCCTCACTCCAACCTCCTCTTCTGCTTCCCTCTTCTACTTGGAAGGAGCCTTGTGATTTTACTGGGCTCACCTGGATAATCCAGGATAGTCTCCCATCTGAAAGTCCTCAATTTAATCGCATCTTTAAAGTCTCTTTTGCTGTGTAAAGTAGCAAATTTGCATTTCCAAGGATTAGGATGTGGTTGTCTGGGGGCAGGGGTCCTTATTGTACCTAACATAATAAGTAAATGTTGGGCTGACTGGCAAGGACAGTGAATGCTGGGGCTTGGAGAAAGAGGCAGCCGTGGGCTGGAGCACTGAGGAAGTCGCCCAGAGCAGGTGGGCCAGAGCCCGAAAGTGGCTAAATAGAGGGGAGGTAACAGAGTGCCTGAAAAGAGAGTGCATCTAGTGGGGTGTGGGGCAGGGGTTGAGGAGACCACTCTTTATATCATGTGCCATCCTCTGTCCCTCTTCTTGAGAATGGTGCCTCCCTGAATCTACAACCTGTATGGCTGGCTGCATTGAAATCTCAAGTATCAGATGTTCCTCCTCTAGCAACTTCCAGTTTGTGTTCTTCAATATTCCTGTTCATATGTGCTACAGAGCAAGGGGGGCTATTGAGCAAACTGTTGTCACATTTGGTGAAACTCCAGTAGAGGTGGGAAACGGACTGCTTTGCATCACATAACTCCAGGCCTTGACAGGTTATTGGTTAGGATGCAGTTAAATCCTGAAGTTGGTGCTTGAACTTTGAGCCCCATCCCTTAGATACTTCTACTAGATCCCTTTGACAATAACCAAACAACAAGGCTTTTAATTAAGTGAGGATTGTATTAAAGCCCACCTGAAAAAACCCACTTTATTTTTATAACCTGTATCCAGTATTTAATGATGCATGCAGGTTGGGCAGGCAATAGGGAACTGTTAGCACATGGAAGATGCACGTGAGCCCCGGGACTTCACTGCTCGAACTTGGAGAAACTTTCTAATGTGCCCGTGCTCCCAAGAGACATGTGATCATTATTTAGGCGTCAGGCTCCTGGAGCTTTGATGTATGATTCCCTGATCCCTTGATGGGAATGCCAACTGCCATTAGAGCCTAGAACCAAGAATACAACATCAGTGGATTTTTAGGTTAGGCAAGGAATGAGAAAGGCATTTATGGCAGAAGGAAGGAATGGGATATCGTGTCTGTGGGGTTTTCCTGGCCTCTCATTCTTGGAAAATAAAGGGCCTAGCTTATTTTCCTGTAGCATGGAGGTGACTTGCCCTGGAAGGCTACTTTTTTGTTTTGGTTTGGTTTTTTTTTGTTTGTTTTTTGTAGTACACAGGCCTCTAACTGTGTGGCCTCTCCCGTTGTGGAGCACAGGCTCCAGACGTGCAGGCTCAGCGGCCATGCCTCACAGGCCTAGCCGCTCCACAGCATGTGGGATCTTCCCGGACCGGGGCACGAACCCGCGTCCCCTGCATCGGCAGGCGGACTCTCAACCACTGCGCCACCAGGGAAGCCCTGGAATGCTACTTTTAATCTTTTTCATCTCTTAATCGTATATGCGAAAGGATCATATAATAAACCTCATAGAAAAATATCAATTTCCCAACTCAAAAATTAGTAGATACTACTTTCTCAAACCTCAGTGCAAAACCTGGAACTGAATAAGTGAAGCATAGTCTTAAAAGCTATTCTAAATTTTAAAATACTCTTCTATATAACTTTTGAGTTAAAGTGAAAATCAAAACAAAAACTATAGACTATTTTAAATATGCAATCTTTACATCTTGTAAACATGTCAGTGGTTACAGATGAACTCAGAGAACGAAATCCGAGCATTACATAGTTTCATAATTTACTTATTAACTCAACAAATGTTTATTGAGGGCCTATCATATTCTATGGAATTTTCTAAGTTCCAGGGATATAGCCAAGGATACATGTAACTTCCCTCATAGAGTTACATGCTGGTGGAAGGACATAGACAATAAAAGAAAAAATAATAAATATATAATATTTTAGATAGTGGTAAGTTCTATGAATAAAAAATTAAGCTGAATAATCAGGTGACAGAGAGTAATTTGAGAAGAATGTACTTTTGTATATGGTGGTCAGGAAAGTCTTCTCTGAGGTGGTTCATCAGAAAGAAGGAATGGGATATTGTGTCTGTGGGGTTTTCCTGGTCTCTTATTCTTGGAAAATTAGAGGGCCTAGCTTATTTTCCTGTAGCATGGAGGTGATTTGCCCCGGGGGCTGCTTTGCCAACCCCGCAGGCTCCCTCCTTCCAAAGCCGCAGGCTCCTTCTTTCTGTAGACACTATGAGAGGTTCCTTCCAAGGTCACAATATTATTTTTAGAGTGATTTCAACTTCCAAGGAAAGAACTGTGTGTGGTTGAGGAGGGCCAGGCTGGTCACTCAGAGAGGTGGAAAGACTCAACTGGTCATGTTAAGGAGTTACTCTGGATGGGTTCCTCTTAGATGATTAAAATTCTGCCTTAGCTGAGACTTACCAGATACACAATGTCTCTCTTCTCCCAGGCAGCATCTCCCATGCTGCAGCATCACTGCCTAGCAGGTTAATGACAATTTATATTAAACACCTGGCATATTGTCTGGCATGCAGCAGGCACTCAAGAGTGGTGGCTATTACTGTCATTAAAACAAAAGCTTACCCCTACCCCATCAAGTTCCAAATTATATCAACTTCTATGGGAAATTATACTCCTCTTCATTCTTAAAAGGATATAACAAATATAATTTTAATCCTTTCTTGATTTCATCAACACCATGATAGGAACATTGCTTAAGGTGCTGGACACTTACACTATCCACTCTCAGGGGCTATAAGACATGTAGGGCCAATAGCCTTGAACTAGTTGATCTCACATTATCTTCCTTTTTGAGGTTTAAAATTAACATAATATTATAGTTACTTTATTTCATTTCTTGTCATCAGGTTGTCAACTATCACTTCTTGCTGGTGTCACTGTAACTGTCTTTTGCAACAGTCTACCCACTCCCATTTTCATTTGGTGTGCAGTGAAATAAACAACAAAACAAAAACAAAACAACAAAAACCATGCTTAATGGTTTTGTAGAATGGTAAGGGACCAACAATCCTATCTACAGACAATGAGTGCAAAATATTTATTGAGTGTAAATATAAATATGTATTTGTAAATTAATTATATATATTTATTTTATATAATGTATATTTTATAAATTTATTGTTATATATTTCTTATATATTTATCAAGAACTATAAAAAGCCTCTTTTTGGACATTTACTGCATTAATCTGTACTAGTGAACAGAAACAATCCTTGTCTAATTTATGGGTAAGCACAGAGTAAATAGATACCAAGTGAGTATTTATGAGTAATGATCAGGAATTTCATGATCTTTTTAAACAACAGCTTTAACGAACTTGTGCTCGGGGAAAAACAGAAAACAGCCAAACAAGTGAGAGCTGTGTGTGAATGAAGAGCCTACATTCACTGAGTGAGAACTTAGTAATGGTCAGGATGGCGGTAATGAATTGCTGTGACGCCTATTTCAGTTATCCAGAGCCTATTGGTTTCTTCTTCTCAGCTTTGTCTGGTTTAAGGGAAGTCTGCAGTCAAGGGATACCTGATGAGCGGGTGTTTTTTAGTTTCTTTCAAGGGACACAGTCATAGTGAAGACAAGACAAAGTCTGTGACGTGGGAAGGGCTTGGCCATCCAGGCTGCAATCTTGGGAGGAGTGTGTCCCTGGATAACAGGATTCTGAGGACATCAGCAGAAACTGTGTTTCGTTTTTGGCAAATATGTAATTGGCTCTTGGAGCTGATGTGAGATCAGTCAGCTTTCAAATGTCCAGATCAAAGTCACCCTTTGGCATAAAAAACCCAGAGGATCTTAAAGGTCCTTTGAAAGCTCCTCAGCCCTGGGCCAGTTGTCCTTAGCACACCTTCACCAGTAGTCAAACAGGCTTAAGCAATCAATGCCTAACTTCTCTTTAGCACCAATAAGTACCATCACAGCAAACTTGCAGTTAAAATGAGAATGTGAAGAATAAGTTCCCTGAGGAGCCCAAAGGCTGAAGAAAGAACATGGGTTAGAGAAGGGTTGGTTTCTCCTTTTCCTACTTTGCCTTGTGGTCAACCTGTGATGACTTGTACCTCTTCCCTTTGTCTCAGGAGCGCAGGAATTTTCCCTGGCCAAAATACTACTAAGAAATCCGTTTTGTTCTCTCTCTAGCAAGATAGAGAACCAGTTCCTACAAGTGATGAGGTAGAATAAGTGGGATGTTGTTGAGAAAGCGTATTCCTACTTCTGCTTGATATAATTACAACCCTTATCATATAATTATGTTTCACATCAGACTGTAAGCCCCATTAAAACCAGAATGATATCTGACTTGTTCACCCTTTTTTTAAAAAATTAATTAATTAATTAATTTTTGGCTGCATTGGGTCCTCGTTGCTGTGTGCAGGCTTTCTCTAGTTGCGGCAAGTGGGGGCTACTCTTCATTGCAGTGCATGGGCTTCTCATTGCGGTGGCTTCTCTTGTTGCGGAACATGGGCTCTAGGAGTGAGGGCTTCAGTAGTTGTGGCATGTGGACTCAGTAGTTGTGGCTCACAGGCTCTAGAGTGCAGGCTCAGTAGTTGTGGTGCCCGGGCTTAGTTGCTCTGCGGCATGTCTGGGATCTTCCCGGACTAGTGTTCGAACCCATGTCTCCTGCATTGGCCGGCGGATTCTTAACCACTGCGCCACCAGGGAAGCCCCCTGTTCACCCTTGTATCTAGTGCTTAGAGCATAGTATATGCTCAGAAACCTTTTGAATTAATAATTTTTTTCCCCCGGCGCGCTTCACAGAGTGTGGGATCTTAGTTCCCCAATCAGGGAACAAACTCACACCCCCTGCATTGGAAGCGCAGAGTCTTAACCACTGGACCTTCAGGGAAGTCCCAATGAATGAATTTCTATTAAATTTAAAGAATATAAGAAGGCAAATATGAAAATTCTCATTCATAGGATTTTTGGGAAACCTGCTTAGCGCACTATTGGTTTGGGGAAGACATGAGCTAAAAGCTTTCTAGATATTTCTAGGAGGTTCTGAAAAATGCCAAATAGTAACAAATCAGTCTTTGGAGAAATCATCCTTTCAGTAAGTCATTGTAGTATCCATCCAATTTTCAAAGTTGTACCAAACACTGAAAGAAAGAAAGCTGATTTAGGAGGCAGTAATTTCTGCACTAAAAAGAAAAGATCAACCAAATACTACTGGTCTTGTTCAGTGGCAATTCATGTTGATATTTAAAGGAAATACAAATATTAAAATACCAAGTACCTCATAAGCATATACTCTAGGAGTCTTATTCCCCCTCTTGTTTTTTTTTTTTTGGCCGCACCCCATGGCTTGTGGGACCTTAGTTCCCTGAACCCAGGCCCTTGGCAGTGAGAGCGCAGAGTCCTAACACCTGGACCACCAGGGAATTCCCATCTGTTTTTTAATTTGAATGAAAACATGAAAATGGAACTTCATCGGATTCAGCTCAAAGGACATTACAATAACCTAATACGATAATTGCAAAAGAATGTATCAGAATCTTGGCTTCTACTAAAGAACAGACATTACCTAGTAGGTATTCCACCCCTCAAAAAAGAAAGCGAGGAAAAAAAATCTGATGAGGCAAGTGACATCAAAACATTTTTCAGGACTTCCCTGGTGGCGCAGTGGTTGGGCATCTGCCTGCCAATGCAGGGCACACGGGTTCGATCCCTGGTCCCAGAAGATCGCACATGCCTCAGAGCAACTAAGCCCGTGCGCCACAACTACTGAGCCTGCGCTCTAGAGCCCATGCAACAAGAGAAGCCACAGCAATGAGAAGCTCAGGCACCACAATGAAGAGTAACCCCCGCTCACGGCAACTAGAGAAAGCCCGCGCACAGCAACGAAGACCCAACACAGCCATAAATAAATGAATAAATAAATAAATAAATAAATAAACGAACAAACATTGGTGATCATGCAATTGCCACAGTTTCTAGCCATAATGGGGAGTAGATTGAGTATTACATCTCCAGAAAGGATACAAACTGCTGATTATAGTAAAATATTCTTAAGAATATGATCAAAGGAAAACCCACAAAACATATCCTTGTCTTAAAAGTCAGCAATACCATTTTATTATGAACTATCTATCTGTAGTTGAAGAAGGTGTCTTTTGACTGTGGCAGACTGTATTTTCCAGTATTTGAGATAATATTTCCCATCCCACATGTTTGGTTTTGTTTTTTTAAACCTTGTCATATTCCCATTAAGTGTTAGGTGGCCAGGTTGAAGGTAGGTGGTGCGAAAAGTCAGCATAGGGAATGAAATTAGCATCATATTTTCTGTGAGTCAGATGGAAATACCATAGATAATTAGGCATTTAATATTGTCAAACCATGTCTCTCAGTATAGATTTGACGTTTTCATGTTATTGTACCGTGTTTCATGATAGAAAATTTCTAATTTGAAAACTTGACTAAACAATCACTCTGAAGAAGTTATCATGAAAAATAAAAACAAATCTCATCAGTAATAATCCTAAATATTAATCAACAAAATATAAAGAAAGCCACAACCTCAATGAGCTTGTATGAAATCCTCAGAGATTAAACTTTCAGTTCATACCGTCTTCCTACTCTGTCCTCTGAACTCCCAGAGCATGCATTCATTTGGTTAGGATGTCTGTGTTGATGTCCACTGTGCCACTTATTTTGCCTGATGCTAAGGACAGAGAGGTAAAGGATGCTGTCCTTGCCCTCTGACCGTTGGCTCATGTCATCACTATAGTTCATATCAGGTTGCAGCTCACTGTACATGTATTAAGGAAAGGCCCAGGTCTTATTCACATTTGTTTACTGTGCCAAGCACAGTAATCAATTTTAATTGTAGTAGAAAGTTTAAATGGTAATTTTTTTCTCCAAAATATGGTCAGAAGAATAAGGAGAAAATGAGATTAGGTGAAAAAGAATCAGAATTATTGGACTGAACAAGGCACCAATATTTCCTGATTGACCACCATGCACCAAATATCATTCCAGGAAATTTGTATGTGTTTCCTTGTGTAATCCTTACCCCAGTCCTATAAGGCACAAAGGAAATTAATCTCACTAAGACTTACAGAAATTGATTCCTTACACCCTTCTGACTCATCCTCCCTACTGCAGCCAGGTGACCTGGTCTGGTCACTCATTGGCTTAGCAGCCTTTCATGACTCTCCCATGCCCTTGGAATTATGTCTAAAACCCTCAACTGTCTAAGAAGCTATGGGACCTGGTGTTTCCCCAAGTCTCCAGCCTCATTTCTTGCCTCTCTTTCTCCTACTCCCTTCTCTCTTGATACAATGCTTTTCTTTCAGTTCCTTGAGCACACCTACCATGCCTTTTTTCATATCTTGCCTTTCCACAGGCTGTTCTCAAATTTGGAATGCTGTTCATTAACTGCTGAATGAATGAGTGAGTGAATGAGTGAATGAATGAATGATTGAATAAGGGATATTGGAGAGAGTCAGGATAGGATCCTGTTCAGGGGAAAGATTAGGAGTAGGAAGGGGATTAGGGAATTAATCACAAAACAATGATAATAGATGAGTTCTTGTTGATCACAGATGTAGCACATCTAGCACTCAGACCTTGATTTCTTCCCTTTACTAGTTCCTATTCTTCTTTTAAGCATCAGTATTAGTGCCACATTCTCTAGGAAGCTTTGCTACTCCCAAGGTAGTGAAAACCCCTGCTATACGGCATAGAACTAGCTATATGCACTTCCCTTCTGTAATGCTCATCACACTTTGATGACACACACTTTCATGGCTTTCTTGTTTGCTTCTCTATCCCCAGAACATAACATGGTAAACACTACTGGTGGGTATTCTCTCTCTGTATTTACTGACTTAAATTATACACAATTACTCCAGGACATATAGTTGAATTGTTTTTCTCATTGGTTTGGTGTTTTATTTGTTTGGCCATTTGTTTCTTTCATGTAGCATTATGGAGTAGTTGGAGGTTTTATAAATTCCCTACCTTCTCTTCCAGGGTGAGCACAACTGATCAGGGATTGGGGCTACTCTCAAGTATAAAATATTATCTAATTAAATAAGAGAATTAAAATAACAACGATTCTGATTCTCTAAATGTCCCTCTGGGCACATGCTCTGCTGGAGCACATGTCTTTATTTTCCTTTCTTTTACCTTCTCAACTCTTCACTCTTTTATGGCTAATTCCTATCCATCTTCTAAATGTCAGCAGGGCTATCACTTCAGACGATGTGCACCTAGGCTATCTAAATGACAATCATATTCCCAGTGTTAAGTGAAAGGGTACTTGACAAAAGGTAGGAGCTCAATAAATGTTGTTGAATAAAAGAGTGAGTGAGAAAATGAAGGTGTGTCGGGGAGATTTGGGGTAGGATATTGTTCAGGGGAAAGATCAGGAGTAAATAGATGAGGAAATCAATCACAAAGTGATGTTGTGTTTTTTTTAAATTTTATTTAGTTTTTTATACAGCAGGTTCTTATTAGTCATCAATTTTATACACATCAGTGTATACATGTCAATCCCAATCGCCAAATTCAGCACACCACCATCCCCCGCCCCATGGAATTGCCCCCTTGGTGTCCATACGTTTGTTCTCTACATCTGTGACTCAACTTCTGCCCTGCAAACCAGTTCATCTGTACCATTTTTCTAGGTTCCACATACATGCATTAATATACGATATTTGTTTTTCTCTTTCTGACTTACTTCACTCTGTATGACAGCCTCTAGATCCATTCACGTCTCAACAAATGACTCAATATCGTTCCTTTTTATGGCTGAGTAATATTCCATCCTATATATGTACCACATCTTCTTTATCCATTCATCTGTCAATGGGCATTTAGGTTGCTTCCATGACCTGGCTATTGTAAATAGTGCTGCAATGAACATTGGGGTACATGTGTCTTTTTGAATTATGGTTTTCTCTGGGTATATGTCCAGTAGTGGGATGGCTGGGTCAGATGGTAATTCTATTTTTAGTATTTAAGGAACCTCCATACTGTTCTCCATAGTGGCTGTATCAATTTACATTCCCATCAACAGTGCAAGAGGGTTCCCTTTTCTGCACACCCTCTCCAGCATTTGTTGTTTGTAGATTTTCTGATGATGCCCATTCTAACTGGTATGAGGTGATACCTCACTGTAGTTTTGATTTGAATTTCTCTAATAATTAGTGATGTTGAGCATCTTTTCATGTGCTTCTTGGCCATCTGTATGTCTTCTTTGGAGAAATGTCTATTTAGGTCTTCTGCCCATTTTTGCATTGGGTTGTTTGTTTCTTTAACATTGAGCTGCATGAGCTGTTTATATATTTTGGAGATTAATCCTTTGTCCGTTGATTCGTTTGCAAATATTTTCTCCCATTCTGAGGGTTGTCTTTTTGTCTTGTTTGTAGTGTCCTTTGCTGTGCAAAAGCTCTTAAGTTTCATTAGGTTCCATTTGTTTATTTTTGTTTTTATTTCCATTACTCTAGGAGGTGGATCAAAAAAAGATCTTGCTGTGATTTATGTCAAAGAGTGTCTTCCTATGTTTTCCTCTAAGAGCTTTATAGTGTCCAGTCTTACATTTAGGTCTCAAATCCATTCTGAGTTTTTGTATATGGTGTTAGCGAGTGTTCTAATTGCATTCTTTTACATGTAGCTGTCCAGTTTTCCCAGCACCACTTATTGAAGAGACTGTCTTTTCTCCATTGTATATCCTTGCCTCCTTTATCATAGATTAGTTGACCATAGGTGCGTGGGCTTATCTCTGGGCTTTCTATCTTGTTCCATTGATCTATGTTTCTCTTTTTGTGCCAGTACCATATTGTCTTGATTACTGTAGCTTTGCAGTATAGCCTGAAGTCAGGGAGTCTGATTCCTCCAGCTCCATTTTTTTCCCTCAAGACTGCTTTGGCTATTCGGGGTCTTTTGTGTCTCCATACAAATTTTAAGATTATTTGTTCTAGTTCCGTAAAAAATGTCATTGGTAATTTGATAGGGATTGCATTGAATCTGTAGATTGCTTTGGGTAGTATAGTCATTTTCACAATATTGATTCTTCCAATCCAAGAACATGGTATATCTCTCCATCTGTTGGTATCATCTTTAATTTCTTTCATCAGTGTCTTATAATTTTCTGCATACAGGTCTTTTGTCTCCCTAGGTAGGTTTATTCCTAGGTGTTTTATTCTTTTTGTTGCAATGGTAAATGGGAGTGTTTCCTTAATTTCTCTTTCCGATGTTTCATCATTAGTGTAGAAGAATGCAAGAGATTTCTGTGCATTAATTTTGTATCCTGCAACTTAACCAAATTCATTGATTAGCTCTAGTAGTTTTCTGGTGGCATTTTTAGGATTCTCTATGTATAGTATCATGTCATCTGCAAACAGTGACAGTTTTACTTCTTCTTTTCCAATTTGTAATCCTTTTATTTCTTTTTCTTCTCTGATTGCCGTGGCTAGGACTTCCAAAACTATGTTGAATAAGAGTGGTGAGAGTGGACATCCTTGTCTTGCTCCTGATCTTAGAGGAAATGCTTTCAGTTTTTCACCATTGAGAATGATGTTTGCTGTAGGTTTGTCGTATATGGCCTTTATTATGTTGAGGTAGGTTCCCTCTATGCCCACTTTCTGGAGAGTTTTTATCATAAATCGGTGTTGAAGTTTGTCAAAAGCTTTTTCTGCATCTATTGAGATGATCATATGGTTTTTATTCTTCAGTTGGTTAATATGGTGTATCACATTGATTGATTTGCATATATTGAAGAATCCTTGCATCCCTGGGATACATCCCACTTCATCATGGTGTATGATCCTTTTAATGTGTTGTTGGATTCTGTTTGCTAGTATTTTGTTGAGGATTTTTGCATCTATATTCATCAGTGATATTGGTCTGTAACTTTTTTTGTAGTATCTTTGTCTGGTTTTGGTATCAGAGTGATGGTGGAATCATAGAATGAGTTTGGGAGTGTTCCTTCCTCTGCAGTTTTTTGGAAGAGTTTGAGAAGGATGGGTGTTAGCTCTTCTCTAAGTGTTTGATAGAATTCACCTGTGAAGCCATCTGTTCCTGGACTTTTGTTTCTTGGAAGATTTTTTTTTTACATCTTTATTGGAGTATAATTTCTTTACAATGGTGTGTTAGTTTCTGCTTTATAAAAAAGTGCATCTGTTATACATATACATATGTTCCCATATCTCTTCCTTCTTGCGTCTCCCTCCCTCCCACCTTCTTGGAAGATCTTTGATCACAGTTTCAATTTCATTCCTTGTGATTGGTCTGTTCATATTTTCTATTTCTTCCTGGTTCAGTCTTGGAAGGTTATACCTTTCTAAGTATTTGTCCATTTCTTCCAGGTTGTCCATTTTATTGGCATAGAGTTGCTTGTAGTAGTCTCTGAGGATGCTTTGTATTTCTGCAGTGTCTGTTGTAACTTCCCCTTTTTCATTTCTAATTTTATTGATTTAAGTCCTCTCCCTCTTTTTCTTGATGAGTGTGGCTAATGGTTTATCAATTTTGTTTATTTTCTCAAAGAACCAGCTTTTAGTTTTATTGATCTTTGCTATTGTTTACTTTGTTTCTATTTCATTTATTTCTGCTTTGATCTTTATGATTCCTTTCTTTCCTTCTGCTAACTTTGGGTTTTTTTTATTCTTCTTTCTCTAGTTCCTTTATGTGTAAGGTTAGATTGTTTACTTGAGATTTTTCTTGTTTCTTGAGGTAGGCTTGTATAGCTATAAACTTCCCTCTTGGAACTGCTTTTGCTGCATCCCATAGGTTTTGGATCATCGTGTTTTCATTGTCATTTGTCTCTAGGTATTTTTTGATTTTCTCAGTGATCGCTTGGTTATTTAGTAACATATTGTTTAGCATCCATGTGCTTGTGTATTTTACGTATTTTCCCCTGTAATTCATTTCTAATCTCATAGCGTTGTGGTCAGAAAAGATGCTTCATATGATTTCAATTTTCTTAAATTTACTGAGGCTTGATTTGTGGCCCAAGATGTGATCTATCCTGGAAAATGTTCCATGCTCCCTTGAGAAGAAAGTGTAATCTGCTATTTTGGAATGGAATGTCCTATAAATATCAATTAAATCTATCTGGTCGATTGTGTTATTTAAAGCTTCTGCTTCCTTATTTATTTTCATTTTCGATGATCTATCTATTGGTGTAAGTGCAGTGTTAAAGTCCCCCACTATTATTGTGTTACTGTCAATTTCCTCTTTTGTAGCTGTTAGCAGTTGCCTTATGTATTGAGGTGCTCCTATGTTGAGTGCATATATATTTATAATTGTTATATCTTCTTCTTGGATTGATTCCCTGATCATTATGTAGTGTCCTTCCTTGTCTCTTGTAACATTCTTTTTTTTTTTTTTTTGCGGTACGTGGGCCTCTCACTGTTGTGGCCTCTCCCACTGCAGAGCACAGGCTCCGGATGCTCAGGCTCAGCAGCCATGGCTCACGGGCCCAGCCGCTCCACAGCATGTGGGATCTTCCCGGACCAGGGCACAAACCCGCATCCTCTGCATCAGCAGGCGGACTCTCAACCACTGCGCCACCAGGGAGGCCCCTAACATCCTTATTTAAAGTCTATTTTATCTGATATGAGAATTGCTACTCCAGCTTTATTTTGATTTCCATTTGCATGGAATATCTTTTTCCATCCCCTCACTTTCAGTCTGTATGTGTTCCTAGGTCTGAAGTGGGTCTCCTGTAGACAACATATATATGGGTCTTGTTTTTGTATCCATTCAGCGAGGTTGTGTCTTTTGGTTGGAGCATTTAATCCATTCACGTTTAAGGTAATTATCGATATGTATGTTCCTATGACCATTTTCTTAATTGTTTTGGGTTTGTTTTCATAGGTCCTTTTCTTCTCTTGTGTTTCCCACTTAGAGAAGTTCCTTTAGCATTTGTTGTAGAGCTGGTTTGGTGGTGCTGAATCCTCTTAGCTTTTGCTTGTCTATAAAGCTTTTGATTTCTCCATCGAATCTGAATGAGATCCTTGCCAGGTAGAGTAATCTTGGTTGTAGGTTCTTCCCTTTCCTCACTTTCAGTATATCATGACACTCCCTTCTGGCTTGTAGAGTTTCTGCTGAGAAATCAACCTGTTAACCTTATGGGAGTTCCCTTGTATGTTATTTGTCATTTTTCCCTTGCTGCTTTCAATCATTTTTCTTTGTCTTTAATTTTTGCCAGTTTGATTACTATGTGTCTCGGCGTGTTTCTCCTTGGGTTTATCCTGTATGGGACTCGCTGCACTTCCTGGACTTGGGTGGCTATTTCCTTTCCCATGTTAGGGAAGTTTTCAACTATAATCTCTTCAAATATTTTCTCGAGTCCTTTCTCTCTCTCTTCTCCTTCTGGGACCCCTATAATGTGAATGTTGTTGCGTTTAATGTTGTCCCAGAGGTCTCTTAGGCTGTCTTCTTTTCTTTTCATTCTTTTTTCTTTATTCTGTTCTGCAGCAGTGAATTCCACCATTCTGTCTTCCAGGTCACTTATCCGATCTGCTGCCTCAGTTATTCTGCTATTGATTCCTTCTAGTAGTTTTCATTTCAGTTATTGTATTGTTCATCTCTGTTTGTTTGTTCTTTAATTCTTCTAGGTCTTTGTT
Source organism: Orcinus orca (assembly GCF_937001465.1). NCBI lineage: Eukaryota > Metazoa > Chordata > Mammalia > Artiodactyla > Delphinidae > Orcinus > Orcinus orca. The sequence goes on along the minus strand of NC_064566.1, from coordinate 41,015,164 downwards.
AAACATTTCTTGCATCTTCTTGATCTTTGCCTCCATTGTTTTTCCGAGGTCGTGGATCATCTTTACTATCATTATTCTGCATTCTTTTTCTGGAACTTTGCCTATCTCCACTTCATTTGGTTGTTTTTCTAGGGTTTTATCTTGTTCCTTCATTTGGTACATAGCCCTCTGCCTTTTCATCTTGTCTCTCTCTCTGTGAATGTGTTTTTTTAAAATAATTAATTAATTAATTAATTTTTGGCTGTGTTGGCCTTTGTTGCTGTGCCCAGGCTTTCTCTAGTTGTGGCAAGTGGGGGCTACTCTTTGTTGCAGTGCGTGGGCTTCTCATTGCAGTGGCTTCTCTTGCTGCAGAGCACAGGCTCTAGGTGTGTGGGCTTCAGTGGTTGTTGCATGCGGGCTCAGAAGTTGTGGCTCATGGGCTCTAGAGTGCAGGCTCAGTAGTTGCGGCACACGGACTCTGTTGCTTGTGGCCTGTGGGATCTTCTGTGTCCAGGGCTCGAACCCGTGTCCCCTGTACTGGCAGGTGGATTCTTAACCCCTGCACCACCAGAGAAGTCCCATGTTGTGGTCTTTGACATTTAAACTTTTCAAAAGATGCAACACACCTAGCACCCAGATCTAGTTTTCTAAATACCATTTTCCAATAAAATGTAGAAGAAATCCTTAGAGAAATGGCTGATTTTAAGGCTGGGGCAGGTAAAATTTAATATGAGTCTGGAGTATCATTTAGGGCTAGAAAATAAAGAGGTGCTCAAGTGGCTGTTAAATGTAGGCTGAACTTAGTGACTTGCATCTAACAAACAGAATATGGAAAATGAACCTGAGTAACTTTAATAGGAGGAGAAACCTGGCAGATGCTAACCAAGCAGATCGCTAACCAAGCGATCAAGGTTAACATCACCATGTTGACATCATGAGTGCCCTGATATGATGAGATGAGAAACATACCTTTCTTCTGAGATATTCTTCCAAAGAACATGAACCCCAAGAAAATATCAGATAACCTCAGTTTGTGGGAAGTGTAAGAAATATCTGACCAGTTAATCAAAAGTGTCAAGGTCATGAAAAACAAGGAGTGATAGAGAAGCTGTTAAAGAATCAAAGGGGACTAAGGAGACATGACAACTAAATGCAACATGGTATCTTGGAACAGAAGAAGGGTAATAGTGGAAAAACTGGTGAAATCTGAATAAATTCCCTAGTTTAGTTAATTTCACTATACCAATGTTAATTTCTTTGTTTTGATAAATGGGTCATGGTTATGTAAGATCTTAACACCACGTGAAGCTGGGCAAATGGTATATGGGAATTCTGTACTATCTTTGAACCTCATCTGAAAAATCTAAATTATTTCAAATAAAATTTTCAAAAACAGAGGTCACACAAGGTTTCACTGCAGTGTCCATTTAGGGGAGTGCAGTGAGGAGTTCAGGGAAGCTTGCTTGATTTGATGTTCATGAAATCTTGGCTGTCTAGCAGTGTATACAAGGCTAGCCTTACCTGCATAGTGATTTTAATTTTATGGGAGAATTTCACTCTTATACTCATTTGACCCTCTCCAAGAAGAGAAAGGATGGGGAAGGAAGGTGTTTACATTCACGGGGACTAGAGTGAGCTTCTCCCAGGCCCTTGTGTTAAAATGCATAATCTCACATATAATGTTTGAGATCAGGCATCTGTAGAGACAAAAGTGTAGACCCTAAAAGGAACTGATCTGAAAGAAGACTGTGACATCGTTAATTAACACACTAATGACAGAATCACACAGAGATGGCAAGCAACCAAGTCCAGAAAAAGGACCAGCCAGACTGAATTAGTCAGCATGTTTGCAGCAAGGACCAGGGGGATGTAGGTGCAAGCTGTGTCTCATAAACCAAGATAATAGGCTCTTCTCTTCAGTAAAGATCAGTGACTCAGGCTGTTATAGCTCCTGTGCCCTGATTCTGTTCTCTCTAAACAAGTTATTAAAGCATGAAGAAAGAAAATTGATTACCAACGTACTCTGCTAGATAATTTAAATGCTTAATGTTTTTTAATTCTCTCAAAACACTATGAAGTAGACATTACTGTTCCCATCTTACAAGTGGGAATCAGAGACCCATAGGGAGATTAAGCTACACACTTGGTTACAAAGTAAGTAAAAGAGCTGGGATTCAAACCCAGGTATACCTGATGCTCTGACCCAGTCCCTTTCTAAGACCAGAGGGTAGGTATAGAGAAAATGACCCTCAGCCCCATTGTGCTCTTTAATCATCCTACCTGATGGGGACTCCTGGCAAAAAATTGGATCACTGTTCTCTGGGGTTATCTTTTGGAGCACTCATTGTTTAAAGGCAGAAACCTCACTTGCCTTTTGAAGACAACAATCTCTACAGTGAATGGACAAGAGGGTGACTCCCCAACATCCATTTCCCTTTCTCTTGGTACTCACCCTGATTTTTGTTGGGTATTCGTGCAATCCCTGCCCAGCCCAAGTACTTTGGCTGAAGCTCAGTCCACCCCTGGCCCTTGGGGAAGGACATCTGGTTCAGACTAGTGTGACCTTATTCTCTGGCCATAGATTTTGGTGACGGGATGTGCATGCAGGCAAAATTAGGTGAAGGAGCACAGGGATTCCTTTGCTGGGAGCCTCTGAGAAATATGCCTCTTTGCTTTTATTTGGGGGAGCAGCTCAGAGATTTCTTTTCTCTCTTCTGGGAATGGAATGAGGAATCATGTAGCACAGGGTATGGATGAGGAAGAAGGTTATAGCTATTTACTTTGCCCCAGTGAAGTGGAGTCAGCTTTTGGAGAAAGTGCCTTGTGCATCAGACAAGTCAAAATAAACCAAGCCTTTTTTTGTTGTCTCCACCTTCCTCATGAGCTTATAAGTCCCTTTAGTTATTTAATACAGTTTCAGTTTGTTTTTCTCTTGCTTACAACTGAACTCATCTTCACTGACAACTTTCAAAGTAACTTTTTTGAAAGTTGGTCAGTGAGTAGGGTGACCATATGATTTATCATGCAAATCAGAACCACTTTTGATAGAGTAAGGGAGAGCTATTAATCATTACATGCTTGCAACAGGTGGCAACTGGGACCATCCTGCACAAACTGGGATGGGTGGTCCCTCTACCACTAAGGCATATGCTACTTGCAATTCTACCAGTGAATAAACTGTAAAACTTTGGATGATTACTCTGCTCTCTGGATAGCAGTTTGCTGTATAAAAATGAAATATGACGTTTTGTGAATCTAGGTAGTTTCTCCATAGTCTGTAATATACTGAGCTCCATCCTGCTGGGAGTCCAAAGATAGAAATGTTCCTTACAGCAGAGATCATCATCATCACCACCACTTTATTAGTCAACTATTGCTACAATAATGCTACTCACCTAAGAACCACAAAATTCACAGTCACTTACAATATCATTAATCTTTCTTGCTGATGACTCCGCAGAGAAGCTGTGGTTTGGCTGGCTGCTGGGCTTGGTTGGCCAGGCTGCACTCCAGACTTTGGCTTGGGTTAGGATGCTCCACTTGTGTTCATTCCTGTTCCCAGGCTGAAAGAGAATGACCACCTGAGACATTTTCCTCTCATGGCACAGGGTAGAAACCCCAAGAGACCAGAAAAAAAAACTGAAGTACATTTAAAGTCTTTGGTCTGACATGCCATGTGTTATATCCACTCACATTCCTTAGATCAAAGGAAGTCATATGGCCAAGCTCAGTGTTAGTGGGACTGGGCCATGAATCCACTTCAAGAAGGAGGCACTAAAAATCACATGGCAAAAAAAGAAAAAAACTCACACGGCAAATGGCTTATATATAAAAATCTATTACAGGGTGAAAGTGAAGAATTGGTAACAATAATCCATTCTAACATCTACCACTCATTGGGTACTCACTATGTACCAGACACTTAAGTATATTATATCATTAAACCACACAACACTTACATGGGACAGATATGAGTATTTTTTGGATGAATGAATGTCTATTGTATGCCTATTGGGCTATCCACTGTGGTTACTGTGTAAACAGGTCTGATATTCAGTTTGCTGGAGAGCAGGCAAGGTAGCTGTAGGGGTCAATTAAGCATGGAGAGAGATATGCAGTTATTTCCTAAGCTGAGATCAGCAAGATGCACATTTGATCCTAGGGAAGCCAATGAATAAAGACCTTTCATTTAGGTTGGAAGAGAGCTTCCAGTGCGGATGCCTCTTTCCCCTCCCCATCCACCTCAGCACCCTTGAGCTTCATTCTTCAGAATTACTTCCTTATGGTAGTATTAAGCTATGTCCCTTCCTTTTCCCCAGACATTGTGAAGCTGCCACTGCGCTGAAGCACAGTGTTTGCTAATTGGAATTTGCTATTCTGCTATTTTCATAGCAACTCTTACATGAATATAGAAAAGCACCAATAAACAAAAATGATAAATCATAAAAGACTTTAATAAACAGAAAACTGCAAGATGGTATACTTGATGTCTAGGCATTCTAATGAGGGAGTCCTAAATCAAGGAACAGCTGAATGGGGGAAAATCTAGCACAAGGGTGACTTCCAGTCAATGTTCGAGTAGTTTCTCCTCCCACTCACTCCCCCAACCATTTTGATATCATGGTCCGAGCTACCAATTCTGAGTCTATTGCCAAGTCATTATCCTTTAAAGGATGGGTGAGAAAACCCATTTTTCTACTTTATAAATAACACACTCTAACACAATAAAAGATGTCAGGCCACACAATTTTATTTCGTTCAACATTTACTGAATATCTACTATATGCCAGGCATTAAGTTACATGCAAGTGATAATACTGCCGTTAGGGTCACACATAGTCCAGTATGGAAATAGCACATAGATAGAGATTTAACCTTTGAGGTGTTGTCAGTCTTTTGAGTTATGAACAGGTACTATGAGACACAATAGAGGGATAATTTCTTCCGGACAAAGGAAGAAAGAGTACGTGCCATCTAATCTCAGCCTTGGATATAAGAGAGAAGAAGAGGGAGGGCATTTTGGGAAAAGGTTCAGAATGTAAAATGGTACAGATGAATAAAATACAGTGTCTCCTGCAGAGCCCTGGTCAGTGTCCTGCATGGCCTCCTCAAGTACTGCTGTGGGCTAGGGAGTGTTATGGATTGAATTGTGTCTCTGAAAATAGATAAGTTAAAGTCTTGATGAGAACGTGACTTTATTTGGAAATAGGTTCTTTATAGAACTAATCAAGGTGAACTGAGGTCACTAGTGTGGGCCCTAGTCCAGTATGACTGGTGCCATTATAAAAAGGAGAAATCTGAATACAGACAGACAGGCACAGAGGGTACACAATGGAAGGAGACACAGAGAGAGAACCTGTAAAGCCATGTGAAAATGGAGGATTGGAGTGATGCATCTATAAGACAAGGAACACCAAAGACGCCACCAAACCAGCAGAAGATAGGAAGAGGCAAGGAAGGATTCCCCTACAGGTTTCAGACGGAGCAGGGTGCTGCTGACACACTGATGTCTGATTTCGACCCTCCAGATCTAAGAGACAATAAATTTCTGCTGTTGTAAGCCACCCGTAGTTGGTGGTACTTGCATACAGCAGCCCTAGGGATCAAATACAGGAGTTAAGATGGTGGTCTCAGGATTCTGGGCTGCCCACTCCTACTTTAAACACATTTTTCTTTCATTTTTTGCTTCTGCTTAAGGTTTTGTTTGAAAAGCAGGGTTTCATTGGTGAAATGAACATGAAACTACAGATCTTTGAGAGTTTATCAGTTGGACACTTTCAATTGCAAATAAAGCCGAGGTCAAATGTCCTAAATAACCAAAGGATTTATGACTCCTATAATTATAAAAGTCTAGAGAAGATGTGAGGTTCCAGTGCAGTTTGACAGAGACATTGACCAAGGCTCTGACTCCATTTCTCTGCAGTTTTCTGGAGAGTTGTCATGCAAGGGTTTCGTCCTCGGGCTGCTCCTGTAATGGTGGCAAAATGGCTGCATAGTTCCAGCTTCACCTCACAGCACACTACGCAGAGTAGGCAGGAACAACGTTGACCAGGTATCCCCAGCCAAGGCCTTGAGGTTCTCACTGATTGGACCACACCTGAGCCTGCATTGATTATCTAACCTGTGTCTGGATCAGCTGTGACAGGAGGGAACGATTCACCCTGATTGGCTTAGCCCACTCTTTCCATTAGCCTTTGCTACATAAAAAAATACTCCAAAATTTAGGGTCTCAAAACCACAACAATTTATTAGTTCATGAGTCTGTGGGTCAGGAATTGGGCAGGGCTCAGCTAGGATGGCTCACTCGCTTCCATGTGGCGTTGGCTGGGCTCACTCATGCATTTAGGGTCACTTGGCAAGTCAGCTCGGGGCCAGCCGGTCCTGGATGGTGTCGGTCATGGTCATACGTCTGCTGGTTGTCCGGGCTGCCTCAGTTCTCTTCTGTGTGTCCTCTCCATCCAGCCAGCTGGGGCACGTTCTCATGCACACAGCACCTCATGAGGGTGAGAACAGAGGCTCAAGGACCCTTGACATCCAAACATGAGACCTGTGCGACATAATTTCTGTCACATTATATTGGTCAAAGCAAGTCCCCACCTCTTGGTGGGAAGATCTGTAAGAATTTGTGATGGTTTAAAAACATCACACCCACCCTTAGAGCTGGGGAAGGGGGAACCAATTTCACCAAACCACAGAGCTCCTGAACAGAATGGACATTAGGGGGAAAACTGGCCGGAGGCTGGAGAAGAGGCTAAAAGGTAGATTGAAATTAATTGTGAGGGGCTCTGTATGCCTTGCTAAGTGGACTTTATCTTTTAACTTGCGGTTCTCACCCTTTTTCTGTGACAACATAATTAATGATTCTGATGCATTCTCATTAGGAAACATGACTTAAAAGTAAGTCACCACGGCTGTTCTTCTCAACCTGAAGATTGGGCATGAATAATGTTTTTTTAGGGGGGACTGCATGCTCCTTCCTCTTGGGGAGTGGGGCTGCCTTGGTTGTAACTCACTGTTCCAGGCACTGGGGAGCCACTGATGTCTTGTTCCTGAGTGCAAGGGAGATTTCTGCTCTGAGACTCAGTCTTAAGCTGCTCCGGTAACAGCTCTGAGTTATACTCACACACCTTTCTTCATTTTCCCCAGTGTGAACATAAGCTGCTAGTTTGGGATTTTCCTCTTTCCAGCAGCACACGATTCCCAGAAGCAACATTTCTTCCGGCTGGCCAAGTCCTTGGGGCCCAGTCCGCTTTTTCCTGCGTTCTGGCCTCGACTAGGAGAGCCCCACTGCATACAGTGTGTTTGGACAACAACCAGGGGAATGGCCACCATCCAATTCTCTTTCCTCCCAGAAATCTCCTTCTTGCAACTGATGTGGTCTCCAGTGACCAAGCAACATGAGCTTGAGCATATTGACAAGGGGATCTTGTCAGTGCCATCTCTGTGGCATCTGAGCTCCAGCTCCAGTGAGTGTCCTGCCATGTGCACATATTTATCTCTGCTGCTGGGCTGTACACAACTTGTAGAAGAAACATGGGATTCACCTTGTTTGTGTTGAAAATATTTACTGAATGAGTGAATTAATAATGGATGAAAAAAAGGATAACGCTGAGCAGCATCCCTTTTGATGGAAAAGTTTATGGGCATGGAAAATGTTCCCTGATCAGTGAGTCCTCAGAGTCATGGCTCCCAGGAAGGCACCAGTGCCAGGTGGTATCAGGCATCTTAATCTCGGCTCCCCCCACACACTAGTGGAGGACACCTGAGCCCAGAGCAAGGGTTTGGAACAGAACTTCCCTCTTAAACTGAGTAGGAATAAGGCTCCAAGGAATCTTTTCAGACACTAGAGAAGAGCAAGGGTGAGTGTGCGGAGGAGGAGTGGGAACAGGGGGAAGAGGAGAAGGATGTAGGAAGTGAACAGGGAAGAGCAACCCCCATCACCTCCCCTGGAGCCCGTCCTAATAGGAAATCCCACCCTGGAGCCTGCAGCCTGGGTTCTGTAGGGCTCTTGGCTGCACCTCCTGACCAGGGCTGTTTAGTTTAAAAGAAGGACTTGAAGCCTTCAGTGTCTCTCACTTAATACAGCAGCTGCTGTGACACCCACTCCATTTGGACAGCTCATTTCTGGTCCTTCATCCCATCAGAGGCAGCCCTTGCTCACATCTATTTGTCTAAGGAGCCTGGGTGTCTGCTGGAAAGGGAGGGTATTTAGAGTATATTATTCAGTTAGAACCAGGGCTTCTGCCTTTGTGTGACAGGCTAATCCTAGGACAGCTCAAAATGGCTGGGATTGTTTAATCTGCAGGATGCCTTAGGGCTGTCAACAGAGAGGGGACAGCAAATATAGGGGAAAGCAGTTAAGGGGTGTGGCCTGACTGGAGCTTCAGCAGCAGCCCTAGGACAGGGAGGAGGCACCTGAGGAGTAGGTGATGGAGGATATGGTGGGGGTGGAGCAGAGTAAGGCAGATCTGGTGGCCCTCATTCATGCCTGCCTTTCAGGGATTTCTAATACATTGGTTCTCAACTTTAGATGCTCATTGGAATCTCACGGGACTTTTGCAAAATGCTGATACCCAAGTTCCGCCTTCTTCTCCACATTTTGATTAAATTGGTCTGGTTTGTGGCCTGTGCATCAGGTTTAGGAAGCTCCGCAGGTGAGGAGGCTGTGAAAGGAAACAGAGAGATCTTATCATTTCATAGTGGACAGCTGGAAGGACACCTCCAGAGCAAGGTTCTCAGGTGAAGCAACAAGCCAAGAGGGAAAGCTCACCTATCCAGATTAGTGAAAAAGAAAGGGCCGTAACTTTTATCTCTTGAGTTCCCAGGTGAGTTAATGTTTTCATCTACACTCTTCTTTCATTTACTAGTCATAGTCTTGGTGAAATCTCAGTTTCCTTACCTATCAAATGGGTATTATTATCTAATCTACTCATTTCCTATTATTGCCATGAAGATCAGGGTTCATGAAGATGCTTTGCAAACAATATAGAGGTGAGAGAAGAAACAACAGAGATGTTTCTCCACTCCATGGCTTCCCATGCCACCCATGTGCACTTAGAATAAAGTGCAAACTTTACTCAGGCCTACAGACCACCCCTCCGCCCCAACCCCTCTGCTCCCAGCTGCCGCCACATGGCAGGGCTCCTGCCCGCATCTGCAGGTTCAGCTGCTGCCACTCCTCACTGTGTTCACCATGTCTAGACATACTGGCCTCCTCTCTGGCCTGGGATACACTGAGTCCATCCTTCCCTGTGCAGTTTCTATCTCTTCCACCTGGATTGCATAAGCCCTACATTTTGCTGTGTAATCTATCTTTTCTTGTGGTTTTGTCACAACTAATGTTAATGGCTGTGGGCAAAGCAGTGACTGGTCAGTATGGAATTAGAAACAAGAAGTATGGAGTTGTGAGTAACGAGGCAGGAGAGTTATAGAACAGATGGTAAGAGGGGAGTGTGGAGTCAAAACTTAATTTTTGCCATGGAAGAGAGACTTGAGCACATGTATGTCTCTCAGGTAGGAGATAAAAAAGGGACATACGTGATGTGGAGGAAAGTGGGATAACTATAGCAAATTCCCTAAGCCCTTTTAAATGTAATATCCCTTTAAAGAGATAAGATATTTGACTCCTTAGGATTCAAGTTTCCACTTAGTTTCCTTTCTTTGTTTTCTTACCACTTTGTGAGCTTCTATAGTGTAGTACAAATATCTCCTTATCTATCTGTGTGTAGACTGTGAGCTCACTGGGCAGAGGGGAGAGGTCTTAATGATGATTGTGTCCCAGCACTGAATACAAAATAAAGCCTCCATAATTAATGAATCAATTTATCTGTTGCCTTTCCATCTAAGTGACATGGGTACCCTGAAGCAGCATGGATCCTCAATAAATGGGTAAGAAGACACTATGAAAAAGAGGTGGCAATTAAGTTAGAGGGATGTGTATATGCCAAAAAGAAACTGTACCAACTTCATATTTTGAAGAGAAGAAGGAGGAGCAAACAATCTATTTTTCTCCCCTCTTGTCGTCCTTGTCTACATTCTGGTATATTTTACAGAGTTAAAATCAAAATGTCGACATAATTGGATGTTTTCTTTTATGAAAGAGTGTTTTGAACAGCTCCTTGCTGTATCTCACATTCTTTATAATTATTATTGTGAGACAGGCAGAACATTCTCCAGTTAATGTACTGAAATATACTTCACTGTTTTCCCTGTTCCTATTGTTGAACATTTAGATTGTTCTCAATTTCTGCTATTTTAGAGAATGCTACAGTGAAGAGCGTGACACAGGGATTTGCCCTCCTTTAGAATTATCTCCTCAGTTTAAATTACAATGAGGGACTTCCCTGGTGGTGCAGTGGTTAAGAATTGCCTGCCAATGCAGGGGACGTGGGTTTGAGCCCTGGTCCGGGAAGATCCCACATGTCGTGGAGCAACTAAACCTGTGCACCACAACTACTGAGCCCACGTGCCACAACTACTGAAGCCTGCACGCCTAGAGCCCGTGCTCCGCAACGAGAGAAGCCACTGCAATGAGAAGACCCCGCGCCGCAAAGAAGAGTAGCCCCTGCTCGCCGCAACTAGAGAAAGCCCATGCACAGCAACAAAGTCCCAACGCAGCCAAAAATAAAAATAAACAAATAAATTTTTTTAAAAAAGGAATCCGCCTGCCAATGCAGGGGACACGGGTTCGAGCCCTGGTCCTGGAAGATCCCACATGCCGGAGAGAAACTAAGCCCGAGCGCCACAACTACTGAGCCTGTGCTCTAGAACCTGCGAGCCACAACTACTGAAGCCTGTGCGCCTAGAGCCTGTGCTCCGTAACAAGAGAAGCCACCGCAATGAGAAGACCATGCGACGCAAAGAAGAGTAGCCCCTGCTCTCCACAACCGGAGAAAGTCTGCACGCAGCAGCGAAGAGCCAACATAGGCAAAAATAAATAAATAAAAATAAATTTATAAAAAAAATTCAATGAATCAAATTACTGGGTCAAATGGTGTGAATATTTTTATGATTCTCAATACATCCTGCTATGTTCCTGCTTTATATCCACTGTCAAAGGTATTTATCAATTTCACTGTTAACCCTGGCGCTATTACATTTTCTTTGCCAAGTTAATTGGTATAAAAATATACTTTGACATTTAATTTGAATTTTGTACAGCCTCAACATTTTCCCTTGTTTGCTTACTATCAGCATTTCATTCTATTTATATCATTTGCCATTAACTGGACATCTGTGATATTTACATACATTAGAATAAACTTTTTATATTTTATACGTAATAATTCATTTCTCTGATATTTGAGACAAATACTTTTCCTGCTGTTTTCATTTTCACTGTGATTAGTTTGTTCTTGTACATAAGTTTTCTATTTATTGATCTTTTCGTTTTTGAATTCTTTCAAAGATTTGAAGTTCCAACACTCAGTGTAACAAGTGACAAGGAAGGCAGCAACAGGAAACTTTCTCTTATTGCTTCTGTGGCAACCAAATTCATAGTTTTCTTTCTATTTTTCCTCCAATGGTGTGCCTGTTTCTCCCTTCAGGATGGCTAGACTTCTACAAGTTCTCTCTCATGTATGAATGCCTGCTTGGTCAGCACTTACTCAATCTTTGCCTGATAACAACTAGACGGGTCTAGGCAGTTTCACTAGCCTCATCTGTTCTGCAGCCTGTACCTGTACGGAGGTTTGTCTCTTACTAGCTGCAGTGGTGGGTGAGACTCCTCCTGGGTCCCTTGGAGTAAGGTTCTAGGATCCAAAAGACTGGCCAAGGGCTTCCCTGGTGGCGCAGTGGTTGAGAGTCCGCCTGCCAATGCAGGGGACACGGGTTCGTGCCCCAGTCTGGGAAGATCCCACATGTCGCAGAGCGGCTGGGCCAGTGAGCCATGGCCGCTAAGCTTGCGCGTCCGGAGCCTGTGCTCCACAATGGGAGAGGCCCGCGTACCGCAAAAAAAAAAAAAAAAAAAAAGAGAGAAGGAACATCTTATGCTGCCACACTGCTGATGTTGCTCCTCTATTGCTTTTAGTTGTCATGTCTCCTTAGTCTCCTCGGCTTCTCAGTCTCCTAGTTCTTTCATGACTTTGACACTTTAAGGTCATGAAAATACACTAGTCAGATATTTCTTACACTGCCCCCTAATATAGGTTATCTGAGGTTTTCTCATGATTACATAAAGTTTATGGATCTTGGAGAGGAACATCCCAGAATAGAGGTGACTTTTTCTTTTCATTTTTTAAAATTGAAGTATAGTTGATTTACAATGTTGTGTTAGCTTCAGGTGTACAGCAAAGTGATTCAGATTATATATATTCCTTTTCAGATTCTTCTCCCTTATAGATTATTACATAATATTGAGTATAGTTCCCTATGCTATACAGTAGGTCCTTGTTGTTTATCTATTTTACATATAGTAGTGTGTATATGTTAATTCCAAACTCCTAATTTATCCCTCCCACCCCCCCTTTCCCCTTTGGTAACCATAGTTTGTTTTCTATGTCTGTGAGTCTATTTCTGTTTTGTAAAGAGGTTCATTTGGGGCTTGCCTGGTGGCGCAGTGGTTGAGAGTCCGCCTGCCGATGTAGGGGACGCGGGTTCGTGCCCCGGTCTGGGAAGATCCCACATGCCACGGAGCGGCTGGGCCTGTGAGCCATGGCCACTGAGCCTGTGCGTCCGGAGCCTGTGCTCCGCAACGGGAGAGGCCACAACAGTGAGAGGCCCGTGTACCGCAAAAAAAAAAAAAGTTCATTTTTAAGATTCCATATATTAGCAATATCTATGATATTTGTATTTCTCTGTCTGACTTCACTTAGTATGATAATCTCTAGATCCATCCATGTTGCTGCAAATGGCATTATTTCATTCTTTGTTATGGGTAATATTTCACTGTGTGTGTGTGTGTATATGTACATTTAGGTTGCTCCCATGTCTCAGCTGTTGTAAATAGTGCTGCATTGAACACTGAGGTGCATGTATCTTTTTGAATTATAGTTTTGTCCAGATATATGCCCAGGAGTGGGATCGCTGGATCATATGGTAGTTCTATTTTTAGTTTTTTAAGGAATCTCCATACCGTTCTCCATAGTGGCTGCACTAATTTACTTTCCCACCAACAGTGTAGGAGGGTTCCTTTTTCTCCACACCGAGAGGTGCCTTTTTCATTGCATCGTATTAGGGAGTCCTTGATTAGGGAGTCCTATTTACTACTGGTGATGTTAACTTGATCCCTTGGTTAAAGTGATGTCTTCCAAGTTTCTTCTGTTACAAAGTTACTATTTTCCCCTTTTCATAGTCTATCTGATAGATGAGAATCACTAAGTACACCCCACACTTCGGACACTTGAGCCTCTTCTTACTTTTTAGCACTACAAGATGTTCCAGACTCATCTTGTATAATATTTTCCCTGCCCCAGCCCTAGAATCACTTATTTCTGCAAGGATTCCTGCTTCATTTTATTGGAAAACATTATATAGAAATATATAGAGAGTAACCACTAGTGATATTCTCAACACTTTTTGAGAATAGAGGAAGGAAAAGCAACTTGGGTAGAAAGAACAGCCTGTGGGAAGTCCAGGATAAGAAAAAGGGCATGGTGTGCTCAAGGAACTGAAGGAAGTGCATTATACCAAGAGAGAAGAGAGCAGGAGAAAGAGACACAAGAAATTAACCTGGAAACTTAGGAATGCACCAGGTCTCATAGATCCTGAAAGGTTAGTTAAGGGTTTTGACCATTATTTCAAGGACAGTGGAGAGCCATGGAAGCATTTGAAGCCAATGAGTAACTAGACTATGTTACTGGTCAGCAGTGGGAAGGATAGGTTGGAAAGGATTAAGTCATTAACCTCTGTAAGGCTTAGTTTCCTTCCTGCCTCACAGGATTTGGGTGAAGATTAAACAAGGGAACACATACAAGTTCCCCAGAATGATGTTTGGCACATGATGGGCAATCTGGAAACGTTGGTGCCTTGTTCAGTCCAACAATTCTGCTTTCTTTTTCATCTAATCTCATCTTTCTCATTATTCCCCTGACCGCATTTTGGGTAGAAAATTATTCTTTAAACGTTTTGCTGAAATTAAAATTATTGTGCTAGACACAGTGAACAAATGTTAATAAGACCTGGGCCCTTCCTTCGTACCTATTTACAATAAGCCATAACATGATGTGATATGAACTATACTAATGACACAAGCGTAAGCTCAGAGGGCAAGGATGACATCCTTCACCTCTCTGTCAGGCAAAATATGTGGCACAGAGGACTTCAACACAGACTTCTTGACCATATCATGCTCTGGGAGTTCAGAGGACAAAGGCAAGAAACTTGGCTATTGAACTATAAGTTCAATATCTTGGGAATTCATACCGTCTCAGTGACGACTGTGGCTTTCTTTCTTTATACTTTGTTAGTATTGTTTGGGATTATTGTTAGTAGGCTTTTTAAAAAATTTTTCATGAAAAAAATTTCAGAGTGATTGTTTATAGTCACATTTCCAAATCAAAACTTTCCTACACTATAGGAATCACATGAATCACACTATAATAACATGAAAACATCAAATCTATACTGAGGTGCTTGGTTTGATAATATTAAATTCAAAAGATACCTTCTTCAATTTCAGGTAGATAGTTCATAATATAATGGTATTGTTGATTTTTGAATTGATGATATCCAAATTTTATTGTCTTTCCTTTGATCTGATTCTGAAAATTTCTTTTATTAGAATTGTAAGTTTGGACATGTAATACTCATGGTAGTCCCAATTATGACTAAAAGCTCTTGTAGTTGCATGATCACCAATATTTCTTTAATGGATGAGAAACTATTTAGTTTTCCCTTTTATTTTCTACTTAGCACAGCATCCAGGTATTATTAGTTATTCTTCTTTTTATTATTCCATATAATATATTGTATTTTCACTTTACTGATGAGGAAATCTAGAATTGGAAAGGTGATGCAACTTTTCTAAAAACACATTAGTGATACAGCTGGGATTTGAACCTGTATCTTTGCTCTAAGCCTAGATTTTTTTTAATTGAAGTAAAATTGATTTACAACATCTTGTTAGTTTCAGGTGTACAGTGCAGTAATTCAGTTATACATACATATATACTAGGTTCTTACTGTTAATTAAACTCTGTCTAATGCTTTGGGTCAAGAATTACATGTCAAGCTTATAAGTAGGAAAATACTTAATCTAAGTGAGCTGTGATACCCTCCCTGAAAACCATATCTTATCTTTTATGCCGGGGATATGGGTTACATACAGATTTGCATTTGAATATTAATATGTCTATTGTTTTGGGAGATTACTTGAACTAATATAACTAAGCAGAATCTAAAGATCCAATGTGGAGAGAACTAAAATACTGTGTTGCTTCTTCTCCATTCTTCTCCTAACTCAGTTTCATGGTTCTACAAGATAACACACTCTGATTAAATGCCATATTAAGATAAAGAATTAGTACATAAAAGAAAGCAAAGACATTTTGCCAGTAGGCAGAAGAAATCATAGAAAACTTCCTACAGAAAGCTGATCTTGACTAGTGTGATGAAGGAAAAAAAGGATATATTATGAAGACTTTGACAGTTTAGAGTTTGTTCCCCAAACTGGCTGTGTATCAGAATCACCTGGGGAGCTTAGTAACTATTCAATGCTCAGACTTGACCCCTGCAGATTCAGATTCAGTTTGCATAGAGTGGGACCTAGAAACAGTGTCTTTATCAATACTCAGATGATGCTGATGTAATAAGCCTTCAGTCTCTTTTTTGGGAAAACATAGGTTTATAGCACAGTTCAGGAGTTTTTCTTTTTTAAAACTTCAATCTTTAGCACTTTTTTAAAGTTTTCATGTCATTCTCTCTTGTCATCAGATTTTATTCTGGCTTTAAAAAAAATCTACAAGGTAATATCTTTTCTTTAATAGAAGCCAACATTCTGACTCATTCTTTTGCTGTTGTCGTATTACGTTTTTGTAATATCTCTTGAGCTGAAACAGGTAAACTCTATTTTCTAGTTTCATTGGAATTAAAAATGGAATAAGACTCCTAGAGTACACGATTATGGACTAGAGATATATTATATTTACATTTCCTTTAAATATCAAAGTTTACTGCCCCTGAACTACACCTGTAGTGTTTGGCTGAACATTCCTTTTTAGTACAGAAATGACTGCCTCCTAGAATCAGCTTTCTCAATGTTTTTTACAACTTTGAAAACTGGATAGATACTCCAGTGACTTATCAAAAGGATATTTTCTCTGAAGACTTTACTGTTACTATTTGGCATCTGTCAGAACTTCCCAGAAGCATACAGAAGTCTTTTAGCCTCTTCCTTCTTCAATCCTACAGTGTACTAAGGAGAGTTCCCTATAGCTGTATTGAAGATTTTTATATTGGGCCTCATATAATCTTTAATCTTAGTAGGGAATTCATTCAATCATTCAATAATATTCTGAGCATATACTATACTCTAGGCACTAGAAACACAAAAGTAAATAAGACAGATACCATTCCTGTTTCAATGGTGCTTATAGTCCGATGGGAAAGAAAGATAATCATATAATCTGATATAGTAATTGTACTAGGTAGTGTTCCATCAGAGAAACAGAACCAGCAAGAGATACATATATATATGTGTGTGTGTGTATGTCTGTGTATATGATATATGTGTGTGTATATATGTGTGAATATATGTGTGTATACATACATACACATATATAGTATATGTATATATGTGTATATACTATTCATATATAATATATATGGGATGTGTATATACATATATAATATATATATATGGAGAGAGAGAGGGTGGGGTTGAGAGATTCATTGCAAGGAATTGGTTTATACAATTGTGAGG
The DNA here is from genome assembly GCF_937001465.1 of Orcinus orca. Classification (NCBI taxonomy): domain Eukaryota; kingdom Metazoa; phylum Chordata; class Mammalia; order Artiodactyla; family Delphinidae; genus Orcinus; species Orcinus orca. The sequence goes on along the minus strand of NC_064566.1, from coordinate 40,998,327 downwards.
GTTGGCTAGTCAACTCCAAGATTCCTAGGGTGGGCGGATAGGCAGTCAAGAAAGGAGGGCTGGACATTCTCAAGCAGGAGGTGACACTGCAGTTCACAGGCAGAATTTCTTATTCCTCAGGGTAACTTGGGTTCTGTTCTTAAGCCCTTTGAACTACTTGGAAGGTCTACCCTGATTATGGAAGATAATCTCCTTTACATAAAGCCAATTAATTGTAGATGCTAACCAAATCTATAAATTACCTTCACAGCAACACCTCAATTAGGGTTTAATTGAATAACTTAGCACTATAGCCTAGCCAAGGTGACACATAAAACTGACTGTTACAGCAATGTTTGAAAAATGCTATGGTGGAGAAAGTATAAAATGCCAAAGACCAACATAGCAGGGGCATCCATCTTAGTCTATGGGGAGTCAGATGACTATTAAGGTAAGACCTGAGAGATGAGTAGGAATAAGCTAGATAAAGAGGTGGACAGAGAATATTCTAAGATGTAGGAAGTGTAAGCAAAGGTCCAGAGACCAGAGAGAGAGCACCAGAGATGTAATCTTCTCTTCTCATCAGATGTTTTTTCCTGGCTTTCTTTTTTCAGAACACCCTGAGGTGATGGTTGTTCTTTAACAGAAGCTGAGATTTAATTTTTTTGGTAATTATTATATTAGCTTATTGTAATGCCTTCAATACTGAATCAGATGAAACTTTATTTTCATGTTTTAATTAGCACTTGCAATTGCGGGTGAGATGAAGCACCTTTTCATGTTTATTTGACATTCAGGTTTCCTCCTCTATAGATTTCCTGTTTCTAACCTTAGCACATTAGGGTAGTTTTCTTTTCCTTATTGATTACATATGATTTGGATATTACCAGAAATCCTTTGTCTTTATATGCATTGCAGATATATCTCCCAGAGAATACCAGTCCAGACTGGGAGGTACTTTGTAGACTACAGTTGCAGGTGAGTGCAAGGAGAGCTTGTTAAATCAGAGAGTGCTGGTGTTACCTTAATGCCAGGCTCAAGTCTCACTTCTAGGACAGAGCCACCACACTGAGCAGGAACAACAGGGGCACAGGAAAGGAAAGGGGAAAGAGACAGCCCATCTCACAAAGCAATGTATTTTTTAACAAGTCAAATAAATGACAGAAGAGGGAGCTCTAGAATCCTTACACTAGGAAATCTACACTGATTGTCCTTCCTTCTAGTACAGGCAAACTCATCTCGCTGAAATATAAGCAGTAGGAAAGAGAAGTAGTCAAACCCACTCAAAATTATTTTCAGAAAAATAGGAAAACTAGTATCAGAGTAACATTCTTTCAAACAACGAAAACAAGCCAGAATGACATGCCTGCAAAATAAAGGAAAACTATATACTATTTTAAACAAACAAGATTAAACAAATTAAGAAAATGATAAAAGGTATAAAAGAACAACTTAAATTAGAATAAAAATAACTCAGACATAATATTATTGGAAAAAAAACAGGAATATTTGAAAATGCAGTTTATAAAACCAAGGAAAGTTAGCAATAAAAGAAGTAATATTTTAGAAATGGAGAATGAAGTAGAAGTAATACATTAGTTAATAAATATGATGGGTAGTACATAAAGAGAAACATACAATGAAGGGAGGAAAGTTTTAGCTTAAAATTATGAAAGAAATGAAAAAGGATTTAAGAGAAAGTGACATAAAATATCCTCAGAGTGTGTGTGTTTATGTGTGTGTGTGTATGTGTATGTGTGTAAATTCCTGAAGAAGAAAGCCAAAGCAACTGAAGAGAACAGAACAAATACTAAAAAATAATCAAACAACCCAATGCAAAAATGGACAGAAGACCTAAAGAGACATTTCTCCAAAGAAGAAATATGGATAGCCAATAAGTACATGAAAAGATGTTCAACATTGCTAATTATTAGAGAAATGCAAATCAAAACTACAATGAGGTAGCACCTAACAGCCGTCAGAATAGCCATCATTAAAAAGTCTACAAACAACATATGCTGGAGAGGATGTGGAGAAAAGGAACACTCTTACACTGTTGGTGGGAATGTAAGTTGTATGGCCACTGTGGAAAACAGTATGGAGGTTCTTCAGAAAACTAAAAATAGAATTACCATATGATCCAGCAATCCCACTTCTGGGCATATACCCGGACAAAACTATAATTCAAAAAGATACATGCACCCCTATGTTCATAGCAGCACTATTTACAATGGCCAAGACATGGAAACAACCTAAATGTCCATTGATAGATGAATGGATAAAGAAGATGTGGTACATATAAACAGTGGAATACTACTCAGCCATAAAAAGAATGAAATAATGCCATTTGCAGCAACATGGATGCAACTAGAGATTATCATACTAAGTGAAGTAAGTCAGAAAGAGAAAGACAAATATCATGTGATATCACTTATATATGGAATCTAAAATATGACACAAATAAGCCTATCTACAAAACAGAAACAGACTCATGGACATAGAGAATGGACTTGTGGTTGCCAACGGGGAAGGGGTTTGAGGAGGGGTTGGGGTTAGCAGATGTAAGCTTTTATATACAGAATGGATAAACAACAAGGTCTTACTGTATAGCACAGAGAACTATATTCAGTATCTTATGATAAACCATAATGGAAAATAATATTAAAATATATATATACATGTATAACTGAATCACTTTGCTGTACAGCAGAAATTAACACGTTAAAAAAAAAGGAAAAAAATCATTGAAGAAAAACATACTGAAATAAAAGGCAACTTGAAATCCTATATTGAAAGAATATACTGAGTACCCTGGAAAATCAACCCAGAATAACTGACTCCAAGGCATATTCTAGTAAAATAATGAGAACTTAAAGAAAAAGAAAACTGAATTAAAAATATATACTCAGTAATAAAATTTTTTTTAAACTAATTAATTTCTTTAATTTTGCCCACACTGGGTCTTTGTTGCTGCGTGCGGGCTTTCTCTAGTTGCAGTGAGAGGGGGCTACTCTTCATTGCGGTGCACGGGCTTCTCATTGCGGTGGCTTCTCTTTGATGAGGAGCACGGGCTTCAGTAGTTGTGGCACGTGGATTCAGTAGTTGTGGTGCACGGGCTTAGCTGCTCTGTGGCATGTGGGATCTTCCCAGACCAGGGCTCGAACCCGTGTCCCCTGCATTGGCAGGTGGATTCTTAACCACTGTGCCACGAGGCAAGTCCCAATAACAAAAATTTTAAGAGTCTCTTTCATCTAGAAATTAAAAAGTCATGCTGGCAGACTCATCCCAGGGGCAGGGGTGTGGGGGTAGGGTCAAGTAAGAGTGTCTCACGGGCTCCTGCCAACTCTTGGCTTGAGTCCTACTTGCTCACTCTACAGCGCTCTCCCTGTGAAGAGTAATGCAACCAGAACAAAACTTCCCCCTTTGCACATTCCGTTATGTGTACTCATGTGTGTTTCATCACAGTGGAGGAGAGTGAGGGCCTGTAACAGGACAACCCAATTCTTGATCTCAATGACAAAATTATACATGAGAATACACTGCAGTCTTGGTAGGAAGAAATGAAACATTAAGTGAGAGCTTTGCCTTCTATTGGATAATCATAACCATAGGCACCAGTAAGCCAGAGGTAAAACTGTTAGAAATTATTTGTGTGTTAAGATCTGAAATGCCCTTCCAGCACTAAGAGAAAGAAGAGTTTCTCTTACTCATGGATGAAGTTCCATTATTAGACTTTCATTCCTTTGGCTTAAGCCTTATCCTTAGCACTAGCACTTGGCTGTGTCGATGGAAATCATATCTGCACACTCAGGATCCTTTCAACTTGCCTAGTTAGCTGGAAAACTAAAGCATAACTGTCCCCACACTTCCTTAAACCTACTGTCTTAGGGTATTTTTTTTTCCAATTATATGTCTCATGTGAGAATTGAAAGGCAGAGTTGGACAGTTCTATATTCTTGCTCTTCTGTTTTCTGCTGGCGAGTGGTCGAGAAACCAGGTGTTCAACAGCAGCATTCCAGGGCCCAGCATTTCGTAGGTGTTGAAAGGTAGTTGTGGCAGCACCAGGGCCAGTGTCCTGATCCCTAGATCACAGGCTCCATGGGATTTTCTTCATGTCTACAGTTCAAGTTTGTGGACTTCTGAGTCCCCACCTTTTGGTTATGGTAACTGTAGCATCTTCCAGAACTACTCACATTATTACTATTACTTTTAATTTATTAATTTTATTTATTTTTGGCTGCGTTGGGTCTTTGTTGCTGCGTGCAGGCTTTCTCTAGTTGCAGTGAGCGGGGGCTACTCTTCATTGCGGTGCGTGCGCTTCTCATTGCGGTGGCTTCTCTTGTTGCAGAGCACGGGCTCTAGGAGCTCAGCCTTCAGTAGTTGTGTCTCGCGCACTCTAGAGCTCAGGCTCAATAGTTGTGGTGCACAGGCTTAGTTGCTCCATGGCATGTGGGATCTTCCTGGGCCAGGGCTCGAACCCATGTCCCCTGCATTGGCAGGCGGATTCTTAACCACTGTGCCACCAGGGAAGTCCCACACATTATTTTATTTTATTTTTTTTTAAACATCTTTATTGGGGTATAATTGCTTTACAATGGTGTGTTAGTTTCTGCTTTATAACAAAGTGAATCAGTCATACATAAACATATGTTCCCATATGTCTTCCCTCTTGCGTCTCCCTCCCTCCCACCCTCCCTATCCCACCCCTCCAGGCTGTCACAAAGCACCGAGCCAATATCCCTGTGCCTTGCGGCTGCTTCCCACTAGCTATCTACCTTACTACGTTTGTTAGTGTGTATATGCCCATGACTCTCTCTCGCCCTGTCACAGCTCACCCTTCCCCCTCCCCATAACCTCAAGTCCGTTCTCTAGGAGGTCTGCGTCTTTATTCCTGCTTTACCCCTAGGTTCTTCATGACATTTTTTTCCTTAAATTCCATATATATGTGTTAGCATACGGTATACATTATTTTTTAACATCTAGTTCCCTGTATGAAATTTCTTTCTGTTAAAATACCTAAAGTAGCTTCTATTTCTAAAACTGAATGGGGGCTGTCTCATGTGAATAAGCGTGCTTAGTGGAGGAGAATGGATGAAGTAATATGAGGGAATAAATCTCCTTATGAGGGCATGAGCTTTAAAACATGAGGAGAAAACAAAGCTCACAAGAAAAGCAGTCCCATTTCAAACTGGACTGAAAGATGCCTTCCTGGAAATCGGCTTCTTCCAGAAGAACTCACCAGTAAGTCTGGCTGGGATTCTCCACAGAAATAAAATAAATAGTATTAATCAGTATCTCCCAACTAACCTCCAAGTAAATCTCATTGCCATCACATGGTGTCCTTCATTTGTTCTTCTTCTTTTTTTTTAAATTGGGGTATAGTTGCTTTACAATCTTGTGTTAGTTTCTTCTGTACCATGAAGCGAATCAGCTATATGTATACATATGTCCCCTCTTTTTTGGATTTCCCTCCCATCCAGGTCACCACAGAGTAGTGAGGAGAGTTCCCCATGCCACACAGCAGGCTCTCACTGGTTATCTATTCCACACACAGTAGTGCATACATGCCAATCCCAATCTCCCAATTCATCCCACACCTGCACCCCCTTGGTGTCCATGTGTTTGTTCTCTACATCTGTGTCTCTATTTCTGCTTTGTTCATCTGTACCATTTTTCTAGATTCCACATATATCTGTTAATATATGATATTTGTTTTTCTCTTTCTGACTTACTTCACTCTGTATGACAGTCTTTAGGTCCATCCACTTTTTTGTTCTTCTACCACCTCCTTCACTCCTTCCCTTTCTCATTTTAGTAAAATAAAAGAATTAGACTGCAATGTGCCTCACAGCTATTTTCATTAAATGCTACTATTTTCTAGACTTATAAAAAAGCAAAGTCAGTAGAATGACTTACAGAATATGATCTATATGTGATCTAATGACTACATATGCTCTAACTTTACCCTGTACCTCTTAAGACTATAGAGAAGTAAAATGAATGGAAGAGGGCTAGTCAAAACATTTAATGCTGAAATACATCATACAGGTAAGAATAAAATTTCTAACCACTCCACCTTATCTTGCTCATCACCGGCAGGACCTGATGTCTATCTTCCTACAGAGAGAGCAAAAAGGATTTCATAGCCTTACTTTGACCAATGAAAACTCCTTAACTTCTGAGGCAAAAGAAACAGCTTATTCAAGGTTGACCACAAGGCAAAAGAGGAAAAGAAGAAACCAACCCTTCTCTAACCTGTGGTCTCTGCTCAGTCCTTGGGCTCCTCAGGGAGCCCATTCTTCACATTCTCATCTTAACTGGAGGTTTGCTGTGGATGGCACTTATCGGTGCTGAAGAGAAGTTAGGCACTGATTGCTTAAGCATGTGTAACTACTGCTTAAGGTGTGCTAAGGACTGGCCCAGGGCTGAGGGGTTTCCAAAGGGCCTTTAAGATCCTTTAGGTCTTTGATGCCAAAGAGTGATGTTGCATTATGGAAATCAATACAAGATCTGACATCTGAAAGTTAGTTGATATCACACCAGCTACAAGGATATTTGCCTAGTAATAGGAACACAATTTCTACTCATATCCTCAGAGCCCTATTATCCAGGGACACACCCCTCAAGATTGTGGCCTGGATCACTGAGTCCTTTCCATATCACGGACTTTGTCTTCACTATGATTGTGCCTCATGAGAGAAACTACAAAACACCCACTCATCAGGTGTCCCCTGCCTGATGACCTCCGTTAAACAAGATAAGGCTGAGAAGAAGAGACCAAGAAAACAGCCTCTGGATCATTGAAATAGGCATCACAACAGTTCATTACTGCCATCCTGACCATTACTAAGTTATCCTTCAATGTCTGTAGGCTCTTCATTCACACCCAGCTCTAACTTATTTGGCTGTTGTTACAAAAGACCATGAAGGAGGATTCTGGGAAGAAGGCAGAGTAGGAAGTACCAGGTATCTCTGTCCCCACATAGCCAACAACTGTGCTGGTAAACCTGTCTAATGTAATTACTCTGGAACTCTGGAGTCTGTTGAAGGCTTGCAACTCTAAAGGGAAGACTTGGACTGAAAACTGCAGTTTGTGTTAGCCAATTCCAGCTCTTAGCACCATCGCAGCTACCAATCTCCCATCCCCAGATATAAGGCAGTCAGCTGTGCATGTGTTCCTGAAGTAGGTTGCAAACAGCTTGTGGGAGCCAGAGTGGACCGAAAGGACCCTGTCGTCTGAGTATCAGGGATCTGTGCTCTGATTGCTGATTGCAGAGGTTCAGGCAAGGAGGTGGATCTGAGGGGCATGCTGCACCTCCTCTCATCCTTGCAAGCCTTTCTCCTCTGCCTGTAGTGACTGCCAAGGAATTTAAGGGCCAGCACCCATTTTCTCTCCTCTTCAATTTTCTCTTTTTCCCATGCGAAAACAGATTAAAGACTAGGCTATTCAAAAACAACTGCATATATAGGGGAAATTAGAAAGTGACCACACATGCACAGGGGAAAAATTCAGAAGAGACCTGAGAAGACCTTAAGTTTACACATCAGGTTGATCCTCAGCAGAGAAATTAATGTCTTGGAGCACAAAAGGTATAAAGATGTAATTTTTGACATCAACAACTGAAAGGAGTGGGGATAGATATGTAATGGAGCCGAGTTTTTTTGTTTTTTAAAATTTTTTGGCCACCTCACGCAGCATGTGGGATCTTAGTTCCCCAACCAGGGATCAAACCCATGCTCCCTGCAGTGGAAGCACAGAGTCTCAACCACTGGACCACCAGGGAAGTCACTGGAACTGAGTTTTTGTATGTTATTGAAATTTAGCAGGTAGAGATTCAAATTAGAGTGTATAACTTTAGGGTATTAAATTTAATCCCTATGCCAGCCACAAAGAAAATAGCTATAGAATTACAAAAAGGAAATGAGAAATGTATTTAAACATATATTACAAAAAATCAACTAAACACAAAAGAAGGCAGTAATACAGGAAATGAGGGACAGAAAAACTATGAGGCATATAGAAAACAAATAGCAAAATGAAAGTTCAATTACTTTAAACATAAATAGATTAAGCTCTCCAATCAAAAGACAAAGATTAGCAAAATGGATAAAAACACATGGTTAACCTATATACTCAGAAGAATCCCCTTTGATCCAGAGACACAAATGTGTTAAAAGTAAGAGGATTAAAAAAAAGATACTGCATTCAAATAGTAACCAAAAGAGAGCAAAGGTGGCTATATGAATATCAAACAAAACATACTTTATTTTTATTTTATTTTTTAATTGAAGTATAGTTGATTTACAACGTTGTGTTAATTTCTGCTATATAGCAAAGTGATTCTGTTATACATATATATACATTCCTTTTTAATATTCTTTTCCATTATGACTTATAGGATACTGAATATAGTTCTCTGTGCTACACAGTAGGACCTTATTGTTCATCCATAGCTTACATCAGCTAACCCCAACCTCCTGCTCCATCCCTTCCCCAACCCCCTCTGAGTCTGTTTCTGTTTCGAAGATAGGTTCATTTGTGTCATATTTTAGAGTCCACATATAAGTGGTATTATATGGTATTTATCTTTCTCTTTCTGACTTACTTCACTTAGTATGATAATCTCTAGTTGCATCCATGTTGCTGCAAATGGCATTATTTCACTCTTTTTTATGGCTGAGTAGTATTCCATTGTATATATGTACCACATCTTCTTTATCTATTCATCTATTGATGGAAATTTAGGTGTTTCCATGTCTTGTGAATAGTGCTGCTATAAACGTAGGGGTGCATGTATCTTTTTGAATTATAGTTTTGTCCGGGTATATGCCCAGGAGTGGGATTGCTGGATCATATGGTAATTCTATTTTTAGTTTTCTGAAGAACCTCCATACTGTTTTCTACAGTGGCTGTACCAACTTACATTCCCACCAACAGTGTAGGAGGGTTCCCTTTTCTCCACATCCTCTCTAGCATTTGTTGTTTGTAGAGTTTTTATTTAAAAAAAAAATTTTTTTTTGGCTGTGCCACATGGCTTCCCTGACTGGGGATCAAACCCGGGCCCCTGGCAGTGCGAGAGTGGAGTCTTGACCACTGGACTGTCAGGGAATTCCCTGTAGAATTTTTAATGATGGCCATTCTGACCGCTGTGAGGTGGTACTTCATTGTAGTTTTGATTTGTGTTTCTCTAATAATTAGCGATGTTGAACATCTTTTCATGTGCCTATTGGCCATCTGTATTTCTTCTTTGGAGAAATGTCTACTTAGGTCTTCTACCCATTTTTTCGATTGTTTTTTTTTTGTTGTTGTTGTTGAGTTGTATGAGCTGTTTGTATATTTTGGAAATTAAGCCCTTGTGGGTCACATAGGTGGCAAATATTTTCTCCCATTCCATACGTTGTCTTTTCGTTTTGTATATGGTTTCCTTTGCTCTGCAAAAGCTTGATTAGGTCCCATTTGTTTATTTTTGTTTTTATCTTTTATTTTTTTTCTCTATTGCCTTGGGAGACTGACCTAAGAAAACACTGGTACAATTTATGTCACAGAATGTTTTGCTCTTGATCTCTTCTAGGAGTTTTATGGTGTCATGTCTTATGTTTAAGTCTTTAAGCCATTTTGAGTTTATTTTTGTGTATGGTGAGAGAGTGTGTTCTAACTACATTGATTTACATGCAGGTGTCCAGCTTTCCCAGCACCACTTGCTGAAGAGACTGTCTTTTTCCCGTTGTATATTCCTGTTTCCTTTGTCAAAGATTAATTGACCATAGGTGTGTGGGTTTATTTCTGGGCTCTCTGCTCTGTTCCATTGATCCATATGTCTGTTTTTGTGCCAGTACCATGCTGTCTTGATTACTTTAGCTTTGTAGTATTGTCTGAAGTCTGGGAGGGTTATGCCTCCTGTTTTGTTCTTTTTCTTCAGGATTGCTTTGGTAATTCTGGGTCTTTTATGGTTCCATATAAATTTTGGATTATTTGTTCTAGTTCTGTGAAAAACATCATGGGTAATTTGATAGGGATTGCATTAAATCTGTAGATTGCTTTGGGTAGTATGTTCATGTTAACCATATTACTTCTTCCAATCCGAGAGCATGGGATATCTTTCCATTTATTTGAATCATCTTCAACTTCCTTTATTAATGTTTTATAGTTCTCAGCATATAAGTCTTTCACCTCCTTGGACAGGTTTACTCCTAAGTATTTTATTTTTGGGGGTGCAATTTTAAAAGGTATTGTCTTTTTACATTCCCTTTTTGACATTTCATTGTTAGTGTAAAGAAATGCAACCAATTTCTGTATGTTAGTCTTGTATCCTGCTACCTTGCTGAATTCTTTATCAATTCTACTAGTTTTGTGTGGAGTCTTTAGGGTTTTCTATATATAGTATCATGTCATCTGCATATAATGACAATTTTACCTCTTCCCTTCCAATTTGGATACCTTTTATTTATTTTTTTCTTGTCTCTGATTGCTATGGCTAGGACTTCCAATACTATGTTGACTAGAAAGGTGAGAGTGGTCATCATTGTCTTGTTCCAGATTTTAGCAGGAAGGCTTTCGGCTTTTCACCATTGAGTATTATATTGGCTGTGGGATTGTCAAAAACAGCTTTTATTATGTTGAGGTATGTTCCCTCTATATCCACTTTGGTAAGAGTTTTTATCATGAATGGATATTGGCTTTTCAGACAAAATAGACTTTAAATCAAAAAAAGTTACAAGAGAAAAAAAGACATTCTATAGTAATAAAAGGCTCTATACAGCAAGAAGATATAATAATTATAAACATTTTCACATGTACTAACAGAGCAACAAACTATATGAAGCAAAAGCTGACAGAATTGATGGTAGAAATAGACAGTTCTACAATAATAGCTGAAGACTTCAGTACCCCACTTCAAAAAATGGATAGAACAACCAGACAGACGATAAGTAAGGCAATAGAGTACTTAAGACAATAAACCAACTAGATATAACAGACACCTACAGAACACTCTACCCAAGAACAATAGCATACACGTTCTTCCCAAGTGCACATGTACATTTTCTAGGATAGACCATATGTTAGGCCACCAATTAAGTCTCAATCGATTAAAAAGATAGATATCATAAAAAGTATCTTCCCCAATCACAATAGGATAAAGTTAGAAATCAGTAACAGAAAAAAAAATCACAAACTTGTAGAAATGAAACCACACTTTGAAACAAGCAATGGATCAAAGAAATAAGGGAAATTAGAAAATTCTTGCAGATGAATGAAAATGAAAATTCAACATACCAAAACTTATGAGATGCTGTGAAAGCAGTGCTAAGGGGAAATTTACAGTCTCAAATGCTTATGTTAAAAATCAAAAAAGGTGGCGCAGTGGTTGAGAGTCCGCCTGCCGATGCAGGGGACACGGGTTCGTTACCCGGTCTGGGAAGATCCCACATGCCGCAGAGCGGCTGGGCCCGTGAGCCATGGCCGCTGAGCCTGTGCGTCCGGAGCCTGTGCTCCGCAACGGGAGAGGGCACAACAGTGAGAGGCCCGCGTACCGCAAAAAACAAACAAACAAACAAACAAACAAAAACTGAAAAATCAAAAAAGATCTCAAATCAACAACCTACCTTTACAACTTAAGAAACTAGAAAATGAAGAACAAACTGAATCCAAAACTATCAAAAGAAATGAAATAATAAAGATTAGAGCAGAGATAAAGAAAAGGGAGCTTAGAGAAACAGTAGAGAAAATCAATGAATCCATAACAGGTTCTTCAAAAACATTAACAAAATTAACAATGTTTTAGCTAGATGGACTAAGAAAAAAAGAGAAAACGAAATTACTAAATCAGAAATGATAGTGGGGACACTAGTACCAATTCTATAGAAATAAAAGGAATAATAAGTGAGTACTATGAAAAATTGTACACCAACAAATTGGATAACCTAGATGAAATGGACAAATTCCTGGAAACATGAAACCTACCAAGACTAAATCATGAAGGAATAGAAAATCCAAATAGACCTATAACTAGCAAGGAGATTGAATCAGTAAACAAAAATCTTCTAATAAAGAAAAACTCTGAATCTGATGGCTTCAACTGGTGAATACTACAAAACATTTAAAGAAAACTTATACCCATCCTACTCAAAATTTTCCTACTAGAGAATGAACTTGAGGATATGGGGAGGGGAAGGGTAAGCTGTGACAAAGTGAGAGAGTGGCATGGACATATATACACTACCAAACGAAAAATAGATAGCTAGTGGGAAGCAGCCGCATAGCACAGGGAGATCAGCTCGGTGGTTTGTGACCACCTAGAGGGGTGGGATAGGGAGGGTGGGAGGGAGGGAGACGCAAGAGGGAAGAGATATGGTAACATATGCATAACTGATTCACTTTGTTATAAAGCAGAAACTAACACACCATTGTAAAGCAATTATACTCCAATAAAGATGTTAAAAAATTTTTTTTCCAAAAACGTGAAGAGAAAGCACCACATCCTAACCTATCCTACAAGTCCTGATACCAAAGTCAGAGAAAGATTTTGAAAGGAAAACAAAAAAGCAAAACCAAAACCCTACCATCCAATATCCCTTATGAACGTGGATATAGAAACCCTCAACAAAATACCATGAAATTGAATTCAGCAGCATATTAAAAGGATTCTATAACATAACCAAATGAGATTAATTCCTGGAATGCAAGAATGATTCAAAATATGAAAATTGATCAATGTGTTACTCCACAATAACAGAATAAAGGGAAAAAATCCACACATGATTATATCCAATGATACAGAAAATGTATCTGGGAAATTTGAACACCTTTTCATGATAAAAACTCTCATAGGAATAGAAGGAAACTGACTCAATATAATAAAAGCTATATATGAAAAACCAACAGTAACACCGTACTTAAGGACAAAAAACTGAAAGCTTTTCCTCCAAGATTTGGAATAAGATGAGACTTCCCTCCTGAAACTATGAAACTCCTTGAAGGAAACATACTCAGTAAACTCTTTGATATTGGTCTTAGCAGTATCTTTCTAGATATTCCCAGGTTAGGGAAACAAAAGCAAAAATAAACAAATGGGACTACATTAAACTAAAAAGCTTCTGCACAGCAAGGTAAATCATGAATAAAATGAAGAGACAACCTACTGAAAGAAAGAAAATATTTGCAAATCATATATCTGATAGGGGTTAATATCCAAAATCTATAAAGGCTCATTCACCTCAATAGCAAAAAATAAAAACAAACAAAAAAACAATTCGATTAAAAAATGGACAGAAGATCTGAATAGATATTTTTCCAAAGAAGACATATAGATGGCTAATAAGTACATGAAAAGGTGCTCATTATCTCTAACAGGGAAATGCAAATCAAAACCACAATGGGATATCACCTCACACTTGTTAGAATGCCTATGACAAGAAGACAAGGGTAACAAGTGTTGGGCAGGATGTGGAGAAAAGGGAACCCTTGTGCACTGTTGGTGGGGATGTAAATTGTTGCAGCTGCTATGGAAAACAGTATGAAGATTCCTCAAAAAAACAGATAATAGAACTACCAGCAATACCACTTCTGGGTATTTATCCAAAGAAAACAAAAACACTAACTTGAAAACATATATGCATCCCTTTGTTCATTGCAGCATTATTTACAACAGACAAGATGTGGAAAAAACCTAAGTGTCTATTGATAGATGAATGGATAAAGAAAATGTGATATATATATGACATATATTTTTATATTTATAAATATATACATATTTACCATATATAAAAATATTTATCACACACACATATATATAATGAAATATTATTCAGCCATAAAAAGGAATGAAATCTTGCCATTTGTGACTATGTGGATGAACCTCAAGGGTATTATGTTAAGGAAAATATTAAGTGCAATAAATCAGGCAGCTCACAGATACAGAGAACATATTGGTGGTTGCCAGAGGTGGGAGGTGAAGGGTGGGCAAAGTGGATAAAGGAGGTCAAAGGTACAAACTTTCATTTATGAGATAAACAAGTTATGGGAATGTAATATACAGCATGGTGACTATAGTTAATAACACTGTATTGTATATTTGATAGTAGCTAAGAGAGTGGATCTTAAAAGTTGTCATTCCCCACCCCCCAATTTTCTGTAACGTTGTATTGTGATGAATGTTAATTAGACTTATTGTAGTGATCATTTTGCAATATATACAAATATCAAAATCATTATTTTGCACACCAGAAACTAAGCTAAAGTTGGGACTTCCCTGGAGGTCTAGAGGTTAAGACTCTGCGCTTCCAATGCAGGGGGCACACGTTCAATCCCTGGTCGGGGAATTAAGATCCCGCATGCCACGTGGCATGGCACACACACACACACACACAAAGAAACTAAGCTAATGTTGTATGTCAACTATACCTGAATGAAAAAAGAAATCCTTAAAACATCATTTAAAAAAAAAACCTCTTGCAGATTTACAGTTATCAAAACAGTGTGGTAGTGGCATAAGGACAGTCATATAGAGCAATCATTTAGAATAGTAGAGCCCAGAAATAAACCTTTGAACATGAATGACCAAATGATTTTTGACAAAGACATGAAGACCATTCAATGGGGAAAGGACAGTGTTTTCAACAAACGGTGCTGAGAAAACTGGATGTCCACATGCAAAAGAATGAAGTTGGAGCCTTTAATTAACACTGTGCAAAAAATTAATTCAAAATGGATCAAAGACCTAAATGTAAGACCTAAAGTGATCTACCTCTTAGAAGAAAACATAATACACAAGTTTTGCAAGATTGGCAGTTATTTCTTGGATATGATACAAAAGGCATAGGTATTAAAAAAAAAAGGACAAATTTGAATTCATGAAAATTTAGAATTTTTTTTCATCAACAGAAATAATCATCAGGGTGAACTGGCAATCCACAGAATGGAAAAAGTATTTGTAAATCATGTATCTGATAAGGGAATATTATCCACAATATATGGAGAATTCCTAAACATCCACAACCAAAAACCAAACATTAATAATGGCCAAAGGAGGGACTTCCCTGGTGGTCCAGCAGTTAAGACTCTGTGCTCCCAATGCAGGAGGCCCGGGTTCGATCCCTGGTCAGGGAACTAGAGCCCGCAAGCCACAACTAAAGATCCTGTGTGCTGCAACTAAGACCCGGTACAGCCAAATAAATAAATAATAAAATAATGGCCAAAGGACGTGAGTAGACATTTCTCCAAAGTAGATATAGAAGTGGCAAATAAGCACATGAAAAAATGTACAATGTCACTAATCATTAAGGAAATGCAAACAGAAGTATAAGGAGATACCACTTAATACCTATTAGGATGGCAACAATTAAAAAATCAGACAATAACTGGGAATTCCCTGGTGGTCTAGTGGTTAGGAGTCAGTGTTTTCACTGCTGTGGCCCGGTTTCAATCCCTGGTCAGGGAACTGAGATCCTCCAAGCTGTGCAGTGTGGCCAAAAAAAAAAAAAAAACAGACTATAACAAACTTTGGCAAGAATATGGAGAAACTGTAACCCTTGCAACACTTTTGGTGCACAATGTAAATGTAAATGAATGTACAGCCACTGTATATGTATAGCCTGAACATAAAAAGGTACAGTTATTGTGGAAAACAGTAGGCCAGTTCATAAAAAAAATAAAAATAGAATTATCATTTGGTCCAGCATTTCTACTTCTGGGTATATACCCAAAAGGACTGAAAACAAGGTCTCAAAGAGATATTTGTACACTCATATATATAGCAGTACTATTCACAATAGCTAAAACATGGAAGCTACCCGTGTCCATCAATTGATGAATGGATAAGCAAAATGTATATACATACAGTGGAATATTATTCAGCCTTAAAAAGGAAAGAAATTCTGACATATGCTACAAGAGGGATGAACCTTGAGGACCTCATGTTAGGTGAAAAAGGTCAATAAAACAAGGCAAATATTGTATGATTCTACTTATATGAGGTACTTAAAGTACTCATAGTCATAGGGACAGAAAGTAGAATGGTGGTTGCCAGGAATGGAGAGTTATAGTGTAATGGGTATAGAGTTACAGTTATACAAAGTGAAAAGACCTATACAGGATGAAAAGCACTCCTAAATGCTTACGCAGGACTTGTTTGCTCTGTGTTTACATATAATTCTGACAAGCTTTATTTCTGTTCTCTTGAGTACAGATTAACTGAGCAGATGACCACAGAGACTCTTATTATGTTGCTTGACCAGTATTTACCAGGTCTCACTTAATCCCTATAGGCTCTTTGTTCCTATACCAGTATACTTAGTTCGGTTTTGGGGTTTTATTGCTGTGTTGTTAGTTTTGCTGCACACCAAATGAAAATGCACGTGGGTAGACTGTTGCTAAATACAGTCACAATGACACCAGCAAGAAGGGATAGTTGACAACCTGATGGGAAGAAATGAAAGAGAATAACCATAAAATTATATAGCTATTAGACATCAAAAAGAACTGACACCTTGATTATATCTAGTCTGGGGCTATTTGCCCTACACATCTTATAACCCCGAGAGCAGCACTGTCTTTATGCTAGCGCATTAAGTAATAATTTTATGATAGTGTCAATAGATCCTCAAGAAAGGATTTAAATTATATTCAGTTTATTCTTTCTAAGAAAGTAGAGGAGTATACAAAGCATTATACTAGCTTTTCAAACAAGCTGATGTGATTTGGCACTTGAGGGGTAGGGGTGAGCTTTTGTTATAATGATGATTCCTAAGTGCCTGCTCCCTGCCAGGCAATGTGCCAGATGTTTAATATAAATTGTCATTAGTCCTTCTGAGCAATGAGCCTACATCATGACCAGGCAGGTATCTTCGAGGTTTGGGGAAGGCAGATTCATTCTGTTGTGGCTTTGGCAATTTGGACTTATTTTGAGAATGAAACACTTACAGATTGCCTTCCTCTTAAGAAGGTAGAGGAGTGTGTATTGATTTTACTTAATTTATCTTATTGAGCTGATATAGTCAGATAAGCTTTTGTTATATAATAATAGACACCACTCTTAAGTACCTCCTTCATGCCAAGCAATGTGTCTGGTGTTTAACATAAAATATTGTTACTCCCCATTTTACATGTTGAGAAACTGTGGCTCAGAGAGATTGTTATCTGCTCAAGGACATAAGTGAGTCACAAAGGCAGGACTCAAATTCAGTTGTTTAATACCTTACTCTTCCCAATCCCAGGAGACTTCAGCTACAGAGGAAGTCCCCTCATGTGCACAGTATGGTTCGCCAACAGAGCCCATAAAGGAGCTGTCTGTGTAAGGAACTTCCTCATACAGTGAGAAGATTCCTGTTTCTATCCCTCTTCTCCATGGATCACTGTTCTTACTCAGGGAGAGGAGAGCCATTCTGGATGGCTCTGAACCAAGGGAGAATTTGAGTCATCTCAGAGGAACCCACCCAGAGTAGTTCCTTGGTGGTACCTGCTGAGCCTGTCCACCCTTCAGAGTGACGAGCCTGGCCCTGGTTTACCACACTCAGCATTTTCCCTGGCAGCTGAAGTCACCCTAGAAATGGCCTCTGGATTTGGGAAGGAAACTCTCCTGGTACCTGCCGCAAAGAAGGTCCCTGTGTGGTTGGGAGGAGCACCCCAAGGGCAAGTCAACTCAGCTCTGTAGGAAAGTCAGCTAGGCCCTCTCATATTCAAGAACGAGAAGACAGGAAGCCCCCACGGATGTGGCATCCTCTTTGTTCCTGCTGCCATGAATGCCTTTCTGATTCTTTGTCTAAGCTAAAAATCCACTGGTCCCTGGTCCTAGACTCCTTAATGGCAGTTGGAAGCCTAGAGCTGCCTGTAGTTGGGGTTTCCCTTCCCCTGGTCAGTTGGCCAGGATGATATGCCTTCAGGTTAGGCTCTGGTTAAGTGGTGTCTCCTGAGGGCAGGCCTTCTTAGGAACATGGTGATTTGGTGTATTTCCAAATGGTTCCTTTCCCCTCCCTCTCTGGATGCACAAGGGGATTTTTCTCCGTTACCTATTGTGAGAACCAAGTGCAGCTTGTAGAGGCAAATCCCACCAGCGTATATTTCTCTCCTATGTACTGTGAGAACCTGTTGAGCACACAACTGTAGGGGACCCCTTATGACTGGGTGACGGAGTTTTTAACTCTCAGAGTTGTCCACGCTGTGTCTCTAGCAGTTCTTCAGTTACAGTTCAGGTTTTCCTACCACAGCACTGGCTCTAGGCACTTGTTCCCACTGAGGTTTCCCCTTGTGATTTCTGCTCCAGTAAGCCATCACCCACTGCCTGTCTCCTCAGTCTTGGGGGCAAAGGTTTGCTTTGTATTCACGTTTCTTAAGGATTCCAGAAGAGTTGTTTTTCCAGTCTCTTCAGCTTTTTACTTGTTGTTAGGACAAAGTAGTGACTTCCAAGTTCCTTACATGCAGAACCCAGTCCAGTGAATTTTCATTTGATATTCTCCAGTGAATTGGACTGCTCTGAACTTCCCCTAGTCTGAGGAGAATGAATTATTGTAGCTATTGTTGCTACTGCTGCTGAGGTTGTTACTGTTGTGATTTTGTTGTTGTTCAGTCTATTTCATACACAAATTGTACAGAATTAAAGGAGTAAGACTTTAGGTGTAACACTTTTAAACGCATGGAAATTCACATAATTCTCAACCAATGTATATGAGGTGACAGATGTTCACTAAAATTATTGTGATAATCATTTCATGACACCTAAGTCAAATCATTATGCTGGACACCATACACTTCAACAGAGCTGTATGTTAATTATATTTCAATAAAACTGGAAAATTTTTGAAAAAAAACCCAGAATTTCAACAAGATATGGGTCTCTGGCACACTCTGATAAATCATCTTCTAAAAATTTTTCAATAAAGAAAGCACAAGATACGCAGCTGAAAAAACAACGAAATAATGCTACTCCCAGGAACATGGATGGACCTAGAGGTTATCATACCAAGTGAAGTAAGTCAAAAAGAGAAAGACTTACTTCACTAGGTGAAGTATCATATCATACCATATGATATCACTTATATGTGAAATCTAAAATATGACATAAGTGAACCTATGTATGAAACAGAAACAGACTCACAGACAAAGAGAACAGACTTGTGGTTGCCAAGGGGGAGGTGGGGTGGGGGTGGGATGGATTGGGAGTTTGGGGTTAGTAGATACAAACTATTATATACAGAATGGATAAACAACAAGGTCCTACTGTATAGCACATGGAACTATATTCAGTATCCTGTGTAAACCAATAACGGAAAAGAATATGACAAAGAATGTATTAATATGTATAACTGAATAACTGTGCTGTACAGTAGAAATTAACACAACATTGTAAATCAACTATACTTCAATTAAAATAAATTTTTTAAAAAGGTGTACATATAGTACAAAATTACTCACCTATAAAAAAGAATGAAATAATGCCATTTGCAGCCACATGGATGGACCTATAGATTATTCAATTACCTGAGATAAACTGTAATGGAAAAGAAAATTTAAAAGAATATGTACATATATATATATATATATATATATATATAAAACTGAATCACTGCTGCACAGAATAAATGAACACAGCATTGTAAATCAACTATATCTCAATTGAAAAAAGTTTTGAAACAAAGCACAGGAATCTAAGCTAAAAGTATGGAAATAAACACTGCAGTTAGAGTTTATCAGAATGTTGTAAAAAATGTTTTTTCCAAACTAGATTGTTTCCCCCTTTTAAACATTTTAAACTTTAAAACCTGATTTCCAGGTTTAAAAGTTATGAGGGACTTCCCTGGAGGCACAGTAGTTAAGAATCCACCTACTAATGCAGGGGACACAGGTTCGAGCCCTGGTCCGGGAAGATCCCACATGCCGCGGAGCAACTAAGACCAGGTGCCACACTACTGAGCCTGTACTCTAGAGCTCACAAGCCACAACTACTGAGCCCGCGTGCAACAACTACTGAGGCCCATGTGCGTAGAGCCCGTGCTCCGCAACAACAGAAGCCACCACAATTAGAAGCCCGCGCACGGCAAGGAAGAGTAGCCCCACTCGCCACAACTAGAGAAAGCCCACGCGCAGCAACAAAGACCCAATGCAACCAAAAATAAATTTATTTTAAAAAAAAGGTAATGAAATAAGACTGTACAATCAAGTGCCAAATAATCAGGTAACTATTTTTAAATCAATATTTTCCTTGGTGACTTTCTCAAGCTCAATTTCTGTTAAGTGCTTCAGTTAAAAGAAGTCTCAGGTAGGGCTGGATGCAACATAAGTAAGGTGCACATGGTAAGGTCTAAACATTGAGTTCACTTGGTAAATCAGGAACGGGCTCAGAGGAGAATGGTTTTGTATCTCATACTAGGAGACTCTAGACGTCCGAAAGAACCTAGGGTTAACCTTCCTTTCTCTGTCTTGTTCCTGGAAATTTCCATGGGGAAACCAACTCTGCATGTCAAATAAAATGAGAAGAGTGTCTCAAATGAGCTCACAATTTCGAAATCCTATTGAAAAGCTGCACTACTTAGCTAGGTGCCTATTCTCTGCTGGCTGGGATTAGATTAGAGTCCTATAATAGCGGTGAGACTGGCTGGTAAATCTGCCACGGTAAATTATCTTCCATTATTTAACAAACATTGGGTGAGTGCCACCTGGTGTGCAACACATGCTGCTAAGTGCCAAAGATTTTTTTTTTTACCTTGCCCCCAGCTCAGCACCAGGACTCCTTAGAAATTCAGAGTACTTGAGGGATGAGTTCATGTCAGTCCCTCGCTATCTGGGGAGACTTTTTCAAGAAAAGCTGAAATTGCTGGAGGCTACGTTAGCACCCTCTGGGTACAGACCCTGTAACCTGCCTCACACCGCTAGCCCTTTGTAACCACCAAAGATTTCAGAAGGGGGACCGAATGTAGGCTTTGAAGGTAGAAGGCACACGTGGCAGCCAGGGGTAGAGTTCTGAGCCCACAAAGAGACATGGTTACAAATTCGGCTTCTAAAGTAGTCCTTTCTTAACCATTTTGTCATCACCATTGCACTGGTGAAAGCAATGATTCTCTCAATAGGAAAAGGCAATTCCCCGGCACACGTACTTACAAATGATTTCAGATTGATATGTCAGAAACCTCAGGTCTTGGAAGTCATGTCGGCAGAAGTGTTTTGCACCTGAGTTTTAATGCCTCGCCTACAACAGTCTTAAGTGGCAGAGCCCAATTTACATGCCGCACAGTATCTGCTTTGCCGCGTTCGCCAATTTAGTCTTGCTACTGAGTTCCCTAACCCCGGTCTGGGTCTCAGGCCCCGATTTCTGCCTCGAGACTCCAGGATGCACTGAACCCGCGATCCGCCATCCTGAATCCTTCCCTTGCACATCTTGCCTTTCCCGGCTCCGCGCCCAAGCGCACTTGCGCGCTTCCAACCGGTTATTCCATTCCCCGGATCCCCCACCACCCTGCCTGAGGAGAGCCAGTTTCAGATATCCAGTTCCCCTGCCCCAAGGTTTTATTCGCTTGCATCAGTGCCACCGCTGCGGTTAAGAAGCAGAAAATTGGAATAAGGGCATCTTGGAAGTTAGGTGTCCTAAGCCCGGGGACCACCAACCTGCAAGGGGAAGAGATGTGCCGCGAGGCAGCTGCTGTGTCGAACAAAACACTGAAGCTTCTTGACACTGAGGTTTGGGGCGTGGACCTGTGGCTAGGGTCACTAGTGGCTCGTTTCGGCTAGTTTCAGTTCCGCCTGAGAAAACCAGCTACCTGGGATCCGTGTTTTATTCCACCGCCCCGCGATGCCGCCGCAGTGCTTGCCGCGCTGGAGGGTCTGTACAGGCTGCTTGGATCTTGCGCTATGTGCTCAGACCCAGCGATACTGCGGACATTGAGAAGCTTCGTTTTCTGCATTCTATCTGCTGAGGACGGCAAGTCAGCACCTCAGACCTTCCTGGAAGGCTTAGAGCAGGAGCTCTGACAGAGAGATCCAGAAACGTGCTGGGCAGTGTGTAGGAGAGTCGAGGTTGCTGGGTAATTGGGCTTTACAGAGCACACTTACTGAGAGTCGGTGCAGGTTTCGAGGATGCAGGTCCTAATCATGCCGCTCTGCGCATACTTAGGGCGGGACTGAGCGCATCACCTGGATGCCGCTGAGCGCCAGTGTCATTTTGTGAGTGCCTGTGGTTTGGGACTGGGCACATGTTTGGAGAAAGTACTGAGTTTGTGTGTGTGTAGAGTATGACTGAAGTGAGAGCGAGGATTGCACTCCGCTGGACTCTTCAGCACCATCAAGCTTGGCAGGCTTTCTAGCAGAGGACTGAACTGCAGTAGACGTGGGTGCAGGGCTGGAATCACAGGTCACTGGAACGTCTTGGCAAACAGCAGCCGGAAGCAAGGGGCAGCTGGGCAAATGGTTCGAGAAGGAGGCTGAACTTTAGGTGATGAATGGTGGGGGAGGAGGCGTGGGGCTAGAGGTCCGCTTGGAAGCTTTTAGCCTTGCACTTCTGTGCTCAGGCCCAGCAGGGCATCCAGCCCCCCATTAACCCACATGATGGACCAACCAACATGACTCCAGGCAGCTGCACAGGGTGCTGATTGGGAAGATGGATTGCAATCCCACAGAATCCCCTATGAACTTCCCTGGTAAGCACTTCTAGATCCCTACCTGGGCAGATAACAGGTACACACTTAGTAATGATAACTTTCCTTCAAGATGAGAATATGATCCCCATTTCATAGATAAGTATACTGAGGCACTAGAAGTTACATGCCCACGATGTTTCCACCTGGAAAAGGAACAGCTGCAACAGAGTTCCAGTGTGACAAAGTTTTTGATCCTCTGTGTCTGATACCCACAAACCCTGCCCTCCTTTTCGTGATTCCAGCTGCCTGAATCAGACCCCCTGCTTGGGCACAGAATCATCAACTCTACTGTGCATTAACCCTCGAAGCTGCACTTGCACGGAGGTCTGCGGTCAGACCTAGGGGAGACAGCATTCCTTGTAATGCTGGACTCTGCCCGACAAGATCGCACAGTTGGGGATGGAGTGGGACACGTAAGTGTTCAAAACCTGCGAAACCGAACAGGTGAAGTTAACCATGACGTCAAACTGTCCTCAAATTCTTACTCACTTTTCCTGTGTTTTTCGTTGGTCCTCACCAACCCCCCCACGTCCCCCTCCCGCCCCCGCCGTCAATGACCTCAATGCAAATAAAAGTGGGGTGGTCCTTCTGGATGCTCCAGCTTCTGGACGCAAGTGATGACACAATCCTTCTGGGGCTCAGATCCTTCCCCTCATTGGCTGCCCAGAGCTCCTGGACCACCCCAGACCCAGAGCAGTGGGAATAAGAGCAGCTGCTGGTGTTGGGAGGCATCAGACGCACTGCCCAGCTCGAGTGTCACTGCCACTTCTGCCACCGTGCCATCGCCTGAAGCCAAAGCTACTGCCACTGCTCCCTCCTCTGCTCCAAGCCACCTGGCTCCTGCTGCCAGGTAAGCCCGGAGATTCCTGCTTAGCTGGGATTCTGCTTTTCTCTCTCTCCCCTCTCTTCCTTCTCTCTCTCCATTACTTTTTCTTAGCTGATCTCTTCCAGTCTCAAAGGCTCTGTCCACTTCTGTCTAGGTCATTTCACACAACCTGCACTACTCTGCAATGCATCCCAGGCGTCTTCCACAGGTAACACTGGATGGTCTCAGTTCACGCACTCGCTGCTTCACTCTCCCCGCGCTGAGGCGGGCTCCAGTTTCCTTTCCCGAAGCACACGTGCTTAGCTCAGTTTGGGATGCTGGAGCTCCCCTGGCACTGCAAGCAGATCTGGACGCAGGAATAGTTTTGTGCAGATGGTGCTCTCACGGATCACGTCTTGTGCCTAGCGGACCGCGGGAAATGCTTCAGAACCTGGGCCAGCGCAAGCGGGAGCCAAATAGGTGCAGTGACTGAGGGGCAGGCAGCCTTTAAACGCAAGCTCCCGTTGCGGGTTCTGGGAACTTTTTTCCCAGTTTAAGTCCTGGGTTCCAATTTGAGACCCTTCCAGCTTGATTCTTACAGGGCACTCTCTACCAAAGTGTGGAGCAGCTGAGCAGTAGAATGTGGTTCTTCAGTTTCTCAGGGATTCCAACGGCAGAAATTTGTCCTCGGTAATCCCCTCCCCCCTCCATGTATGTGCAAAAGCCCGGCACCAGGAGGACAGCTCTGGGTTGCACAGTGGGAAAAGCTGTGGTGACAGGTACTCGGACTCTGTCCTCCAGGAGTCCTGGCCAACAGGTTGTATGTGAGAGTGAGTGGAGTGATGGGGCGGGGGCTATAGACTAAGACCTCACCCAGTTGTCCCACTAGGTTTCTTTGCTAAACCAAGCATGCTGCAGGCTTACTGGATCTTCCAGCAGTCCACCTGGTAGAGGAGGAAACGATGGTGAAGTGGAGTGACATGTCCAGCCTGAAGCTGGACGCCCGGGAGTTAGGGGCAGAGGCAGGAGCAGAGCCTGGGTCTGTGGGCTCATGGAAGTTGTTATTCTCCAGGTGCTGATGTTATTCTTCCCTTGCAGAGAGTCGTCATGGTCTTCTGGAAGTTCCCCCCCTTCCTGGTCCTCAGCATCCTGGTCTTGTACCAGGCAGGCGTGCTCCACTCATCGCCATTCAGGTGAGACAGCCCTGCCAGGAGCGCTCCCACCTCCCTCTGTCCCTGGATCATAAAATTCTGTTCTCAGTTGTGCTGTGCTGAATCTGGCTCTTGGTGGGGTTGTGGGTGGGGGGGTGGTGGTGGTAATGTATGAATGTAAACGTATATATAAATTTATCATAAACTGTTTATGAGACAAAGATATGTAGCACACAGTGTACAAACACACATAAGATATACAGTACTGGTTATTGTAAATTTCATATAACATTGCTTTTTACCAAATATTTGTATTTTTAGCAAACCTATTTACTAATATAACCGCAATTTGAGAAACAGGTTACATCCTATCTTCTAACCTCTTTGCCAATAAATTTGTTATTTGTTATTAAATCTGATATGTTACCTATACATTTAATTTCTCACCCTCAAATTACATTAAAGTGAAATGATTTTCAGATTCAAACTATCATTATCACTTAATTTTTAATAATGGCTGTATTTAACACTAAGCTTATAAAATTCTTGAAAATCTAACCACCAGCTCTCACAAGCCTATATGATCCACTTGGAGCAAACCACTTCTTTTAGGTCACACCAGAGCCTAAATCCTGGTGAAGCAGAATTTTTGGATGGATACTGACCTCATGCTCTGTCCATTGAGAGCTGGGGCAGCCACATCCTCAGGGGAAGTTGCAGAAACCAGGAAACCTGGCTGCTTATCCTGGGGAGGGGGTAGTCAGGGGCTCAAAGCCTGTATTGGGCTTGCTTCCCCTCCCTAGGTTGGCTTTTGATAGTCATTTTGATCCTGCTACACTCAATGAGGAGGAATTCCGCCTCCTACTGGCTGCAATGGTGAATGACTATGAGCAGATGAGGGCCCGTGAGCTGGAGAAGGAGCAGAAGACACGGGGCTCCAGGTGAGACTCCCTGCCGCACCCAGCACAGGGCATCCGCTCCCTCCTTCATGCTCAGGAAAGCATATCCCAGAGGCACCTTTGGGTTTTCTGACACCCCTGGAAATGTGTATGGGGAGTGATTGTGGCATTTTCCCTAATGGCCTATGATTTTCTGCTGTGATGACCGTTTCTAGCAGAAGTACTTAAGGTTTATTGGTGCCTCTGAGAGCAGTAATTTTCCATGATGATCCTGTGGGGCAGCACCTGCACTCAAGCTCTCACTAACAGGTTTTTTCTTTTTCTCCATCCTGCAAATCAGCATCACTGCCCGGAAGAGAGCCTGCAACACTGCAACCTGCACGACCCATCGGCTGGCAGGCTTGCTGAGCAGATCTGGGAGCATGGTGAAGAGCAACATGTTGCCCACCAAGATGGGCTTCAAAGTCTTTGGTGGGCGTCGCAGGAACTTTTGGATCTGAGCAGCGAAATGATTCTAGGAAGAAGGTGACTGCCCTTTGTACTGTCAGGTGGGAGGATAAATGACTGGGTATTGCAGGGGTGCAGTCCACACTCTAATCCTCTGTGGATTCATATGGGTGAAAAATCCACAGGGGAAGGCACCCACACCAGTGTCTGAAGAAGGAACAGACAGTCCCAACAGCTGAAACCCCTAAAACTTGGATTCATTTCTCTCTGTTTTTCCAGTTTCTCCCTGTGCCACTGAGATCCTTCAGGAAATATAGATCCTATTTATTTAAAACACAGTTCCCTGGGTTATAATTGTGATTATCCTAGCATTTGAGTTTGAAAGGTAATTACCCTATCCTTTTGGAGGATACTCTACAGTGTCATATACATCTGAATTCAGAGTATAGACTTGGGTTCAAATCCTGTGTCTGTCCTCTACTAATTATACGACATGGGCTAGACCCTCTCTGAGGCTCAGCTTCCACATCTAACTTGAAGGCAACAATAGTATCATCAATATAAAAAGTAATTGGGATAATACATGACAAGAGCCTCTTAACTAGTAAGTAATAGCTGTTACTTCTTTTTTCTCCTAGGTCGCTATGAAGCTGAACTCTACGTCTTTTAGTTTGCAATGAAAGCAACTTACAAAAAAAATAGCCTAGAAGACACCCATGTATGCATGCTTCTTGACATTGAAAACACTTCTTTTGTTTGAAATAAACTAAATGCAGAATAAAATCATTGCAGCTACCCAGTGTTCATCTTTTTTATCAATATATTTGATTCTGTATTCAATAAATATGACGCATATCTCACTGGCTTATCTGGTAGAAAATCTGGGCCCTGTCAGCCAACCTGTTGGCTGCTCTGCTAAACCTCAGGGGCACATGAAATCGCTGCCTTGTGGGTGTCTGGAGATGCCTAGTAATGCTGAGCCTCAATGGAACTCTCTCTTTAAAGAAATGTTCTCATTTGTGCACTTCATCAAGATAAAAAATGTATTTTCAATACATTTAAAAGGAGTGTTGCTGCTATTTATGCTGTTTATCCCATGAGAACCTCAGGGACCTGTGACATTCTGTTGACCAGGCGGGCTCAAACGAGGCAATGATACCATGTTTGGGGTGGATCCTCGGTATCCTGTATCCTCAGTGTCTAGTGAAACACCTTTACTGGAATTAGAACCCTGTGCATCTCAAAGAGATATTCACATTTATTTTCAGAGAGTGCCCTGGTCCCCAGCCCCAGAAGTTATCTGTTCTCTTCTCCTTGACTCAGGTTTGCCCTTACCCATCCCTGCCTTTCCTCCCAGCAGCACCCCTTCATACACCCCATAGTCTGAAAAGCCCGTTAGAACAACGGCTCACAGTTTGAAAGGGAATCACACACTGGCAGACCTGGAAAGATCATCAGATGCCATCTAATCCAACTTTTTACTCTCTGCTGTGCAGAGAAGAAAAGTGCGTTGCTCAGGTCCTGCAATAAGTTTAACAGAGACATTCCTATATTTAACAAATAATCATTGAGTGTCTGCTATATGCTTGACCCTATTTGAGCTCCAGGACCAGAGCAATGAACAGAACAGACAAAATCCCCTGCATTCATGGAGCTTATATTCTAACTGGGGGAGATTGAGGTGATACATGCTGTAGAATCGGAGATGCTTAGTATTAGAAGGAATCTGGGATATCATAGGATATAAAGGCTTATTTGATATAGGAATTTCACAGCATCAACATCCCTGGCATCTGTTGGAAATGCCGGTGACCAACTGCTGACTATAACTTCCAAGGTTACTGGGCGTCCAGTTTTACTGGTGGACAGTCAGTTAAGTGGGATTCTTTAATTGGAAAAGTCATCCCCTTCTACTCACTGACTTTATTATTTCCTCAGAAGCACACAGAATTATGACCCTTGCTTCCATTCAGTCTGTATTCAACACAGTAGCCCAACTTTAGTTGCAAAGGTAGATCAGACCATATCTCCCTTAGGTACAGAATACTCCACTGAGTCCCCATCTCACAGAGTAAACACCTGGGGCATTGCAATAGCTTACAAGGTCCAAGTTCATCTTCCCTTCCTCTCCTCTCACCACCTCACACTGGCCTTTTACTACCCCTCATTCTATATCCACCAGCACCGACCCCCTCAAGTGTTTGCACCTGCTGGTACCTCTCTGCAGAATGCTCTTATCCCATGGCCCCACCTCCTCCAGATATTTATTCAAATATCACCTACCCTGGCTAACCTTTCTGATACTGTCCCTCACCTGCCAAGCCACCCTAACCCTTCTTTGCTTTTTTCTTTTTACCTCTTTGCTACTTACTACCATCATAGCATATATTTTAGTTAATTTATCATATGTATCCCATCCTATGTAAACAATGTTAAGTTCCACATAGATAGGAATATGGCTATTTTGTTCATTGCTGAATCCCCTACACACTGAACAGTATGCCTGGCACAAGGCAGCATTCAGTAAATATTTATTAAATGAGGAGTTAAGTCTTCTTCTCTTTTGTGTTTGTAGTCAACTCTCTGGTTCCCTGTGGGTCTGAGGTACTACATGATCTGAGTCATATCATGTCTCTGCTCTCTTGCAAAATAACCCATCGCTTGTTTCATTCCCAGCTTCCTCAGGGTCTTTGCACTTATTTATTTTTAATTATTTTTTTGCTTAAAATGCTGTTTCCCAAAAGTCTGTATGCCTGATTCCCTCCCTTCCTTTAGAACTCTGACGAACCACCTCAGAGAAGACTTTCCTGACCACCATATACAAAAGTACATTCCTTCTCAGATTACTATCACCTGATTATTCAGCTTAATTTTTTATTCATAGAACTTACCACTATCTAAAATATTATATATTTATTATTTTTTCTTTTTTTGTCTATGTCCTTCCACCAGCATGTAACTCTATGAGGGAAGTTACATGTATCCTTGGCTATATCCCTGGAACTTAGAAAATTCCATAGAACATGATAGGCGCTCAATAAATATTTGTTGAGTTAATAAGTAAATTATGAAACTATGTAATGCTAGGATTTCGTTCTCTGAGTTCATCTGTAACCACTGACATGTTTACAAGATATAAAGATTGCATATTTAAAATAGTCTATAGCTTTTGTTTTGATTTTCACTTTGACTCAGAAGTTGTATAAAAGAGTATTTTAAAATTTAGAATAGCTTTTAAAACTATGCTTCACTTATTCAGTTCCAGGTTTTGCACTGAGGTTTGAGAAAGTAGTATCTATTAATTTTTGACTTGGGAAATTAATTGAGATTTTTCTATGAGGTTTATTATATGATACTTTCCCATAAATGATTAAGAGATTAAAAAAGATTAAAAGCAGCCTTCCAGGTCAAGTCACCTCTATGCTACAGGAAAATAAGCTAGGCCCTTTATTTTCCAAGAATGAGAGGCCAGGAAAACCCCACAGACACGATATCCCATTCCTTCCTTCTGCCATAAATGCCTTTCTCATTCCTTGCCTAACCTAAAAATCCACTGATGTTGTATTCTTGGTTCTAGGCTCTAATGGCAGTTGGCATTCCCATCGAGGGATCAGGGAATCATACATCAAAGCTCCAGGAGCCTGACGCCTAAATAATGATCACATGTCTCTTGGGAGCACGGGCACATTAGAAAGTTTCTCCAAGTTCGAGCAGTGAAGTCCCGGGGCTCACGTGCATCTTCCATGTGCTAACAATTCCCTATTGCCTGCCCAACCTGCATGCATCATTAAATACTGGATACAGGTTATAAAAATAAAGTGAGTTTTTTCAGGTGGGCTTTAATACAATCCTCACTTAATTAAAAGCCTTGTTGTTTGGTTATTGTCAAAGGGATCTAGTAGAAGTATCTAAGGGATGGGGCTCAAAGTTCAAGCACCAACTTCAGGATTTAACTGCATCCTAACCAATAACCTGTCAAGGCCTGGAGTTATGTGATGCAAAGCAGTCCGTTTCCCACCTCTACTGGAGTTTCACCAAATGTGACAACAGTTCGCTCAATAGCCCCCCTTGCTCTGTAGCACATATGAACAGGAATATTGAAGAACACAAACTGGAAGTTGCTAGAGGAGGAACATCTGATACTTGAGATTTCAATGCAGCCAGCCATACAGGTTGTAGATTCAGGGAGGCACCATTCTCAAGAAGAGGGACAGAGGATGGCACATGATATAAAGAGTGGTCTCCTCACCCCCTGCCCCACACCCCACTAGATGCACTCTCTTTTCAGGCACTCTGTTACCTCCCCTCTATTTAGCCACTTTCGGGCTCTGGCCCACCTGCTCTGGGCGACTTCCTCAGTGCTCCAGCCCACGGCTGCCTCTTTCTCCAAGCCCCAGCATTCACTGTCCTTGTCAGTCAGCCCAACATTTACTTATTATGGTAGGTACAATAAGGACCCCTGCCCCCAGACAACCACATCCTAATCCTTGGAAATGCAAATTTGCTACTTTACACAGCAAAAGAGACTTTAAAGATGCGATTAAATTGAGGACTTTCAGATGGGGAGACTATCCTGGATTATCCAGGTGAGCCCAGTAAAATCACAAGGCTCCTTCCAAGTAGAAGAGGGAAGCAGAGGTTGGAGTGAGGTAATGTGAGAAGGACTCAAGTCGCTATTACTGGTTCTGAAAATGGAGGAAGGGGCCATGAGCCAAGGAACACGGGTGGCCACTAGAAACAGGAAATGGGAAGGACATGGATTCTCCTCTAGAGCTTCCAGAACGGACACAAACCTGCCAAGATTTTAGAACAGTGAGAGCCATGTTGGACGTGGGACTTCTAGCTACAGAAGTGTAAGTTAATAAGTCTGTATTGTTTTACGCCACTAAAGTAGTGATAATTTGCTATGGCAGCAATAGGAAAACAATGCTTATTCTCTTTTATTGTTCTTTATTTTTATTTATTTATTTTAAAATTGAAGTATAGTTGATTTACAATGTTGTGTTAGTTTCAGGTGTACAGCAAAGTGATTCAATTATACATATATATCTATTTTTTTCAGGTTTTTCCCTTATAGCTTATTACAAAATATTGAGGATAGTTCCCTGTGCTATACAGTGGGTCCTTGTTGGTTAATTATTTCATTTGTGTGATTCTTACCTCCCTAAGAGACCATAATCATTCTTAGGAAATTGGTCTTCTTCATTTCTTCTTTCTTTTTCAGGCTCGATTAGATATATGCTTTAGGCTATAGGTGAACTCTCCAAGCAGACCCATTACAAAGCATGTGCTGACAACTTGGAGAAAGCATGGCATCCATGCAAGGACTAGGAGTCAGTTGTAGATCCATTTTCATGACAAAGAGAAAAATATCGTTCTGCCAGTCCAGGCAACAAGCTTTCTCTCCCCTCTCAGAGGGCACTATAACATCCTTTAGTGTCAGAGATACAAGGGCAAGGTATCTGTCCCCCTCTTCCTCCTATCTATTTTGAAAATCCTCCCCTCCTCATATTGAGCAGCTGGTGGTGGGAGAAGCCTTTTCTAACTGCATCACTTAAATAGAATGACTTTCCTTACTCCTTCATGTTGACCCCTTCAGCTGTTCTTTCAGTAGACAATGCTACCTTCCAGGGCAAATGGAGGAAGCCAAATAGTAAGTATCTTGGTGTTAAATAAAGATACTATTAAAGATAGCATGAAGTTTACAGCAAGTTTGTAGAATGTCAGAATTAGAAAGAAACTTCAAAACCTCTCAATCCAAGAGATTTGTTTGACAAATGTGGAAATAGAGGTCCAAACGATTTTCTCAAAATCACATCATTTAGGGTTACAGGTAGGAATTAGAACCTTATCTCCTGAATCCCAGCACTCTCCCCCTTCTCCTTTCCTCCACTGCATCCACTGGCAAAATAAAACACTACTGAAACAACCACAATTTCAGACAAGGTGAAACAATGCATAATACCAACTTAAGAAGTTATTAGAATTAATTCTAAGAAGTTATTAGAATTTTGTTTCTTTGAACTCTGAGGCATTTAAAATTGTTATTTTACGAATTTTGTTATGGGTCTGATTTGGTTTTAATTTTTAGCAATTTACTTAAGTGGCAGCACTGACATTTTCCTACTGCAAAGTTGTCAATCTCCGAAATGTTGGTACAGGAACTGTAAATAATTCATGCCTGGTACTACAAATCACATTAGCCCTGAAGCAGGAAGACATGCCTGTGTCCTCCTCTGACTCAATGTCATGGCCGGAGGACCAGACCTCTTACCTGATGTTACAGCAGATTAACCATGTTCCAGCATCTCAGAGCCTCAATGACACCTTGGAAATACAATCAATTCAAGCCAAATTCTCTTGTTATTTCCTCACCTATAAAACAAAGATAATGATATCCATCTTATTAAAGTGTTGAGAGTATAAGAGAGAACATATACATAGTGCTTGACACACAGCTGGATCTCAATTGTTCGTAGTTTTAATATTAATAACTTTTTGCTTTGTTCTATTTCAATATGATTTTTATATAATTTTCATACTCACAGTACATGCAACATTTTTCAGATAATTTTACCTCCAGCATAATTAAACATTGATGTTTCCCCTCCTCCAGTGTTGCATAGATGCACCTGCATAGATCACTGATGGAAAGCTTGGGCTTCTCCCCTTCTTTACACAGTACAAACAATTAAAATAAATCACTTTATGTTTTTAGTGCAGTCTTAGATTCACAGCAAAATTGGGAGGAAGGTACAGAGATTTCCCACATACCTCCTGTGCCCACACATGCACAGTCTCCCCCATTATTAACATCCCTCACCTGAGTGGTACATTTGTTACCAGTAGCTTTCTGTTAATGATTTTTAGTTTAATTCCACTGTGGTCTGAGAGCAAAGATTGTATGATTTCTTTTCTCTTAAATTTGTTAAGGTTTGTTGTGTGGCCCAGAATGTGATCTATCTTGGTGAACATTCCATGTGAGCTGGAAAAAACTGTGTGTTCTGCTATTGTGAAAGTAGTCTATAGATATTGATTATATACAGTTGATTGATGTTGTTGCCTAGTTCAACTATGTCCTTACTGATTTTTCTTTTTTTTAAAATTATATTATTTTGAACATCTTTTTAAAAAATTAATTTATTTAATTTTTTAAACATCTTTATTGGAGTATAATTGCTTTAAAATGGTGTGTTAGTTTCTGCTGTATTAGCAGAGTGAATCAGTTATACATATACAAATATCCCCATATCTCTTCCCTCTTGCGTCTCTCTCCCTCTCTCCCACCCTCCCTATCCCACCCCTCTAGGTGGTCACAAAGCACCGAGCTGATCTCTCTGTGCTATGCGGCTGCTTCCCACTAGCTATCTATTTTACGTTTGGTAGTGTATATATGTCCATGCCACTCTCTCACTTTGCCACAGCTTACCTTCCCCCCTCCCCCATATCCTCAAGTCCATTCTCTAGTAGGCCTGTGTCTTTATTCCCGTCTTGCCCCTAGGTTTTTCATGACCCCCCTTTTTTTTTTTTTTTAAGATTCCATATATGTGTTAGTATACGGTGTTTGTTTTTCTCTTTCTGACTTACTTCACTCTGTATGACAGACTCTAGGTCCATCCACCTTACTACAAATAACTCAATTTCGTTTCTTTTTATGGCTGAGTAATATTCCATTGTATAATATGTGCCACATCTTCTTTATCCATTCATCTGTCAATGGACACTTAGGTTGCTTCCATCTCCTGGCTATTGTAAATAGAGCTGCAATGAACATTGTGGTACATGACTGTTTTTGAATTATGGTTTTCTCAGGGTATATGCCCAGTAGTGGGATTGCTGGGTCATATGGTAGTTCTAGTTTTAGATTTTTAAGGAACCTCCATACTGTTCTCCATAGTGGCTGTATCAATTTACATTCCCACCAATAGTGCAACAGGGTTCCCTTTTCTCCACACCCTCTCCAGCATCTATTGTTTGTAGATTTTTTGATGATGGCCATTCCAACCAGTGTGAGAAGATATCTCATTGTAGTTTTGATTTGCATTTCTCTAATGATTAATGATGTTGAGCATTCTTTCATGTATTTGTTGGCAATCTGTATATCTTCTTTGGAGAACTGTCTCTTCAGGTCTTCTGCCTATTTTTGGATTAGGTTGTTTGCTTTTTTGATCTTGAGCTGCATGAGCTGCTTGTAAATTTTGGAGATTAATCCTTTGTCAGTTGCTTCATTTGCAAATATCTTCTCCCATTCTGAGGGTTGTCTTTTCGTCTTGTTTATGGTTTCCTTTGCTGTGCAAAAGCTTTTAAGTTTCATTAGGTTCCATTTGTTTATTTTTGTTGTTATTTCCATTTGTCTAGGAGGTGGGTCAAAAAGGATCTTCCTGTGTTCTGCAAGAGTTCTGCCTGTTTTCCTCTAAGAGTTTTATAGTGTCTGGCCTTACATTTAGTACTTTAATCCATTTTGAGTTTATTTTTGTTTAGGGTGTTAGGGAGTATTCTAATTTCATTCTTTTACATGTAGCTGTCCAGTTTTCCCAGCACCACTTGTTGAAGAGGCTGTCTTTTGCCCATTGTATATTCTTGCCTCCTTTGTCAAAGATAAGATGACCATATGTGCGTGGGCTTACCTTTGGGCTTTCTATCCTGTTCCATTGATATATATTTCTGTTTTTCTGCTAGTACCATATTGTCTTTTTTTTTAAACATCTTTATTGGGGTATAATTGCTTTACAATGGTGTGTTAGTTTCTGCTTTACAACAAAGTGAATCAGTTATACATATGTTCCCATATCTCTTCCCTGTTGTGTCTCCCTCCCTCCCACCCATACCATATTGTCTTGATTACTGTAGCTTTGTAGTATAGTCTGAAGTCAGGGAGCCTGATTCCTCCAGTTCCTTCTTTTGTTCTCAAGATTGCTTTGGCTATTCGGGGTCCTTTGTGTTTCCATACAAATTGTGAAATTTTTTGTTTTAGTTCTGTGAAAAATGCCAGTGGTAGTTTGATAGGGATTGCATTGAATCTGTAGATTGCTTTGGGTAGTAGAGTCATTTTCACAATGTTGATTCTTCCAATCCAAGAACATGGTATATCTCTCCATCTATTTGTATCATCTTTAATTTCTTTCATCAGTGTCTTATAATTTTCTGCATACAGGTCTTTTGTCTCCTTAGGTAGGTTTATTCCTAGATATTTTATTCTTTTTGTTGCAATGGTAAATGGAGTGTTTTCTTGATTTCACTTTCAGATATTTCATCCTCAGTGTATAGGAATGCCAGAGATTTCTGTGCATTAATTTTGTATCCTGCTACTTTACCAAATTCATTGATTAGCTCTAGTAGTTTTCTGGTAGCATCTTTAGGATTCTCTGTGTATAGTATCATGTCATCTGCAAACAGGGACAGCTTTACTTCTTCTTTTCCGATTTGGATTCCTTTTATTTCATTTTCTTCTCTGATTGCTGTGGCTAAAACTTCCAAAACTATGTTGAATAAGAGTGGTGAGAGTGGGCAACCTTGTCTTGTTCCTGATCTTAGTGGAAATGCTTTCAGTTTTTCACCATTGAGGACGATGTTGGCTGTGGGTTTGTCATATATGGCCTTTATTATGTTGAGGAAGGTTCCCTCTATGTCTACTTTCTGCAGGGTTTTTATCATAAATGGGTGTTGAATTTTGTCAAAAGCTTTCTCTGCATCTATTGAGATGATCATATGGTTTTTCTCCTTCAATTTGTTAATATGGTGTATCACGTTGATTGATTTGCGTATGTTGAAGAATCCTTGCATTCCTGGAATAAACCCCTCTTGATCATGGTGTATGATCCGTTTAATGTGCAGTTGGATTCTTTTTGCTAGTATTTTGTTGAGGATTTTTGCATCTATGTTCATCAGTGATATTGGCCTGTAGTTTTCTTTCTTTGTGACATCCTTGTCTGGTTTTGGTCTCAGGGTGACGGTGGCCTCGTAGAATGAGTTTGGGAGTGTTCCTCCCTCTGCTATATTTTGGGAGAGTTTGAGAAGGATAGGTGATAGCTCTTCTCTAAATTTTTGATAGAATTCGCCTGTGAAGCCATCTGGTCCTGGGCTTTTGCTTGTTGGAAGATTTTTTTTTTTTTTTTTTTTTTTTTTACTGAGGTGTTAGGACTTCAATATTTATCTTTTTTTTTTCTAGGCCCATTACTTTATTTATTTATTTATTTTTTAACCTCTTTATTGGGGTATAATTGCTTTACAATGGTGTGTTAGTTTCTGCTTTATAATAAAGTGAATCAGTTATACATATACATATGTCCCCATATCTCTTCCCTCTTGCGTCTCCCTCCCTCCCACCCTCCCTTGTTGGAAGATTTTTAATCACAGTTTCAATTTCAGTGCTTGTGATTGGTCTGTTCATATTTTCTATTGCTTCCTGATTCACTCTTGGCAGGTTGTGCCTTTCTAAGAATTTGTCCATTTCTTCCAGGTTGTCCATTTTATTGGCATAGAGTTGCTTGTAGTAATCTCTCATGATCTTTTGCATTTCTGCAGTGTCAGTTGTTACTTCTCCTTTTTCATTTCTAATTCTATTGATTTGAGTCTTCTCCCTTTTTTTCTTGATAAGTCTGGCTAATGGTTTATCAATTTTGTTTATCCTTTCAAAGAACCAGCTTTTAGTTTTATTGATCTTTGCTATCATTTCCTTCATTTCTTTTTCATTTATTTCTGATCTGATTTTTACGATTTCTTTCCTTCTGCTAACTTTGGGGGGTTTTTGTTCTTTCTCTAATTGCTTTAGGTGCAAGGTTAGGTTGTTTATTCGAGATGTTTCCTGTTTCTTAAGGTAGAATTGTATTGCTATAAACGTCCCTCTTAGAACTGCTTTTGCTGCATCCCATAGATTTTGAGTCGTCGTGTCTCCATTGTCATTTGTTTCTAGGTATTTTTTGATTTCCTCTTTGATTTCTTCAGTGATCACTTCGTTATTAAGTAGTGTATTGTTTAGCCTCCATGTGTTTGTATTTTTTACAGATCTTTTCCTGTAATTGATATCGAGTCTCATAGCGTTGTGATTGGAAAAGATACTTGATACAATTTCAATTTTCTTAAATTTACCAAGGCTTGATTTGTGACCCAAGATATGATCTATCCTGGAGAATGTTCCATGAGCACTTGAGAAAAATGTGTATTCTGTTGTTTTTGGATGGAATGTGCTATAAATATCAATTAAGTCCATCTTGTTTAATGTATCATTTAAAGCCTGTGTTTCCTTATTTATTTTCATTTTGGACGATCTGTCCATTGGTGAAAGTGAGGTGTTAAAGTCCCCTAGTATGAATGTGTTACTGTCGACTTCTCCTTTTATGGCTGTTAGTATTTGCCTTATGTATTGAGGTGCTCCTATGTTGGGTGCATAAATATTTACAATTGTTATATCTTCTTCTTGGATCGATCCCTTGATCATTATGTGGTGTCCTTCTTTGTCTCTTCTAAAGGCTTTGTTATATAATAATAGACACCACTCTTAAGTACCTCCTTCATGCCAAGCAACGTATCTGGTGTTTAACATAAAATATTTTAACATAGAATATTGTTACTCCCCATTTTACAAGTTGAGAAACTGTGGCTCAGAGAGATTGTTATCTGCTCAAGGACATAAGTGAGTCACAAAGGCAGGACTCAAATTCAGTTGTTTAATACCTTACTCTTCCCAATCCCAGGAGACTCCAGTTATAGAGAAAGTCCCCTCATGTGCGCAGTATGGTTCGCCAACAGAGCCCATAAAGGAGCTGTCTGTGTAAGGAACTTCCTCATAGAGTGAGAAGATTCCTGTTTCTATCCCTCTTCTCCATGGATCACTGTTCTTACTCAGGGAGAGGAGAGCCATTCTGGATGGCTCTGAACCAAGGGAGAATTTGAGTCATCTCAGAGGAACCCACCCAGAGTAGTTCCTTGGTGGTACCTGCTGAGCCTGTCCACCCCTCAAAGTGACCAACCTGGCCCTGCTTTACCACACTCAGCATTTTTCCTGGCAGCTGAAGTCACCCTAGAAATGGCCTCTGGATTTGGGAAGGAAACTCTCCTGGTACCTGCCGCAAAGAAGGTCCCTATGTGGTTGGGAGGAGCACCCCAAGGGCAAGTCAACTCAGCTCTGTAGGAAAGTCAGGCCCTCTCATTTTCCAAGAATGACGAGACAAGAAAATTCCACAGACATGATATCCCTTCCTTCATTCTGCCATGAATGTCCTTCTGCTTACTTGTCTAACTGAAAATCTACTGAAGTTGTGTCCCTGGTTCTAGGCTCTCAATGGCAGTTGGAAGGCTAGAGCTGCCTGTAGTTGGGGATTTCCCTTCCCCTGGTCAGTTGACCAAGATAATATGCCTTCAGGTTAGGCTCTGGTTAAGTGGTGTCTCCTGAGGGCAGGCCTTCTTAGGAACACGGTGATTTGGTGTATTTCCAAATGGTTCCTTTCCCCTCCCTCTCTGGATGCACAAGGGGATTTTTCTCTGTTACCTATTGTGAGAACCAAGTGCAGCTTGTAGAGGCAAATCCCATCAGGGTATATTTCTCTCCTATGTACTGTGAGAAGCTGTTGAGCACCAGGACTTAAAATTCACACAACTGTAGGAGATCCCTTATGACTGGGTGCCCCCAGAGTTCTTAACTCTCAGAGTTGCCCACACTGTGTCTCCAGCAGTTCTTCAATTACAGTTCAGGTTTCCCTACCATAGCACTGGCTCCAGCACTTGTTCCCACTGAGGTTTCCCCTTGAGATCTCTGCTTCAGTAAGCCATCATCCACCGCCTGTCTCCCCAGTCTTGGGGGCAAAGGTTTGCTTTCTCTTCCCTCTCTTAAGGATCCTAGACAAGTTGTTTAATTTCCAGTCTCTTCAGCTTTTTACTTGTTATGACAACGTGGTGACTTCCAAGTTCCTTACATGCAGAACCCAGTCCAATGAATTTTCATTTGAAATTCTCCTGTTAATTGGATGGCTCTGAACTTCCCCTAGTCTGAGGAGAATGAATTATTGTAGCTGTTGTTTCTACTACTGCTGAGGTTGTTACTGTTGTGATTTTGTTGTTGTTGAGTCTATTTCATACACAAATTGTATAGAATTAAAGGTATAAGTCTTTTAAATGCATGGAAACTTAACAGAATTCTCAACCATCTGTACGAGGTGATAGACATTCACTAAACTTATTGTGATAATCATTTCATGATATGTAAGTCAAATCATTATGCTGGACACATACACTTATACAGTGCTGCATGTTAGTTATATTTCAATAAAACTGGAAAAGTTTGGGAAAAAAACAGAATTTCAACCATATATGGGTCTCTGGTACACTCTGATTAATCATCTTTCTAAAAATTTTTCATAAAAAAGCACAGGATACTCAGCCAAAAAAAAAAAAACTGAAATAATGCCATTTATAGCAACATGAATGAACCTAGAGTTTATCATACTAAGTGAAGTCAAGAAGAGAAAGACAAATACCGTATTATATCATTTATACATGGAATCTAAAATATGACACAAGTGAACCTATCTATGAAACAGAAACAGACTCACAGACACAAGGAACAGACTTGTGGTTGCCAAGGTGGTGGGGAGGGATGGACTAGGAATTTGGGGTTAGCAGATGCAAGGATTATATATAGAATGGATAAACAACAAGGTCCTACTGTATAGCAGAGAGAACTATATTTAATATCCTGAGATAAACTATAATGAAAAAATAAAAAAATGTATACATATACATATATACTTATATGTATTTATATAGATAACTGAATCACACTGCTGCCTGCAGAAACGAACACAACATTGTAAATCAAGTATAATTTAATTGAAAAAAAGTTTTGAAAAATAGCACAGGAATCTAATTTGTTTATTTAGTTCTTTTCTTTTTTAAATTTTATTTATTTTTTTATACAGCAGGTTCTTATTAGTTATCTATTTTATACTTATTAGTATATATATGTCAATCCCAATCTCCCAAGGAATCTAATTTAAAAGTATAGAGATAACCACTGCAATTAGAGTTTATCAGAATGTTGTAAAAAATGTTTTCTCCAAACTAGATTATTTCCATCCTTTAAACCTTTTAATCTTTTAAACCTGATTTCCAGGTTTAAAAGTTATGAACTAAGACTGAAAAATGAAATGCCAAATAATTAGGTAACTATTTTTAAATCAAGATTTTCCTTGCCAACTTTCTCAAGATCGATTTCTATTTAGTGCTTCAGTTAAAAGAAGTCTCAGGGCTGTCTGCAACATAAGCAATGTGCACATGGTAAGGTCTAAACTTTGAGTTCACTTGGTAACTCAAGGATGGGCTCTGAGGGGAATGATTTTGTGTCTCATACTAAGAGACTTTAGACTTTCGAAAGAACCCTAGGGTTAACCTTCCTTTCTCTGTCTTGTTCCAGGAAACTTCCATGGGGAAACCAACTCTGCATGTCAAATAAATTGAGAGGAGTGTCTCAAATGTTTGAGCTCACAATTTTGAAATCCCATTGAAAAGCTGCACTACCTTGCTAGGTCTGAATTCTCTGCTGGAAGGATTAGATAAGAGTCTTGTAACAGCGGTAAGACTGGCTGGTAAATCTGCCACGGTAAATTATTTTCCATTATTTAACAAACATTGGGTGAGTGCCACCTGGTGTGCAACACATGCTGCTAAGTGCCAAAGATTTTTTTTTTTTTACCTTGCCCCCAGCTCAGCACCAGGACTCCTTAGAAATTCAGAGTACTTGAGGGATGAGTTCATGTCAGTCCCTCGCTATCTGGGGAGACTTTTTCAAGAAAAGCTGAAATTGCTGGAGGCTACGTTAGCACCTTCTGGGTACAGACCCTGTAACCTGCCTCACACCGCTAGCCCATTGTAGCCACCAAAGATTTCAGAAGGGGGACCGAATGTAGGCTTTGAAGGTTGAAGGCACACGTGGCAGCCAGGGGTAGAGTTCTGAGCCCACAAAGAGACATGGTTACAAATTCGGCTTCTAAAGTAGTCCTTTCTTAACCATTTTGTCATCACCATTGCACTGGTGAAAGCAATGGTTCTCTCAATAGGAAAAGGCAATTCCCCGGCACACGTACTTACAAATGATTTCAGAAGATTGATATGTCAGAAACCTCAGGTCTTGGAAGTCATGTCGGCAGAAGTGTTTTGCACCTGAGTTTTAATGCCTCGCCTACAACAGTCTTAAGTGGCAGAGCCCAATTTACATGCCGCACAGTATCTGCTTTGCCGCGTTCGCCAATTTAGTCTTGCTACTGAGTTCCCTAACCCCGGTCTGGGTCTCAGGCCCCGATTTCTGCCTCGAGACTCCAGGATGCACTGAACCCGCGATCCGCCATCCTGAATCCTTCCCTTGCACATCTTGCCTTTCCCGGCTCCGCGCCCAAGTGCACTTGCGCGCTTCCAACCGGTTATTCCATTCCCGGGATCCCCCACCGCCGTGCCTGAGGAGAGCCAGTTTCAGATATCCAGTTCCCCTGCCCCAAGGTTTTATTCGCTTGCATCAGTGCCACCGCTGCGGTTAAGAAGCAGAAAATTGGAATAAGGGCATCTTGGAAGTTAGGTGTCCTAAGCCCGGGGACCACCAACCTGCAAGGGGAAGAGATGTGCCGCGAGGCAGCTGCCGTGTCGAACAAAACACTGAAGCTTCTTGACACTGAGGTCTGGGGCGTGGACCTGTGGCTAGGGTCACTAGTGGCTCGTTTCGGCTAGTTTCGGTTCCGCCTGAGAAAACCAGCTACCTGGGATCCGTGTTTTATTCCACCGCCCCGCGATGCCGCCGCAGTGCTTGCCGCGCTGGAGGGTCTGTACAGGCTGCTTGGATCTTGCGCTATGTGCTCAGACCCAGCGATACTGCGGACATTGAGAAGCTTCGTTTTCTGCATTCTATCTGCTGAGGACGGCAAGTCAGCACCTCAGACCTTCCTGGAAGGCTTAGAGCAGGAGCTCCGACAGAGAGATCCAGAAACGTGCTGGGCAGTGTGTAGGAGGGTCGAGGTGCTGGGTAATTGGGCTTTACAGAGCACACTTACTGAGAGTCGGTGCAGGTTTCGAGGATGCAGGTCCTAATCATGCCGCTCTGCGCATACTTAGGGCGGGACTGAGCGCATCACCTGGATGCCGCTGAGCGCCAGTGTCATTTTGTGAGTGCCTGTGGTTTGGGACTGGGCACATGTTTGGAGAAAGTACTGAGTTTGTGTGTGTGTAGAGTATGACTGAAGTGAGAGCGAGGATTGCACTCCGCTGGACTCTTCAGCACCATCAAGCTTGGCAGGCTTTCTAGCAGAGGACTGAACTGCAGTAGACGTGGGTGCAGGGCTGGAATCACAGGTCACTGGAACGTCTTGGCAAACAGCAGCCGGAAGCAAGGGGCAGCTGGGCAAATGGTTCGAGAAGGAGGCTGAACTTTAGGTGATGAATGGTGGGGGAGGAGGTGTGGGGCTAGAGGTCCGCTTGGAAGCTTTTAGCCTTGCACTTGCGTGCTCAGGCCCAGCAGGGCATCCAGCCCCTCCTTAACCACATGATGGACCAACCAACATGACTCCAGGCAGCTGCACAGGGTGCTGATTGGGAAGATGGATTGCAATCCCACAGAATCCCCTATGAACTTCCCTGG
Organism: Orcinus orca; assembly: GCF_937001465.1. Taxonomy (NCBI): domain Eukaryota; kingdom Metazoa; phylum Chordata; class Mammalia; order Artiodactyla; family Delphinidae; genus Orcinus; species Orcinus orca. Next base: position 40,955,811 of record NC_064566.1, on the reverse strand, counting down.
TAAGCACTTCTAGATCCCTACCTGGGCAGATAACAGGTACATACTTAGTAATGATAACATTCCTTCAAGATGAGAATATGATCCCCATTTCATAGATAAGTATACTGAGGCACTAGAAGTTACATGCCCACGATGTTTCCACCTGGAAAAGGAACAGCTGCAACAGAGTTCCAGTGTGACAAAGTTTTTGATCCTCTGTGTCTGATACCCACAAACCCTGCCCTCCTTTTCGTGATTCCAGCTGCCTGAATCAGACCCCCTGCTTGGGCACAGAATCATCAACTCTACTGTGCATTAACCCTCGAAGCTGCACTTGCACGGAGGTCTGCGGTCAGACCTAGGGGAGACAGCATTCCTTGTAATGCTGGACTCTGCCCGACAAGATTGCACAGCTGGGGATGGAGTGGGACACGTGTGTGTTCAAAACCCGTGAAACCGAACAGGTGAAGTTAACCATCGTCAAACTGTCCTCAAATTCCTACTCACTCTTCCTGTGTTTTTCGTTGGTCCTCACCAACACCCCCCCAACGTCCCTCTCCCGCCCCCACCATCAATGACCTCAATGCAAATACAAGTGGGGTGGTCCTTCTGGATGCTCCAGCTTCTGGACGCAAGTGATGACACAATCCTTCTGGGGCTCAGATCCTTCCCCTCATTGGTTGCCCAGAGCTCCTGGACCACCCCAGACCCAGAGCAGCGGGAATAAGAGCAGCTGCTGGTGTTGGCATCAGACGCACTGCCCAGCTCGAGTGTCACTGCCACTTCTGCCACCGTGCCATCGCCTGAAGCCAAAGCTACTGCCACTGCTCCCTCCTCTGCTCCAAGCCACCTGGTTCCTGCTGCCAGGTAAGCCCGGAGATTCCTGCTTAGCTGGGATTCTGCTTTTCTCTCTCTCCCCTCTCTTCCTTCTCTCTCTCCATTACTTTTTCTTAGCTGATCTCTTCCAGTCTCAAAGGCTCTGTCCACTTCTGTCTAGGTCATTTCACACAACCTGCACTACTCTGCAATGCATCCCAGGCGTCTTCCACAGGTAACACTGGATGGTCTCAGTTCACGCACTCGCTGCTTCACTCTCCCCGCGCTGAGGCGGGCTCCAGTTTCCTTTCCCGAAGCACACGTGCTTAGCTCAGTTTGGGATGCTGGAGCTCCCCTGGCACTGCAAGCAGATCTGGACGCAGGAATAGTTTTGTGCAGATGGTGCTCTCACGGATCACGTCTTGTGCCTAGCGGACCGCGGGAAATGCTTCAGAACCTGGGCCAGCGCAAGAGGGAGGCAAATAGGTGCAGTGACTGAGGGGCAGGCAGCCTTTAAACGCAAGCTCCCGTTGCGGGTTCTGGGAACTTTTTTCCCAGTTTAAGTCCTGGGTTCCAATTTGAGACCCTTCCAGCTTGATTCTTACAGGGCACTCTCTACCAAAGTGTGGAGCAGCTGAGCAGTAGAATGTGGTTCTTCAGTTTCTCAGGGATTCCAACGGCAGAAATTTGTCCTCGGTAATCCCCTCCCCCCTCCATGTATGTGCAAAAGCCCGGCACCAGGAGGACAGCTCTGGGTTGCACAGTGGGAAAAGCTGTGGTGACAGGTACTCGGACTCTGTCCTCCAGGAGTCCTGGCCAACAGGTTGTATGTGAGAGTGAGTGGAGTGATGGGGCGGGGGCTATAGACTAAGACCTCACCCAGTTGTCCCACTAGGTTTCTTTGCTAATCCAAGCATGCTGCAGGCTTACTGGATCTTCCAGCAGTCCACTTGGTAGAGGAGGAAACGATGGTGAAGTGGAGTGACATGTCCAGCCTGAAGCTGGATGCCCGGGAGTTAGGGGCAGAGGCAGGAGCAGAGCCTGGGTCTGCGGGCTCATGGAAGTTGTTTTTCTCCAGGTGCTGGTGTTATTCTTCCCTTGCAGAGAGTCGTCATGGTCTTCTGGAAGTTCCCCCCCTTCCTGGTCCTCAGCATCTTGGTCTTGTACCAGGCAGGCATGGTCCACTCAGCGCCATTCAGGTGAGACAGCCCTGCCAGGATAGCTCCCACCTCCCTCTGTCCCTGGATCATAAAATTCTGTTCTCAGTTGTGCTGTGCTGAATCTGGCTCTTGGTGGAGTTGTGGGTGGGGTGGTGGTGGTAATGTATGAATGTAAACGTGTATATAAGTTTATCATATTCTGTTTATGAGACAAAGATGTGTTGCACACAGTGTACAAACACACATAAGATATACAGTACTCATTATTGTAAATTTCATATAACATTGCTTTTTACCTAACATTTGTATCTTTAGCAAACCTATTTAGTAATTTATGCACAATTTGTGAAATAGATTGCATCCTATCTGCTAAGTACTTTGTCAATAAATTTGTTATTAAATCTGATTTGTTACCTATACATCTAATTTTTCACCCTCATTCAAATTACATTAAAGTGAAATTATTTTCAGATTCAAACTATCATTATCACTTAATTTTTAATAATGGCTGTATTTAACACTAAGCTCATAAAATTCCTGAAAATCTAACCATCAGCTTTCACAAGCCTATATGATCCACTTGGAGCAAACCACTTCTTTTAGGTCTCACCAGAGCCTAAATCCTGGTGAAGCAGCATTTTTGGATGGACACTGGCCTATGCCCTGTCCATTGAGAGTTGCGTCGGCCACATCCTCAGGGAAGTTGCAGAAACCAGGAAACCTGGCTGCTTATCCTGGGAAGGGGTTAGGTAGGGGCTCAGAACTGGTGTTGGGCTTGTTTCCCCTCCCTAGGTCAGCCTTTGATAGTCGTTTGTGCCTGCTACATTTACTGGGGAAGAGTTCCGCCTCCTACTGGCTGCAATGGCGTATGACTGTGAGGACAGGAAGGCCCTTGAACTGGAGAAGAAGCAGAAGACAGAGGACTCCAGGTGAGGCTCCCTGCCTCATCTAGCTCAGAGTTATTGGTATCACTCTGCAGAATTGTTATCCTATGGCCCCATGTTCTCCAGATCTTTTTTTTTTTTTTGGCCCTGCCAAGCGGCATGTACCACGTGGCATGTGGGATCTCAGTTTCCAGACCAGGGCTTGAACCCGTGCCCCCTACAATGGAGTTGTGGAGCCCTAACCACTGGACCACCAAGGAAGTCCCTCTTTGTTTTTTTCTTTTCACCTCTTTATCACTTATTAGCTACTATCATAATATATATTTTATTTAATTTGTTATGTGTATCTCATCCTGTAAACAGTGTAAGTTCCATATGGGCAGGAATATGGCTCTTTTGTTAATTGCTGAATCCCCTACACACTAAAGAGTATGCCTGGCACGAGGCAGTACTCAATAAATATTTTTTGAATGAGTGGAGTTAAGTCTTCTTCTCTTTTGTGTCTGTAGCCAACTCTCTGGTTCCTTCTGTGTCTGAGGTACTACATGATCTGAGTCATATCATGTCTCTGCTCTCTTGCAAAATAACCCATCGCTTGTTTCACTCCCAGCTTCCTCAGGGTCTTTGCATTTACTTATTTTTATTTATTTTTTGCTTAAAATGCTGTCCCCCAAAAGTCTGCATGCTTGATTCCCTCCCTTCCTTTAGAACTCTGATGAATCATCTCAGAGAAGGCTTTCCTGACTACCATATACAAAAGTACATTCCTTCTCAGATTACTCTCTATCACCTGATTATTCAGTTTAATTTTTTATTCATAGAACTTACCACTATCTAAAATATTATATATTTATTATTTTTTCTTTTTTTGTCTATGTCCTTCCACCAGCATGTAACTCTATGAGGGAAGTTACATGTATCCTTGACTATATCCCTGGAACTTAGAAAATTCCATAGAACATGATAGACGCTCAATAAATATTTGTTGAGTTAATAAGTAAATTATGAAACTATGTAATGCTCTGATTTTGTTCTCTGAGTTCATCTTTAACCATTGACATGTTGATATGTAAAGATCTCATATTTAAAATAGTCTATACTTTTTGTTTTGATTTTCACTTTGACTCAAAAGTTATATAGAAGAGTATTTTAAAATTTAAAATAACTTCTAAAACTATACTTCACTTATTCAGTTCCAGGTTTTGCACTGAGGTTTGAGAAAGTAATATCTATTAATTTTTGACTTGGGAAATTAATTGAGATTTTCTATGAGGTTTATTATATGATCCTTTCCCATAAATGATTAAAAGATATCAGAAAATGAAGTATTTTCCCTCAGGTATAAAATTTGGTAGCTGTAACTATCTACACATATATCTTTGTTTATATGTAATTAAAGTGATTATGTTATTCATATATTTTTTTTTGTCTGGGTAGAGGGCAATAAAGTTTCCAAGTATTATTCTATCTCTGTGACCTATCCCTCGCAATTCTAAAAATTGTTAGTTTACACATTTTGAACTTTTTTCTTATTTTTAAAATCAACTTACATAAGGTATAAGTTACTTGATCATAATGTATGATCATTCAGCTTGCTCTGCATATCCTTGACAATGCTTGGTATTTTTAGTCTTTTAATTTTAACCATTCTTATGACTCTGGAATAGTATCTCATTGTAGGTTTTACTTTTTATTTCCCTAATGACTAGTGAAAATTAAATATCTTCTCATGTGTTTATTGGTCATTTGTTTATCTTCTTTTGTGTAATTTTCGTTCAAATACTTTGCCCATATGTTCTTGGGCAGCTTTTGTTCTTTTTACTCAGTTGTAGGAAATCTTTTATATTCTAGGTAATAGTCCTGCTTCCTTTATGGGTACTGTTTCACTCACCTGCCCACATTTCCCTCTCCTGGATTACTTCCTCTGTGGGCTGCCAGATGCCATGTCATGAGGCCATTCAAGCAGGCTATGGAGGGGTCTATGTGTCTAGGAATGAAGGTCTCTGGCCAATAGCCAGCAAGGAATGGAGTCCTGTCAACAATCAAATGAGTGAATTTAGAAGTGGACTCTCTAAAACCATAATTTGAAAAGATACATGCTACAATGTTCACTGTAGCACTATTTACAATAGCCAAGACATGGAAGCAACCTAAATGTCCATCAACAGATGAATGGGTAAAGAAGATGTGGTACATATCCACAATGGAATATTACTCAGCCATAAAAAGAAACGAAATCGAGTTATTTGTAGTGAGGTGGATGGACCTAGAGTCTGTCATACAGAGTGAAGTAAGTCAGAAAGAGAAAAACAGATACCATATGCTAACACATATATATGGAATCTAAGAAAAAAAAAAAAAGAGGTCATGAAGAACCTAGGGGTAAGACGGGAATGGAGACGCAGACCTACTAGAGAATGGAGTTGAGGATGTGGGGAGGGGGAAGGGTAGGCTGTGACAAAGTGAGAGAGTGTCGTGAACATATATACACTACCAAATGTAGAACAGATAGCTAGTGGGAAGCAGCCACGTAGCACAGGGAGATCAGCTCAGTGCTTTGTGACCACCTAGAGGGATGGGATAGGGAGAGTGGGAAGGAGGGAGATGCAAGAGGGAAGAGATATGGGAACATGTGTGTATGTATAACTGATTCACTTTGTTATAAATCGGAAACTAACACACCATTGTAAAGCAATTATACTCCAATAAAGATGTTAAAAATAAATTAATTAAAAAAAAGATGTGGTACATATATAATGGAATATTACTCAGCCATAAAAAATAATAAAATGATGCCATTTGCAGCAACATGGATGGACCTATCATACTAAATGAAGTCAGACAGAGAAAGACAAATAGCATATGACATTGCTTATATATGGAATCTAAAATAAAAAGTTACAAAGGACCTTACTTACAAACAGAAATAGATCCACAGACATAGAAAACAAACTTATGGTTACCAAAGGAAAATGGTAAGGGAGAGGGATAAATTAGGAGTTTGGGATTAACATATACACACTACTATATATAAAATAGATAACCAACAAGAACCTACTGTATAGCACAGAGAACTCTACTCAAGATTCTATAATAGCCTATATGGGAAAAGAATCTGAAAAAGAATAGATATATGTAAAGGTATAACTGAATCACTTTGCTATAACCCTGAAATTAATACAACACTGTAAATAAACTATACTCCAGTATAAAATAAAAATTGAAAAAGTAAAATAAGTGGATTCTTCAGCCCCATTTGAGGCTGGAGATGACTGCAGACCTAGCTGACAGCTGGACAGCAACATCAAGGAAGACCCTGGCTGCATAGCACAGGGAGATCAGCTTGGTGCTTTGTGACCACCTAGAGGGGTGGGATAGGGAGGGTGGGAGGGAGGGAGATGCAAGAGGGAAGAGATATGGGAACATATGTATATGTATAACTGATTCACTTTGTTATAAAGCAGAAACGAACACACTATTGTAAAGCAATTATACTCCAATAAAGATGTTAAAAAAATATTTAACAGCAAAAAAAAAAAAAGAGACCCTGAGCTAGAACCACCCAGCTGAGCCTCTCCCAGATAACCTGCCCTCAGAAACTGTGTAAGATAATAGATATTTGTTCTTCTGAGCTGCTAAGTTTTTAGGTGATTTGCCCCACAGCAACAGATAACTAATATCCATCCAAACCCTGATAACTTTGGTTCAGTCGCAAAATCTGGAAAGCACTTTCAAGATTAGCAGACCTGAGTCAAGCTGGAAGTCACAGTTCCCAGAAAGGATGCATTGTCAGACTTCTTTCCCCTGGTTCCCAAGCCCAGATCATATTAGGTGCAACGGCATAAGCTGCTTCCACTCCGAACAAAATTAAGTTCTTCTGTTCCTCCTCATTATTGAATGCTTTTTACCAGCAGCCTATTTCTCTCTCTGAGTTCTCAATGCTCTCCATCCTATAGCTACTCTTTCACATCATTCTTTCTGCCTCTAAGATTCTTATGGTGGGAAGAAACCATTAAGATCATGTAGAACCACCCTCATGCTTGAATTATTCTATAACATCCTGAGTGGTCTACTAGCTTATTTTCAAAAATTGGATGTCACTATCTCCTGACGTAGCTCAGTCTATCTTTGGATCACTTTGACTCTTAGAAAATTCTTCCAAGTGTGAGTAGAATTCACATTCTCTTCTCTCTTGATTCATCTGGCGAAGAGAAGAGATCAAGAGATTCATACTTGGGCTGACTCCCCAGGGAGAACTGGCTATGAGTGAGACCACATTTCTGCAGCCAAGACTAGGTATTAATTGTTGGGGTTTTAAAGAAATCATATTTTCTTTACTATGAAGTCCCTAGCTGGACTTCCCCCTTCTTCATCACAATCAGATTCCCAGTAGTCAAGCCCCACAGATTCCCCCATAATCCCTGTGGGAAAGACCAGAGTAGGGGCTCCCAGGAAGGGACCCCTAATGCCAGGAGATCTGGATGGCCACCGTGGGCTCTCTTTTCCACTGGAGGAACTGCAGGCTTAGGGGAGACCTCTCAGCATGGTGCTGCCCCAGCCTGGGGGAGGGGTAATGCAGTTGGCATGTAGCCATTCCTCTTACCCTTCTGATGTCATGTGTCCTGGTCTCCATGGCACAGTGTGGGTGCATCAGCCTCATCCCCATGTTCTAGGATTCTCTCAGTGGTGTCTTTGTTCACAAATAGTTGTTAGTTTTTCTTCTTGTGGGGGTAATGAAGTCAGGAATGACCTATGTCGCCATCCTGGTGATGTTACTCTCATCAGCGCTGCAGTCTGGAGGAAGACTTTCTTCTTCCTCAGGGAGATATCAGTGTTTACTTTTAAGGCCTTCAAGTGACTGGGTGAGGCTGACCCACATTATTGAGAATAATCTTTGCTTAAAGTCATCCTATTATAGAACTATAAAATATACCTTCCCAGCTAAAACCTAAATTAATGTTTGATAGTATAACTGTGCATTATATCCTTTCCCAGATGACACATAAAACTAAACATCACAAGAGGCTATTATCCCAGGGCATGAGTTGCAAGCCCCAAAGTTTGGACATTAGGCATGAGTGATGTGACTTGCCAAATAGTAAAATTATAGACATACACAGTAGATAAATGATTTCTATCTGCTGTTGTGGCTGAGGGTAAAAATGTTGTGAGCTCACAGTTCAGTGCTCCTTTCTCCTATTGGACATCTCACTCTATCAAGCTAGCCTTGTGCAAAAACAAGAGAGGTAATAGGCTGCTAAGTCCCCCAACTTACATCCTTATCTCTTGTAAACCTCTGGCATTTCTTATTCACAGCCTCAGGAGTAACACAAAGTTAGAGGAAGCTGGAACCAAGGACTTGAGCCCAAGTTATCATTCTCATGAATTCTCAAACCTGGAGCAGGCTGGGGCCAGAGATTCTGCAATTCTGGAAACTCTAATGATGCCAGTGCTGCTAGACTGAAGACCACACTTAGAGCAGCAAGGTTTAACCACATTATGATTATAGCTCTGATTATATGATAGTATAGTAGTTGGTGGACATTTATGTCTCCTCTCGTATATTCTAAGAATCTTAAGGGCAGGGGTTGTTTATTTTTTCTTTATAGCCTTCAGAGTGCCTCACATAGCACTCAGTACTTAGAGGATGCTAATTAACTTAATACCTATATTTTACAAAGAAAGAGAATGATGCACAGATTCCTTATACAAGCTGTTAGAGGTAAGTGTGCCTGTTTGAGACTGCACAGTGAGAAGAAGTTTGGAAATTGTACACTGAGATTGAGCAGAGAGAAGGTTTGGAATCAAAAAGGGGTAAGGGACAGGAAAAGAAGCCTTAAACCAGTCTCTTAAGATGAAGATCTAGAAAAGAGCCCAAATCAAGAATTACCTTTTTGTATTTGTTTGTTCTGCATTCCAAAGGTTTTGATCCTTCTTTTTATACCAAAGGAAGTCTCAGGTCAGTGCTAACTTATCTTTAATACCTAACACCGGTGATTCCTTCCATTTAAAAAACTTAGAAAAAATTGTGGTCAAATACACATAAAATTTACTATCAACTATTTTTAGTTGTACCATTCAGTGGTATTATATACATTCATAATTTTGTGCTACCCTAACCTCCATCCATCTCCATAACTATTTTCATCTTGCAAAGCTCAAATTCTATACCCATTAAACACTAAATTCCCCTTCCCCCTTATGCCTAGCTCCTGACATCATTCTGCTTTTTGTCTCTATGAATTTGACTATTCTAATTACCTCATATATGTGGAATCATACAGTATTCATCTTTTTGTGACTGGCTTATTCACTTAGCATAATGTCCTCAAGGTTCATCCATTGTTGCATATGTCAGAATTTCCTTCCTTTTTAAGGCTGAATAATATTTCTTTGCATGTGAAGAAATTCTTACCATATTTTGTTTATCCATTCATCTGTCAATGGACATGAGTTATTTTAGCGATTGTGGGTAATACTGCTGTGAACATGGGTGTACAAATATCTCTTAGAGATTTAAAAAAAGATTCAATCACCTTAGTAGTTATAGGAATGTGAAGATTTCCTATTTCTTTGTGATTTAGTCTTTGTAGATTTTGTGTTTCTAGGAATTTGTCCATTTCATCTATGTTATCCAATCTGTTGGCATACAATTGTTCATAGTACCCTCTTACAATCTTTTTCATTTATGTAAAATTGGTAGCAGTGTCTCCACTTTCATTTCTGATTTTAATAATTTGAGTCTTCTCTTTTTTTTCTTAGCCTATCTGGCTAGTGGTTTGTCAATTATGTTGCTCGTTTCAAAAATCACCTTTTGGTTTTATTAGTTTTCTCTATTGCTTTGTGTTCTTAATTCCGTTTCCTCTTCTCTAATCTTTATTATTTCTTTCTTTCTCCTAGCTTTGCATTTGGTTTGTTCTTTTTTTTTTTTCTTTTGCTGCGCTGTGTGGCTTGCGTGATCTCAGTTCTCTGACCAAGGATTGAACCCAGGCCACAGCACTGAAAGCCTGGAATCCTAACCAGCAGGCAACTAGGGAATTCCCTAGTTTGTTTTTATTTTTAGTTCTTGGAGTTGTACAATTAGTTTGTTGATTTGAGAACTTTCTTGTTTTATTATTTAGATATAACCAACATGCAATATGTGTAAGTTTAAGGTGTACACATGTTGATTTAATACATTTATATATTGCAACATGATTGCCATTGTAGTGTTAGCTAACATCTCTACCACATCTCATAATTATCATTTCGTTTTTGTGGTGCGAATAATTAAGATCTACTCTCTTAGTTAAGCTGATGTCTATAATACAGTATTGTTGTCTATAATCACTACACTGTGCATTAGTTCTCAAGGTTTTATTTATCTACTAGTTGCAAGTTTGTACCCTTAAACAACATCTATTCCTCCATAACCCAGCCCCTAGTAATCACCATTTTACTCTCTGTTTTTAAGAGTATGGCTTTTTTAGATTCCCACATATAAGTTATATCAACAGTATTTGTTCTTCTTTGACTGACTTACCTCACTTCGCATAATGTCCTCAAGGTCCAGCCTTATTATCAAAGATCGCAGGATTTCCTTCTTTTTCAAGACAATAATATTTACATTTTAGTAATGTGAGATCTATCTATCTATCTCATATTATCTTTATCCATTCATTTATCGATGGACACTCAGGTTGTTTCTATGTCTTGGCTATTGCAAATAATGCTGCAGTGAACATAGGGATGACATACCTTTCCAAGACAGTGAGTTCTCTTCCTTTGAATAAATATCCAGAAGTGGGATCATATGATAGTTTTATATTTAATTTTTTGAGGAATCTTTGTAGTTTCCCATAGTGGTTTCACTAATTTTCATTCCCATCAACTAGTGCACAAGGGTTCCCTTTTCTCCACATCCTTGCCAATACTTGTTATCTCTTGTCTTCTGAATGGTGTGAGGTGATATCTCATGATTTTGATTTGCATTTCCCTGATGATTAGTGATGCTGAGCATCATTTCACGTACCTGATGGCCATCTGTATGCCTTCTTTGGAAGAATGTCTATTTAGTTACTCTGCCCATTTTTTAAGTTGGATTGTTTGAGCTTTGTTATTGAATTTAATGAGTTCTTTATACATCGTTAATTTTAACTCTTCCAGTTGATGGTTTGCAAGTATTCTCTCCTATTCTATAGGTTCTCTCTTGATTTTGCTGATTGTTTCTTTTGCTGTGCAGAAGCTTTTAAGATTGGTGTAGTTACACTTGTTAATTTTTGCTTTTGTTTGTGCTTTAGGCATCATATCCAAAAAATCACTGCTAAGACCAACGTTGAGGAGCTTTTACTCTAGGTTTTCATCTAGTTGTTTTACAGTATCAGGTCTTATGTTTAAGTCCTCTAACCATTTCAAGTTAGTTTTCGTGATTAGTATAAGATAGGGGTCCAATTTCATTCTTCTGCATGTGGTTATCCAGTTTTCCCAACACCATTTGTTAAAGAGACTTTCCACATTGGGTGTTCTTAGCAGTCTTGTCAAATATTAGTTCTCTGTTTATGTGAGGGTTGCATTCTGGTCTCTGTATTCCATTCCATTCTATTTTTATGCCAGTATTACTAGAGCTTTGTAATGTACTTTGATATCAGGAAGCATGATGCCTCTGGCTTTGTTCTTTCTCATGATTGCTTTGGCTATTTGGAGTCTTTTGTGGTTCCATACAAATTTTAAGTTTTTAAAAAACATTTCTGGGCTTCCCTGGTGGCGCAGTGGTTGAGAGTCCGCCTGCCGATGCAGGGGACACGGGTTCGTGCCCCGGTCTGGGAAGATCCCACATGCCGCGGAGCGGCTGGGCTCGTGAGCCATGGCCGCTGAGCCTGCACGTCTGGAGGCTGTGCTCCGCAACGGGAGAGGCCACAACAGTGAGAGGCCTGCGTACCGCAAAAAAACCCAAAACAAACAAACAAAAAAAACATTTCTGTGAAAAATGCCATTGGGACTTTGAAAAGGATTGCACTGAATATATAGATGGCTTTGGGTAGTATGGACATTTTAATAATATTAATTCTTTTGATCCATGAGCACAGGATGTCTTTCTATTTGTTTGTCATCTTTGGTTTCATTCAACAAAGTCTTCTAGTTTTTGTTATACAGATCTTTCCCCTCCTTAAATTTTATTCCTAGGTATTTTATTTTTTTTAATGTTATTGTGAATGGGATAGGTTTTGTAAAATTTCAGATGTTTCATTGTTAGTGTATAGAAATGCAACTGATTTCTGTATATTGATTTTATATCCTGCAACTTTACTGAATTCGTTGATTAGTGACAAGGGTTTTTTGGTTGAGTCTTTGGGATTTTCTACACATGAGCTCATATCATTTGTGGATAGTTACAATTCTTCTTTCTGAATTGGATGCTTTTTGCTTCTTTGTATTGCCTAATTGCTCTGGCTAGGAACTCTAGTACTACGTTGAATCTGAGTGGTGAAGCCACCCTTGTCTTATTCTTGATTTAGAGGAAAACCTTTCAATTTTTCACCAAGTATAATGTTAGCTGTGGGTCTGTTATATATGGCCTTTATTATGTTGAGGCATGTTCCTTCTACACCCAATCTGTTGTAGATTTTTATCATGAAAGGATGCTGTATTTTGTTAAATGCTTTTTCTGCATCTATTGAGATAACTGTAATTTTTATCTTTCATTCTATTACTGTGTTGTATCACATTTATTGATTTGTGTATGTTGAAACATCCTTGCATCCCAGGGATAAATCCCACTTGGTCATGGTGTATAATCTTTTTAATGTGGTCTTCAATTTGGGTTGCTAATATTGGGTTGGCCAAAAAGTTCCTTTGTTTTTTTCCATAAGATGGCTCCAGTAGCACTTAGTTGTCTTTAACTCCATTTGAAACAATTTTGTTAGACTGTATTATGACAGCTGTCATATCAGCATGCATTAAAAAAAAAAACTTATCAAAATTGATGAATTTTTGTGTAGCCATTTTAATGTTGAAGATGGAAGAAAAAAGCAACATTTTCAGCATATTATGCTTTATTATTACAAGAAAGGTAAAAATGCAACTGAAACGCAAAAAAAAATTTGTGCAGCGTATGGAGAAGGTGCTGTGACTGATTGAACGTGTCAAACGTGGTTTGTGAAGTTTTGTGCTGGAGATTTCTCACTGGATGATGATCCACAGTCAGGTAAACCAGTCGAAGTTGATAGCGATCAAATCGAGATATTAACTGAGAACAATCAACGTTATACCACGTGGGAGATAGCCAACATACTCAAAATATCCAAAGCAAGCGTCGAAAATCATTTGCACCAGCTTAGTTATGTTAATCGCTTTGGTGTTTGGGTTCCACATAAGTTAAGCGAAAAAAACCTTGACAGTATTTCTGCATGCGATTCTCTACTTAAACGTAACAAAAATGTTCCATTTTAAAAACAAATTGTGACATGAGATGAAAAGTGGATACTGTACAATAATGTGGAATGGAAGAGATTGTGGGGCAAGCAAAATGAACCACCACCAACCACACCAAAGGCCAGTCTTCATCCAAGGAAGGTGATGTTGTGTACATCGTGGGATTGGAAGGGAATCCTCCATTATGAGCTTTTTCCAGAAAACCAAATGATTAATTCCAACAAGTACTGCTTCCGATTAGACCAACTGAAAGCAGCACTCGATGAAAAGCATCCAGAATTTGTTAACAGAAAATGCACAATTTTCCGTCAGGATAACGCAAGACCGTATGTTTCTTTGATGACCAGTTAAAAACTGTTACAGCTTGGCTGGGAAATTCTGATTCATCTGCCATATTCACCAGACATGGCACCTTTGGATTTCCATTTATTTTGGTCTTTACAAAATTCTCTTAATGGAAAAAATTTCATTTCCCTGGAAGACTGTAAAAAGGCACCTGGAACAGTTCTTTGCTCAAAAGGATAAAAAGTTTTGGGAAGATGGATTTATGAAGCTGCCTGAAAAATGGCAGAAGGTAGGGGGACAACATGGTGAATATGTTGTTCAATGAAGTTCTTGGTGAAAATGAAAAATGTGTCTTTTATTTTTACTTTAAAAACCGAAGGAAACTTTTGGTCAACCCAATATTTTTTGAGAATTTTTGCATCTATATTCATCAGGAATATTGGTCTATAGTTTTCTTTCTTGTAGTGTCCTGATCTGGCTGTGGTATCAGTGTAATGCTGGTTTTGTAGAATAATTTTGGGAGTGTTCCTTCCTCTTCAATTTATTGGAAAAGTTTGAGAAGGACTGGCATTAATTCTTCAAATGTTTGGTAGAATTTGACAGTGATGGCATCTAGTCCTGGTGTTTTCTGTGTTGGGGAGGTTTCTGATTACTGATTCAATCTTTTTACTCATCTGTTCAGATTTTCTATTTCTTCATGATTCATTCTTGGTAGGCCACATGTTTCTAGGAATTTATTCATTTCTTCTAGGTTATATAACTTTTTGCCATATAATTCTTCATAGTAGTCTCTTGTGATCCTATACATTTCTGTCATATTAGTTGTAACATCTTTTTCATTTCTGATTTTGAGTCTTCTCTCTTTTTTCATAGACTCACTAAAAGTATGTCAATTTTGTTTATCTTTCTGAAAAATTAGCTTAGTTTCTTTCATCTTTTTAAATTGTTTTTCTGCTATTTCATTTATTTCCACTCTGATCTGTGCTATTTTCTTCTTTCTGCTAACTTTGGGCTTAATATGGTCTTTTTCTAGTTCCTTGAGATGTAAAGTTAGGTTGTTATTGGAGATCTTTCTCACTTTTTAATATATGTATTTATAAACCTTTTCAGAACTTCTTTTGCTGCATCTCATAGGTTTTGGTATGCTGTGTTTCCATTTTCATTTGTTTTGAGATATTTTTTATTTCCCTTTTGATGTCTTCTTTGACTCACTGGTTGTTCAGGAAAGTGTTCTTTAGTATCCATGCATTTGCAGATTCTCCAGCTACCTCTTGTATTGATTTCTAGTTTCTCACCATTGTGGTCAGAAAAGATACTTAGTATGATTTTCCTCTTCTTAAATTTCCTGAGACTTGTTTTCTGTCCTATAATATGATGTATCCTGGAGAAAGTTCTGTGTGCATTTGAGAAGAATGTGTATTCTGCTGCTGTTGGATGGAATGTTCTAAAGATATCTGTTAGGTGCATTTGGTCTAACATATGGTTCAAATCCATTGTCACCTTGTTGATTTTGTCTAGATAATCGATCTATCGCTGCAAGTGAGTTATTGAAGTCCCCCACTATTATTGTATTATTTATTTCTGCCTTCAGATCTCTTAGTATTTGTTTAATATATTTAGGTGCTCTGATATTGGGTGAGTATATATTTAGAATTGTTATATCTTTCTGATGAATTGACCCATTTATCATTATATAATGACCTTCTTTGTCTCTTGTTACATAGTCACCTAAAGTCTGTTTTGTCTGATACTCTTTTGGTTTCCACTTGCATGAAATATCTTTTTCCATCTCTTCACATTGAGCCTATGTATGTCCTTAATGCTTAAGTGAGTCTCTTGTAGACAGCATATTGTTGGGTCTTCTTTTTTATCCATTTAGCCACTCTTTGCCTTTTGATTGGTGAATTCAGTCATTTTATATTTAGGCAATTATTGCTATGAAAGGACTTAGTAATGCCCTCTTATTGATTGCTTTCTCGTTGTTTTATATTTGCACTATTCTTTTTTCCCTCTGTTTCTACTTACCTTTGTAAATTGTTGATTTTCCATAGTGGGATGCTCTGTTTCCCCTCTTTTTCTTTTGTGAATCCACTCTAGATTTTGGCTTTGTCATTACCGTGAGGATTTCGTGAAACATCTCATAGGTAAAACAGTCCATTTTATGCTGATAGCAACTTATCTTCGACCTCCTTCAAAGGCTCTACCCTTTTACTTCTCCCTTATATATATATATTTTTGCGGTATGCGGGCCTCTCACTGTTGTGGCCTCTCCCATTGTGGAGCACAGGCTCTGGACGCACAGGCTCAGCAGCCATGGCTCACAGGCCCAGCCGCTTCGCGGCATGTGGGATCTTCCCGGACTGCGGCATGAACCCATGTCCCCTGCATCAGCAGGCGGACTCTCAACCACTGTGCCACCAGGGAAGCCCCTCCCTTTTATATTTTTGATGTCACAACTTACCTACTTTACATTGTACATTCATTAACAAATTATAGTAACTACAGTTATTTTAATACTCTTTATCTTTTATGCTATATTAAGTGGTTAACCTGCCATCCTGTTATAGAATTAGTGTTTTCTAAGTCTGACTGCATATTTTTTTCACCTATACCAGTGTGCTGTATACTTTCATGTTTTCATGTCACTGATTTTTGTCTTTTCATTTCAGCTTTGAGAACTCCTTTTAGCATTTCTTGCAAGGCAGGTCTAGTGATGATGAACTTCCCCAGCTTTGGTTGTCTGGGAAAGTATTTCTTCTTTATACCTGAAGGATAACTTTGGGGATAGAGTATTCTGGTTGGCAATTTTTACCTTTAAGCTCTTTGCATATATCATTCCACTCTCTCCTGGCCTATAGAGTTTCTGCCGAGAAATCTGCAGATAGCCTATTGGGGGTTCCTTTGTAGGTTACACTCTTTTTTTTCCCCCGGCTACATTTAGGATTCTTTCTTTATCTTTGATTTTTCACAGTTTTATTACAATGTGTCTTGGAGAAGGTCTTCTGGCACTGAGAATTCAGAGTGATCTATTAGCTTCGTGAACTTGGATATACAAGTCTTTCCCCAGGTTTGGGAAGTTCTCAGCTATTATTTCTTTAAATAAACCTTCTTCCCCTTATCTCTCTTTTCTTCTGGGACCCTGGTTATTTTAATATTTGTCCTTTGGATGGATTCCCACTGATGGTGCAATCTTTCTTCACCCTTAAAATTCTTTTTTTCTTTGTTTTCCTCTGTGTTATTTCAAACTCTAAGCTACTTTTTCTGTCTTCCATCTGCTCTACTACACATGCTCTCAATTGCATTCTTCATCTCATTTCTTGATTTATTCAGCCCCAGATTTTCTATTTGTTTCTTTCTTATGGGTTTCTATCTCTTTGAAAAACACCTGTTTGATCATATATATATATATTTTAAGATTTCATTGAATTGTCTTACTGAGTTTTCTTTTAGCTCACTGAGTTTCTTCAAAATAGCTATTTTGAATTCTTTATCAGCTAGATCATGCTGTTCCACACCTTTGAGCTCAGTTGTTGGAGAATTATTGATATCTTTTGAGGATGACATATTTCCTTTATTTTTCATGTTCCTTGTGTTTTTGCATTGTTGCTTTCACGTTTGAAGTAGCAGACAGCTCTTCATGTTTTTTAAATTTCTTATTTACTTATTTTTTAACACCTTTATTGGAGCATAATTGCTTTATAATGTTGTATTAGTTTCTGCTATATAACAAAGTGAATCAACTATATGTATACATATATCCCCATATGCCTTCCTTCTTGCGTCTCCCTCCTACCCTCCCTATCCCACCCCTCTAGGTGGTCAAAAAGCACTGAGGCGATCTCCCCATGCGATGCAGCTTCTTCCCACTAGCTATCTATTTTACATTTGGTAGTGTATATATGTCAATGCTACTCTCACTTCATCCCAGTTTACCATTCCCCCTCCCTGTGTCTTCAAGTGCATTCTCTACGTCT
Organism: Orcinus orca; assembly: GCF_937001465.1. Classification (NCBI taxonomy): domain Eukaryota; kingdom Metazoa; phylum Chordata; class Mammalia; order Artiodactyla; family Delphinidae; genus Orcinus; species Orcinus orca. Next base: position 40,938,303 of record NC_064566.1, on the reverse strand, counting down.
GTGTCTTTATTCCTGTCCTGCCCCTAGGTTCTTCAGAACCTTTTTTTTTTTGATTCCATATATATATATGTTAGCATACAGTATTTGTTTTTCTATTTCTGACTTACTTCACTTTGTTTGACAGACTCTAGGTCCATCCACCTCACTACAAATAACTCAAATTTGTTTCTCTTTATGGCTGAGTAATATTCCATTGTATATATGTACCATGTCTTCTTTATCCATTCATCTGTTGATGGACACTTAGGTTGCTTCTGTATCCTGGCAATTGTAAATAGTGCTGCAATGAACACTGTGGTACATGACTCTTTTAGAATTATGGTTTTCTCAGGGTATATGCCCAGTAGTGGCAGTGCTGAGTCATATGGTAGTGCTATTTTTTTGATTTTTAAGGAACCTCCATACTGTTCTCCATAGTGGCTGTATCAATTTACATTCCCATCAAGAGTGCAATAGGGTTCCCTTTTCTCCACACCCTCTCCAGCATTTATTGTCTGTAGATTTTTTGATGATGGCCATTCTGACTGGTGTGAGGTGATACCTCACTGTAGTTTTGATTTACATTTCTCTAATGATTGGTGATGTTGAGCATTCTTTCATGTGTTTGTTAGCAATCTGTATATCTTCTTTGGAGAAATGTCTATTTAGGTCTTCTGCCCATTTTTGGATTGGGTTGTTTGGTTTTTTTTGATATCAAGCTGCATGAGCTGCTTATATATTTTGGAGATTAATCCTTTGCCAGTTGCTTCGTTTGCAAATATTTTCTCCCATTCTGAGGGTTGTCTTTTCGTATTCTTTATGGTTTCCTTTGCTGTGCAAAAGCTTTTAAGTTTCATTAGGTCCCATTTGTTTATTTTTGTTTTTATTTCCATTTCCCTAGGAGGTGGGTCAAAAAGGATCTTGCTGTGATTTATGTCATAGAGTGTTCTGCCTATGTTTTCCTCTAGGAGTTTTATAGTGTTGATCTTACATTTAGGTCTTTAAACCATTTTGAGTTTATTTTTGTGTATGGTGTTAGGGAGTGTTCTAATTTCATTCTTTCACATGTAGCTGTCCAGTTTTCCCAGCACCACTTATTGAAGAGGCTGTCTTTTCTCCATTGTATATTCTTGCCTCCTTTTTCAAAGATAAGGTGACCACTGTGCATGGGTTTTCTCTGGGCTTTCTGTCCTGTTCCATTGATCTGTGTTTCTGTTTTTGTGCCAGTACCATACTGTCTTGATTACTGTAGCTTTGTAGTATAATCTGAAGTCCAGGAGCCTGATTCCTCCAGCTCTGTTTTTCTTTCTCAAGATTGCTTTGGCTATTCGGGGTCTTTTGTGTTTCCACACAAATTGTGAAATATTTTGTTCTAGTTCTGTGAAAAACACCATTGGTAGTTTGATAGGGATTGCACTGAATCTGTAGATTGCTTCAGGTAGTACAGTCATTTTCACAATGTTGATTCTTCCAATCCAAGAACATGGTATATCTCTTCATTTGTTTGTATCATCTTTACTTTCTTTCATCAGTGTCTTATAGTTTTCTGCATACAAGTCTTTTGTCTCCTTAGATAGGTTTATTCCTAGGTATTTTATTCTTTTTATTTCAGTGGTAAATGGGAGTATTTCCTTAATTTCTTTCAGATTTTTCATCATTTGTGTATAGGAATGCAAGAGAATTTTGTGCATTAATTTTATATCCTGCAACTTTACCAAATTCATTGATTAGCTCTAGTAGTTTTCTGGTAGCATCTTTAGGGTTCTCTATGTATAGTTTAATGTCACCTGCAAACACTGAGTTTTACTTCTTTTCTGATTTGGATTCATTTTATTTCTTCTTCTTCTTCTTTGATTGCTGTTGCTAAAACTTCCAAAATTATGTTGAATAATCTGCTGAGAGTGGGCAACCTTGTGTTGTTCCTGATCTTAGAGGAAATGGTTTCAGTTTTTCACCATTGAGAATGATGTCGGCTGTGGGTTTGTCATATATGGCCTTTATTATGTTGAGGTAAGTTCTCTCTATGTCTACTTTCTAGAGGGTTTTATCATAAATGGGTGTTGAATTTTGTCAAAAGTTTCTCTGCATATATTGAGATGATCATATGGTTTTTAATCCTTCAATTTGTTAATATGGTGTATCACACTGATTGATTTGTGTATATTGAAGAATCGTTGCATTCCTGGGATAAACCCCACTTCATCATGGTGTATGATCCTTTAAATGTGCTGTTGGATTCTGTTTGCTAGTATTTTGTTGAGGATTTTTGCATCTATGTTCATCAGTGATATTGGTCTGTAGTTTTCTTTTTTTTGTGACATCTTTGTCTGTTTTTGGTATCAAGGTGATGGTGGCCTTGTAGAATGAATTTGGGAGTGTTTGTCCCTCTGCTATATTTTGGAAGAGTTTGAGAAGGATAGGTGTTAGTTCTTCTCTAAGTGTTTGAAAGAATTCACCTGTGAAGCCATCTGGTCCTGGGCTTTTGTTTGTTGGAGGATTTTTAATCACAGTTTCAATTTCAGTGCTTGTGATTGGCCTGTTGATACTTTCTATTTCTTCCTGGTTTAGTCTCAGAAGGTTCTGCTTTTCTAAGAATTTGCCCATTTCTTCCAGGTTGTCCATTTTATTGGAACATAGTTGCTTGTAGTAATCTCTCATGATCCTTTGTATTTCTTCACTGTCATTTGTTACTTCTCCTTTTTCATTTCTAATTCTGTTGAATTGAGTGTTTTCCCTTTTTTTTCTTGATGAATCTGGCTAATGGTTTATCAATTTTGTTTATCTTCTCAAAGAACCAGCTTTTAGTTTTACTGATCTTTGCTATCGTTTCCTTCATTTCTTTTTCATTTATTTCTGATCTGATGTTTATGATTTCTTTCCTTCTGCTAACTTTGGGGTTTTTTTTGGGGTTGTTGTTGTTGTTCTCATTCTAATTGCTTTAGGTGTAAGGTTAGGTTGTTTGAGATTTTTGTTGTTTCTTGAGGTAGGATTGTGTTGCTATAAACTTCCCTCTTAGAACTGCTTCTGCCGCATCCCATAGGTTTTGGGTTGTTGTGTTTTCTTTGTCATTTGTTTCTAGATATTTTTTGATTTCCTCAGTGATCTCTTGGTTATTTACTAGTGTATTGTTTAGCCTCCAAGTGTTTGTAATTTTTACAGTTATTTTTCCTGTAATTGATATCTAGTCTCACAGCATTGTTGCTGGAAAAGATACTTGGTATGATTTCAGTTTTCTTAAACTTACCGAGGCTTGATTTTTGATACACGATGTGATCTATCCTGGAGAATGTTCCAAGAGCACTTGAGAAAAAATTGTACTCTGCTGTTTTTGGATGGAATGTCGTATAGATATCAAGTCTATCTTGTTTAATGTGTCATTTAAATCTTGTGTTTCCTTGTTTATTTTCATTTTGGATGACCTGTCCATTGGTGAAAATGGGGTGTTACAGTCCCCTACTAAGATTGTGTTATTGTCAATTTCCCCTTTTATAGCTGTTAGCATTTCCCTTATGTATTGAGGTGCTCCTATGTTGGGTGTGAAAGTATTTACAATTGTTATATCTTCCTCTTGGATTGATCCCTTGAGCATTATATAGTGTCCTTCTGTGTCTCTTATAATAGTCTTTATATTAAAGTCTATTTTGTCTGATATGAGAATTGCTACTCAGTTTTCTTTTGATTTCTATTTGCATGGAATATCTTTTTCCATCCCTTCACTTTCAGTGTGTATGTGTCCCTAGGTCTGAAGTGGGTCTCTTATAGACAGCATATATATGGGTCTCGTTTTTGTATCCATTCAGCCAGTCCATGTCTTTTGGTTGGAGCATTTAACCCATTTATATTTAAGCTCATTATCGATATGTATGTTCCTATTACCATTTTCTTAATTGTTTTGGGTTTATTTTTGTAGGTCTTTTCTTTCTTTTGTGTTCCTGCCTAGAGAAGTTCCTTTAGCATTTGTTGTAAAGCTGGTTTGATGGTGCTGAATTCTCTTAACCTTCACTTGTCTGTAAAGGTTTTAATTTCTCCATCAAATCTGAATGAGATCCTTGCTGGGTAGGGTATTCTTGGTTGTAGGTTTTTCCCTTTAATCACTTTAAATATGTTCTGCCACTCCTTTCTGGCTTGCAGAGTTTCTTCTGAAAGATCAGCTGTTAACCTTATGGGGATTCCCTTGTATGTTATTTGTTGCTTTTCCCTTGCTGCTTTTAATATTTTTTCTTTGTATTTAATTTTTGATAGTTTGATTAATATGTGTCTTGGCGTGTTTCTCCTTGGATTTATCCTGTATGGGACTCTCTGCACTTCCTGAATTTGATTGACGATTTCCTTTCCCATATTAGGGAAGTTTTCAACTGTAATCTCTTCAAATATTTTCTCAGTCCCTTTCTTTTTCTCTTCTTCTTCTGGAACCCCTATAATTCGAATGTTGGTGTGTTTAATGTTGTCCCAGAAGTCTCTGAGACTGTCCTCAAGTCTTTTCATTCTTTTTTCTTTATTCTGCGGTAGTTATTTCCACTATTTTATCTTCCAGGTCACTTATCCTTTCTTCTGCCTCAGTTATTCTGCTATTGATTCCTTCTAGAGAATTTTTAATTTCATTTATTGTGTTGTTCATTATTGTTTGTTTGCACTTTAGTTCTTCTAGGTCCTTGTTAAACGTTTCTTGTATTTTCTCCATTCTATTTCCAAGATTTTGGATCATCTTTAGTATCATTACTCTGAATTCTTTTTCACGTAGACTACCTATTTCCTCTTCATTTATTTGGACTGGTGGGTTTTTACTTTGCTCCTTCATCTGCTGCATATTTCTCTTTCTTCTCATTTTGCTTAACTTACTGTGTTTGGGGTCTCCTTTTTGCAGACTGCAGGTTCATAGTTTCCGTTGTTTTTGGCGTCTGCCCCCAGTGGGTCAGGTTGGTTCAGTGGGTTGTGTAGGCTTCCTGGTGGAGGGGACTGGTGCCTGTGTTCTGGTGGTTGAGGCTGGATATTGTCTTTCTGCTGGGCAGGACTACGTCTGGTGGCGTGTTTTATGGTGACTGTGAACTTATTATGATTTTAGGCAGCCTCTTTGCTAATGGGTGGGGCTGTGTTCCTGTCTTGCTAGTTATTTGGCATGGGGTGTCCAGCACTGGAGCTTGCTGGTTGTTGCGTGGAGCTGGGTCTTAGTGTTGAGATGGAGATCGCTGGGAGTGCTCTTGCTGATTGATATTATGAGGGGCCGGGAGGTCTCTGGTGGTCCAATGTCCTGAACTCAGCTCTCCCACCTCAGAGGCTCAAGCCTGACACCCGGCGGGAGCACCGAGACCCTGTTAGCCATACGGATTTTGGGAAGTCTGAGGTCTTCTGCCAGCATTCAGTAGGAGTTCTGTAGGAGTTGCTCCACATGTATTTTTGATGTATTTGTGGGGAGGAAGGTGATGTCTATGTCTTACTTCTCTGCCGTCTTGAAGGTCCACCTCAAGATATTTTAGACATGCCCATCTTTTGGGGCCGCCAATGTAGGTGAAAGTAAAGGTGGAGTCTGAGTATCTGAAATCTGGCAGGGCGTGGTCATGGAGGGGCCAGAGGTGCTCAAGGCGTGGGGCAGTACCATTGTTTACAGTGAAATTGATGAGTATCTTTGACAGTGGATATAAAGCAGGAATGTGGCAGTATGTATTGAGAAACATAAAAATATTCATACCCTTTGACCCAGTAATTTGATTCACTGTAATTTAAACTGAGGAGATAATTTTTTTAAAAAAGGACAAATTCCTACGTATGAGGCTCTTCTTTCTAGCATTCTCTAAAACAGCAGAAATTGAAAACACCGAAATGTCCAACAATAGACAGTAATAACAGTGAAGGAAATTGCAGTACCTTAACTGGACAGAATATTCTGCATCTCTCAAAATAATAATTATGAAGAATGTGAGATACAGCAAGGAGATGTTCAAAACACTTTCATAAAACAAAATATCCAATTATGTAGATGTTTTGATTATAACTCTGTAAAATATACCAGACAAGGACTTATAAGGGAGGAGAAAAAATAGACTGTGTTTGCTCCTGCTTCTTCCCTTCAAAATATGAAGTTGGTAAAGTTTCTTTCTGGCATTTACACATCACTCTAACTTCACTGCCACGTCTTTTTCATAGCTCCTTCTTACTCATTTATTGAGGACTCATGCTGCTTCAGGGTACCCATGTCACTTAGACAAAAAGGCAACAGATAAATGTATTCATTAATTATGGAGGCTGTATTCTGTGTTCAGCACTGGGATACAATCATCATTAAGACCTCTCCCTTCTGTCCAGTGAGCTCACAGTTTACGCACAGATAGATAAGGAGATATTTGCACTATACTACAGAAGGCACAAAGTGGTAGGGGTAAAAAAAGGAAACTAAGTGGAAACCCGAATCCTAAGGAGTCAAATATCTTATCTCTTTAAAGGGATATTACGTTTAAAAGGGGCTTAGGGAATTTGCTGTAGTTATCCCACTTTCCTCCACATCACATATGTCCCTTTTTTTGTCTCCTCCCTGAGAGACATACACACGCTCAAGTCTCTCTTCCATGGCAAAAATTACGTTTTGACTCCACGCTCCCCTCTTACCATCTGTTCTATAACTCTCCTTCCTCTTTACTCACAACTCCATACTTCTTGTTTCTAATTCCATACTGACCAGTCACTGCTTTGCCCACAGCCATTAACATTAGTTGTGACAAATCCACAAGAAAAGATAGATTACACAGCAAAATGTAGGGCTCATGTGATCCAGGTGGAAGAGATAGAAACTGCACAGGGAAGGATGGACTCAGTGTGTCCCAGGCTAGAGAGCAAGCCAGTGTATCTACATCATGGTGAACACAGTGTGGAATGGCAGCAGTTGAACCTGGAGATGTAGGCAGGAACCCCGCCATGGGAATGGAGTCTGTAGATCTGAGTAGAGTTTGCCCTTTAAGTGCAAATGAAATGGCATGGGAAGCCATGGAGTGGAGAAACGTCTCTGCTGTTTCTTCTCTTGCTTTAATACTATATGCACAGCATCTTCATGAACTCTGATCTTCATGGCAATAATAGGAAATGAGTAGATTAGGTGATAATACCCATTTGACAGGTAAGGAAACTGACACTTCATCAAGACCACATGACTAGTAAGTGGGGGAAAAAAGAGTAACTGGGAAAATTAACTAGCCAGGGACCTCAAGAGATAAAAGAGATTTAAAAAAAAAAACCCTTTCTTTGTCAGTAATCCGGATAGGTGACCTTTCCCTCATGGCCTGTTGCTTCACCTGAGAACCTTGCTCTGGAGGTGTCCTTCCAGCTGTCCACTATGAAATGATAAGATCTCTCCATTTCCTTTCACAGCCTCCCCACCTGCGGAGCTTCCTAAATCTGATGCGCAGACCACAAACCAGACCAATTTAATCAAAATGTGGAGAAGAAGGTGGAACTTGGGTATCAGCATTTTGCAAAAGTCCTGTGAGATTCCAATGAGCATCTAAAGTTGAGAACCAATGTATTAGAAATCCCTGAAAGGCAGGCATGAATGAGGGCCACCAGATCTGCCTTACTCTGCTCCACCCCCACCATATCCTCCATCACCTACTCCTCAGGTGCCTCCTCCCTGTCCTAGGGCTGCTGCTGAAGCTCCAGTCAGGCCACACCCCTTAACTGCTTTCTGTAATATTTACTGTCCCCTCTCTGTTGACAGCCCTAATGCATCCTGCAGATTAAACAATCCCAGCCATTTTGAGCTGTCCTGGGATTAGCGTGTCACACAAAGGCAGAAACTGCCCTTGTTCCTCCTGGTTCTAACTGAATAATATACTCTAAATACCTCCCTTTCCAGCAGACACCCAGGCTCCTTAGACAAATAGATGTGAGCAAGGGCTGCCTCTGATGGGATGAAGGACCAGAAATGAGCTGTCCAAATGGAGTGGGTGTCACAGCAGCTGCTGTATTAAGTGAGAGACACTGAAGGCTTCAAGTCCTTCTTTTAAACTAAACAGCCCTGGTCAGGAGGTGCAGCCAAGAGCCCTACAGAACCCAGGCTGCAGGCTCCAGGGTGGGATTTCCTATTAGGACGGGCTCCAGGGGAGGTGATGGGGGTTGCTCTTCCCTGTTCACTTCCTGCATCCTTCTCCTCTTCCCCCTGTTCCCACTCCTCCTCTGCACACTCACCCTTGCTCTTCTTTAGTGTCTGAAAAGATTCCTTGGAGACTTATTCCTACTCAGTTTGAGAGGGAAGTTCTGTTCCAAACCCTTGCTCTGGGCTCAGGTGTCCTCCACTAGTGTGTGGGGGGAGCCGAGATTAAGATGCCTGATACCACCTGGCACTGGTGCCTTCCTGGGAGCCATGACTCTGAGGACTCACTGATCAGGGAACATTTTCCATGCCCATAAACTTTTCCATCAAAAGGGATGCTGCTCAGCATTATCCTTTTTATTCATCCATTATTAATTCACTCATTCAGTAAATATTTTCAACACAAACAAGGTGAATCCCATGTTTCTTCTACAAGTTGTGTACAGCCCAGCAGCAGAGATAAATATGTGCACATGGCAGGACACTCACTGGAGCTGGAGCTCAGATGCCACAGAGATGGCACTGACAAGATCCCCTTGTCAATATGCTCAAGCTTATGTTGCTTGGTCACTGGAGACCACACCAGTTGCAAGAAGGAGATTTCTGGGAGGAAAGAGAATTGGATGGTGGCCATTCCCCTGGTTGTTGTCCAAACACATTGTATGCAGTGGGGCTCTCCTAGTTGAGGCCAGAAAGCAGGAAAAAGCAGACTGGGCCCCAAGGACTTGGCCAGCAGGAAGAAATGTTGCTTCTGGGAATCGTGTGCTGCTGGAAAGAGGAAAATCCCAAACTAGCGGCTTATGTGCACACTGGGGAAAATGAAGAAAGGTGTGTGAGTATAACTCAGAGCTGTTACCAGAGCAGCTTAAGACTGAGTTTCAGAGCAGAAATCTCCCTTGCACTTAGGAACAAGACATCAGTGGCTCCCCAGTGCCTGGAACAGTGAGTTACAACCAAGGCAGCCCCACTCCCCAAGAGGAAGGAGCATGCAGTCACCCCTAAAAAAACATTATTCATGCCCAGTCTTCAGGCTGAGAAAAACAGTCATGGTAACTCACTTTTAAAAAAAATTATTATTTTTTTAAAAATTTATTTATTTTATTTATTTATTTTTGGCTGCATTGAGTCTTCGTTGCTGCATGTGGGCTTTCTCTAGTTGCAGTGAGCAGGGCCTACTCTTCCTTGCAGTGCACGGGCTTCTCATTGCAGTGGCTTCTCTTATTGCAGAGCATGGGCTCTAGGCGCATGGGCTTCATTAGTTGTGGCACGTGGGCTCAGTAGTTGTGGCTCATGGGCTCTAGAGCTCAGGCTCAGTAGTTGTGGCGCATGGGCTTAGTTGCTCCGTGGCATGTGGGATCTTCCCGGACCAGCGCTCCAACCCGTGTCCCCTGCATTGGCAGGCAGATTCTTAACCACTGTGCCACCAGGGAAGCCTGTGATTCACTTTTAAATCACATTTTCTAATGAGAATGCATCAGAATCATTAATTATGTTGTCACAGAAAAAGGGTGAGAACCACAAGTTAGAAGATAAAGTCCACTTAGCAAGGCATACAGAACCCCTCACAATTAATTTCAATCTATGTTTTAGCCTCTTCTCCAGCCTCTGGCCAGTTTTCCCCCTAATGTCGATTCTGTTCAGCTTTGTGGTTTGGGTGACAATGATTCTCCTTCCCCCAGCTGTAAGATGGGTGTGATGATTTGAAACCATCACTAATTCTTACAGATCTTCCCATCAAGAGGTGGGGACTTGGTTTGACCAGTATAATGTGACAGAAATTATGTCACACAGGTCTCAAGTTTGGATGTCAAGGGTCCTTGAGCTTCTGTTCTCACCTTCACGAGGCACTATGTGCATGAGAACATGCCCCAGCTGGATGGGCAGAGACGACACACAGAAGAGAACTGAGGCAACCCAGATGACTGGCAGACGTAGGACCGACAACATCCAGGACTGGCTGGCCCCGAGCTGACTTACCAAGTGACCCTAAATGTATGAGTGAACCCAGCCAACACCACATGGAAGAGAGTGAGCCATCCCAGCTGAGCCCTGCCCAATTCCTGACCCACAGACTCATGAACTAATAAATTGTTGTGGTTTTGAGACACTAAATTTTGGAGTATTGTTTTTATGTAGCAAAAGCTAATGGAAAGAGTGGGCTAAGCCAATCAGGGTGAATTGTTCCCTCCTGTCACAGCTGATCCAGACACAGGTCAGATGATCAATGCAGGCTCAGGTGTGGTCCAATCAGTGAGAACCTCAAGGCCTTGGCTGGGGATACCTGGTCAACGTTGTTCCTCCCTACTCTGCGTAGTGTGCTGTGAGGTGAAGCTGGAACTATGCAGCCATTTTGCCACCATTACAGGAGCAGCCCGATGACGAAACCCTTACATGACAACTCTCCAGAAAACTGCAGAGAAATGGAGTCAGAGCCTTGGTCAATGTCTCTGTCAAAGTGCACCGGAAACTTACATCTTCTCTAGACTTTTATAATTATAGGACCCATAAATTCTTTGGTTATTTAGGACATTTGACCTCAGCTTTGGTTATCTGCAACTGAAAGTGTCCAACTTATACACTCTCAAAGCTCTAAACCTGTGGTTTCATGTTCATTTCACCAATGAAACCCTGCTTTTCAAACAAAACCTTAAGCAGAAGCATAAAATGAAAGAAAAATGTGTTTAAAGTAGGAGTGGGCAGCCCAGAATCCTGAGACCAAATATCTTAACTCCTGTATTTGATTCCTAGGGCTGCTGTATGCAAGTAGCACCAACTGGGTGACTTACAACAACAGAAACTTATTGTCTCCTAGATTTGGAAGCTGGAACTCAGATATCAATGTGTCAGAGGTGCCGTGCTCCCTCTGAAACCTGTAGGTGAATTCTTCCTTACCTCTTCCTAGCTTCTGACTTCCAAGGCAGCAACGGAGCTCAGAACATTACAGATTATGGAGAAACTACCTAGATTCACAGAATGTTATATTTTATTTTATTAAAAAAGAAACCTGGTATCTATAGAGCAGAGTGCTCATCCAAAGGTTCACAGCTTATTCACTGACAGAATTGCAAGTAGCATATGCCTCAGTGGTAGAGGGACCACACATCCCCGGTTTGTCCAGGATCGTCCCAGTTGCCATCCTGGACAAAGGATGGATTCACCTGTTGCCAGAATGTGATGATTAATAGCTCTTCCTTACTCTATCAAAGTGGTCCTGATATGAACGATAAATTATATGGACTGACTTTCAAAAAAGTTACTTTGGAAGTTTTCGGTGAAGATGCTTTCAGCTGCAAGTAAGCGAAAATCCAACTCAAATTGGATTAAATAATAAAAGGGATTTATTAGCTCATGAGGAAGGTGGGAACACCAAAAGCTTGGTTTATTTTGACCTGTCTGATGCACATGGCACTTCCTCCAAAAGGTGACTTCACTTCACTGGGACTAAATAGCAACAACCTGCTTCCTCATCCATACCCCTGTGCTACATGATTCCTCATTCCATTCCCAGAGGATAAAAAAATCTCTGAACCCTGCCCTCCACCAAGAAAAAGCAAAGAGCCATATTTCTCAGAAGCTCCCAGCAAAGAAATCCTATGCTTCTTCACCTAATTTTGCTTGCATGCACACCCTGTCACTAAAATGTGTGACCAGAAAGTAGTCTCACTGGTCTGAATCAGATGTCCTTCGCCAAGGACGAGGGGTGGAGTCAGCTTCAGCCAAAGTGCTTGGGCTGGGCAGGGTTGGCACAAATACCCAACAAAAATCAGGGTTAGTACCAAGAGAAAGGGAAATGGATATTGGGGAGTCACCCTCTTGTCCATTCACTATAGAGACTGTTGTCTTCAAAAGGCAACTGGGGGGACTTCCCTGGTGGTGCAGTGGTTAAGAATCCGCCTGCCAATGCAGGGGACACAGGTTCGAGTCCTGGTCCGGGAAGATCCCACATGCTGCACAGCAACTAAGTCTGTGCGCCAAAATTACTGAGCCTGTACTCTAGAGCCTGCGAGCCACAACTACTGAGGCTACATGCCACAAATACTGAAGCCTGCGTGCCAAAATTACTGAGCCTGCACTCTAGAGCCTGTGAGCCACAACTATTGAGGCTGCGTGCCACAACTACTGAAGCCCGTGTGCCTAGCCCATGCTCTGCAACAAGAGAAGCCACCACAATGAGAAGCCTGCACACCGCAATGAAGAGTAGCCCCCGCTCACAGCAATAGAGAAAGCCCACACACAGCAACAAAGACCCAACACAGCCAAAAATAAATAAATAAATTTACTAAAGGCAACTGGGGTTTTGACCTTTAAACAATGACTGCACCAAAACACAACCCCAGAGAGGAGGAATTCCCATCAGGTAGGATGATTAGAGGGGGGCTGTGGGGCATTTCCTCTGTACTCACCCAATGGGTCTGGTAAGAGATTGGGTCAGGGCATCAGATACATTTGGGTTTGAATCCTAGCTCTGCTACTACTTACATTGTAACCAAGTGTGTAGCTTAATCTCTCTATGGGTCTCTCATTCCCACGTGTAAGATTGGGACAATAATGTCTACTTCATAGTGTTTTGAGAGAATTAAAAAACATTAGCATTTAAATTATCTAGCAGAGTACGTTGGTAATCAATTTTCTTTCTTCATGCTTTAATAACTTGTTTAGAGAGAACAGAATCAGGGCACAGGAGCTATAACAGCCTGAGTCACTGATCTTTACTGAAGAGAAGAGCCTATTATCTTGGTTTATGAGACACAGCTTGCACCTACATCCCCCTGGTCCTTGCTGCAAACATGCTGACTAATTCAGTCTGGCTGGTCCTTTTTCTGGACTTGGTTGCTTGCCATCTCTGTGTGATTCTGTCATTAGTGTGTTAATTAATGATGTCACAGTCTTCTTTCAGATCAGTTCCTTTTAGAGTCTACACTTTTGTCTCTACAGATGCCTGATCTCAGACATTATATGTGAGATTACACATTTTAACACAAGGTACTGGGAAAAGCTCACCCTAGTCCCAATGAACCTAAACACCTTCCTACCCCATCTTTCCTCTTGGTGGAGAGGGTCAAATGTGCTTAGTGTGAAATCTTTCCATAAAACTGAAAACACTATGCACTAAGGGTCGTGGTGTATGCACTGCTAGAGAGCCAAGAATTCATGGACCCCAAGTCAGGCAAACTTCCCTGCTCCCCTCACTACACTCCCCTTAAATGGACACTAAGGTCAAACCGTGTACAACCTCTTTTTTTTCAAATTTGATTTTGAAGTAATTTAGATTTTTCAGATGAGATGCAAAGATAGTACAGAATTCCCATATACCCTTCAACCACCTTCACACGGTATTAAGATCTTATATAACCACAGCCCATTTATCAAATGAAGACATTAACAGTGGTAGAATGAAATTAACTAAAGTTTAGATTTTATTCAGATTTCACCAGTTTTTCCACTATTATCCTTCTTCTGTTCCAGGAAACCATGCTGTATTTAGTTTTCATATCTCCTTAGTCCCCTTTGATTCTCTTACAGTTTCTCAGTCACTCCTTGTTTTTCACGACCTTGACATTTTGAATACACTGGTCAGCTATTGCTTAGGTTATCTGATGCTTTCTTGTGATTAGACTGAGGTTAGGGTTCTTTGGAAGAATACCTCAGAAGAGAGGTGTGTTTCTCATTGTATCACATCAGGGAGTCCGTGACGTCAACATGTATTACTGGTGATGTTAACCTTGATCACTTGGTTAAGGTAGCGTCTGCCAGGTTCCCCCTGTTATTAAAGTTACTCTGGTTCCTTTTCCATATTCTGTCTGTTAGATGAGAATCACTAAGTTCAGCCCACACTTATGGCCACTGGAGCACTTCTTTATTTTCTAGCCCTACATGATGCTCCAGGTTCATATTTTACCTGCCCCAGCCTTAGAATCAGCCATTTCTTGAAGGCTTTCTGCTCCATTTTACTAGAGAATGATATTGAGAGACTAAGATCTGGGTGCTAGGTGTGCTTAATCTTTTGAAAAGTTTAAATGTCAAAGAACACAACATCACTTTGTGATTGATTTCCTCATCTCTTTATTCCTGATCTTTCCCCTGAACAATATCCTACCCGGAATCTCCCCAACACACCTTCATTTACTCACTCACTCACTCTTTTATTCAGCAGCGTTTATTGAGCTCCTACCATTTGTCAAGTACCCTTTTACTTGACACTGGGAATATGATTGTCATTTAGATAGCCTAGGTGCACACTGTCTGAAGTGATAGCCCTGCTGACATGTAGAAGATGGATAGGAATTAGCCATAAAAGAGTGAAGAGCTGAGAAGGTAAAAGAAAGGAAAATAAAGACATGTGCTCCAGCAGAGCATGTGCCCAGAGGGACATTTAGAGAATCAGAATCATTGTTATTTTAATTCTCTTATTTAATTAGATAATATCATTTTATACTTGAGAGTAGCCCCAATCCCTGACCAGTTGTAATCACCCTGGAAGAGAAGGTAGAGGATTTATAAAATCTCCAACCACTCCACAATGCTATGTGAAAGATACAAATGGCCAAACAAAACACCAAACCAATGAGAATCAACTGTATATTCTGGTGTCATTGTGTGTAATTTAAATAAATCAATACATAGAGCAAATAACCACCAGTAGTGTTTACAGTGCTATGTGCTGGGGTAGAGAAGCAAACAAGAAAGACATAAAAATGTGTGTCATCAAAGTATAATGAGCATTATAGAAGGTAAGTGTATATAGGTAGCTCTATGGCACACAGCAGGGGTTTTAACTACCTTGGGAATTGAAAAGCTTCCTAGAGAAAGTGGCACTAATACTGAGGCTTGAAGGAAGAGCAGGCTCTAGTAAAGAGAAGAAACCAAGATCTGGGTTCTAGATGTGCTACATCTTGCAATCAACAAGAACTCATCTATTATCAGAATTTTGTGATTAATTCTCTAAACTCCTTACTACTCCTGATCTTTCTCCTGAACAGGATCCTATCCTGATACCTCCAATACCCGTTATTCATTCACACATTCATTCAACAGTTAATGAACAGCACTCCAAATTTGAAAAGAGCCTGTAGAAAGGCAGGATATGAAAAAGGACATGGTGAGTGCTAAGGAACTGAAGGAAAAGCATTATACCAAGAGAGAAGAGAGTAGGAGAAAGAGAGGCAAGAAATGAGGCTGGAGACTTTGAGAAACACCAGATCCAATAGTAGTCAGTTGAGGGTTTTAGACATTATTCCAAGGCCAGTGGAGAGTCATGGAAGGCTGCTAAGCCAATGAGTGACCAGACCAGGTCACCTGGCTGCAGTGGGGAGGATGAGTCAGAAGGGTGTAAGGAATCAACTTCTGTAAACCTTAGTAAGATTAGTTTCCTTCCTGCCTTACAGGATTGGGGAGAAGATTGAACAATGGAACATATACAAAGTTCTTGGAATGACGTTTGGCACATGGTGCTCAATCAGGAAATGTTGGTACCTTGTTAAGTGCAACAATTTGGATTCTTTTTATCTAATCTCATTTCCCTTTATTCCCCTGACCATATTTTCAAGAAAAAATTACCATTTAAACTTACTGCTCCAATTAAAATTGATTACTGTGAACGAATGTGAAGAAGACCTGGGCCCTTCCTTAACACATATACAGTGAGCCACAACCTGATATGATATGAACTATACTGATGACATGAACTCAGAGGGCAAGGACAGCATCTGTCACTGCTCTGTCCTTAGCATCAGGCAAAATGTGTGACACTGTGGACATGAACACAGACTTCCTGACCAAATGATTGCATGCTCTGGGAGTTCAGAGGACAGAGTAGGAAGATTGCATAAAATGAAAGTTTAATCTCTGAGGATTTCATATGAGCTCACTGAGAACGTACGTGGCTTTCTTTCTTTATATTTTGTTGATTAATATTTGGGATTATTATTAGTATCATTTCTTTTTTGTTTCTATTGTTCATGAAAATGTTTTCAGAGTGATTATTTAGTCATGTTTTCAAATTAAAACTTTCCTAGGGCTTCCCTGGTGGCGCAGTGGTTGAGAGTCCGCCTGCCGATGCAGGGGACATGGGTTCGTGTCCCGGTCCGGGAAGATCCCACATGCCGCGGAGCGGCTGGGCCCATGAGCCATGGCCGCTGAGCCTGTGCGTCCGGAGCCTGTGCTCCACAACAGGAGAGGCCACAACAGTGAGAGGCCCGCGTACCACAAAACAAACAAACAAACAAAAAACCCCAAAACTTTCCTATCATGAAACATGGTACAAGAACATGAAAACATCAAATCTATAGTAAGATGCATGGTTTGATCATATTAAATTCCTAATTATCTATCATATTTCCATCTGAGTCACAGAAAATATGAGGCTAATTTCACTCTCTATTGCTGACTTTCCCCACCACCTACCTGCACCCTGGCCACCTACCCTAACCCCTAGCTGACATGTGTTTACATAATCAGAGTAATTTTACCCTTAGTCTGAGCAATACACCAGGGAACTGATATGAGAATTCTGTAATGTCAGTAAAGTATATAACTGTGGGGTCATAACTAACACATATTCCCTTAATGGGAATATGGCAAGATTTTAAAAAACATATGGGATGGGAAATATTATTTCGGCCAATATTGGAAAATACAATCTGCCACAGTCAAAAGATACCTTCTTCAACTAAGGTAGACAGTTCATAATAAAATGGTATTGCTGACTTTTTAAACAAGGATACCTAAATTTTGTTGTTTTTCCTTTGATCTGATTCTGAAAAAATATTTTACTAGAACCATCAGTTTGTCTTCTTCCTGGAGAAGTAAAACTCACATCTACTCCCTATTATGGCTAGAAGCTATGGCAGTTGCATGATCACCAATATTTCTTTAATGGATAAGAAAAAGTTGTTTTCCTATTCACCTTTCATTTAACACAGCACTAACGATTATCAGCTGTTACTATTATTATTCTATAGGAGATAATGTATAGAGATAGAGATTTTCACTTAATAAAATCTAGATGTGGAAAGATGAAACAAATTATTTCTAAATCACAATTAAATTTGAACAAAAATGTAGCAATTTTTTTCTAAACTTACATTAGTGTTGCAGCTGGGATTTGAACCTAGATCTCTGTCCTAAGCCTAGATTCTTACTCTTAATTAAAATCTATCTAAAGCTTTGGGCCAAGAACTTCAAGTCAAGCTTATTAGTAGGAAAATCCTCAGTCAAGGCTCAATCCAAGGAGCTGTGATACCGTTCCAAAATATCCTAGGATCTTTCATACCAGGGATGTGTGTTACATACAGATTTGCATTTGAATATTTCTATGTCTGTTGTTCTGTCTGAGAGAATACCTGAACTAATATAACAAAGCAAGATCTAAAGAACCAATGTGGAGAGAACCAAAATATTGTGTTGTTTCTTCTCCATGCTTCTCCCACCTCAAATTCATGGTTCTATAAGATAACACACTCTGATTACATGTCATTTTAAGGTAAACAATTAGTAGATAAAAGGAAACACAGAAATTTTGCTAGTAGGTAAAAGAAATCACAGGAGGCCGCAGGAAGCTGACTTCAACTACTGAGATGAAGGAAAAGAAAGATATATTGTGAAGACTCTGACATTTTAGAGTTAGTTCTCCAAACTGGCTTGCATCAGAATCACCTGGGGAGTGTAGAAACTATTCAGTGCTCAGACCTGACTCCTGGAGATTCAGATTCATTTGGCAGAGAGTGGGACCTCTGAATAGGAATATGTGTCTTTATCAATACCCAGATGATGCTGATATAATAATTCTTTAGACCTCTTGGAAATTGTAGCATTAGGGCAAAATTAAGGAGATTTTTAAAAACTTCAACTTTTAGCATTTGAAAAACGTTTTGATGTCACTTTTCTCATCAGATTTTTTCCCCTGGCTTTCTTTTTTTGTGGGGAATACCTACTAGGTGATGTCTGTTCTTTAGTAGAAGACAAGATTCTGATATTCTTTTTCCATTATCATATTAGGTTATTGTAATATTCTTTGAGCTGAATCAGATGAAGTTCCATTTCCATGTTTTCATTAGAATTAAAAAATGGAATAAGACTCCTAGGGCATATGCTTATGAGGTTCTTGATATTTTAATATTTTTATTTCCTTTAAATGTCAACATGAATTGCCACTGAACAGGACCAGTAGTATTTGGTTGATCTTTTCATTTTAGTACAGAAATGACTGCCTCCTCGGTCAGCCTGCTTTCTTTCAATGTTTGCTATAACTTTGAAAACTGGAAGGATACTACAATGACTTACTGAAACGATAATTTCTCCTAAGACTGATTTGTTACTATTTGGCATTTTTGAGAACCTCCTAGAAATATCTAGAAGGCTTTTAACTCATGTCTTCCCCACTCCTATAGTGCACTAAGCAGGGTTCCCCAAATATGTGCTGAGAATTTTCACACTGGCCTTCTTATATTCTTTAATCCTAGTAGAAATTTATTCTTTCATTCAAAAGTTTTCTTTGAGCATATACTACATTCTAAGCACTAGATACAGGGGTGAAATAGGCAGATACCATTCCTGGTTTAATAGTACTTATAGTCTGATATAAAAGAGACAGATAATCTGTGTTGTAATTATATCAAGCAGAAGTAGGAATAAACTTTCTTGAAACCTTGCCCTTATCCTACTTCATCACCTGCAGGAACCTGGCATCTCTATCTTCCTAGAGAGAGAGAGGAAAGGATTTCTTAGTAGTATTTTGGCCAATGAAAATTCTTGAACACCTGAGACAAAGGTGAAAGGGAAAAGTTGTCCCAGAATGACTACAAGACAAAGTAGGAAAAGAAGAAAACAACAATTCTCTAACCTGTGGTCTCTGCTCAGCCCTTGGGATCTTCCATGAGCCCATTCTTCACATTCTCATCTTAACTGGAGGTTTGCTGTGGATGGCACTTATTGGTGCTGAAGAGAAGTTAGGCACTGATTGCTTAAATGTGAGGGACTACTGCTTACTGCTTAAGGTGTGCTGAGGACAACTGGCCCAGGGCTAAGGGGTTTCCAAAGGACCTAGAAGATCCTTTTGGTCTTTGTTGCCAAAAAGTGACTTTGAATTACAGAAATCAATACAAGATTTGACATCTGAAAGTTAGTTGATATCACACCAGCTACAAGGATATTTGTCTAGTAATAGGAACACAATTTCTACTCATGTCCTCAGAGCCCTATTATCCAGGGACATACTCCTCATACGACTGCAGTCTGGATCACAGAGCCCTTCTCACACTACAGACTTTGTCTTTACCATGATTGTGCCTCCTGAAAGAAACTACAAAACACCCACTCATCAGGTGTCCCCTGCCTGATGACCTCCCTTAAACCAAACAAGGCTGAGAAGAAGAGACCAAGAAAATAGCCTCTGGATAATTGAAACAGGCACCACAACAATTCATTACTGCCATCCCGACCATTACTAAGTTCTCAATGTCTGTAGGCTCTTCATTCACACCCAGCTCTAACTTGTTTGGCTGTCGTTACTAAAGACCATGAAGAAGGATTCTGGGAAGATGGCAGAGTAGGAAATATCAGGTATCTGTGTCCCCACATAGCCAACAACTGTGCTGGTAAACCTGTCTAATGTAATTACTCTGGAACTCTGGAGTCTGTTGAATGCTTGCAACTCTAAAGGGAAGACCTGGATTGAAAACTGCAGTTTATGTTAGCCAATTCCAGCTCTTAGCACCGTTGCAGCTACCAATCTCCCATCCCCAGGTATATGGCAGTCAGCTGTGCATGTGTTCCTGGAGTAGGTTGCAAAGAGCTTGTGGGAGCCAGAGTGGACCAAAAGTACCCTGTTCCGCAAGTATCAGGGATCTGTGCTCTGATGGCTGATTGCTGGTTTTATCACAGAGGTTCAGGCAAGTAGGTGGGTCTGAGGGCCATTGTTGTTGCATTTCCCCTCATTGTTGCATCTTCCCTCATTGTTGCAAGCTCTTTTTCTCTGCCAGAACGACTGCCAAAAGATTTAAAGGGCCAGCACTCTTTTTCTGCCCCCTTCAGTTTTCTATTTTTCCCATTGGAAAACAGATTAAAGATGAGGATATTCAAAAAAACTGCAAATACAGGGGAATTAGAAAGTGACCACGCATGCCCAGGGAAAAATTCAGACAGACCTGAGGAAGACTTTAAGTTTATGCCTCAGGTTGATCTTCAGCACAGATTCAGCCTACACTAACAACAATGAAACAAAAACAATTACAAACCCCAGCAAACCTTGAGCAAGGAGGAGAATCTGATTTCCAGAGTTATAATATTATTAGATTCAAATGTTTTGGTGTTACCAAAAAATCAGAAAGCATACAAAGAAACAGGAACATATAGCCCATTCAAAAGAAAAAATAAATCAACAAACGTTCCTTGAAAAGACCTGATGGCAGATATACTAAAAAAGATTTAAAACAACTATCTTAGGAATGCTCAGGTCTTCCCTGGCAGTCCAGTGGTTAAGACTTCATGCTTCCAATACAGGGGGCATGGGTTAGATCCCTGGTCGGGGAACTAAGATCCCCCATGCCGCGTGGCGCAGCTCCCACCCCACCCCACCCCCAAAAGAAAAAGAAAGAAAGAAATGCTCAAGGAATTAAAGGAAGATGTGATGTGCAGAAAGTTAAGAAAATGATGTGTGGGGAATTCCCTGGCGGTCCAGTGGTTAGGACTATGAGCTTTCACTGCCGAGGGCCTGGGTTCATTCCCTGGTCGGGAAACTAAGATGCCACAAGCTGTGAGGCACTGCCAAAAAAAACAAAACAAGACAAAACAAAACAAAACATGATGTGTGAAAACAATGGGAAAAGCAATAAAGATATTAGAAAATCTAAAAACAATCTATAAAAGCAATTCTGGAACTGAAAAGTACAGTAACTGAAATGAAAAATTTACAAGAGATTTGAAGGTAATTTGAGCAATCAGAAGAAAAGAGTCAGCAAACTTGAAGATCTGAAAATGGAAACTATTGAGATTAAGGAGCAGAAAGAAAAAAGAGTAAAGGAGACTAAACAGAGTCTAAAAAACATGCTGGAAATCACTAAAGGGACCAACATACATACTGTGGATGTCCCAGAAGAATAAAGGGAGAAAAGAGCAGAAAGAATATTTGAAAAACTAAAGCTGAAAACCATCACATTTGATGGAAGACATAAATATAAACAGCCAAGAAACTCAACAAATTCCAAGTAAGATGAACTCAAAGAGACCTACACCAAGACACATTATAATCAGACTTTAAAATGCCAAAAGCCAGGAGAGAATCTAGAAAGTAACAAGAGAGCAGCAAATCATTGCATACAGGGACTCTTCAATAACACAGTCAGAAGATTTCTCATTAGAAACTGGGGGCCAGAAGGCAGTGGGCCAATACATAAAAAGTGCTAGAAGATAAACACTGTCAACCAGAAATCCTATATCTAGCAAAACTTTTGTTTGAAAATGAGGGATAAACAAAACTGAGGGAGTTTGTTACCACCAGTCCTGCCTTACAAGAAAGGCTAAAGGTGTCCAGCAAGGTGAAATGAAAGGACACTAGACAGTAACTAGACAGTGTGTGGAGAAATAAGATTTCAATAAAGCAATTATAAAAGTGAGTATTATTGTAACAATGGTTTGTGACTGCACTTTTAGCTTCCTATATATTTTGAGAGAGTAATACATTAAAAAACTATAAAGGCTAGTATTACTGTAACTTTGGTTTGTACCTCCACATTTTGCTTTCTACATAATTTAATACTAATGCATTTAAAATTATTATTAGGTCATGTTTTGGGGCACAAAATGTAAAGAATGCAATTTGTGGCATCAACAACTGAAAGGGGTAGGGATAGAGAAGTAAAGCAGCTGAGTTTTTATATGTTATTGAAGTTTAGCTGGTGTAGATTCAAATTAGAGTATTTAAGTATAGGATATTAAATGTATCCCCACGGCAACCACAAAGAAAATAGTTACAGGATTACAAAAAGGAAATGAGGGGGGCTTCCCTTGTGGTGCAGTAGTTAAGAATCCTCCTGCCAATGCCGGGGACACGGGTTCGAGCCCTGGTCTGGGAAGATCCCACATGCCACAGAGCAACTAAGCCCGTGTTTCACAACTACTGAGCCTGCACTCTAGAGCCCACAAGCCACAACTACTGAAGGCCGTGTGCCACAACTACTGAAGCCCGTGTACCTAGAGCCCATGCTCTGCAACAAGAGAAGCTACTGCAATAAGCCTGCTCACCACAACAAAGAGTAGCCCCCACTCGCCACAACTAGAGAAAGCCCGTGCACAGCAAAGAAGACCCAATGCAGCCAAAAATAAACAAATAAAAATAAATAAATAAAAAAAAATTTTAAAAAAAGGAAATGAGAAAGGTATTTAAGCATACATTTCAAAAAATCAAGTAAACACAAAAGAAGAAGGTAATGCAGAATATGAGGGACAGAGAAGCTATAGGCATCTAGAAAGCAAATAGCAAAATGACAGAAGTAAGTCTCTCCTTATCAGCATACTTTAAATATAAATGGATTAAATACTCCAATCAAAAGACAAAGATGAGCAGAATGGATAAAAATACATGGTTAACTTACAGGCTATCTACAAAAGACGCCCTTTAGATCCAAAGACACAAATACGTTAAACGTAAAAGGATTAAAAAAAGATATTCCATGCAAATAGTAACCAAAAGAGAGCAAGGGTGGCTATACTAATAGCAGACAAAATAGACTTTAAATCAAAAAAAGTTACAAGAGAAAAAGAAAGACATCCTATATTAATAAAAGGCTCAATACAGCAAGAAGATATAATAATTATAAATATTTTCACATGTAATAACAGATCAGTGTAATATATGAAGTAAAGCTGACAGAACTGATGGTAGAAATCCTACAGTAGTAGTTGAAGACTTCAAATTCCCATCCAATAATTGATAGAACAACCAGACAGAAGATAAATAAGGAAATAGAGTACTTAACACAATAAACCAACTAGATCTAACAGACATCTATAGAACACTCTACCCAGAACAATAGCATACACATTCTTCTCAAGTGCACATGAACATTTTCCAGGGCAGACCATAAGTTAGGCCACCAATTAAGTCTCAATTGATTAAAAAGGTAGATATTATAAAAGGTATCTTCCCCAATCACAATAGGATAAAGTTAGAAATCAGTAACAGAAAAAAATAAATCACAAACTTGTGTAAATGAAACCACACTTTGCAACAAGCAATGGATCAAAGAAATATCATAAAAGAAATTAGAAAATGCTTACAGATGAATGAAAATGAAAATTCAAAATACCAAAACTTATGGGATGCTGTGAAAGCAGTGCTAAGGGGGAAATTTATAGCCTTAAATGCTTACATTAAAAATCAAGAAAGATCTCAAATCATCAACCTAACTTAATAACTTAAGAAATAGAAAAAGAACACACTAAACCCAAAGCTATCAGAAGGAAGGAAATAATAAAGACTAGAACAGAGATAAATAAAATGGAGGTCAGAAAAACAGCAGAGAATATCAATGAATCCAAAACTAGTTCTTCGAAATCATCAACAAAAGTGATAATTTTTTAGCTAAATGGACTAAGTAAAAAAGAGAAGACTCAAATTATTGAATCAGAAATGATAGCAGGGCCACCCAGAGCTGTCCCAGCTCTGGCGCCCAGGCTGCCGGCTTTTGGGTGCAGAGTCTTTGCTGAGGAATACTGCTTCTGCTCTCTGGGTGTGGCCGCCAGTAGGCACAGCATTCTGAAACTTTTTGGTCATTGCAATGATCTTGATCAGGAGATGAGAAAATGCTTGAAGAATGAGTACATGGAAAAGAGGAACAAGAGCAAGGAGCATGGCAACACAATGTGAAATAGACTTTTTAATCCTCCAGAGGACTCTGAAAAATAGATCATATTTTCACTGGATGCCTTGGCTGAGAGAAGACCCAAAGACTCTTGGTTGGTAGCTGAAGGAATCCCGTTGCATTTGGTCTCCAGAATCCTTTGAATGGAAAGTGACACATGAGAAATAGAGCCTTAGAGAAGTACAGAAGCCCTGGATCCGGAATGTTGGTTGGGCAGAGCTGTTAGTACTCTCGCTCCTCTACCAGCACACCTGAGACTTTTAATGTGTTTCTTCCCTTTGCCTACGGCCCGTTAACATTTGAGTAACTTATCTCCCTCAGTAAAATCATTGATTCTAAAAAAAAAAAAGAAACAATAGCAGGGACATTACTACCAATTCTTTAGAAATAAAAAGGATAATAAGAGAGTTATGAAAAATTGTACACTGACAAATTGGATAACCTACAAGAAATGGACAAATTCCTAGAAACAAAACCTATCAAGTCTAAATCATGAAGGAATAGAAAATCCAAATATACCTACAATTAGTAAGGAAATTGAAACAGCAATCAAACATTTTCCAAGAAAGAAAACCCCTGGATCTGATGGCTTCACTGGTGAATACTATCAAAATTTAAAGAAAACTAGTACCAATATTTCTCAAAATTTTCCAAAAAACTGAAGAGAAAGGACCATATCCTAACCTATTCTATGAGGCCAATATTACCCTGATACTAAAGCCAGAGAAAGATTCTGCAAGGAAAAAAAAATCCCTACAGACCAATATCTCTTATGAACATGGATGAAGAAACCCTCAACAAAATACTAGTATGAATTCAGCAGCATATTAAAAAGATTATACAACATGACCAAATGGGATTAATTCCTGTAATGCAAGGATGATTCAAAATATGAAAACTGATCAACTGGTTAAACCACAATAACAGAATGAAAGGAAAAAAACACACATAATTCCCTCCGCTGATACGGAAAATGTATATGGCCAAATTCAACACACTTTCTTGATAAAAACTCTCAACAAACTAGGGGTAGAAGGAAACTATTTAAATACAATAAATTATATATATAAAAACCAAGAGCAACACCACAGTCAATGACAAAAAACTGAAAGCTTTTCCTCTAATATCTGGAATAAGATGAGAATGCCCACCTGAAACCATAAATCTCCTAGAAGAAAGCATACGCAGTAAACTCTTAGCAATATCTTTCTAGATATGTCTCATCAGGTAAGGGAAACAAAAGCAAAAATAAACAAATATGACTACATTAAACTGAAAAGCTTCTGCACAGCACAGGAAACCAAAAACAAAATGAAAAGGCAACCTACTGAATGCAAGAATATATTTTCAAATCATATATTTTATAAGGGGTTACTATCCAAAATATATACTCATATAACCTAATAGCAAAAAATAAATAAATAAAAAGAACAATTCGATTAAAAAATGGGTATAAGAACTGAATAGACATTTTTCCAAAGAGACATATAGATGGCCAACAAATACATGAAAAGGTGCTCAATATCTCTAACCAGGGAAATACAAATGAGAACCACAATGAGATATCACTCACATCTGTTAGAAAAGGGAACCCTTCGGCACTGTTGGTGGGAATTTAAATTGGTGCAACCACTATGGAAAACAGTATGGAGGCTCCTCAAAAAATTGAAAATAGAACTACCATATGATCCAGTAATTCCACTTCTGGGTATTTATCCAAAGAAAACAAAAACATTAACTTGAAAAAATATGTGCAACCCTTTGTTCATTGCAGCATTATTTACAATAGGCAAGATATGGAAGAAACCTGTTTCTACTGATAGATGAATGGATAAGGAAAATGTGTAATGTGTTTTATATACACACACACATTAAATATATATTATATACATTTATATATATATATATAAAATGAAATATTACTCAGCCATAAAAAGAAATGAAATCTTGCCATTTGTGACCACATGGATGAACCCCTTGAGGGCATTGTATTAAGTGAAAGAATTCAGATAGCTCACTCATACAGAGAACGTACGGGTGGTTGCCAGAGGTGGGGGTTGGAGAATGGGCAAAGTGGGTAAAGGGGTTCAATGGTACAAACTTTCACATATGAAATTAAAAAGTCATGGGGTGGGCTTCCCTGGTGGCGCAGTGGTTGAGAGTCCGCCTGCCGATGCAGGGGACACGGGTTTGTGCCCTGGTCCGGGAAGATCCCACATGCCGTGGAGCGGCTGGGCCCATGAGCCATGGCTGCTGAGCCTGCGCGTCCGGAGCCTGTGCTCCGCAACGGGAGAGGCCACAACAGTGAGAGGCCTGCGTACCGCAAAAAAAAAAAAAAAAATGTTCAAGGAGATACCACCTAACACCTATTAGGATGGCTACTATTCAAAAACCCAGAATATAACAAATGTTGGTAAGAATGGAGAAATTGGAATTCTTGTATACTTTTAGTGCACAATGTAAATGTAAATGAATGTACAGCTGCTGTACATGTATAGCCTTTATGTAAAAAGGTACAGCTACTGTGGAAAACAGTAGGACAGCTCCTCAGAAAAATTAAAAATAGAATTACTATATGATCCAGCATTTCTACTTCTGGGTATATACTGAAAGGACTGAAAACAAGGTCTCAGATATTTGTACACTCATGTATACAGCAGTATTATTCACAATAGCTAAAACATGGAAGCTACACAAGTATCCATCAATTGATGAATGGATAAGCAAAATGTATATACATACAGTGGAATATTATTCAGCCTTAAAAAGGAAAGAAATTCTGACATATGCTACAAGAGGGATGAAGCTTGAGGACCTCATGTTAGGCAAAAGAAGTCAATAAAACAAGGCAAATGATTCTCCTTATATGAGGTACTTAAAGTACTCAAAGTCATAGGGACAGAAAGTAGAATGGTGGTTGCCAGGAATGGAGAGTTATAGTGTTATGGGTATAGAGTTACAGTTATACAAAGTGAAAAGACCTATACAGGATGAAACGCACTCCTAAATGCTTACGCAGGACTTGTTTGCTCTGTGTTTACATATAATTCTGACAAGCTTTATTTCTGTTCTCTTGAGTATAGATTAACTGAGCAGATGACCACAGAGACCCTTTTTATATTGCTTGAGCAGTTTTACAGGGTCTGACTTAATATCTATAGGTTCTTTTTTCCTATACCAGTATACTAAGTTTGGTTTTTGTTGGTTTTGCTTTCTTGTTAGCTTTGCTGCACACCAAATGGAAATGCAAGTGGGTAGACTGTTGCTAAATACAGTCACAATGACATCAGCAAGAAGGGATAGTTGACAACTTCTTGGGAAGAAATGAAAGCGAATAACCAAAAATTATATAGATATTAGGCATCAAAAAGAACTGACAGCATGATATTGTCCAGTTTGGGGCTACTGGCCCTACACATCTCATAACCCTGAGAGTAGCACTGTCTCACACCAGCGTATTAATAATTTTATGATACTGTCAGTGACCTTCAAGAAAGGATTTAAATTGTATTCAGTTTAATCTAAGAAAGTAGAGTAGTATGCACTGCATTTTACTAGTTTTCCATACAAATTGATATGATTTGGCACTTGAGGGGTAGGGGTAAACTTTTATTATAATATCCACCACTCTTGAGTGCCTTTTCCATGCCAGGCAATGTGCCAGGTATTTAACATAAGTTGTCATTAAACCTGCTGAGTAATGAGCCTGCAACATGGACAGGTATGTATCTGAGAGGTTTGGGGAAGGCAAATTCATTCTGTTGTGGCTCTGGTAATCGGTTTTATTCTGAGAATTAAACACTTACAGATTGCCTTCCTCTTAAGAAGGCAGAGGAGTGTGCATTGATTTCACTTATCATACTGAGCTGATATAGTTAGATAAGCTTTCGTTATAAAATAATAGCCACCACTCTTAAGTACCTCCTTCGTGCCAAGCAATGTGTCTGGTGTTTAACATAATATATGTTATACATGTTGAGGAACTGTGGCTCAGAGAGATTATTATCTGCTTAAGGACATAAGTGAGTGGCAAAGGCAGGACTCAAATCCAGTTGTAAAAGACCCCAAAGTCATACTCTTCCCAACCCCAGGAGACTTCAGCTACAGAGGAAGTCCCCTCATGTGCACAGTATGGTTCACCAACAGAGCCCATAAAGGAGCTGTCTGTGTAAGGAACTTCCTCATACAGTGAGAAGATTCCTGTTTCTATCCCTCTTCTCCATGGATCACTGTTCTTGCTCAGGGAGAGGAGAACCATTCTGGATGGCTCTGAACCAAGGGAGAATTTGAGTCATCTCAGAGGAACCCACCCAGAGTAGTTCCTTGGTGTTACCTGCTGAGCCTGTCCACCCCTGAGTGACCAGCCTGGCCCTGGTTTACCACACTGAGCATTTTCCCTGGCAGCTGAAGTCACCCTAGAAATGGCCTCTGGATTTGGGAAGGAAACTCTCCTGGTACCTGCCGCAAAGAAGGTCCCTGTGTGGTTGGGAGGAGCACCCCAAGGGCAAGTCAACTCAGCTCTGTAGGAAAGTCAGCTAGGCCCTCTCATATTCAAGAACGAGAAGACAGGAAGCTCCCACGGATGTGGCATCCTCTTTGTTCCTGCTGCCATGAATGCCTTTCTGATTCTTTGTCTAAGCTAAAAATCCACTGGTCCCTGGTCCTAGACTCCTTAATGGCAGTTGGAAGCCTAGAGCTGCCTGTAGTTGGGGATTTCCCTTCCCCTGGTCCGTTGGCCAGGATGATATGCCTTCAGGTTAGGCTCTGGTTAAGTGGTGTCTCCTGAGGGCAGGCCTTCTTAGGAACATGGTGATTTGGTGTATTTCCAAATGGTTCCTTTCCCCTCCCTCCCTGGATGCACAAGGGGATTTTTCTCTGTTACCTATTGTGAGAACCAAGTGCAGCTTGTAGAGGCAAATCCCATCAGGGTATATTTCTCTCCTATGTACTGTGAGAACCTGTTGAGCACCAGGACTTAAAATTCACACAACTGTAGGGGACCCCTTATGACTGGGTGACGGAGTTTTTAACTCTAAGAGTTGTCCACGCTGTGTCTCTAGCAGTTCTTCAGTTACAGTTCAGGTTTTCCTACCACAGAACTGGCTCTAGGCACTTGTTCCCACTGAGGTTTCCCCTTGTGATCTCTGCTCCAGTAAGCCATCACCCACTGCCTGTCTCCTCAGTCTTGGGGGCAAAGGTTTGCTTTGTATTCACGTTTCTTAAGGATTCCAGAAGAGTTGTTTTTCCAGTCTCTTCAGCTTTTTACTTGTTGTTAGGACAAAGTAGTGACTTCCAAGTTCCTTACATGCAGAACCCAGTCCAATGAATTTTCATTTGAAATTCTCCAGTGAATTGGACTGGTCTGAACTTCCCCCAGGCTGAGGAGAATGAATTTGTGTTGCTACTACTCCTGAGATTGTCACTATTGTGGTTTTATGGTTGTTGTTGAGTCTATTTCATACACAAAATGTATATAATTAAAGGAGTAAACATTTAGGTATAACCTTTTTAACTACATGTAAATTCACAGATTTCTCAGCCATCTGTATAAGATGATAGATGTTCACTAAATTTATTGTGATAAACATTTCAAGATGTATGTGTGTCAAATCATTATGCTGTATACCTTATGCTTATACAATCTCGTATGTTAATTATATCTCAATAAAACTGGAAAAAACTTGAAAAAAGAATTTTCAACCAGATATGGGTCTCTGACATAGCCTGAGAAATGATCTTTCTAAAAAATTTTAAATAAAAAAGCACAGGAATCTAATTTAAAAGAATGGAAATATCATAGCAGCTAGAGTTTATCAGAATGTTATAAAAAATTTTTTTTCCAAACTAGATTATTTTTACCTCATGCTGATTCCCAGGTTTAATAGTTATGAAATAAGATTGTCCAATGAAGTGCCAAATAATCAAGTGACTATTTTAAAATCAGTACTTTCCTTAGTGACTTTCACTAGATCATGCTCTGTTTAGTGCTTCAGTTCTAAGAAGTTTCAATGAGGGCTGGATGCAATATAAGCAAACTGCACATGCTAAGGTCTAAACTTTTTTAGTTCACTTGGTAAATCAGGGATGGGCTCAGAGGAGAATGGTTTTGCATCTCACACTAGGAGGCCCTAGACTTTAGAAAGTGTTTATTTGCACTCACAATTTCAGAATCCAAGCAAATGTTGCTCTGCCTAACTAGGTCCGAATTCTCCACAGGTTGGGATTAGAGCCGTATAATAGTGGTGAGGTTGGCTGGTAAATCTGCCAGAGGAAATTGATTTCCATTCACTCAACAAACTCTGGGTGAGTGCCACCTTATGTGCAACACATGGTGCTAAGTGCCAAAGAAAAGGTTTTTTTTGTTTTTTGTTTTCTAAACTTGTCCCTGTCCCAGGGACTTCTTAGAAATTCAGAGTAGTTGAGGGATAAATTAATCTCGGTCCCTCCCTATCTGGAGGGACTGACTTTTAAAGTAAAGTTTGAAAGTGCTGGAGGCTAAGTTAGCACCCTCTGGGTACAGACCCTGATGATTCCTGTCTCACACCACCAGCCCTTTGTAGCCTGGAAAGATTTCAAAGTGAGGAACCAATGTAGGCTTTGAAGGCTGAAGGCCCACATGGCACTCAGAGGTAGAGTTCTGAGCCCACAAAGTGACATGGTTACAAATTTGGCTTCTAAAGTTGTCCTTTCTTAAACATTCTGCAGTCACCACTGCACTGGTGAAAGCTGTGGTTCTCTCAATAGGAAAAGGCAATCCACGGACATACATACTTACAAATGATTTCAAAAGATTGATATGTCAGAAACCTCAGGAATTGGAAGTCATTTAGGCAAAAGTTATTTGTCACCTGAGTTTTAAAGACTCACCTGCAAGTCTAAAGTGGCAGAGCCCAATTTACATGCCGCACAGTAACGGCTTTGCCGTGTTCGCCAACTTGGTCTTGCAACTCTTCAGGGAAAGCCTAGGCCAGAGCTCAGGACCCTAACTGCTGAGCCCCCAAACCCCGGTCTGGTTCTCAGCCCTCGGATTTCTCCTTCTAGACTCCAGGATGCACTGGGCCTGCAATCCACCATTCTGAGCCCTTCCCTTGCACATCTTGCCTTTCCCGGTTCTGTGCCCAAGCACACCTGAGTGCTACCAACCAGTTCTTTCATTCCTGGGGTCCCCCACTGGCCTGTCAGTCCGCCCTGAGGAGACGGACTTTCAGGCACCCAGTTCCCCAGCTCTGAGATTTTATTCCCTTGCAGCACCGCCGCACCTGGGATTAAGAAGGAGAAAAACTGAACAAGGACATCTAGGAAATTAGGTGTCCTGAGCCCGGAGACCACACTCCTACAAAGGTAAGAAATGTGGCACAAGACAAGTGTGTCAAAGGAAATATTGAGGTTTCCGGACCCTGAGGCCTGGGTCACTCATGGCACACCCGAGGCTAATTTCGGTTCCGCCTGGGAGAAACACCTACCTGCTCTGTTTTCTTCCACCGGCCGCTGATGCCGCTGCAGTGCTTGCCGCGCTGGAAGTTCTCAGGCTGCTGTGGATCATGCGCTGTGCGTTCAGACACGGTGATTCTGGGGACAGTGAGAAGCTTCTTTTTTTGCACTCTACCCGCTGTGTACAGTAAACCAGGACCTCGGATCTTCCAGGAGGGCTTCGAGCAGTAGCTCTGACAGAGAGATCCAGAAACCTGTTGGACAGGGTGTAGGATGGTGGAGGTGCTGGGTAATCGGCTGTTACCGTGCAGGCTTATTCTTGAGTCAGTGCAGGTTTCACGAACGCAGTTTATTTTCATCCAGATGTGTGCGCGCACACACACACGCATGCGTGCGCGCTTCTGGCACGATTGAGGGCGAATGACACGTCAACGCCCCTGTGCCCGTGTCCTTTCGTGCGTGCCTGTGGTTTGGGAGTGGGCACACGTTTGGAGGCATTACTCAATTTTTGTGTGTGAGAGAATGACTGGAAGTAAATGCGAGGATTACACTCAGCTGTAAACGTAGATCTGACCATGTCTCCGGGAGGCACAAAATATCCCATTGACAATCCATCTCAAGGAGTAAACAAACACCTGGATCATTGCAATGGCTTACAGGGCCTGAATTTCCCTTCCCTTTCTCTCATCACCAGTCCCACTACCGCCTGGTCTCACATTCTACTTCTCCCTCCCACTGGCCTTCTTTCTACCCCTCATTCTGTATCCACCAACACCAACATCCTCAAGTGTTTGCACCTGCTTGTACCTCTCTGCAGAATGCTCTTACTCAGCGGCCCCACCACCTCCAGATCTTTATTCAAATGTGGCCTACCCGGGAAATCCTTTCTGAAATTGTACCTCAGGCTGCCAACACACCCCAATCCTCTTCTTCTTTGCTTTATTTTTTTTCCTCTTTATCACTCATTATATACTATATCGTATATATTTGTTTACTTTTTTGGTTTATCGTTCACACCCTATGCTGTGAACAGTGTAAGTTCCACATGGATAGGAATACAGCAATTTTGTTAATCTGCTGAATCCCCTACACACAGAATAGCATGCCTGGCACAAGGCAGTACTCAATAAATATTTATTGAATGAATGGAGTCAAGTCTCTTTTGTGTTTGTGCTCAACACTCTGGTAAAACAACTGATAGAACTATAGGAGAAATACATATGAATCAAGAACTGTTTTTGAGAATTAATGCACCCTTCCCAATAAGCCATGGCTTCTGGTATCAATTCCCCAACGTTAGGTCCCACACTGACTCTGCAAACGTCCCCTGACAATATGATGTATTTCAGAAACAATACAGTGGTTACACCCACAAAGAGGTGATATATTTTATTACTGATCAGATTATGTCTACTTGTTCCAATACCATTTATTAAAAAAACCAAGTTGTCCCACGTTGATTTGAAACACCATTCTTATCTTTGCTGATCATCTTCTGGCCTTTTTTCTCCTCTATTGATATGTTTATACACCAGTAAGACAGTTTAACAACTAGTAGGGCAAAGTTGCCCTTATACTTCTCTTTTTCAACATGCTCTTGGGAATGCTCACACATTTATTTTTCCAAAGGGAAGTTAGGATAATTACCAATTTTTCAAAAGTCCTATTGGATTTTGATTTGCTTGGGCTTTCCAGGTAGACAGTTTTATCATCCATAAATAATAGTAAATCTTATTTCTTATTTGTGTTCTTATTATATGAAGTAGTACTTCTTCCATACTCAAGAATATATTGAATATATATATATATATATATATATATATATATATATATGAATAAACTCTCCTCTTACTGGATATTCAAAGATTTTTTTTTTTTTTTTTGCGGTATGCGGGCCTCTCACTGTTGTGGCCTCTCCCGTTGCGGAGCACAGGCTCCGGACGCGCAGGCTCAGTGGCCATGGCTCACGGGCCCAGCCGCTCCGCGGCATGTGGGATCTTCCCGGACTGGGACACGAACCCGTGTCCCCTGCATTGGCAGGCGGACTCTCAACCACTGCGCCACCAGGGAAGCCCCAAAGATTTTTTAAAATCATAAATTGATATTAAGTTTTATCAAATATCTTTTGTTATCTAAAAAATTATGGTTTTTTTCTTTGACTTATTAATATGACAACACACTTCTAAAAATAAAAGCTAATGTTAACAGATAATATTTTTTGAGTGGTTACTACATGTTTAGTAAGTGCATTGCAGATATTAACTCTTTTAATCTTTACAAGAGCTAGGCCTATTTTATACATAAGGGAACTGAGGTATGGAGAGATTAAATAAGTTGATTAAAGCCATATAGCTATCAGATCCATCTCAAGATGCAAACCATTTCCTAGGCTATCTGACTCCAGAGTCTGCACTCTTAAATCACTATACTGCTACTTCATAAACTCTGCTTTGTCAGAGGATATGTACTAAAATACAGTTCTAAATTCAATTTGCTTGTGATTTATTTAGGATTTTGTACTCCCTTTGTTCTGTTTAGAATTGGGGCTATGCCAATGTTATTAAATGAGTTGGCAAACTTTTGAACTTCTGTTTTAGATCATGAAAACTTTCTGTGCCTTAAGCTTGATGTAATTCACCTGTGAAACTTTCTCACCGAGTTCTTTTTATAACATAGTTCTTAGCAAGGTTTTCAATTTCTGTCCTGGTTATTCAACATTAGTATTGTTTTATTTTATTCTACCTATTTTTGATTTACATATATTTTTGAAAACAGTTTAATTTTAAATTTTTTGCATGCATTAGCAAATTGTACTTTTTCATTATAATTTAAAATCTTCATATTTGAGGTTATATATTTTTTTTCATTCTGGATGTAGTATATCTGTATTTTCCCTTTTCCTTTTCCTCATTCAAATTAACAACAATTTCTATTTTATTGAACTTTTCAAAGCACTGGCTTTAATATTTATTTTTCATTTCCACTGTCCTTCCGGTTTCTAATTCATTAATATCTTCCTGGCCTACTTAATTCCCTTATCCTACGTGATTGCTAAAAACATGGTTTAGCTGGTCTCTTTCTAGATTTCTGTGTTGAATTATTGAATTAAATTGCTTACCTTTTTCTTTTTCTTGGTTAGTTGTTAACTAATTAGTTAACTAATAGTTAACTAAGATTAGTTAACTATTTCCCTCCACCTAACTGATTAGATCCTGATCATGTTTATGATCATAGAATATCTGCAATGCACTTACTAAAATGCCTAGCAGGTAGTGACCAAGTCTCCATCATGTTTTACCTGAACTATTACAACAACCTCCCAATTGATCTCCCTGTTTCTACCCTTTTTGCTATGTAGATAATTCTAGAGTGATCTTTTAAAAATATAACTCATACCGTGTCTATCCTCTGTTCAAATCCTTCCACAGGCTCCCCACCTCCTCAGAGTAAGCCAAAGTCCTAATGGTAGCCTAGAAGGTACTACATGATCTGACCTTATATAATTTCTCTAATCTCCCTTCCTGTCAATGAATCCATTGCTTGCTCCACTCCCAGCTTCCTCAGGGTCTTTGCACTTACTATTTTCTCTGCCTAGCATGCTATTCCCTCAAAGTCTGCATGATTGATTCCTTCCCTTCCTTCAGAACTCTGCTGAAACATCACCTTCTCAGAGACGGCTTTCCTTACCACTATATGCAAAAAGGCATCCCTTCTCTGATCACTCTCTATCCACCTTACTCAGCTTTATTTTTTCCAAAGAACTTATCACTATCTTAAATATTATATATTTAGAGTGGTTTTTTGGTCTATGCACTTCCACTAGCATGTAACTCTATGAATGAAGTTACATGTTTTTTTATCTATGTCCCTGAAGCATAGAAAAATTTTTAGAACACAGTAGCCCTTCAATAAATATTTGTTGAGTTAATAAATTATGAAACTATATAAGACTCTGATTTTGATCTCTAAGTTCATCTTAACCATGTGACATGTGATGTAAAGATCTCATTTTTAAAATAGTCTATAACTTTTGTCTTGAGTTCCACTTTATCTCAAAAGTTAGGAAGAGCATTTCTATCTTTAAAATAGTTTTAAAAATTACGTCAGTTATCCAGTTCCAGGTTTTTTGCACTGAGGTTACATAAAGTGACCTCCATAAATTTTTTACTTGGGAAAATTATTGAGATTTTTCTATGAGGCTTATTATGTGATTCTTTCCAAAAAATATTTGTTAAATAATAGAAGAAGTATTTCCCCGAGGTAAAAATATTTATATCTCTATCCAAATCTATGGATATGAAATTAACATGATTCATGATATTATTCATATATATTATCTTTGCCTTGTGGTTGATCTTGCAAAGACTAAGAGAGGGCAATAAAGTTTCCAAATACTATTGTTTTTTCTGTGAACTACCCCTTGCATTCCAAAACTTTTCAGTTTACACAGTTTTAACTTTTTCTTACCTTTATAAACAACTTTAATAAGGTATAAATATAAAATTATATACTTTAAACTATGTT
Organism: Orcinus orca; assembly: GCF_937001465.1. Classification (NCBI taxonomy): domain Eukaryota; kingdom Metazoa; phylum Chordata; class Mammalia; order Artiodactyla; family Delphinidae; genus Orcinus; species Orcinus orca. The sequence continues at coordinate 40,902,435 of NC_064566.1, read as the reverse complement.
ATTTCAATGAATTTTACCAAGAATATGCCATATAAACCATGTAACAATACCACAAAAATGTATAGGATATTTCCATCATCCCAGCATGTTCTTTACGCCACTTTGAAATCAGTATCATCCAAATCACTGTCTCACACAATCACTGGTGTGATTTCTATCACTGTGGATTCATTTTTCAATAGATATATAATATGTACTCTCTTTTATCTAGCTTCTTTCCCTCAGCATCATGTTTGGGATTGTTTTTTATTGCTGCATATATCAGTATATAACTATTTGGGGGATTAATCAGGTATTAATTCCAAAGGATTGGGGAGAAAGAATTAGGTAGCATGCCACTGCATACCAAAGATGTATTGTTGGACAGACACATGTATTGTTTCTAGCTTTTGTTATTATGCGTGACACACTTATGAACACTCATGTACAAGTGTTTCTATGAAGAGCTGAAATCATTTCTCTTGGATAAATAGCTAGAACTTGTATGGTAAATGTCTGTACACCTAACCTGACTATGCCAGTTTACAAATGGCTTTGTCATTTTATACTCCCAGCATAAACTTCAGTTCATTTAACTTGCTCGACACAACCTTGACAATGATTGCTATTTTCAGCCTTTATAATTTTAGCCATTCTTATGATACTGTAACAGTGCCTCATCATAGATTTTGATTTTTTTTTTTTTTTTGTGGTACGCGGGCCCCTCTCACTGTTGTGGCCTCTCCCGTTGCGGAGCACACACTCTGTTTGTGCAGGCTCAGCGGCCATGGCTCACGGGCCCAGCCGCTCCGCGGCATGTGGGATCCTCCCGGACCAGGGCATAAACCCGTGTCCCCTGCATCGGCAGGTGGACTCTCAACTACTGCACCACCAGGGAAGCCCTAGATTTTGATTTTTATCTCCCTAATTAATAGTGATAATTGAGTATCTTGGTCATTTGTTTATATTCTTTTGTAAAGTTCCTGTTCCACTATTTTTCCCATTTTTAATTGGACACCTTATCTTCTTACTATGTAGTTGTAAAGATCTTAATATATTCTAGATACAAGTCCTGCTTCCTTTGGGGGCACTATTTCACTTACCTGCTCACATTTCTCTCCCTCCTGAATCACTTCTTCTGTGGGAAACCAGATGCCATGAAATGAGGCTGTTCAAGCAGGCTATGGAGTCGTCTGTGTGTCAAGGAATGCAGGTCTCTGACCAATAGCCATGAAGAATGGAGGCCTGTCAACAACGAAACGAGTGAGTTTAGAAGTGGATTCTCTAGCTCCCTTTGAGCCTGGATATGACTGTAGGCATAGCTGAGAGCTAGACAGCAACCTCAAGAGAGACCCCAAGCCAGAACCACCCAGCTGAGCCTCTCCCAGATAGCCTACTCTCAGAAACTGTGTGATATATTGTTCTTCAGAGCTAAGTTTTGAGATAATTTGCTACACAGCAATAGATAACTAATATTCATCCAAACTATGATAACTTAACCCAGTTTTGGGATTGAATCCAGTTTTGGAAAAGCGTCTGAAAATTCCTGTAACAGCTGCTGCACATAAGTGGTTGACAGAGCTAACAAATGTCTTGCCTTTGTCTCTTGTAGGGCCCTGAGCCAAGTACTATAAATCTGGGCCTCATCTTTCCTACTCAGGCTTGCCAGGACAATGATGAGATTAATTGTTTCCATAAAGAGGAAAACTCTAGGAACTTCCTGGAGAGCTTGGCTCATGCGTAGATCTAGGAAAATTGTAAAAGTAGTTTCTTGCCTACTTAAATGTAGCCAACAGTGGCCAAGTCCTATACAAAACCTTTAATATAGTCCACAAAGCTATGTATGAAGTGGCACCTGACTGCTGTTCCAGTCTCATTTCTCACCATGCTCTCTCTCCCATTCTGAACTCCAGTTACACTGGCATTCTTTCAGTTTGTCAGAATTTGCATGTTCTTTCTACCACAGGGCCTTTCCACATGCTATTTCCTTGTTCCAAAGTTCCTGTATCTTCTATGTTTGCAGTTAATTCTTACTCACTTCTTAGATCTCAGCTAAGTGTTGCTTCCTTAGAGAAGCCTTTCCAGACAACCTCCCTGAGTCTAGGTTGTATTTCTTTCTTATTTGATTTCAAAGAGTGTACATACCTTTCCTTAGTTCACCATTTCAGTTTTAGTTTATGAATTTATTAGTGTGAATATCTGATTACTATCTAATGCCTTAGCTAAAAATTCCATTCACACAGGAACCACATCCATTTTGCTCTCCCCTGTAACATTTAACATAGAATAAAATATAGTAGGTGCTCAATAAGTGTTTGTGATATGAAGAAAAATGGCAATTAGAACCCATGTTGGCCAAAGCAATCTTAAGAAAGAAAAACAAAGATGGAGGTATCACATGCCCTGATTTCAAACTATACTACAAAGCTACAGTAATCAAAGCTGTATGGTACTGGCACAAAAACATACACATAAATCAATGGAACAGAATAGAGAACCCAGAAATAATCCCATGCTTGTGTGATCAATTAATTTACAACAAAGGAGCCAATATACAGTGGGGGAAAAGACAATCTCTTCTATAAATGGTGTGGGAACAACTGGATAGCCACATGCAAAAGAATGAAACTGGACTATTTTTTCACCATATACAAAATAAAATGTATTCAAGACTTAAATGTAAGATCTAAAACCATAAGACTCCTAAAAGAAATCATAGGCGGTAAGCTCCATGACATCACTCTTAGTGATGTTTTTTCTTGGATCCGTTTCCTCAGGCAAGGGAAACAGAAGCAAAAATAAACACATGGTACTACATTAAACTAAAAACCTTTGCACAGCAAAGGACACCATCAACAAAACAAAAAGGCAAACTGAATGGGAGAAGATAGTTGCAAATGATATATATCTGATGATGGGTTAATATCTAAAATACATAAAAAACTCAGCTCAGTATTAAAAAAAATCTGATTAATAAATGGGCAGAGGACCTGAACAAACATTTTTCCACAGAAGACATACAGATGGACAATAGACACATGAAAAGATGTTCAACATCACTAATAAACAGGGAAATGCAAATCAAAACCACAATGATTTACCACCTCACAATTGTCAGAATGGCTATCATTAAAAAGACAACAAATAGCAAGGATGTGGAGAAACGTGAACCCTTGTGCACTGTGGAAGCTATGTAAACTGATGCAGTCACTAAGGAAAACTGTATGGTGGTTCCTCAAAAAATTAAAAATAGAACCACCATACAATCCAGCAGTTCCACTTATGGATATTTATCTGAAGTAAACAAAAACACTAATTTGAAAAGCTATATGCACCCCTATGTTCATTATTTACCGCAGCCAAGATATGGAAAGAACCAAGTGGCCATCAATAGATGAATGAATAAAGATGTGGTATATATAGACAATAGAATATAACTCAGCCGTAAAAAGAATGGAATCGTGCCATTTGTGAAAACATGGATGTACCTAGGGGGCATTATGCTAAGTGAAATAAGTCAGATGGAGAAAGCCAAATACTGTATGATTTCACTTACACATAGAATCTAAAAAACAAATGAACAAACAAAACAAAAACACTCATAGATACAGAAAACAAATAGATACAGAAAACAAATGGGTGGTTGCCAGAGGGGAAGGGATAGGGAGGGTTGGGCAAATAGGTGAAGGGGATTAAGAGGTACAACTTCCAGTTATAAAATAAATAAGTCACAGGGATATAATGTACAACATAGGGAATATAGTCAATAATATTGTAATAACTTTGTATGGTGACAGATGGTTACTAGACTTATCATGGTACTCAATTAGTAATCCCTCCTATATAAATGTCAAATTGCTATGTTGTATACCTAAAACTAATATGATATTGTATGTCAACTATACTTCAATTTTTAAAAAGGTGATAATATGATTGCAAAAAAAAGGAATCCATTTTAATAAATGGTACCCTCTGAGTAGCACAGGGGCTATGTTCTAATCTAATCCAGATAGAGAAAGCTTTCCTGGAATGTGATATCACATCACATCTCTAAAAATGAACAGCATTCTGTCAGAAGAACATAGCAACCACAAAAGTAAGAAATAACAAGAGCCTGAATAAGCTCACAAGTCACTGGATCCAGGTCTAGTCAATTATTTCTTTTGTGAAAATGAGAACTATCAGTCCATCTGTCTGGATATAGGAAGTTACTGAAGGTCCCGTGAAGAATGGTAGGAGCTTCAAAACTGAATGGGAAATGAGCTTGTAAGGTGGCAGGTGAACGCCACACAGCTTTTATGACATAGCCAGATCCCTTCCCAAGCATAGCTAATGAAGACCACCTTTGTTGAAGAGCTGCCTACTCAAGCACTCGTGACTGGAATTCTGGAAATGCCAGAACACCCAACAGCCAGACCTGAGGATTTGAAAAGGAGAAGAGGTGATGCCAAGGTACGACAGGATCACTAAGCTATTTGTCCTTTGGTCTCTTGAAAGTTGGGCCCAAGACAGGACCCAGGAATGCAAAGGCAACTCCACAGAACCCTAGAGAAATCAGAAGGTACTGTCACATACACTAGACCTGGGGAGCTGTCAAGGAATGCTGGGCCTTTCTGTAAGGCAGGTATGTAATCTTGTGAGCTGATTACCCTTGATTTCCAAGGGTAATCAAATAATTCAGCCTCATTCAAACTTAAATGTTGAAGCCCTAATCCCTAAGTGATGGTGTCTGTAGATGGGTTCTTTGGGAAATAATTAGGTTTAGATGAGGTCATGAGTGTAGGCCCTCATACTGGGATTAGTACCCTTTTATAGAGACACCAGAGTTGTCTGCATTACCCTTACGCCTTTCTGTGCCATGTGAGCACACAATGAGGTGGCTGTTTGCAAGCCAGGATGAGAGATCTCCCAAGAACCTGATCATGCTACCACCCTGATCTCCAATTTCCAGTCTACAGAACTATAAGAAAATACATGTCTGTTGTTTAAGTTACCCAGTCTATGGTATTGTGTCATGGCAGGCCACAACTAATACAGTGGCAGCGATACAGTGATGAATAGAAGACACACAGTCTCTACTCTCATTGGAGGATGAATAGGGAAGTTCGAAACCAACCATTAGCATAAAACATGAGTAATAATCAGAGTGTACAGTGCAGCACAGGTATATGTAACAAAGATGTAGCCTTGCCAGGAACTACAGAAAGAGCTATTTTAAGTTATAAATTTTAATTTGAGATCTGAAGATTGAAAGGCATGGGAGGGACATTAAAGGGCTTTCAGGCATAGAGACCAGGGGCACAGTCATAGTATCAGTGGCATGATGGAGCCTGCTCATACCAGCTCATGCAAGCCATTGTTTGCATCTCTTCCCAAATACTTTGTGTTTAGTGATATCTCATTGGTAGATTGAAAGTAGACATGTTGGGAGGATTTACACAGTGGAATTTTTTAAATGCTACTAATCAGGACTTTCTTCCCCCCCCCCCCAGAGAACTACCAGTTGTTAAATATTTACCACAACAGCTGTAAAGCATGTTTAAGAAACAGGGAATAAGGTCGGAGACAAAGAGTAAAAGATAAAGTGGAAAGATATGAGGATAATATTAAACTTTTAGGAATGGTGTGTGATCAGTAACTCAAAAAAAAAACTTACTCAGTTTTTATAAACAAGGGTGGGAACCAATGGGTAAGATTTAGAGGGCCTTGTAAGCTATGGTAAGAGGTTAGTTTTTAGGTTAAGATCAAAGGGGGGTGGGGGAGAGGATTCTGGGACGATGGCAGAGTAGGAAGATCCAGAATTAAAAGATTAAAGCCACTGCACATTCAGAGTGAATCTCCAAGGAAGTGGTACTCCTCAATGTGGTACATTTCTATTCAAGATTGCCTTTAAAATGAATGTATAAGACTTGAGGACTGGTTGCCATCCTTTCAAGAAGTATAAAGGAAAACTGGATTCACAGACTTCATAAATGTAAGTGTCACCTGAAATGACTGTCATTTCTCATAAGCATTTTTAAAGTTCCGGTTTTCTTTCTTTCTTTTTTTTTTGTGAGCACACATCTCCAAATCATAACATAAGATAGTGGAAAAGTAAGATTCTATTGATAAATAAGCCATTCAAACAACTTTCTACAACCTTCCAGAAGTACAGGAGATAATAGTCTCCTCCCACTTCCTAAAAAGGTATAGTATTTTGACAACTCATACCAACTTTGAGACTTTGTCAAAATTGGAAAATACCTAAGACAACAGAAGACCTGTAGGGGTGTTTCACAACTAAGATAAAGAGCAAGTAGCTTAAAGGATTAACACGTTAGACTTAACTTGAAAACAACCTAAGGCAGAGTTAGGCAACAATGTCTTCAATGCATACATCCTTTCTCACTTTTGTTCCTTTCTCTTTTTCCTCTGTCCTTCTTGCACCTAATAGCAACCCTATTCGATTTATAGTAAAGAGCCCTCTTTGCAAAGTGCTATGGTTACCTCACATAGTTGTACCAGCAAAAAACTGGTTACTCATGCCAAATTTTTATCCAGTGTACCAGATCTACCTATGCCAAGATGACAGTCTTCCAGCACATTTATAATTTGCAATCTATTATGAGACTAAATTACCCCTCTCCCAAAGAATGTTCATAGTAAATACAGAGTTCCTTTCAGTTCAAATATCTACGTATGAAAAACAATTTCCTATTCTGCATGACACCTTTTCACATAACTGGTCTAAAAACACTTTCTACTTTGTAGGCCTAATAAGTTGTTCTGTAATTAATAACTAACATTTACTCAAAGAACATTTGAGTAGCACTTAACTGTGTTCAGTTATTATTATTACCATTACACGTATTGCGAAACCTTAAGATTCAGACAAGTAAAGGTCAAGTTTTACCTGACGAAAGAGGACTCAACCTCTCGTCTTGCGCTTTCACATCTTATGATTTCTCTAAATATTAGTGATGCTTTGTACACCAGAGATCAAATATATTCAATGGAAATCACGGAAATACACTCAATTCCTGAGAACTGGAGGGTGGAAAATAGTATCTAAGAATTACACAATTTGCTTTATCTAAGCCCAGCCTCCCTTTAGCAACATATACCATCAGGGAACTGCAGAAACCTAGAATAATTATTGTAAAAGCTGGTTTAAATACGGATGTAAGCCCAAACCTGAAACACCGCAATTGCCAGGCAGCCCTGCGGTACTTTTCCTTCAAAACACAATTTGTGGTCGATCGTTAGATTAGTTTTTTTCTCTGGCTAGACTGTAATTACCTAAAATTGGGCTGTGACTGCCTTCTTCATCTCTCTATCCCCAGCACCTGGCAGAGCCTGGCTGGTCGTTTCCTATAAAAGAATGGATTCAAAAGGAAACAAGTGAGCCGTGTTAGTGCCAGTGTTCTGGAAACTTCTGCCTCCTCGAGGTCAGGACACCCTTCCAAACACAAGCTAGCGTTTTGGCCTTTCCCCTGCTAGTTCGCAGCGGCGTGGCTGCCTGCAAGTCACTCAGCTGGTCTGCGCCGCAGTTTCCTCCTCTGTAAAACGGGGAGGACCAGAGGACCTGCCCCCGGGCGCCCGCACTGCAAGGGAGGCTCGCCCACGGCCGGCGCAGTCTCCGTGTTTGCTGAGGGGACGCTCCTGGCTCCGGGCAGACAGGACGGCACTGCGACTCCGCACTGATTTTCACTCATTAGTTCATTCTCTCTTTCACGGTCATTTCCCAGAGGCCTTCACCTGCGCTCTCTCAGCCTCTCGGCAGACGCCTAGACCAGCTGTTCTCAAACGCAAACATCCAGCGACCTCCTATTAACCATTAACTCGGTCCTAGAATTCGGACGCCTGGCTTTGTAGAGAAGCGGTGGGTGGAAGCTAACCTAAGCATGGCGCGCGGCTCCGTAGGCTCAAGAGGCCGGGCGCGCTGAAGGTAGCGCCTTCCACTCTCGACAGGGCGGCCTGCGCGAGTCCCAGGCCCCACTGCGCAGGCGCGGGAGCGGCTCCTCGTAGTTCTCGGGTACGCGAGATTCCTTCCGAGATCCAGCTGGTGTCAGGTGGTAGGGGCTCGCGGCTGGGCGGGGCTCTCCCCCAACCCCGCGGCGGCACCGCCCGAGTACCTCGACCCCCGGCCTGGGAAGCGGGCCTCACTCCACGCTGCGGACACACGGAGAGGGGTCCTGACAGCTCGCACCCACAAGCGTCAGCCCACCCAGGAGGAAGGCCCGGGCCCTCCCTGCCCGAGGTAAGTCAGGCTGTACCTCATGGTACAGCTGGCTCTACTTTTTCATGTAGACATAGGGGAGCTCGGCCAAGACGGCCAGCGAGTAGATGTCGCCGGTAAATGGCAGCCCCGAACGCCATACTGGCGAACCCCCAGCGCAAAGAGTAGCAGGAAGGAAGTGCTGCTGAGGGCTGCCGCGAAGGCCTCAGCTCCGCGAGGTTCCCACCATGGCCCGGGGCTGGAGCTGCGAAGTCTTGCCGTATCCAATTGCCCCGGAGACCCCGAGGTCCCGTCCCACTTCCATGGCCATTGGCTGGCTGAGCGTAGGGCCCTTGGGCCCAGTTACTCCTGGTTTTTCCTAGCTCACAGTCCGCTGTCCGGAGGGTGTGCCGCCCGCTGGATCTGGGCGCGGCTCTAGGCAAACCCCAGCCTGGCTGGGTACCGAGCCTGGAGGCCTTTTCCAGGGTGTTGAGACCTGGGCCTGGAAGACATGAGAGTACAGCCGCCCTCACTGGGCCAGGGGCATCCTGCGTCCCTGGCAGCCAGCCCTTTCTGTGTGTATCTTTTTAGGAACGAGGTCTGCTTATTTCAGAGTAGAAAAGTGGGGGCGGGGCCTCCCTGGTGGCGCAGTGGTTGGGAGTCCGCCTGCCGATGCAGGGGACACAGGTTCGTGCCCCGGTCCGGGAGGATCCCATATGCCGCGGAGCGGCTGGGCCCGTGAGCCATGGCCGCTGGGCCTGCGCGTCCGGAGCCTGTGCTCCACAACGGGAGAGGCCACGGCAGTGAGAGGCCCGTGTACCACACACACACAAAAAAGTGGGGCGATTATCAGCACTGTGGTCTTTAGCTCAGCGGGATAATCTTTAGAATCTCCATTAGAGAATTGACCCATCAGTGTAAAAAGAAAGTAATCATATTACTTTGCCTCTTTTACTAGTCAGATTTTTCCTTCTTATGGTATGAGGCATTTTTGTTTGTGATGCTTTAACAATTGTGATGATCGTGCAGTATTTATGTAATTAACTGACGTTACCTACCTTTTCACTCACTGGTCTTCTAGGAAAATGGAAAAAATAGTATGAGAGGTCATTGATAAACTTAGCCCTCAGTGTCTAACCAAAGGTCAGTGGAGATGGCCCAGGTAGGATATTGGCGTTGCTGCTGGAGCACAGTGATGCCGAGGCACTAGGAATGGAGTGATATCACCTACTAGAGGTCTGAGGTCACCCCTGCCTGCCTTCCCCAACATCATTCAGCTTGCATTGTCTGGCTGGCCACAGCTGTTACGCAGTATGGTACTTGGTTCAAGAGTGGCCCCTTTCCATTATTTATTTTCAAAAACGATTAATTTCCATTTCAAAAATATGCTCCCATTCACTTAAGGTAAGGAGCATTTTTCCTTTGGCATTCTCCCCCTGCCTACGTTAGCGGAGGAGGGCTGTAGCCTTGACAGCAGCCTGACTCACTAACGGCACCGATGAGATGCCTCATCTCCACCTCCACTGCCCCTTGGGGACAGTGTGTGTAGGAGGTCTTCATGACTCACTAAAAGTCTCTCAGAACACAGATCCTTCCCTGTCATCATTTTCATCATTTATCATGTTCTCTCAGCGCTCAGCAAAGAGAAATAGCTTTCTTTGTCCCCCTTCCCTGCATTTGCTCCTAGAGTGATAGAAAACAAGCAATATTATGTTTGTGGATTTTTTCAGGACAGGGAAGTTTTTGTAGAACAGGAAATGGAGGATTTCACTGTTTCATGGCAGAGATCCCGTCTTTAGTATGCCGGGCGGAATGTGAAAACCCTGTACATGGCTCTGACATTTCTGTGTGCTGGGAGCGTTTATGGTTTCAACAGGGTTGTTGTGCTCCAGTGAGCGCCTTTCTTGGGCTTTGGGAACCTCCCTCCAGGATGCATTCTGAGGGCTCCCTGCCCTTCCTGGATGGATGCTCCCCTGACCTGAGCCCTGGGTGCTCTCCCACCCCCCCACCCCAGCACACAGTGATGTAATCAGCACAAGGTGCCTCCGTGGCACATTTCATTATGTGCACTCACAGTTGCATTTCATCAGAATGGAAGGGAGTGAGAGTCAAGGAAGTGCCTAGCCAAGCCATATTGGAGCCTGAGGCAAAAGTAAAAAAATCAACAATACTGATGTTTGCTCATTAAAAATTTGATATCTTGTTCATCATGGATTTTTTGCATTAATTTTGATTTTAAAGTGTTACATTAGAATATTATCTTGATTACTAAGTATTTCAGTACCCTCATATTTTGCTCCCAAGGTTAGTGCCTCACATGCCTCACCAGAGTCCCAGCCCTGGGATGTAGGGAACCTAAATGATGATTTTAATGGCAAAGTGGTATGTAGGAACTGGGTTTGTGCACTTGGATTTTCCTGATGCTCCTAGGAGCCAGGTACTGAGGTGAAGCTGGTGGAGCGTGGCACCTCTGCATGGGATTTGAGGAGCCTTATGAAAGTCTCCCTTTGACCACTACAAAAAAGTCCCCACCTTGCCTGAAGTTCAATCCTTATCATTTAATTTATTCCCCCAAACAGGCTAAGTTGGAAAATGCAAACCCTGATGGCAGGAGAGTAAAGTGTTAGAAGGTTACTAAAACTGCATTTACACGTGAATGTGTTTAATTCCAGCATTTTCTTAGAGGCAGGACAGAATGGGAGGCGTGATGACACTGATTTGCTGGAGTTGCTGGCATGGTCATGTTGAAGGTGGTAGGTGTGGGGACTTAAGAAAGGGGTACAGAAAGAAAAAAAGAGGTTTTCAATGAGAAACTTCTTTCCCTTCACAATTTTTCAAAGGCTGCAGACAGATCACACTTCTCCCAGGAGTCATTCCTGCCGTTTCCTGGGGATGCTCGGCCAACCACCCTCTGCCACTGCCTCTCCTCCAGCACCCTACTGGTCCATCGTCTACTCTTGACATCTTTTGTTTCTTTTCTTGTATTTAAAGAGATTAGAAGTCTAAAGTGGATGAACACTTAGTCACCATCTTGTTGAGACCCTCTTCCAAATATGGTATCTGAGACTCAGTGGAAATGTAATTCTCTGTCCAAGGTCACACAAGGCAGCACCAGTGGAACCAGAAGTCTGGGCTCTGGACTTGCCACCTATTTCTTCAGTCATTCATCACAGAATTATTGAACACCTACTAGACTAGATGCTGGAGATGTAATGGTGAGCAAAACCAGTCATGGTCCCCACTTTCTTGGGGCTTATAGTCTACTGGGGGGATGACTATATCAATCAAATAATCACATATAGCATTACAAACGGTTAAGTTTTCTGATGTAAAGGAACAGTTCTATAAGCCTGTGTAACAGGAAATGTGATAAGTGTTGGGATCAGAAATTGCTGTCTGGGTCATAGAACCAGTTTATACCCAAGGACTTATTATCCCTCTGATGTGCATGGCAAGTTTTACTGAAATACTTCTCAAGTTTCTGGTCTTATATGGGACATTGTGTTCCAAGTAGAAAGGGAAAGGAAAGTGGATGTAACAAAATCCATTCTTTGATGTCTTTAAGGACACACTCAGAAATGGGCATCCCTTGGCCCAGTCAAGTTGACACATGAGATTAACCATCACATTATATTACTGCCAGATCATTAAGTAAAATTCCTATTTGGGTACCCTGCTACCTGGATTTGTCAGCTTCTCCAAAGACAAGTGCCATCGTTCTCTCTGATAATATCCTAATATACACCAGGCTAGCAACCACTTCATTTTCTTTCTACTTTCTCTCACAATAGGTCCTTTGATAGAAAGCTTTCAGCTCTCTACTTCAAAAACTATAATCTCTGTACAATTTGGAAGTTTAGTTAATTAGAGATCTTCAAATCCTGCCAAGAGAGAGGAAGAGCCAGACTTAAAAAAAAAACCAGTGTCTTGCTTGCACATGGATTGATCCAAAAGCAGTATTTTAACCTAATTTCCTAAATACAGTTTTTCAGTAACTGTTTTCCCAGGGGAAATGAAAACTTTGAAAAAAAGGCATTTTAGCAGCATTATGCTGTGATTTATAATGAGAAATATATAGTTGGCCTTTGTCCTGTTTGCAGCACAGAACTAGTAAAACCCTAGGAATTTCCTAAGCCTTCAGAGTGACAAAGGTGTCTGTTATGTTAATGTGGTGACTTTGGACTGATCCCAAAGATGCAAGCTAGTTGCCAGTAGAGGTAGCTAAGTGATTAGAGGTTGGAACTTTCAGTCCCACTCCCTGACCTCCTGGCAGGGGAGAGGGGCTAAATTTGAATTTAATCACCAGTGGCCAATGATTTAATCAATCATGGCTCTGTAATAAGCACTTCATAAAACCCCCCAGAAAGATGGGGTTCAGAGAGCTTCCGTGTTGGTGAACATGTGGGGATGCAGGGAGAGTGGTATGACTGGAGAGAGCATGGAAGCTCCATGCCCCTTCCCACATACCTTGCCCCATACATCTCTTTCTTCTGGCTGTTTCTGAGTTTGTACTTTTATAATAAACTGGTAACTCTAGTAAGTAAAATGTTTCCCTGAGTTCTGTGAGCCGCTCTAGCAATTAATCAAACTCCAGGAGGTCATGGGAACCTCTGATCTCTAAGAAGCACAGGTGACAACCTGGACTTGTGGTTGGCGTCTGAATTGTGTGTGGAAGGGTGACGTCCTGTGAGACTGAACACTTAAACTGTAGGCTCTGATGCTATCTCCAGGTAGACAATATCAGAATTTAGTTGAATTGTAGGACACCCAGGTGGTGTTGAAGAATTGCTTGGTGGTGTAACCCCCCTCCCCCATTGGAATTGGTAATCAGAATTATAGGCTTCTTTTTTTAAAATTAATTTTTATTGGAGTATAGTTGATCTACAATATTGTGTTTCTGCTGTACAGCAAAGTGAATCAGCTATACATATACATATATGCACTCTTGTGTATATTCTATTCCCATATAGGTCATTACAGAGTATTGAGTAGAGTTCCCTGTGCTATACAGTAGGTTCTTGTTAGTTATCTATTTTATATATAATAGTGTGTATATGTCAATCCCAATCTCCCAATTTATCCCTCTCCCTCCCTTTCCCCCTTGGTAACCATAAGTTTGTTTTCTACATCTGTGACTCTATTTCTGTTTTGCAAATAGGGTCATTTGTACCATTTTTTTTAGATTCCACATATAAGCGATATCATATGATATTTGTCTTTGACTTACTTCGCTCAGTATGACAGTCTCTAGGTCCATCCATGTCACTGCAAATGGCATTATTTCATTTTTTCTTTATGGCTGTGTAATATTCCGTTTTATATACGTACCACATCTTCTTTATCCATTCCTCTGTCGATGGACATTTAGGTTGCTTCCATGTCCTGGCTATTGTAAGTAGTGCTGCAATGCACATTGGGGTACATGTATCTTTTTGAATTACGGTTTTCTCCAGATATATGCCAGAATCAGAGGTTTCTTATTACTCAATTTCAGAACTTCATAATAAGCTCTCAGCTATGAATCTAGTGATAGTGTAGAACTTACACATGAATTTAAAGTAAAATTTAAACCATTTTGTCTCTGTAAAGTTTTGTAAATGTGTGTATGTGTATTTCTGTGATAGTGCTATTAAATTTCCACAGAGAACAAAAAAATTCTTTAAATATATATAGTTAATCCTCTTAGATAATTTCAGAATATATTATAAAATAGAACTTCTATTTTATAAGTAAATTTTGAGATTTGGCCATTACTGTCCCCCCCAAAGTAATAAAAATAGTTAAATACAAACTACAAGTAAGGTAGTTATGGAAGGAATACCCTTACTATTAAAAAAGCTCTTAAATTTGTATAGAAAATGCTTGAAACTCCAAGAAATTATTAAGCAAATGTCATGAGTAAATATATAATTCATTAAAGAGAGATTACAACTGGTAAATAAATATAATGAAAATGCATAACTTCACTCATAATAATAAATGTGAGATAAAAATCTCTGAAATTCTTAACAGCTTTATTCATAAATGACAAAAAATGGACAAAGCCCAGGTGTCCATTAACAGGAGAATCAATAAATACCTGTGGTATATTCATGCTATGGAATACTACTCAGGAATAAAAAGGGAGAAGAAAACCTGCTAGTACATGAAACAACAGGGATGAATCTCAAAGGCATTATGCTGAGTGAAAGAATCCTCATCCCCAAAACTTACATACTGTGTAATTCCGTTGATATGAAGTTCTGGAATTGGCTCGTGTAAACTATAATTTAAAAAACTAAAAATAGTGGTTGCTTCTGGGAGGGGGACATGTATTGGGGGCAGGGTTTAATGGAAGGAGGCATGAAGCAACTTTATGGCATCATGATAGACGTTTGTGTTTCATAGGTGTATGTGTTTGCCAAAACTCAGCAAATGGTACACTTAAGATTTATGCATTTTATTGTATTTAAATTTTACATTTTAAAAGACCAGTAAAAAAATATTGAACTCTGTGTAGTGGTACACGTGCTAAAGTGAGGGATGAAGAATAATGTTGAATACAACCTACTTTGAGGTAAATTTAAAAAATAGGTATTGGGCTTCCCTGGTGGTGCAGTGGTTGAGAATCTGCCTGCCAGTGCAGGGGACATGGGTTCGAGCCCTGGTCTGGGAAGATCCCACATGCCGCGGAGCAACTGGGCCCGTGAGCCACAACTACTGAGCCTGCGCATCTGGAGCCTGTGCTCCGCAATGGGAGAGGCCCGTGCACCGCGATGAAGAGTGGCCCCCGCTTGCCGCAACTAGAGAAAGCCCTGGCACAGAAACGAAGACCCAACACAGCCAAAAATAAATAAATAAATTTAAAAAAAAAATAAATAAATAAATAAATAAATAAATAAAAAATAGGTATTGATGGATAGAGGGATGGCTAGATATCAATGTATGTGTTAAAGCAAATATTGCAAAATGTTTAAGTCCAGGTATTGGGTATATGGGTATTTGCTGTACAGTTCTTTCAATTTTTGTGTGTTTTAATCTTTTTTTCATAAATTGTTGACTAAGTCAACTCTGATGTACTATTTTGCTAATTAAATGAGAAAAATAATTTAAAACATTTAAAAAATATGAACCACAAAATATTTTAAAAAATAATACACAGTAATGGCCATGATGCTGTGAAACTGGTATTCTCTTGTCTCTGGGTATGTAATTGATATAATTTTTTGGGAAAACAACTTGGCAGTTTGTATCAAAAGCCATAAAATTGGCCTACCTCAACTAATAATTCTACATATAGAAATCTACACCGAGGGAATTGACATCAATCATAGAAAACCCTGTATAAAGGAAGATGTTCATTATAACATTATTTAAATAGCAATAAGTCAGAAACCTAACTGTTTAACAGTAAATCAGTAGAGAAGTTTGTATTTCATTGTTTTCACAGAAAATTTGAGGAGCTGGTGAGAAAATTATAGATGATGAAATAGTAAAATAGATATAGAAATAATGACTGATGAGGGAAATGAAATCATTACGTAAAATACATCTGCCCTGAAATAGTGCATAGAGTTAAAAAGGATAGCTATGAAGACAATACAGTTTCACTGAAAATGTCTATGATATGACATCAAGTGTAAAGTAGACAACAAATCTATATATATTCAGCATAATTCCAACTATGTAAAAGTATTACGTGTCTGAAGCTCCTTGTAGTAGTTGCTGTCATTTACCATCTAAATGCCTTCAGACTGAGGCTTACACTGTTCCAGCTCTCTGGAGTATGGGTGGCTGATAGCTCCCAGATGAGTCACTTTCTGAGAATGGCTTTCAGACAAAAGAGGTTGCCTTGTTCAAGGTCTGGCTCCCTCCCTGGGAATAACTCTCATCGAATGTACAGTGGAGGACAGGACTAGCTATGTAATTTGTAGGGCCCAGTGAAAATGAAAATGTGGGGCCCCTTGTTCAAAAATTAAGAAAGTAACAAAAATTAAAAAAATTTTTAAAAATTAAGAAATTTTAAGAAAAATTAAGACAAGTGTCTGTGACAGCTGATAATTAAACCGAGACATGGAGTTCTTCTGAGTGTGGGGGGCCCTGTGTGATTGCATAGGTCATCTGCCATCAAAGCTGCACTAGTCCAGGGAGGTGTAAAGGCTCAGGTTTCTTGTCTGAAGGAGGTACAAGTCTGAAGTCCTGGCCCAGCTTTGGAGCTCCCTGGGGACCAGCCCTCCTTGTGCAGTTCAACTTTCCTCTCTGCCCAATATCCTTTTTACACTCCCTGACAGATGTTGATCTAGGAGAACACCCTAGTACACTTTTTGCATGCAGATCTCCAGCTCAGCTTCCCAGGGAACCTGACACAGTACATTATTGTTAAAGAAAACAAAAATAAATGGGAATAAAATCCGGGAAAAAATACAGTAATTGTTTAAAAGTAATTTTTTTCTCCTTTCTGAATTTTAGTAATATGTTTACATGACATTTAAAATCAAAACAATTTTAAATTTTAAAAATGATACTTCTAGTTATATACCCCAAATAATTGAAAGCAGGAATTCAAGCAGATATTTTGTACTCCAGTGTTCATACCAGCATTATTCACAATAGCCAAAAAGTGGAAACAACCCAAGTATCCATCAACAGATGAACAGATAAATGAAATGTGTATGTATACACAGTGGAATATGATTCAGTCTTTAAAAGAAATTCTGTAACAGCTACAATATTGATAAATTTTGAGGATACTATGCTAAGTGAAATGTCATACACAAAATGACAAATAGCTTATGATTCTACTGATGAGAGGTATGTATCTAGAATAGGCAAACTCATAGAGACAGAAAGTATAACAGAGGTTACCAGGGGCTGCAGAGAGGAAGGAATGGGGAGTTATTATTTAATGGATACAGAGTTTCCATTTGGGATGATGAACAAATTTTGAAAATGGATAGTGGTGATGGTTACTTAACATTGTGAATAAACTACATGCCACTGAACTGTACAATTTAAAATGGTTAAAATGGTAATTAAAAA
This sequence comes from Orcinus orca, assembly GCF_937001465.1. Taxonomy (NCBI): domain Eukaryota; kingdom Metazoa; phylum Chordata; class Mammalia; order Artiodactyla; family Delphinidae; genus Orcinus; species Orcinus orca. The sequence continues at coordinate 40,885,241 of NC_064566.1, read as the reverse complement.
AACTTCCACTCCTGCTTAGGATTTAGAAAGCAGCAAGAGTGTCACTCCAACCCTAACAATGAGAAAAAGCTGGATAATCTACAAAATCATAATTTTTTGAACCCACTGGAGAGCTGGAGTCACAAGGCAAACCAGGTGTACTGAATCAAAACTGACAAATACCTCCTACAAGAAATGGATCACATGAGCTGTTTCAACTTGGAAGAAGACGTTGTAAAAGCTGGTAAGCAGGACTGGATTAGGCTGAGCAAGTAAGGCATTCTCCTCTAGTGCAAAATTTAAGGCAGTGACAAAAACTGAGAAAGCAAAATATATATTGATTAATAAAATATTTCTAAAAACAAAAATTAATGTAAAAATCTGTGATGAACAAAATATCAGCATTTTAAATGAAGGCAGGATGGTACATGGTATTTACATGAACCTGCCTTGCTCACCTCACCCTATTCCTTGTCCTGTCAGATCTCATCTTTATTCAAAATTTAGATGTTTTAGACAACTAGCTGCTGGACAGTCATCGACAGGAAGACACTGGAACTCACCAAAAAAGATATCCCACATCCAAAGACAAAGGAGAAGCCAAAATGAGATGGTAGGAGGGGCGCAATCACAGCAAAATTGAATCCCATAACTGCTGGGTGGGTGACTCACAGACTGGAGAACACTTATACCACAGAAGTCCACCCACTGGAGTGAAGGTTCTGAGCCCCACGTCAGGCTTCCCAACCTGGGGGTCTGGCAACAGGAGGAGGAATTCCTAGAAAATCAGACTTTGAAGGTTAGTGGGATTTCATTGCAAGAATTCGACAGGACTGGGGGAAACAGACTCCACCCTTGGAGGGCACACACAAAGTAGTGTGTGCATCGGGACCCAGGGGAAGGAGCAGTGACCCCATAGAGACTGAACCAGACCTACCTGCTAGTGTTGGAGGGTCTCCTGTAGAGGCAGGGGGTGGCAGTGGCTCACCGTGGGGACAAGAACATTGGTAGAAGAAGTTCTGGGAAGTACTCCTTGGTGTGAGCCCTCTCAGAGTCTGCCATTAGCCCCACCAAAGAGCCCAGGTAGGCTCCAGTGTTAGGTCGCCTCAGGCCAAACAACCAAGAGGGAGGGAACCCAGCCCTACCCATCAGCAGTCAAGCAGATTAAAGTTTTACTGAGCTCTGCCCACCAGAGCAACACCCAGCTCTACCCACAACCAGTCCCTCCCACCAGGAAACCTGCACAGGCCTCTTAGATAGCCTCATCCACCAAAGGGCATACAGCAGAAGGAAGAAGAACTACCATCCTACAGCCTGTGGAACAAAAACCACATTCACAGAAAGATAGACAAGATGAAAAGGCAGAGGGCTATGTACCAGATGAAGGAACAAGATAAAACCCCAGAAAAACAACTAAATGAAGTGGAGATAGGCAACCTTCCAGAAAAAATTCAGAATAATGATAGTGAAGATGATCCAGGACCTCAGAAAAACAATGCAGGCAAAGATTGAGAAGATGAGAGAAATGTTTAACAGAGACCTAGAGGAATTAAAGAACAAACAAACATAGATGAACAATACAATAACTGAAATGAAAACTACACTAGAAGGAATCAATAGCAGAATAACTGAGGCAGAAGAATGGATAAGTGACCTGGAAGACAGAACGGTGGAATTCACTGCAGCAGAACACAATAAAGAAAAAAGAATGAAAAGAAATGAAGACAGCCTAAGAGACCTCTGGGACAACATTAAACACAACAACATTCGCATTATAGGGGTCCCAGAAGGAGAAGAGAGAGAGAAAGGAACCAAGAAACTTTTGAAGAGATTATAGTTGAAAACTTCCCTAACATGGGAAAGGAAATAGCCACCCAAGTCCAGGAAGCGCAGTGAGTCCCATACAGGATAAACCCAAGGAGAAACATGCCAAGACACGGAGTAATCAAATTGGCAAAAATTAAAGACAAAGAAAAATTATTGAAAGCAGCAAGGGAAAAACGACAAATAACATACAAGGGAATTCCCATAAGGTTAACAGCTGATTTCTCAGCAGAAACTCTACAGGCCAGAAGGGAGTGGCATGATATACTTAAAGTGATGAAGGGGAAGAACCTACAACCAAGATTACTCTACCCAGCAAGGATCTCATTCAGATTCAAGGGAGAAATCAAAAAAGTTTTACAGACAAGAAAAAGCTAAGAGAATTCAGGACCACCAAACCAGCTCTACAACAAATGCTAAAGGAACTTCTCTAAGTGGGAAACACAAGAGAAGAAAAGGGTTTCATTGTTTACAAAAACAAACCCCAAAGGATTAAGAAAATGGTCATAGGAACATACAGATCGATAATTACCTTAAACGTGAATGGATTAAATGCTCCAACAAAAAGACACAGGCTTGCTGAATGGATACAAAAACAAGACCCATATATATGCTGTCTACAAGAGACCCACTTCAGACCTAGAGACACATACAGACTGCAAGTGAGGGGATGGAAAAAGATATTCCATGCAAATGGAAATCAAAAGAAAGCTGGAGTAGCAATACTCATATCAGATAAAATAGACTTTAAAATAAAGAATGTTATAAGAGACAAGGAAGGACACTACATAATGATCAAGGGATCAATCCAAGAAGAAGATATAACAATTATATATGCACCCAACATAGAAGCACCTCAATACATAAGGCAATTGCTAACAGCTCTAAAAGAGGAAAGCGACAGTAACACAATAATAGTGGGGGACCATAACACCTCACTTACACCAATGGACAGATCATCCAAAATGAAAATAAATAAGGAAAAAGAAGCTTTAAATGACACAATAGACCAGATAGATTTAATTGATATTTATAGGACATTCCATCGAAAAACAGCAGATTACACTTTCTTCTCAAGTGTGCATGGAGCATTCTCCAGGATAGATCACATCTTTGGTCACAGATCAAGCCTCAGTAAATTTAAGAAAGTTGAAATCATATGAAGCATCTTTTCTGACCACAACGCTATGAGATTAGAAATGAATTACAGGGAAAAAAACGGAAAAAACACAAACACATGGAGGCTAAACAATACGTTACTAAATAACCAAGAGAACACTGAAGAAATCAAAGAGGAAATCAAGAAATACCTAGAGACAAATGACAATGAAAACACGACGATCCAAAACCTATGGTATGCAGCAAATGCAGTTCTAAGAGGGAAGTTATAGCTATACAAGCCTACCTCAGGAAACACGAAAAATCTCAAATAAACAATCTAGCCTTACACCTAAAGGAACTAGAGGAAGAACAAACAAAACCCAAAGTTAGCAGAAGGAAATAAATCATAAAGATCAGAGCAGAAATAAATAGAAACAAAGAAAACAATAGCAAACATCAGTAAAACTAAAAGCTGGTTCTTTGAGAAGATAAACAAAATTGATAAACCATTAGCCAGACTCATCAAGAAAAAGAGGGAGAGGACTCAAATCAATAAAATTAGAAATGAAAAAGGAGAAGTTACAACAGACACCGCAGAAATACGAAGCATCCTAAGGGACTACTACAAGCAACTCTATGCCAATAAAATGGACAACCTGGAAGAAATGGACAAATTCTTAGAAAGGTATAACCTCCCAAGACTGAACCAGGAAGAAATAGAAAATATGAACAGACCAATCACAAGCAATGAAATTGAAACTGGAATTAAAAATCTTCCAGTAAACTAAAGTCCAGGACCAGATGGCTTCACAGGTGAATTCTATCAAACATTTAGAGAAGAGCTAACACCCGTCCTTCTCAAACTCTTCCAAAACATTACAGGGGAAGGGATACTCCCAAACTCATTCTATGAGGCCACCATCACTCTGATACCAAAACCAGACAAAGATGCTACAAATAAAGATACAGACCAATATCACTGATGAATATAGATGCAAAAATCCTCAACAAAATACTAGCAAGCAGAATCCAACAACACATTAAAAGGATCATACACCATGATGAAGTGGAATTTATCCCAGGGATGCAAGGATTCTTCAATATATGCAAATCAATCAATGTGATACACCATATTAACCAACTGAAGAATAAAAACCATATGATCATCTCAATAGATGCAGAAAAATCTTTTGACAATACTCACCCATTTATGGTAAAAACTCTCCAGAAAGTGGGCATAGAGGGAACCTACCTCAACATAATAAAGGCCATATACGACAAACCCACAGCAAACATCATTCTCAATGGTGAAAAACTGAAAGCATTTCCTCTAAGATCAGGAACAAGACCAGGATGTCCACTCTCACCACTATTATTCAACATAGTTTTGGAAGTCCTAGCCTCAGCAATCAGAGAAGAAAAAGAAATAAAAGGAATACAAATTGGAAAAGAAGAAGTAAAACTGTCAGTGTTTGCAGATGACCTGATACTATACACAGAGAATCCTAAAAATGCCACCAGAAAACTACTAGAGCTAATCAATGAATTTGGTTAAGTTGCAGGATACAAAAGTAATGCACAGAAATCTCTTGCATTCCTATACACTAATGATGAAAAATCTGAAAGAGAAATTAAGGGAACACTCCCATTTACCATTGCAACAAAAAGAATAAAATACCTAGGAATAAACCTACCTAGGGAGACAAAAGACCTGTATGCAGAAAACTATAAGACACTGATGAAAGCAATTAAAGATGATACCAACAGATGGAAAGATATACCATGTGCTTGGATTGGAAGAATCAATATTGTGAAAATGACTATACTACCCAAAGCAATCTACAGATTCAATGCAATCCCTATCAAATTACGAATGGCATTTTTTACTGAACTAGAACAAAAAAATCTTAAAATTTGTATGGAGACACAAAAGACCCCAAATAGCCAAAGCTGTCTTGAGGGAAAAAAACAGAGCTGGAGGAATCAGACTCCCTGACTTCAGACTATACTACAAAGCTACAGTAATCAAGACAATATGGTGCTGGCACAAAAACAGAAACATAGATCAATGGAATAAGATAGAAAGCCCAGAGATAAGCCCACACACCTGTGCTCAACTAATCTATGACAAAGGAGGCAAGGATATACAATGGAGAAAAGACAGTCTCTTCAATAAGTGGTGCTGGGAAAACTGGACAGCTACATGTAAAAGAATGAAATTAGAACACTCCCTAACACCATATACAAAAATAAACTCAAAATGGATTAGAGACCTAAATGTAAGACCTGACACTATAAAACTCTTAGAGGAAAACATAGGAAGAACACTCTTTGACATAAATCACAGCAAAATCTCTTTTGATCCACCTCCTAGAGTAATGGAAATAAAAACAAAAATAAACAAATGGGACCTAATGAAACTCAAGAGCTTTTGCACAGCAAAGGAAACCATAAACAAGATGAAAAGACAACCCTCAGAATTGGAGACAATATTTGCAAATGAATCAACGGACAAAGGATTGATCTCCAAAATATATAAATAGGTCATGCAGCTCAATATTAAAAAAACAAACAACCCAATCCAAAAATGGGCGGAAGACCTAAATAGACATTTCTCCGAAGAAGACATACAGTGGCCAAGAAGCACATGAAAATTGCTTAACATCACTAATTATTAGAGCAATGCAAATCAAAACTACAATGAGGTATCACCTCACACCAGTTAGAATTGGTTCATCAGAACATCTACAAACAAATTCTGGAGAGGGTGTGGAGAAAAGGGAATCCTCTTGCACTGTTGGTGGGAATATAAACTGATACCGCCACTATGGAGAACAGTATGGAGGTTCCTTAAAAAACTAAAAATAGAATTACCATATTATCCAGCAATCCCACTACTGGGCATATACCCAGAGAAAACCAGAATTCAAAAAGACACATGCACCCCAGTGTTCATTGCAGCACCGTTTACAATAGCCAGGTAATGGAAACAACCTAAATGCCCATCGACAGGTGAATGGATAAAGAAGATGTGGTACATATATACAATGGAATATTACTCATCTATAAAAAGGAACGAAATTGGGTCATTTGTTAATACATGGATGATCTAGAAACTGTCATACAGAGTGAAATAAGTCAGAAAGAGAAAAACAAATATTGTATATTACCGCATGTATGTGGAACGTAGAAAAATGGTACAGATGAACCAGTTTGCAGGGCAGAAATTGAGACACAGATTTGGAGAACAAACATATGGACACCATGGGGGGAAATCCGTGGGGGGTGGGGGTGGGGGTGTGATGAATTGGGCGATTGGGATTTACACTGGTGGGAATGTATACACTGCTGTGTATAAAACTGATGACTAATACGAACCTGCTGCATTAATAAAAAAATAGAGAAAACCTAAAAAAAAAAATGATGAGAGTGGGTTAGGGATTGTATAATGTGGTTCTCACACTGTGGTCCATAAGCCACTGGGGTCCCTGAGACCCCTGCAAGGGGTCTGCAGGTCAAAACTATATTCATTATAATAATAATGTGTGGGTACAGCATTCATTCAAAATGTACAATAGGCCAACACATTTTAATATAACAGAGTACAAAAAGTTCATTGATTTTTTTTAAATTTATTTTATTTTATTTTTGGCTGCATTGGGTCTTTGTTGCTGCGTGCGGGCTTTCTCTAGTTGCAGCGAGTGGGGGCTCTTCTTTGTTGCAGTGCACCGGCTTATCATTGTGGTGGCTCTTCTTGTTGCAGAGCACGGGCTCGAGGTGCGGCGTGGGCTTCAGTAGTTGTGGTGCACAGTCTCAGTAGTTGTGGCTCACGGGCTCCAGAGCACAGGCTCAGCAGTTGTGGTGCACGCGTTTAGTTGCTCCATGGCATGTGGGATCCTCCCAGACCAGGGCTCGATCCCATGTCCTTGCATTGGCAGGCAGATTCTTAACCACTGTGCCACCAGGGAAGTCCCAGTTCATTGATATTTAGATTCAACATTGCAACTGACCTTTAAGAACCCACCACTTGTTGAGTTTTGGTGTAGTTTCAAAGGAAAATATTCATAATTACCTGCAATGGTTGTTGAAATACTTCTCCACTTTTAGCAGGTTCTGTTAATTAGTTCTTCTGGTATTTACTATTATAAGTTTAAGTAATAAAATTGTACTACCTGAAAAAAAAATTTTAGTTGTTTTATCATGGATTTTTTCACATAAATTTTTTTTTTTTTTTTGGCGGTACACGGGCTTCTCACTGTTGTGGCCTCTCACGTTGCGGAGCACAGGCTCCGGATGTGCAGGCTCAGCAGCCATGGCTCACAGGCCCAGCCGCTCCACAGCATGTGGGATCTTCCCGGACTGGGGCACGAACCCGTGTCCCTTGCATCGGCAGGTGGACCCTCAACCACTGCGCCACCAGGGAAGCCCCACATTAATTTTTATCTTTATAAATATTACATTAAAATATTTACCTTGGTTACTGAGATTCTTGGCACCCCTTTAAGTTTTGCACCCTATTCCTGGCTTCCCGGGACATCTCTTTCTGGAAGTTGATTTTGTTCACCAAATAAAACTAGGCAAGTCAATGTCCCAGTAGTTTGCTTTCTCAACTAAACAGAGGTCAAATAAAATGTAGATGTGCTCAGGATTTACTCTTGGTTGGGGATTGTACGAGGTAGTGACAACAAAGAGTTTCCCTTTTTTTTGTTGTTTCAGACTTTTTTTAATGTAAAATACACATAACAAAATTTACCGTCTTAACCATTTTTAAGTGTATAGTTCAGTGGTATTAAATATATTCATAATTTTGTGCAAACATCACCACCATCCACCTTCATTAGTCTTTTCATCTTGTAAAATTGAAACTCTCTACCCATTAAACACTAACTCCCCATTCCCCACTCTTCCCAGACTCTGGCAACCACTATTCTACTTTCTGGCTCTATATTTTTGACTACTCTAAGAGTCTTATATAAATGGAATCAAATAGTATTTGATTTGGGGGCACTGGCTTATTTCACTTGACATAATGTCCTCAAGGTTCATCTTCATCCATGCTGTGGCATATATCAGAATTTCCTTCCTTTTTAAGGCTGATTAATATTCCATTGTAGGTATATACCACGTTTTGCTTATTCATTCATCATTGGACACTTGGCTTGCTTCCATGTTTTAGCTAATGTGAATAATGAACATGGGTGTACAAAAATCTACCAGATCTTTTTTTCAGTTCTTTTAGGTATATACACAGTAGTAGAATTGCTGGATCATATAGCAATTCTATTTTAATTTTTGAGGAACCACCTTATTGTTTTCCACAGTGGCTTCGCCATGTTACTTTCCTGCCAATAGTGCATAAGATTTCCAATTTCTCCAAATCCTCAACAACACTGTTATTTTCTGGTTTTTTTCATAGTTGCCTTCCTAATGGATGTGAGGTGATATCTTACTGTACTTTTGATTTGCCTTTCCCTAAAAATTAGTGACGTTGAACATCTTTTCATGTGCTTTGAAGAAATGTCTATTCAAGGCCCTTGCCCATTTTTAAATCAGTTTATTTTTGTGTTGTTCAGTTTTCAGTGATCTCTACATATTCTGGATGTCGATCACTTATCAGGTATATGATTTGCAGCCACTCTTTCCCATTTGGTGGGTTGCCTTTTTATTCTGTTAATATTGTCTTTTGATGTACAAAATTAAAAAACTTTCATCCAGTCCAGTTTGTCTATTTTTTCTTTTGTTGTTTGGGCTTTTGGTGTCATATCCAAGAAATCATTGCCAAATCCAATGCCATGAAGACTTTGCCCTATGTCTTCTTCTAAGAGTTTTATATTTTTAGGTCTTATATTTAGGTCTTTGATTTTTTTGAGTTAATTTTTGTATATAGTGTCAGGTAAGGGTCCACCTTCATTCTTTTGCATGTGGATATTCAGTTTCCCCAGTACCATTGATAAAAAGACAGTCTTTTCCCCATTGAATGGTCTTTGCACCCTTGTCAAAAATCATCTGATCATAGGTGTGAGGGATTATTTCTGAACTTTCTATTCTATTCAATTCATCCATACGTTTGTCTTTATAACGGTACCACTTTTTTTTTTTTTTTTGATTACTGTAGCTTTGTGGGGAGTTTTAAAATCAGGAAATGTAGTCCTCCAGTTTTGTTCTTCTTTTTCAAGATTGTTTTGGCTATTCAGGGTCCCTCAAGATACCATTTGAACTTTAGGATGGGTTTTTCATTTCTGCAAAGAACATATTGGTATTTTGATAGGGATTGCATTGAATCTGTAGATTGGTTGTGTTACTGAATAGGTTGCCTGGACTTGCCCCACGGTCCTAGCCTGGGCTGAGACCCCTTGTCTCAGGCAGGGAGGTTCTTTTTCGTCAAATCTTCCGCCATCTTGGGCCTAGTTTGTTCCAACCAGTTCTTGTTTTTTTCTTTGCAGCTTCCTCCTAAAACTTAGATAAGAGCAATTGGTTTCCATTCGAGGGAGGGGCAGGGGTATGATTCTGGGGCAACAGCCTTGGTAACAGTTGGGTGGTATTGACACATCGTAACAATATTAAGTCCTCTAATACATGAACAGGGGCTGTGTTTCCATTTCTTTATATCATTTTCAGTTTCTTTCAGCAATGTTTTGTATTTCCATTGTACAAGTCTTTCACCTCCTTAGTTAATTCATAAATATTTTATTCTATTAATTCTCTTATAGATAGAATTGTTTATTGTAATTACCTTTTCAGATTGTTAGTGTGTAGAAATGCAGCTAGTTTTTGTGTGCAGACTTTATATACTGCTATTTTGCTGAACTCATTTATTAGTTCTAACGGGTTTTTTTTTTTCATCTTTAAGGTGTTCTACATATACAATCATATTGAAACAGGAGGGGAGGGGGCAGGGCACAACCTTGAAAAGAATGACATAGCCATAGGACATGACAGAGACTACTTAGAACCAACTGGGTCCAAGATGGCAGAAGATTTGACGTCCAGTAGACCTTGAGCCTCATTATATGCTCATTGTAATACATTAGCATGATAAATGACACACCCACCAGCACCATGACAGTTCTGAGGCTAACCATAAAAAGCCAAAAAGTAGGCAGTGGCCCAATTCCTGGAAATCTCCGCCCCTTCCCCAAAATAATGGGAATGATCCTCCCACTCATTAGCCTATGAAATTATCCAGCCCATGAAAACTAACCACACCATATTTCAGGGCCACTCTCACTTTCTGAGATGGCCCACACTCTGTGGAGTGTGTTGCTCTCTAAATAAATCAACTTCTTATCTATCACTTTGTCTCTCAGTGAATTCTTTCTGCAATGAGACATCAAGAACCTGAGCTTCATTAAGTCCTGAGACCAGGTGTGTGATCTCAGTTAAAAGACTGTGGGTTCAAGTCCCAATCTGAGTTGCACAGTTTCAATATCATCTGTGAACAGACATAATTTTACTCCCTCCTTTCCAATTTGAATGTCTTTTCTTCTTGCCTAATTGCTCTGATTAGAATTTCTAGTACAGTGTTGAATGAACGTGGTAAAAGCAGGCATCCTTGCCTTGTTCTTGACTTAGAAGAAAAGCTTTCGGTCTTTCATCACTGAGTATTATGGGCTGCACCTGACAGGCCTGCAAGCCCTGTACTTGCCCAGCCTCAAAACAGAAGAAAGAGCCCCGAGTCAGCAACAGAGACATCAATGGTTTAATGGATAGGGGGAATCTTACATGTCTGAAGCAAGGTCCTGGAGTGACACCCCACTGTGTGTGCCCAGAAGGCAGGCAGGAAATGGTAGTAGTCTTTGCTACCTAGGAAAGAGGGAGGTTTCCAGTTATAGGGGGAATTCATGTCAAGGTTTCCAGGGAAACCAGCAGAGGGGCACACCCCTTTGATAGACTATCATAATGGAGATAGTTCTGTTCTAAAGATTAGAACCATTACTTAGCTTTTCTGGGGGCAAGTATGTAGGCATTTACTGATTAGGCTCTATAATTAAGAGGGAAAGTCAGTCAGGTGACTAGGTGAGGCAAGGACTGGTCAAGCAGGAGATGTACAGAGAGCAAGAGAACAGCCATCACGAGTGCCCTGATCATACAAGTTTGATGTTTGCTGTGGGTTTTTCATATATGGCTTTTATTATGCTGAGGTAGGTTCCTTCTATTCCTAGTTTGTTGAGTGTTTTCATCGTGAAAGTACATTGAATTTTCTCTAATGCTTTTTCTACATTGAGATGATCATGAGGGTCTTTCACCTTTTTTTCTGTTAATGTGGTGTATTACACTGACCAATTTTTGTATGTTGAACTCTCATTGCTTTCTAGTAATAAATCCCTTTTGTTATGGTGTGCAATTCCTTTAATATGCTGAATTCAGTTTGCTGAAATTTTGCTAAGGATTTTTGCATGAATGTTCATAAAGAATATTGTTCTGTAGGTCTTTGTTGTTGTTTTAGTGTCTTTTCCTGACTTTGCTATCAGGGTAATGCTGGACTCATAAAATAAATGAGTAGGAAGTATTCAATTTGGTGGAAAAGTGTTTTTTTAAATATTTATTTATTTATTTGGCTGCTTTGGGTCTTTGTTGCAGCATGCGCAATCTTCATTGTGGCATGAGGGATCATTCGGTGTGGCACGCAGGCTTCTCTCTAGTTGTGGCACGCAGGCTCCAGAGTGCACGGGCTCAGTAGTTGTGGCATGAGGGCTTAGTTGCCCCGTGGCATGTGGGATCTTAGTTCCCCGACCAGGCATCGAACCTGCATCCCCTGCAGTGAAAGGCAATTCTTAACCACTGGCCCGTGAGAAAAGTCCCTGTGGAAAAGTTTGAGAAGAAATGGTATTAGTTCTGTAAATATTTGGTAGAATTCACCATGAAGTCATCAGGATCAGGGCTTTTCTTAGTTGAGAGACATTTGCTTATTGATCAGTCTCCTTGGTTACAGGTCTGTTCACATTTTCTATTTCTTTATGATTTAGTTTTGGTAGCTTTTATGTTTCTAGAAATTTTTACATTTCATCTTGGTTCTCCAATTTGTAGGCATACAGTTGTTCATAGTACTCTTATAATCCATTTTATTTCTGTAGAATCAGTAGTAATATCCCCATTTTCATTTCATTTTAGTAACTTGAGCCTTCTTTTTTAAAAAAATATTTATTTATTTGGCTGTGCCAGGTCTTAGTTGTGGCACACAGGATCTTTGATCTTCACTGCGGCATGTGGGATCTTTTTAGTTGCAGCATGTGGGATCTTTAGTTGTGGCATGTGAACTTAGTTGTGGCATGTGAGATCCAGTTCCCTGACCAGGGATGGAACCTGGGCTCCCTGCATTAGGAGGGTAGAGTCTTAGCCACTGGACCACCAGGGAAGTCCCTAGCCTTCTTTTTTCCTTAGTTCATCTAGCTCCAGCTTTGTCAATTTTGTGGATCTTTTCAAAGAACTAAGCTTTCAGTTTTGCCAATTTTTTCCAGTTTTTCTATTCTCTATTTTACTTATCTTTCCTCTAGTCTTTTTTTTTTTGACCACACCATGTGTGGCTTGCAGAATCTTAGTTCTCCAACCAGGGATTGAACCTGGGCCCTTGCAACCAAGTGGGGCCCTATGGGGCTCCTGAGCACAGAGGCCTTTTTGCCCCCCATTTCTTGTAGGCAAGACTCTAGCCTCCATGACCTTCCCTGAGTTCCAAAGGGCTGCTAATCAAGGAAGGAGCCAAGAAACCACCTGAGGCAAGATTAAAGGGACCAGAGAAGCTCATCAAGATTAGGAGACCACCTGAGATTAAGGGAGTACAAGCCCTGCACACACCCTAATCTTGTCAGCAACCCCACCCTTGAATTATTGCTATAAAACTCCTCATCAAATCCTCCTGGGTTGGGACACATGGTTTTCGAGGGCAGGAGCCCTCTGTGTTCACGTTTGCCTGGCAAAGCAATAAAGCTATTCATTTCTACTTCACCCAAAACGCTGTCTACGAGATTTGATTCTGCACTGGTGTACAGAGGCTGAGATTTCAGCATCACCCTCGGCAGTGAAATAATTGAGTCCTAACCACTGGACTGCCAAGGAATTAATTCCCTCTCTAGTCTTTATTCATTCCTTCTTATATTTGGGTTTAATTTGTTCTTTTTCTAGATCTTTAAGTTGTGATGTTAGTTGATTTAACATCTTTCTTTTAAAAAAAAATTTACTTATTTATTTGGCTGTGCCAGGTCTCAGTTGTGGCATGCAGGATCTTTTAGTTGTGGCATGCGGAATCTCTTAGTTGCGGCATGCGGGATTTAGTTCCCTGACCAGGGATTGAACCCAGGCCCCCTGCATTGGGAGCACAGAGTCTTAACTGCTGGACCACTAGGGAAGTCCCAACATTTTTGTTTTTTAATATAAGCATTTACAGCTGTACATTTTCCCCTTAGCACTGTTTTTGCTGCATCCCATAAGTTTTCGTATGTTGTATTTTCATTTGTCTCTAAATCTTTTCTAATTTCCCTTGTGATTTCTTCTTTCATCCAATAGTGGTTTCAGAATGTGTTGTTTAATTTTCACAAATTTTGTGAATTTTCCAGCTTTTTTCTGTTACTGATTTCTAACTTCATCTCAATGTGGTCAGAGAAGATACTTTGTGTGATGTCTATCTTTTAAAGTCTGTTAAGGAGAATGATGTCATCATCATGGCAGAATAAGAGTTTTCTACCATATGTCTTCCAAAGAACACTGACTTAGACAATCACCCATGGGTGAGAAGGCTTTTGTGGACATCCAAGAGGCCAGTGGATAGGTTTGTGCATACCAATGGAGAGGGGGAAAAAAATCTGAGATTGGATGCACTGAAGAAGATAGTGGAACAGTTTCACTTTACTCACATCACTCTTCTCCGGAGGCACAGTTCAGCACAAAGAGAACTTCCTGGCCTATGATTTCTCCCTCAGGGGAAAGTGAGAGTGTGTGATTGTGTGCTTGGCTTCCCCAGCTGTGTGGGATGCTGCCAAAGAGATCCACTTCTTTCTCACCCCATCCAGAATACTGAAGCATGCCATGCAACTGGGGGGTGGGGGCGGCTGGGAGAGCAGCTGATAGGGCTAATTAGTAACATGAATGCATATGAAAATATATATCACACTGATAAAGGTATTTAGTTAAATTCAGAATACTCTAATACCATAATATGGTGATGTATTAACCAGTTAACTCTAGTATAAATATTAAAGGACAGGGCTTCCCTGCTGGCGCAGTGGTTGAGAGTCCGCCTGCTGATGCAGGGGACACGGGTTCGTGCCCCGGTCTGGGAAGATCCCACATGCCGCAGAGTGGCTGAGCCCGTGAGCCATGGCCGCTGAGCCTGCGCGTCCGGAGCCTGTGCTCGGCAACGGGAGAGGCCACAGCAGTGAGAGGCCCGCATATCGCAAAAAAAAAAAAAAAAAAAAAAAAATTAAAGGACAAAAGTATTAAAAATAACAATAGCTACAATAATTTATTAATGGATACACAATATAAAAAGGGGTAAACTGTGACATCAAGAACAAAAAATAGGACAGGGGAGTAAAAAGTAATAAAGTTAATGTATATATCAGCACCCACAAACTGGAGGCTGCCCAGTGGCCCAGCCACATCACACATCTAAACCTAAGTCAGCCTGCACTTAACAGGAAACACCTGTCAAGGATACCTAACCCCAATCACAATCCTCCAACTCGGCTTTAGCTAGCTTACCTTACCTTAGAAAATAGGACCTCCTAGCCAACCATGCATTTCTGAGTTGCCTCTTTTAATACTCTATAAAACTCATTCTTACCCAAAATCCCTTAGGAAGAGTGTTCCACTGCTTGTGAAGATTGTACACTTTCAATCCATGAATTGCTTTCCCTTGAATAAAAGGCATTAAACTCATTGTTAAATTGTTTTAGTTTTGTCATTTGACAAAGGGTTGAGTCTTTGTGTGCTACAATTCTGATCACACTTCCAATTGGGGGTTCACTCCACCAAGCAATTCTCCAACACCAGCTGGGTTCAGAATTCAACTCAATTCTGACACACTGTTACCAAACTCAAGTTCATGTGTCAGACACACAGTGAGGCCAAACAAACTGAAACATTGGAGGTTGGAGCAGAGAAAGGTTTTTTTGCAGGGCCAAGCAAGGAGAATGAGTGGCTCATGCTCAAAAACCCCAAACTCTGGTGGTTTTGAGGGAGAAGTTTTTATTAAATTTGGCAAAACTTGGGGTGACTGCTGCAAGGTGTGTGTCTTTCTTCTGATTGGTTGGTGGTGAGATAACAGGGTGGTGCTCCAGGAATCTTGTGCTCAGCCTGAAGTTACCATCCTCTACCTGGGTGGGGGCCTTAGTTCCTGCAGAACTCAAAAGATGTTATGTATGTTCCTTGAGGAGGAGCCAGAACCCTGCCCCAAGGCTGTATTATTGTTTCTTGACTGCTTCTCCTTTGTTTCTGCATCCCCCTCCTTTCCCTGATTAGCAACTGTTTGAATCTGCCTTTTGGAACTCAGGGAAGGTCAAGGAGGCTGAATGAAGTCTATCTCTCACAAACAAGAAATGGAGGGACACAGAAAGAGGATTTGTACCAGGGAGGGCCCCACAGGGTTCTGCTGCTGTTTCATATCTCCCAGGTGATAGCATCAGATCTCACAGATTAAGGGCTCAGTCCTACAAGACTCCCCCCATGCCTTCAGACGTCAGTTGCAAGACCAGGTTGTCACCTGTGCTTCTGACTGACTGGCTATAGATTGGAGGTTCCAACAGCCTCCTCCTTGGCTTTGATTAATTTGCTAGAGCAGCTCACAGAACTCAGAGAAACATTTTTCTTAGCAGATTACTGGTTTATTGTAAAAGGATATAACTCAGGAACATCCAGATAAAAGAGATGCACAGGAGGGAATTCCTGGCGGTCCAGTGGTTAGGACTCCATGCTTTCACTGCTGAGGGCCTCGGTTCAATCCCTGGTCAGGGAACTAAGATCCTGCAAGCCGCGCAGCGCAGACAAAAAAAAAAAAAAAGAGAGACACACACACAAAGGACAAAAGGATATGGGGAAAGGGCATGGAGCTTCCATGCCCCCTCTGAGCACCACTGTCCCCAGATCTCCATGTGTTCACCAACCCAGAACCTCTCTGAAGCTACCCTTTCGGATTTTTTGGCAGCTTTATTGTATAGGCATAGTTGATTAAATCATTGGCAATTGGTGGTTGAGTCAACCTCCAGCTCCTCCCTCTCCCTTGAGGTCAGAGGGGTGGGACTGGAAAGTACTAACCCTCTAATCACCTGTTTGTTTCTTCAGGCAACAAGCCCCCATCCTTAGATGCATTTCAAAAGTCAGCTCATTAACATAACAAGAGACACCTTTCATCACAGGCGCCTCCCAGGGTTTTAGGAGCTCTGACAGAAAAGGGGTGAAAGAGTTTTTTTTTTAACATCTTTATTGGAGTGTAATTGCTTTACAATGGTGTGTTAGTTTCTGCTTTTTAACAAAGTGAATCAGTTATACATATACATATATCCCTATATCTCTTCCCTCTTGCATCTCCCTCCCTTCCACCCTCCCTATCCCACCCCTCTAGGTGGTCACAAAGCACCGAGCTGATCTCCCTGTGCTAGGCGGCTGCTTCCCACTAGCCATCTATTTTACGTTTGGTAGTGTATATATGTCCATGCCACTCTCTCACTTTGTTCTAGCTTACCCTTCCCCCTCCCTGTATCCTCAAGTCGATTCTCTAGTAGGTCTGTGTCTTTATTCCTGTCTTGCCCCTAGGTTCTTCATAACTTTTTTTTTTTTAGATTCCATATATATGTGTTAGCATGGAATATTACTCAGCCATAAAAAGAAATGAAATTGAGTTATTTGTAGTGAGGTGGATGGACCTAGAGTCTGTCATACAGAGTGAAGTAAGTCAGAAAGAGAAAAACAAATACCGAAGACAGTTTTTATTACAAATCACATCACATACAAATTCGAAGTTATCAGCTTAACATAGACTGTAATATCTATAAGATGTTTTGTGTAAGCCTCATGGTAACCACAAAAGAAAAACCTACAGTAGATACACAAAGGATGAAGAGAAGGGAATCAAAACATACCACTACAGAAAATCATCAATTCACAAAGACAGCAAGAGAGGAAGGAACAAGGGAACGACAAACAGCCAGAAAACAGTAAGATGGCATTTGTAAATCCTTACCTATCAATATTTACTTTAAGTGCACTGGATTAAATTCTCCCATTAAAAGACATAGAGTGGCTTAATGGATAAGAAAATAAGAGTGAACTATACATTGCCTACAAGACTCCTCAGTCCAGCTGTAAGGACACACAGAGGCTCAACATGAAGGGATAGAAAAAGATATTCCATGAAAATGGCAACCAAGAGAGCAAGGGTAGCTACATTTATGTCAGACAAAATAGACTTTAAGTTAAAAGCTGTAACAAAAATATCATTATATAATGTTAATGGAGTCAACGAAATTCCAGAATGGTTACCTCAGTCAGATTCTGCCAGGTCAACTGTCTCTCTCTAGCTGGGGAGATGAATTCCCAGCACTTCCTACTCCTCCATCTAATGAAAGTCCTCTAGCAAAATGGTTTGAACTTGTTAGACCCAAACCTAATGTATCCATACAGGTTGCTCTAGCACTCACTACTCCTAGGTGTCTGGCAGCCCACTGGTCTGGCAGGGTGGCTTTTATTTTGGGGATCTGAGGAAGCACTGGACCATCAGCGCAGGCAGATTTCAGACTGAGGAGTCTTCTAAGAATTAAATAAGTTTTCATAGAGCTTTTTCTGGGAGCATTCGCTGAGCACCAGCCTCTGGAAAGGACCTGCCTTTCTGGGTCATATCCTGGGAGGGGCAAAAAGGCATGAAAACAGCACCACTCTGCAGTCGTCAAAGGAACAATGGGCAGCACACTGGCAGACCCCAGTGAGAACCCAATGCCTAGATGCACTATCCCCAGGAGCTGGGCGTGTCAGATCCCCCTGCTTACCCAGAGCCCACTGAGTCCTCAGTCTTGACCCCACCATGGATTCTTACTTTTGCTTCCAGGCCAAGAGCCAGTGTGAGGAAACCCACACCAGGAGACTGCAGGGTGTGCTATATCATCGTACATTTGCTCAGTGCCAGGTCAAGTCATGCAAAGTGTCCACTTGAGAAAGAAGTTTTATTTGCAGTGTCTACCGAAGAAAAATGCACAACCTAAAAGTTGAGAATTAAGTTTTGTTTGGTGGACTTACTGAGGACCTAAGCCTGGGAGACAGGCTCTCAGATAGCTCTGAGGAACTATTCTGAAGAGGTAAGGGAGGAGCCAGGATATACAGGAGTTTTGCAAAACAAACAAACAAACACAAACCCTCTGCCCCCCCACCTAGGTAGCCAAACATCAAAAGATTACTGCTAATTAAAGAAAAAACAGACATCTCAAGTTAATGAATTTAATGCTTTTCTCTATAAGGGAAGATGCAAGAGTCTGGGCTTAATGAAATCATTCTTTTGGTATGCATCTTAACTATCTAGAGCCAGTATCCTGTTTTTCTCCATCCTGAATCCTCCGCAGGGTGCACCGCTGGGGGTGGCCGCAGAGGCTGATGGCTTGATGGCCACAACATCCTTTGTTTACTGACATGGCAGGCAACGTTCTTTGTTCACAGCTGAGAATAGGTGAAGGCAAGTGTACAGTTTGATGGTCTGTGTGTAAGGACTGCATATGTTGGCATCTGTGCTCGGGTCCTCTGCCAGAATGATTCTGGGAATCATAATGAATGAGTTATGGGGAGGTGGCTGGGAGGTAGCCAGCCCCTTCTGGGGCGTGAATTTAGAATACAATGGCCCAGGTGAGGCTGGGCGCAATCAGTGAGAGTGGTTGTCCTCAGCTGAATACAGATGCTTGGTAATCTTCAGGCCTGCAGTGCATCATGCCTTCTGCTGGAGGGTGCTGGAAGATGGCTGAACTGCGTCAGGCTCTTTAGTCCAGGTAGGGGGCAGTAGGTGACCTAGCGTGGACTGGCCTGCCCACGCAGAGGTCCGGCGCATCGTAGCTGTGCAAATGGCCTGTGGAGGGGCAGCCTCTACCCTGATGGATGTATGGGAAGAACTCCGTGTGTGTGTGTGGTGGTGGGGTGAGGGGGCGCACATACATCAGTGGTTGTAGGCTACAGGGTATTGAAGTAAACGAACAACTTAGCACTAGGAAAGATAGTCCCAGATTTCTCAGTACTTGAGGATGCAGATGATGAGCCCTCCTGCTTCAGCCGTATCCAGCAGAAAGCCCTCTGGGTGGACTAGACCCATGGGATGGGGCTGAGGCTTTCCAAACCTGAGCAAACCCTGAAATCCCCAGACCTGGGTAGCTCTTCCTGCACTTTTGATTTTGAGCTTCCATACCATCCATGTTCACAGGCAGCTTTGAACTCCAAAGTGCAGAGGAAAGAGGCCTGGAGAAGGGGGTCCATTTGCTGAGGGGGGACAGGTCTAAAAGGCCTGAGCTGTGGTGGTCATTGCTCTGGCCCAGGTCCCAGGCCTTGAGGGAATGCTGAGAAATAGGGGTAACCCAGGATGACATGACTCAGGATTTGGCAGGTGGTTCCTATGACCAAGAACAGCACCAAGAACAGCTGTGCTGAGGTGCCGGTAAACATTTCGAAAGAGGATGTTGCAAAGCCTGTTTTCTGGGCCCTTTCCAAGTAAGACGGGGATTTTTTATTCTCCTGTGGAGGTGTATTTGATGCTTGTCCTTGGGGTGTGACCTCTAGAGACTCCTTGTGTGCCTCAGAGTGGGACTGGGAGTAACCCCGACATTCACTGAGGTTCTTCTGGCCTTTGTCAGTCTCCCCTTGCTGGCACCAAAGGGACTGACTGTAAGGGATGGAAGAGCAGGGAAGAGTGTGTGGAGCGTGTGCCCCACAGTCAGGAACCAGGAATCTCACTGGGTTCTGCGTTTTCTGTGACATTCTTTGGGGAGGGCTCCTAGCAAAGATTGGTATGATAATTTCCTCTAATGGCTCTTATGATCTTCTGTCTTGATGATTATGTTTAGGAGAGAAACTTAATTGGTTAACTGATGCAACCCAGCACATTAATTCTTTTTATGAAAGTCCCTTTGGATGGGGTCTTCTCCCCGGGACTCTCTTAACATCAGAAACTCACAGTCCTTTCTCTTTCATCCTGTAAATCAATGTCACTGCCCAGAAGAGAGCTTGCAACACTGCCACTTGCATGACCTTGGCCACCTGTTGGCCAGTCACTGAGCAGTTGGGGTGGGGAGGGTGAAGAGCAACTTTGTGCCCACCAATATGGGCGCCAAGGTCTTCAGCTGGCACTGCAGGGGCCTTCAGACTTGAGTGGTTAGACACCTCAGGAAGAAGTGACTTGTCTAATGGTCATGGAGAAGAGACAAGTTAAATCAGGGTAGAGGCCCATATTCTGAGCCCACTAGATGTGTGTTGTAGGGAGAGGAGATGGGCAAGTCTGACTTTCCTCTATGATTCTGAGTTCATCCATCTAAGACATTTCAGTGAAGCTAATTTAAAACATAGATCATTTAAAAAATAATTGCAGTCATTCAGGCTGTGCAACATGATCTTTGATTACACATTCATCCTTTTCTTCTAGGTCATGGTGAAACTGAACTTGCCACTTCTTTTGATTTACAAGGAAAGTATTGTAAATTAGAAAACTTTTGTGGAAAATATGCACATTATACTCTTTTTGATATTGAAAAGTATCTTTTTGCTCTAAAGCAGTATGCAAAATAAGCTCATTCCAGTTCTTTCCATGCATCTACCCATTTTTAAAATAAACTTTTTATTTTGGAATAATTTTAGATTCACAGCGAAGTTACAAAGATAGTACAGAGAGTTCCTATGTACTTTTCACCCCCTTTTGCCTAGTTTTGCATCTTACATAACCAAGTTACATTAGTCAAAACTAAGATATTAAGGTTGGTATGTTACTATTAACTAAACTGTACACATTTTTCAAATTTCACCAGTTTTTTCACTAATGTCCTTTTTCTGTCCCAAGATGCAATCCAGGATACCACATTACATTTTGTCATCTTGTTTCCTTAGTCTCCTCTGGTCTGTGAGTTTCTTTCTTCCTCTCTCCTTCCCTCTTTCTTTCCTCCCTCCCTCCCTTCTTTCTTTCTTTTCCTTTCTTTCCTTTCTTTCTTTCTTTCTTTCTTTCTTTCTCTTTCTTTCTTTCTTTCCTTTCTTCCTTCCTTCCTTCCCTCCTTTCTTTATTTTCTTTCTTTCTTTTTATTAAATTGCCAATCATTTGCTTCAGTTTTGATTGGCTTTTAAGTCCATATGTTATTTTTTTTAATCACTTTTTATTGGAGTATAGTTGGTTTACAGTGTTGTGGACAGTTTTTTCTTTTCTTTTTTTTTTAGGCATTTGTTTTCATTTTGTCTTTTTTAAGTGACCTTGAGAATTTTGAAGAGTTCCAGTCGATATTTTATAGAATGCCTCTAAATTTGGATTTGTCTAATGCTTTCCTCATGTTTATATTGGAGCTTTAGGATTTGGGGAAGAATATCACAAAAGTGGAGTGCTGTTCTCATCAAATCAGGGTATGTACTATCAACATGAGCTATCACTAGTACGTTAACCTTGATTACTTCGTCCCAGTAGTGTCTCCCAGGTCTCTCCACTGTAAAGTTACTGTTTTTCGCTTTCCATATTGTCTTCTTCGGAAGTCCAGCTCACACAAAAGGAGGGATATTATGCTCCATCTCCTAGAGGGGGTAGTTATTGAGCAGAACACTGTGTACCAGTGACCAATCCCAGGGCAGGACTCCAACTAAAAAGAATAGCAAAGATGATCACAATGCCAGCCACCAGGAATAAAAGTCCAGACACTTCTGCCCACTGCAGCTGCGTATCAGAGTCACCAAGGAAAACACAATGCAGTCAAGCACTGGACAGAACAACGCTTTACTCACAGAGAAGAGACCAAACAAGATCAGCTCCAATACTGTGCGTTGGTCCCTCACGGCTGGTTGGTGCCCCCATCTGACTCAGGGCAACTGGCCTACATGTACCCCTCTCCTGCCACAGAAGAAGGACTCCTCCCCATCTCCCCTATGGAGTCTGAAATACTGAAAACTGGAGGTGTTGGCTATTGATATACATGCTTAAGCAGAACAAAGAAACACTCATTGAGTCTGAGATTGGGAGAATATTCTCACACAGGCAATAAGCCTGGCACGGCTGTGAGGGCTCTTTATCTCTTGTTAAGGAGGTGTTCCAGGCCCCAGGCCCACTCTTAGTGGCCCAGTGGGGGTGGATGGATTGCATGCGTGAGACTTCCTTTCCCAACAGTAGTATTTAGATACATTGTTTGGAATTCTTCTTTAAGAAATATTTGTTTCTCCTCTCTATTTATTAAATCATTTATTATTTATGTCAGTATGAACTCATTTACTTTATAATTTAGGTTATAATACAATATTATATCCCTTATATTTTTGCTCAAATTGTTCCAGCTTTGGCCATTGTGAGCTCTTTCAGTTGGGCTTCTGTGTCCTTTTGGCAAGCCTCCATTTTTTGAGTATTTCCTTACTGTCTGACATTACAATATACTCCAGGTTTATGTTACTTATTTTCCCTGTCCCAGCCCTAGATTCAGTCCTTTCTGGAAGGAGCCTTGGCTTCTATTATTGAATAATGGTATATACTCATCATATGGTGTTTTTCATTTATTTTGCTAATGTAGGGAATTACATTGAATTTTAATTAATTAATTTATTTATTTATTTCTGGCTGCTCTGGATCTTCCTTGCTGCGTGTGGGCTTTCTCTAGTTGTGACGAGCGGGGGCTAATCTTTATTGTGGTGCTTGGGCTTCTCATTACGGTGCCTTCTCTTGTTGCTGAGCATGGGCTCTTGGCATGTGGGCTTCAGTAGTTGTGGTGCACGGGCTCAGTAGCTGTGTCCCACGGGCTCTAAAGCGCAGGCTCAGTAGTGGCACAGGGCTTAGTTGCTCCGTGGCATGTGGGATCTTCCCAGACCAGGGATCGAATCTGTGTCCCCTGCATTGGCAGGCAGATTCTTAACCACCGTGCCACCAGAGAAGTCTCTACATTGAATTTTGAATGTAAAACCAACCTTGTGTTCCTGGAATAAATACCATCTGGTCATGATTATTATTATTTTCTCCATATTGATTGTTTTTATTTTGATTTTTTGTTTGTTTAGGATTACTGCGTCTACATTCATGAGATATATTTGCCTGTATTTTGCTTTCCTTGTAATGTCCTTATGTGTTTTGGTGGAATTATACCAGGTTCATTAAACGAGTTGGGAAATGTTCATTTTTTTCCTCCGATATAATTTTTCTTTGATTGGTGATATTTCTTCCTTCTTGGAGTAGGAGGGGTTTAAATTATATATTCAAGTTTTTTACCAGATATAGCACTATTCAGATTTTTCATTTTCTCATGTAAATTTTGGTAACTTGTCTTTTTCAAGGAATTTATTTTATCTAAATTATCAAAATTACTCACATAAAATTATTCATAATATCCTCTTATTATCTTTTAATATATGTAGGATCTCTAGTGATATTCCCCTTTTTATTCCTGGTATTAGATATCTTGCTCAATGTTGCTAGGGGCTTGTAATTATATTAATCTCAAAGAATCAACTTTCGGCTTTTTGATTTTCTCTATTTTCTATCTGCTTTCTATTTCATTACTTTCTATTCTTATCTTTTTTATTTTGTTCCTTCTTCTTTCTTTGTGTTTAATTTATGTTCTCTTTTTCCTAGCTTCTTGAGATGGAAGCTAAGGAAACATTCTCAATCTTTCATTTTTTAAAATATATATATCTACGACTTCCCTGGTGGTCCAGTGGTTAAGACTCCATGCTTCCACTGCAAGGGGCGCAGGCTTGATCCCTGGTCAAGGAACTAACATGCTGCACGGCATGGCCAAAAAAAAAAAAAAAAAGGTGTGTATATATATAGAGAGAGAGAGACAGAGAGACAGAGAGACAGAGACAGAGAGACAGAGAGAGACAGAAACAGAGACAGTGTTTTAATTTTTTTCCATAATCGTTTTCAGCTCCAGTCCACAAATTTTGCTATGCCATATTTTTATTTTCCATTAAAAATATTTTCAGTTTTTCATTATGATTTCTTTTTTGATGCATGGGTTATTTACAAATGCATTGCTTAATTTCCAAATATTTAGGTATTTTCTAATTATTTTTCTTTTTTAATATTTGGAAGGCTTTTAATTTATTTTTTACTTTCTTAAAAATCAAAGTATAGGGCTTCCCTGGTGGTGCAGTGGTTGAGAGTCTGCCTGCCGGTGCAGGGGACATGGGTTTGTGCCCCGGTCCGGGAAGATCCCACATGCCGCGGAGTGGCTAGGCCCGTGATCCATGGCTGCTGAGCCTGCGCGTCCGGAGCCTGTGCTCTGCAATGGGAGAGGCCACAACAGTGAGAGGCCTGTGTACCGCAAAAATAAATAAATACATAAATAAATAATTTAAAAAATCAAAGTATAGTTGATTTACAATGTTGTGTTAATTTCTGCTGTATAGCAAAGTGATTCAGTTATACATAAATATATATACATTCTTTTTTATATTCTTTTCCATTAGGGTTTATCATGGGATATTGAACATAGTTCCCTGTACTATACAGTAGGACCTGTTTTTTATCCATTCTATATGTAATAATTTACATCTGCTAACCACAGCCTCCCACACTATCCTTCCTCCAACCCCCTCCCCCTTGAAAACCACATGTCTGTTCTGTATGTCTGTGAGTCTGTTTCTGTTTTGTAGGTAGGTTCATTTGCGCCATATTTTAGATTTCACATGTAAGTGTTATCATATGGTATCTTTCTCTTTCTGACTTACTTATTATGATAATCTCTAGGTCCATCCATGTTGCTGTAAATGGCATTATTTCATTCTTTTTTATGGCTGAGTAGTATTCCATGTGTATATGTACCACATCTTCTTTATCCATTCATCTGTTAATGGGCATTTAGGTTGTTTCCATGTCTTGGCTATTGTGATTAGTGCTGCTATGAACATAGGGGTGCATGTACCTTTTTGAATTACACTATTAGTAGATTTAAGATATAGGATTGTTTTTCTTAGTGTTGAATTTACCTATTTTAAGATCTTGAAATGTCCTTTATCACTAGTAGTACTGCTTACCTTAAAGTTTGCTTATATTAATATTGCCACATAAATGCATTGTGGTTAGTGTTTTCATGGCATATCTTTTCCCATTCTTTTACTTTCACATTTATAAATAGCATATAGTTAGATCTTGCTTTTTTAGACAGTCCTACAATCTTTGTCTTTAGTTGGAATATTTAGTCCATTTACATAGTATAATTTCTGATGTAGTTTGTCTTCTGTCTTCTCTTTATTTTGCTTTTGTCTTATCTGATCTTAGTTTCTTTTCCCTTTTTTCTTGTTTTGTTTGGTATGAACCAAGTTTGTTTCTTCCTCCCTCCCTCCCTTCCCTTCCCCTTTTCTTCCTTTCTTTATTCTATTTAACTCTTCTAATAGTATTTTTCTAAAAAATCAACTTTATTGATGTATAATTTATATAAAAGTAAATGCAGTCATTTTATAATTTGACAAGTTTTGACAAATATAGCCACCACTACAATCAAGATATAGATTACTTTCTTAGTCTTAAATGTATTCTCTTGCAGTTAATCCCCAGAACTGTCAATCATTGATCTTTCTTTCTGTATAGTTTTGTTTTGCCAGTTTTAGTATTTTACATAAATGGAATCATACAAGATGTACTCTTTTGTGTCTTGTTTCTTTTACAAAGCATAATTTTTTTTAGACTCATCAAGTTTGTTGTGTATATTACAGTTCATTCTTTGAAGGCTAGGAATCTTTCCTAGCAATGAATGAGAGTGCCTGTTCTGCTCAGCCTAGACAACAGAGCATGCTGTCAAACTTTGAAATTTTGCTCATCTGATAGGTGAATAATGTTCTCTCAATAGATTTGAATTTGTACCTTTTTCCCTTGTTATGAGTCATGCTAGGAACCTTTCATCTGTTAAGGTCCATTTGCATTTCTTTCCCTGAGAATTGTCTATTTCAGCCCATTCTTCTCCAACATTGTTGGTTTTCTTCTTTATTTTTATTTATTTTTGAAAAAATTTTTTATTGGAGTATAGTTGATTTACAATGTTGTGTTAGTTTCAGGTGTACAGCAAAGTGAATCAGTTATACATATAACCATTCTTTTTTTTTTTTAGACTCTTTTTCCATATAGGCCATTACAGACTACTGAGTAGAGTTCCCTGTGCTATACAGTAGGTTCTTATTAGTTATCTATTTTATATATAGTAGTGTGTATGTGTCAATCCCAGTCTCCCAATTTATCCCTCTCCCTCCCCTGATGACCGTAAGTTTGTTTTCTACATCTGTGACTCTACTTCTGTTTTGTAAATAAGTTCATTTGTACCCTTTTTTTAGATTCCACATATAAATGATATCATATGATATTTGTCTTTCTGTGTCTGACTTACTTCACTCAGTATGACAATCTCTGGGTCCATCCATGTAGCTGCAAATGGCATTATTTTGTCTTTTATGGCTGAGTAATATTCCATTGTATATGTACCACATCTTCTTTATCCATTCCTCCATCAATGGATGTTTAGGTTGCTTCCATGTCTTAGCTATTGTAAATAGTGCTGCAGTGAACACTGGGGTGCATGTGTCTTTTTAAATTATGTTTTTTTCCAGTTATATGCCCAGGAGTGGGATTGCTGGGTCATATAGTAGTTCTATTTTTAGTTTCTTAAGGAACCTCCATACTGTTCTCCATAGTGGCTGTACCAATTTACATTCCCACCAACAGTGTAGGAGGGTTCCCTTTTCTCCACACCCTCTCTAGCATTTATTGTTTGTAGATTTTTTTGATGATGGCCATTCTGACTGGTGTGAGGTGATACCTCATTGTAGTTTTGATTTGCATTTCTCTAATAATTAGTGATGTTGAGCATCTTTTCATGTGCCTCTTGGCCATCTGTATGTCTTCTTTGGAGAAATGTCTATTTAGATCTTCTGCCCATTTTTTGATTGGGTTATTTGTTTTTTTTTGATATTGAGCTGCATGAACTGTGTGTATATTTTGGAGATTAATCCCTTGTCATGTTGCTTTGTTTGCAAATATTTTCTCCCATTCTGAGGGTTGTCTTTTTGTTTTGTGTATGGTTTCCTTTGCTGTGCAAAAGCTTTTAAGTTAAATTAGGTCCCATTTCTTTACTTTTGTTTTTATTTTCATTACTCTAGGAGGTGGATCAAAATTCTTTATTTTTAGATGCTCTTTATTAAGGATATCAACCCTTTATCTGTGGTGTAAGTTATAAACTTTTCCCTAGTTTTCTGTTTTTTTTAAACCTTGCTTTCATGTTTTTTTTCTTTATGCAAAAGTTTTATTTATATGAGATTAGATAGCTCAGTCTTTTCTCATTGTTTCTGAATTTTTAGTCATAGTAAGGAAAGTTTTTTCTACTTGCAGTTGTAGAGGAATTCTCCTCAGCTTTCCTCTAGTAGTTCTATGGTGTTGTCACTTCTGTTTAGACATTTGATTCATTTGGAGTTTATGGTGTGAGAAATGGATCCAACTTTATCTTTTTCTATTAAGCTATCCACTTATCTCAATACCACATTTAAAAAACCTATCTTTTCTCTACTTATTTGAATTATTGCTTTTGTCACACAAATTACCATATGCTGTTGGGTCTATTTTTGTATTTTCTATTTTATATCATTAGACTGTCTGACTATCTGTGCACCAATACTATACTTACTATTTTAGAAGCTCTTAAATATGTTTTTATATTTGATAGGGCCAGCCCCCACTTTGTTCTTTTTTAGGGTTTTTCTGGTTTTTGTTATTTCTTGGTTCTACTAAATTAGCTTTATAATGAACTTGTCTAGCTTGTAAAAAATATATGCTGATATTTTAATTGGAAATTTATAAATTAATTTAGGGAAAACTGACATAGATTTAATGTTAAGTCTTTCAACTCAAGAAAGGAGGAAAATTTCCATTTGTTCAAACCTATGTTGTGACTTATTAGGCTGTGGCTATTTCTTGTTCTAAGTATTTTAGTTTTCTTTCTTTTTCTCTCTTTGTTTCTCTTTTCTCTTTCTTTTCTCTATATTTCTTTTGTTTTTCTTCCTATTTTAGATGGATTTTTCTCATCCATTATATCTCTTAACTACCTTTTGTTTAAACTACTATAGGGATTATTGATTTTGTACACTGACTTTACAATTAATTTGTTATTTTATTAAAGCATAGTCCTCTTGTTCTTTTGGATTTCCAGACACTTAATTTTATTATCTGCAAATAGAGATAGGTTTATCTCTTTCTTTACAATTCTTAATCCTCTAATTGCTTCATTTTGTATAGTTGAATTGGTCATAACTTCTAATATGTTGTGTTAAATTTACACTTTTATTTGAATTAATATAGATACTTCATGCTATAATTTGACTCTGGTAACTTCAATAGCTGTATCCCATGGATTCTGAAATGTTGTTTTCACTAATGTTCTTTTTTAAAAAAATTCTCTAATTGTATCTGTATTTGTGCTTTAATCCAAGGGTTGTTTGATAGCATAATTTAAAACTTTTTAGCTGAAAGAGGCTTTAAAACTTTTTGTTATTGAATATCTATTTTTTAATGCATTTCTCTTTTTCTTTGAATTCTAATTATTTTACTACAGTATGCCTTGATGGCAATCATTGTGGGTTGATTTTCCAGAGTATACAGTGTATCTTTTCAATATGTAATTTTGAGTTATCTTTTATTTTGGAATGGTTTTCTTCAATGATTGTTTTTTAGTATTCTGGTGTGTTCAGTTGCTTTGGTTTTCTTCTTTGGAGATTTACACACACACACATACACACTAACAGTTTGCTAATGTTCTGTGTCACTTTCTGTTAAATCCGTTTTGTTTTTTTTTTTGGCTGTGCCATGCGGCTTAGTTCCCTACCAGGGAATTGAACCCAGCCCCTTGGCAGTGAAAGCACGGAGTCCTAACCACTGGAGTGCCAGAGCATTCCCTTAAATCCTTTGTAATTAAAAATATCCCTCCTTTCCATTTATTCACCAATGTATTACTTCTACTTTAGTCTTCATTTCTAAAGATATATATTTTTTAATTACTAACACATTCCTTGTTTTTGTAAGTTCCATTTTCAAATCTTTCTTTTCTCTGATAATATTATTTCTGGGTTATTTTGATTCTAATTTAAGTTCTTTTAAACTTCTAGTATTTTCTTAATTTCTTTTAGCTTGTTTGTTTAAAATAGTAGCATACAGTTTTTCTTTATTTTGTGGGCATGTTGTTCTGGCTTGCTTTCACTGCTTGAAAGAATGTTATTCTGATCCTAATTTTCCTTTTTTTCTGATAATAATTTTGAGTGGGTTTGACTACTTTTCTTTTCTATTGCTTATATTATATTTCAACGAGGTGAGTTTGCCTGCTCTAGAAGGGAGGATGGTCAGTGTAGATTTCCTAGCTTAAGGATTTTAGAGCTTCCTCTTCTGTCATTTATTTGAATCGTTAAAAAATGCAGTGCTTTGTGAAAGGGGCTGTCTCCGTTCCCTTTTCCTTTCCTGTGCCCCTATTGTTCCTGCTCAGTATGGGGCTGTGTCCTAGAAGTGAGACTTGAGCCTGGCATCCAGGTCACCCCAGCACTCTCTGATTTAACGAGGTTGCCTTGCACTCACCTGCAACTGTAGCCTACAAAGTACCTCCTAGGTTGGAATGATGTTCTCTGGGAGATATATCTGCAATGCATATAAAGACAAAGGATTTTTGGTAATATCCAAATCATATGTAATCAATAAGGAAAAGAAAACTACCCCTAATGTGCAGAGGTTAAAAACAGGCAATCTATAGAGGAGGAAACCTGAATGTCAAATAAATATATGAAAAGGTGCTCCATCTCACTGACAATTGGAAATGCTAATTAAAATATGAAAATAGAGTTTTATCTGATTCAGCACTAAAGACATTACAATAAATTAATACAATGGTTACCAAAAAAAAGAGTAAAATATTGGTTTTTGTTGAACAGCCATCACCTTGTAATTGTTCTGAAAAAGGAAGCCAGAAAAAAAATCTGATTAGAAGAGATTTTAGTGCTCTCTTTCTGGCCTTCGCTTACACTGTTTCCACATTTCAGAATATATTCTCTATCCACCTCTTTATCTTGCTCATTCTTATGTTAATTGTCATCTCTTTCGGGAAATACCTGACTCCCCTTAGACTAAGATAGATGCCCTACTTTGTGGGTCCTTCTCATTTTATTCTTTCTCCACAATAGCATTTTCTAAACATTACTGTGATGATCAGTTTTATGTATCACCTTGGCTAGGCTATAGTATCCCATTAATCAATCAGACACTAATCTAGGTGTTGCTGTGAAGGTGTTTTATAGATGTGAACAACATCTATAATCAGTTGACTTTATGTAAAGGAAATTATTCTCCATAATTTGAATGGGTTTGATTCAAATAGTTTAAAAGCTTTGAGGGCAGTACTGAAGTTTCCCTGAGAAATAAGAAATTCTACCTGTGAGCTGCAGCATCACCTCCTGCTGAGAATTTCCAGACTTCCCTTCCTTATGGCCTGTCCAGTGGATTTTGGACTTTCCTAGCTAGCCTCTGCAACCGTGTAAGTCAATTCCTTGCAACAAATCTCTCTCTCTCCCTTTCTCTCTCTCTCTCTCTCTCTCTCTCTCTCCCTCTCTCTCTCTCTCTCTCTCTCTCTATATATATATATATATATATATATGATATTTGTGCTCTTTCCCTGGTAGAACTCTGCCTGATAAAATTACTCTACCAGGGACTTCCCTTGGTGGTGCAGTGGTTAAGACTCTATGCTCCCAATGCAGGGGGGCCCGGGTTCAATCCCTGGTCCAGGAACTAGATCCCACATGCATGCTACAACTAAGAGTTCACATGCCACAACTAAGGAGCCTGTGAGCCACAACTAAGGAGGCTGCCTGCCACAACTAAGGCACCCACATGCTGCAACTAAGAAGCCGGCAAGCCGCAACTAAGGAGCCCACCTGCTGCAACTAAGACCCGACACAACCAAATAAATAAATAAATAAATATTTTTTAAAAAAGAAAGGAGGTGAGCATTTCCTTCCTTAAAAAAAAAAAATTACTGTACCAGATTATATAATTATCTGTTTTCTTTTACATCAGACCATAAACACCGTTAAAGCAGGTATGGTGTCTGTCATGTTAACCTTTGTATTTCTAGTGCCTAGGATATAGTATATGTTCAAAAAGGCTGTTAAATGAACAAATGAATTTCCTATTGAGATTGAAGCATATAAGAGGCCCAATGTGCAAATCCTAATACCGCTGTGGGGAACCCTGCTTAGTGCACTGTAGGATTGGAGAAATGGAGAAAGAAAGATCTAAAAGCCTTCTAGATGCTTGTAGGAAGTTCTGATAAATGCCAAACAGTAACAGTTCACTCCTTGGAGAAATCATTCTTCTGGTAAGTCACTGGAGTATCCATCCAGTTTTCAAAGCTGTACCAAACATTGATTCCATGAGGCAGTCATTTCTGTACTAAAAAGGAGGATTCAACCAAATACTACTGGTGTAGTTTAGTGGCAAAGAACTTTAATATTTAAAGAAAATGTAAATATTAATATATCAAGTAACCCTAAATCGTATACTCTAGGAGACTTATCCATTTTCATTTCCAACAAAAACATCAAAAATAGAATTTCATCTTATTTGGCATAAAAGATATTACAATAACCTAATATGATAATTGCTAAAGAATTAATCAGAATCTTGGCTTCTATTAAAGAACAGACATTACCTTGTATGTATTAAAAAAAAAAAAGCCAGAAAAATACTGTGATGACAAGAGAGAAAGACATCAAAACTTTTTAAAAAATGCCAACGATTAAAGGTTAAAACAAAAAAAACCAAAACATGAATAGTGCCCTAAGCCTGTTTTCCAAAAGAGGTCTGAAGGCTTATTACATCAGCTACATCTGATATGATACATCGCATTCCCAGGCCCCACTTTCTGCCAACTGAATCTGAGTCTCCTTGGGTCAGGTCTGAGTATTGAGTAGTTACTAAGCTCCCCAGGTGATTCTGATGCACAACCAGTCTTGTGAACTAATTCTAAACTATCAGAGTCTTCACAAAAGGTCTTTCCTTTCCTTCATCTTACAGGTCAAGTTCAGCTTCCTGCAAGAACCTTTCTGTGGTCTCTTTTACCCACTAGCAAGATTTCTGTGGTTCCTTCTATCTACTAACTTCTTATCTTAATATGGCATTTAATCATATTACATTATAGAACCATGAAATTGAGCTGGAAAAGAATGGAGAAGCAACACAGTATTTTAGTTCTCCTCACATTGTCTGTTTATATCCTGTTTTGTTCTATTAGTTCAGTCTCTCAGACGGAACAACAGACAACCATGACTAAAGATTTTCCTACCGATAAGCCCGATGTAACAAAACTTTTGACCCAATGCTTTAGAATTAATTAATTAACCATAAGAACCTAGGCTTATTACAATGACCTAGGTTCATTCCCAGCTGCACCACTAATATGATTTTAGAAAAGGTGCTTCACCTTTTCACATATAGATTTCCTTATCAGTCAAGTGAAGATACAATATCTTAATAATAATGATTATTATCATCATTGTGCTAAACAGAGGGAAATGGAAAAACAAAATAGTTTCTCATCAATTAAAAAAAATTGGTGATCATGCAACCAGCAGAGTTTTTAGTCATAGTTGGGACTGGTATGAATATTACATATCCAGTAAGGAAACAAACTGATGGTTCCAGTAAAACAGTTTTTCAGAATCACAGGAAAAGGGAAAACAATAAAACTTAGATCTCCTTGTTCCAAAAATAAACATAATATTTTGAACTATTTCTCACCTCCTGCTGTGCGGCCTGGTTCCAAACAGGCTGCGGCCTGGTACCGGTCCACTGCCCGGGGGTTGGGGACCCTTGCTATACAGGCACTAAAAGGAAGATAAAGATCTAAATGTATTGACCTAATTTTAAGTGAAAAATGAAAATTACAAAATTGTGTATAGGATGATCCTATTTGTGTTAAAATATATACTAGATGCTTCACATAGTTGTATGAGGAGAAACATTTCTGGAAGGAGAAATGAACAAGAAACTGTTAACAATGACAACTGGGGTATGGGATTGTGAAACTGAATTGGGAAATAGGAACTTTTGTTTCCTCTTCCACATTCTCTGTACTTTTAAATCTCTTACTTTGAGTTTGGGTTTTATAATAAAAGTACTTTCAAATGCATAAAAACAATAGAATTGCTAACAGTATCAGAATTAGTTTTCAAGTTTTCTTTAAAATGATTTCTTCCCTGAGGGACATGTGTAGGTGTTCAAAGCACATTTGTCCTCCCTCAGTGATCATACCAGTGCACGACAGCTGTCACTCATGGAGCCACTGACTTAGACTTTAACGCATTGAGAATAGCCAGTCATGGCTTTCATCTGAAATAGTTAAAACTCTTTAAGAAAAAGTAAGCAATTTGACCAAGGTCAATTCCACCAGAAGACTCTGAAGAACTGTAAACACAGGAATGAAACAGCTTTAGCTTTTAATTTTCCCACAATAATGTTAAGTGTTCCCAAAACCATTATGATTACTCTCCTCATTTTTCAACTTGCTTCAAAAATAAAATACATTAGCATAGAAACTGGGAGAACTACATATATTAATTAGAGGGAGCCATGTTAGTTATAACCCCATAGTCATTTACTTTACTGACATTACACAGTTCTCATACAAGTTCACTGGTGTATTGCTCAGACTAAGAATAAAAATAATTTGATTATCTAAACACATGTCAGCTAGGGGTTAGGTTAGGTGGCCAGCATGCAGGTAGGTGGTAAGAAAAGTCAACAATAGAGAATGAAATTTGCCTCGTATTTTCTGTGACTCAGATGAAAATAACAAAGATAATTAGAAACTTAATGTTATCAAACCAGCATCTCAGTATAGATTTGATGTTTTCATGTTATCACACAGTGTTTCTTGATAGGAAAGTTTTGATTTGAAAATGTGACTAATCACTCAGAAAAACTTTCATAAAAAATAAAACAAAGCATATTAACAATAATTCTAAACATTAATCAATAAAATATATAGAAAGAAAGCCATAGTCCTCAATGAACTTGTATTAAATCCTAAGAGACTGAATTTACAGTGCACCCAAGCCTCCTGCTTGATCCTCTGAGCTCCCAGAGAATGCATTCATTTGGTCGAGAAATCTGTGTTGAAGTCCTCTGTGCCACACATATTGCCTAACATTAAGGACAGTGGTGAAGGATGTCATTCTTCCCTATGAACTTTGGCTCATGTCATCAGTGTAGGTCATATCACAATATGTTATGGCTCGTTGTAATTATGCCTTAAGGAAGAACTCATGTCCTATTCATGTTTGTTCACTGTGTTCAGCTCAGTAATCAAGTTTAATTGCTGCAAAAAGTTTAAATGGTTAATTCCCCCCCCCCAAAATATAGTTATGGGAATAAAGAGAAAAATGAGAGTAGATGAAAAACAGTTAATATTGTTAGACTAAAGAAGGTATTAAAAATTTCTGATTGCCTATCATGTGGCAAACATCATTCCAGGGAATGTGTATGTGTACCCTTGTTTATTCCTCACCCCAGTTTTGTGGGGCAGGAAGAAAACTAACCTTACTAAGCCTTACAGAGGTTAATGCTTCACTCTCTTCCTACCTATACTCCCCACTGCAGCCAGGTGACCCTGTCTGGTCACTCATTGACTTACCAGCCTTCCATGGCTCTTCACTTGCACTTGGAAAAATGCCCCAAACCCTCAACTGATTTGGAAGGATCTATGGGACCTGGTGTTTTCCCAAGTCTCCAGCCTCATTTCTTGCCTTTCTTTCTCCTGCTCTTTTCTCTCTTGGTAAAATGCATTTCCTTCTGTTCCTTAAGCACACACCATGCCCTTTTTCACCCTGGCCTTCCCACAGGCTGTTCTCAAATGCAGAATGCTTTTCCTTCCTCTCTCAATAAATATCGAATGAGTGAACGAATTAATGAGTGAAGGGATATTGAAGAGAACATAGAATCCTGTTCAGTGGAAAGATTAAGAGTAGATAAAGGGATTATGGAATTAATCACAAAACTATGATAATAGATGAGTTCTTTGAGGTTTAAGCTGATCAAAAGATGTATATCTAGCACCCGGATCTTGGTTTCTTCTCTTCACTAGTTCCTGCTCTTCCTTCAAGCCTCCGTGTTAGTGCCACACTCTCTAGGATGCTTCTGTGACCACCAAGGTGGTTAAATCCCTCCCTATATGCCCTATAGCTCCATACACTTCCCTTCTATGGTGCTTATCACACCAGACTGAAGCTGCTTACAAGCAGGGCTGTGACTTCCTTGTTTGCGTCTCTATTCTCAGCACACAGCTGGTGTGCACACAGCTGTGGTGTGTTGTAAACACCACGTAGTGGTTACTCTCTATATTAATTGATTTGAATTAACACAGAATTACTCTAGGACACATAGTTGGTTAGCATTTCTCATTGGTTTTGGTGTTTTATTCTTTTGGTCATTAGTTTATTTTATATAGAATTATCGTGTAGTTGGAGATTTTATATATTCCCTACCCACTCTCAGATTGAGTACAGGGACTTCCCTGGTGTCTAGTGGTTAAGGCTCCATGCTCCCAATGCAGGGGGCCTGGGTTCGATCCTTGGTCAGGGAACTAGATCCGCATGCCGCAACAAAGATCCCGTGTGCTGCAACTAAGACCCGGCACAGCCTAATAAATAAATAAATATTTTTTAAAAATTGAGTACAACTGGTGAGAGATTGGGGCTACTCTCAAATATAAAATATTATCTACTTAATAATAGAATTAAAACATAGCTATCCCAATTCTTTAAGTGTCCTTCTGGGTGTATGCGCTGGAGAGCACATGCGTTTCTTTTCTTTTTTTTTTTTAACCTCACCCTCCACCCTTTTCCCTTTTCCTGACTAATTCCTATCTATCTTTTTCATCTCATCAAGTATTACTTCAGAGAATGTGTACATACACTATCAAGAGGACAACTGCATTCCCAGTGTCAAATACAAGAGTACCTGACACATGGTAGGAGCTCAATATTGAATAATGAATGAGTGAGTGAATAAATGAATAAATGAAGATGTGTTGGAAAGATTCAAGGTAGGATCTTGTTCAGTGGAACAAGATGAGGAATAAAGAGATGAGGAAATAAATCACAAAGCTATTCAAGGTAGGATCTTGTTCAATGGAACAAGATCAGGAATAAAGAGATGAGGAAATAAATCACAAAGCTATGATAATAGTTGTGTTCTTTAACATTTAAGCTGACCATAACATGAAGCACACTTAGCACCCAGATCTTGGTTTCTACATAACATTCTCCAGTAAACTGAAGAGGAATTCTTGGAGAAATAGCTGATTCTAGGGCAGGGGCAGGGAAAATACAAGATGAGTTTGGAATATCATGTACTGCCAGAAAATAATGAAGTGCTTAAGTGGCCATAAGTGTGGACTGAACTTAGTGACTCTCATCTAACAGACAGAATATGGAAAGGAAAAAATAATAACTGTAGTAACAGGAGAAACCTGGCAGACACTCCCTTAACCAAGTGATCAAGGTTAATACCATCAGTAATACAGGCTGACATCATGGACTCCCTGATATGATGCAATGAGAAACGCACCTCTCTTCAGGGATATTGTTTTACAAGATCCATAAACTCCATCTAATCATGAGAAAATACCAGATAACCTAAATTGGGGGACAGTGAAGGAAATATCTGACCAGCGCATTTAAAGGTGTCAAGGTCATGAAAAAGCTAGGGAAGACTGTGAAACTGTTAAAGAATCAAAGGAGAATGAGACATGACAACTAAATGCAATGTGGTACCCTGGAACAGAAGACGGATATTAGTGGGAAAATTGGTGAAGTCTGAATAAATTCTATAGTTTAGTTCATTTCACTGTTCCAATGTTAATTTCTTGATGTTGATACATGGGCCATGGTTATGTAAGATGTTAACACCATGAGAAGCTGGGTGAAGGGTATATGGGAACTCCGTACTATCTTTGCATCTCATCTGAAAAATCTAAATTATTTCAAAATAGAAAGCTGAAAAAGATTCCACACAAGGCTGCAGTGTCCATTACAGGGAGTGTAGTGAGGAGGGCAGGGAAAATTGCCTGATTTGGGGTCCATAAAATCTTGGCCCTCTAGCAGTACATATAATGCTACCCTTATCTGCATAGTGAGTTTGATTTTATGGAAGGATTTCACATCCTAAGCTCATTTAACTCTCTCCACTAAGAGGAAGGATAGGCAAGGAAGGTGCTTATGTTCATAGGGGACTAAAGTGAGAATCTTCCAGAACTTTAGGACAAAATGAGTAATCTCATATATAACGTTTGAGATTAGGCATCTGTAGAGAGCAAAGTGTGGACTCTAAAAGGAACTGATCTGAAAGAAGACTGTGACATCAGTAATTAACACACTGGTGAAAAAAACCACACAGAGATGGTAGGCAACCAAGTGCAGAAATAGGATAACCAAACTCTGAATTTGTCAGTATGTTTGCAGCAGGGACCAGGGAGATGTAGGTGCAAGCTGTGTCTCAGAAACTCAGATAATAGGATCTTCTCTTTGGGAAAAAGATCAACTCAGGCTATTGTAGCTCCTTGTTCTGATACTTTTCTCTCTTAACAAGTAATTAAAGCACAAAGAAAGAAAACTGATTACCTGTGTAGTTAGCGCTGTGCTAGATAATTTTGATGTTTTTAAATTTTCTCAAAACACTGAAGTAGGCATTATTGCCCCCAGGTTACTCGTGGGAATCAAACACCTACAGAGAGATTAAGCTACTCACTTGGTTACAACGTAAGTAGGAGAACTGGAATTCAAACCCATATGTATCTGATGCCCTGACCCAATCTCTTACCAGACCCATTGGGTGAGTACATTGCGGTACGCGGGCCTCTCACTGTTGTGGCCTCTCCCGTTGCGGAGCATAGGCTCCAGATGTGCAGGCTCAGCGGCCATGGCTCACGGGCCCAGCCGCTCCGCGGCACGTGGGATCTTCCTGGACTGGGGCACGAACCCATGTCCCCTGCATCGGCAGGCGGACTCTCAACCACTGCGCCACCAGGGAAGCCCTAGGCATTCTTATAATGGGATTCCTAGCATCAAGGAAAACTTGAGTGGGGAGAAAACCTGGGCCAAGGATGATGTCCAGTCAATGTTCAAATTGCTTCTCCTCCTACTCATTCCCAAGACCATTTTGATGTCATAGTCTGGAGTCAAATCCTGAGTCTTTGCCAAGTCATTATCCTTTAAATTTATATTATTTAATAAATAACACCTTCTAACAATTAATAAAAAATATCAGGCCACATACTTTTATTTCATCCAGAACTTACTGAATATCTTCTGTTTGCTAGCCACTAAGCCAGGTGCAAGTGACAGTCTTGCCATCAAGGTCACACATAATCCAGTGTGAAAATAGCAAATATATATAGATTTAACCATAATGAGGTGATGCCTATGCTTTATTTGACATATCAACCAGTCTGAGACACAGAAGAGAGGGGAATTGTTTCTTCTGGAGGGAGGAGCAGAAAGAGTAGGTCCCATCCGATCTGAGTCTTATAATCTGAGAGAAGGAAGAAGAACCTTTGGGGAAGAATTTCAGAATATGAAACAGGACAAAGAAATAAAACCACTTTCCATCTCCCTCAGAGCTCTAATTCCTGCAAGGTTGCCTCAGGTACTATTGTGGGATAGAGAGTTATAGGTTGAATTGTGTCCCTCCAAAAATAAATATTGGAGTCTGAACCTCCACCATATCAGAATGTGACTTTTTTGGAAATAGGGTCTTTACCATGCTGAGGTCATTAGGGTGGACAGTAGTCCAGTATGACTGCAGAAATTTGGACACAGAGAGGCACAGAGGGCACACAGTGGAAAGAGACCCAGAGAGAACTGTAAAGCCATGTGAAATGGAGGATTGGAGTGATGCATCTATAAGCCAAGGAACACCAAAGATGCCAGCAAACCAGCAGAAGCTGGAAAGAGGCAAGGAAGGATTCCCCTACAGGTTTCAGAGGGAGCAGGGTGCTGCTGACACATTGATGTCTGAGTTCGAGCCTCCAGAACTGGGAGATAATAAATGTCGTTGTTGTAAGTCACCTAGTTGGTGGTACTTGCATATGGCAGACCTAGGGATCAAATATAGGAGCAAAGAAGTTGCTCTCAGGATTCTGGGCTGCCCACTCCTACTTTAAACACATTCTCTTTTGTTTTATGCTTCTCCTTAAGGTTTTGTTTAGAAAGCAGGGTTTCATTGATGAAATGAACTTGAAAACCACAGGTACAGAGCTTTGAGAGTATATCAGTTGGACACTTTCAGTTGCAGATAACCAAAGCAGAGATCAAATGTCCTAATTA
Organism: Orcinus orca; assembly: GCF_937001465.1. Lineage (NCBI taxonomy): Eukaryota > Metazoa > Chordata > Mammalia > Artiodactyla > Delphinidae > Orcinus > Orcinus orca. Next base: position 40,845,818 of record NC_064566.1, on the reverse strand, counting down.
ACCAAGGGATTTATGGCTCCTATAATTATAAAAGCCTAGAGAAAATGTGAGGTTCTGGTGCAGTTTGAAAGAGAGATTGACCAAGGCTCTGACTCCATTTCTCTGCAGTTTCCTGGAGAGTTGTCATGTAAGGGTTTCGTCCTCGGGCTGATCGTGTAATGGTGGCAAAATGGCTGCATAGTTCCAACTTCACCTCACAGCACACTACACAGAGTAGGGAGGAACAACGTTGACCAGGTATCCCCAGCCAAGGCCTTGAGGTTCTCACTGATTGAACCACCCGTGAGCCTGCACTGATCACTTGGCCTATATTCTGGATCAACTGTGACAGGAGGGAAGAATTACTCTGATTGGCTTAGCTCACTGTTTCCATTAGCCTTTGCTACATAAAAAAATATTCCAAAATTTAGTGTCTCAGAACCACAACCATTTATTAGTTCATGAGTCTGTGGGTCAGGAATTTGGGCAGGGCTCAGCTGGGATGGCTCATTCTCTTCCATGTCGTGTTGGCTGGGCTCACTCATGCATTTAATGTCACTTGGCAAGTCAGCTTGGGGCCAGCTGGTCCTGGATGGTGTTGGTTCTACGTCTGCTGATTGTCCGGGCTGCCTCTGTTCTCTTCTGTGTGTCCTCTCCACCCAGCCAGCTGGGGTACGTTCTCATGCACACAGCACCTCATGAGGGTGAGAACAGAGGCTCAAGGACCCTTGACATCCAAACTTGAGACCTGTGCAACATAATTTCTGTCACATTATATTGGTCAAAGCAAGTCCCCACCTCTTGGTGGGAAGATCTGTAAGAATTTGTGATGGTTTAAAAACATCACACCCACCCTTAGAGCTGGGGGAGGGGGAACCAATTTCACCAAACCACAGAGCTCCTGAACAGAATGGACATTAGGGGGAAAACTGGCCGGAGGCTGGAGAAGAGGCTAAAAGGTATATTGAAATCAATTGTGAGGGGTTCTGTGTGCCTTGCTAAGTGGACTTTATCATCTAGGCTTATGGTTCTCACCCTGTTTCTGTGACAACAAAATGATTCTGATGCATTTTCATTAGGAAACATGATTTAAAAGTGAGTCACCATGGCTGTTTTTCTCAGCCTGAAGATTGGGCATGAATAATGTTTTTTTAGGGGGCGCTGCATGCTTCTTTCTCTTGGGGAGTAGGGCTGCCTTGGTTGTAACTCACTGTTCCAGGCACTGGGGAGCCACTGATGTCTTGTTCCTAAGTGCAAGGGAGATTTCTGCTCTGAGACTCAGTCTTAAGCTGCTCCTGTAACAGCTGTGAGTTATACTCACACACCTTTCTTCATTTCCCCCAGTGTGCACGTATGCCGCTAGTTTGGGATTTTCCTCTTTCCAGCAGCACATGATTCCCAGAAGCAGCCTTTTCTTCCTGCTGGTCAAGTGCTTGGGGCCCAGTCTACTCCTGGGCGCTCACACATCATTCTCATTGCCATGGCTTTTTTTTTTCTGCTTTCTGGCCTCAACCAGGACAGCCCTAGTGCATCCAATGTGATTGGACATCAGTCAGGGAAATGGCTACTGCCCAATTCTCTTCCCTCCCAGAAATTGCCTTCTTGCAACTGATTTGGTCTCCAATGGCCAAATGAACATGAACGTGAGCATATTGACAAGGGGATCTTGTCAGTGCCATCCCTGTGGCATATGAGCTGCAGCTCCAGTGAGTGTCCTGCCATGTGCACATATTTATCTCTGCTGCTGGGCTGTACACAACTTGTAGAAGAAACATGGGATTCAAATTGTTTGTGTTGAAAATAAATATTTTTTGAATGAGGGAATTAATAAAATAAATAAAGGATAAATAAACAAGATAACCCTGAGTAGCATCCCTCTTTTTTTTTTTTTTTTTTTGGTGTTACTCGGGCCTCTCACAGTTGGTGGCCTCTCCCGTTGTGGAGCACAGGCTCTGGACGCGCAGGCTCAGCGGCCATGGCTCACGGGCCCAGCCACTCCGCGGCATGTGGGATCTTCCCGGACCAGGGCACGAACCCGTGTCCCCTGCATCGGCAGGCGGACTCTCAACTACTGCGCCACCAGGGAAGCCCTGTAGCATCCCTCTTGATGGAAAAGTTAGGAACAAGGAAAATGTCCCCTGGTGGATGACTTTTCTTGTATTCTCAGAGTCCTGGTTCCCAAGCAGGCACTAGTGCCAGGTGGTATCAGGTATCTTGATCTCAGATTCTCCCTTACACTGGAGGTAATGGTTTTATCATTTCATAGTGGGGAACTGGAAGGATCCCTACGGAGCAGAACTTGTCAGGTGAAGCAACAGGTAAAGAAGGAAAGGTCGCCTATCTGATTTAGTGACAAAGAGAGGGGGATAACTTTGATCTCTTGAGTTCCCAGGCCAATTAATTTCCCATTTACTACTTTGCTTTCATTTACTAGTCACGTGGTCTTGGTCAAGTCTCAGTTTCCTCACCTGTAAAATAGATATCATCACCTAATCTACTTTTTTCCTATTATTGCCATGAGGGCTGGAGTTCATGAAGATGCTGGGCAAACCATGTACGGGGGAGAGAAGAAATAGCAGAGATATGTCTTTAGGTGTGGGACTTTAGAGGATATTGTCTAAATGATGGTGGTGGGGTAGAATTGCATGAAAAATAGATTTTCAATGCCTTCTACACTCTACCCTTCTCTCCAAGAGGCTATAATAAAATCTGGTCAGATTCCATCTCTCCCTAGATGGGGCTAAATCTAGTCTCATTGTCCTCTAGGGAGTTAATGGCCAATGAATCTTCTGCTATTCTTGCCTCTGTCCCTAGTGGCCACCTAGACCAGAGCTGGTACATCTCTATTTCATTGTCAGTAATGTTGTTGGATGAATGCGTGCATGGAGTCTTGGCTTCTTATAGTCTTAGTCATATTAGACAGAAGTTCCCAGCTCTCTTGTTCTCTTTTCCAGAAAGAACCTTCCTCAGACTTCTAAAATGATGACCAGACCCCTGGAAAGCTACAGTGCCAACCATCAGGCACTCTTGTACAAACATGTGCCACTGTCACACTTTCCTTTCAGCCTTAATAATTCCAAAGGGAAATCCAACTCAACCCAAGTGACTAAGGCATTCCCTTGTAGAGCCTGTATTAGTTTCTTCCTTTCCCTCTCCCTCCCTCCCTCCTTCCCTTGCCCTTCCTTCCTTCCTTCTCTCCCTCCCTCCCTCCCTCCCTCCCTCCCTTCCTTCCTTCCTTCCTTTCTTCCTTCCTTCCATCTGTATTGGAACAGACTTTAGAAATGCGTTTGTTACAGTCTGGAGCCCTGCCCTGAGAAGGGCTTATCTGTAAATGATATGCTCTGTGATGAATTAAAAGACAGGAATCTTTGCAACATCGCTTGGAAGTCACTCTGTGAAGTCCTACGTTGCTTTGCCTCCTTAGCTTCCATGCCCAGACCACCTGGAAGACAGTCTCAGAGAAGATACTAATGGGTCCATGTATGAGCTCACTTAACCAGGACAGGAACATGTGGTGTTGCTTTGAGCCCAACTGCGTCTTCTGATCTCTTTGTCCCTGTAAGAAGGAGACTCAGACGTGAGGAGAAAAAGCAAATTGGAGATTGTTAGAGGTAGGAGCCAGGCAGCCCACTGGAGAATATCCAGTCAACAGCCACAGAGACCTGGTCAATATGCAGCTGGCAGCAGACAGGTTTGGGATCAGGAGCGATCATGGGCATGGACTCCTCAGGCCAGATAGGACTAATGAGAAATGGAAGGGAAAATAAGGAAAAAAGACATTGCAAAAGCAAGCTGCTTCTAGGCCAAGACTAGCAATTAGGCCAGGACTGGTTCCCAAGGCAGCCATGAGGTTAAGCCTGCACAGGAACCCAGTGGCCCCAGCTATGAAGGTCAGAAGTCACAGCTCATGGAGGCTCATGGTACATTCCTTGCACACCAGCCCAGGCTACAGATTCTGTTCCACCCTGCAGGGCAGCGCTTGTCCCAGCAAAAGAATACAGCTGAATACAGCCGAGACAAGCTTTGGGTGTCTGTCCACTTACCCAAGTACAGGCTGATCTCAGGAAAATGTCCTTCTGTGGCTTGTTTTTTTGCCACTAATAGACTATGTGACCCTGTGCAGGTCACTCTTGCTCTCTGGACCTCTGTCTTCTCACCTATTAAAGGGGGCATTGGAAGTAGACCAGCTCAAGAGTTCTTGTGGCCCTAATACTCTGAGAGCACCTCTCTCTGCTCCCTGCCCAGTCCGTGCCCTGCTTCTGGCCCCCCTGTGTCCCCAGGTATTCCTGTTCCTTCCTTTTATAATTAAAATGTATACTTCACGTTCTTGAGCCTGGCTTCCCTTTGTTTCTTTTCTTACTGCCACACAGACGTAGCTCATCTTTCCTGGATCTCAGTCTCTTGCCCTCTCTCTGTCCATTAACTATCTGCACTTAGTTATTAGCCAAAGTGTTCATTTTGATTTGTGCAGCTCTTTATAATTTGTAGACCCCCTTCACAGAGCTTCTCTCATTAATCGTCACAAAAAAACTTGGCCTGCAGAAACCCCAAAGAGCTTCAGTCCCGTGGGTCACTGAACTTTGGGCTATCTTTTCTAGAGCAAGTCTTCCTCCTTCTTATCCTGATGTTTATTTGAGCTGAACTAGTTTCAAATGAGAACTTGCTTCCATAGAGATATTTAGAAATTACAACCCTTTTTCCCTCCATGGGAATTTATTAAATCTATTCCTTCAGTATTAAAGCTATAAACCAATTTATGTCTTGCTGGCTTGGGGGCTGTACCAACACAGAAACCAGACTGCATTGATGTGACCCTCCCTCAGTCACTCACAGGGGAAATGTCCAGACTGACTGACCCAGCTCGAGGCCTGTGATGCCTTGAATCATTCTTTTCTAGGAGTCTCTGAAGGGGTTACTGGCCACAGTCCATCCCTACAGCCGAGAGCTTTCAGGGAGACCAGAGTGAATGAGGAACAAAGTTCCTACAATTTATTAATCAAGGATGGAGAAGGCCTATTGGGGAAAAGTCCCTAGAGGGTTGGCAACTGGTCCAAGGCACTGCTCTTTGGAGTTGGAGAGGAGCAGTTGGCTTTGAGGCAAGGCCCTGAACATGATCTCAATTAGAAAAAAGGGGCGGGGTGGGGTGGAATTCTCCTGGGAGCAGGAGTAACCTGAGGACATGTTTTCCTCAGGTCACCGAGGGAAAGCATGGTGAACTGTTCCCCAGTATCTCTCATCTTGCCCTGAAGCTACCTACTATTAGAGCCTTGTTCCTTTGCATTTCTTATTAGAAATCTCATCTATGCCAGGCACTATCCTAGTGCTGAAAGTACAAAGTGAAATAAAACATAGCTCCTTAACTTCATGGAACTTCTGGCTTGTTTTGGAATTCCATAGGACTGATTGGCTGTGGGGTTAAATAATTAAAATCTATAAATGTTACCAGGATTCTGACTCAGGAACTGGGTGTATGCTCTGAAATACACTAGCCGCTTTCACATTTGTTACAAGGATGTGCTTCAACTTCTTTCCAAAGCCAACTGCTCTCGGCTCTGGGTCCATCCTGTTTCACCCTCTCGTTTTTCATTCTTGCATTATTTTCCCCATTACATGGGATCATTCCAGTCAGCACACAGACATGTCTGGTACCCACTATTTGTAAGCCCTCCTTGACGTCTCACTTACTTCTGCTGCTTCATAGAAAACTTGTCCACAGTCACTTTTTCCACTTCCTCTCTTTCCATTCTCAGTCCACTCCAATCAGGTCAGGCAAACAACCCCTGAAAATGTCACTAATGGTCTCCTTGTTGCCAAATCTGGAGGTTACATTTCTGGTCTCTTCTTACATGGTATCTCCAGCATTTTTTTTGACCTAGCTGACCATTCCCCTTTTATTTGAACTTCTTATCTTGTCTTTTAATGACTCCATTTTCATCGCATTTTCCTCCCATCTCACTGACCACTTTTTGTTAATTTCCTCTCCTGGCTCCTCTTTCTTTTCTAGACCTCTAAACTGTAAAGAGTCCCAGGGCTCTACCCCAGGCCCCGCCTGTTCCTCACTGCCCTCTTTCTCTACGTGAGCCTCTCTGCTGTCAGGGCTTTAAATATGCTGATTACTCGTAAATGTAGTTACCCAGTTGAGCTCCAGACATATATTAAATTGCTCATCTCACACCTCCACTTAATACTTCACATGACAAAAACAGAAATTTTGATTTCTAGTTCTGTGGGTAAATAGCATAACTCTTTTCCATTCTGCGTGAGAACCTGACCTTCGAAGTGTAGCTCTGTTCTCCTAATGACCTGAAGAGGGTAAGAATGTCAACTATGTTACTAAGCAACATCTCTTATAGTAAAAATGACCCCTGTTTGGTAATCTAAACATGGAGTGGGAGGAAGCATAAATGAACTGTAAATACCTGGTGGGAAAGCGTGCTCTAGGGCTTCACCCACATGTGGTGATTCTTGTAATTGCCATTAGCCTTCCTGGGAAACTGGAAGCTATGTCCTTAGAGTAATTACATAGATACTAGCTCCTTTAGGCAAAGAAGCTATTAAGCTAAGTAAGCCCGGGCACCTGACTGATATAGATCTGGAATCCTTGCATCTGGGCTGTCACCTGGCAAGAAGGTAGTTTCTGGACAATTGAATGGGCTGCTGTTGGACTGCTTTAAGGAAGGTAACAAAAGAGGAACCTTGTGATGTGCCCTGCTGAACAACTGGGATTTCTCTCCTGTATCCTTCTAAGAAGACCTGTGGCAAGTGTGACTGATGGTAGTCTTGTGAGTTTCAATTTTTAGGAGATCCTAAGAAGACCTCATGTCATACCTATTTCTAACCCAGTATTGCACATTTCAGTAAATGACACAAGCATTCATTCAGATGCTCAAGCCAAACGTCTAGGAATTTGATTCCATCTTTTTTGATTATTCTCTTAGTCCCAAGCTTTGCAAGTCATCAGCAAATTGCTAGCTCTACTTCTAAAATATATCCCATATCCATTTATTTCTTGCCATCTCTACTATTACCTTAAATCAAACAATCAGCGTCTCTCATATGGTTTATAGCAATAGCCTGCTTCCATTCTTGGACCCATCAACCCATTCTCCACACTGCAACCAGAGTGATCTTTTAAAAACATCAATTACATTATGTTCCTTTCTTGCTGAAGCCCCACTCCCCTGGCCCTCACCCCATGGCTTTCCATTGTATATAGATAAACTGTAAACTCTACTGAGATCTACAGACCCCACATGGTGGGGCCCCTACCTATGTTTCCAAGTTCAACTCCTGCCATTCCCCACTGTTGTTCACCATGCTCTAGACACCCTGCTTGCTCTCTGGCTTGTAATTTCTATGTCCTCCAACTGGATTGAACAAACCCTACATCTTCCTGTGTAATCTTTCTTTTCTTGTGGTTTTAATTGTCACAACCAACTTGAATAGTGGGCTAAGCAGTGACTGGAATGGAATTAGAAACAAGAATTATGGAATTATGAGTAAAAAGGAAGGAGAGTTATACAACACATGATAAGAGGGGAGTGTGGAGTCAAAATTTAATTTTTGCCATGGAAGAGAGACTTGAGCATTTTTATTTTTATGTCTCTGAGGGAGGAGCCAGAAAGAGAGAAATATGTGACATGGAAGGAAGTGAAATAACAAAAGAAGCAAATTCCCTGAGCCCCTTTTAAAGATAAAATCCCTTTAAAGAGATAAGATATGTGGCTCCTAAGGATTCTGGTTCCCACCTTGCTTCCTTTTCTCCCTATCACTTTGTGAACTTCTATACTATATTACAATTATCTCCTTATCCATCTATATGTAAACTGTGAGTTCAGTGAACAGAGGGGAGAGGTCTTAATCACAGTTGTATCCCAGTGCTGAACACAAAATAAAGGCTCTATAATTAATGAATAAATTTACCTGTTAGGGCTTCCCTGGTGGCGCAGTGGTTGAGAGTCCGCCTGCCAATGCAGGGGACACGGGTTCATGCCCCGGTCCAGGAAGATCCCACATGCCGCAGAGCAGCTGGGCCCGTGAGCCATGGCCAATGAGCCTGCGCGTCCGGAGCCTGTGCTCCGCAACGGCAGAGGCCACAACAGTGAGCGGCCCGCGTACGGGAAAAAAAAAACATACTTTGTTGTTCAATTTGAAGTTTGCTGTAGCCTGAACATTTTCCCTTGTTTGCTTACTATCTACATTTTGTTGTTTATTTCATTTGCCATAAAGGGGGCATTTATAATATTTTTATATATTAGGGTAAACTTTTTATGTATTATACATAATAATCCATTACTCTAACATTTGAGACAAATACTTTTCCTGCTGTTTTCATTTTCACTGTGATTTGTTGGTTCTTATACTGAAGTTATATATTGATCTTTTCCTTTATGAATTCTTTCAAAGATCAGTTGCTGTCACCTAAATGAACACATAAAAACTCTCAATTCTGCTTTGTGCAATTTATGAAAATTAAGTTATTTAATAGATTTGTAATATTTAAATATAAGATTTGGCTATAACTTGATGTTTCCCCAAACTGGTAATCCAGTGGCAGCTTGGAGTCTATAAGAGAGAGCAATAGGGAGCAATCTTGTTAAAAGGGAGGGTGGGTTCCTTGTCTTGAAGCTGCACTTCTACAACAAGCACATTGTTTTCACTGTTGGTGCATGTTGTGAGGTAGCTTTATGATGGTGGTGACCATGATGGAGATTATGGATGAGAAAGGCTAAAGCTCTCCAGGTCAGGACTGCTTTTTGATTTTGGGGGGATTTAGGCATTTATGCCTTCATAGGCTCCATAGGAAAAATATTAAAAACAGTATTTTATAACTTCTGTTGTAAAGATGAATATAACAGGCTAGATTCATTATTATACGATTATTATTAATTTTCCTTTTTTCTTATTTTAAATGTTAAAATTAAAACATTTTTGTGGGCCCCTAAACTGTGCCTATTGCATCTAATAAATGAGTCAACCCTGTCCCAAAGCCACCCCTTAGCACTGATTAACTCTATCAATCATCTATCTAGCATATCTAGCTATCTAATCTATCTATCCATCATCTATCTAGATCTATCATCTATCATATCTGTCTATCCATCTATCTACCTATCTATCTATCCATGCATCTGTCATCTATCTAGATCTATCATCTATCTCTTTCTACCCATCTGTCTAAATAATTGGGTCTACTTCTTGCCTTTTCATTCAGTTTCTCAGATACACATTTCTGTCTATATCAGAATCACAGTATTTCAACAATAATTGTTTTTTATTTTTAAAAATTTATTTTATTAAAGTATAGTTGATTTACAATGTTGTGTTAATGTCTACTGTACAGCAAAGTGATTCAGTTATATATAAATATATATATGTATACACATTCTTTTTCATATTTCTTTTCCATTATGATTTATCACAGGATATTGAATGTAGTTCCCTGTGCTATACAGTAGATCAGTTGTCGTTTTTTAAAATATGAAATAATGTTCTAATATTGTTAGAGGTGATCTGTACCACAGAGTTCTTTTCAAATCTCTTGACCACTTATTTTCAAAGTGAATCTTAGAATCCTTCTGTTTACTATAATTAAAAAAAAAAACATTGAAGTTGCATTTTGTTGGTAAGTTGTCTCAAAGAGACATAACATCTTTATAAAGATACACAGTTTGATATTCCATTCCAGCACCAGGATACCATGACCGTGCTGCAAAGAGAGTTCAAGAGGAGTGGAGACAGAGGCAGGAAACGGTACAGAAGGACCTGCACTCTGGTAGGGTGATCTCGCAACTAGGGGTGCTCAGTGAAGCTGGAACACAAGCTGCTGTGAGTCAACATAGTGCCAGAAGTGGGTCATAAGCCAACACTGTAGGATACCTGCTAGTTTATTCTTCAGTTTAGGGAAAGGGAGTACCTTTGGGAAGAAACTGGAGACCATGTTTTAGCCAAACCCACCTTCTTCTAATCTGGTGTTCTAAAGTGGCTATAGCTTGGTAGCCCTGAGTATCATATTACTTATGAGTGAGTTTAAAGGAGAAATTTTGTTTTTCATGCAGGTATCCTTGACACAATAAATACATAATGATAGAAATAGGGAAAAGAGATCACAGGGTAGAGGCTGACCAGTATGGAGCCATTTTGGATCATCACTCATGATCAGCTCACTCCTTTGCAATTTTTCTTATAACAGAAATATTTTATGTATCCTTATAATTTTCTAGTATGAGGAACAGTCATTTTAGGATAGAGTTGAAAAATTCAGAGGCCTTCCTCCCCAAGTCCAAGTCTGTAGTGATGAAAATTAACAAGCACTGTACATCAAGCTAATGACTTACAAGCTAAACTTACAGGTGTTGTCTGCTATGAATAGATGTAACTTTAATATAAGGGCCATTAGAGTAAATTGAGTAACTTTAATGTAGAGAGAATTTGGATGTATATCATGTTTTATAAATCACATGCAGAGGATACACTTGGCAAGCTATTCCCCTAAAGGACCTAGATTAGGAAGATTTCTGTGGCTCCAAAAAAAAGGTGAAAGATAAATGATCTGAAACTTCAAACTTTCAAAATTTCAAGGTCAATATTTTACTTCAATTTTAATGTTATGAGGGATATTGGAGCACCTTGTTGGAAAATCTACTTGTGGGTCCATTCCTGCCCACTCTTTACACTCGATAGTATACAGTTATGTTTGTACTCAGAGATGCCTTCCCCCTCCAGGTAAATCAAATAATCATCTACATACTTACTGAGGGATGACACATTAGTTTCTAACACTGATTAATGTTAGTCATTTCATGTATATATATCAACAACAAAAAAACCCATCCAATATATGAGGGACCTCAGCAAATTCAAAAAGAGTGGCCAAGCTGAATAAACAGAGAAAATTTTCCTTAATGAAATAGGAAATTCAGTTTAAACTTATCATGAACTGGTCACAGTCCCAGATGGCAAATAGAAACAAATGTTAATTATCTCTTGGAGATTTAAACCCAGACCAATAAAAATCTCCATTGATTAAGTACCAACGAACACAAACTAAAAATTGAAAAATCACAAAAATACCCATGGAAGAAGTCATCAGAAATAAGAGTCATCAGAAATAATAAACTGAAAAATCAGACCCACAAATAATGCAGATGCAGGAATTTTTGGTTTCAAAACAAATTTGTCCAATATTGTTAAATAAATTAAAAAATGATGTTAAAATTTTTATTAGCTTGGGATACCACACACTGGGTGGTTTAAAGGACAGGAATTTATTTTCTCACAGTTGTAGTTGCTGGGAAGTTCAAGATCAAAGTGCCAGCTGACTCGGGTTGTGGGGTGGGGAATGTGATGCCCAGATCCCAACTAAAGTGATCCTCAGGAATTTGCTCTGGCAAGCATGCAGCATCTCTCCCAAAAGGAGCTTCTCATTCTGGCTCCAAAGGTGACTTTGGGGATTATGGAATCTCTTGTTCCTTCTCTAGAGACATATACCTGCCTCCTGGTTTCACCCTCTAAAATGCTGCTTGATCTTGGCTCTTAACTGACACTTAATGTAGGTGTTGGACTTAGACCCCTTTTCCTGTCCCTGACCCTTTTCAATCTCTGACCTCCTCTTCTTCCAAGTTCAGTGCACAATTCCTTAAGTTCTCCTCACTATGCAGTCTCAAACAGGTACACTTAACTATAACAGCTTGTATAAGGGATCTGTTCATCATTCTTTTATGTAAAACACAGGTATTAAGTTATTAGCATCCTCCAAGTACTGAGTGCTATATGAGGCACTCTGAAGACTGCAAAGGAAAAAATAGATTAATAGTCCCTGCTTTTAAGATACTTAGAGTTTAAGAGAGGAGACAGAGATGTTAACCAACTATACTATCATGTATTCAAAGCTATAATCAAAGTGTTGTAAACCTTGCTGTTGGAAGTGTGGCCTTCAGTTGAACAGTATTAGCGTCACTGGGGAGTTTGTAAGAATTACAGAATCTCTTGCCCCAGCCCAGACCTACTGAATTAGAATCTATATTTTAATATAATGTGCACATGAGTCACCTGGGGATGCCAATGCTGCTGGTGCATGGATCACGCTTTGAGGCGTGAGGTTGTAGAGTACAAAGAAAAGGATAATTCTGCCTAGCTGAGTGAAGGGATAAGGGTGTCACTGAAAGCATCACAGAAGGGGTATCATATGCATTGGGCAAGGAAGGACAGAGAAAACTTTGCTTAGCAGATTGGGAGAGAGGACAGGTGGATGGGCAGTCAGGCAGAGGAGATAACACAAATAAAGACATAGGGACATGAAGAGTATATTTGGAGAATGGTAAGTAGTAACTATTGGAAAAATGGATGAAGACGAAGTTGAAAATATAGGCTGGGACTGTATTTTGAGAAATCTTTTATGCTATGAAGAAAACAGTAGAAAACAGGGATTCTAGAAGTTCTTTGAGTGGAGGAGCAACAAGATCATATCTGTCTCATTGAAGTGAAGAGGGTAGATTGAATGGGAGAAAGCCAGACCACAGCAAGAAGCCAGGAGGAGGTTACTGCAATAATTCAGGCATGAAATAAATAAGAGCTGGAACTAAGACAGTGGTTGTGGGAATTGCAGATACTTTGAACTAATAAGTTTGTATTAATTTGTTACGCAGCAGTAGCTAACTAGCTCACATTTTACTACCTGAAACTGGGATCCAGAAATATATAAGAATGTGAGAGCAGTAATGAAACCAGAGAATAGGCAGTGGCTGGAAGAGTTTTGAAAAGCATGTATGAGAAAGTGCAAATTTCCTTAAACAGACTTTAGTAGAAATCTGGACTTTCAGGATGCTGATGGTGGGGATTCAAAAGGAAGTGAGGAACATGTTATTGGAACCTGGGGAAGGAAAATCCTTGTTACATAATGACAGAAACTTAGCAAAATTATCTCCAGCAGTTATGTGCAAAGAAGAAATTGTAAGTGATGAACTTTAGATTTTACAGCTAAGATTTCCAGGGAAAGTGTAAAAGGTGCCACCTGACTTCTTCCTGTCATTTATAAAACATGGGAGAGGAGAGCGATAACTTGAGGGAAGAACAAAACAGGACGTAATGATTTTGAAAAATCAGCCTCTCCAGATGGCAAAAGAAGTTAAGCGATTCACTGTTGAGAAATCATGCTCTGGAGAAAAGGCTGAAGCTATTACTATACCTTTTGCTAAAATGTCATAAAGATCAAAAGTCAGAGTATTCAGCCACACTCAGGATTCTTTCAAGAGATTCAGAGTGCACCTTACAGATCTTTTCAATTGTGGATGAAGAATGTCACCCATCATATCAGTAAGCAAAGGATGTTGGGGCCAACAAGCCATCAGCCACTGCAGTTGCACCTGTGCATCCTGAGGAGCTTCAGGATGGAGAAAAGCAGGATGCTGGCCCTAGGTAACTAAGATGCATATCAAATGAATGATTTCAGTGAGCCTGGACTCTTGCGTCTTCCCATACTAGAAAAGAGCTAAATTCATTAACTTGAGCTGACTGTTTGATGTTCTGACTACCTGGTTTTGTTGCAAAAACTCCTATTTTTTGATGTTCTTTTGATGTTCTTTTGATGTTCTGACTACCTGGTTTTGTTGCAAAAGCTCCTATTTTTAAAAATAAATTATTTTATTTTTGGCTGTGTTGGGTCTTCATTGCTGCTCATGGGCTTTCTCTAGTTGTGGTGAGCAGGGGCTACTCTTTGTTGTGGTGAGCGGGCTTCTATTGCGGTGGCTTCTCTTGTTGCGGAGCACCGACTCTAGGCGTACGGGCTTCAGTAGTTGTGGCATGCGGGCTTAGTTGCTCCATGACATGTGGGATCTTCCCGGACCAGGGCTCGAACCCTTGTCCCCTGCATTGGCAGGTGGATTCTTAACCAGTGTGCCACCAGGGAAGCCCCCAAAACTCCTATTTTTTAAAATTAATTTTTATTGGAGTATAGTTGATTTACAATGTTGTGTTAGTTTCTGCTGTATGGCAAAGTGAATCAGTTTTACATAATACATATACCCAGTCTTTTTTAGATTCTGTTTCCGTATAGGTCATTACAGATTATTGAGTAGATTTCCCTGTGCTATACAGTAGGTTCTTATTAGTTATATATTTTATATATAGTAGTGTGTATATGTCAACCCCAATCTCCCAATTTATCCCTTCCCCCCTTTCCCCTTTGGTAACCATAAGTTTGTTTTCTACATCTGTGACTATTTCTGTTTTGCAAATAGGTTCATTTGTACCATTTTTTAGATTCCACATATAAGTGCTATTGTATGATATTGTCTTTCTCTGTCTGGCTTACTTCACTCAGTATGCAATCTCTAGGTCCATGCATGTTGCTGCAAATGGCATTATTTTTTCTTTTTGATGGCTGAATAATATTCCACTGTATATATGTACTACATCTTCTTTATCCATTCCTCCGTTGATGAACACTTAAGTTGCTTCCATCTCCTGGCTATTGTAAATAGTGCTGCAGTGAACACTGGGGTACATGTATCTTTTTGAATTATGGTTTTCTCTAGATATATGCCCAGGAATGGGATTGCTAGATCACGTGGTAGCTCTATTTTTAGTTTTTAAAGGAACCTCCATACTGTTCTCCATAGTGGCTGTACCAATTTACATTCCCACCAACAGTGTAGGAGGGCTCCCTTTTCTCCACACCCTCTCCAGCATTTATTGATTATAGATTTTTTGATGATGGCCATTCTGACCGGTGTGAGGTGATACCTCATTGTAGTTTTGATTTGCATTTCTCTAATAATTAGTGATGTTGAGCATCTTTCCATGTACTTCTTGGCCATCTATATGTCTTCTTTGGAGAAATGTCTATTTAGGTCTTCTGCCCATTTTCGGATTGGGTTGTTTGCTTTTTTGATATTGAGCTGCATGAGCTGTTTGTTTATTTTGGAGATTAATCCTCTGTCGGTCGCTTTGTTTGCAAATATTTTTTCCCTTTCTGTGGGTTGTCATTTCGTTTTGTTTATGGTTTCCTTTGCTGTGCAGGAGTTTTTAAGTTTAATTAGGTCCCATTTGTTTATTTATTTTTTTTAATTTTCATTACTCTAGGAGGTGGATCCAAAAAGATCCTGCTGCGATTTATATCAGAGGGTGTTCTGCCTATGTTTTCTGCTAAGAAAAAACTATTATATGTCAGCTCCTCCTTTACCTCTTTGGAGCAGTCCCTCGGAGATATCTGAAAGGCTGCCTTCTAGACGTAAGTCCTTAGAAATTCCGCCAAATAAAACATAATTCTCAACTTTTAGGTTGTGCTTTTTTTTTTTTTCAGTTGACACAATCAAGTCAGAAAGTCTCTAGGAGACTTAAGAGCATTGTCCCTCAGCTATTTTGGCAGGAGCCAAGGATAGAGAAGTGGATAGAGAAGTTTGCTGTTAATGTATAGAAATGCAACCACTTCAGCTGATTCCACGTGACCTATAGACAGGCCCAGCATTCCTTTGGCGCTTCCCAAGTCAGGTGTATGTGATACTGCTTTCTGGTTTTGCTAGGGTTTTGTGGAATTGCCTTTGCATTCCCAGGTCATGCCCTAGGCCCAACCTTCACAAGACTAAAAGAAGAATAGCCTTAGTGATCCTGCCTGATCTGGCATCACCTATTCTCAGCTCTGGAATCCTCAGCTGTGGCTCCTGGACGTTCTGCCATCTCCAGAAACCGAGTCATCAGTGATCAAGGGTACAGCTCTCTAGCAAAGCTGGTCTTCCTTGGTGAGGCTCTGTGATGGTATGTGCCATACAACTGCCACCTTACAAGCTCATTTTTCTTCCAGTTTTAAATCTGCCATCCTCCATGAGACTTTCAATAACTTTCTGTGCCTGGATAGAAGACTGATAGTTCTCATTGGCAGAGGGGAAGTAATTGACTTGACTTGGATCCAATGATTGACCAACTTATTCAGGCTCTTCTTACCTCTTACTTCTCTAGTTTCTTTGTTCACTTGACAGAATCCTGTTCATTTTTAGAGATGTGATATGATATCACATCCCCAGGGAAGTTTTTAAAAATCTAGACCAGGTTAGACTATATAGTCCCCCTGTGCCTACTCCAAAGATAGCATTTAACACAATGGGTTCTAATTGCTTCTTTCCTAAATGCTGCAAAGACTTACTATACCTGACACCACGTTAAGTGCTACAACAAAGAGCAAAACAGATGTGGTTCCTGTGTGGATGGGACTCTCAGTCTAAGAGGAAATAGATATTAATAAAATAATAAATCTGAATGTATAAACTAAACCTGAAATAGTGAGCTGAAAGAAAGGTATATCCAATCTTTGAAATCAGATAGGAAAGGAATGTAACCTAGACTCTGGGAGTGGTCATCTGGGAAGGCTTCCATGAGGAAGCCTTAGCTGAAATCTGAAAGATAGAGTTACCTGGGAATAGAGAAGATATAAGGACTATAGAACAAAGAAACAGAATGTGGAAAGGCCCCGTGTAGGAAGAACATGCAGGTTCTGACAAATTGAAAGAATACCAGTGTAATTGGAACTAAAGTGGGAGGGAGAGCATGGTAAGAAATGAGGCTGGGACAATAGTCAGGTTTCACATCATCTGTAGCTTTGTGGACTATCTTAAGGGTTTTATACAGGACCTGGCAGATTGTTGACTCTCTTTACGATGGCAAGAAACCACTCCTACAACCTTCCTAGATCCACAGTTTAGCCAGGCTCTCCAGGAAGCCTCTAGAGTACCCCTCTTTATGGAAACAATTAATCTCATCATGGTCCTGGCAAGCCTGAGTAGGAGAGATGAGGCCCAGATTTATAGCTCTTGGGTCAGGGCCCTACAAGAGACAAGGGCAAAACGTTTCTTAGCTCTACCAATCGTTTATGTGCAGCAGCTGCTACAGGTGTATCCAGAAAAGTTTCACCAAGAGTAGAAACATCTGAGGACCCAAATAATTGCAGAGCCTTCTCCCCTACCCCAGATACATTCTTGAGAATGAATAGGTAATTGTCTAGAATGAATCTAGCTAATGAGATGGCTAAATCCAACTAGGGACTTCATAGTTAAGAAAATATGATTTACTTTAAATCCCCAACGATTAATACCTTCAAAAGTGTGGTCTCACTCATAGCTAATTCTCCCTGGATATTTTGCCCAAGAATGAATTTCTTGAGAACCCAGTGAAGGAGGAAAGGAAAGAAAGTGAATTCTGCTCACTATTGGAGGAATTTTCTAAGAGTCAGAATGATCCAAAGATAGAATGAGCTATATCAGGAGATGGTGACATCAAAATTTCAAAAGTAAGCTAGTAGACCACTTCGGGGTGTTACAGAGTAATTCAAGCATGAGGGTTGTGCTACACGATCTTAATGGTTTCTTCCCACCATGAGAATCTTAGAGGCAGAAAGAATGATGTGAAAGAGTAGCTACAGGATGGAGAGCATTGAGAGCTCAGAGAGAGAGGCTCTGGTAAAAAGCACTCAATAATGAGGAGGAACAGGACTTAATTTTGTTTGGAGTGGAAGCCACTTATGCCATTGCACCTAATATGATCTGGGCTTGGGAACCAGGGGAAAGAAATCTGACTGCATCCTTTCTGGGAACTGTGACTTCCAACTTGAATTCAGGTCTGCTCATCTAGCCAACTTCCCTTGAATGTGTTTTCCAGGGAAAGCACTAAAGTTATCATGGTTTGGATGGATATTAGTTATCTGTTGCTGTGTAGCAAATTATCTCAAAACTTAGCAGCTCTGAAGAACAAAAACTTAATATCACATACAGTTTCTGAGAGTAGGTTCTCTGGGACAGGCTCAGCTGAGTGGTTCTAGCTCGGGGTCTCTCTTGAGGTTGTTGTCCAGCTCTCAGCTATGCCTACAGTCATATCCAGGCTCAAAGAGAGCTAGAGAATCCACTTCTAAACTCACTCATTTGGTTGTTGACAGGCCTCCATTCTTCATGGCTATTGGTCAGAGACCTGCATTCCTTGACACACAGATTCCTCCATAGCCTGCTTGAACAGCCTCGTTTCATGGCATCTGACTTCCCACAGAAGAAGTGATTCAAGAGGGAGAGAAACGTGAGCAGGTAAGTGAAATAGTGCCCCCAAAGGAAGCAGGACTTGTATCTAGAATATATTAAGATCTTTTACAACTACATAGTAAGAAGATAAGGTGTCCAATTAAAAATGGAAAAAATAGTGGAACAGGAACTTCATGAAAGAATATAAACAAATGGCCAATAAGCATATGAGAGGATATTCAATTATCAGTAGTTATTAAGGAGATAAAAATTAAAACTCACAATTAGAATCTGCTACAGTATCATAAGAATGGCCAAAATTATAAAGGCTGAAAATACCAAACATTGTCAAGGTTGTGTGCAGCAAGTTAAATGATCTGACGTTTATGCTGGGAGTGTAAAATGGCAGAGCGATTTGTAAACTGGCAGAGTCAGTTTAGTCATAACAGACATTTACCATACAACTTTTAGCTATTTATCCAAGAGAAATGGCTTCAGCTGTTCCCAGAAATATTTATACATGAATGTTCATAAGAGTGTCATGCATAATAACCAAAACTGAAAGTAATGCATCTGTCTGTCCAACAGATTTTAGTATGCAATGGAATACTACTTAACCCCTCCTCTACAATCCTTGAGAATTAATACTCAATTAATATCCAATTAGTTTCCCAGATAACTATATAATGATATATGCAACAATATAAATAAATCTCCCAAACAAGATGCTGAGTGAAAGGAGCTAGATAAAAAAGAGTACATAGCATATATCTATCGAAAAATGAATTCACAGTGATATAAATTACATCAGTGATTATGAGAGGCAGGGGTTTGAAGGATATTGACTTCAAAGTGGCATGAGGAACATTCTGAGATGATGGAAATATTCCATACCTTCTATTGCTGTGATGGTTACATAGATTTTATGGTATACTTTCAGCAAAACTCATGGAAATATAATTCATCTATATAATTTTATATTATATAATTTATACCTTATGAAAGTAGATTTTAAAAGTAAAAAATAACCCTTTATAATATGTAAAATTAAATGTTTTTAGAAATACAAGGGTCTAATTCACAGAGACAAAAATAACACTTGGAAACTTTACTGCCCTCTCTTAGTCTTTGCAAGATCAACTACCCAGGCAAAAATAATATGTAAGAATAATGTTATTAATCTTTTAATTATATATGCATAGATATATACATAGATAGATACTGATATAAAAGTTTTTAGCTCAGGGAAAGTACTTTATTTTCTGTTATTTTTATAACATTTGTGAGAACGGACCATATAATATGCCTCAAAGAAAATTTAACTAAATTTCCCAAGCAAAAAATTGTAGAGATCACTTTATCAAACCTCAGTGCAAAAAACCTGGAACTAAATAACTGAAATGTAATTTTAAAATCTATTTTAAATTTGAAATTTCTCTACTAAATAACTTTTGAGTTAAGAGTAGATAGCAAAAGAAAAATTAAAGATGATTTTAAAAATGACAACTTTACTTCTCAAAACATGATGCTTATTTTCCTCTGAGTTCATGTTAAAGATGAACTCAGAGGAAAATAAGTCAGAAGTTCATAGAGTTTTATAATTTATTTATTAACTCAACATATTTATTGAAGGGCTACCATGTTCTAGAAATTTTTCTGTGCTCCAGGGATATAGGTAAATATCCATATAACTTCCTTCATAGAGTTACATGCTAGTGGAAGTACATAGACCAAAAAAACCCACTAAATATGTAACATTTTAGATGGTAATATGTTCCATGTGGATAAAATAATGGTAAGTTCTATATGGATAAAATAAAGCTGAATAAGGTGGGTAGACAGTGATCAGAGCCATTTCATATATAAACACACAGGAAAGCCTTTTCTGAGAAGGTGATGTTTCAGCAGAGTTCTGAAAGAAAGGGAGCGAGTCAGTCACGCAAACATTGAGGGAATAGCATGCTAGGCAGAGAAAATAGTAACTGCAAAGACCCAGAGGAAGATGGGAGTGGAGCAAGCAATGGGTCAGTTGTCAGGAGATCGGAGAAATATATAGGGTCAGGTTATGTGGTACCTGTTAGACTACCAGGTACAGGTACACTACATCCAGAATGGAAAAGAAGATATAACCTCAAATATGAAAAATTTAAATTATAATGAAAAAGTGCGATTTGCTAATGCATGTAAAAATTTTAAAATTAAAGTTTCACAGAAATGTATATAAATCAAGAATATACAGAATAAAATAAAAAAGTAGAGTTGAATAATCTTGAAAAAATTGAAAACCTTGCAAGGAACTATGTTATAAAAAGAACTCTGTGAGAAACTTTTACAGGTGAATTACATCCAGCTTAAGGCAGAGATAGTTTTCACACTATTTGCACTGATTTAAAACAGAAAAATTTCAAGTTTGCCAACTCATTTGATACCATTGGCATAGCCCCAATTCTAGACTTAACAAAGGTAGTACAAAATCCTAAATAAATCACAAGCAAATTGAATTTGGAAATAAATTTTAATACATATCCTCTGACCAAGTGGAGTTTATTAAGAAGCCACTGCAATGCCCCAAGTGTTTACTCTGTGAGATGGGGACTCAATGGAGTATTCTGTACTTAAGGGAGACATGGTCTGATCTACTTTATGTACTACTGTGATGAGTAAAGAATGAATGGGAGCAAGGGTCATAATTCTATGCGTTTCTGAGGAAATAACTAGAATCATTAGGTAGTAGATGACTTTTCTAATTTAAAAAACCCTCTTAACTGACTGTCCACCAGTGAAACTTGCTGCTGAGTCATCTTGGAAGTTACAGTCAGCAGTTTCTCACCGGCATTTCCAGCAAATGCCAGGGATGTTGACGCTGGGAAATTTCTGTATCTAATAAGCCTTTAGACCCTATGACATCCCAGATTCCTTCCAATACCGACCATCTCCAATTCTACAGCATGTATCACCTCAGTCTCCCCCAGTTAGGATATAAGCTCCATGAATGCAGGGGGTTTTGTCTGTTCTGTTCATTGCTCTAGTCCTGGAGCTCAAATAAGGTCAAGCATATAGCAGACACTCAATGATTATTTGTTAAATATAGGAATGTCTCTGTTAAACTTATTGCAGGACCTGAGCAATGCACTTTTCTTCTCTGCACATCAGAGAGTAAAAAGTTGGATTAGATGGCATTTGATGATCTTTCTAGGTCTGCCAGTGTGTGATCCCCTTTCAAACTGT
Organism: Orcinus orca; assembly: GCF_937001465.1. Lineage (NCBI taxonomy): Eukaryota > Metazoa > Chordata > Mammalia > Artiodactyla > Delphinidae > Orcinus > Orcinus orca. Next base: position 40,824,615 of record NC_064566.1, on the reverse strand, counting down.
GAGCCATTGTTCTAAAGGGCTTTGCAGGCTATGGGGTGTATGAAAGGGTGCTGTTGGGTGGAAAGGCAGGGATGGGTAAGGGCAAACCTGAGTCAAGGAGAAGAGAACAGATAACTTCTGGGGCTGGGGACCAGGGCACTCTCTGAAAATAAATGTGAATGTCTTTGAGATGCACAGGGTTCTAATTCCAGTAAAGGTGTTTCACTAGACACTGAGGATACAGGATACTGAGGACCCACCCCAAACATGGTATCATTGCCTCATTTGAGCCAGCCTGGTCAACAAAGTGTCACAGGTCCCTGAGGTTCTCATGGGAAAAACAACATAAATAACAGCAGGAACTCCTTTTAACTGTATCGAAAATATATTTTTTATCTTGATGAAGTGCACAAATGAGAACATTTCTTTAAAGAGAGAGTTCCATTGAGGCTCAGCATTACTAGGCATCTCCAGACACCCACAAGGCAGCGATTTCATGTGCCCCTGAGGTTTAGCAGAGCAGCCAACAGGTTGGCTGACAGGGCCCAGATTTGCTACCAGATAAGCCAGTGAGACATGCATCATATTTATAGAATACAGAATCAACTATAAAAAAGTTGCACATTGGGTAATTACAATGATTTTATTCTGCATTTATCTTTAGTTTATTTCAAGCAAAAAGGAGTGTTTTCAATATCAAGAGGCATGCATATATGTGTGTCTTCCATGATATTTCTTTTCAATAAGGTGCTTTCATTGCAAATTAAAAGAAATGGAGTTCAGCTCCTTGGTGACCCAGGAGAAAAAAAAAGTAAGAACTAGAATATTATTACTTATTAACAGCAAGGCTCTTGTCATGTATTATCTCAATTACTTTTTATATTAATGATACAGGTAGGTACTTATTGTTGCTTTCAAGTTATATGGGGAAACAGGCTCAGAGAGGGTCAGGTCCATGGTCATATAGTTCGTAGAGGACAAACACAGTATTTGAACCCAAGTCTATGCTCTGAATCCAGATGTACATGACATTGTAGGGAATACTCCCAAAGGGTAGGGTCTTTGCCTTTCAAACTAAAAAACTAGAATAATCACAATTATAACTGTAGGGAACTGTGTTTTAAATGAATAGGATCTATATTTCCTGGCAGATGATCTCAGAGTCACTTGGAGGCACTGAATAAAAGCAGAAATGAACCCAAATTCTAGGTGTTCTAGCTATTGGGACTCTGTTCTTTCTCCAGACACTGTGGTTGGCACCTTCACTGTGGATTTTTTTTACAATACAGGACCAGGGAGGGTCAGACTGTGGCCTGCACTCCTGCAATACTCAGCCATCTGCCCTGCCGTCTGAGGTACTAGGGCAGTTGTCTTCTTCCTGGAGTCATTTCACTGCTCAGGCCTGAAGGTCGCTGCGGTGCCAGCCAAAGGCTTTGGAGCCCACGTTGGTGGGCGTGAAGCTGTTCTTAACCACACTGTCAGACCTGCTCAGCCAGCCCGCCATCTTATGGGTCACACAGGTCGCAGTGTTACAGGATCTCTTCTGGGCAGTGATGCTGATTTGCAGGATAGAGAAAAAGAAAAGGCCTGTCAGTGAGAGGCTGAGGGCAGGTGCTACCCCATGGGACCAACATGGTAAAATTACTGCTCTGAGAGGCACCAATGAACTTTAAATATTTTTCCTAAACACGAAATCACCACAGACAATCATAGGGCATTAGGGAAAGTGCCACAATCACTCCCCATAGACGTTTCCAAGGGTGTCAGAAAACCCAAACGTGCTCTGGGCAACAAGCCATGGAACACAGAACTATAGCAGCCAGTCTTTTCTGTACAAGTAAACGAAAGCTTAACCAAGGCTTAGGTGACTAGAGAGATTATGGTGCCATATCCAACCTCATTCTTAAAGATTGTCTAGAAGATGCATCCCATTCACAAGGTACTGAGTACTCCTTAGGAAAAGGAAAATTCCCCTGTCCTCCTGGAAGAGGAAGCGAGTTTGCAGCATCAAGTCTCAGAGGTGCTTAGTGCTCCTGTTTTCACTACCTGAGGTTGTTCACAGGGACCACCCACTATGCCCTGACTCCAGCTACCCGGGGCTAAAGCTACTTGCCAGACAGGTCCCTGTATCCATGAAGTGTGGGATGTGGCCAGAGCAATAACCACCACAGCTCAGGGGTTTTTAGAAATATACTATTATTCCCCCAATGAAAGGCATGTTCAGAAGCAGGACTGAGAAGCTCTGCTATGAAATCCGCAGGTACTTACAGGGCTGCCCTCTCTCTCGTCATCTCTTCCTGAATGATTCTCTCTGGCCTGCTCTCCCTCCTCCCATCTGATGTTCCAGACATCCACTGCCACAAAGAATGCCACTGATACTAGCCCAAAGAGCAACCAGAGAAGACCACATGCATCAAGTTACAGGAACAAAGGAATTAGAAAGGAGAGGAAGAGGTTGAGTAGGCACCTTGAGGCATGCCAACATGAGGGGTCATGGTCTTTCTCCAATACTCTGGCCATGACCCATTTCTTGCCAGGCATTCTGACCCCAGTTTTAGTTAAGGGGAATGTGTAAAACTTGTTGAGGTCCTATGTGTATGTGCCCAGGACACAGGTGCTCAGATTGTTGCACTGCTTAGTTCTGGACCTGTCCAGGCTACAGGGAAAAGTCAGGCTAGACAATACCATGCACCAGGGCTGCCCCTGCAGGCAGTCATGCAGAAGGTTAGAATAGGGAGAGGGCACCTGGAGCAAAAGCAGAGGGGCAGGAATGGGGGCGGCTCACGCATCCTCCATTAGGAGAACACAGAGGTTCACTGAGCCAGGGCAGTGTGGGGAAGGGCTGCGGGGGGAAGGGGTGACCTTTTCTGGCATTCCACATGCTGCTCAGTCCTTCTTGCTCTGCAGCGAGGTTCTTAGGGCAGATACAGGTACAGCACATACCTCTGCCCAGGTACGGCCAGGTCAGGAGCTGGTGTGAGCTCCAAGCTCAGGGTGCACAGGGAGGTGAGGCTGGGGAAGGGTGTCTGGTCCAGTGAGAACATGCACATCTCCACAGATTCTACACATCTGAAGGCCCAGGACCTACCTCAGACACTGTGCTACCTGACAACATCCTTTGTAAGGGCTCTGGCTTCACCTTGCAAATGTGCAATGAAGATGCCTTGCAGGTGTGAAAGAATATCATGTGCAGGTTAACAAGGAGGGGCTAGATTTATAAAATCCCCTGAGATACATGGGATTCATTCCCTGGCTTTATGAGGCTAAACTCCTCCAGTGCTGGGAGGTATCCTCAGTACTGCCAGACAATTTCCGGAGTGAGGAGTTCCACAGCTTCCCCCACTGCTTTTAGAAAGGAATCTTTGTACATGTGGTACAACCATAGTTCCTTCACATGACCTCTGTCTTCAGTGGAGCCTGTAGAAGAGGTGGGCCCCAGGCCAAGGTGAACAGTGACTGCTTGCTGGCTGCCTATCCAGCTATGTTCTCTCCTACCTGTCAGGATACATCTTCCTGGTAAGCCAGGGGAGAGGGTAAGTGCTGAGCAGAGGGCAGAGCCTTAACCTGAAGCCCTCCTGTCTCTTGCTTCAGCTCACAGGCCTTCATCTACACATAATCGTTCATCATTGCAGCCAGTAGGAGGCGCATTTCCTTATTGGTGAGTGTAGCAGGATCAAAGCCATTCTCCAAGGCCCACCTAGGGAAGGGGAGCAAGCACAATCCTGGCTCTGAGTCCCTGCCTACCCCCACCCCCAGGATTAGCAGCCAGGTTTCCTGGTTTCTCTATCTTCCCCTGAGGATGTGGCTGCCCCAACTGCCAACGGAAGAAATGAGGCCATTGTCTATCCCAAAATGCTGCTTCACCAGGAGTTAGGCTCTGGTGTGACCTCAAAGAAATGGTTTGCTGGCAACTGATGGTTAGATTTTCAGGAATTTTTTGAGCTTAGTGTTTTAAATGCAGCCATTATTAAAAATTAAATGATAATGATAATTTGAATCTGCAAATGGTTTCAGTTTAATAAATATAATTTGAATGAGGATGAGAAATTAGATGAATAGATCACATATCAGATTTAATAACAAATTTATTGGCCAAGTAGTTAGCAGACTAGGATGAAATCCATTTCTCAAATTATGGTTAAGTTAGTAAATAGCTTTGCTAAAGATAAAAGTGTTTGATAAAAAGCAACAAAAGTATGTTGTGAGGTTCAATGAGTTATATGAAATTTATAATAACTAGTACTGTATATGTTATGTCTATTTGTAAACTGTGTGCTACGCATCTTTTTATGATAAACTTATATATAAGTGTACATTTGTACATTACCACCACCCATCCCCCCACCTCCACCCACCAGGAGCCAGTTGCTAAAGATTCAGCACAAGCACAACGGAGAACACAGAACTGTATGATTCCAGGGGCCATAGGAGGTGAGAGTGCTCCTGGCAGGGCTGTCTCACCTGAATGGCGCTGCCTGGAGCATACCTGCCTGGTTCAGGACCAGAATGCTGAGGACCAGGAACAGGGGGAACTTCCAGAAGCCCATGGCACCTTTCTGCAAGGGAAAAATGACATCACCACCTGCAGCAGTTCAAGTTCTGTGAGCCCACAGACCCAGGCTCTGATTCTGTCTCTGACTCTAGCCTGTAGCATGCTTGGCTTAGCAAAGAAACCTAGTGGGACAACTGGGTGAGGAGGTCTCAGTCCGTAGCCCCCTCCCTGTCACCCCACACATTTTCACATACAACCTGTTGGCCAGGACTCCTGGAGGACAGAGTCCGAGTACCTGTCACCACAGCTTTTCCCACTGTGCAACCCAGAGCTGTCCTCCTGGTGTGGGGCTTTTGCTCATACCTGGTTGGGGGAGGTGGGTAGGGAGGACATATCTCTGTGGTTGGAATCCCTGAGAAAGTGAAGAACCAAATTCTACTGCTCAGCTGCTTCAAAGAGTGCCTTTGGCAAAGAGTACCCTGTGACAAGCAAGCTGGCAGAGTCTTAATTTGGAACCCAGGACTTAAATGGGGGAAAAAAGCTCCCAGAACCTGCCACTGGGGCTTGCGTTTAACGGTTACCTGCCCCTCAGTCACTGCATCTGTTTGCCATCCGTTTGTGCTGGCCCAGGTTCCAAACCCATTTCCCACGCACCATTAGGCGAGGGATGTGATCCATGAGCGCACTGTCCGCACAAAGCCATTCCTGCGTCCTGCTCTGTGGGTGGTGCCTGGGGAGCTCCAGCATCCCAAAATTGACCTAAGCACGTGTGCCGCAGGAGACAGAGAGACTGGAGCCCGCCTCAGTGAGGGGAGAGTGGAGCAGAGAGTCCCTGGACTGAAACCATGCGGTGTTACCTGTGGAAGGATCCTGGGATGAATCGCGGAGTAACACAAATTGTGTGATGAAAAGACCTAGACAGAAGTGGACAGAGACCCTGAATCATGAAATGTCTAGAGTAACCCTCTGGCATTTATTTTACTTCTCTACAGTCCTACTAGGTGTGGGGTAATGTTGGAACATAGGTGGTCGTTAGATCATGTATAGCTTATATTAGGAAAGTCATTCTACTGATTTGGCCTCTTTATAAGTCTAGAAAGTAGTAAGTAAACTAAAATAGCTGTGAGGCACCTTCCAGCCTTATTCTTTTATTTTATTAAAATGGGGGTGGGAGGGGTGAAGGAGGTGGGTATAGAAGAAAAAAGAACAACTGAAGGACATTGTGTGATGGCAATGAGATTTACTTGGAGGTTAGTTGGGAGACATTGATAATGCTTATTGTATTTTAATTTTGAGAGGAACGCCAGCCTGAGCTGCTGGTAAGTGCTTCTGGAAGAAGCAGTCTTCAAGGAAGCCACCTTTCAGTCAAATATAAAATGGGGCTGGTGCCTTGTTTTCTCCCTACGTTTTACAGCTCATGCCCTCATGAGGAATTTTATTCCCTCACACTGCTTCATCCATTCTCTTCAGTAAGCATGCTTATCCACATCTGTGATGGTCCCTGGTCAGTTTTAGAAGTACACAGAAGCTACTCTAGATATTTTAAGCAGAAAGGCATTTCATACAGGAACTAGATGTTAAAAAATAATGTGTATAGTTCCGGAAGATGCTACATTTACCATAACCAAAAGGTGGAGACTGAGAAGTCCACACACTTGAACTGTAGACATGAAAAAAGCCCCATGGAGCCTGTGATTCAGGGATCAGGACGCTGCCCTGTGCTGCCACAACTACCTTTCAACACCAGTGACATCCTGGACCCAGGGATGCTGCTGTCGAACTCCTGGCTTCTTGACTGCTTGCCAGCAGAAAACAGAAGAGCAGGAAGATAGAACTCTCTGACTCTGCCTTCCAATTCTCACATGAGATATCTAATTGGAAAAAAATTGCATTCAGACACTGCCTTTAAGGAAGTGTGGGAAAAATCAATGTAATCCATCACACTAACAGACTAAAAAAGAAAAATCACATGATAGTATTAATAGATGCAGAAAAGGCATTTGACAAAATCCGACACCCATTTATGATAAAAACTCAGAAAACTAGCAATAGAGGGGAACTTCCTCAACTTGATAAAGACTACAAAAACCCTGCAGTAGCTTTATACTTAATGGTGACAGACTCGAAGCTTTCCCACTAAGATCAGGTACAACAATGCCCTGTTTTACTACTCCTTTTCAGAGTCATACTGGAAGTCCTTGCTAGTGTAATAAGGTAAGAAAAGGAGATAAAAGGTATACAGGTTGGAATGAAAGACAAAACAAAAAAACACCCAAAAGAAACAAAAAAAATCTCCTCCTGGAGCTAATAAGTGATTATAGCAAGGTTGCAAAATACAAAGTTAACATACAGAAGTCAATTTTTTTCCTATATACCAACAATGGACAAGTGGGATTTGAAATTAAAAACATAATACTGGTTACATTAGCACCACCCAAAATGAAATAGGTATAAAGCTAACAGAATATGTACAAGATCTGTATAAGGAGAACTACAAAACTAATGAAAGAAATCAAATAATAGCTAATAAATGGAGAAATATTCCATGTTCATTGAGAGGAAGACTCAATATTGTCAAGATGTCAGCTCTTCCCAACTTAGTTGATCTACAGATTCAATGCAGTCCCAATTAAATCCCAGCAAGTTATTTTATGAAAGTTGACAAATTGATTCTACAGTTTATTTATTTTTGGCTGTGCCATGCGGCATGTGGGATCTTAGTTCTCCGACCAGGGATCAAACCCATGCCCCCAGCAGTGGAAGTACAGTCTTAACCACTGGAACAGTAGGGAAGTCTCTGATTCTACAGTTTATTAGGAGAAGCAAAAGAACCAGAATAGTCAATGCAATCTTGAAGGAGAAATACAAAGTTGGAGGATTGATGCTGCTTGACTTTAAAACTTACTATAAGGCTACAGTAATCAAGACAGTGTGGTATTGGTGAAAGAATAGACAAATAGATCAATGGAACAGAATAGAGAGCCTGGAAATAGACCCCCCATAATATAATCATCTGATCTTTGATAGAGGAACAAAGGCAATGCAAAAGAAGTATGGGTGGTGGTTTTGTTTTCCAGTTGACTGGGAGAGTTGGAAGAAACCATTTTCATTATAATAGCCAAGTGCTGTGAATATTCTCAGCCTGTCACAGCTAAGGCTTAAACCAAAGGAGTGGATCTCTAATAATGGAACTTCATCTATCAGTGAGAGAAAGTATTTTTTCTCTTAGTGCTGGAAGGGCTTTTCAGATCTTAACACATAAATGATCCTTTACCAACTTTACCTTTGGCCTTCTGGTACCTTACGGTTATGACTATCCAGTAGAGAACAAAACCCTCACTTTTCTATTTATCACTACTCATATGTAATTTTGTAATTGAGATGATCAACTAGGTTGTCCCACCTCAGGCTCTTACTATCCTCCATTGTGGTGAAACACAACTCTGAGTGCACATAATGGAATGTGCAAAAGAGGCGCATCTGTGCTGGTTGTACACTCTGCACTGCAGGAGCTCTGTGGGGGCAAGCACCAAGTCCCAGGCCAGAGCCACAGCCATCCAAGAACTGGCAAGGAGCCCAGGAGACACTCTCACCTGATGCTGCTCCTCAGGATGAGTCTTGGAGGGACGGTTTTCAAAGGGCAAGAAAGAGGCTCTCACTGCTGCACTCTTCTCTACTGTAAGTGTTACCATTCTGCACACAGAAATGTCAGAGCCCTAGACAGGGTATTCACATTTCTCCAGACACCCATCCCACCCTGCATCCTGAAGATGGGATCCTTGCCATGAAACAGTGAAGTCTTTCACTTCATCTTTCACAAAACACCCTCGTTGTGATCAAATCCATAGACAAACATTATCAACTGTTTTCTGTCACTCTAAGAGCAAATGTAGGAAGCTGTTTCTATTTTCTGAGCACTGAGAGAACATAATATATGATTACAAGGAAAGCTTTATGTTCTGAGAGACTTTTAGTGATTCTTGAGACCACTCCTCCTTACTATCCCCCAAGGGGAGGTGAGGATGGGGGAGGAGGCATCTCATCAGTGCTGTTAGACTGCTTGAGCCATGGATCAAGTTCCCCTTTGCTAATGTAGCCAAGGGAAGAATGCCAAAGAAGGAATGCTCCTTAATTTAAGTGAACTGGAGGTATTTACAGAATGGAAATCAATCTGTTTTGAAATTTAAAAAATGATCTGAACAAGGATCCTCTCCTGATCGATATTATGGTTAGATTAGAGTTTACTGATGTGGATTTCAGGCAAGGATGACCTCAGGATCATCCTTTTTGGATCTTCTCCCTCCTGCTGCTGCCTCCTTCTTCATGTAAGGTCCAATCTGAATGGTGTTCTCATAGGAACTTTCTAATGGCCTGACCCTAGGCTGTTACTTATTTTGACAACATCCTGACCAAAGGCCTTATCTTGGAACATCAGGCAGCTTGAGGGGCAGTGAAGAAATCCTTATTTGGGACTATTATATAGACCTTTGTTATATAAACCTTCGTAATTGTTGCCAAAACAATTGTAAAACATGGCTTATGTTAATCAATGAATCTTATTAAAACCGTGGTCTAGAATTCCAGGAAAAATTGACATCTAGAGGTCAAAAAGTTAAAGACAAAGATACGCTTACGTCTTTGTCTGTTCAGGCTGCTGTAACAGACTACCATGGACTGGGTGGCTTTTAAACAACAAAAATTTATTTCTTACCATTTTGGAGGCTGGGAAGTCCAAGATTAAGGTACTGGCAGATTTGGTGTCTGGTGAGAGCCCACTTGCTGGTTCATACTTAGATGGCTGTCTTCTCGCATGGCAGAGGGGCAAAGGAGCTCTCTAAGGTCTCTTTTATAAGGGCACTAATCCCATTCATGAGAGCTCCACCCTCAAGAGCTAATCACCTTCCAAAGGCTCTACCGCAAAACCAGTTGGGTGACCTTGGCTCATGCTTAGTGTCCCAGTGGGGCTGTTACTACAACGCCCTTTCACTCTCAGAAGGATACCAGTATGGACAGTGTCTTAGTCCATTTGGGCTTCTGTAACAAATTACCGCAGACTGGTTAGCTAGTAATCAACAGAAATTTATTGCTCACATTCCTGTATTCTGGAAGTCCAAGATCAAGGTGCCAGCATGGTCAAGTGGGGGTTCGCTTCCTGGTTAAATATATGGTTGTCTTGTTGCTGTATCCTCACATGGTGGAAGAGGATAGGGATCTCTCTGGAGCCTCTTTATAAGGCACTAATTCCATTTATGAGGGCTCCAATCTCATGGCTTAAGTATCTCCCAAAGGCTCCACATACTAATATCATCACATTGGGTATTATGTATGGACACAAACATTTCAGACCATAGGCAACAATAAATCTTATTGTTGCCTAATATATACGTCATTAGTCTAGGGTATGTGGTCAGTCAGTGTAAACTCTGTGATGGAATCATCATTAGATGAGACCTAGTACTATAGAAGACAGGAGAAATAGACTGCACTGGAGGTGAAAAGAAGGAAGACAGATCCCATAAAAAGATAAAGCTGCTGATAGGCAAGCCCTTTATCCTCTAGGCAACAGAATCTACTACACCTCTGATATCTGAAATAAATATGTCAAATATGAGAGGTATGTGAAGTATTTGAATGAGAATGTGTAATTTATTAGGATACATATTTATCATTATTCATCCTTTACTAAGTGCAGTTTTTTAGCTGCTGGAAATAGAAAAATGAAGAAGAAAAGGATTCTGCCCTCAGGGAATACTAGATCTACTTCAGTGTGTATTAACAAGCTCTCTTCAATCTTGGAGTCATTTTCATAAGCCCAAGTTACAGGAAATCTTTACTTCCCAAATCACTTCCCTCAAGGAACTCTACCACATACTTAGAAAAGGTCTTGAACTCCTGATCTATTTATAAAAGCATGGAACATAAAAATGAAATCAAAAAATTTTAGGCAATCATCTAGAATTTTCTATCCAGCAAAACTCTGAATTTTCTGTAATGATGTAAATATTCTGTACTTGTGCTGTCTGATGCCATAGCCACTAGCCACGTGTAGTTATTGAACACTTGATATTGGCTAGGGCAACTGGGCAACTGATTTTTAAATGTTATTGAATTTAAATATAAATTGCCACATAGCTAGTGGGTACTGTTTTGGACAGTACAGATTCTAGACCTTTTTTGATTCTCAGTTAAAATAGTCAAGTTTTTTGCTCTTTTTACTTGGATGTTTTAGCACTGTAGGGGTATGACATATGTCCTAAATGAAAGTGGGTAAATCACAGGAATGACAATTCTACAATCTCCATATTTAATGAGAGAAATGTATTTATTCACTCAGTCAAATTAGATTTATTGAGCACAACTGTGTGCTGGGCACAATGATGAGATATGATGTACATGGACTTGCCCCCAGGGGATTATAGGGCTTCAGGATAAATAATTCATCAGTGCTGGTAATGGGAATCATTTAGTGCCCATCTTAGAATATTTTTTCTACTCTTTTTCCTTTCCCAGACACCAAATCAGATGTATCAGAAGTTTCTGGCTGCTTAAGCCTTAAAGTAAACAGAGGTCAGGCAATATCTCTGTACTGTGAAAAGGGGACTTCCATGTCCTGATGTGACTGAGAATAAGGTATTTAATTTCCTGTCCATTAAAGAAAAATATTGAGAAGCCCAGGCAGGAGAGATTTAGAGGCATTTCTTATGAAGATTAACTTACTGGTGAAGTATTATTTATAAAACTAAGTAAAAAAGAAATCAAGAAAATGATAGAGACTTCATCTGTTTTCTTTTCTAATATCTGTACGTTGGAGGAAGACGTAATGATATTCCTGGCACGTCATTTTGCCCTCCGGAGCCATCAAACATTGTAGATGTGATTAAGTAGAATTATTTAAATATGGTCATATATCTTTACCTTTCTGGTCAATCACAAGTTCTGGTTATTTTTTTTTTAATAAAGAGTTTTTGGTTTTGTTTTTTGTTTTTTAAAATGTAACCCAAGTGTCCCAAAGTCCCCAGGCCTCTTGGGGTCATTCTTTTATTTAATATTCAAATAAAAATGGCTTAAGCTCCCATTCTACATAATAGCAAGTTCTAGTTTTAACATATCTTTCCTTTAAGTTTAACTTTCTTTCTTTCTTTTTTTTTTTTTTTTTAAATCCATGCTTATGTTCCTTAAAAGGATTGGAAAAGGGAGGGAGGGGTTTTTGGAAGTATTGTTAAGAGGCCCCGAGCAACTGAGCCCATCATTACATTAAGCCCTAATTTTCGTCTTCCCCAGAGGATACTGTATCTTCGTAGGGCAGCTGGCTAGAATTCAGGATTGTCACTTAACTGAGAACAGGGTGAATCCAGTACTGATGAACTGTTTTCATGAAGCCTGAGTAGTACTGTAAGATCCAGGCCCCTGGGGAATCTTTGTTGAAAGAGAGCCTAAAGACCCACCTGTAGTTTTTCCACACTAAGCCAGTAATCCCTTGTATTTGGGGGGGGAGGGGCAGATAAGATCATCCTCATCCGTTTTAGGAGCCAGGACCTGAGGTGGCTAACCTCTATATTGTTTTTTTACGTTATTCTTTTTTTTAAAATGATGTATAGTTGATTTACAATGTTGTCTGAGTTTCAGGTGTACAGCAAAGTGATTCAGATATATATAATATATATATTCTTACATATATGTATATATAATATATTCACATACATATATATTTTTTCTTTTTATATTCATATACATATATATATTCTTTTTCAGATTCTTTCCATTATAGGTTATTACAAGATATTGAATATAGTTCCCTGTGCTATGCAGTAGGTTCTTGTCATTTATCTATTTTATATATAGTAGCATGTATATGTTAATCCCAAATTCCTAATTTATCCCTCCTCTCCACCTTTCCCCTTTGGTAACCATAAATTTGTTTTCTATGTCTGTGAGTCTTTCTGTTTTGGAAATAAGTTCATTTGTATCATTTTTAAGAATCCACGTATATGTGTTATTCTATGATGTTTGTCTTTCTCTTCCTGACTTCACTTAGTATGATAATCTCTAGGTCCGTCCATGTTGCTGCAACTGGCATTAGTTCACTATTTTTTATGGCTGAGAAATATTCCATTGTATATATATATATGCCACATCTTCTTTATCCATTCATTTGTCGATGGACGCTTAGGTTGCTTCCATGTCTTGGCTATTGTAAATAGTGCTTCTATCAACACTGGGGTGCATGTATCTTTTCAAGTTAGAGTTTTTGTCTTTTCCGGATATATGCCCAGGAGTGAAATTGCTGGCTCATATGGTAACTCTATTTTTAATTTTTTAAGGAACCTCCATAGTGTTTTCCATAGTGGCTGTGCCAATTTACATTCCCATCAACAGTATTGGAGGGTTTCCTTTTCTCCACACCGTCTCCAGTATTTATTATTCGTAGAATTTTTGATGATGCCCATTCCGACCGATGTGAAGTGACACCTCATTGTAGTTTTGATTTGCATTTCTCTAATAATTAGGGATGTTGAGCATCTTTTCATGTGCCTCTTGGCCATCTGTATGCCTTCTTTTGGAGAAATGTCTGTTTAGGTCTTCTGCCCATTTTTTGATTGGGTTGTTAGTTTTTTTGATATTGAGCTGTATGAGCTGTTTGTATATTAAGAAAAAATTTTAAGTAACATAGAATACAAAGAAAGCAACAGTTTATTCAAAATGGCCAGAAATAACAAGGTTTAGCATTTGGTAAGAATAATTCCAAACACAACTTTATACCCATAATCAGACAAAACTATGGATACGTAGGTGGTAGGTTAAGTAGATACATAAAAAGAGTTTTATAAACTAGAATCATACTGTACCTGCCTTTTAAATGTATTATATTTATCATACTTGAATTGAATAGAAAAAATAAGCTGAAGAAATAGCTGAATTGCAGATATTTATTTAACAAAGTGATCATAAATTATTATGAATTGAAGCTATACTTTTTTCCCCATTAATTTCTTTTACTGAGTTATAATTTACATAGAGTAAAATGTAAAATGTACCTTTTCTTAGGTAAAGAGTTCTATTAATTTTTTTAGAACATTTAATTTTTAGAGCAGTTTTAGGTTTACAAAAAAGTTGAGAGGAAGGTACAAAGATTTCTCATCAGCCGTCTGCCCCCACACACACTAGCCTCCCCCATTGTTAACATCACTCACCAGAAAGGTACTTTTTTTTTTTTAACCAAGGATGAACCTACATTGATATATCATAATCACCCAAAGTCCATAGTTTACCTTAGGGTTCACTCTTGGTGTTAATACATTCTGTGGGTTTGGACAAAAATACAACGACACATATTTGCCACTATATCATACAGAGTATTTTCACTGTCCTAAAAGTATGAAACTATATTTTCCATTTTTTTTTTACTGCATGTTCCTTTCCAGTAGGAAAACAAAATTTAATTAAAAGAAAGTTTGAAATACGCATATTTAAAGCAAAGCTTTGCATAAAATGTGCCACATAATTTTAGGAGAAATTTTATTGAGAATAAGATGTTATATATCCCTTTGCCATTTTCCCCTCAATTTTATTAAGGTCTAACTCACATATAATCAAATGCACTCATTTTAAAAATATAGTTTGATGAGTTTTGACAAATGTATACACCCGTATCATCACCAACATATTCAAGATATAAAACATTTCCATCACCCCCAAAGTTCTTTCTTCCCTTTCCCAGCCAATCCCTCTTTCCTACACCCTACAACCAGTGATTTGCTATCTGTCATAGATTAGATTCGTTTTCTAGAGTCTCCAATAAGTAGAACCATACAGTATCTACTCCTTTATCTGACTTCTTTTGGGAACTTATCCATGTTATGTGTATCAGTAGTTTGTTTCTTTTTACTGCTGAGTGTAGTTCATTGTATGAATATGCCATATTTTGTTTATCCATTCACTTACTGATAGTCATTTAACTGTTTGCATTTTTTGTCTGTCATTAAAAAAAAAAACTCCTGTAAACATTCTTGTATATATTTTTTTGGGTGTAAAAATATGTTTTAATTTTTCTTGGATAAATACTTAGAGTGTAGTTGCTAGGTCATATGGGAAGTATATGTTTAGTTTTACAAGAAGGTGCTAAACCATTTTCCATTATTTCATTATTATAACATTTTACATTCCCACCAACTATGTACAAGGATTTTACTTTCTCCGCATCCTCACAAACACTTGGCATTGTTCATTTTTAAAAATTTTAGCCATTCTCCTGATTTTGTATCTGATTATGGTTTTAATTTGCATTTTCCTTATGACTAATGACATTAGCTACTTCTGATGTGCTTATTGGCCATTTGCATAGCTTCTTTTGTAAAGTGTTTTTTCAAATCTTTTGCTGTTTTTTAATTGAGATTTTGTTTTCTAACATTGAATTGTAAGGGTTCTTTATATGTCTATATATGTTAGATACTAGTCCTTTGTCAGATATATGTATCATGAATATTTTCTGCCAGCCTATGGCTTTATTTTAATGCTGCCTTTCAAAAAGTAGATTTTAGTTTTTATAAAGTCCAATGTTTCATGTTTTTTGTACCTTATTTAAAGAAATCTTCAACTACTCCAAGCTTGCAAGATTTTCTCCTATGTTTTCGTTAAATTTTATCGCTTTAGTTTTTATGTTTAGGTCTATGTTCTACTTGAAGTTAATATTTGAGTATCTTTGAGATCAAGATTTCTTTTTTTACCATATGGTTGGCCAGTTGTTCCAGCACCATTTGTTGAAAAGATTATCACTTTCCCATTGAATTGCCCGGAACTTTTGTCAAAAATCAGTTGACCACATATGTGTGTCTATTTCTGGATTATCTGTTTGGTTGTTTTGTTCTATATGATTATCTTCACTACATCACCACACTGTTATAATTACTGTAGTTTTATATTAAGTCTTGAAATCAGGTAGTGTAAGTCTTCCCAACTGAATCTTCTTCAAAATGGCTTTGGCTAGTCTAGCTCCTTTACAGTTCCATTTAAATTGTCAATTTTGAAAAAAATTCTATTGGTAGTTTGATTGGCATAGCACTGAATTTATAGATCAACTTGGGAAGAATTAAAATCTTAGTGATATTGTCTATTCCAATCCATGAACTCGATACATCTCTTCATTTATTTGGGACTTCTTTAGACCTTCTCAGGAGTGTTTTGTAGTTTTCACTAAAAGTTTGTCTGTAAGTGTTTTACATTTGTTGATGTTATTGTAAATTTCAATTCCCAGTTGTTAATTATTTGAATATGGAAGCAAATTGTTTACCTCTCTGAGTGCTTTACATGAATCCTCTAACTTTTATGTGCTGCATTGTAATTATGGTTTAGTTCAGAATATTTTCTTGTTTTCCCTATGATTTATTCTTTGAGCTATGGGTTCACATGAATTATAAAATTTAATCCCCCAATATTTGGGTATTTTGAGATTTCTTTTTAGTTAGTAATTTCTAATTTAATTCCCTTTTGATTTCAGTCTTTTAAAATGTATTGAGACTTAGCTAATGACCTAGCATCTGTTCTATATTGATCAATGCTCCATGAGTACTTAAAAAGGAGATATAGTCTGCTACTGATGGGTAGTTTTCTAGAAATGTCCACTAGTTCAAGTTCTTTGATAGTGTCATTCAATTCTTCTATATTCCTATTGATTTCTGTACTTTTAATATTAATTACTGAGAGAAGAGTTTTGGAATCTACAGCTATAATTTTAGATTTATTTTTCTTTCAATATTATCATGGTTTAGTTTTGTGTATTTTAAAACTTTACTGTTATCCCTTCAAGAATTTTTTTCTCTTCTCCTTTTCATCTCTTTCTAAGACCCCAATTACATGTGTGCTAGACTGCTCGATACTGTTTCACAGATTACTTACACTCTCCTATTTATTTTTATTTTTTTCCCCTGAGTACTTCATTTTGGATATTTTCTATTGCTTTGTCTCCTAGTTCACTAACCTTCTTTATCTTTTATGTCTAATTTATGGTTTATTTAATTCAGTGTAATTTTCACTTCATGTATTGTATTTTTCTTCCCTAGCAGTTCTATTTGGTTTTATTTTTTAAATTCTTCCATTTCTTCCCTCATTATGTTCACATTTTTATTTAAGTTCTCAAGCATATTGAACATATTTATAAAAGTTATTTTATCATTACTGTTACTAATTCCATCAATTTTATCATTTATGCATCTGTTTCTATAAAATTAATTTTTTCCTTGGTCACATTTTTCTCTGTCTTTGCACGTCTAGCCATTTTAGTTGGGTGCTGGACATTGTAAATATTTCATTGTTAAGTGCTGGATTTGCTGTGTTTCTTTAAAGGTGTGGATTTTATTCTAGTAAGCAATTAAATTACTCATGATTTAGTTTGATATTTTCTATGCTTATTTTAAAGCTTTTTAAGGATGTGACTAGAGTAGATATTCCTATATTACCAGTTTAGCCCCATATGTGACTCTTCTAGGGTCACAAGTAAATGCCATGTGTATTTAACAAAGTCTTTCTGCTCTGGTGGGAAGGAACTTCAATAGTCCTGGCCCTGTATAAACTATGGGCTTTTGGCTTTCATTCTGTGGTAATTGTTTTTCCTCCACACATCGTCCTTCATGCAGTCTTGTTGAATTTTATGTTGTGCATGGACAGATTAGTATTAAGTCAAAGGCTGACAGATATCCATATTCAGATATCTGAGACTTCTTCTGAATATTCTACTACCACCTTCTCTGTAATATTCTACTCTGCAAGTTCTAATTGCCTTAACCACGCTAAACTCTAATATCTGTCTCCTCAACTCAGAGAAGACTATTCAGACTTTGAGTTCCTGCTTCCTGCACTTATGGGCCAGAAATTGTCTACTTTCTGAAAGCTGGAGCTATTGCATGACACATATCATTTATTTCTTTTCTTTCAGGGATCATAACCCTTCACTGGTTGTTGTCCAATGTCCAAAATCATTTATTTTATATGTATTTGGCCAGGTTTTTAATTGTTTATGATTGAAGAGTAAGTCCCAAACCATTTACTCCCTCATGGTTGTAAGCACAAACCATGGTATTTTTGTTGTCTTCTGAAATAATTTTTTCCTAGTGGCTTAGTTTTAGTTCTATGTTCATATGGTGGTTATCACTTGTCATTTTACCTCTTTGGGTTCTTAACTTTGAATCAGCTTTTGCTTAGCTCATTTTATCAGTCTGAAGTGCTTTTTGTTGAGGGGCTCATGGGTGCTGTGTCCAGAGAGATTCATATTTGAAAATATCTCTTAACCTTTTTACTTGAAAGACAACTTATGTGGGTTTAATTTTGTGAGTCACATCCATTTTCCACTTTTAATTTATAGACATTTCTCCATTGTCTTCTGCCATTGAATGTTACTGTGAGAAGTCAGTCTGATATCCAGCTCACTTTTTAAAAAAAAATTAATTTATTTGGTTGCACCAGGTCTTAGTTGCAGCAAGTAGGGTCCTTAGTTGCGGCTCATGGGCTCATTGATTGTGGCATTGTGAACTCTTAGTTGTAACATGCATGTGAGAGCTAGTTCCCTGACCAGGGATCGAACCCAGGCCCCCTGAATTGGGAGTGCAGAATCTTATCGTCTGTGCCACTAGGGAAGTCCCTCGAGCTCACTTTTAAATTATTTTATTTTTATTTTTTGCTCACGTATCTGAAGACTTCTGTTTTTATCCTTAAAGTTCAATAATAATCAGGATCTGTCATTGATGCCCTGTATAATTTTTTTGGGGGGTGTATGTGGTATACTGTTTTAATCTACAGATTTTGATTTGCAGATTTTTTTATTGCAAGGAATATATATATATATATATTCTCTTTGTTGGGTTCACCATTTAAGGGACATCTAAATATCTTAATATGAGATAGTCTTTCTTTGACTTCTATTTTTTTAACATCATTTGTTTTATTCTCTGTTTTTCTTTCTATTCATTCCTCATTATTATATTTAGTTTTTCTTCTGCCTTCATCTGAGTTTTAGCTGTATCTGTCCTGTCCATGCAATTTCTAATTTATAGATAATGTTGTTTGGATCTCCTTTTATTTCTTTAGCTTTAAAATTTCTGTTTTTCTTTCCATTCTGATACTTCATTTTCCATTTAGTCTTTAAGCTCTCATTTTACTGAATTCATGTTTACTAAGCAGTTCTATAAAGCTCAGCACTTGTAGGTAATTTGTTTCTGTATCTCATGCTGTGTTATTTTTCAGACTGCATCCTTTGACAGTTCTTGCTTATTTTCTGGATTGTTTGTTTTCTTTGAGTGAATTGTCCTTGGTATTTCTCTCACTCTATCTGAGAATTTGTTTCCCCCCTGTTTGAGGTTTAGATATTTCTTTCCATCATTTTCTGAAGCCTGTTTATCACTGGGTTCTTAGAGAGGCCTTCTCTTATTCCCCAATCTGAATTAGGACTCCACTGTTATTTTTCTCCCAGAACTCTGGTCTTTTCCCTTATAGGATTTATTAAAATGTGTGATTTTGACCACAATTTGAAAAAGAAAGCTCCTTACAGCTTTGAAGTAATTTCCCCTCTCCCCTTAAAGGTCTATTAGTGCCATGAAGGTTTTTTGTTTGTTTGTTTGTTTAAAGCATTAGGAGGTTCAACCTTGTAAATATTTCATTACCTAGTGAATAAAAAATAATTACAGTAAAACTTTCAAATAATCTTAAAGAAAAAGTAACTGCTTTACAAACCACACAGATGATATAGCTTGCTTGGGGCATCATTAAATGTCTAAATGTCATTAGAAAGATACTGATTTTCATGACTACTTTGACCCTTTTTATTAAAGCTTCTACCAAGCACTAAATGATCACCTCAATGCCACTTAACTAAAGAGTGTAAAAGCAAACTCCACACAAATTCTGCAAATTGCTGACTTCATTTTTTTCACACACACACAAACATACGCACATTTATATGTAGCTATAGAACTACTTTTTATTTTGTACTCATTATCATTACCACAACTTAAAAGTTGTGGTGAGATAAAGAATGAGTGGAATTTTCATGCTTGAGGAAAAGATATTAAAGTATCTTTAGAGATATATCTAGAGCCAACTGAAAAGAATTTGAAAAATAAATACAACATTCAATCAGACAGAAAAGTGATTAGTTGACTCCAAATCTGGATAAAGAGTTTCAAAATACCATCTACTCAAATTGACTCATATAAAAGAGCCCAGCATATCTGAAGAAAAATAGAATCATTTTGGAAGCAAAGAATTATCTTTTATTTACTATGCTTCATTTTCTTAGAGTGTAAAAACTTGTGGTATGACAAAAGGATTATTTGGAATTTTTGGTGCTTGGATTGAGAAAGTAAATTTCTGAAGATTGGATTAAAAAATCTTTGGCAAGTCAAGTGGTTTCCAATTATTTGTATTCAACAAAATTGACAAAGGATCTAATCAAGATATTTTCTTATAGATCACTAAAAATTATTTTTGAAGCTTATATCATTAGGTGCTTTCTGGCATTTAACTCAGAAGTAGTTCAGAGATACTACTATGACAAAATTTCTTCCACTCCCATTCTCACTTTTTATATGAATAAGGTATCATAGTTCTTACATCTATTAAATAATTTAAAAATAGGAATAGAATTGCATCTGAGTACTTTTTTCATTTTAGTAATAAGTAGGTTTGTCCATAGATAATGGAACTGATTAAAAAAAAATCCTAACCATCTTGTTAAGAGATGCATTTCTAGTAAAAATTTACTTTATATATTTAATAATTATTTAACCAAATATATAACAAATTTTTAGTGTTTAATCGATTCTATTAATATTTATAATGATAATTTATTTCAGAAGAAAATTTTATACTTGGAGTATTATAGATACAGGAAATAAAAAATATATTCATCTCTTTTTATAGAGAAGAATATAATGGGACAAATAAAAGACTCTAGGGCATAAAATATAATGCATTGTGATAAAATTCAAGGGAAGAAGAACAATGTCAATTTTCTGAAAGTTAAAGAAGAGCCTGTCCTTTTATTTTTTAAATTGATCATGTCATTATATATTGCTATGGCATTTAGAGTCCAATGGTTATATTAAAAGAACAGTATAATAGCTTAAAATGTCGATATTTGCAATATACTGGGTAGTACGTATTTTACAACTCTTTAAACTTATGAGAAACATTTTAGATATTGCCTAAAAGAGGGTAGTGAGCAAAATTGTTTAAAATTACTGTACTAAGCTACAGTGGACTTGTTTTTGTTTTTGTTTTTGCGGTACGTGGGCCTCTCACTGTTGTGGCCTCTCCCGTTGCAGAGCACAGGCTCCGGACGCGCAGCCTCAGCGGCCATGGCTCACGGGCCCAGCCGCTCTGCGGCATGTGGGATCTTCCCGGACCGGGGCACGAACCCGTGTCCCCTGCATCGGCAGGCGGACTCTCAACCACTGCACCACCAGGGAAGCCCAGCTACAGTGGACTTGTAATAATCTCACTTAGTTTAAATTTTCTAGTCTGAAAAACAAACGTAATTATACCAAATTCACAGGGTACTTCTGTTAAATAAAATAATAAATGCAAAGGTCTTAGCATGAAATAAGCTCTCAGAATGTTAATTCTGGTCCTTCTCATTTTTCAAGTGAAGAAACCAAGTTGAAACCTGCCTACGAAAGATGGTGTGAAGCCAGCTAAAGCTCCAGTGAGAAGGGTGTGGAGGCAATACCTTGTATCCCTGGGTAGGGGGAATAGGGTACAGGTAAGGAATCACAGACAAAGGGACTTATCTAGGTGCTAAAGTTAGGGACAGGAACAGAACAGGAAACCAAGCAATTTTCCCTCTCCTCTGTATACTGAGCACTTTCTATATGTCTGGCACTGTGTGTTAAACCCATTTCAATCATTATGTAATTTAGCCCTATGAACAAATCTATGTGAACTTTATTTTTAAAAATTTATCTCCATATAGCAGATAAGGAAATAGAGTCTATGGGATGTTAAGTAATTTGTCTGAGGTGAGGCAGCTAGTACATTTCTGAGGTGGGAATCAAATCCCACCTTAGGTATGTTTGTCCCCAAACACAATCCTGCCTGCATTGAAAACTGTGTGCTTAGTTTCTATTCTACAAGCTCCTTCCTAAGAAGGCCACACCCAGGGAACACCATGAGTTTGGTGTCTAAATTCTAGGAGTGGGCCTTCAGGGATAGAGGCTTCAAAACCCCTATGGCCAGGGCACAGCACGACTCACCAAGACCCATGCTTCAGATTGAAGTTTAAGTCAGACTCAGAGCTGGATTCTAGAGCTGGATTCTAGAGCTGGACTCCAGGCTTAGAGAACTGCCGCTGAGCCCACCTCCACCTCTTGTCATTTCCAGGCACGAATGGCAGTCCCTATCTTGGGTCAGGCTGACATAGCTACTGACTGGTTTCCATATACCCTAGGAAACCCAGCCTGGGCTCTGTGGGCAGCCTGCTGTGAGAAGAAACATTTCTCTTAAGACAGGGTCTTTGACTCAAAGTGCCATTCTTGTGGAAAGACTTGATGAATTAGGAAACCATCATAGTACACTGTAGTAGATTCTCTGAAAAAGATAAGTACAGGAGGAGTGAGATGATGGAGGGGAGGGTCTCTCAACTCATCCCAGAAAGGCCACCCTTGAAGGATAAGAAGCACAATACAGGCTAAGGTAGCAGTGAGAAGTGGGGAAAAGGTGATAAAAGAAGTGGGAGGGGGTAGTGAAAAGGTCTTTGGGTGAAAGAAAACAGGGGTTAGGTGGCAGAGGGCCTTAATGCCATGGTTAAGAGTTTGGACTTTATCCAGTGTGATGGGGAGCAATGGAGTGCTTTAGGCTACACAGTGAACACCTCCCACTGTGTGTGATCAGGGACTGGAAATAGATTAGAAAGGGGTGAAGCATCTAAATTTAGAGACTTGGATATAAGTCAGGCAAAAAATTATAAGGACTCCATTTTAAGTAGTGGTAATGGGATTGGAAAGGAGAAAAAGTTTTTCCAAGTGTTGTCCTGCTTCAGAATAACCTGAAGGTATAATAACCTGAAGGAGGTGCATCTGAAAAATAATGCACATTTCTAGACCAACCAGAGGATGAATCTTTGATGGATAGGGCCTAGGAACCTACAAGTTCAGGTACCTGGCACAGCACTTTACAATTGGGAGGGAACCGCCAAATCCCTGTTTCTGTCTAAAGAGTGAAGGTTTTGGACCACACATCTACTGCCCCGACTTTTATATCTGAGAGCCAGTGAGGCTCAGAATTTGCCAGTTTCTCAGGACTACATTTAACAAAGAGGTGATTTTTACATGGGTGTGTGAGCAATTCCCAAGGCTATCTGAACTAGGTTCATCAGAGGGAGCAGGCAAAAACGCAAAGCTCTCAGTTTTTCCCTGGAAGGGATTAGACTGCATACTTTCCCAAGTGCTGCCTGAAAGTTGGGCTTCTAATCAACCTGCATGTGTGAGCTGACTGGGATCCTCACTGGAGCCTGAAAGAGTTTGTGGGCACTTTCCCAGCCACCCTGAGACACCTTATAATCAAATTGCCAAAAGTTAAGAAAGTAGCAAGAGAAGAGTGATGTGTTACATATAAGGGAACACCCAAAAGACTATCAGTAGATTTCTTGGCAGAAACATTGTAGGCCAGAAGGGAGTGGGATGATATATTTAAAGTGCTGAAAGAAAAAACCTGCCAACTAAGAATACTTTACCTGGTAAAGTTGTCATTTAGAATTAAAGGAGAAATAAAGATATTCCCAGAAGAACAAAACTAGAAATTCATCACCACTAGATTGGCCTTACAAGCAATGCTAAATGGAGTTCTTCCAGCTAAAATGAAAGGACACTAGTTTGTAAAGTGAAAACAAATGAAGTATAAAACCCACCAGTAAAGGTAAATATATGGTTAAATTCAGAATACTTTATTACTCTAATGGTGGTATATAAATTGCTTGTAACTCTAGGATAAAGGTTAAAAGACAAAAGTATTAAAAATAAATATAGCTACAATAATGTTAATTGATATGAAGTAGAAAAAGATGTAAATTGTGACATCAAAAATAAAAAATGTGAAAGGGGAATAAAAGTGTATAGCTTTTGTATGAGATCAAATTAAGTTGTTATCAGCTTAAAATACACTATTATAAGATATTTATTTATATCTTGGAAACTATTATATAATTCAAAAACTTATAGTAGATACACAAAAGATAAAGAGAAGGAATCAAAGCAGAAAATTATATCATAAAGGAAGACAGAGAGGAAAAAAAGAACAAAGGATCAACAAAACAGCCAGAAGATAATTAACAAAATGGGAATAGTAAACCCTTACCTATCAATAATCATTTTAAATGTAAATCTACTAAATTCTTTAAGTTTTTAAGTAAAAAACTATTATAAGAGACTACTATGAACAGTAATATGCCAACAAATTGATCACCTGGAAAAAGTGGATAAATTCGTAGAAACTTACAACTTACTGAGAATGAATCATGAAGAAGTGAAAAATTTGAACAAACCAGTAATGAGTAAGGAGAGTGAAACGGTAATCAAAAACCTTCATATAGGCTTTCCCTGGTGGCACAGTGGTTGAGAGTCCGCCTGCCGATGCAGGGGACACAGGTTCGTGCCCCAGTCCGGGAAGATCCCACATGCCACGGAGCAGCTGGGCCCATGAGCCATGGCCGCTGAGCCTGCGTGTCCGGAGCCTGTGCTCCGCAACGGGAGAGGCCACAACAGTGAGAGGCCCGCATACCGCAAAAAAAAAAAAAAAAGAAAAAGAAAAAACCTTCATATAAAGAAAAGTCCAGGACCAGATGGCTTCACTGATAATTTCTACAAAATATCTAAAGAAGAATTAATACCAGTCTCAAATTCTTCCAAAAAACATTAAAGAAGAGGGAACGCTTCCAAACTTATTTTATGAGGCTAGCATTACCCTAAAACCAAGGCCAAAGAAGTATACTACAAGAAAAGAAAATTTCAGGCCAATATCCCTGTTAAACATAGATGCAAAATCTTCAACAAAATACCAGCAAACCGTACTCAACACATTAAAAGGATCATACACCACGATCAAGTAGAATTTATCCCTGGATGCAAGGATGGCTCAAAATTTGCCAATCAGTAAAAGTAATGCACAACATTAACAAAATGAAAGATAAAAATCATATGATCATCTTAATAGATACAGAAAAAACATTTGACAAAGTGCAACATCCTTTCATACTTAGAACTTTCAACAAACTAAGTATAGCAGGTATGTACCTCAACATAATAAAGGCCAACATGACAAGCCCACAGTTAACATCATATTCATTGGACAAAGCTGAACACTTAAAATGTACTTTTGTCATTCCTATTCAATAGAGTACTGGAAGTCCTAGCCAGAGAAAACAGGGAGGAAAAAGGAAAAAGAAGGCATCAAAATTGCAAAGGCAGAAGTAAAATTGTCTTCTTTTTCAGATGACATGATGTTATATATAAAAACCCTAAAGAATTTACCAAAAAACTGTTAGAGCTTATAAAAAATTTGTTAAAGTTGCAGGATACAAAATTAACATATAAAAATCAATTGTGGAGAGGGCAGACAGCAGAAGCAAGAAGAACTACAATCCTGCAGCCTGTGCAACAAAAACACATTCACAGAAAGATAGACAAGATGAAAAGGCAGAGGACTATGTAACAGATGAAGGAACAAGATAAAACCCCAGAAAAACAACTAAATGAAGTGGAGTAGGCAACCTTCCAGAAAAAGAATCCAGAATAATGATAGTGAAGATGATACAGGACCTCGGAAAAACAGTGGAGGCAAAGATCGAGAAGATGCAAGAAATGTTTAACAAAGACCTAGAAGAATTAAAGAACAAACAAAAGAGATGAACAATACAATAACTGAAATGAAAACTACACTAGAAGTAATCAATAGCAGAATAACTGAGGCAGAAGAACAGATAAGTGACCTGGAAGACAGAATGCTGGAATTCACTGCAGCAGAACAGAATAAAGAAAAAAGAATGAAAAGAAGACAGCCTAAGAGACCTCTGGGACAACATTAAACACAACAACATTCACATTATAGGGGTCCCAGAAGGAGAAGAGAGAGAGAAAAGACCTGAGAAAATATTTGAAGAGATTACAGTTGAAAATTTCCCTAACATGGGAAAGAAAATAGCCACCCAAGTCCAGGAAGTGCAGTGAGTCCCATACAGGATAAACCCAAGGAGAAACACACCAAGACACATAGTAAGCAAATTGGCAAAAATTAAAGACAAAGAAAAATTATTGAAAGAAGCAAGGGAAAAATGACAAATAACATACAAGGGAACTCCCATAAGGTTAACAGCTGATTTCTCAGCAGAAACTCTACAAGCCAGAAGGGAGTGGCATGATATACTTAAAGTGATGAAAGGGAAGAATCTTCAACCAAGATTACTCTACCCAGCAAGGATCTCATTCAGATTCCATGGGGAAATCAAAAGCTTTACAGACCAGCAAGAGCTAAGAGAATCAGCACTGCCAAACCAGCTCTACAGCAAATGCTAAAGGAACCTCTCTAAGTGGGAAACACAAGAGAAGAAAAGGGTTTCTTTGTTTACAAAAACAAACACAAAACAATTAAGAAAATGGTCATAGGAACGTACAGATCGATAATTACCTTAAACGTGAATGGATTAAATGCTCCAACCAAAAGACACAGGCTTGCTGAATGGATACAAAAACAAGACCCATATATATGCTATCTACAAGAGACACACTTCAGACCTAGGGACACATACAGACTGAAAGTGAGGGGATGGAAAAAGATATTCCATGCAAATGGAAATTGAAAGAAAGCTCGAGTAGCAATACTAATATCAGATAAAATAGACTTTAAAATAAAGAATGCTACAAGAGACAAGGAAGGACACTACATGATGATCAAGGGATCAATCCAAGAAGAAGATATAACAATTATAAATATATATGCACCCAACATAGGAGCATCTCAATACATAAGGCAACTGCTAACAGCTCTAAAAGAGGAAAGTGACAGTAACACAATAATAGTGGGGGACTTTAACACCTCACTTACACCAATGGATGGATCATCCAAAATGAAAATAAGGAAACAGAAGCTTTAAATGACACAATAGACCAGATAGATTTAATTGATATTTATAGGACATTCCATCGAAAAAGAGCAGATTACACTTTCTTCTCAAGTGTGCATGGAGCATTCTCCAGGATAGATCACATCTTTGTTCACAAATCAAGCCTCAGTAAATTTAAGAAAATTGAAATCATATGAAGCATCTTTTCTGAACACAACACTATGAGATTAGAAATGAAATACAGGGAAAAAACCGTAAAAAGCACAAACACATGGAGGCTAAACAATACGTTACTAAATAACCAAGAGATCACTGAAGAAATCAAAGAGGAAATCAAAAAATACCTAGAGACAAATGACAATGAAAACACGGCAATCCAAAACCTATGGGATGCAGCAAAAGCAGTTCTAAGAGGGAAGTTTGTAGCTATACAAGCCTACCTCAGGAAACAAGAAAAATCTCAAACAATCTAACCTTACACCTAAAGGAACTAGAGAAAGAAGAACAAACAAAACCCAAAGTTAGGAGAAGGAAAGAAATCACAAAGATCAGAGCAGAAATAAATAGAAACAAAGAAAACAATAGCAAACATCAATAAAACTAAAAGTTGGTTCTTTGAGAAGATAAACAAAATTGATAAACCATTAGCCAGACTCATCAAGAAAAAGAGGGAGAGGACTCAAATCAATAAAATTAGAAATGAAAAAGGAGAAGTTACAACAGACACCGCAGAAATACAAAGCATCCTAAGAGACGACTACAAGCAACTCTATGCCAATAAAATGGACAACCTGGAAGACATGGACAGATTTTTAGAAAGGTATAACCTCCCAACACTGAACCAGGAAGAAATAGAAAATATGAACAGACCAATCACAAGGATTGAAATTGAAACTGGGATTAAAAATCTTCCAACAAACTGAAGTCCAGGACAAGATGGCTTCACAGGTGAATTCTATCAATATTTAGAGAAGAGCTAACACCCATGCTTCTCAAACTCTTCCAAAAAATTGCAGAGGAAGGAATACTCCCAAACTCATGCTATGAGGCCACCATCACTCTGATACCAAAACCAGACAAAGATACTACAAAAAAAGAAAATTATAAACCAATATCACTGATGAATATAGATGCAAAAATCCTCAACAAAATACTAGCAAACAGAATCCAACAACACGTTAAAAGGATCATACACCATGGTGAAGTGGGATTAATCCCAGGGATGCAAGGATTCTTCAATATATGCAAATCAATCAATGTGATACACCATATTAAAAAATTGAAGAATAAAAACCATATGATCATCTCAATAGATGCAGAAAAATCTTTTGACAATACTCACTCATTTATGGTAAAAACTCTCCAGAAAGTGGGCATAGAGGGAACCTACCTCAACATAATAAAGGCCATATACGACAAACCCACAGCAAACATCATTCTCAATGGTGAAAAACTGAAAGCATTTCCTCTAAGATCAGGAACAAGACAAGGATGTCCACTCTCACCACTGTTATTCAACATAGTTTTGGAAGTCCTAGCCTCAGCAATCAGAGAAGAAAAAGAAAAGGAGTACAAATTGGAAAAGAAGTAAAACTGTCACTGTTTGCAGATTACATGATACTATACATAGAGAATCCTAAAGATGCCACCAGAAAACTACTAGAGCTAATCAGTGAATTTGGTAAAGTTGCAGGATACAAAAGTAATGCACAGAAATCTCTTGCATTCCTATACACTAATGATGAAAAATCTGAAAGAGAAATTAAGGGAACACTCCCATTTACCATTGCAACAAAAAGAATAAAATGCCTAGGAATAAACCTCCCTAGGGAGACGAAACACCTGTATGCAAAAGAGTATAAGACACTGATGAAAGCAGTTAAAGATGATACCAACAGATGGAAAGATATACCATGTGCTTGGACTGGAAGAATCAATATTGTGAAAATGACTATACTACCCAAAGCAATCTACAGATTCAATGCAATCCCTATCAAATTACCAATGGCATTTTTTACTGAACTAGAAAAAAAAAAATCTTAAAATTTGTATGGAGACAGCAAAGACCCCGAATAGCCAAAGCAGTCTTGAGGGAAAAAAATGGAGCTGCAGAAATCAGACTCCCTGACTTCAGAGTATACTATAAAGCTACAGTAATCAAGACAATATGGTACGGGCACAAAAAGAGAAACATAGATCAATGGAACAAGATAGAAAGCCCAGAGATAAGCCCACACACCTATGTTCCACTAATCTATGACAAAAGAGGCAAGGATATACAATGCAGAAAAAAAAGTCTCTTCAATAAGTGGTGCTGGGAAAACTGGACAGCTGCATGTAAAAGAATGAAATTAGTGCACTCCCTAACACCATATACAAAAATAAACTCAAAATGGATTAGAGACCTAAATGTAAGACTGGACACTATAAAACTCTTAGAGGAAAACTTAGCAAGAACACTCTTTGACATAAATCACAGCAAGATCTTTTTTGATCCACCTCTTAGAGTAATGGAAATAAAAACAAAAATAAACAAATGGGACCTAATGAAACTTCAAAGCTTCTGCACAGCAAAGGAAACCATAAAGAAGATGAAAAGACAACCCTCAGAATGGGCGAAAAGATTTGCAAACGAATCAACAGACAAAGGATTAATCTCCAAAATATATAAACAGCTCATGCAACTCAATATTAAGGAAACAAAAAACCCAATCCAAAAATGGGCAGAAGACCTAAACAGACATTTCTCTAAAGAAGACATACAGATGGCCAAGAAGCATATGAGAAGCTGCTCAACATCACTAATTATTAGAGAAATGCAAATCAAAACTACAATGAGGTATGATCTCACACCCGTTAGAATGGGCATCCTCAGAAAATCTACAAACAACAAATGCTGGAGAGGGTGTGCAGAAAAGGGAACCCTCTTGCACTGTTGGTGGGAAAGTATATTGATACAGCCACTATGAAGAACAGTATGGAGGTTCCTTAAAAAACTAAAAATAGAACTACCATATGACCCAGCAATCCCACTCCTGGGCATATACCCAGAGAAAACCATAATTCAAAAAGACACATGCACCCCAATGTTCATTGCAGCACTATTTACAATAGCCAGGACATGGAAGCAACCTAAATGCCCATCGACAGACAAACGGATAAGGACGTTGTGGTACATATATACAATTGAATATTACTCTGCCAGAAAAGGGAACGAAATTGAGTCATTTGTTGAGATGTAGATGGATCCAGAGACTGTCATACAGAGTGAAGTAAGTCAGAAAGAGAAAAACAAATATCGTATATTAACGCATGTATGTGGAACCTACAAAAATGGTATGGATGAACCGGTTTGCAAGGCAGAAGTTGAGAGATGTAGAGAACAAACGTATGGACACCAAGGGGGGAAAGTTGCAGGGGTGTGGGGATGGTGGTGTGCTGAATTGGCTGATTGGGATTGACATGTATACACTGATGTGTATAAAATTGATGACTAATAAGAACCTGCTGTATAAAAGTATAAATTAATTAAAGTTCAAAAATTAAAAAAAAAACTAAAAAAAAATCAAATGTGTTTCTCTACACTAAAAATGAACTATTGGGAAAAAATCCTATTTGAAGTGGCATCAAAAAGAATAGAATACTTAGGAATACATTTAACAAAGGAGGTGAAAAATCTGTACATTGAAAACAGTAAAATATTGATGAAAGAATTTGAAACAATCACAAGTAAAATGAAAGATATCCTTTGTTCATGGATCAGAAAAATTAATATTGCTAAAATGTCCATGATGCTCTACATATTCAGTGCAATATTTATCAAAATTCCAATGACATTTTTCACAGAAATAGAAAAAAATATATAAAATTCACATGGAACCAAAAAAGACTCTGATTAACTAATGCAATCTTGAGCAAGAAGATCGAAGCTGGAAGCATTATACTTGCTGGTTTCAAACTATATTGCAAAGCTATAGTAATCGAAACAGTATGTTATTGGCATAAACATAGACATATAGATCAATGAAACATAATAGAAAGTCCATAAATAAACCCACACATACATTGCCAACTAATTTTTGACAAAGGTGCCAAGAATATAGAATGAGGAAAAGATAATCTTTTCAGTAAATGATGTTGGGAAAATAGGATATCCACATGAAAAGAATGAATCTAGATCCTTATCTTACACCACACACAAAAATTAACTCAAAATGGATTAAATGTCAGACCCCAAATCATAAAACTCCTACAAGGATACATAGGGGAAAACTCCCTGACATTGGTCTTGGCAATAATTTTTTGGATCTGACACCAAAAGCACAAGAAACAAAAACAAAAATAAACAAGTGAGACTACATCAAACCAAAAATTTTCTGTATAGCAAAGGAAGCAATCAACAAAATGAAAAGGCCAATTATGGATAGGAGAAAACATTTGCAAAACATACATTCAAGAAGTGGTTAATATCGAAACTATATAAGGAACTCTTACAACTCAATAGCAAAAAAACATAAATATTCTGATTAAAAAATGGGCAAAGAACCTGAGTAGGCATTTTTCCAAAAAGACATACAAATGCTTAACAGGTATGTGAAAAAATACTCAACATTACTAATCATCAGGGAAATTCAAATCAAAACCAGAATGAGATATCAACTCATGCTTTTTAGGACATCTGTTATCAAAAAGATGAGATAAATGCTGGTGAGGATGTGGAGAAAAGGGAACCCTTGTGCACTGGTGGAGGGAATGTAAATTGGTACAGTCATTATAGAAAACAGTATGGAGGTTCCCCAAAAATTTAAAAATAGAAATACCATATGATCCAGCAATCCCACTTTTTGGTATCCAAAGGAAGTGAAATCACTATCTTAAAGAGATATTTGCACTCCCATGTTCATTGCAGCATTATTCATAGTAGCCAAGACATGGAAACAACCTAAGTGTCTATCCACGGATGAATGGATAAAGAAGATGTGAATAAATATATATACAGTGGGATATTAAGAAGGAAATCCTGGAATTTTTGACACCACCAGTAAACCTGAAAGTTATTATGCTAAGTGAAATTAGCCAGACAAATACTGGCTAATGGTATCACTCTTATGTGGAACCTTAAAAAACAAAAAGTCAAACTGATGGAAACATATTTAGAATAGAATTGTGGTTTCCAGGGGCTGGAGGGGTGGGTGAAATGTGTTGATGTTGGTCAAATGGTACAAAATTTCAGTTCTAATATGAATAAATTCTAAGGCTCTAATGTACAGCATGGTGACTATAGTTGTTAATACTGTATTGTATGCTTGAAATTTGCCAAGAGTAGATCTTAACCATTCTCATAAAAAAGTAACTATGTGAAGTGATAAATGTGTTAATTAACTTGATTGTGATAATCATTTTACAATGAGTTATACATATATCAAATCATCTTGTACACTTTAAGTTCATTATAATTTTATTCATCAATTTTACCTTAATAAAGCTGGAAAAAAGGAAAAGCACTGTTAATCACATTAGTAGTATATGAAATGAGGTTGGAGAGAATCATAAGTGAAGGGGTAGACCAGCTGGCTGGTTGCTGCAAGTACCAATCTATAAGGAGGCTAAAACATCTCTAGGCAAGCGGAAATACGTACCTGTTCATCTTCTTTTCCACCACCTGATGGAAAATGCTGAAATGTACATTGTTCCCTCTTCTGCTGAAGTGGGTAGTGCCCTCTGGTGGAAATTTAAGCAAAAATAATGTCCTTGTCAACCTACTATAACTGCCTTCTCCACTTGTGGCTTTTAAGTTTAATTTCCTATAAATTAAATAAAATTAAAAATTCTATGTCTCCATTTCACCAGCCACCTTTGAAGTGCTCAATAGCCACATGTGGCTAATAGCTATTTTACTGGATAGCACAGGTATAGATCATTTCCATCACTGGACAGCCGACATACCTTAAATCTGTTATCACAGTCAACTAAAATTCCTAACCACTAAAATACATGGCATTGTGCTTTTACCAGGAATAAGTCATTTCTTTGTTGTCTAATTTTTTGTCTTTTTAAAATACCTCTCAAGAAGTAGTCAGTTACAGAAAATCACAAACATTTTAACTTTAAATAAGCAAAAGTGTCATGTTAAATATTGTTTTTAGTGTAAACAGATGTACTATTTTTATTCCTAGAATAAAAATTCCACCCACAACAAAATAATATTGAACAATTTTAAAAAGAATTTCATCTTGAAGTAGTGTTATATTTTTAGCTTCTGTGTTTTCTCCATTCTGCCCCTTTCCAGTTAGGCTCTATCTTACTCAATGACAGCAAGGAGTGGGATGAGTTAATGAGACTTCAGGCTTTTATTATTTCTGAGAATCCAAGTTATTCACCAAAGCTATTTGGAAAGCATGTTTTGTCATATACAATCCATGGCATTTCCCCTGCACAAAAGCTGAGTAGTGGCACAAGAAAACCAATGAGGATTCACAAATATTTTTCTTATTCATGCTGGTGATGACCATGCCAGTAGAAGAAACAACAGGTAGACATAATGCCCCAGAAATTCTCATCAAATAAAATCCTCATTTATCTACCACTGTATCCATTCTTTTAAAAATCCCAGTCACTGTCCTTTGGGCTTCCCTGGTGGTGCAGTGGTTGAGAGTCTGCCTGCCGATGCAGGGGACACGGGTTCGTGCCCAGGTCTGGGAAGATCTCACATGCCGCGGAGCGGCTGGGCCCGTGAGCCATGGCCACTGAGCCTGCGCGTCCGGAGCCTGTGCTCCGCAACGGGAGAGACCACAACAGTGAGAGGCCCGCGTACCAAACACACACCAAAAAAATCCCAGTCACTGTCCTTTGCACACACTTCTTTCAAAACATACCAAATCTGTACTCTCTCATAATAGACAAATATTAAAAGTCTGGTCTCTTTTTCTCATGCTTTGCTTTCAAGTGTCTTGCTGACTGAGATATATTTTTCATGCATACTAAGTTAAATCACCTCTATCTACTGCATCAGTTTATTCTATTTGTACCAGCAACACAGCATGTAAAATATACCCAATACTGTACAATCATAAAATTATATAAATATATTTCTTTTACATCTTTATTGGAGTATAATTGCTTTACAATGTTGTGTTAGTTTCTGCTGTATAACAAAATGAATCAGCTATATGTATAAATATATAGCCCCATATCCCCTTCCTCTTGTGCCTCCCTCCCATCCTCCCTGTCCCACCCCTCTATGTGGTCACAAAGCACCGATCTGATCTCCCTGTGCTATGCAGCTGCTTCCCACTAGCTATCTGTTTTACATTTCGTAGTGTATATATGTCAGGGCTACTCTCTCACTTTGTCCCAGCTTCCCCTCCCCTACCCCGTGTCCTCCAGTCCATTCTCTATGTCTGCGTCTTTATTCCTGTCCTGCCCCTAGGTTCAACCGAAACATTTTTTTTCAGATTCCATATATATGTGTTAGCATACAGTATTTCTTTTTCTCTTTCTGACTTACTTCACTGTGTATGACAGACTCTAGGTCTATCCACCTCACTATAAATAACTCAATTTCTTTTCTTTTTATGGCTGAGTAATATACCATTGTATGTACATACCACATCTTCTTTATCCATTTATCTGACGATGGACACTTAGGTTGCTTCCATGTCCTGGCTATTGCAAATAGTGCTGCAATGGACATTGTGGTACATGTCTCTTTTTGAATTATGCTCTTCTCAGGGTATATGTCCAGTAGTGGGATTGCTGAGTCATATGTCAGTTCTATTTTTAGTTTTTATTTTTTGGGGGTTGGGAGGTTTGGTTTTTTTCATAGCAACACTTTTTATTGTTTTTTTTAATGTTTTTTTAAACAGCTTTATTGGAATATAATTGCTTTACAGTGTTGTGTTAGTTTCTGCTGTATAACAAAGTGAATCAGCTATACGTATACATATATCCCCATATCCCCTCCCTCTTGCGTCTCCCTCCCACCCTCCCTATCCCACCCCTCTAGGTGGTCACAGAGCACAGAGCTGATCTCCCTGTGCTATGCGGCTGCTTCCCACTAGCTATCTATTTTACATTTGGTAGTGTATATATGTCAAAGCTTCTCTCTCTTTGTCCCAGCTTAACCTTCCCCCTCCCCGTGTCCTCAAGTCCATTCTCTACGTCTGTGTCTTTATTCCTGTCCTGCCCCAGGTTCATCAGAACCTTTTTTTTTTTTTTAGATTCCATGTATATGTGTTAGCATACAGTGTTTGTTTTTCTCTTTCTGACTTACTTCACTCTGCATGACAGGCTCTAGGTCCATCCACCTCACTACAAATAACTCAAGTTTGTTTCTTTTTGTGGCCGAGTATTATTCCATTGTATATATGTGCCACATATTCTTTATTCAGTCATCTGTCGATGAACACCTAGGATGCTTCCATGTCCTGGCTATTGTAAATAGTGCTGCAGTGAATATTGTGGTACATGACTCTTTTTGAATTATGGTTTTCTCAGGGTATATGCCCAGTAATGGAATTGCTGTGTCATATGGTAGGCCTATTTTTAGTTTTTTTTTTTTTTTGCGATACACGGGCCTCTCACTGCTGCGGCCTCTCCTGTTGCAGAGCACAGACTTCAGACGCGCAGGCTCAGCAGCCGTGGCTCACGGACCTAGCTGCTCCGCGGCATGTGGGATCTTGCCGGAGCGGGGCACGAACCCATGTCCCCTGCATCGGCAGGCGGACACTCAACCACTGCGCCACCACGGAAGCCCTATTTTTAGTTTTTTAAGGAACCTCCATACTGTTCTCCATAGTGGCTGTATCAATGTACATTCCCACCAACAGTGCAAGAGGGTTCCCTTTTCTCCACACCCTCTCCAGTTATTGTTTGTAGATTTTTTGGTAATGGCCATTTTCACGGGTGTGAGTTGATACCTCATTTTGGTTTTGATTTGCATTTCCCTAATGATTAGTCATGTTGAGCATCCTTTCATGTGTTTGTTGGCAATCTGTATATCTTCTTTGTAGAAATGTCTATTTAGGTCTTCCACCCATTTTTGGATTTGGTTGTTTGTTTTTTTGATATTGAACTGTATGAGCTGCTTGTATATTTTGGAGATTAATCCTTTGTCAGTTGCTTCATTTGCAAATATTTTCTCCCATTCTGAGGGTTGTCTTTTCATCTTGTTTATGGTTTCCTTTGCTGTGCAAAAGCTTTAAAGTTTCATTAGGTCCCATTTGTTTATTTTTGTTTTTATTTCCATTTGTCTAGGAGGTGGGTCAAAAAGGATCTTGCTGTGATTTATGTCATAGAGTGTTCTGCCTATGTTTTCCTCTAAGACTTTTATAGTAAAAAGTCTTGGGCTTTTTAGGTCTTTAAAAAAAGTCATGGGCTTAAATTTAGGTCTTTAATCCATTTTGAGTTTATTTTTGTGTCTGGTGTTAGGGAGTGTTCTAGTTTCATTCTTTTACATGTAGCTGTCTGGTTTTCCCAGCACCACTTATTGAAGAGGCTGTCTTTTCTCCATTGTATATTCTTGCCTCCTTGGTCAAAGATAAGGCAACCATATGTGCGTAGGTTTATGTCTGGGCTTTCTATCTTGTTCCATTGATCTATATTTCTATTTTTCTGCCAGTACCACACTGTCTTGATTACGATAGCTTTATAGTATAGTCAGAAATCAGGGAGCCTGATTCCTCCAGCTCCATTTTTCTTTCTCAAAATTGCTTTGGCTATTTTGGGGTCTTTTTTGTTTCCATACAAAAAAATTGTAAAATTTTTTGTTCTAGTTCTGTGAAAAATGCCCTTGGTAGTTTGATAGGGATTGCATTGAATCTGTAGATTGCTTTGGATGGTATAGTCATCTTCACAATGTAGATTCTTCCAATCCAAGGACATGGTATATCTCTCCATCTCTTTGTATCGTCTTTGATTTCTTTCATCAGTTTCTTATAGTTTTCTGCATACAGGTCTTTTGTCTCCTTAGGTAGGTTTATTCCTAGGTATTTTATTCTTTCTGTTGCAGTGATAAATGGGAGTATTTCCTTAATTTCTCTTTCAGATTTTTCATTGTTAGTGTATAGGAATGCAAGAGATTTCTGTGCATTAATTTTGTATCCTGCAACTTTACCAAATTCATTGATTAACTCTAGTAGTTTTCTAGTAACGTCTTTAGGATTCTCTATGTATAGTATCATGTCATCTGCAAACAGTGACAGTTTTACTACTTCTTTTCTAATTTGTATTCCTTTTATTTCTTTTTCTTCTCTGATTGCTATGGCTAAAACTTCCAAAACTATGTTGAATAATAACAGTGAGAGTGGGCAACCTTGTCTTTTTTCTGATCTTAGAGGAAATGGTTGCAGTTTTTCACCATTGAGAATGATGTTGGCTATGGATTTGTCATATATGACCTTAATTATGTTGAGGTAGGTTCCCTCTATGCCCATTTTCTGGAGAGATTTTATCATAAATGGGTGTTGAATTTTGTTGAAAGCATTTTCTGCATCTATTGAGATGATCATATGGTTGTTATTCAATTTGTTAATATGGTGTATCACATTGATTTGCGTATATTGAAGAATCGTTGCATTACATGGATAAACCATACTTGATCATAGTGTATGATCCTTTTAATGTGCTCTTGGATTCTGTTTGCATGTACTTTGTTGAGGATTTTTGCATCTATGTTCATCAGTGATATTGGTCTGTAGTTTTCTTTTTTGGTGACATCTTTGTCTGGTTTTGGTATCAGGGGGATGGTGGCCTCATAGAATGAGTTTGGGAGTGTTCCTCCCTCTGCTTTATTTTGGAAGAGTTTGAGAAGGATAGGTATTAGCTCTTTTCTAAATGTTTGCTAGAATTCACATGTGAAGCCATCTTGTCCTGGGCTTTTGTTTGTTGGGAGGTTTTTCTTTTATCATATAACATCATTTATAAGTGAAATCTTAAAAAATGATACACATGAACTTATTTACAAAACAGAAATAAACTCACAGATATAGATAACAAACTTATGGTTACCAGAGGGGATAGCTTGAAGATTTTTAATCACAGTTTCAATTTCAGTGCTTGTGATTGGTCTGTTCATATTTTCTCTTTCTTCCTGGTTCAGTCTTGGAAGGTTGTACTTTTCTAGGAATTTGTTCATTTCTTCCAGGTTGTCCATTTTATTGTCATATAGTTGCTTGTACTAGTCTCTCATGATCCTTTGTATTTCTGCAGTGTCAGTTGTTACTTCTCCTTCTTCATTTCTAATTCTGTTGATTTGAGTCTTTTCCCTTTTGTTCTTGATGAGTCTGGCTAATGGTTTATTAATTTTGTTTATCTTCTCAAAGAGCCAGCTTTTAGTTTTATTGTTCTTTGATATTGTTTCCTTCTTTTTTTTTCATTTATTTCTGTTCTGATCTTTATGGTTTCTTTCCTTCTGCTAACTTTGGGTTTTTTTTTGTTGTTGTTCTTTCTCTAATTGCTTTAGGTGTAAGGTTAGGCTGCTATTTGACATTTTTCTTGTTTCTTGAGGTAGGATTGTATTGCTGTAAATTTCCCTCTTAGAACTGCTTTTGCTGCATCTCAAAGGTTTTGGGTCATCATGTTTTAATTGTCATTTGTTTCTAGGTATTTTTTGATTTCCTCTTTGATCTCTTCAGTGATCTCTTGGTTATTTAGTAGCATATTGTTTAACGTTCATGTGTTTGTATTTTTTACAGTTTTTTTCCTCTTATTGATATCTAGTCTCATAGTGCTGTAGTCAGAAAAGATACTTGATACGATTTCAATTTTCTTAAATTTACCAAGGCTTGATTTGTGACCCATGATATGATCTCTCCTGGAGAATGTTCTATGCACACTTGAGAAGAAAGTGTATTCTGGTTTTTTTGGATGGAATGTCCTATAAATATCAATTAAGTCCATCTGGTTTAATGTGTCATTTAAAGCTTGTGTTTCCTTATTGATTTTCCTTTTGGATGATCTGTCCATTGGTGAAAGTAGGTGTTAAAGTCCCCTACTATTATAGTGTTATTGTTGAGTTCCCCTTTTATGGCTGTTAGCATTTGTCTTATGTATTGAGGTGCTCCTATGTTGGGTGCATAAATATTTACAATTTTATAGCTTCTTTTGGATTGATCCCTTGATCATTATGTTGTGTCCTTCTTTGTCTCTTGTCATAATCTTTATTTTAATGTCTATTTTTGTCTGATATGAGTATTGCTACTCCAGCTTTCTTTCAATTTCCATTTGCATGGAATATCTTTTTCCATCCCCTCACTTTCAGTCTGTATTTGTCCCTGGGTCTGAAGTGGGTCTCTTGTAGACAGTATATGTATGGGTCTTGTTTTTGTATCCATTCATCAGTCTGTGTCTTTTGGCTGGAGCATTTAATCCATTTACATTTAAGGTAGTTATCGATATGTATGATCCTATTACCATTTTCTTAATTGTTTTGTGTTTGTTTTTGTAGGTCTTTTCTTTCTTTTGTGTTTTGTCCTTAGATAAGTTCCTTTAGCGTTTGTTGTAAAGCTGGTTTGGTGGTGCTGAATTCTCTTAACTTTTCCTTGTCTGTAAAGGTTTTAATTTCTCCTCTCAATCTGAATGAGATCCTTGCTGGGTAGGGTAATCTTGGTTGTGAGTTTTTCCCCTTTCATCACTTTAAATATGTCCTGCTAGTCCCTTCTGGCTTGCAGAGTTTCTGCTGAAAGATCAGCTGTTAACCTTATGGGGATTCCCTTGTATGTTATTTGTTGCTTTTCCCTTGCTGCTTTTAGTATTTTTTCTTTGAATTTAATTTTTGATAGTTTGATTAATATGTGTCTTGGCATGTTTCTCCTTGGATTTATCCTGTATGGGACTCTCTGCACTTCCTGGACTTGATTTATTATTTCCTTTCCCACGTTAGGGAAGTTTTTGACTATAATCTTTTCAAATATTTTCTGAAACCCTTTCTTTTTCTCTTCTTCTGGGATCCCTATAATTCAAAGGTTGTTGATTTTAATGTTGTCCCAAAGGTCTCTGAGACTGCCCTCAATTCTTTTCATTCTTTTTTCTTTATTCTGCTCTGCAGCAGTTATTTCCACTATTCTATCCTCCAGGACACTTATCTGTTCTTCTGCCTCCATTATTCTGCTATTGATTCCTTCTAGAGTGTTTTTAATTTCATTTATTGTTCATCATTGTTTGTTTGCTCTTTAGTTCTTCTAGGTCCTTGTTAAACGTTTCTTGAATTTTCTTCATTCTATTTCCATGATTTTGGATCATCTTCATCATCATTACTCTGGATTCTTTTTCAAGTAGACTGCCTATTTCCTCTTCATTTGTTTGGTCTGATGGGTTTTTACCTTACTCCTTCATCTGCTGCATATTTCTCTGTCTTCTCATTTTTTTTAACTTACTGTGTTTGGGTTCTCCTTTTCTCAGGCTGCAGATTCTTAATTCCTCTTATTTCTGGTGTCTGCCCCCAGTGGTTGAGGTTGGTTCAGCGGCTTGTTCAGGCTTCCTGGTGGGGGGACTGGTACCTGTGTTCTGGTGTGTGTGGCTGTATCTTGTCCCTCTGGTGGGCAGGGCTGCATCAGGTGGTGTGTTTTGGGGTGTCTGTGAGCTTAGTATGACTTTATGCAGTCTCTCTGCTAATGAGTGGGGTTGTGTTCCTGTCTTGCTAGTTGTTTGGTATGGGGTGTCCAGCACTGGAGCTTGCTGGCCGTTGGGTGGAGCTGGGTCTTAGTATTGAGATGGAGATCTCTGGGAGAGCTGTAGACGATTAATATTATGTGGGGCCGGGAGGTCTCTGGTAGTGCAATGTCCTGGACTCAGCTCTCCCACCTCTGAGGCTCAGGCCCAACACTCAGGCGGAGCACCAAGACCTTGCCAGCCACACAGCATGGAAGAGAAAGAAGAAAAAACAAACAAACAAACCAACAAAAACTGAACAGACAGAACCCAAAAACAAATGGTAAAAGCAAAACTAAACAGACAAAATCACACAAAGAAACATACACACACACACACACACACACACACACACACACTCATAAAAAGAAACAAAAACAAAAAACGAACAGACAGAACCTCCAGATAAATGGTAAAAACAAAACTGAACAGACAAAATCACACAAGGAAACATGCACACACACACTCACAAAAAGAGAAGAGAAAAAAAAAGAAGAGCAACCAAACCAATAAATAGACCCACCAATGAAAACAAGCACTAAAAACTAAACTAAGGTAAACATAAAATCTAAAACAAATGAAACGCAGAAAGCAAACCCCAAGTCTACATTTGTTCTCAAAGTCCACCACCTCAGTTTTGGGAATATTCGTTGTCTATTCAGTTATTCCACAGATGCAGGGTTTATCAAGCCGATTGTGGCTGTTTGATATACTGCGCCTGAGGCTGCAAGGAGATATTTCCCTTTCTCTTCTTTGTTTGCATAGCTCCTGGGGTTCAGCTTTTGTTTTGGCCCTCCCTCTGTGTGTAGGCTGCCCTCAGTTGTCTGTTCCCTGCCCAGGCAGGAGGGGTTAAAGCAGCGGCTGATTAGGGCTCTCTTGTTCACTCAGGCCGGGGAGAGGGAGGGGTACAGTAGTCATAATTGAAATGCGAGGCGAGCCTGCAGTGACAGAGGCTGGCGTGACATTGCAACAGCCTCAGGCGCACCGTGTGTTCTCCCGGGGAAGTTGGCCCTGATTCATGGGACCCTGGCAGTGACGTGCTGCACAGGCTCCCAGGGGGGTGTGAGTAGTGACCTGTGCTTTCACACAGGATTCTTGGTGGCAGCAGAGGCAGTTGTAGCAGTCCGTGCCCGTCTCTGGGGTCCAAGATGATAGTTGTGGCTTGCGCCCATCTCTGGAGATTGCTTAGGTGGTGCTCTGCCATCTGTGGGCACACAGAGCAGGAAGCCCCTCTCCTCGTGCACCCCAAAACGATGGTCTCTTGCCTCTAAGGCAGTTCCAGACATTTCCCCAGACTCCCTCCCCGTTAGCTGTGGTGCACTAGCCCCCTTCAGGCTGTCTTCATGCAGCCAACATGCAGTCCTCTCCCCGGGGTCTGACCTCCGGAGCCGGAGCCTCAGCTCCCAGCCCCCACCCGCCCCGGCAGGTGAGCAGACAAACCTCGGGCTGGTTAGTGCCGGTCGGCACTGATCCTCTGTGTAGGAATCTCTCTGCTCTGCCCTCTGCACCCCTGTTGCTGCACTCTCCTCTGTGGCTCCGAAGCTTCCCACCCCTCCGTCTCTGCCAGTGAAGCGCCTTCCTAGTGCGTAGAAACTTTTCCTCCTTCACAGCTCCTTCCCAGAGGCACAGGCCCCATCCCTATTCTTTTGTGTCTATTTTTTCTTTTTTCTTTTGCCCTACTCAGGTATGTGGTGAATTTCTTGCCTTTTGGGAAGTCTGAGGTCTTCTGCCAGCGTTCAGTAGGTGTTCTGTAGGAGTTGTTCCACATGTAGATATATTTTTGATGTATTTGTGGGGAGGAAGGTGATCTCCATGTCTTACTCCTCCACCATCTTGAAGGTCTTCAATCATATAATTATATATTTTGCATATTGAATCTTTTACAAAATGCCTTTTCTCTCCATATTCATGTATTGATAATATATTCCCTCTCAAGCAACACTTTGAGAACTGGCATTTCTTGATCAGGCCTCGGGCAAAATGAACATGAATAGAGCCTTGAGAGACAAATTATCTCTAATAAGTCAAACATAAGACAAATAAATGTAACACTTTGTAGTCTGGTCTCCAAAAGCTACCGGAGCCTATGTAGAAAGGTTGAGAGTGACTTGGCTCCATAGTTGTGTTTGTGAAAAATGTTTAGTAGTTTTAATTACTGTTGATTTTAAGATATGCTGGCAATGTGACTGTGTAGTAGATATCAGCTAGGGTGACTGTCTGAATGTCCCCTCTATTCTCTGAGAGCAGCAGTAATACATAGGGTTAAACCTAGGTTGGTCATGTTGAAATGAATTACCCACAATCAATTGGCCCTGGTGGCACCTGACAAAGACTGACCAGCCAAAGTCTGTTTCCAGGATTTGTCACCTGGTACTATGAGAAGAGACAGTGGTTTCTGTTAGTGAAATATGAGATATAGCACCTGACAGTCCCTGTATTTCCTGGCATAAGAGTTTTGGAAGGATTCAGTCCTATGAGGAGCTAGTCTTTGTTTTAGTTGCCCCTTGGGACTTTTTGACCTCTCAATGTGGTTAAATAAGATATTTAATCCCAGTTATTGTCCTCTATACAGACTTCCTTCAAAATTCCTTATCTTTGCAA
Source organism: Orcinus orca (assembly GCF_937001465.1). Taxonomy (NCBI): domain Eukaryota; kingdom Metazoa; phylum Chordata; class Mammalia; order Artiodactyla; family Delphinidae; genus Orcinus; species Orcinus orca. Next base: position 40,781,800 of record NC_064566.1, on the reverse strand, counting down.
TAAATTTCTTTTTGCTCAAGCTCACTTCACTTGCCTTTCCATCACTTGCAACCAAAGTTGAGACTAAATGCTGTTTCAAAGGAACTAATGCAATCTTTTTTTTTTTTTTCCAAAATGTTTTTTAATTTAGCCAACATATTTTTTCTATGCTATGCCACACATAAAATTGATGGGCCTCATTTTCAACTCACTCCCTCCATTAAGGTAATCAGTTGTACAACACAATATCATTAAAATGAGAGACCCCAAATCCAAGCCATAAACCTAAGAAAAGCCTCAGGTGCTGAGAGATTTCCCATCAATTCTTATAAAACCTGATTGTGGCAATTATCACTAACAACAGAGAGTCTTTTCAGAATTTTTTAAGACCAGAATTATGTCTCAAGACATGAAAACTCCCTTGATCCCATAATCCTTAAAAACCTGACAACATAAGGAACAATTGGAGGATTTTCATCCTCTTTTACTCTCCTGAATAGAGAGTACAAGATTGTTTCCAAGGTTTTAGCTACACACCTCAATGATATCATTCCTGCCCTCAGACACTAAGATTAGGAAGGATTCACCCTGGGTAGCTCTAAGAAGATAATACCTGAAAAATATTTCCACATAATCCATCAGTCACATCTCCCAAAAGTCATCATGCTGATGAATCAGTAACAGATTTTTAAAGGAAATAAATAAACTTAATAAAAAGCCATTGGGTACTCTTGTCCACCCCATTAAGTTGATCTGCTCATAGAAAAGATTTAAATCTCTAATTTGCTCATTATGCTTCAATGCTCATCTTACTTCCAGCCAAATTACCACAGCTCTCCTGCCATCTGGTCATCATTCAACTGTTGTTTTTCTGGTGTCAGGGAAATTTTAAACACGTAGAAAAAAGGCCCTAAGGGATTTTGGAATGGTTAGTGTTCATGCAAAACTCATATTTCTTAGCTTAAAAAAAAAAAAGTGGGGTGGGAAGATTTGGAGTGCTGACCACTATAATCCTTTTTATCATGAAGATCTATGATATCATTTTAACCTGCAGTTTGGGTCAGAATTATTTACACACTAATACCTGTATCAGGAATAAAATATATTGATTAAAAAACACTAATCAAATACCCAGTATTCAGTCATTTAATAGTTTTTTAATTTAATAACTAATTCTATACTGTTTAGCGTATCACAGAGTAAGCCACTGGAGATAAAAAGATGAAGCACGACTGTGCTTATGAACTAGTGAGGGAGATAAGCACAGATTTAAGCCATTACAACTAAGTTAAAGTAGGTGACAATTAAGCCCATCATTCCATGAGAAGAGTACTTTTCATACCTGTTCCCTCAAAAGTGAATGCCCTGAACCCCAGTCATCCATCTGCTTGGTTAATATGGAATCAGAAAACCACATGTAGAAACACTGGCTGAGGTAAATTCATTTCAAAACTCACTCATCCACAATCCATATGTCTGACAGAGCTGACACTTTTATAGCTTCATAACAGAGTCATTGTCTCAACCTGGTTTTGGTTTATATAGAGAACACACCTTTCTCTGAGCAGATCCACTGAGGTATCTCTAACACAGACTTACCTGCCTGGCTTACAAAACTTCATTTATTTAGAAAACGTGTGTTTATTAGGTTTTTTTTTTTTTTTTTTAAATTTACGAATATTTCATTGTTGTAAAGTTAAAGCCATAAAAATAATCAAATGGCCTACTATCATACCGTTAGAAGAAAAAAAAAAAAGGTGTTCATGAGAGTTCCATATTAGAATACAAGTTTTCCTTAGGCACCTGTTTATGTATGCTATTCTGCTCTTTACAATAAATAATTAAATTTAAAAGACTTAATTCCTCACTTATAAGACCTTATTAGTTTACAAATTACATATTGACCTATGCTAAATTTTATACCGACCCATGCTAATGAATTCAGTACAGAAAACAAAAAGCACTGCACTCAAACTACATATATATATATATATATATATATATATATATATATATATATATATAACTTATATGAGAATTGCTACTCCAGCTTTCTTTTGGTTTCCATTTGCATGAAATACCTTTTTCCATCCCCTTACTTTCAGTCTGTATGTGTCTCTAGGTCTGAAGTGGGTCTCTTGTAGACAGCAAATATATGGGTCTTGTTTTTGTATCCATTCAGCCAATCTGTGTCTTTTGGTGGGAGCATTTAGTCCATTTACATTTAAGGTAATTATCGATATGTGTGTTCCCATTCCCATTTTCTTAATTGTTTTGGGTTTGTTATTGTAGGTCTTTTCCTTCTTTTGTGTTTCTTGCCTAGAGAAGTTCCTTTAGCAGTTGTTGTAGAGCTGGTTTGGTGGTGCTGAACTCTCTCAGCTTTTGCTTGTCTGTAAAGGTTTTAATTTCTCCATCAAATCTGAATGAGATCCTTGCTGGGTAGAGTAATCTTGGTTGCAGGTTTTTCTCCTTCAACACTTTCAGTATGTCCTGCCACTCCCTTCTGGCTTGCAGAGTTTCTGCTGAAAGATCAGCTGTTAACCTTATGGGGATTCCCTTGTGTGTTATTTGTTGTTTTTCCCTTGCTGCTTTTAATATGTTTTCTTTGTATTTAATTTTTGACAGTTTGATTAATATGTGTCTTGGCGTATTTCTCCTTGGATTTATCCTGTATGGGACTCTCTGTGCTTCCTGGACTTGATTAACTATTTCCTTTCCCATATTAGGGAAGTTTTCAACTATAATCTCTTCAAATATTTTCTCAGTCCCTTTCTTTTTCTCTTCTTCTTCTGGAACCCCTATAATTCGAATGTTGGTGCGTTTAATGTTGTCCCAGAGGTCTCTGAGACTGTCCTCAGTTCTTTTCATTCTTTTTTCTTTATTCTGCTCTGCAGTAGTTATTTCCACTATTTTATCTTCCAGGTCACTTATCCGTTCTTCTGCCTCAGTTATTCTGCTATTGATCCCATCTAGAGTACTTTTAATTTCATTTATTGTGTTGTTCATCGTTGCTTGTTTCATCTTTAGTTCTTCTAGGTCCTTGTTAACTGATTCTTGCATTTTGTCCATTCTATTGTCCATTCTATCTCCAAGATTTCGGATCAACCTTACTATCATTATTCTGAATTCTTTTTCCGGTAGACTGCCTATTTCCTCTTCATTTGTTAGGTCTGGTGGGTTTTTATCTTGCTCCTTCATCTGCTGTGTGTTTTTCTGTCTTTTCATTTTGCTTATCTTACTGTGTTTGTGGTCTCCTTTTTTGCAGGCTGAAGGTTCGTAGTTCCTGTTGTTTTTTGTGTCTGTCCCCAGTGGCTAAGGTTGGTTCAGTGGGTTGTGTCGGCTTCCTGGTGGAGGGTACTAGTGCCTGTGTTCTGGTGGATGAGGCTGGATCTTGTCTTTCTGGTGGGCAGGTCCACGTCTGGTGGTGTGTTTTGGGGTGTCTGTAGACTTATTATGATTTGGGGCAGCCTCTCTGCTAATGGGTGGGGTTGTGTTCCTGTCTTGCTAGTTGTTTGGCATAGGATGTCCAGCACTGTAGCTTGCTGGTCGTTGAGTGAAGCTGGGTGCTGGCGTTGAGATGGAGATCTCTCGGAGATTTTTGCTGTTTGATATTATGTGCAGCTGGGAGGCCTCTTGTGGACCAGTGTCCTGAAGTTGGCTCTCCCACCTCAGAGGCACAGCACTGACTCCTGGCTGCAGCACCAAGAGCCTTTCATCCACAGGGCTCCTTAATTTGGGATGATTCGTTGACTATTCAGGTATTCCACAGATGCAGCGTATATCAAGTTGATTGTGGAGCTTTAATCCGCTGCTTCTGAGGCTGCTGGGAGAGATTTCCCTTTCTCTTCTTTGTTCTCACAGCTCCCAGGGGCTCAGCTTTGGATTTGGCCCCGCCTGTGCGTGTAGGTCGCCGGAGGGCGTCTGTTCTTTGCTCAGACAGGACGGGGTTAAAGGAGCCGCTGATTCGGAGGCTCTGGCTCACTCAGGCCGGGGGGTAGGGAGGGTCACGGAGTGTGGGGCGGGCCTGCAGCGGCAGAGGCCGGCGTGATGTTGCAGCCTGAGGCGCGCCGTGCGTTCTCCCGGGGGAGTTGTCCCTGGATCCCGGGACCCTGGCAGTGGCGGGCTGCACAGGCTCCCCGGAAGGGCGTGTGGCTAGTGACCTGTGTTCGCACACAGGCCTCCTGGTGGCGGCAGCAGCGGCCTTAGCGTCTCATGTCTGTCTCTGGGCTCCGCACTTTTAGCCGCGGCTCGCGCCCGTCCCTGGAGCTCTCTCAAGCAGCGTTCTTAATCCCCTCTCCTCGTGCACCAGGAAACAAAGAGGGACGTAAAAGTCTCTTGCCTCTTCGGCAGGTCCAGACTTTTCCCCGGACTCTCTCCCGGCTAGCCGCGGTGCACTAACGCCCTGCAGGCTGTGTTCACGCCGCCAACCTCAGTCCTCTCCCGGCGCTCCGACAAAAGCCGGAGCCTCAGCTCCCAGTCCCGCCCGCCCTGGCGGGCGAGCAGAAAAGCCTCTCGGCTGGTGAGTTCCGGTCGGCCCGATCCTCTGCGCTGGAATCTGTCCGCTTTGCCCTCCGCACCCCTGTTGCTGTGCTCTCCTCCGCGGCTCCCAAGCTCCCCCACTCCGCCTCCCGAAGTCTCCACCCGCGAAGGGGCTTCCTAGTGTGTGGACACTTTGCCTCCTTCACAGCTCTCTCCCGCTGGTGGAGGACCCGTCCCTATCCTTTTGTCTCTGTTTAGTTTTTTCTTTTGCCCTAACCAGGTACGTGGGGGGTTCCTTGCCTTTTGGGAGGTCTGAGGTCTTCTGCCAGCGTTCAGTAGGTGCTCCGTAGGAGTTGTTCCACGCGTAGATGTATTTCTGGTGTATCTGTGGGGAGGAAGGTGATCTCCGCGTCTTACTCTTCCGCCATCTTCCCGGAAGTCCCTATTCACTAATGCAATCTTAGTCTACAATATTTAGGACTATAAGTATTTAGGACAAGATAAATGATACTCACATTTTATTCTGAACTGTAGCATTATATTGATTCTGGAGGGTGAAGAGATTCCAAGTCACATCATATAAAAGAAGGCTGAAGGAACTGGAAATTTAATTTAGAGAAGAGGAGGCTCCACTGGGACAGTGATAGCCTGATATATGTCTATTAGGTTTGTTTTATACTATTTCAAAGGCCCTTAAAAATTATCTGAAGTTTAACATGCTTTCAATGCCTAAATATCTCTAGGGTACCTGCCTAGTAGATATCGGGCATATTCTTGACACATCCAGGAATTCAACAGTTATTCAACAGATAGTCATTGTGTACCTACTATGTGCCGACCACTATACTAGGAACCAGTGTTTTAGCAATAAAGAGAGATGTCTCTGCCCTCAGAGCAACTAGAGTCCCATTGAGAATTTAACTACCACTTGAAACATTCCATCCTCAGAAAATTCTTTCTGGGCCCAGTGGAAAGAAATTGTGGAAATACATGATTTACTTGAGTTGTTTGAAAATGGCAAGATCTGAGTGAGAATAGATATTTAGATACGTTTACATAACTTTCCAGTCCTGATATATGAGAATAAGGACACCCTTGATACCAGTGGTTTCCACTCTTTGGGATGCAGACCACAAGGGATCCAAGGAATTATTGCAGAGGGTTCAGGAATCCATATGTGCTTCATTAATTGTTTAAGATGAAATCAGTAATATTGCCACTGCTATCATGTAAGTATCCATTGAAATGTTCATTCATTTATGCATTCATCCATTCAGTATATATTGATGACCTGTCAGGGCCCAGGGACTGTTTTAAAAGCTGGGGGAAAAAAACAGAACAAAAAATATGTGGAAAGATTGGGAATCACTGCTTAGAGCTATTTACAATATTCAGCTTTATTTACTGTGTGCTTTCATCAGAAGAACAGATGGCAAATCCAAGATTCTGTTGGCTTTTTTTATTTTTTGCAAGGGGGGTGTGGTATCTGGGCTTCACATACTATTTTGATATATATTAGTTATTAGGATATAAATGATACTCTGCAAGCTGTATGATCCAGGACAATTTGAAAATTTTAAGAATTTTATCATGACCTTTGGTTGTGAATAAAATTTAATTTGACTGAAAGTCACATTATTTTGCTGTGTTCACATAAAAAAGAATTTCTTTTTTATGGCAGTTAAAGTGAAACTGACGAGTTCAAAAATAATGAGATGTCTGTTTCCATGGTAGTAGTACAAGAACAGCCGACAAAGAGGAAGGTTTCAAAAGCTCCTATAACCTGTCCTCAGAAATCTGTGATTGCTTAATAATCTCAGGAGACCCTGGAATCCTAGAACATATAGAATCAGCAGTGGGAAAAGAAAAGATCAAGCTCCATTCTTTGCCACTTCCTTTACACAGTGCTAATATGTGAGGACAAGACCCACAGTGACCCATTAGCCAAGTTGTGTCCTAAAAAGAGGTAGTTAAAACTAATGAATGGTGCTGGCTATCTTGGTGCTATATAGTGGTCATAAGATTATTGAGGTAACATTGGTTTAAAACATTATACATGGTCATGTGTACAACATTAAATTTCCACTTCTGTATACCTTACAGTGTGCTTACCACCAAAAATTTCATTTCCATCCATCACCATATGAGTTGATCCTCCTTACCCACTTTGCCCACCCCCCACCGCCTTCCCCTCTGGTAACCACTACTCTGTTCTGTGTATCTACATGTTTGTTTTGTTCATTTATTTTGGTTTTTGTTTGTTTTTTATATCCCACATATGTGTTAAATCATATGGAGTTTGTCTTTCTCCATTTGACTTATTTCATTTAGCGTAATACTCTGAAGGTCCATTCATGCTGGCACAAATGGCAAGATTTCATCTTTTTTATGGCTGAGTAGTATTCCATTGTGTGTGTGTGTGTGTGTGTGTGTGTGTGTGTGTGTGTGTGTGTGTGTGTGTATATATATATATATATATCACATCTTCTTTATCCATTCATCTGTTGAGGGGCACTTAGGTTGTTTTCATATCTTGGCTATTGTAAATAATGCCATGATGAACATGGGGGCACATGTATCTTTTTGAATTAGTGTTGTTGTATTCTTTGGATAAATATCCAGAAGTGGGATAGCTGAATCATATAGTAGTTCTAGTCTTAATTTTCTGAGGAATCTCCATACTGTTTTCTATAGTGGCTGCACCAATTTACATGCCGATCAACAGTGTATGAGGACTATCTTTTCTCCACACCCTCACCAACACTTGTTATTTCTTGCCTTTTTGATAATAACCATTCTAACAGGTGTGAGGTGATATCTAATTGTGGTTTTGATTTACATTTCCCTAATAACTGAACATCTTTTCATGTGCCTGTTGATCATCTGTATGTCTTCTTTAGAAAAATATCTATTCAGCTTCTCTGCCCATTTTTGAATCAACTGTTGTTTTTTTGTTGCTGAGTTGTATTAATTCTTTATATAGTTTGGAAATAAACCCCTTATCAAACATATCATTTGCAATATCTTCTCCCATTGGGGAGGTTGTCTTTTTGTTTTGTTGGTTTCCTTTGCTGTGCGGAAGCTTTTTAATATGACATAGTCCCATTTGTTTATTTTTGCTTTTGTTTCTCTTGCCTGAGGAGACATATCTAGAAGCATATTGCTAAGACCCATGCCAAAGAGTGTACTGGATATGTTTTCTTCTAGGAGTTTATGGCTTCAGGTCTTACATTCAAGTCTTTAATCCATTTGGAGTTGATTTTTGTGTGATAGTGATCTAGTTTCATCTTGTAAATTAGGTTTTACCAGGACTTGAATGAAATCTCTCTCCTGTTTATACAGTTTCTGTGCTTGCCACATCATTTTTAATTTCTAAATTTGCCTCTTGGTTAATCAGCTGCCAAGACGTAGACACAAGTAAACTCTTCATGGTGGAGGTGTACCATCTATTGTAAATTCATATATTTCCATGGAGTTAGAAGATCTGATTGTGCTTCATAGCCATGGTTTTCTACTCTAAATTAGTAAATTTGACCTTCTGGTTTATGTATCATTTATTAAGAATTTGAGGGACTTCCCTGGTGGTCCAGTGGTTAAGACTTCGCTTTCCAATGCAGGGTGTTTGAGTTCAATCCCTGGTTGGGGAGCTAAGATGCCACATGCCTCAGAGCCAAAAAACCAAAACATAAAAAAGCAGAAAAACAGAAGCAATATTGTAACAAATTCAATAAAAGACTTTAAACATGGTCCACATCAAAAAAAAAAATAGAATTTGAGGTCCACCAGCTTGGATTCATGGATAAAATTAAACCAGGAAAGGAGATCACAACCTTGGACAATGACGCTATTTCATGAGACTCTGCCTAAGCAACTAGTTCTTAACCCCAGGTGAATTCACTTACACCCACCTCCAAAGTGGTCCTTTGACCTACAGATAAATCAGATTCTTGGAAGAGTGAAGAGTAGTCTTTATTGTTAGCTCCTTGCTAAAAACAAAACAAAAACTAGAAAAAGATCCCTATGTCCAGATGTACAGTTTTATCTCCACCCCATCCATGAAAATTTAATTCCTAAACTGATATTTATATATGCATAGATGATTCAATATGGTATGCATTTCATGGAGGAGAATTGTATTTCTGCTTTATAAATTCCAGTTTAAAATTCTCAGATTTCAAACATTTATCTTGAATGAACTTTAGAAACTTTATTGCTGTCGTTAATACTCTAAGTGGTTAGATTAGGGGAATTAGGATCAATGAGTAAAAATGTTTTGAAGATTGTTCTCAGGCTTAACTCAATTGTAAATCTGACTTAAGCTGTATTATCATAACAGATTATCCATAAACTGAACTCTGGCTATGAAAAACTATGTTGGAGCTAATGATACACCTGTAAATAGCTTTTAATTTTAAACAGTTAATAAACAGGATGAGAATCCAGTACAGAGTGAGTTGCATCAATCAGGACGCTTTGGGGTGCTCTTTTTATTGACTGCCTGGCATATGATGGAAGGTTAATGGCAGAAAAAGCTTCATATCAGCAAGAAGCTTTGGGTATCTCATTATATCTAGATGTGATAAAAATAATAGCCCATTAATTACACATTCAGAAGAAACCCATATTGTTCAGTGGAAAAACCCATTTCTTGGAATTGGAATTATCTTTTTTAATAGATTTTATTTTCAAAAATGAAAAAAGCTTTTTGTTTGTTTCTGATTATAAAAGTAATGGGATTAATGGGAAAGATCGTGGTCTAAGTGCACATTTATCCATGCCTAATGTTTACTGAAAGGAAGCAAAAGAACCAGTTAAGAAAAAGAAAACTTCATTAATGCTGAAACTAGAGCAGGCTTCGTATTCATAATACAATGTCTAGGTAAAGGATGCCAAGGAAGGAACATGATTTTCCTGCTTATGAGCATGGTGGGCTGAGCTCTGGGAAGTGGGTGGAGATGATGCAGAAGATCCCCAGTGGTATTTCTCACTAGAAGAGCAAATATCTGTGGTATGAGTGGGCTGCAGGAAGGACAGCAAACACTTTTTTGAAGTGAAGGGGATGCTGGAAGAGAAAGTATATGGCTAAATAGTACCATTCTGTTTCTCTGGCCTAACTTCCTAAGCACTAGAGATCTGCAGATGAACTATCATTGAAGCTCTGGACCAGAAGAATAGTATTGACCCACAAATTTAAGTGTGCAGTAATCCTTTAAAGAGAAGTCTCAATGTTGAAAATAGATTCTATATCAGAAGCAGTAAAGTAAACCCACGTTTTAGTGGTGCCCTCCATAGAATAGGGGTTAGCACAAAATGGATGATAATGAAAGATTTTTAATAAATTCAGAAAGAAAATACAGAGTCAAATTTCCCAGACTATAATTTTACATGGACACAGCTCCCTACCCACACCCACCCCACCTGCCATAGGTAGCTAGGTAGTAGAAGAGGGAATATTTACTGTAAAATCCATCCCTTTAGCTCTAATGCTAATGGAAAGATTAGTATAATGATTGAGTCAACAGAAAGGAGTCAAGTAGATTCTAGTCACACTAATCTGGAACAAATATTAGACTTACATTATGAGATAGATGTGCAGGAAAACACCAGCATGCAAATAAGCATTTTATAACAAAAAGGATTAAGGGGACATTTTATTGCAAAAGGATGAAAATAACAATTTGGGACATTTACTCTAGGAAACAGAAAATTTAAGCTATAACCATTTTGTGCTTATGGATTCAAGCAGGAAATTGTACAGTAGAGTGAAATGAAAGAGCTACTAGAAAAACTAAGATAAGAAGAAAAGGAAGATAAAGATCACCTTCTAGACAAATAATATTATACCATTGTTAACTGGTATAATAATTGTACTATGTTTATGTAAATTGTTAACACATGTATTACTGATAATGTGTCTAGGACACTGGGAATAGTAGGTACTCAATAAATATTTGTTGAATGGATAATCAATTTCATCCATGATGGTGTGCCATAGTAGTAAAGAGTGATCATTAGAATTATACAGGAAGCTATTTAAAAATAACATAAGTCTAGGTTCCACCTCATATCTATTTAATTAGAATCTCTGAGAAAGTGACAGAAGCTGATAACACAATAGTAATAAGAGACTTCAACACATCTTAGTCCTTGACAGATTTTGTAATTAAGAAAAATCCATAGAAGATCTTAATCATATAATTAACAAGCTTAATCTAATATACTGATTTTAAACATTTTTAAGGCTATGGAATTTTTTCTTCAAAATATATCTTATATAGACTCTCAAGGATGAAGAGATACAGTTCCTTTTTTAAAAAATTAATTAATTAAAAAAATTTTTATTGGAGTATAGTTGATTTACAACATTGTGTTAGTTTCAGGTACATAGCAAAGAGAATCAGTTATACATATATCCACTCTTTTTTAGATTCTTTTCCCATATAGGTCATTGAAGAGTACTGAGTAGAGCTCCCTGTGCTATACAGTACGTCCTTATTAGTTATCTATTTTGTATATAGTAGTGTGTATATTTCAATCCCAATCTTCCAATTTATCCTTCCCCCTTACCCCCTGGTAACCAGAAGTTTGTTTACTACATCTGTAACTCTATTTTTGTTTTGTAGAGGGGTTCAGTTGTACCCTTTTTTTAGATTCCACATATAAGTGGTATCACATGATATCTGTCTTTCTCTGACTTACTTCACTCAGTATGACAATCTCTACGTCCATCCATGTTGCTGCAAATGGCATTATTTCATTCTTTTTTATGGTTGAGTAATATCCATTGTATGTATGTACCACATCATCTTCATCCATTCCTCTGGTAATGGACATTTAGGTTGCTTCCATGTCCTGGCTATTGTAAATAGTGCTGCAATGAACATTGGGGTGCATGTATCTTTTTGAATTAAGGTTTTCTCCGGATATATCCCCAGGAGTGGGATTGCTGGATCATATGGTAACTCTATTTTTAGCTTTTTAAGGAACCTCCATACTGTTCTCCATAGTGGCTATACCAATTTACATTCCCACCAACAGGGTAGGAGGGTTGCCTTTTCTCCACACCCTCTCCAGCATTTATTGTTTGTAGATTTTTTTGATGGGCAGAAGATCTAAATAGACATTTCTCCAAAGAAGACATACAGATGGCCAAAAAGCACATGAAAAGATGCTCAACATCACTAATTATTAGAGTAATGCAAATCAAAACTACAAGGAAATGCAGTTCTGATACTTGTTAGGTAGTTTTTGATTTAGCAAATGCAGTGTTTTCAATGCCCATAAGTAAGGAGTATCAGAAGCAGTTTTCATTCATTTGAGATGAGCAAACAGTTCACATTTATGAATTTACTTTACGGTCTGTGACTGCCCTCTGTCACAATACAGGAGTCTGAAGAGAGTTTGATCATCTGGACATTCTGTAGAAGATCACGTTGGTTTGATATATTGGTGACATCATGTTATTTGACCCTGATGGACAGGAAATAGTAAATACTCCAATGCCTATGTTAAGACATATGTGCTCCAGGTGTGGGAGATAAAACTTTATAAACATTAAGGCGCCTGCCACATTGGGGAAGTTTTTAAGGTCTCATGATCTGATATAGACTTTGGCATGAGATAGAATTGGCTTCAGTTCATGTTGCATTACTTACTAGCTGTGCATCTTTGAATAAGTTCCTTAACCTTCTAAGTCCAAGTAAGGTTTAAATGATTCAATTTATGACGATCTTAGAATGGTGCCAGGCATATAGTAAATGTTTAACTAATGTACCTGATATTATTACTCATTTTAAGGACCAGAATCTTAACTGCAATTGTTGTTTGGGTCCAGCCAGTCCATAAATCTATTTATAATAATGTCTGGAAGCATTCTTTAACTCAGGATTATAGAATAATAAAACAGGCTAAACTGAGAATATCTGAGTCCACATTATGGGATGGGAAACTGGAGTGATTTTAATTATATGAATGACTTCAGTATGATTTATTTTTATTATTATTATTTTAAATTTAATTTATTATTACCCATGCATCTTCTCAGGAAGGATGGAGCCTTGCCCTCTCTCTCCTCCTTTTTACTTACTCCTTCCCACAACAGGGGTAGTGAATTGTCTGATGGATGTAATCTAGGGGAATATAATAGTAGTCAGACTACGTTAATAGGGGCAGGATCATTGCAATAAAAAGCAGGTTTGTCTCTCTCCCTCTCTTGGGCTCCTTGCTGATAGAGTCAGCATGTGGAAAGAGTGCTGAGCCCTGTCTGGGGAAGGACTTCTGCTCTCTGGGTTTTGGTTTCTTCATCTGTGCCTGGACAGTTGAGTCAGGTTAATCCTTCATCTCCAATTCATGAAGAAAGTCCAATTTGCCCTCTGGTCTAAACCACTTTCTTCAATCTTTTAAAAGAGTTGATTGATATCTTGATTTAGCTCTAACATTAATCTATAACAATGGCTACTATAAAATGAGATTCCAATATTCATTTTCATTTCTTTTTTTTTAATTTTTATTTTTTATTGAAACATAGTTGATCAACAATGTTGTGTTAGTTTCAGGTTATTTTCATTTCTTTAGCCTTTGATTGATCACTAAGTAATTCTTCTCCCATTCATTCATTCTGGACATTTATTACTCCATATTTATTATGTGCTGGGAACTCTCTTAGGCACTGTAGCTACAAAGTACACAAAAAAGACTAAAATCCTGGCCTCCATAAAGACTTATATCCTAGTAGGGAAGTCAGACCATAAAAAATATAAACAAATAAAACATCAAAGTGTGTAAAATATAAAATATAGGTGGTGATAAATGCTCCTAAGAAAAAAAATGAAGAGAGAAAAAAGCTAAGAAGTATTGTGAGTGGGATGGGGTTGAATTTTGCATTGTCAGGTCAGACAAGACGTCACTGAAATGGTAAAGGACTGAAGGAAAAGAAAGAGCAAGGCCTGAGGCTGCCTGGGGGAAGAGTACCAGGTGGAATGGCCACGATGTGCACAGGGTGGAAGTGGGAGCTTGTGGAGATGGCCAGTGTAGCTGGTAAGAACTTTGGCACTTTGAGTGCAAAGGGAACCTTTGGAGGGTTTTGAGCAGAGGAGTGATGTGATATCCTCTACATTTTGACAAGGCACAGAACGGACAAAATTCCTACCCTCATGAAACTTTTATTCTAGTAGAGGAGGCAGACAATAACAAAATAAATAAGTAAAATCTAGAGAATGGAAGGTGATAAGTGCTACTAAGAGAGGATGAGGCAGGGAAAGAGGACATTCCAGCTGCAGCGTTGAAAATAGGCTGTTGGGGGGCCCTGCAGAGGGTGTGAGGGCAGATTCAGGGAGAGAAGTTAGAGGTTACTGCAGTAATCACGGCAGGAGGTGGTGAGAGCGAGTGGTAGCAATGGAGGAGGAGGGACATGGCAGATTCAGGACATATCTAGGAGGCAGAGTCAACCAGAACACTCGTTGATGGATTGGATATATGGTATGTGAGAGAGCGAATTCCAGGCTGACTCCAAGGTTTTCTGGCTGAGCAACTGGAAGGATGGAGTTGTCATTAACTAAGAGGGAAGACCATGGGAGGATCAGGTTTTGGGGGAACTATGGGTGCTTGCTTTGAACCTGTTAAGTCTGCAAGGCCTATTAGATGTCTGTAGAAATGCCGAAGAGGAAGTCTGGTGTTAAGATAGAAAGCTTGACATGAATTTTTCCTTTTCAGGTCGTGCTTATCTTGAATGATATTTTCTCACTGGGAGGCAGTGAGAAGGGTTGGGTCTATAGTTTGATTACCTGGCCTCAAATCTGGCTCTAAGACTCACTAGCTCTGTGCTCTTGGGCAATTATTTAACCTCTCTGTGGCTTAATTTTGTCATCAGTAAATGGGAGATACTTGTGTAACTCATAGGATTGTTGTGAGAATGAAATGAGTTCATATCTCTCACTATCTTGGCAGTGAGCCTGGCATGAAATAAGCATTCAAAAGAAAAAAATTTAAGTAATAATATCAGTAGCTAACATTTATATAACCTTCACTTTATGCCAGGTACTATATACTATTTTATTCTATTTATATATGTATAATTCATTTTATCACTCACAAAAGGCAGATACTATTACCTTATGATGGCATGAAAGTTTAAGTTACACAGTTAGCAGGTAGCAGAGTTGAGGTTTAATTCCAGGCAGTCTGGCTCCAGAGTCCATGCATTTTGGACTCTTAGAACATGTTAACTATGGTTATTATTTCCCTGGGTTTTTCCTTCCTTGTATCAGGGCATCCATTCTTAAGCTGCTTATGAACCTGCTCAAAGTTCAGTTAGAGTCTGGTATTTATCAACTGTACTTCTAACGAGTATTGTTACCTTCAATATACTTTGCAAGGTATAATTTCTAGTTGCCCTAGGAATGACCTATCTCTCCACTTGCCAAGTTCTGTTGCTTCCTGCCCTTCTCTAATTTGAGCACTCTGTCATTTGTATCTGGGTGATCAGCATTATGCCCTTGTGACAACACAGGGATTCAGTTTTGCATGCTTTCGTGGGAAGAGTCGATTCTTGGTTGCTATTCGATCTCCCATGACTGCTGCCACGTGGGGGCATTCTTGTTTTACCATTTCATGTTCATTCATATGTGGACAATAGTTGCATAGCTAAATGGCAAGCTGAACATTTGGATTCACTTATGTCACATCAAACACATCATATATAGCAAATATTCTTTTTTTTTTACAAGACATAAATAAACTGACACCAAGCATTGTAAGTGGATGACCACAACAAAAGCAACAATGATTGCAATTACCAAACATGAAACACACTCATACTATGTCATAATATTGACATTCAGTCCAGTAATCCTCCACTGTAACAGCTCCTTTACTTTGCAGTGAAAATTGATTTGTAGCAAATATTATTCCTAATAGATATTTATAAGCTCTCTATATAGGACCTTATTAGGTAAAATATGATATTTTAATAATTAAGAAAATCTTTTTTGGCAATCTGTAACTTTACTTTATCTTCACTTATTCATTCCTTGATGCTTTTTTCCTTTATGTAGATCTGAGTTGCTTATCTGTATTATTTTCCTTCTCTCTAAAGAACTTCTTTTAACATTTCTTATAAGGCAGGTCTATTGGCAACAAATTTCCTCAATTTTAATTTGTCTGAGAAAGATTTTATATCTCCTTCACTTTTGGAGAATAATTTCAAAGGGTACAGAATTCTAAGTTGATGGGATTTTTTTTTTTCTAAACACTGAATATTTTGTTTCCCTCTCTTCTTGCTTGCATGGGTTCTGAGGAAAAGTCAGATGTAATTTTTATCTTTGTTCCTCTATAGGTAAGGTGCTTTTTAAACTCTGGCTTCTTTCTTTATCTTAGATTTTCTGTAATTTGAAAATTATATGTCTATGTATAGGGGTGTTTTTTGTTTCTTTGGTTGGTTTTTGTTTTTTGCATTTATCCTGCTTGATGTTCGATTAGTTTCATGGATCTGTGGTTTGGTGTCTGACATTAATTTGGAGAAATTTTCAGTCAGTATTGTTTCAAATATATCTTTTGTTCCTTTCTCTTTCTCTTCTTCTAGTATTTTTATTACACATATGTTACACCTTTTGTAGCTGTCCCATAGTCCTTGGATATTCACTTTTGTTTTTGCAAGTCTTTATTTTCTTTGCCTTTCTGTTTTGGAGGTTTCTGTTGACATATCCTCAAGTTCTAAGATTCTTTTCTCAGCCATATCCAGTTTGCTAAGTTCATTAAAGGCATTCTTCATTTTATTACAGTGTTTTTGATCTCTAGCATTTCTTTTTGGTTCTTTCTTAGGATTTTCATCTGTCTACTTAAATTTCTCATGTATGCTTGCATGCTATCTACTTTATCCATTAGAGCCCTTAGCATATTAACCATAGTTGTTTAAATTCTAACATCCCTGCCATGTCTGCTTCTGATGCTTGCTCTGTATATTCATATTGTGGTTTTTGTCTTTTAGAATGCCTTTTAATTTTTTTTTGATAGCTGAACATGTTGTAACAGGGAAAAGGAACTGCTATAAATGGGCCTTTAGTAATGCAGCGGTGAGGTGTGGGGCTAGGGGAAGCATTCCATAGTCCTATAATTAGGTCTTAGTCTTTTAGTGAGCCTATGCCTCTGGGTTGTGAACTTCACAAGTGCTTCTCAGTTTTTTTCTCCCTTCTCAGATGGTAGAGGATGGCTAGAGTTGAGGGCTAGAGTTGACTGTAGTTGGATATTCCCCTTCTCCCAGGACATTTAGGTCATGATAATACCTCATCAGACTAGGCTTTGGTTAACCAGTTTCTCCTGAGGGTGGCCTTTTAAGGAAAACAGAATGAGCTATTGTATTTAAAAATGATTCCATTACAATAGCCAGGACATGGAAGCAACCTAAGTGTCCATCATCAGATGAATGGATAAAGAAGATGTGGCACATATATACAATGGAATATTACTCAGCCATAAAAAGAAACGAAATTGAGTTATTTGTAGTGAGGTGGATGGACCTAGAGTCTGTCATACAGAGTGAAGTAAGTCAGAAAGAGAAAAACAAATACCGTATGCTAACACATATATATGGAATCTAAAAAAAAAAACCAAGGTTTTGAAGAACCTAGGGGCAGGACAGGAATAAAGATGCAGACGTAGAGAATGGACTTGAGGACATGGGGAGGGGGAAGGGTAAGCTGGAATGAAGTGAGAGAGTGGCATGGACATATATACACTACCAAATGTAAAATAGATAGCTAGTGGGAAGCAGCCGCGTAGCACAGGGAGATCAGCTCGGTGCTTTGTGACCACCTAGAGGGGTGGAATAGGGAGGGTGGGAGGGAGACACAAGAGGGAGGGAATATGGGGATATATGTATACGTATAGCTGATTCACTTTGTTATAAAGCAGAAACTAACATGCCATTGTAAAACAATTATACCCCAATAAAATGTTAAAAAAATTATTAGCAAGAAAAGAAAAAAAAAACATTTTCTTTTCTCCTTCCCCTGCTGAAAGCACAAGGGAATATTTTTCTCCAGTATTTACTGTGAGAGCCTGGTCAAACTCCTGGAGGTAAATCTCACAAAACTGAGTTCCCTGCCTCCTCCTCCATGCCTGAGTCCCCCTGGATTTTTTAGAGTTGTCTATGTGGAGCCTCCGGCAACTGGTCAATTGTAGTTTCGGTTTTCCTGCCCCAGCACTGGTTCCCAAAGAGGTTTCCACTTCTTAGTCTCTTTTTCGGTAAGCCATGACTCCCTGCCTGCCTGTCTGTCTCTCCAATTTGGAGGCAGCAGTTTGCCCTTGTCCTCAACTACCTTATGGATCTTAGAAAAGTTGTTGATTTTTCAGTCTGTTCAGATTTTTACTTGTTGGGATGGAGTGGCAACTTCCAAGCTCCTTTTATGCTGAACCAGAAATTGGAAGTGGCAATCAGTGACTTTCAATCATGTAAAGATTTTAAATATTTGGGCATAATCATAGTATTGATATATGTACAATAACAACCTAAGCACTGGCTTTCATATGTGTTTCTAAAAACAATGGAGCTATATTTTTTATAAGGAAAACTCCATGTTACATAGTTAATTGAGAATAAAAATCTACTCTTTGAACTCTGTAAAATGGCATAAACTAGAGATTGGCAAAAGATGAATGATACTTTGTGACACATGAAAATTAGGTGTAATGCAAATTGATGTGTCTATAAATAAAATTTTATTGGAACACAGCCACACTGTTACATGTTGGGAATGGCTACCTTCACACTATAATTACAGAGTTGAGTAGCTATGACAGAGATTGTACAGCCTGCAAAGCCTAAACTATTTACTCTCTGCCCTTTGCAGAAAAATGTCTGCTGACTCCTTAAATAAACTAATACAAAAATAATGCTGCAGGCATCCTTGCTAAGGCCAGGGTCCCGCATCACTTGGTTAGTACCTGTCTGCCCATCTCACAATGGTGCAGGGCCGTCATGTGACAGTGGATGCTGACTGCAATCAGAGGAGACAGACATTTAGCCTAATCCCATATAACACTCCATTCTTATCTTAATATGCATTTCCTTTGGAAAGAAGATGGTTCTTGTAAATTGTCAACTTGTTTTCCAGAAACAAGACTGTCATTGAATGTGGAATTGTATTTTGAAAGCTTAGGTAAGAGAGGATTCTTTCCCAGAATTAAAATTATGTTACTTGTGTTTCTCATTACAAAAATATGCGTTTAGTGTAAAAAATTATAAAAACACAGAGAAGCATAATGTGAAAGTAAAAATCCCACCTCTCAGAGATAACCACAGTTTGAGCTCAGTTTATCCTATGTCTTAAAAGAAAGAGCTGATATTTATTTTTCAGGCTGCCAAAGACCACCTGATGATGGTCTAGATGCAGCTAAAGAGCTCTTTCCAAGGTGGAAGTGGCAGGTGGCCCAATTTCCTACCCCAAAGTGGGAGCCCATTGGCTCTTTGCAGGTGTTGAAGGGTCAGTTGAACTCTATCAGATTTCAGCCACTGAGGCTCAGGCAGGAAGCCAATAGGTAGCTCAGTTTATATCAGTGATAAAAGCAGGAAAATTGTCTCTAGAAAGCATTGGATATGCATTCATTCATTCAACCATTCAATCAACCAGTCAGTGAACAGTAAGCATACTAGTTCCCTATTTCTGCTATAACAGATGACCACAAAAGTAATGGTTTAGAACAACACAAATTTATTCTTTCACAATTTTGTTGGTAAGAAGTCTAAAATCAAGGTGTTGGAAGGGCTGCGTTTTTTCCGGAGGCTTTAGGGAAGAATCTGTTTTCTTGCCTTTTCTGACTTCTTTCTACAGGTAAACTGCATTCCTTGGCTTGTGCCTCTCCCTCTGTCTTCAGAGCACATCACTCCAACATCTGGTTCTGTGGTCACATCTCTTTTTCTCTCAATATCTTGCCTCCTTCTTATAAGGACCCTTGTGATTACATTGGGCTCACCTAGATAACCCAGGATAATTGCCCCACCTCAAGATCCTTAATTTAATCACGTCTGCAAAGTCCCTTTTGCCATGTAAGGTAACATATTCACAGGTTCTGGGGATGTCTTTGGGAAGCCATTATTCAGTTTACCACAGCATGTGGCCACCTGCTTTGTTTCTGACACTACTCTAGGCTCTAGGAAATCAGAGGTGAATGAACATGGCCCCTCCCCCTTGAAAAGCTGACTTGCAGGCCCAAAGAAAGAGCTTGGGCAAAAGGTGCAGAAGAGTAAAGTGAACAGTGTTGTTGAGAAATGGTGATTAATTCAGCATTTGGGAAATCCTGTATATTAGTCAGTATTCTTTGACTGAAGCATTAGAAACTAAATTGATCAGGCTTAAACAAAAATGATTTTCTTAAAAGGATATAGACTGACAAAAGGAAGCCAAGGGCAAAAGTGCCGCCGGGCCCCAGGAAGGCCTGGACCAGGAACTGGAAAACAGATTGAAACCCAGGCAACTTCTCTCCATGTGCTTGCTCCTGGTGTCCAGTCCATATGGCTAAAATGACTACACCATAGCTCCTAAGCTTTCCTTTTGTTTTTTTAAATAGTCACTTTTTGCACTACTTCAGATCCTCAGAAGAAAATCCAGTTTACTGTTGACTTCTGGTCCAATTCATTCTGACCTTGGCAATATAATCACATAATGATGTCACATGGGTATCTCTGAGCAATCTTCACCTTGGGGGTTTGAATATCATATTGCACTGCCACATAATGACTTTTTTCTTCTCAAGGGGAGGTAGACTGTTAATATATTATCACTATTCTTAGATTATGGAGGGCCTAAAATCATAGGACAAATGTCACGGTAAAATATCTGTCTGATTGCTCTGAGAGAAAATAAATAACATATCCTAATTCCATTCTTTTGTTTAGGAATTTTGCTAGCTTACCTAATTGAATGTGTATCTCTGTCTAACACAGTGGTTCCCAACCCTGGCTGCGGAGTCACCTGGGAAAATTTTTTTTTTTTTTTGCGGTACACAGGCCTCTCACTGTTGTGGCCTCTCCCATTGCAGAGCGCAGGCTCCGGACACACAGGCTCAGCTGCCATGGCTCACGGGCCCAGCCGCTCCGCGGCACGCGGGATCCTCCCAGACCGGGGCACGAACCCGTGTCCCCTGCATCGGCAGGCGGACTCTCAACCACTGCGCCACCAGGGAAGCCCCTGGGAAAATTTTTATAAAATATTCATGCCCAAGCTCCACCTCAGACCAATTGAATCAAAATATAAGGTGGTAGCAGACGTCTGTGTTTTTTAGAAAATACCCTGGGTGAAATGAGTACATGTAACAACTGGTGAAATTGAATAAGGTCTGTAGTTTAGTTAATAGTATTACACCTATATGAATGTCCTGGTTTGATCATTGGGGGAAGCTGGTGAAGAGTACAAGGGAATTCTCTGTACTGTTTTTGCAACTTCTTGTAAGTCTAAAATTATTAAAAAAGAAAAAGAAAAAATCCAAATGAACAAAGAACCAAAAGAATCCACCCCTTCCCCAAAAAAGAGTTATCAATTGGACAAATTCATTTTTGAAAGTATTGAAAACAACAACAGCATACCCTAGGTAATTCTGAGGAGGATTGGGAATGGTTGCCTTAATATATTTAGGGGAAGTGAGTCCCTTTGTGTAAGGTCAAATTGGATTCCCCTAATGAGAATTTCAACCAAACAAGGTTTTGATGGGATTAAATTTAGGAGAGTTTATGGGAAGAATTTATCTTCTGTTTTCAATCTCAGGGAATGTAATAAAAGGTCAGAGCACCACTTTTACAGTGCTGTAGAAATGACTCAGAAATTTCCTGTAGAGGCTCAGCTGTAGGCTTCAGACACTCCACCCAATGTTATTTGTCCCCAGCATAAATGAGCAAACCAGCTTGGGGGTTAGGCTTCCTGAATAATTGACATTTTCTGCCTCCAGGCAGTGTGCTGAATGCTAAGAAGGTGATACAAAGGGTTATTGAACATTACATTTAATATGGAATAAAAAGGCACGTGAAACCCTCTGCCTTGTTTTTTTTTGTTTGTTTGTTTTTTTTTTTGTAGTGGCCTGAGATTTCCATCTCAAAGAAATTTAACAAATCAAAGTGTAGTCAGGTCCGGAAAGGAGGAATCGTTTTTGATCTAGGGCAGATTCTCAAATAGAGGGAAGTTTGACGATGAGAGAGATACTTCAGGAAGTTATTTTGGTCTCAAAAAAGAATAAATTTCATTTCTAATAGAGTTGTAGGTATTAGTTAGGAAGGTTCATGTTTTGTATTAGATTTCAGACTTCACAAGCCAGAAGTGGTACAACCATTTAAGTGCATTAGTGAGGAGTCTTTTTGTTTATAAGTGACAGGGTAGTTTAAAGGGAAAGATTTATTGACTCACTGGGAATTGAAGGCATTCCTGCCTTCAGGTATGGCTGGATTGAGGATTGAGGCAATGTCATTGGATTGACTCCATTTCTCTACTTGATTCTGCTTCTCTCTATTTTAGCTCATTTCTCAGCAGATTTTTTCCCAGTGTGGTGGCAAAAATGTATGCCAGCAGCCCTAGGTGTACATTTGCCTTTTAGCTAATGATCCCAAAGAAAAAGAGCACTACTTCCCCAGTGGCTCCAGGCAAACTCCCAGGCATGGCTCTCATTGTACTGGTTTGTCACATGTCCATCTCTGAAGTAATCACTGTTTGAAGAGGGATGGGGACTCCTATTAGTTAGGCCTGAGTTGTATCCCTCCTCCACAACCAAGATGTGAGGTCAGTCCTCCAAACTACATGTGGACAGAAAATGGAGCAGAGGTGGTTCCCCAAAGAGCTGCTGGTCAGATAGAAGGTGATGGTTCCCGTTGGATGAGGCTCGTCCGTGGGCATTGGCAGCAGTATTATGCATCACCAGGTGGGTGACATAGGGGAGTGATGGTGGATGCCCTGTTGTTACCAATGCCTTATTTGTGAGCATTCATGAGAAACACTCCACCCCAGAGTCCTAGCAGTACCATGCTCAGGGCAGACATTGTTGAGGCAGAAGAGGCTGTCCATTAGCAGGTAAAGAGTCTGTGAAGCATAAGTTACATGTGTGAAATCCTAAATGGAAATCAAAGTGAGAATTCAAGTTCAGACATTGTATAGCAGGGCTTGCAAGGGAATTGATTTGTGTTGAAAAGCTTTATTTTTAATGTTTGCTGATCTTATGAAGTTCCTTTTAGGAACTTCCTGTTTGGGAAGTTGGAAGCTGATTTCTCATGATGCATAGGGGCAAGTTGGGGAGGAAGGGAAGGAAGGAGGGCGTATGGAGGCTGAAGAGAAGAGGAGCAAAGAAATGGTGTGTATTCAGATCTGGTTTAACGTCAGATTCATGAATTTTTAGAAATGAACGTTACACAACAATAAAAAGTTTTAAAATATTAGTCTTTTAAACTGACCTCACATCTCAGTTATGGAGGAGGCGTGAACTTAGGCCTGACAAATAGGAGTGCCTGTCCCTTTTAAAACAGTGATTGCTCAAGATAGACAGGTGACTTAAGCCAGTACAATGAGAGCTGTGCCTGGGAGTTTGCCTGGAGCCACTGGGAAAGTAGTACTCTTTTTCTTTGAGGATAACAGTTTCCCCACAAACTGTCCATAGGCCAAGAAATTTCCAGACATTTAAAAAAGGGCCCCAAACAAACATCATGTGCTCCTGCTGTTGATGTAAGCATGAAATGAAGGGAACCTTGGAGATCTGAACCTTTGAGGTGCACACAGAAAGCCAGCAACCACAATTTGATCTCTGAAAAGAACATTAACAGCATGCACTGTACCAGATGCTATTCCATGCTGTAGACTTGGGATAACTGAGCAAACAGTAGGGATTTTTTAAAATGGAAAGAGTGGTCTTCTGAGAGAGATATAGAGAGCTATTGCAGTCTCTTTCTAGGATCAATTACAAATTCAGGTTTTAGAAAAAGATAAAGCAGCTCTTTCTAGCACTATGTGTTGGGTTTTCTTGGGCACTGAAATAGACCCATTTCCCTACCAAAATGTCCTCCACCCTTTTTTATAGGGGTGTTTTCAAGCAGATCCAGGTAAGTAGGTGAGGAAGAAGCTTATCTTTTGGGAACCTTTTCTGTTAATTAGTAGTGCTGGGGTAACTCTTAGATTTAGTGGATACTTTTTAGTACATAATCAGTTGGCTACTTCTATAATGTTTTAAACCTTTGGTTCATTTAAGAAGCAGCTGGATTTGGTGAAAAGGGAGTGAAAATGGAATGTAAAGATTAAGAGTTCCTATCTTGGCTTTAGTCTGTACTAGACATATATCTTTGGAAAGTTAATTACTGTCTTTCAGCTTGGATATTTCAAGCTATAAAATAGATATAATACTACCTACTGCAAAGGTTTGCTTTGGACATTAAAGGAGGTGAAGAGACCTGCAAAACACCTGGCATGTTTTAGGAAACAAGCACCTGTCATGGGATCATAGAAACAATATCTCCTATTTCAGCTATAACACAGGTGCCCACAGATCTATCTGTGACCTGATCTTTTTGATGAAATTTCCATAGAGCCAATGATTTACTCTGTGAAGCCCCTAAGAGTAGTGAGCTTGAAGAGGCTTTCAGGAAATATGTCCACCAAAGGGATTTTAGTAGCCTACACATTGTCCCAAACCTATTTAGTCAGGGTTAAAGATGCTGAACCATCAATCTGCATATAAATACATACTTCTTTTTAAAAACCCTGGAGACAAATTACAAATTATGACCTATAAATGAACCCAGGGCATTTATGCTTCTTCTTGGAAGATTTCCAAGATGCCATTAAAGAGATTTGCAGTTACTTATTGGTGGATTTAAGCATTACCCTCCCCCAACTCACCATGCCAAGGAATAGTGGTTAAGAACTGATCTGCTTGTTCCAGAGGGGCCAGCAAAAAATTCTGCAAAAACTGCTCAGGAAATGTGGATATAACAATCTGTGTGATCTTACTGCAGATGGCATTTGTCTTAGTCTCTTTGGGCTACCATAACAAAATAACATAGACTGGGTGGCTTAAACAATAAAAATTTATTTCTCACATCCTGGGGGATGGGAAGTCCAAGATCAAGGTGCTGGCAACATAGATTTCATTCTGATGCCTTTTCTCTTGGCTTTTAGGCAGCCACCATCTTGCTGTGTGCTCACATGGCCTCTTAGTGTGTGGAGAGAGAAAGCACTGTTCTCTCTTCTTATAAGGACACTAATCCTATCATGGGGGCCACATCCTCATGACCTCACCTAAACCTAATTCCCTCCCAAAGGCCCCACCTCCAATACCAACACACTGGGGGTTAGAGCTTCAACATGTGAATTTTGGGAGGATACAAACATTCAGTATTAACAGCAATTTGAGTGTCAAAACGTGTGGGAAAATATGACCACAAGTCCAAAAGACACATGACCTCTTGAATTTGACGCTTCACAGCAAAAGTAATTGACTATCTCATTAAGTCATCTTTGCCCTCTCCCCAACCCACATAAGTAATTTAAAAACCTGTTCTACCTTGCACCTGGAGGATTATTTTAGAATTTACCCTATTAGACAATCACCACTTATTTATCACCAAGTATTGTGATTTTGACTAACAGTACTACGCAGATTTTTGGGGGAAGAAAACATAATATTTGCAATAAATAAATATTTGCATGAATAAACATAAATTTTGCAGTCTGTTTGAAGTTGTGTTTTGTAGGATTATTCCACATGAAGTCTGTAAAAAGGAAAACAGGAAGATATGAATTTGTCAGTATCAGTTTGGCATTACCCAAGGGGTGCAAAAACTATCTGGCAGAGGATCCTGACCAACGGAGTAACCTTTTTTGTAGAGCAGGATCTTACCAGGCTTTGCCAGTGATGAGATGAAATATCCCTGTTGGGTATCAAATTTTTGCACCTCAGTTTTTTCTGCTGACTAAGAAAGATTCTGATAACTAATTTATTTCCTCAGGTGTCTTAATGAGGAAGAGTGAGCTCCAGAGAGTGACATAAAATTCTGATCCTTGGAAAGAGGAAGGTGTATATTTCATTGTAAATTACATGCATCAGCCTTGATGAATTTAATTCATGGGGGTTCAGGGTCAGTTCCCCAAGCCTGGTCAATTCTGAGTAAACTGAAAAAAATTTGAGTTTCTAAACTTCAAAGCTTAGAATTAGAGTGTGTATATAGAGACTACACCTGTACATCTGTACACTATACAGGTATACTGACCACAGTGAAACCTTGCTTGAATTTCCAGCCAGTGTATCCATGTCTCCTATACCTTCCCACTTGGCAAGTCTGAACGGGCATGTCAGTTGCCACCAGCCAGCTATTGTGTCATCTTCATATACACAGAGCTATCTCCCGCTGCCAAGCTCACAGAACAGCTCTGCCCCCACGAATAGAATATTTGGCAGCAGACACAGTAACTCTGCCAGAATGCTACAGAGCACAAAATAGAATATTATTCTCAGGATCTCCGGTTAATTTCTTCATCTGCTGCATCTCACCTCTCCAAAGAGACTGCACAAAAGCCCAGTTTTAATGGGACACATTTTATACCAAGAATCAGTGAAAGTTTTTAGAAGCTTTAAGAAAGCTTCTAAAAAAGTTTGAATAGTTATATATTCCTCCTCTGAGCGGAAGGTTATACACAATACAGTTACAACACTGAGCCTAACAGGACCTCCAAGTCTCTCCAAGCCCAGTTAATATTTGAACTTAAGAACTGTGTTCTGGGAGAAGATTCTGGCTGAAAACTTTGAGGCAGCTTAAGCAGAAAGTATTTCATTCATTCACTCATATTGCAGATTAGACATCCTGGTAGTTTTTTGGCTACTAACTCATTTAATACAGACATTCTTGATTCATTTTTTTGCTGGGTCTTTTAAAAATTTTCCTTTCTTTTAACAGAATCTTATTGTAGGTTTAGTTGCTATAATTCTTCATGGTACAAGTTCCACTGAATGGCAAGAATTAATATAATCCTCTAACTTTAAACAGACCTTTGTCCTTAGAACAGCTGACTTTATGAATATTTCATTAGTGAATGTTTGCTAGTAACACTTTTCAAACTCTCCTTTTATTTTAAACAACTTCCCTGTTCTTTGTTGTTACTAGGTTTATGTTTTTTTCCCTTATAACTCTTGCCAGAGACCATCTTTCAGATATCCTAGGAATTTATAGGTATAACATCCATAAATTTTCTCTAAGTAGAGATGTCAGTGGTGTCCCCTCTATGTATTATTGACATAAAATAACTCTACAAAAATAATAATTCCTCAAATAATGAAATGCTGAAGTGTTTAAAGCACAAAAAGACAGAATTTAAGAATGCATATTCCAAACAGCCAAAAATTGGGGTGCCCAAAATATCCTTAAATATAAGCATGTTGACTGAAGCACTGGATCTCAGGTTGTTCACCATACTGTCTCCAAAATGCCAAGCTAAAGTTCATTCTGGTTCCAACATCATCTGTTATCTGGTGATAAATGTCCATCCCTTTGAGAACTAGAGTCCTCTGAATGCTTAAGTATTTCTGTTGAATAAGTTGTTCAATAGATATACCAAAGTCATAGATTCAAATGCTCATGACACCTTTATGGCATGTCACCACAAATTTCTCTCCAGCTTGATGTCAATCAATCAGTAATCTTCAGATTTTGCCATTTAACCAGTTGTCCTTCTGACAGTTCAAATATCTAGTTTTTATTCTTCAGCATTTCATGAGATCCACAACAGAAACATGAAGCAAAAATTTTACAAGTAGGTCACTGGGAGTACTGGCAAGAGGTCCAGTCTTATTTCTACTGCTTAGCTGCATTTTCTAGCTCATGAGGACGCAGCACAATGTTTAAGTTGTTGGTTTAATACATATGTTGCATTCTGGAGGACAGCACCCAACGTGGCAGAATGTCCCTTTGATGGTGCCTTATCTGAGTCTTCATCAGGTCATTCCACCATTTTGTAAACGATACTTCTGGGGATGGGCATGTGGAAAGCCAATCGTTGCACTTTCTTTGAGGTAACATGGCTATCTTTGTCCCAGCCAATATTGTGTGGGACACAGTATCAATACATCAGGCATTCTTAAGTCCATGAGAGGTGGTGCTGAGCAGGGAGAGCAAACTCATATCCATAGTATGTATCAATTGTGATAAGGACAAATAACTACCCCCTGTAGGGTGTATGGAGTGTTCTCTGGACCCTAAAACAGGCTAAACCTATAAGATTAAACCAGTAAATTGAAGTAGACACTTGATCATCTCAATATCCAATTTCCTGCTGTTTTGCATCTTAGTTAATTACAGGTGGAAGACAGCCTCAGTAATTTTGATGGACTACCTGCCAAGGGTCATCACCACTCTGTTTACTACCACAGTAGAGTTCCTGTTGCCTTTGGATCAGTGAATAATCCAACTCCAAATCTCACTATGAGGTTTGCTTTCCCAGGGTCACTGCTGGGACTGTCTTAGCAAGGGTTTCCTAGAAAACAAGATCTGTGGCAAAAACTTAGCATCCTAACATTTTAGAGGAGAGTTTAATCCCAGGATAGTAAAAGTGAAGGAAAGCAAGAAGTGAGGCAAGGGAAGGGGGGAAGACAAACACACAGGGATGTGCAACTGAGTTGGCCACTACCGCATGGATAACAAATCCGATGGATTGCTTGGCCTCACAGAGGGGCCAAGTAAGCTCTTGCTGCACCTTTGAAACAGTCCGTGTGCGGACTTGAAGGGGGTGGAGGAGGAAAGGGGAGACAGGGATCAATTCGTTTGCTTCCTCCCATCTTCTCCCATGGATTTAAGCCCATCCTAGGTGGCATTACTACCTCCTGCACCAGGGAGCTGTTGAGAGAAGCAGAGCTTCTGCAGGTCCCTCCTTCTCTATCAGCCC
Organism: Orcinus orca; assembly: GCF_937001465.1. Taxonomy (NCBI): domain Eukaryota; kingdom Metazoa; phylum Chordata; class Mammalia; order Artiodactyla; family Delphinidae; genus Orcinus; species Orcinus orca. Next base: position 40,753,451 of record NC_064566.1, on the reverse strand, counting down.
TATGTCTGGGGCCACTTGATCAGTGTGTGTGGTGGGGGAAAGGGGCAGCTTCATTGACCTGCTCTGTGACCATGGGAATTGTGTTAAGGCTGCTTGGTTGTGGCACAAGTAATGAAAAGTAGGTGTGGCCATAAGAATCGGAGATATTGCATGAACTGGGTCTGATATGGGTGTGTTCAGAAAATAGTGATTTTCCCCAGACCGATACCTTAATGGACGTTTCTCTGCCTGGAAAATTCCACAGGAGTAATCAAGAATACATTTCCAGCATGAATTCCTGTAAAAAATTTATACTTCTTGCTTTCCCTAGGGCACCTAGCAAAGTGCCTCCCACAGAAAAGGCTCTGGGCGATTTGGCTTTAGAAGCCCTACCGTTCTTACAAAGCCATCTCCAGTGTCTGTTGGACCCAAAAGACAAATTACCACACTCGTCTATGTAATTAGCTTTGCACAAAGTGTACATATTAGCAAGAATATGAAAAAAAAAACCCTATTCCTGACATTTAATTTAAGTACCTGGTTCATTTCTATAACTTAAATCTCAACCTACTAGAAATGATTTTTATCCTTTCTTGAACAACTTTACTATGTTTTTTTTCTCTTTGAACACACAGGCATTTAAACTATTTTTCTTAGCTAGGACAAGACATTTGAATTCTCATGCCTTTTTATAATTCAAAGCTGTTTAATTCTGAACTTAAAACAAGAAGGAATACCCATTAGCTTAGATTACATGTTTAGTGGTACATTTTATGTTTAGTTTGTGGGGAAGAAAGGGGATGGGCGGGTGGTAGAAGGTAAGAGGAAATCCAAGGAAGTCTAGAGATACATTGATTGGTATTTGGAAATGAGAGAAGGCTTTTTGCTTGTTCTTTCTTTTTTCCAAACAGGGAATCCTATATTACAACCAGTTAAGATACTAAGATTTCTTATCAGCATTGGTAAATTAGTTTTCTCTATCAGTATTTCAGGTGCTTGAACTATAATTATGTGAAATTCACCCCATGCCAGTAAGTTATATCCTTCAAGAATTCATATCTCAATATAATAAATAAAAACCATCAATCATTGAGATAGTTTAAACAGTGCCAATATATGCTTTATAATATATGGTATATGTAGTTTATATTATAGATAACATATACTGTGTATATTTCCAATATTGTCTTATTGTACAGACTATTTAGACACTCCTACAGTGTGTATTGAGGGTAACCACCAATACCTTCCCATCAGGGAATTGAAGAAGCCCTTAACCAGAATTGTAAGAATTGTAGATCCTTTCTAACCTTTTTTTTTTTTTTTTTTACCCACTAAGAATCTCCATCCCATGCTCTAGCACCCAGACTGATCTTCCTAAACTGTATACTTCTTGGCACTATTGATAACGCACTTATTACTAAGGACTCTCAGCCTGTCTGCCTGCAGTTGCCTCAAGTTCCAGTCCTGATGCAGAGTTTATCAGCAACAAACTTCTGCAATACAGGAGATGGGACTTTGGATATACTTCCCTTCAAATGCCTGAGAAATGCCCTTTGCTATGTGCTACCACTGAGGGAATTGTTTCCACAGTTCATCTTTTTAACACTTATTTACTTATTTATATATTTTTCAGCTTTATTGAATTATAACTGACAGAATTGTGAGATATTTAAAGGGTATATCTTGGTGATTCGATATACATATACATTGTGAAAGGATTTCCTTCATCTGGTTAATTCACACACCCATTACCTCACATATTTATGTATTTATTAATTTGGGGCAAGGCTTGAGAATTCAACACATATTCACTGAGTGCTCACTTTGTGCCAGGGGTCGTGACAGGTGCTGGGAATACAGAGGGGAGTTAAGACGGGTCTGGACCCTGGCCTCCCAGACCCCACACTTTAATAGGCATTTGGGATGATTTAATAAGCTGTTACAGTCCTGAATACTGGGCTTAGGGAACTATAGGGTGCCTTGGGGTTAAATAACAGGTTGGGGGGGCATATTGGTACGCTTCTGTGCAGGAGGACCTGTGTGTGATATGTGAGGGAAGAATGTAAAGAGGTTAGCTAGATGTGGAACGTTTTAGCGTTCTCAGAGACTCAAGTGATTAAACAACGTTGGCTTAAGTGTTGCCTGAAAGAGTCCCCTTTATTTAAGATTGTCCCTGTCTCCCCAAAAAAACCCACGTTAAGTGCTGGGCTCCAAGTCAGACAGGCCGGAGTTTGAATCCTTGCTCTCACAGTGAATTTTCAGGGGTTTTGGTTGTAGACAACAAAATTCACTCTAACTCTAAGCAGAAACGTGTTTGTTATGGGAGATTAGGTAGGTTGAAGACACTGGGGAGGCCAAGGAACCACATGCCTGGTTACTGCCCAGCTAAGAACACAACTTGGGGAAACACTCAAACACACCACAAGTCTGTTCCAGGGGATGCCGCTGCCTCTACTGCTGCTGCATCTGTGACGCTGGGGACCAGAAACTGAATTCCTACACAGCTGCTCCAGAAGAAACACATGAAGAAACCACAGAGAGGCTCCCCCTAGTCATTTCTGCCTCCAGGTGTTGCTCGTGAGACCCTAGGCTGCACCTGGAGTCCAGTTCCGAGGGTGCCTGGGTAGTGCTGTTTCTAATTTTCCAGGCTCTGTGATGCATGTTATACCAGAGAAGAACTGGAGTGAGTGTTGAATGAGCCAGTTTTCTTTATATGTCACATCCCAATTACTAGCCATCGAAACTTGGGGAAATTGCTTAATCTTTCTGAGTCTCAATTTTTTCAATTGTAAAATGGAACTGGTAACGGACCATATCTCATAGGGTTGTTGTGAAGATTTATAAAATAGATAACACATGCTGTGAAGATTAATACAATAGATAACAAATGCTAGCACTTAGCCTAGATGTATGAAATCATGAAATAATGTTATCTTCTATTGTTGCTATCAATATTATTGTTACTATTGTTATTGGTATAATAAGTGCCCCTACCTCAAAAGGAACTTCCTGCCCAGGGAAATAGCTGAGTGAGGCTGTCTTCTGGCTTTGCTGTTGAACTACCCATTCTGAAGTGAATACACACATATAACTGTGCCAAGTGCAGGGACTAAAGTGCATTATTGGTAGACAGAATGGATGAGATTGGGGATGGAACAGGAAAGGGTAGACAAGACTTACAAAACAAAAACTCCTGACTGCCTGTTTAACTATCTAAAATTCAACCATGAACTCTAGTCTTTTGGGTCTCTTGGGTTTTGTTCTAGAGTTCTTTAAGAATTGCGACAAAACCATTGCCAAACCCCTGTCTTGTATTTGCTGGCTGCCAATTTTATTGACCCCACCGTGCAGCATGTGGGATCTTAGTTCCTTGACCAGGAATTGAACCCATGTCCCCTGCATTGGGAGCGCAGATTCTTAAGCATTGGACCCCCAGGGAAGTCCCTGGCTGTCTATTTTAATTGCAATCTTCCATAGTAAGACAGTCTCACTATGGCAGAATTTATCTTTTCTTAAAATTAATTTTTATTGAAGTATGGTTGCTTTCCAATGTTGTGTTAGTTTCTACTGTCCATCAGCAGAGGAATGGATAAAGAAGATGTGGTACATATATACAATGGAATATTACTCAGCCATAAAAAGGATTGAAATTGGGTCATTTGTAGAGATATGATGGACCTAGAGCCTGTCATACAGAGTGAAGTAAGTCAGAAACAGAGTTTATCTTAATAGTGGCTGTCCTACCGTCTTAGAGGGCCTGGAATTGTCATGCTCCTCAGACCACTTGCCAGCTGCTCAACTCCAATTAGGGTCCTCTTAGATCCTCTCCCTGCAGACCATAATTATTTTTTTGCTAATAGTTGTAACTAGGAACCCCTGTTTCATCTAGTACCAATTAGTGCTCTCCCTACTTCTCTTATGATGCAACACTTAGTCCTGAAATGTGTTGGTCCCCACAAGTCAGCTGCCTAGCTCTCGACCTCATTTCAGCACCTTCAGAGTGGAAGGGGGGGCTTTTGGTTTCCGGTTCCCCCAATTTTCTGGTTGGGTGTTGGGGTGAGATCCAGACCCTATGACTTGAAGTATGACTCAGACTCTTGAGTGATCCCTCCCCTTGTGGAGTCCTGATCACTGTGTTTCACCAGTGAGATCTGACACTCAGTGCTGATTGCTTCTGGAATTAAAAATCTGCCCTCTTAGACACTACCAGGCTGGACAACCTAGTTTTCTCCTGCCAGTCTCTGACTACAAACTAAAGGTTGTATTACACCAATCCCTGTACAGAGGTCTTCTATCCCAAAGGTCCAACCCAGTTCCACCAGGATTATGACTAAAGTGAAATCTTTATGAGCCCCCTAAGGAAAATCCTATGAGAATGAGATGGAAACAGGATAGATACCTTTGGAGGAAAGGGCCAGCAAGCATATCTGAGAAGATCTTTGTGTGATTGGTCTGCACGGCCAGCCCTGGTGACACCATTGTTCAGAATTTGAGGTACAGGGCAATTTGTATATATAGCATCCCTTCATTTTCAAAAAGGATTTATTTTTACCCCCCAGATATCCTTCAATTTCTTTATCCTAAGGAGCTCTGCTTCTTTGGCAGTTTTCCTCTGGCTGCATTAGTTGGAAATCTCTCTGAGCACCTCTCGTTGGCTGCTGATCCCTGTCTGCCTTGCAGCATGTAAGAGATGACCTCTCTCCGGGAATAAGCAGAGGGATTTCTCAGGAATAACTAAAAGTCTTTTAGAGAACAAAGCCTTCTTCCAACCACTTACAATTTTCCTCTGAGTGCTCAGCAAAGAGAAATAGCTCATGGAAATCTCCCTCCTTGCATTTACCCTTTGAGGGACAGCAAGCCATTTTCTGTCCATTATATAGAGCTGTTTGGGCCGAGCAGTAACTTAGACATGCCACCTTTTCATGGAAGGGTCCTGTCTTTAATATGCAGGGTAGATGGAAACTTGTAGAAATGTGAGCAGGTTGTAAAAAGGGTTTCACATTGCATTGTGAATGATGACAACATTTTTAATCGAGAAGAGCATTGCTGTGCATGAGCCAAGAGACTCTTTCTCCTGCTGTTGGGAACTGTTTCCTCCAAGACTCATCCCACCAGTCCGTCATCAGGTGAGAGTGTTTCTTGGGCCACGTGCCAGTTCTTGGATGGCTGAAACGCTTGCCTGGACTCTGGCTACTTGCCCCACAGTGCTCTCAGAGTCACCCACAGTGACTCACGTAGAAAGCTGTTACCTCATTTTGTTGACTTCCATTGTGTGGGCTGACGGTTGAGTTTAGTTGGAAGAAAGGAAAATGAGAACCAGAGATGTGGTGACTAATTGACAATCTCAATTACCAAATGACGCATGAGAACATAGAGGCTCTTAATAAGGAAGGTAAGAGCTTTGCCCTCTACTGGATTTCTTTTGCTATGAGCTACTGGTGAGTCACAGCTGAGCTGGGGCCAGGCACAGTGAGTTCAAGGGCGTTGATGCAATGGCATGAAGATTTTTCAGTGAACAACTTCCAATGGGATCTCATGAGGCAGAAGGGTAGAGGAAGACTCCCATTTCTACTGATGGAAGGCCATAATCTAGAGAAATCCATTCACTGAGTGGCTGTCGCAATGCTGGTGTAGCCCAGATCTGAGCTGAGGTCTACCAACCCCTTACAAGATAGTCAGCTCAAACCCTTATTTCATGCCTTATTATCTCTCGGTTCCAGCTTCTGTGTGTGCTGTCTTTGATTCTGCCTCATGTGGACTCTGAGATAAAAACTCAATACCTTCTTTGATTTCCTCAAAAAAATCCAGACCAACAAAACAGAAAAGATTATAATCAACTTTATTAAAGATATGGGGGTAAAAGGATAAGTCACATCACAGCTTGATAGGTAAATAAGCTAAATTTTCATATTAGGCATTTTTGTTGTCTTCAATTCTTTTGTCCCTCACCTTATCCCTTAACTACCAAGAAGAGTTTCTCCCTTGCTCTTCACCCCCTGTGAGTTCTGGGGCTTCAGCTGTTTCCTCTTTCTCCTTTCACCCATTGCTTCCAGACTGCCCTAAGGGAACTTTAATTTATTTATCCCTCTATTATATAAAACAATGCAATTTTCCCTAACTCCAGATCACAAACTTGGATGTCCAAAAACATCGATGATCTAACAAGACAGTGGTGATAATGAATATACAGAACAAACTAACAAAAAAGCAAAAAGAGTAGTTATACCACTATTGTTCATTTTACAAATATATGGTAGGTGCCAGGCACTGTTCTAAGCACTGTCCATTTCTAAACAGAAATTTGTACGGTATGTCATCTCTGCCTTCTCGGGATTGGTACCTGGTTTCAGTTGGAATATCACATTTGCTGCCCTTAAGTCAAGGGTTTTGGTCAACTCTGATTCATGCACCTGATAGTTCAATCATTCATTCAGTTCTGGAAGACAGACATCACCTCTGACCTATGCAATTTACTCACTGTGGAGAAGTAGTCAACTAAGGAGAGACTGGGCTCTGGTCTTGGGACTGGAGGCACACTCTCTGAAAAGTTGTAGGGTGCTGTTATGGTCTTCAGATATACTGAAGGGATGAAAAGAAATGATCAAAGGAATGTGATGGTCTATAAGGGAGTTAATACGGTCCCCCAAGAGCCTTCTGTAACAATTATGGCTGGGTGCCTGGGGGAGATGTTTGGGGCTGCCTACAGTTCACTCTACTCTCCAGGCCTGTTTGACATGGGTGATCTCAGGGGACCATTTATCAAGAGCTTCCTGCTTCCTTAAATATGTATAATTGCTATGAGAGAGGCAAATAAACATAAATATTTAAAATGTGGGCTCTGGAGTCAGACTGTCTATGCTTAAATCCTGCCCTTAAGCTTACTAGATGTGACATTAGGCTAGTACTTAATTTTTCCATCCTTGTTTTTTTCAAATGGGTAGCAAGGATAACAGTATCTACTTCACAGGATTGTTATTAGGTGTGATGGTTAATTTTATGTATCAACTTGACTGGGCTACAGGGTTTCCAGATATTTGTTATACATTATTTATGGGTGTGTCTGTGAGGATGAGATCAACATTTGAATTCACAGACTGAGTAAAATATATTGCCCTCCCCAGTGTGAGTGGGCTTCACCCGATCCATTGAAGCCCAGAAAGAATAAAAGGCTGAATAAGAAAAAATTCTTTCTTTCTGTCTGGCTGTCTGTGAGCTGGGACATTAGTCTTCAGACTCAGACTCAGACTGGAACTCTATTATCTGTTCTCCTGGGTCTCCAGCTTCCCGACTGTAGATCTTGGACTTCTCAGACTCCCTAATCATGTGAGTCAATTTCTTATAGTAAATATGTTATGTATGTAATTTCCTATTGATTCTATTTCTCTGGAGAAGCCAGATTAATACATAAGGATTATGTAAAATGATCTAAGTAGAGCTCTTAGCATACTGCTAAGTGTTGCAGAGTAAGCATTCACATACATCCATGATTCTTCAGATGTTTATCACATCCAGCCTTTGTGCTGGGCACTGTTCCAGGTACTGGAGATACAGTGGTGAACAAGATATTCAAGGAGACTGCTCTCAAAAACCTTACTTTCTAGCGAAAGAAGACAATAATATACAAATAAGTAGATTACAGAGATAATTTCAGAGAGTGGTAAGTTCTGTAAAGGAAGTTATACAGGTTGATGTCATAAAGAGACTGGAGGGACTTCTTTAGATAGGTTGGTTGTGGAAGGTCTTTTTTAAGTAGGTGACATTTGATTTTAAGTTGAAAACTGAAGAGTGATAAGGAGCCAGCCATCAAAAGTAGTGGTGGTAGTAGTGATGGTGATGTGTGTGTGTGTGCACGCGTGCATGTGTGTGTGTGTGTGTGTGTGTATTGTGTGGTGTCATAGAAGGGGAGGATTGACAGATAAGGAAGACTTTTCTAGACAGAGAAACCAGCAAGTGCAAAAGCTCTGGAGTGGAAAAGGTCTTGGTGTGTTAGTTCTAAGACTTCCTAAAAGTCCAGTGTGGGTATACAGGTGAGGGGAGACTGGTACCAGAGGGTGCTGGCAAGATTGATGGGAGCTAGACCATGTCTGTCTTAAAGCTATGGAAAAGCATTTAAATTTTTTATCCTAACTATACTGGAGAGTTGTAGGAAGAGGAGTGACCCAGTATGATCTATGCCTTTTACTTTTTTTTTTTTGCGGTACGCGGGCCTCTCACTGTTGTGGCCTCTCCCGTTGCGGAGCACAGGCTCTGGACGTGCGCAGGCTCAACAGCCATGGCTCAGAGGCCCAGCCGCTGCGCGGCATGTGGGATCTTTCCGGACCGGGGTACGAACCCGTATCCCCTGCATCAGCAGGCGGACTCTCAACCACTGCGCCACCAGGGAAGCTCTGATCTATGCTTTTAAAAGATCACTCTGAGAGTTATGTGGAGAAGGAATTACAGAGCCAACAGTCAAATCCAGGAGACTAGTTAGGAGACTACTGGAATTTTTCAGGCAAGAGATGATGGTGGCTTGGACTATGGTCCCTTGTTGCCATGGTCTGAATGTTTGTTTCTCTCCCCACCCCTCAATTCATATGTTGAACTTCTAATGCTCAATGAGATAGTATTAGGAGTTGGGGACTTGGGAAGGTGATTAGCTCATGAGGGCAGAGCCTTCATGAATGAAATCAATGTGCCCATTAAAGAGACCTCAGAGAGTTCCCTTGCCCCCTTCTTCCATGTGAGGATACAATGAGAAGTCTGCAGCCTGGAAGAGGGTCATCCCCTGACCATGTTGGTACTGTGATCTCAGATTTCAGCCTCCAGAACTGTGAGAAATAAATTTCTGTTGTTTATAAGCTACCTAGTCTGTTATTATTTTGTTACAGCTGCCTGAATGGACTAAGATATTGGTGGAGACAGATAAATGGTTGGATTTGGGATGTTTTTAGGGTGGGAGAGTAAACAGGAGTAGAGTAATAGTTAATATATCTAATCGCTGGATTAGATACAGATGAAGGAAAAGGAGGAATTAAGAATGATACCTACATTTTGAGCTGAATCCACTGAGTTATTTGTGCTGCCGTTTACTATGATGGGTAAAAGTGAGGGAAGAAGAGATTTGGACAGAAAAAAAAAAACCAAAATTCTTTTTGGACATGGTTAGGTAGAGAGGCTTATTAGACATCCAAATGAAGGTATATGTGATTTACTCAATTCCCATTGAACCCCTTCTTGCAAGCCTTTTTACAGAGGTTAGAACATTAAAAACATTTCTTCTCAGGTCCTCTTGGAGTGAGAATTCCACACAAAATTTAGGCAATCAGAGGCACTGGCAATCAGAGGCATTCATAATTCATTTGGAGGGCAGAAGTGAACATTTTAGGATGTTGGCTGTATGAGAGGAAACTGGATATTCTGGGGCAACCATGGAATTCCCTGGAGTCAAAACTGATATAGGTGAGCAGCAATGGACTTCCCACTACATTTCCGTGGGATGATTAGTTTCTCCTGGATGTATTATTCTTGGGTGTGTGGCATCTGGACCTGATTCTCTGGCCCTTTAAAAAATTCTGTAAGCTACTCAATACCTTGTAACAAGTACTGTCCTGTTTAAATTAGCTTGGAGAATTCTGTTATACACAACTAAGCACCCTGATGAATACAGAGTCAGATGTTAACAACTAGCATTATTGCTAAGAGACATTCTGCCATCTCCCAGTCCTCCAGCCTTTCAGGAGTGAGTATGAAAATTTAATTTTAACCTATCAAGATAGCGAGCTGAGAACACCCATACACGAAAAAAGCCTGATATAATTATCTTCAACGATAAACAGAAGATATGCCCCAGTAATTTCTTGGCCAAGGAAATTTCTAAGATGCTAGGTATGAGAAAATAGGGTCTGTTCAACAAGAAATAACAAACCAAGTCATGAAAACTAATAAATCAGGATTGGAATCTCCCCTCCCCCCACTGCCCCAAGTTCATCCAGCATTAATGAGTCTTTGGCAGCGTGTCCTTTATGTTTTCTTTTGAGTGGAAGGGCTTCTGTGTGTGTTTGAGTTATTGCTGCAAGAGAGTAGAGGGTACTGGTTTTTCTGGTGTTTGCTTACTGATGAAATAGGCACTGAAGTTAATGGACCCTAAGACTCAGGCACCATGAAAGGCTTTCTAAATACTCTGAGCAAAGACCTTATGAGTCAGATGGGTGGGAATAGTTGACAAAGTGACATCAGCATATCACAGCCTGTTTGCTAATCTATCACAACACAGTATGGATGGGAAACTTATTCTTGCCTATTTCTAGGGAGGGTCATTAAGCAGTGGCAGACTCTTTATAATAATAAAATGGGCTATAGCAGACGGTCTTAGTGCCTCATCAGTCTTTACTATTCCCATTTGTACCTATAGCTTTCTACTGCAAGCACCTATGACTCTCTATCTGGGAATTTTCTCAGGCCACAGAAGCCTGGCCATGCAGGACTGGCCAAGATGTGCTAGGGAGTTAGCACCTGTGGGAGCACCCCTAAACTGGTGATGGACTGGAGTTGGTGGATAAATAACTTACCATTTTTCGGGGTGGAATAATTCTGAGGCTTTCTCTCTAAAGTGTTCTGGAGGATCTCCAGCAGGATAAAGCCTCAATTACCTGCAGCAGTAACCTGCTTATTATCATACTCTATAATGGTTATCTTCCCTTCCCTGTCTCATTTCCCTGTTCCCTTACTGGTACAACTCCCAAATAGATGGTTTATACCCAAATTCTTGTCTTGGGTTCTGCCTCTGAAGAAACCCAATGTAAGACAATGGTTAACGTGTTATAGCACTTACTAGTTGCCATACACGGTTCTAAGCACTTTATGTTTATTACCTGTTTAATCCTCACAAAGCCCCATTAAATAAGCAATATGATTATATTCATTTTACAAAGGAGGATCCTGAGGCGCAGAAACTTTGAACTATTTGTCTATGGTGAAACAGCTAATAAGTGTGAGAGCCAGGATTTGAACAACAGGCAGTCTGGCTCCAGAATCTGTGCATTTATCTACTACTCTATACTATATATTGTCATCCAGTACTGTAGCCACTGGCTAAATGTGGCTCTTTACTTTTCAATTAATTAAAATAAATTAAAATTCAGCTCTCTGGTTGCACTGGTTATATTTCGTGTGCTCAAGAGCCACATGTGGCTTGTGGCTATTGTCTTGGGCAGCATAGATTTGGAATATTCCTATTGTTGCCGAAAGTTCTATTGGACAGCACTGTTATACAAGACCCTCTTTTAAACTTATGGTCTGTCTCAAACTTCCTTAACATTATAGAAACACTCACTTATCCAGAAACACCCTCTATAGAAGACATAGTTGAGGGCCAGAAAAAGGGCCAGGAAAATGCATTAGAGCTCTTTACCATTACTCATAAGAGAGACACTCAGATCCTTCCCTTAACCCTCCTCCTTCTGATTTGCTCCAGCCAGTTCTACTGAACATGTGTCTATCGTTTTCCTGATGATGTTGAATTAGCAGGTGAAAATTCAGGTAGACTGGGCCTGGGGCTAGAGGCAGATATATTAACGGTGACCAGAAGAAACCATCACAACCCCAAAATGTGATCCTGAGATTCTGACTAAGAGGATCTCATAGTCAACTGAATATGAATAACTAATATGCTAACTGAAAACAATGGACCAAGAGCTCAAAAGCACAGAAGTTGGAGTCAGCAGGTGTGGAGGTAAACAGTCCAGCTAATTCAGGCCCTTACATAGGATGCAACACTGTGACTGATGTTCTCTTGATGACGGCTGTGAGTCATCCAGAGAAGGTTAAGAGGAGCATGTCATGCATTTTAAAAGGGTTTCCATCCAAAATGGCTTTTAAAAATGTGTGTTTTCCATTTAGAGTATGTTTCAGTTACCTGGGAATTTACTTTAGCTAAAACTCTCATTATTCTGAGAGTGTTGACTGCAGGAGATTTGACTCTAATTAGCTTTACAAGAAAGTTTTAAGGACCTGTATTTCTACTTTCTTTGCAGTGTGGAACAATGCTCTCAGACAGGGAGGAGAGAGTCAATTTGGGTCCTGTGAGTCTGAGCCAAGAAAGAATTTTAATCATCTCAGAGGAACCCAACCTGAGTAATTCCTTGACGTCATTCACTGTCCATCTCTCAGAGTGACCAGCTTGGGTCTGGGCCACCATGCTTTGCTCATTCTCTGGAAGGCACAGACAACTCTAAAAATATTCTCTAAGAAGGGACCTCTGTGGGTTAGATGTTGGCATCTCTATTTCTCTGGGGTTTGGAGGAAGAAGCCTCCCGGCTGGTGGCCTGTGATGGGGAGTGGGACTCAGTTGAGTCGAGCGTCCAGTGGATTGAATGTAATTTGAGGGTTCTGCAATGACTGTCTGTATCTCCTACCCTTCAGCCAGTCTTCTTAACTGGCTTAGCAGAAGAGAAAGCTGTGTAGAGACATACATTTCTAGTGCAAACTCTAGTAGGGCAGGGAAGGCCATCAAGAAGCAAGGACCCCAGACAAGCTCAGGGCTCTGAGGAATTGGTTGCTTCTGTTGGTGGTGTTATAAGATGGGTTGAAAATTGGAGTGTTTGCAAGCCTTTAAAAGGAGTAGTTAGACCCAAGATTTCCTTCTATATCCTATGTAGTTAGATGACTAGGTGTCAGAAAAGACTGCAGGATTACCATAATGAATGGTAAAACTCCCAGCCTCCTTGATTACTTATTGGCTTATACTCCACCCCACAACCCCCATCCCACTGACCCTTGCAGGAGTCCTCTTAGGACAAATGAAAAGCCAAGGGAAAAGACTTACAGTTATTCATTTCATAGTTTAGCCCCCCCTCCCCCAATAAAATGACAAGGTTGCTTCTCATCTAATCATTCTATATTCAGGTCCATCGATGGACAACTCTGCCATCCTCATCTTCTGATGAGCATGTTATTACTTCCCTCTGAAATATAAATCAGCAGCTAGGGGGAACTAGAAATGTGCGGGTAGTCTCTAAAGTGAGAAGAACAAAACAAACAACCTATGTTTAACAGCTTCAGAGAGCTAGAAGATGATGTTGCACCCATGAAATAAAAACAGGAGGATGTAAAAAGTAACACAGAATTTTTAAAAAGCTATTGGAAGTTAAAAATATGATCAAAAGAATTTAAAAACAATATAAATTTGAAAAAAAAATCTCCCAGAAAGTTGAACCGAGAGAGAGAGAGAGAGAGAGAGAGAGAGAGAGAGAGAAAATTATCAAAGAAATAAAGCAAGAAAATTTCCTTGAATTGAAGAACACGAATTTTCTTATTGCAAGTGTTCTCCCAGTACTTAGAACAATAAATAAAAATAGTCCACACCAAGGCAAAACATCATGGTATTTTAGAAGACTGGAACAGAGGGAGGGAGAGGGAGAGGGAGGGAAGGAGAGGGAGAGTGAGAGAGAGAGAAAGAGAGAGAGAGAAAGAGAGAGAGGAAGAGAACTTATAAAAAATAGAAATGGATTTCTCAACAGTCACACTGGAAATAGAAGACAAATAGAGAATACTTTCACAATTCTGAACGCAAATGATTTCCAACTTAGAATTCTATTTCCGGAAAAATCTATCATATAATGTTGAGTTTGCTCCACCAAAGTGAGGTAGTAAACCAAGAATGAGGGACAAGTAGGACCTAGGAAAAGGAATAAACAGGTGATGGGCAAAAAGAAAATTAAACAAATGAAAAGAGAGGGAATTACTAACTAAAAACAAAACATACAAAGAAATGTAATCAAAGTACAATATGTGGCTCAGCTAGTCTGTACATGGTCTTCATAATATAAACACTGAATATCTATTTGACAAATAGATGATATTACTATAATGAAAGGGTGCAAGGATAGGTATGTGTTTTATTTGGGTGGAGGGTGATATACAAGGACTCTTGTTAAATACACCACTGTAATATAAGCATCAGGAGGGCAGGGGTTTTTGTTTCATTCACTGTGAGTTGCTAGTGCCTAGAACAATGCCTGGCACATAGTAGGTCCTCAATAAATATTCATTGAGTGAATAAAACTTTCCCCTAAGGAATATTTCTCCAAAGAAATTTGTAAAGAAAGCAGAGAGTAAGTTAAAGCAAATAAAAATAAACTCCAGAAGCTACAGTACATGGAATCTGTTTCTCTCTACAATTTAATGACAATCATTTTCAAAATTTAAAGGTTAAGTACATTAAACTAGTTAAACCAAGCATCGAAACATTTGAGACAATTTAAAGCAAAAGATATTCCTGGGAAACCATTCGCTGTAAATCCTCATGCTAGTTAGACTGGGGATGCCTTGAAGCTCAGAACAGTTCCAGGAAAATCAAAATGTAATTTTCTCGATTTAGAAAACACATTTTATTGACTTTTTCTTCCATTATGTCACAAATATAATAAAGGATGGGTTGAGGAAAAATGCCTTATTTTGCTTTTCAAGCTGGAGTTCAGAAGAGAAGCCCTTCCTCTCACGTTAGATTCCAGAAAGTTTTCACCATGACACTGATTCCTTTTATGAAATAAAAAGAGGTGCGTCTTTGGATCAGCAATCTGCTTTTCCATCTAATGGATCTAAACTGGGTGCAATTCACCTTGGCTGTGAATTTACTGCTGACTCTTAAGGGAATGAACTCTTGGAACTGTTCATTCATCGTCCCCTCCCTCACTCCCCTGTCACCGAACATTTGCTGTGCACCTACTATGCTCCAAACACTGTGCAAAGACACTAGTGGAGGAAGATTAGGTTAAATAATTCTGGGTACGCAGTGCTAAAATAGCCGGTCCCTTCGGGGTCTCCAAGAAGACATTGGAAGCGCAGTACCAGGACAATTTGTGTGAAGATGGGCTTCCTGGTCCGGGTGCGCACTCCTCTTTCTTGTCAGAGCGCAAGGATCCGAGTCTCTGCAGCTTTTATAGAAACTTTCACCAACTTTACCCCAGGCAGGAGCTCTGCTCGGATTGTGGGCTACGCATCGCGTGCCTTTGGAGTGGAAGGCGCCGCCGGGGATTGTGCCCCGCTAGAGGTGGCAGCAAGGCTGTCGGTCCTAACACTTCAGAAAAGTTCTAGTGACACAGACAGAGTCTCTGGAGAGGCTGTCAGCTTTTCAGTCCTTAGCCCCAAGAGTTCAAAGTTACTCCTAAATTCATATTTTGGGGCCTCTTGGGAGGCCAAACCCCAAACGCGACTCCTGCGCTCTCTGCGGGCTTCCCCGCTCAGCTCGCCACAGATAACTTGGAGGGGGCTAGGGAGCGTGGGGCCCAAGCTCTGGGGCCTTCCGGACCTTCTCTCCTACCCCGCCCGCTGCGCTGGTCCTCTCTGGGGAGCGGTGCTGCCCGGAGCTCCTGGGACGGGCTCTACTCTCTGCCAGACCTCAGAGACGGTGGCAGTGGTCCGGGAAGAGGCGGCGAAGAGGGCGGAGGCGTTAGTCATCTCCCAGCTGCGCCTTTCCACCTGGCAGCCCCTTTCCCCGTCCAGAGTCCGGGAAAGGGACGCAGGAGTGTCCCTTCTTCACATTTGCAGGGCTCTGGGAGAAGGGCCCTCAAGTAAAGGCCGCTTCGGTGTCACCGGTTGCATCCGGAAGCGAGCCCTACCATTGGGGCGCAGAGAGACAGTCCCACTGTTACAGCGGAACCGCTTCGAGAGCAGCGCTTTCTGGTGTGGGATTACAGGGGTCCTGGGAGTCCTCCTGCCCTGCTTCCTGCCGCCAGAGCCCGCAGCCACCTTCTCGGCGCGGCGCAGCGCTCCCGGGGGTAGGGGAGACTCCGGGTCAAGCAGCCTCTGTGCCTTCTGCCCGCCGGGGTAGCAGGCCCGGCAAGAGTCGCCCGGTTTGGCGGCCCGGATTCTTTGGGGCTGTGACCTGGAGTTTCGGTTGCCCAGGTGCTGAAGGGCCGTCTTCGGCCCGCAAGAGGGGTTCTGCCACAGAAAATAAGACCCGGAGGGCCTAGACAGACGTCCCCTGAGCTCCCTTCTGACCTGCAGAAACGGTCGTCACCAGCTGCGGACATTCCGCCAGCCTCTGGCTTCGCTCCCTGCCCCGCACCCCTGGGCGAGGCTTCCGGAGAGGCTTCGCGAGCTCAGGAGGGCCCGGCGGGAGCACTTGGGGTCGCAGCTACCACGTTCAGCAGGGCTAGCCTGAGGGCCTGAAGGTGGTTGCGCTCCTTCACTTCTTCCGCACTGCCTCTACCCCCATGACACTCTACGCCCCTTCAGCCAGAGCTGGGATCTTCTCCCAGCTCCCTGGTGTCGCGGGCGCCCGCCGCGCGGACTCCAGACCCGGCTTTCCGTAAGGAAAAAGGGAAAGGCAGAGTCCGTGCGCGTGCCTGTGCTTGTGTCTATGTCCGTGCTTGGGGGACAGTGTGTACCCCTGTGCATATAAAACTTGCCTGTTTCTGAAAGCAGAAACTCGGGGGGCTGCTTTCGGATCTGGGCGAGGTCGGTATGGGTGGATGCGAGCTCCCTCCTTTGCGAACAGCTGGTGAGGGCGCATCTGCTGCAGCGAGTGCTGGCGATCTGCGGAGTGTCTGTGTGTGAGTGCGAAAGGAGAGCGTGTGGCTGGGGTCCAGGTAGGTGAGCGCTGGACGCGCACCCGCCGGCCTGTGGCTGCGAGTGGCGCGTGTGTGAAAGTCCAAAGGTTGCCCCGTTGGTAGGCGCTGACCCCGGACAGCTCTGCAATCAAGGGCTTCAGGGAAGTGGGGCTGGGGTGTAGGGCGAGACAGGTGGAAACCCGGACACAGGCGTCCTGGCCCAGCAGCTTGGAAAACAGAAGGCAGAGGCGCCGGACAGCTGTGTAAACCAACTCCAGCGCCGCAGCGCAGGATCCCCGGTTAGAGTGGGGGATGCAGAACCCGCAGTCGAGAATTCGGGAGCACGAGAGGAATGCCTAGCCCTCTGCGCAGACAGTGCGGAGTCCTCTCTTTCACTCCTACCCGTCCCAGAGAAGCGAGAAGAAAGAGGCTAGGTTGCCAGACTGGCAGCAAACCAACTTTGCGGGGCCCTGGGCGCCAGGGCGCTGTTGAAGGAGAGGACGGAGTGGAGGATATCCCAGATCACCCCAGTTGGTCCAGAGGGATCAATTTTTTAAGGGCCCTTTCCCCCCACCATCCCCTTCTTCCACCGTGGTCTATTTCATCTGAGATCCCTTCAGAATCTAAGGGACCAGGCCGGAGTCCCTACTGGCGTGGCTGGAGGGAGTGCAAGGCCGGAGTTCAGGCACAAAGAAAGTGAGAGAAACTCTGGCCCCTCACTGTCGGTGACACCAAACTCTACACAATTTTCTCCCACTTTCTGGACGTCGAAGTCTCTCCGCTCTCTCCGAGCCCTCCCGCTGCCCAAGCAGTGACCTCATTGCGAGTGACAGCCAGAGCGGATGGTTCCCCTCCCTAGTGGACTGGTGTGCGGAGCGCGAGCAATGACGCAATCGGAGCTGGGTCGCTCCTGGCCACTTTGGATTGGCCGCGCGGGCTCGTGGGGACCTCCCCGCCCCCCATCAGTGGCATAAGAGCAGAGAGCTCCGCGGGGAAGACGCCCACAGCAGGCGTTTTGTCCATCCGGGTGGACCCGCATCTCGCGCTCTCCTGAAACTCGAATCGCCAGGTGAGAACTTCCCACTCTGCTCACTCTTAATTACCAGCCTCTGCATAGTTCATCTAATTTGCCCCATCTGCCTGCCTGCCTCTCTTTGCTTCTCACGGCCATCCCGGCCCACCTATAGCCAGGTGCTGCTAGCCGTCTCTCCCCTTGGAAGAAGACAGGAGACTGGGGCTGTCAGCTCGTTTTCTTCTAACTAGCTCCAGTGGAACCGCAAGCATCCCCAGGGCTTCGCCTGGGCGCTGGAAGTTCCTTGAGCCCAGCCCTAGCTTCCTAGCCTTCCTGGGTCTGCAGCCCCTGCATTTGTGCCAGTCCTTTGCGTGCAGGATTCTTCCCGAGTTTGGTCTGGGAGTGCCCTGAGCAGTCTGTGTCCCGAGGGATCACGTTTGGTTCTCAGGACGGTTGAGCCCTGAAACTTCCTCTGAGGCGCCTCCAGCCTGCAAGCGTCCCTGGGGCATTGGCGCGGGCTTGGGGCAGTGCAGTCAGCCGGCCAGAACATTGAGCTGGCGCCCAGCACCTGCTGCTAAACTGCGCTTCAGCAGAGGCTGGCTGTTCGGGCAGAGCCGAGAGACGCCAGTAACCGGCACGTTAAATGATCCCCAACCCAAACCCACAGACTGAGAGATTAGCGCTCCTTTCCAGTTTACCCTTACTGCCTTCCTTTCCCAACTGTTGGTGGCAAAGTCCAGAGGAGGTGAAGGTGGTCCTAGATTTCTCAGTCCCTATGAAGACAGGCACAGTCCACAGCAAGGGTGGGTTCTCGCTTGGTTTCTGCATAGGGCAGAAGGTGTGGATTTATGTGCATGTGCATGTCTTCTTCCTGGCTTTCCACGGGACAAAACCGGAATCCCCCACCCTCACCCCAGGACACCTGTTTCTGCTGTACCATGCGATTCAGTGTAATGTATATTTTGAGATTCAAAGCAGCCCATCTGGCAAATGAACCGAACTGAACCGTGGGGAGGCGGGGTAACCTGCCCGAATTCTCAAGGCAGTTGTGGCAGAGGCCGGGCCGGACTGGAACTTGGGTCTGTGGGCTCCAGGCGGTGCTTGGTCTTGGTGCAGTGGTAACGTCATTCTCCCTTTACAGAGAGGCATCATGGGCTTCGGGAAGTCCTCCCCCTTCCTGGCTTTCAGCATCTTGGTCCTGTGCCAGGCAGGCAGTCTCGAGGCAACACCACTCAGGTGAGACAGCCTGAAGCCACGAGAGCATTCCCCTTCCACTGCCCCTGGGATCAGGCGGTTCTGTGCCTCTGAAGTCACAGCAGCGGGAGGCTCACAGTGAATCAACACCCTCAGGTGTACACTGGGCTTGAGCCCTGTGGGCTGGGAGTCAGGAGAGCCACATCCTCAGGGATAAGCCACGGAGACCAGGAAGCCTGGCTGCTTATCCTGGGAAGGAGGCAGGCAGGGACTTAGAGTCTGTGTTGGATTTGCTTCCTCTCTCCAGGTCTGCTTTGGAGACCCTCCCAGATCCCGGGGCACTCAGTGAGAAGGAAGGGCGCCTCCTGCTGGCTGCACTGGTGAAGGCCTATGTGCAGAGCAAGACCAATGAGCTGGAGCAGGAGACGGAGGACTCCAGGTAAGGCTCAGCACCCAGCCCTGGCATATTCACGAGGACATATCCCAGAGAGGTAGGAGAGACCGCATCGGGCCAAGAGTTCAGCAGATTGTCCCTGTTCGCCAGGACCTGGGACTCAGTCATTCTCAGCCTACGTGGAAGACAGAGGTCCACATGCAACTGGAGGGACTGTGGTTAGACACATTAAAAAGATCCATTCCTGAAAGCTGTTAGGAAATGAAATGGGGAGGTGTGGAATCACTTACTCTGGGAATTGGTCTTGCCCGACTGAGGAGAACACCCAGCACTGGATGAGTTAGGACTGGTAAGTGTGAAGCCAGGGGATGGGCTGTTATAGCTCTGGATGTCTTAGAAATTTAACCTGTGTATGTTGTTCTTTCACGCCTGCAAGGCACCTTCATTGCACATTTGCAAGGTGAAGCCAAAGGCCTTGCAGAGGGTGGGGTCAGGTAGAGCAGTGTCTGAGGTAGGTCCGGGGCCTTTAGATGTGTAGAATCTGTGGAGATGTGCATGTTCTCATGGGGCCAGACACCCCTCCCCAGTCGCACCTCCCTGTGCACCCTGAGCTTGGAGCTCACACCAGCAGGGTCACGTGTTGCACCTGCATTCACCCTGAGAACCTCTCTGCAGAGCATAAAGGACTGAGCAGCATGTGGAATGCCAGAAAAGGTCACCCCTTCCCTACCACAGCCCTTCCCCGCACTGCCCTGGCTCAGCGAACCTCTGAGTTCTCCTAATGGAGGATGCGTGAGCCACCCTCCTGCCTGCCCCTCTCGTCTCTCTGCTCCAGGCACCCCCTCCTGGGTCTAACCTTCTGCATGACTGCCCTCAGGGGCAGCCCTGGTGCATGGTTTTGTCTGGCATGTCTTTTCCCTGCAGCCTGGATGGCTCCAGAGCTAAGCGGTGCAGTAATCTGAGTACCTGTGTGCTGAGCGCGTACTGGAAGGACCTGAACAACTTTCATAGATTCTCTGGCATGGGCTTCGGGCCTGAAACACCTGGCAAGAAAAGTGACATAGCCAGCAGCTTGGAGAGGGACCGCTCCTCCCATTTTGGGGTGCCCCAAGATGCCAAGTGAACTCCTTCCACTCACTCCTTCCTGATTTCCTTTCTTGCTCCCATGGATGAAGTTAATGCATGCAGATTTTGCCTGGATTGCTCTTCAAGCTGGTATTGGTAGCTTTGCTTATGACAGAGAATGCTGGGGACCACAGGATGGAAAGAAAGAGAGCAGGACTCACAGACAAGGTTAGAGATAAGAGAGTGAGGGAAGCTTCTGAGATACCAGAGAATGTCATGGGCAGAGCCGTCCAATTCCTGCTTCATCCCTCATGCCTCATCATTGATGAATAAACCTATTTTCTAAAAGGATTTGCACTTTGGTGGTCATTATTCTGGTCCCTGTCCCAGGCCTGAGAGTGCCCAGGGCCTATGCTTGAAAGTAGCCTTAGCCTTAGGGTAGTAGGATGCAGGGCTTGGTGAGGGTCCCTGTGAACCAGCTCCAGCAATGAGAACAGGTGTGCTGAGGAGCAGGTAAGCATTTCTGGGGGACGATGCTGCAAACCCTGTGCTCTGAGCCTCTTCCAGGTAAGACTTCAGGGAATTTTCATTTTTCTATGGAAAGTGGTTTTGTTGGTGCTCGTGGCTAGGATATGGCATCTGTATGCTCCTTACATGTTGGGGTGGGCGTGTGTAAGGAGTGATAAGTATAGGGTTTTAGCACTTGCCACATGGCTTAGAACTGGATTTTTTTGTGAAAATCTTTGGGCAGGGCTTCTAGCAAAGGCCGCCAGGCCATTTGCCCTAACAGCTTTGATAACTGCATTTAGGAGAAACACCTATTCTTAAGTGGTGTGTCAAAGAGCTACAATTCTCTTTATGAAGGCCTTATGGGGTAGGCTCCTGCCCCAGCCTCTCACTGACAGGCCTTCTCTTTTTCTCCATCCTGCAAAGCAGCATCACTGCCCAGAAGAGGTCCTGCAACACCGCCACCTGTGTGACCCATCGGCTGGCAGGCTTGCTGAGCAGATCTGGGGGTGTGGTGAAGAGCAACTTCGTGCCCACCGATGTGGGGTCTGAAGCCTTTGGCCGGCGCCGCAGGGACCTTCAGGCCTGAGCAGTGCAATGACTCTGGGAAGAAGGTGATTGCCTTGTACTGTCAGATGGGAGGGGAAGGGATTTGGAGGTTAGGACCCACATTTTGAAACCCACTGGACCTAGCTGCAGATCCCTTCTCTCCACTTACATTATTCTTCTTGAGTTAGTGAGTTCCTTCTACAACTCAGCTTGAAATCAGAGCACTAGGACAGGCTGCAGAGATGCAGTGTCATCTTTCTGAGAAGAGAGAAAAAAAAAAAAACTTGCTGTATTTAGAAGGGTAGGGCCTTGCAAATCTTAGCCTGGGCCACTTGTCATTAATGAACCCAGTTTCAGAAAGCACTCAACTCTTGATCAGTATTCACAGATTCAGACCAGAGGGCTATAATCATAATACTACCGCTAATATTAATAGTTACCATTGAATTGTTTGCTTATCATTTGCCTTCAAAGCTTGCTTACATCTCATATCCATAATTTATAAATAGTGTTCAGTTGAAGAAGCACTTCTATAAATTTGTGTTCTTTCAGTAAGAATTGTGATTATTTTCGTCTTGTCCTTCTGATTCTCCTAATTCTCTTTCTTCTTCTTTTCCTCTTCCTCCTCCTCTTCTTCTTTTTTATTTTATTTCTTTTTCATCTCAGGTTACCAGGAAGCTGAACTCACCACTTCTATTAATTTCTGTTGACAACAACTTGGTGAGGAGGCCCCAAGGAAGATATACATGTTTGCATCCTAATAGATATCAAAAAAAAAGCACCTTTGTCACTTGAAAGGAATGAAACTGAATGCAAAATAAGCTAATTCCATATTTCTTGTGCATCTTTTTTATATTTGATTCTTTGTGCAGTAAATGTGATGGCATCTCTCATTAGCTTATCTGGTAGCAAATTGGTTCTTTGAAAGCTGTCCTGTTGTCCATGGCAGCTCCACCGAATCTTAGGGGGACATTAAATCACTGCCTCTATGGCCTCTGGGGACACATGGTAATGGTGATGCTATGCTTTATTGTCTAAGAACATGGTTGTATAATTTGTTTAAAGAAATGTCAATATTGTGCCATTTGTGAACTTCATTAAGATTAAAGACATATTTTGGATACACTTGTTTCAAGACCCGGTTGGTTCATTTCAAATTGTCTTCCTATTTGATAATAATAATAATAATAGACATATTTTGAGGGATGAGTATGGGCCAGATGATGTTCCAAGGTAGTGCTTTATACCTATTAATTCAGTTACTCTTCAGGACAACTCCACAGGGCTAGACCCCATTATCATTTCCACTTTACATGTAGGGAAACAGAGGCATGGAGAAGTGAAGTCCAAGGTCACACAAATAGACAGTGGCAAACACAGGTGCTGATTTCCAGAGCTTACAGTTGAAACCACTGCAGTGTATGCTTTTCAACAATGGCTCCTGTTGTTTTCCAGAGACCTGTGAGCCATTCTTTGACCTAGCTGCCTCACATGGTAGACCCTCAGATTTTTGAAGACAAATGGAAAATTTAAAACATACAAACAACCTAGTCTTTATATAATAAAATGAATCCCTTCTACCCATTACTTGGTGCTATAGGCTGCATGTTTGTGTCCCTCCCCAAATTTATATGTTGAAACCTAAATCCCAGAGTTAGGAGGTGGGGCCTTGGGGAGGTGATTAGGTCACAAGGTTAGTCCCCTCATGAATGGGATTAGTGCCCTTATAAAGGAGGCCTGAGAGAACTCCCTTGCTCCTTCTGCATATAAATTTACAGTGAGAAATTTGCTGTGAATGAGGAAGTGGTACCCCACCAGATATTGAATCTGTAGGTACCCTGGTCTTGAACTTCCCAGCCTCCAGAACTGTAAGAACTAAATATTTGTTGTTTATAAGCCACCCAGTTTGCGGTATGTTGTTACAGTAGCCTGAATGGACTAAGACATTTGGCTTCAACAAGGATCAATTTGCGGCCAATGTTTTTACATCTATGAGCCATCTTCTTCCTCCAGACCTCCCTACCACCCAGTATATCCATAAATATTTCCCCTTGTATCTCCAAATGGGAAGGACTTTTAAATATAACCAAAATTCCATTTAACAATTAAATAGTTCAAATCCCTCAATTACCTTATATATTAGATATATGATATCATATATATTAATCTTATATAAATTATATATATTATGTATATAAATATATAAATATAAATCAGGGCTTAAGTTAGGTCTTCACTTTGCTGCTGGTTGATACGTTTTAAGGCACTTCCCGTCTAGAGGTTTCACCTCTATCTTTTTTTTCCCTCCTGCAATTTATTTGTTGGAGAGACTAAGTTATCTGTCTCATGGAGTTTCCCATATTCTGAATTTTGATGGCTACACCCTTGTGGTGAGGTTTAACATGCTCCTTTATCAATCGTATTTCTTGTGAGTGAGAGTGGGAAAGGGGAAAGAAAAGTGGAAGATGAGGTCAGAGATGTAATGAGGAAGACAGATCATGTAGGACTTCATAGGGCACAGGAGATACCCGGGCTTTCTATCAGTCCATTTCTAGTCCACAGAACAGAAACCACGTCAGTGATTTTAACAGAAAGTATACTCTAAGACATTGACTAAGTAGGCAATAGAGTACTGAAAAGGCAAAAGAAAACAAGAAATAGTGCAGAGATAAAAACCAAAGGAAGCAGCTACCATCCACAGGGCTGGGAAAATGAGGGGACGTGGTGAGGGAATTAGAATCTAGGAACTTAAAGAAGAATTCTCAGACCATTGAGAAGGAAGGTCATCTGATGCTGGTATGGAAGCAACAGCAGCACGCATTGAAGGGGTGCAACAAGACTGTTTTAGGAGTGTAGGAAGGAACACAAAACTGCAAACAGGAACCAATTTCCCTGGCAGAGTAGAGAAACTGGGGGTGATGCTGACAGAGACAGAAATCAAAATAAGAAGAAGCAAGTTTCTTCTTCATGCCTTCTTGTTTCCTTTGAGGACCTCCAATTGGCAGGGATCCACCTGACAAAGAAAAATGTGGTTTGCAGAGTTCCAGCCCCAGTATCTCTTTATAAGCATATATATTTACATTTTTATAGAGAAAAGCCATTTTTTTGGCATACAGTTCAATGGGTTTTGACAGTGCATTTGAGTCATGTAATCACCATCACAATAAAGGCACAAAACAGTTTCATCACTCCTCAGAAGTCCCCCATTTCTCCTTTGCAGTCAGTTGCCCCCTCAGTCTTTAAACCCTGATAACAACTGTTATGTTCTCTCTCTATAGTTTTTAAAAATATTTATCTTTTAAAATTGATATATAATTAACATATGACATTGTATCAGTTTTAGGTGTCCAGTGTAATGATTTGATATATGCGTATATTGTGAAATCACCACAGTAAGTTCGTCCATCACTACACACAGTTACAATGTTTTTTCTTGCGATGAGAACTTTAAGATTTATTCTCTTGGCAACTTTCAGATAGATAATAGAGTAGTGTTAACTATAGTCACCATGCTGTGCATTACATCTCCAGGACTTCTTTATCGTATAACTGGAAGTTTGTACTTCTTGACTGCCTTCACCCATTTGCAGCTCCCTACCCTCACCTCTGGCAACCACAGATCTGTTCTCTGTTTCTATGAGTTCGGTTTTTGGGTTTTTTTCGTACATAAGTGAAATCACACAGTATTTGTCTTTCTCTGTCTGACTTATTTCACTTAGCGTAATGCCCTCAAGGTCCATCCATGTTGTAACAAATGGCAGGATTTCCATTTTTTAACAGTGAATAACATTCCATTATATATAAAACTCTCTATATACACCAATGTCTATATATCCATATCTATATCTACCCATATATCACATTTTCTTTATCTAGTCATCCGTCAATGCACACTTAGGTTGTTTCCATGTGCTGCTATGAACATGAGGGTACAGATATCTTTCCAAGACAACGATTTCCTTTCCTTCAGATAAATACCCAGGAATGGAATTGCTAGATCATATAGTAGTTTGATTTTTAATTTTTTGAGGAAATTCTACATATTTTCCATAGTGGCTGCACCAATTTACATTCCCACCAACAGTGCACAAGTGTTGAGTTTTTTCCACATCCTTGCTGACGTTTGTTTTTTCTTGTCTTTTTCATAATAGCCATTCTAACAGGTGTGAGGTGATATGTCATCGTGGTTTTGATTTACATTTCCATGATGATTAGTGATGTTGAACACCTTTTCATGTACCTGTTGGCCATTTGTATGTCTTCTTTGGAAAACATCTAATCAGATTCTTCTGACTTTTCTGGAATGTCATATACATGGAATCAATATGTAACTTTGTCTGAATTTTCTTTTACTTAACCTAATGCATTTGAGATTTATCCATATTGTTGCATGTATATAGTTTGTTTCTTTTTATTGTTGGGCACTATTACATTACAGGGATGTACTATAGTTTGTTAATCCATTTATCCACTGAAGGACACCTGGGTTGCTTCCAGTTTTGGGCATTTATGAATAGAGCTGTTATAAACTTTTGTGTATAGATATTTGTGTGAAGATAAGTGTGGTGGGCCAAACTGGGGCCCCCAAGAAGATATGCCCATGTCTTCGTCCCTGGAAACTGTGAATGTTACCTTATCTGGAAAAAGGATCTTTGCTGATGTAATTAAATTAGGATCCTAAAATGAGCTCATCCTGGATTATCCAAGTCGGTCTTAAATCCAATGATGTGTTCTTATAAGAGATACACAAAGAGGAAGATACGCAGAAGAGAAGATGATGTGAAGACAGAGGTAGGGAGAGTCATAAACCGAGGAAGCCAAATCAGCCAGGCATGGAGTGGATTCTCCCCCAGGGTCTCTGGAGGGAGTGCAGCTCTCTGTCACCTAGATTTTGGAATGAGAGAATAAATTTCTGTTGTTTGAAGCCACTGAGTTTGTGGTAATTTGTTATGGCATCCCTAGGAAACTAATACAATACATTCCATTTCTTTTGGGTAAATACCTTGGAGTGGGATTGGTGAGTCATTTGGCAAGTGTCTATATTTTTTTCCTTAAGAAGTCTTTTATTTTTACAATTACCTTCTAATCTTTGTCCATATACGTTTACATTCTTGATAATTACTACCAAATAGTTTACACGTGGTATTGTGTATTTTGCTTGTTACTGCATTCAGTGTGATAAACATAATTGTATTGCTTAAGTAAGAAAAACTAATTTCAGAAACTTTGAAAAATCAATATATGAAAGAAGATTTCAATAAGCTTAATTCAACCACTATGATTTGTTTTTATTGTCTTCCTTTTATATGCATATTTTACATAGTTCTAAACTATATATTATGTTATATTTTTAAATAAAAACTTTTTATAAGAGCAGTTTTAGGTTTGCAAAAAATTGAGAGGAAGGGACAGAGATTTTCCTATACCCTCTGCCCTCACACATGCACAGCTGCCCGCATTATCAACATCACTCACCAGAACTATATATATATATATATATATATATATATATATATATATTTTTTTTTAACCAAGGATGAACCTACACTGACACATGATAGTCACCCAAAGTCCATAGTATACCTTAGAGTTCACTCTTGGTATTGTACATACTATGGATTTGGACAAAAGTATAATGATATATATCCATCATTATAATAGCATGTAGAGTATTTCACTGCTCTAAAAATCTTTTGTGCTCTGCCTGTTCAATATTCCCCATGACTCCCCTAGCAAACACTGGTTTTGCCTTTTCCAGAGTGTCACATAGTTGGAATCATACAACATGCGGCCTTTTGAGATTGGCTTTTTTCCCCTCGTAACATGCACTTACGTTTCCACCATGTCTTTTCATGGCTTGGTAGCGCATTTCTTTTTAACACTGAATAGTATTCCATTGTCTGAATGTACCACAGTTTATCCATTCATCTACTGAAGGACATGTTGTCTGCTTCCAAGTCTTGGCAATTATAAATCAAGCTTCTATAAATATCTGTGTGCAGGTTTTTATGTGGACATATGTTTTCAACTAGTTTGGGTAAATACCAAGGGCCGCGACTGCTGGATCATATGCTAAATGTATGTTTAGTTTTGTAAGAAACTACTAGAGAGCCTTCCAAAGTGGCTGGTAGCATTTGCATTCCCATCAGCAATGATGAGTGTTCTGCTACTTCACATTCTCACCAAGTATTTGGTGTTGTCAGTGTTCTGGATTTTGTCCATTCTAATAGATGTGTAGTGGTGTCTCACTGCTGTTTTAATATACATTTTCCTGATGACATATGACTTGGATCATCCTTTCATATGCTTACTTGTCATCTGTATATCTTCTTTGGTGAGGTTTCTGTTAGGGTCTTTGGCCCATTTTCAAAGTCTTAAGAGTTCTTTGTATATTTTGGAGAATAGGCCTTTATCAGATGTGCCTTTTCCAAATATCATCTCCCAGTCTGTGACTTGTCTTCTAATTCTCTTGACACTTTTTTTTGCAGGGCAAAGATTTCAATTTAATGAAGTCCAACTTAATCAATTACTTCTTTCATGGATCATGTCTTTGGTGTTGTACCTAAAACAACATCACCTTACCCAAGGTCATGTAGGTTTTCTCCTATATAATCTTGTAGGAGTTCTATAGTTTTGCATGTTACATTTTGGCCTATGATCCATTTTGAGCTAATTTTTGTGAAAGGTCTGTGTCTAGAATAATTTTTTAGCATGTGGATATCCAGTTGTTCCAACACCATTTGTTGAAGAAACTATCTTTACTCCATTGTACTGCCTTTTGTCAAAGATCAGTTGACTGTTTTTGTGAGGGTCTATTTCTGGGCTCTCTGTTCTGTTCCATTGATCTATTTGTCTATTCTTTCAACAGTTCCTCACTATCTTGATTACTGTAGATTTATAGTAAGTCTTGAAATTGAGTAATGTCAGTCCTCCAATTTCTTCTCCTTCAAGATTGGTGGCTGTTTTGAGTCTTTTGCCTCTCCATATGAACTTTAGAATCAGTTTGTCAACATCCATAAAATATCTTGCTAGGATTTTTATTGGGATTGCACTGAATCTATAGGTAAAACTGGGAAGAACTGGCGTATTAATATTGAGTCACGAATATGGAACATCTCTCCATTTATTTAGCTCTTCTTTATCTCTGATAATTTTCCTATCTTTGAAGTCTGCTCTGTCTGAAATTACTATATCTAGCCCTGCTTTCTTTTGATGAGTGTTAGCATTTACTTTTAAAATTGTGGTATAACTGATATACAAAATTATAAGTTTCAGGTGTACAACGTAATGTTTTGATATTTGTATATATTAGAAAATGATTACTTACTTCTAGTTAACATCTGTCACCATACATAGTCACAGAATTTTTTCTTGTAATGAGAAATTTAAAGATTTACTCTCTTAACAACTTTTTTTTTTACATCTTTATTGGAGTATAATTGCTTTACATTGGTGTGTTAGTTTCTGCTTTATAACAAAGTGAATCAGTTATACATATAAATATGTTCCCATATCTCTTCCCTCTTGCGTCTCCCTCCCTCGCACCCTCCCTATCCCACCACTCTAGGTGGTCACAGAGCACCGAGCTGATCTCCCTGTGCTATGCAGCTGCTTCCCACTAGCTATCCATTTTATGTTTGGTAGTGTATATATGTCCATGCCACTCTCTTGCTTTGTCACAGCTTACCCTTCCCCCTCCCCATATCCTCAAGTCCATTCTCTAGTAGGTCTGTGTCTTTATTCCTGTCTTACCCCTAGGTTCTTCATGACATTTTTTTTCTTAAATTCCATATATATGTGTTAGCATACGGTATTTGTCTTTCTCTTTCTGACTTTCTTCACTCTGTATGACAGAATCTAGGTCCATCCACCTCATTACAAATAGCTCAATTTCGTTTCTTTTTATGGCTGAGTAATATTCCATTGTATATATGTGCCACATCTTTATCCATTCATCTGATGATGGACACTTAGGTTGTTTCCATGTCCTGGCTATTGTAAATAGAGCTGCAATGAACATTTTGGTACATGACTCTTTTTGAATTATGGTCTTCTCAGGGTATATGCCCAGTAGTGGGATTGCTGGGTCATATGGTAGTTCTATTTGTAGATTTTTAAGGAACCTCCATACTGTTCTCCATAGTGGCTGTACCAATTCACATTCCCACCAGCAGTGCAAGAGTGTTCCCTTTTCTCCACACCCTCTCCAGTATTTATTGTTTCTAGATTTTTTGGTGATGGCCATTCTGACTGGTGTGAGATGATATCTCATTGTAGTTTTGATTTGCATTTCTCTAATGATTAATGGTGTTGAGCATTCTTTCATGTGTTTGTTGGCAGTCTGTATATCTTCTTTGGAGAAATGTCTATTTAGGTCTTCCACCCATTTTTGGATTGGGTCGTTTTTTTGTTGTTGTTATTGAGCTGCATGAGCTGCTTGTAAATTTTGGAGATTAATCCTTTGTCAGTTGCTTCATTTGCAAATATTTTCTCCCGTTCTGAGGGTTGTCTTTTGGTCTTGTTTATGGTTTCCATTGCTGTGCAAAAGCTTTGAAGTTTCATTAGGTCCCATTTGTTTATTTTTGTTTTTATTTCTATTTGTCTACGAGGTGGGTCATGCTGTGATTTATGTGATAGAGTGTTCTGCCGATGTTTTCTTCTAAGAGTTTGATAGTTTCTGGCCTTACATTTAGGTCTTTATCCATTTTGAGCTTATTTTTGTGTATGGTGTTAGGGAGTGATCTAATCTCATACTTTTACATGTACCTGTCCAGTTTTCCCAGCAACACTTATTGAAAAGGCTGTCCTTTCTCCACTGTGCATTCCTGCCTCCTTTATCAAAGATAAGGTGACCATATGTGCGTGGGTTTATCTCTGGGCTTTCTATCCTGTTCCATTGATCTATATTTCTGTTTTTGTGCCAGTACCATACTGTCTTGATTACTGTAGCTTTGTAGTATAGTCTGAAGTCTGAGAGCCTGATTCCTCCAGCTCCGTTTTTCGTACTGAAGATTGCTTTGGCTATTCGGAGTCTTTTGTATTTCCATACAAATTGTGAAATTTTTTGTTGTAGTTCTGTGAAAAATGCCAGTGGTAGTTTGATGGGATTGCATTGAATCTGTAGATTGCTTTGGGTAGTAGAGTCATTTTCACAATGTCGATTCTTCCAATCCAAGAACATGATATATCTCTCCATCTATTTGTATCATCTTTACTTTCTTTCATCAGTGTCTTATAATTTTCTGCATACACGTCTTTTGTCTCCTTAGGTAGGTTTATTCCTAGATATTTTATTCTTTTTGTTGCAATGGTAAATGGGAGGGTTTTCTTGATTTCACTTTCAGATTTATCATCATTAGTGTATAGGAATGCCAGAGATTTCTGTGCATTAATTTTGTATCTTGCTACTTTACCAGATTCATTGATTAGCTCTAGTAGTTTTCTGGTAGCATCTTTAGGATTCTCTACGTATAGTATCATGTCATCTGCAAAGAGTGACAGCTTTACTTCTTCTTTTCCGATTGGGATTCCTTTTATTTCCTTTTCTTCTCTGATTGCTGTGGTGAAGACTTCCAAAACTATGTTGAATAAGAGTGGTGAGAGTGGGCAACCTTGTCTTGTTCCTGATCTTAGTGGAACTGCTTTCAGTTTTTCACCATTGAGGACGATGTTGGCTGTGGGTTTGTCATATATGGCCTTTATTATGTTGAGGAAAGTTCCCTCTATGCCTACTTTCTGGAGAGTTTTTATCATAAGTGGGTGTTGAATTTTGTCGAAAGCTTTCTCTGCGTCTACTGAGGTGATCATATGGTTTTTCTCCTTCAATTTGTTAATATGGTGTATCACGTTGATTGATTTGCGTATGTTGAAGAATCCTTGCATTCCTGGAATAAACCCCACTTGATCATGGTGTATGATCCTTTTAATGTGCAGTTGGATTCTTTTTGCTAGTATTTTGTTGAGGATTTTTGCATCTATGTTCATCAGTGATATTGGCCTGTAGTTTTCTTTCTTTGTGACATCCTTGACTGGTTTTGGTCTCAGGGTGATGGTGGCCTCATAGAATGAGTTTGGGAGTGTTCCTCCCTCTGCTATATTTTGGAAGAGTTTGAGAAGGATAGGTGTTAGCTCTTCTCTAAATGTTTGCTAAAATGTGCCTGTGAAGCCATCTGGTCCTTGTTTGTTGGAAGATTTTTCATCACTGTTTCAATTTCAGTGCTTGTGATTGGTCTGTGCATATTTTCTATTTCTTCCTGATTCATTCTTGGAAGGTTATACCTTTCTAAGAATTTGTCCATTTCTTTCAGGTTGTCCATTTTGTTGGCATAGAGTTGCTTGTAGTAGTCTCTTAGGATGTTTTGTATTTCTTTGGTGTCTGTTGTAACTTCTCCTTTTTCATTTCTAATTTTATTGATTTGCATCCTCTCTCTCTTTTTCTTGATGAGTCTGGCTAATGGTTTATCAATTTTGTTTATCTTCTCAAAGAATCAGCTTTTAGTTTTATTGATCTTTGCTATCGTTTCCTTCATTTCTTTTTCATTTATTTCTGATCTGATCTTTATGATTTCTTTCCTTCTGCTAACTTTAGCGTTTTTTTTGTTCTTCTTTCTCTAATTGCTTTAGGTGCAAGGTTAGGTTGTTTATTCGAGATGTTTCCTGTTTCTTAAGGTAGGATTGTATTGCTATAAACTTCCCTCTTAGAACTGCTTTTGCTGCATCCCATAGGTTTTGGGTTGTTGTGTCTCCATTGTCATTTGTTTCTAGGTATTTTTTGATTTCCTCTTTGATTTCTTCAGTGATCACTTCGTTATTAAGTAGTGTATTGTTTAGCCTCCATGTGTTTATATTTTTTACAGATCTTTTCCTGTAATTGATATCTAGTCTCATAGCGTTGTGGTCGGAAAAGATACTTGATATAATTTCAATTTTTGTAAATTTACCAAGGCTTGATTTGTGACCCAAGATATGATTTATCCTGCAGAATGTTCCATGAGCACTTGAGAAAAATGTGTATTCTGTTGTTTTTGGATGGAATGTCCTATAAATATCAATTAAGTCCATCTTGTTTAATTTATCACGTAAAGCTTGTGTTTCCTTATTTATTTTCATTTTGGATGATCTGTCCATTGGTGAAAGTGGGGTGTTAAAGTCCCCTACTATGAATGTGTTACTGTCAATTTCCCCTTTTATGGCTGTTAGTATTTGCCTTATGTATTGACGTGCTCCTATGTTGGGTGCGTAAATATTTACAATTGTTATATCTTCTTCTTGGATCGATCCCTTGATCATCATGTAATGTCCTTTGTCTCTTCTAATAGTCTTTATTTTAAAGTCTATTTTGTCTGATATGAATATTGCTACTCCAGCTTTCTTTTGGTTTCCATTTTCATGGAATATCTTTTTCCATCCCCTTACTTTCAGTCTGTATGTGTCTCTAGGTCTGAAGTGGGTCTCTTGTAGGCAGCATATATATGGGTCTTGTTTTTGTATCCATTCAGTCAGTCTGTGTCTTTTGGTGGGAGCATTTAGTCCATTTACATTTAAGGTAATTATCGATATGTATGTTCCTATTCCCATTTTCTTAATTGTTTTGGGTTTGTTATTGTAGGTCTTTTCCTTCTCTTGTGTTTCTTGCCTAGAGAAGTTCCTTTAGCATTTGTTGTAAAGCTGGTTTGGTGGTGCTGTACTCTCTCAGCTTTTGCTTGTCTGTAAAGGTTTTAATTTCTCCATCAAATCTGAATGAGATCCTTGCTGGGTAGAGTAATCTTGGTTGTAGGTTTTTCTCCTTCATCACTTTAAATATGTCCTGCCAGTCCTTTCTGGCTTGCAGAGTTTCTGCTGAAAGGTCAGCTGTTAACCTTATGGGGATTCCCTTGTGTGTTATTTGTTGTTTTGCCCAGCTGCTTTTAATATGTTTTCTTTGTATTTAATTTTTGACAGTTTGATTAATATGTGTCTTGGTGTATTTCTCCTTGGATTTATCCTCTATGGGACTCCCTGTGCTTCCTGGACTTGATTAACTATTTCCTTTCCCATATTAGGGAAGTTTTCAACTATAATCTCTTCAAATATTTTCTCAGTCCCTTTCTTTTTCTCTTCTTCTTCTGGAACCCCTATAATTCGAATGTTGGTGTGTTTAATGTTGTCCCAGAGGTCTCTGAGACTGTCTTCAAGTCTTTTCATTCTTTTTTCTTTATTCTGCTCTGCAGTAGTTCTTTCCACTATTTTATCTTCCAGGTCACTTATCCATTCTTCTGCCTCAGTTATTCTGCTATTGATCCCATCTAGAGTATTTTTAATTTCATTTATTGTGTTGTTCATCATTGCTTGTTTCATCTTTAGTTCTTCTAGGTCCTTGTTAAATGTTTCTTGCATTTTCTCTATTCTATTTCCAAGAATTTGGATCATCTTTACTATCATTATTCTGAATTCTTTTTAAGGTAGACTGCCTATTTCCTCTTCATTTGTTAGGTCTAGTGGGTTTTTATCTTGCTCCTTCATCTGCTGTGTGTTTTTCTGTCTTCTCATTTTGCTTATCTTACTCTGTTTGTGGTCTCCATTTTGCAGGCTGCAGGTTCGTAGTTCCCGTTGTTTTTGGTATCTGTCCCCAGTGGCTAAAGTTGGTTCAGTGGGTTGTGTAAGCTTCCTGGTGGAGGGGACTAGTGCCTGTGTTCTGGTGGATGAGGCTGGATCTTGTCTTTTTGGTGGGCAGGTCCACGTCTGGTGGTGTGTTTTGGGGTGTCTGTGCACTTATTATGATTTTAGGCAGTCTCTCTGCTAATGGTTGGGGTTGTGTTCCTGTCTTGCTAGTTGTTTGACATAGGGTGTCCAGCACTGTAGCTTGCTGGTTGTTGAGTGAAGCTGGGTGCTGGTGTTGAGATGGAGATCTCTGGGAGAATTTTGCCATTTGATATTATGTGGAGCTGGGAGTCCTCTTGTGGACCAGTGTCCTGAAGTTGGCTCTCCCACCTCAGAGGCACAGCACTGACTCCTGGCTGCAGCACGAAGAGCCTTTCATACACACGGCTCAGAATAAAAGGGAGAAAAAGAAGGAAGGAAGGAAGGAAGGAAGGAAGGAAGGAAGGAAGAAAGAAAGAAAGAAAGAAAGAAAGAAAGAAAGAAAGAAAGAAAGAGAAAGAAAGGAAAAAAAGAAGATAAAATAAAATAAAGTAAGATAAAATAAAATATAGTTATTAAAATAAAAAATAATTATTAAGAAAAAAAATTTTGTTAAGAAAAAAAAAAACCAAAGTGGATGGATAGAACCCTAGGACAAATGGTGGAAGCAAAGCTATACAGACAAAATCTCACACCGAAGCATACACATACACACTCACAAAAAGAGGAAAAGGGAAAAAAATAATAAATCTTGCTCTCAAGTCCACCTCCTCAACTTGGGATGATTCGTTGTCTTCATGTATTCCACAGATGCAGGGTACATCAAGTTGATTGTGGAGCTTTAATCCGCTGCTTCTGAGGCTGCTGGGAGAGATTTCCCTTTCTCTTCTTTGTTCTCACAGCTCCCAGGTGCTCAGCTTTGGATTTGGCCCCACCTCTGCGTGTAGGTCGCTGGAGGGCGTCTGTTCTTCGCTCAGACAGGACGGGGTTAAAGGAGCAGCTGCTTCGGGGACTCTGGCTCACTCAGGCCGGGGGTAGGGAGGGGTGCAGATGCGGGGTGAGCCTGTGGCGGCAGAGGCCAACGGGACGTTGCACCAGCCTGAGGCACGCCGTGCATTTTCCTGGGGAAGTTGTCCCTGGATCCCGGGACCCTGGCAGTGGTGGGCTGCACAGGCTCCCCGGAAGGGGGCTGTGGATAGTGACCTGTGCTCGCACACAGGCTTCTTGGTGGCAGCCGCAGCAGCCTTAGCGTCTCATGCCCGTCTCTGGGGTCCGCGCTTTTAGCCGCGGCTCGCGCCTGTCTCTGGAGCTCCTTTAAGCAGCGCTCTTAATCCCCTCTCCTCACGCACCAGGAAACAAAGAGGGAAGAAAAAGTCTCTTACCTCTTCGGCAGGTCCAGACTTTTCCTCGGACTCCCTCCCGGCTAGTTGTGGTGCACTAACCCCCTGCAGGCTGTGTTCACGCCGCCAACCCCAGTCCTCTCGTGCTCTCTGACCGAAGCCTGAGCCTCAACTCCAGGCCCCGCCCGCCCCGGCGGGTGAGCAGACAAGCCTCTCGGGCTGGTGAGTGCCGGTCGTCACCGATCCTCTGTGCGGGAATCTCTCCGCTTTGCCCTCCGCACCCCTGTGGCTGCGCTTTCCTCCGCGGCTCCGAAGGTATCCCCCTCCACCACCTGCAGTCTCCGCCCGCAAAGGGGCTTCTAGTGTGTGGAAACCTTTCCTCCTTCACAGCTCCCTCCCACTGGTGTAGGTCCCATCCCTATCCTTTTGTCTCTGTTTATTCTCTTTTCTTTTGCCCTACCCAGGTACGTGGGGACTTTCTTGCCTTTTAGGAGGTCTGAGGTCTTCTGCCAGCATTCAGTAGGTGTTCTGTAGGAGTTGTTCCACGTGTAGATGTATTTCTGGTGTATCTGTGGGGAGGAAGGTGATCTCCGTGTCTTACTCTTCCACCATCTTCCCGATCGTCACAACTTTCAAATATGCAGTACAGTACTATTAATGACAGTTGCCATGCTATACATTACAACCATTTGTTTACTTTTAATTTGTATGCATCTTTATATTTAAAGTGGGTTGCTTATAGACAACATATAGTTGGGTTTTGTTCTTGTTCCACTCTGACAATCCATGTTTTTAAACTGGTACTTTTAGACTCAAAGTGATTATTAATATAGCTGGATTAATATCTACCATATTCACTATGGCTAGTATATATTTAACTTTATAAGAAACTGCCAAAATATTTCCTGAAGTGGCTGTACCATTTCGCATTTCCACCAGGCATGTATGAGTGTTCTAGTAACTCCACTAATGTGTACATAGTAGTAAATAATTGTGGTTTTAACTTAAATTTCCCTAATGACTATGACATTGAGCATCTTTTCCTGTGCTTATTTTCTATCGTTTTTCCCTTTTGTTGAAGTGTTTGTCCAAATCTTTTCCTCATTTTGTAGTGGATTGCTTGTTTTATTATTGTTGAATTTTGAGAGCTTTTTATATATTGTGGATGAAAAATTATTATCAGATATGTAATATCTGATAATGTTTTCCCCAATCTGTGGATTGCATTTTCATTTTCTTAGCAAAAGTTTTAAATTTTGCTGAAGTCTAATTTATCATTTTTTAAATGGGTTGTGCTTTGGTGTCGTGTCTTGTCTAAGAACTCTTTGCCCAACCCCAGATCCCAAGGTCACAGTGGCTTTGTCCTATACTTTTTCCTAAAAGATTTTTAGTTTTATGTTTTACATTTAGGTCTAGGATCCATTTTGAGTTAATTTCTGTATAAGGTGAGAGGTATAGGTCGAGACTAATTTCTTTGCCTATAGATGCCCAATTGTTCCAGTTGTTGAAAAGACTATTATTTAACCATTTAATTGCCTTTGCACCTTAGTTGAAAATCAATTGATCATATTTGTGCATGTGATTTCTGGACTCCCAGTTCTGTCTCATTGATCAATGTAGTTATTCTTTTGCCAATACCGCACTGTCTTTTTTTTAAATTAATTTTTATTGGAGTATAGTTGATTTACAATATTGTGTTAGCTTCTGCTGTACAGCAAAGTGAATCAGTTATACATATACATATATCCACTCTTTCTTAGATTCTATTCCCAGATAGGTCGTTACAGGTATCGAGTAGAGTTCCCTGTGCTATACAGTAGATTCTTTTTTTTTTTTTTTTTTTGCGGTACACAGGCCTCTCACTGTTGTGGCCTCTCCCGTTGCGGAGCACAGGCTCCGGATGCGCAGGCTCAGCGGCCATGGCTCACGGGCCCAGCCTCTCTGCGGCATGTGGGATCTTCCCGGACCGGGGTATGAACCCGTGTCCCCTGCATCGGCAGGCGGACTCTCAACCACTGCGCCACTAGGGAAGCCCTACAGTAGGTTCTTATTAGTTATCTATTTTATATATATTCGTGCGTATATGTTAATCCCAATCTCCCAATTTATCCCTCTCCCCCTTTCCCCCTTGAATACCACATTGTCTTGATATACTTAGACACACTGTGGTGTTAAAGTAAGCATGGTAACCAGGTCGTGTGGGTCTTACAAAATTGTTTATTTGTATGTTTATTTAAGTATCTACATGTCCATTGGTCCACTCCCACTCAACTCTTATGTAGTTGTATAGAAATAGTGTTTAATGTGGGATGTAGGTGCTTCTTAGCATGATGTGGGGTGAGGATGTCAAAAATAAAAGCAGAGGGGCTGGCAGCATCTTAAAATACCCGGTCTCCCACCCGTCCCTCCCTCTGGGTGCAAAGCAGCCCCTTCTACACCAGAGGGCGCACCAAGCAGGCACTTAAGCTAGCTCTGCCAGGATCCCCTCTTCCCAGTTTGGTCCCAAGCTGGTCTCCCAGATTCACCTCTCCCTGCTCTCATAGCCTTGGTTTTCTGGCCCCTATATTTGGAATAATGACGCCTCCCACGCAGGTGTGAGGCAACGTCCTACCAAAGGTACTAAGGATTCCAGGGGCAGATGGTAGTCCTTAGGGAGGAGGGAGGCTGGAAGCTTCCTCTTGTCTGAGGGACCTTGCGAAAAGAGCAGCCGTAGTGAGACCCATTTTGTTGCCTTCTTGACTTCCCTCAAAGGACAAAGGCTGGGGCAGAGATGGAGGAGTGGCGGGAGTGGGAGGGGCATTAAGGGAATGAACAGAGATCTCTGTATTTTGACACAGGACTGCTCCTGTGGGGGTTGAGTGAAGACAAAATAAGGGAGGTTTTTATGGAAGGCTGCGTCTTGGACTCAATGACAAAAGGCTGGTAGGGTTTGTTTTTTAATTAAAAATTAAATAACTTTTTCCTAATTATAAAATTAAAATAATATGGAAAATTTAGCAACTACAGGAAAGACAACAACAACAACAAAAGGTGGGGAGAATAGTATGTTTCTTAGATATCTCATCATCCAGAGAAATCCACCGTTAGTAGGTTGGTATGTGTTATTTTTTTTTATATCTTATGTGCATATTTATAAAATTGTATCCCACCAAACTTCTTTGAAACCTGCCTTTTGCAGGGTCCATCTTTCCATGCCACTCCATGTTCTTCTACTGTATCATTCTTCATGTCCATTTCACATTCCATTGAATAAATGTGCCAGAGTTTATTTAATCAATCCCTTATATGCATGTAAATTATTTCCAGATTTTTATTCTTGTAAAAATGCTGTAACAATCAACTTTGGAGCTAAATTTCATAAAATATTCATATTTATTTCCTTAGGGGGAATGTGCATGAGCACAATCTAGGATCATGTTAATCTAATTTTAATCTAATGGGATACCATTTTTTATTCTTTCTGGCAGTGGGATTGTAGAGTCAGAGAGTAAATGCATATGTAATTTTGCTAAGTATAAGTAATCTACCATTTTTCATCCCCCCCAGCCATGTGTAAGAGTTCTTGTTTCTCCTAGCCTTACCAGCTGGCTATGTTATCAAATTTCTGGAT
Organism: Orcinus orca; assembly: GCF_937001465.1. Classification (NCBI taxonomy): domain Eukaryota; kingdom Metazoa; phylum Chordata; class Mammalia; order Artiodactyla; family Delphinidae; genus Orcinus; species Orcinus orca. The sequence goes on along the minus strand of NC_064566.1, from coordinate 40,714,648 downwards.
GACTAGACACAGGGGGACACAGAGCAACATAAACAACAGAAAACAGAAACAGACCCAGAGGCTCACACATAGGAGGAACAAATGGGAAGAGAAATGCCAGCTTAATATGGGGAGACACTTTCTGACAGTGGGAGCTGTCTAATGATAGCAGGGGCTTCTCGGGAAGTGATGGGCTCCCTGTCACTGCAAGTGTTTAAGGAGAGACCAGATGGCCATTCAGCAGAATGTTGTACAGGAGGCTTCAGCAACTTGGCGTCTGGATCAAGGACCTTTACCGCCTGGAGAAAAATCACACAACTATATTGATTGATTGCCTCAATTTAAATCCATGAGCTTTAATTAAGCCTTTATTGCTGCCAGGAAATTGTATGTCCTTAGTCCATTCACTCTCCCATTTACTTCTAGATCATTATTCACACCTTCTCCTCAAAACCTTGACACTTCCTCCACTGTCCTTATTCTCAGCCCCTGACTGTGCTTCTTACTTTCCTGATCAAATGACATCGATCAGAAGAGAGCCTCCCCAGACTCCACCAGAACACCTGTACACCACTGGTCTCTGCTCCCAGGTCCTCGTCTCCCGCTAGACTCCATAGGTGAACTTTCCGTGCTCCAAGCTAGAGCCATTTCTTCCACGTATGCACTGGGCCCCATCCCCTTTTCACTACTCAGGGCATTGCTCCAACTCTTCTCTACTATCCCCACCCTCATCTCCTCCTACTTCCCCTCCCTTCTTCGCACCCCTCCACGTCACTAGTCTCCTTACTTTTGCTCCAAAACACCAGGCACACTCTTGCCTTAGAGCCTTTGCTTTGACTGTTTCCTTTCTTTGGAAAGCTCTTCTCACAGATAACCATCTGCATAACACAGAACTACTTTACCTCTATTTACATGGACTGAATTAAAAGACCAGTCTAACTACAGGCTCTTTACAAGAGGTATCTAAAACGTAAGAATACAGAAAGGGCCAAAGTAAAAGAATGAACAATGTTCCATGCAAACAGTAGCCAAAATAATGGTAGTGTAGCTATATTAATTTTGAATAAAACTGACTTTAAGGCAAAAAGCATCACTGAGATAAGGAAGGCCACCTTATAGTAGCAAAATTTAAAAATTTCCAACAGGATGTAATAATTCTAAATGTATATGCACCTAATAACAGCCTCAAAGTAATATAAAGCCTAAATCCACAATTCTGGTGGGACATTTTAACACACCTCTCTTATTAATTATCTCCTAGCATGAGATAGTCTATTATATCTCTTTAGTAGACTGTGAGCATCCCAAGGTCACAGATTGCCTTGATCATTTATATTCTGAGCGATGTGCACAGGACTGGCCTTTATTCATTTTTTACTGGACTAAACTTCCTTCAGCATTGGTGAGGTTACTATCTTCTGAAGTAGCACATTCTTTCTGTGAGAGCATTCCCAGTGCTCTCACTCTTAGAAGGGTCTTAGTCTTCTGGATTAAAACCTGTCCTCTCCACTCTCCCAGCTTTCCTAATATGGTTTAGGCATGTATGGGTTTTGGAGGATTTCCCTCCAGGAATGGGTGTGTCTGAGACCAGATCTTTTAAACCATAGGTGGGTATTAATTGCAAGGAATTTAAAATAGATCATTTTTTTCTTTCCTACAGTCCTGGCTGGGCATGGTTTCTATTAGAAGAATCCTTTCTGGACAATTACCCATCCATCCTCAGTAATGTATCTGGGAGTTGGCATTAAGGCTTTTCAGTTATTCATATTGTCAGAATTTTTATCTCCTGGTGAAACTTCTGGAAGCTCTCATGGCAGCTGTTGCATGTGCTCAGGGGCAAAGCTAAAGCTTTTTTTTTTTTTGGTACGGGGGCCTCTCACTGTTGTGGCCTCTCCTGTTGCGGAGCACAGGCTCCGGACGCGCAGGCTCAGCGGCCATGGCTCACGGGCCTAGCCGCTCCGCGGCACGTGGGATCTTCCCGGACTGGGGCACGAACCCGTGTCCCCTGCATCGGCAGGCGGACTCTCAACCACTGCACCACCAGGGAAGCCCCAAAGCTAAAGCTCTTGCCTTTGTCTTTGGCAGGCCCTTAGGCCAGGGCTGTAAATCTGAGCCCATCGAGACCATTATAACAATTCACTGACTTTCTTGAGAGTTGTAGCACTTTTATAGAGATTTAAATGCGTGGGAGGCTGTGGGGATTGAAAGAGTTTGTAGGTCTTGGCTTTTCTCTGGGTTCCAGTTACTATCCATTTGTACTGTACACCCTCCCCCATAGCTTCTCCATCCTTCTCTGCTCTGCTCTGTGTCCAGAGGAGCTGGTCCTCAGATCACATCCCCTGGGTTATCTGGTTGGGTTTTGCCAGTGGAGGTACTGGCTGGAGGTCAAATGGAGCAGCAGAGAGAGGTTAGAGAAGTTCTTTCCCACTTCGGTGCCATGGTTCTGAGACGACCTCTTCCATGGTTCCACCAGAGAACCCGTAAGCCATTTCCCCCCTTGCCCCTAGACTTAGAGGTGGTAGCATCTTCCCACAGTTGTCAGTACCTGGGCGCCTCAAACCAGTTGTTATTCTCTTACCCTTGACCATAAATAGCCTTTCAGGTCTCCAAGTCCCACCTAAGTGGACTTCTTTTCCTGCTGGGACCTGACTGGGAAACAAAAATATACAGAATATGCCTTCTGCCTGGAAGATGGTTCCTTTCTTTACTTTATGGGCTCGGAGTCCTTGTCAGATACACCTGAGAGGACTCTTGCACTAGGTCTCAGGTGACTCTCTGTGACTCAGAAAAGGAAAGACACTTCCTTAGGGTCACAGAGGTAAGAGAGAAGCCTCTGATTCTTATCCCCCGTGCTGTGCTCTTCCCACTAACGGCTGGGCTTCTCTCGGTGCTGCCTTCACCAAGGAGACATGGGGAGGGGGGATACATTAGGACTTTTAGAATTGTAAGCAAAAGAAAAAAAAAAAAAACTCAAGCCAGTTTAAGAGAAATAAGAAAAATGTTATTAGACTGTAGGGGTGTCTTGTGAAACCTCCAGGACAGGGAAGCTGTTGGGCCTCACGAACCAGGGGTGCAAACACCCTTCATAGGGAAGATTCTTAGAAACCCAAGTCCTTTTCCTTTCAGTGGCTGGGTTTTCTGTCTGGCTGCCTTTATCTTCTTGGCATCTGGTTCCTGGATGGTCTTGGCCACTTCTGTGCTCTGCCACAAGTGACAGCTACTTCCACCACCGTGCTCAGACCATTCCACAGAAGTTTGCTGAATATCTACTATGTGCCAGGCACTGCACTGGAAGGTAGGTCCTCCGTTCTTGTGGAGTGGGGCACTGGGGAGACAGATAATAGTCAAACAAATAAATAAACAAGGAAATTTCAGAGAGTGATAAGTGGTATTAACAGGCGAATGACAGGGGAGGGGCTCTTTTACTTTGGGTGGTCAGGGAAGAGCTCTCTTAGGAAGATGATGTGACCTGAGACCCTGGTGGAGAGAAGAATCAGGTAGAATTTTGTGAGCCAAAGAAAGGGTCTAGAACTTTTGTTCTAAGTGCAATAATAAGAAGCTGTTGGGCTTCCCTGGTGGCACAGTTGTTAAGAATCCTCCTGCCAGGTACATATATGCACTACCAAATGTAAAACCGATAGCTAGTGGGAAGCAGCTGCATAGCACAGGGAGATCAGCTCGCTGCTTCGTGACCACCTACAGGGGTGGGATAGGGAGGGTGGGAGGGAGGGAGGGAGACGCAAGAGGGAAGAGATATGGGGATATATGTATATGTATAGATGATTCACTTTGTTATAAAGCAGAAATTAACACCATTGTAAAGCAATTATACTCCAATAAAGATGTTAAAAAAAAAAAAAAGAATCCGCCTGCCAATGCAGGGGACACGGGTTGGAGCCCTGGTCTGGGTAGATCCCACACGCCGTGGAGCAACTAAGCCCGTGTGCCACAACTACTGAGCCTGCGCTCTAGAGCCCGTGCACCACAGCTACTGAAGCCTGCGCGCCTAGAGCCCGTGCTCCACAACAAGACAAGCCACCGCAGTGAGAAGCCTGCGCACAGCAACGAAGAGTAGCCCCTGCTCACTGCAACTAGAGAAAGCCCGTGCGCAGCAATGAAGACCCAGTGCAGCCAAAAATAAACTAAAGGAAAAAAAAAGCGGTTGAAGAGTTTTAGGTTGGAGGAGGATGTGATCTCACTCACATTGCTAAAGGATGAGTCTGGCAACTTTGTGGTTAAGGGGTTTTAGATGGTCAGGGTTTCAACATGGAGGCAGAGCAGACAGGACAGACTGACTGGTTGGATGTTGGGGGCAGGGGGCTGGTGAGGTAAGAGGAATAAAAATTGCCTCAGGTCTTTTTTTTGATCAGCTGGGAAGAGGTGGTACCGTTTAATGACATGCCTTGATTTCAACCCACAGCCAGCTCCAGAGCCTCCCGTTCTCCAGGTGGGGAAAGGTCTTTCTTTACCAGGCTCACAGCTTCCGCAATGACTCCCAGTGCCCGCCCCGGCCGCCTCTGTCCACAGGCCCCATTGCGTTCAGGAATCTGGGTCAGGTTCTTCCGGGGCTGGGAGGCAAGTCCTTCAGGGCAGCACCCCGCGGAGTGAGGTGATGTCCCAGCTGTTTCCCCTCTCACGATAGATGGTAAGCTCCCTGCAATCCCTGCCTTGGAACACTTCCTAGACGCGGGGTCAGCCCGTGTCCCCAGACTCCGATCTGGAGTCGCTAAGTCTGGCTTGTGTGATTGCTCTCACGGACTCCTGGTAAGATGTGTGTTTTTCAACTCTAGTCTGGCTACGATTGTCATTCCTAATCTGCTCCTTCTACTTCCCAGGGGAGCCGGGCTGTTCCTTCTTTGACTCCTCAAGCCCCTACCCCCATTTTTGCCCCTTTATTTGCCACAAGTCACCTGGCCTCCCACTGCAGAAAAGGCCCCTGCCCGGCCCCTCCCCCAGCCTATCTGAGCAAGCACCTGGCCTTCCTCTCAGCAGCAGGTGCACCTCTGCACTTGTGTTCTTGCACTGCACGCTGGGAAACTCGTGGACCTACGCTCAGACAGACCTGGGTCTGAATCTTTGATCTTCCACTCACTGGCTGTGTGATCTCAGGAGAGCTACTTAACCTCTCTTGCCCTCGTTCCTCACCTCTAAAGAGGGGATAGTAATAACTACATCACTGGATCGTGGTGAGACACAAACAAGGTAAGTCATAGAAAGTACTTAGTACAGCAGGTCTGTATATGGGAAGAAGTCAGTGACTGACTTCTTATGTAATAATAGTAGTTTTTTTTTTAATTTATTTATGGCTGCATTGGGTTTTCGTTGCTGCGCGCGGGCTTTCTCTAGTTGCTGCGAGCGGGGGCTACTCTTGGTTGTGGTGCGTGGGCTTCTCATTATGGTGGCTTCCCTTGTTGTGGAGCACGGGCTCTAGGTGCGCAGGCTTCAGTAGTTGTGGTGCACGGGCTTAGTTGCTCCGCAGCATGTGGGATCTTCCTGGACCAGGGCTCGAACCCACGTCCTCTACACTGGCAGGCGGATTCTTAACGACTGCGCCACCAGGGAAGCCCATAGTAGATTTTTATTATTATTATTTTGCTCCTTTTCCCAAGACCTCACTTCTTCAGTTACCCTCGAAGCTCATCTTTCTCCCTGAACCCGGGGAGCACAAGAAGCAGAGGAAACAGTAGATTCATGCTGGAGAAGCCAAAGTGGTTTCTAGAGACAGGCCCTTAGCAGGCTTCCTTCCAGAAGGACACCTGAAGCTGTCCTCAGGCTGTCCAGAACAATCCCCTGAGATCCAAAGGGCCAAGGAATGTCCACTAAGTCACTCCCTTAATTAGGCACCAAAACAGTGACAGAAGTAGCATTTTTCTGCCGTGTCTCTGCTGAGACTGTCCTGCTGTTTTTGGAAAGGGGCTACCCCTTAAACTTTGGAAAGAGGGCCTCTGTCTTAGCTTGGGATGCAGGGCCACAGCTCGGATGCCTGAGATTGCCCAGGAGTGTGGGGACAAGGATGCTAGCCAGGGAGGAGTGTGGCTGGCCACACAGTTGGCACCCTGATCGCTTTTCCTCCCTCGACTCAACAGCGTTTGAATTCATTGTTAGGGAGGCAGAAGCTACAGCCCCTCCTGCTAGGATGGTGGTCCTCAGAGTGTAACGGGTATACTAATCACCTGGAAGGCTTGTTAAAACACAGCTTGCTGGACCCTAGCCCCAGAGCTTCTGATTCAGTAGTTGTTGGAGGAGGTCTGAGACTTTGCCTTTCCTATACGATGCCAGGAATTGCTGATGCTGCTGGTCTAGGACCACTCTTGGAAAACCACCACCCTGGAGAACTGCACATTTGCACACTCTCCTTTTGCATCCTGTCTGAGGGTGGGAAATAGGGGAAAGAAAAAGGGGCAGGAATCTCGGGCTCTTATTTTCACTAACTTACTCTGTGGCTATGTTTCTCAAGATGATTTTGCTTGTAAGTAATGGGAAATAGCTTGTTACTTTAAGTAAGGGAATTTGCTGGGAGGAAAGTCAACTCTTCTCTGAATTTAATGAAGAGTTGAACAGTGAAGGCTTGGGATGGGCAGGGTAGTCCTAGGGCCATAAGCAGCTGGAGTTCATGTGCTGAGGGCACTGCTGGCCAGGGCACTGCAGTCAGGTGATCTGGCCACTAATAACCTCTAGTCCAACTTATTAAAATTCTAAATGCTGATGAAAGTCAATCTGATTGGCTCACAAGGGGCGAGACCTTCCTGCCGTGCCTCTCTTAGCCAATGAGCCACAGCTGGTGTGTGGTGGAGAGGCTGCAGGAGAGGGTCAAGAAAAATACAGGGCTGCCTGCCAGCCCCCACTGTCCTGAACTGAGCAGCCGTGATCCCACAAGGGGCCTACTACGGTGACCTCGACCAAGATTCTTTCCCTCCCTGGGCCTTAGTTTCCCTGTCAAATGAAGGGTTTGAGTTAGAACCTAATTACTAGATCAATTTTTTCTTAAAAAGCCCTGCATCATAACTGCTTGGGATGCTTGAAAATAGAGATGCACATGCCCCACAGCGGGCTGGGAAGTTGTCCACAACAGGCTTTCCAAAGCCAACCAAAGTGAAGCAAAACAAAATGCCCTGATTTGTAGTATTTGCCCAATTTCTGTGGTGTAAATAGATACTTCCATTATGGCCAATTTCAAGTTACCAGCATGAAGTCACTGAACATGGATTGGGAAGAGAGAGGTACCCAGGCTTCAGCTCACCACCAACCCACTGAATCAGAACCTCTGAGGGAGGCCTGGGAACCTGCATGTCACTCCTCTCCCCGACCCAGTGATTCTGGTGGGTAATAAAATTTCAGAACCCCTGCTCCCAGAGATCGCTGAGGGCCTTTCTGGTCCTTACATCCTTCATCCTAGTTACATTACAGGTTTTCACACTGGTTCTGGGAGTTGAGGGAAATTTCCCCTTTTGAGAGCATTGTAGAGGAAGGCCTGGAGAGAGATAGATGGCCCGAGTGAGTCAATGGGGTGTCCACACCGGCCTATGGCCAGATTCCCCTCTCCCAGTCCTTCTTGAGTGGCCTATCCCACCATCACCCCTGGAGGCAAGACAGCATCTCCATGGGCATGTCTCAAGGCTGCAGGAGGGGACTGCAGGACTTAAGGTCACAGCCATGGGTACTGGATCCTTGCCCATCGCTCATATCTCTGGGTGGGCTGGCATTTCAGCTGCGATCGTCAGGACCTTCTGATCTGATATCTCAGTCCTCGGAAATGAGAGCCTGTCTGGTCATCAGCTATTTTTGTGCAGGTTCCTCATCTTGATAACCTTCTCTGAGTAGGTGGAGGACAGAGTGGAGGATGCTGTGTCTTACTTGAGATGGACTGAGGCAGAGAGAGCCATCACAAAGTCCAAGGGAGACTGACCAACAGAGGGCAGGGCCAGCGCAGAAGCTGGGGAGATGGCAGCTGGGGAAAGGAAAGTACAGACTACTGACAGGAATGGAAATTCTTTCTTTAGGGGCCTTTCAGAAGAAACCATTTGCCCTCTAAAGTTAGGCTGCACCTTAGTTTTGAGCTGGAACGACCTCTGACTTTCTCTTATTCTATAAAGCAGTGGTTCTCAGAGCGTGACGCCCCCAGACCGGTACCATCCACATCAGCTGGGAACCTTTTAGAAATGCAGATTCTTGGGCTCTGAACGCCTTCTCCTCTTAGAGCCATTGCCTGGCTGCATGATTCCAGGTTAAATTGTGCACGTCTCTCTGGAAAAACCCCTTTCCAAAGTAGATGTCCCACAAGGTTGCCATGCTGAGCTGTTCTGAGACCACAGAATGGATGGGCTTGTGAGCAGGAGCAGTTGAGGCGTTCTGGGAGGGGAACGGGGTAGGAAATGACGAGAGACAATGGGGATCACACTGGCCATGGCAGGCCTTCTTGAGCACTCTACTGGGGCTGCTGGGAATGAGCACCAGTGCCAGCACAGCCCCTGCTTGGAGACGTCTAACTTAGCATGGAAATTTCCAGCAGTGGACAAGTTCCTGGACTGCTAAATTCTTCTGTTCTCTTCTTTTGCAGTCCTGTTCTCCCAACTCCCAGGGCTCTGGACTTTGCGACTTGTCCTGTATCATAGCCCTGTGCCCACCCTCCTCCCAGCAAAGTCTTGCCACTTCTCTGCAAGATTGGAGCTGGCACCAGCTCCCTTGGGCAGCCCATGCTCTGTTCTGCCCGAGGCCTGGGCTCTGGTACCATGTCTTGTCCTGTGGGTCCTGTGCAGCCTCATCTGGGCTGGGGGCCAGGAGCCCTCCTTGGCCAGCTCCTGACAGTGCCAGAGTCTTTGAGGTGCTACCTGCATGAGGTTCATTCATGATCCCTTTAGAAGAGAGCACCTGAGACTTCTTCCGGTGACCATGTGCGGTGTGCTGGGCAAACTAGATTTGGAGCTGAGGCTGTGGGTTGACTGTAGTTCAGGCTGGCTGACTGAACTGTAAACCTGAAATCTGCCCTACATTTAGGTCTAACTTGTCCTTCCTGAAGTGACTCCTGAAGTTGGTGGAGCTGGGATGGGCCTTTTGGGAGGGAAGAAGAACACGGCGTCAGGCTAGAGGGGACCTTTGCCTGTTGCAGCTCTGAACCATTTCTGTGGCTTCTCCTTTGGTAGAAGGACCTATTTGTGGTTGTGCCCCTGAGAGTCTGCATGTATCTGTTTACCTGTATGTCTCCCTTTTCACTCATGAGGGCTCCCACACATATCTATATAGAGTCTCCCTTCATCTCACAAGCTGTGAGGCCACAGGCATATGATTTAAACCATCTGGCCTCCATTCTCCTTGTCTGTATAATGGGAATAAAAATAACTTCTACAAAATGTTACCATGGTGGCAAAATGAAACAATGCACATAAGGCCCTGAGCATGGTTCCTGGTGCTCACGTGTTAGGCTATTATTACTAATGCAAGTTATTACTCCCTGTGCCTCAGTTTCCCCATGTGTAAATTAGGGATAATAGCTAACGTCCAGGAACCCAGTGTAATCGTGAGATTAGGGAAGTTGATAACTACAAAAAACTTAGCACCATGCAGTAAATGCTAGTGATTATAATACTTATTATCCTTCTGGGTATGTGTCTAGGTGAGACTCTCTGAGTTTGTGAATGACTCTGGGCATGTCTGTCTGCTGAGTGTGTATGTATGTACGTGTTTATATGGCCAAGCAGGCCTCCTGTCTCTGGGTGGAGTTTGCTGTTGGCCCAAGCCTGGACTCCCTGAGGCAGCCAGGGCCGGCACCGGGGATGGAATTTCCATTAAGAATTAAGCAGGACGGCACTGGGAAGCCAGGCGGGCGGAGGGGAGGAGGCTGAGGGGGATGGTGCTCCAATTCGGAGCTCCCCCCGCAGCCTCAGTTCTGAGCTGCCTTGGAGAAGGCCTCTGCCACCTTTGCCTGGAGTCTCAGGCCTGCGGGGGCCATGGCACAGAAGGATGGGCAAGGAGAGAGGAGTTGCCTGCCAGGGCCCCTGTAAGGAGACTTGGAGTTGCTGCAGCCAAGACTGGAGCCATGAGAAGGCCCCCTGGGAATGGAGAGACGGCCAGCGAGGGTATAAGAGGCTGGGGCCTATGGGGCCGACATGAGCCCAGGAGGCTGGGCTGTGCTGTATGTATCTGGGAACGTGGATGTGTGTGTGTGCGTGCGTGTGTGTGTGTGTGTGTGTTTGGGAATGCAGGTGGGGGACATACATACCAAGTGTCCTAAAGGGAACATCTAAAAATCCAAGTCTGTTCCTCTCTTTACCTGAAACTCGGACCCAGAGTTTGTACCTGGGAATGAAATATTTCTGAAGATTTTTGCTAGTATTTATCCTGTTCATGATCTAAGCCTCATTCCGTTTCTAGCATGCTAAAAAGTATCTTAGCTATTCAGGTACTTTTACATTCCTGAGCTCATCTCATACTTTCAGCAACATATGAGCTAGGCAGAGATTATTATGATCCCCATTGTAAATATGGGAAAACTGAGCCTCAGAGAGTTTAAGTGACTTGTCCAAGGACGCATGACTAGAATGTATAGAGGCAGTGTGCAAGGTTAGGTTTCTTTGAGGATAAAGTCCAGGCTCTTTTTTTTTTTTTTTTTTTTTTTTTTGCGGTACGCGGGCCTCTCACTGTTGTGGCCTCTCCCGTTGCGGAGCACAGGCTCCGGACGCGCAGGCTCAGCTGCCATGGCTCACGGGCCCAGCCGCTCCACGGCATGTGGGATCTTCCCAGACCGGGCCACGAACCCGTGTCCCCTGCATCGGCAGGCGGACTCTCAACCACTGCACCACCAGGGAAGCCCCCCCACCTTTTTTTTTTTTTACACTACCTGATCTACCAGAAATGGACTCAAAGATTCAGGAAACTGCCCATTTGAGGAAGGCTGTGGCTTCAGTGTTAATGCATAGCCAGGTGAATGGCTGGGCCTTCAAGCTCTGTCCCCGGGCCCTGAGACAGCCTTTGCTGAGATAGGAACTGAAGCCCCTCTCAAGGATCTGGGGAGTAGAATCAGGGTGTCTCCAATGGACGGAGGCTGCAGTCAAAGCTGGCTTGTCTGAGGAGGATGACTTGGGCATCTACAGAGTCTGGGGTCCCCAGAGAGCTGAGGCAGTTGAGTTAAGGTCAGGAGCTGCAATGTGTCCAGGGCCAGGGAGCAATCATCATTTTTAGCCAGGGCCTGAAAAAGGGAACACGGGTATTAGCGTCAAGGAAGAGAGGCTGAGATGGGACCTTGGAGTGATCATTGTGTCTTGGAGACAGAACCGGTTTTCCTGTCCCTGAACACAAAGCGTGAGCATATTGACATACAGTAGTTGCACATGAGGGATTTAGGTTAGATGCCAAGGAGAACTTCCTGCCAATGAGCAGGTTCAAATTTGGAAACAGTGCCCGAGGGAGGCTAGGGTCTGCTCTTCCTTGGTGGCCCCAGAGTAGGTAGAGGAGCTCCAGGCCCCTGGTGGGGAATGATTCACGGCAGGGTGGAGGGGGTTGGATGGAATGCGACATTCCTGAGCTTTGGGGTGGGAATCAGCCTTCTTCTCTAGACTTAGCCATCTGACACTAAGTGCAGAGCGGAAGTTTGATGTGCCCCAAGTTAAAACGAGTGTCTGCAACCATCTTCTGTCCTTTCTGGCAGGTCAGCGATCTTATGTGAGCGACTTAGGTTCCAAAGGGAAGCACCTGAGGGTCAATAAACCAAGTGGCGTTCCAGGCGTTTGGGGGCTGCTCAAAGTTCAGCGCTCCCTCCGCAGAGCGTGTGAACCGCACCCAAACCCCTCCTTGTTTTGTTTCAGTTCCAACGCACTCCCTTTACTCTCCAGATGTTGGCATGTGGGGCACATGTGGGCACCAGGGTCGGGACGGCTCCGAGGGTCCGGGGTGCTTACCCGCCGTGACTCCCGCCCGGCCCCGTGCGAGCCAGGTCTCTAATTAGACCTGACCGCGTCCCCATTCCAGGGCTCCCCACAGCCGAGAGCACAAAGTCTGCACTGCCAGGGGCACCAAAAGAGCCTCGCAGCCCGGCTGAGACTTCAGGCAGCGGTGGCTGACGCGGGGCAGAGGTTTGGCAGCGAGCGGACTGTTGCCGGAGGTCCTGCGGCGGCGGGCGGGAGCGGCGGGCGGGGGCAGAGCGGGGTGGGGCGCGGGCAGCCGGCGGCCCTCGGGCTGGGCCACCGAGCAGGTCACTTGCTCGCAGCCTCTGCAGCCCCAGCTGTGCCTGCCGCCGCTGGCCTGGCCGCTGCATGCAGCCGCGCACAGGCGCTCTCACTCGCTCGGAGTAAGTAGGCGGCGCTCCCCAGGCTGGATTCGGTGCCCAGCCCGGTCCGGGACAGAGCATGCTTGTGACTATTTAGATAGTAGGTGTAAGTGTATCAGTGTGAGTGCTTGTGAGTGGGAGCGAGCGCCAGTGGGAGGACGTGTGTCTGGGCTGGTATGTGAGCAGAGGGAACTTTCTAGCATATGTCCCAGGGTGTGAGTGTGTCAGTATGTGTGGGAACCTCTGTGTAGGTGGGCCTGGAGTGCGCCCATAGGTGGCACGTGTGTCTGCGTGGCCCTTGCTACCCCGTGTCTGTACGCTGGGTGTGCATTGGTGAGTGTGGTAGGCAGGCTCCATGGGGCTGAGCGGGTCGTGTGTCGATGGCTGCATGTGTGTGAGTGAGCAGATGAAGACAGAAGCTGGGGATAAGGAGTGTTATCTGAACTCAGACTTTCTAGGGTGACCTGACTTGTCCCCAGCTGGGATGTCTTCTCTGTGGGTCACTCGGCTTTGGTTTCTCAGGACTCTGATCGGGGCAGGAGTTCAGCGCCAACACTGGACTGAATGGGGGTCTGAGCCAGCCTGGCTGACTGGCCAGGGTTGCGGAGACAGCCCCACTGTCACTGCAGGAGGAGGTGGGAGGACCCCTCAGCCATGCCCACCCACAAACACAGGGCACCCACACCCACACACTCACAGCTGCTCATGTGTGCACACCTTCCCGCCACCCACACCAGTCTTGCACATGTTGTATCTCAGGAGGGCCATGTAAACACTCACCTGCTTTCAGTATGTACATCTGAGGACATTGACACATATCCAACAGGTATCTCCGTGTGCAAAACGCATATGCACAAACATGCACCCCTGGCTTGACCCACTCTCAGCCTTTTAGGCCCCCTTTTCAGTCCCCTTTAGCCTACACGTGGCACCTTGGACAAGTCTAAGAAACTGGCTTTAGTAGGAAATATCGTAAGCCGGGGGCTTTGGCTGGGGGGTCAGGGCAGATGTTGATACAATGCCTTCAGAGTGTCCCATTTGATCTAGAACTGAGGCTGCTCTTGGAGAAGTCTTGCCTTTTTAGAAGTGAAAAGGACCATCTGGCAAGGCAAGCAGGGCCAGTCTGGGATCTGAGGCAGAGCTCAGCACCTGTAATTTGCTCCACGCTCTAGTTTATTCTCTGGATTCCCCCTGCAGCAGAAAAGCAGTGAGCCTTCCGTGGGCTGGGCCCAGACAGTCATCTGACAGGCAGGAGAAGTGAGTTGAGCTGGGCTGATTTCTTCTCTTCTTTGGTTTTAGTCAACCCTGTTTTGAGTCTCCCATCTGCAGGCGAGGCTGAAAGGGAGAGCCTTTGCTTTGCTCCTTTCCAGTGGTTATCTCTTTTTTTGACAGAATCTTGTTCTCCCTGACCTCCTCCCCTTGGGGACTGGGGACACACGAAACAGTGCCGGAAGAGTAGGTGCCCCAAATATTAGCTGGCTGCTGCTGTTACGGCTTCTAGACCTCTCCCATCCTGACCATTCTCCTGTGGACAGGTCTCAATGAGGTGCCCTCACTAAATGTGCTTCCTCAGTTGGGAAGTTAGAACAATGACACTGACTTTCTCTTTCTAAATGTTTATGGTTTGGTCTAAGGAGTGTCTGAGTCCTCACCCCACCAACTCCTCCAGTATGCAGGGGAGCAGATGGGCTTCATGCATTTCCTGAGAGGGTGCTGGAACCTACCTTTCCCTGGCCTGGTCCTCCACCTGACCTTTGGGGAGGATGGTTAAATAAGGGCAGGCTGTGGTCAGCTGGGCAGCCTTTTACAGAGTGAAGGTAGTGGGGAAGGAAGTTTCTGTGCCTCCCCTAGCCTTCTTATCTGTGGAGGCCCCCAGCCATCTTAAGACTCAGGAAAAGACTCTGGAAAATGAGGTACCCACTGTGAATCCCAGGCTGGTTCCCCAGTTTTAGTTCATCGAATACATATACCTACCAATCGGAATTTCAGAGCAACAATTAGGACTCATAGAGCATCAAGGCAACCCTATTAAGGTCACATAGTTCCAATTTAAAGAAGAGAAATCAGACAACCCCCAAAATGGTAATAATAACAACCACTATTTATTGAATCTGTAATACATGCTTTATTTCATTTACTTTTCACAGCAACCTTATTAGGTTAATAGTCCTATTTTTTTTTTTTCCTCTGACAAGGAAATTGAAGCTTAGAGTGCTCAAGGGATTTCTACAGGTCTGTGTGACTGCTGAGCTCATGACATCACCTGTGTGTTTACCTTATTACTCTGGCTGCCAGGAAGCTCTTAGTTCATCATATTGCTTCATCCTAGTAAACGTGTTCATTGGAAACATGGCTTTGAATTTTAATTTCTGCTTTAATAACTTTATATTATACCCATCTTTAGCTGTAAACTCCTACATCCTTCGTAGAGAGAGATCAGAATAAATAAATGAACAATCAGCAATTAAGCATTCTATTGGTCTCTGAGGATGAGAACCACGTTGCATGGAATTTTGGGGGGACATCTCCAATTTCAAATATTTCGTCTGGTTTTCAAACCATATGTCTCAATTTTGGCTTCTGTATTTTGGGGCTCTGATTTGTGACCATGTCTTGGGGCTTTTCTTCCCAGCAGCTCTGGGAGAAAATGCCCATCTCTGTGCTGGCTCAGACAATGGGGATTGTTGTGAATGAATTGGGCCATTGATAAATGTCCCCTCCTCTGACTGCTTCAACTGCCAGCTTCTCCCTGTCTCAAAAGCATGAGTGTCTGGGTGCCCGAAGGAGTTTGACCCCTGCCCTATGCCTGGCCCTGGCCCTATGGCCACCCCTTCCTCATGTGACCCCGCCTAGGCTCAGGGCTCTGCTGAGAGGTCTGTGTCTCTTGGACCTAAGCTCTGCCTCCCTCAGAGCAGACCACGTGGACCACATGGTCTGTGATCAGGGATGGCCCTTTGGAGCCGGAGCTCAGGATGAAGAGCATGGGCACACGCGAAGGGCCCTTCTGCCCCCTCCCCTGGATCTGTGAGGCCATAGGCTAATGCTCAGTTTTTCCTTGTCCCCATGAGGAGCTCTCAAGTCTGCCATGTGGTCAGAAAGTCATTTGTCACCTCTTATCTGCAAGAGATGTGTGTCACCAGGGTCATCTGAATGCAGGACAGGGCTCTAGCCACACTGCAAAGTTGGCGAGACCCCTAACTAATTTACTCTAAGACTGATTCTTTTAACCTGCCCAAGGCTATTAGTATTTGGAAAGGGGAGGAGTGGGGGGCAATGCTTAGCACTAAAGATTACTTACAAGGACTCTCGTGCTGGGCTTTCAGGCACTGTGTTGAGATCTTGCTTCTCAGTATGCATTAAGTCACCCGATGCTGGCAGCTGTTTCCCATGTTCAAGATTAATCCTCCCAGAAGCACTTGGTTACAAAGGGGAGGAGGAATCATTGGCCTGAGGCCTCAGGAGATGCCTGGCACTGGGCGGTGTGCTGGTGGGTCGGTGCGGGTGACGGGTTTGTACCTTCCCAGGCAAATGCCACCTCAAAAAAAACGGTAAGACTAAGACTTGATTGATTGCATCTCTGCTGAGGATTCTGGGTGTTCCCTGGACTTTAAGCTCAACCAGGTGAAAACAGGTTTCAAATCCAGCAAGAGAGCACTGGGTGAGGCAGTCAGAACTTCTGTGGGGGAAGGCGTACTCACGCTTACTCACATTTTTTAGTGTCTGCTAAGGGCCAACCCCCTTGTTAGGCTCTTTGCATCTTTTGTTTCAGGAAACCTCTGGAACAATGCTGGGAGACAGGCGCTGCTATTTTAAAGATAGGGAAACTGAAGCACAGCAAGGTTAAATGATTAGCCCAAGGAATTTCACCCCAGGTCTGTCTGACGCTGGAGTCTGTGGTGAAGACTGTGGTCTGTGGTCCACTGACCACTCCCCAGTTCAAAGGCCCTGAAAGCAGGGAAGTCCAGGCCTTTGGGCCAGCTGGGGAAGAGCTGAGGGCTTTGCCTTCTCTGGCTCTAGGACCTGAATATCATCAGCGTCACTGGCCTTTCCAGCCTCAGATGGAGACGGCTGCCCTGTGGGAAGCAGGGGTGGGGTGGGGAAGGCCTCCCAGGCCAGGCAGGGATACCCCTGCCAACCCCGCCCCCTCCCTGCCAACCACTCCCTTGGGGTGCGCTTCTGTGACTTCACTTCTTCCCTGGAGCAATCTCTGGGGACCGAGCCTACACCCAGACACTGTGATCCCGCCAGCCCAGTCCCCCCTCTTCCTGCTACATGGTGCCCTCGGTGCCAAGCTCTGGGGGAGTCCTGGATCCTCTGAGGATGTCTCTGGGCAGACCAGACCCTGTTCGGCGTGAGGCAGTGTCTAAGCATCAGCAATTTGGCTGGGTAATTGTGTATAGTGTTCACTTTCTGCTGGAGAAATGGAGGTTTTGTCTTACAAACCAAATATCCTGGGTTTGGAAGCCATGTGAAATGCAGCCTGTCGTCTGGGCGTGTGGGCTGCCTTGTGGGTCTGTGTGTGGTGCTGGTTTAAAAGACATGGTCGAGGGACAGAACGATTGACTCAGGCCATATTGTTGCCTCTGATAGAGGGTCAGAGGTGGGCTGCATATACTGTCCATGTGCAGAGAAAAGAGCACGGGCTTTGCCATCAGACAGATCTGGCTCGGAGCCTGTTTCCACGTCTGTAAAAAGGCATTCCTTATGACGCAGTGGTGATGCTAGAACTGGAAAGTTTATTGAAGTGTAGTGTCCAGCACAGAACAGGTCAACTGTAAATGACGTATTCTTCCTTCTTGTCCCACCTACCTTCTGGGAAAGAACACTGGGCTGATGGCAAGAGATCTGGATTCCAGCCCTAGCTCAGCCTCTGGGTACATTGTTTTCTCTTACCCTCTCTGGGCCTCACTTTCCTCATGCATAAAATTAGAAGAACTAATTTCCCTTATTCTTCTGTATTTTTTGAGGATCGTGAAAGAGACTGAAGTCAGGGAGCTCTCTTGGAGGATGCAGAAAGTTTAGTCACTATTATTCATGTATCCATGCTGCAGTATTAACTGAGATCCTGTCATGTGCTAGGGCCCGTGCAGAGCACTGGGCATACAGGTGTCGGGAATATCCCAGTCCTCAAGGCAAGACAGGATTGTGAGCAAACAGTGACAAGCCTGTCTGTGGGACATGATCATGGCAGGTATTAGTGTATCAGAAGAGGAAGTGTCACCCCCAACTGGGGCAATCAGGGAGGCCTTACCAGAGGTGAAAATCCCTGGTCTGGATCTGGAAAGATAACAGGAAGATTCCAGGAGGATAAGAGGAGGGCTTTCTAGGCCGAGAAACCAGCACATGCTAAGGCACAGAAATGTTGCCTCGTGTGGTAAGCCTGGGGGACTTGAGGCAGCGAGGGTTTGGTCAGTAGTGATGAGAGAGAGATGGGAGACTTTACAAAGGGCTGTCGACGGGCGTCAGGCCTTGATGGCTGTGCTGAGGTGTTTTGATTTTTATCATGACAGTTGTGGGCAGCCCCTGAGGTATTTTAAGCAGCGGAGGGTCATGGTTGGATATGGGCTCACTTATTCATTCAGCAAACATAAAAACAAACAATTTTATGTCACCTTTAATTTTGATATCATATCAAATTAATGAAAATTTGCAAGACTGATAAAAGAAATCCTTCTTTATCTGTATCCCTTAATTGATTACAAGACACTGCATTTACTTCATTTTTATTCATTCTTTCTCTCTCCAACAATATAAAAAATACATTATTTTTTATTTATGTATACTTCAATTATCTGTATAATTTATACTTTATTATAATTATATATTTATGGTTTTATCATGTATATGTATATATGAATACATATATGTATATGAATACATACAAAATATTCATATTTCTGATCAATTTAAGAGTAAATCGGAGGCATGGTGCCTCTTTGCCCGTAAATACTTAAGTGTGTATTTCCTTAAAAAAAAGATATACTCTTACTACAGTACAAGTCTGTCCCAATAATGTCTCTATAGCTCTCCTGTCTCCCTCGCCCCATTCAGGGTCCAACCCACAGATGGCATTTTGTTATCATGTCTCCTGGGTCTTCTTTAATCCAGAGCAATTCCTCTGCTTTATCTTTCTTGACCTTTGCGTTTTGAATGGTATAGGCCATTTATTATGTTGAATATCCCCCTCCATTTGGGTTTATCTGATGGTTCTACATGACTGGATCCAAGCTATGCATGTTGGGCAGTAGTAGCATGAAGTGAGGTTAGCATACCAGCGAGCACAGGCTGTGGGGACCGTCCCAGTGCTGGTGATGGAAGCTTTTGTCACTTGCTTGAGGTGATGTTCACCAGTTTCTCCTGTGAAATTACTGTTTTTCCCTTAGTAATCAATAAGTAATTTGTGGAGAGATACTTCAAGGTTTTGTAAACATCCTATTCCTCATCAAACGTTTAATCACTAATTTTATCATCATTGATACTTTTGAATCCATCATTGCTTCTATATTTATTAGTTGGCATTTTTCTGTAGGAAAGATCTCTCCCTTCTCCCTTTCTTTCTGTCTTTCTCTTTATCTCTCTCCTCCCTTCCTCCCTCCCTCCCTTCTTCCCTTCCTTCATTACTATGAACTCATAAATTCTTAATTAATTTATTCATGGGTTTAATCAATTTGTATATTTTATTTTGATGTTCGAAATGTACAAGATTTGATCAGTGGGAGGTTCTCAGTCTGGCTCTTGTTTCTTTTGACTTTTCCCCATGATTCTCTGAGCATTTGGTTACTGTTGCTTTAGCAAGATGTTCCAGGCTCATTTTGTTCTTTCCTTGCCCCAGCCCTGGAATTAGTCATTTCTCCAAGGAGACCTGGATCCTTTTAGTGGAGAATGGTATTAGAAACCAAGACCTGGGGCTACATGTGCTCCCTGTTACTGGTGTGTCATTGCATTTAGCAAACAGAGCTAGGGTGTATACTTATATGTCCATATTTATTTCTATAATAAAAAAATAAAACAAATTATTATAGGTTTTTAGAAAGAAGAACTCAAGTGATTGAGACAGAGAGTGAGGGGATAGGGTGGCTTAGATGGGTGGTGAGGGAGGGACTGTTTGAGGAGGCGATATTTAGAAAGACCTACAGTGTGGAATGGATGGATTGGAAGGAGAGAGAGCCTGGAGATTCTTTCAATTATCTAGGAAATACTTACAAGGACCTGAAATAAGACAGACAAGAGAGGAAGTAGAATCAGGTAGCTGGTTGAATGCAGAAGGTGAGGGAGACGAAGGAGGGAGATAGACATCTCCAAGGCCTGTCAAGCTGAGTGTGTCCAAAACAGAATTTCTGCGTTCTTGCTTGGCAGTGTCCTATTCATATGTGGTCCTCTCCAGGTATTTCAGATCTCATTGAATGGCTCCTTCATCTATACAGCTGCACAAGTCAGAGAGAGCTGGCAATCATCTTCAACACCTTTCTCTCTCAAAGCTCATATACAATTCACCACCAAGTCTGTTGATGTTGTCTTGAAAATCTCTCCCCAATCCGTCACTTCTCTCTGTCTCCACCAGTCTCACTCTAGTTCAAGGCACCATTTTCATCTTACCGGACTACTGTGAGAACTTCCTAACTGCTACTTATACTCCCTCCAATTTGTTGTCACACAGCAGCCAAATGTATTTTAAAACACAACTCAGGGGCTTCCCTGGTGGTGTAGTGGTGAAGAATCCACCTGCCAATGCAGGGGACATGGGTTTGAGCCCCGGTCTGGGAAGATCCCACATGCCACGGAGCAGCTAATCCCGTGTGCCACAACTACTGAGTCTGCACTCTAGAGCCCGCGAGCCACAACTACTGAGCCTGTGTGCCACAACTACTGAAGCCTGCTCACCTAGAGCCCGGGCTCTGCAACAAGAGAAGCCACCACAATGAAAAACCTGCGCACCTCAACGAAGAGTAGCCCCCGCTCGCCACAGCTAGAGAAAGCCCAAGTGCAGCAACAAAGACCCAACACAGCCAAAAATAAATAAAATAAAATAAATTAATTTTTTAAAGGAAGCTTTTTTTAAAATTTATTATTTATTTATTTATTATTATTTTTTGCGGTACACGGGCCTCTCACTGCTGTGGCCTCTCCCGCTGCGGAGCACAGGCTCCGGGCGCGGCTCAGCGGCCATGGCTCACGGGCCCAGCCGCTCCACGGCATGTGGGATCTTCCCGGACCAGGGCACGAACCCGTGTCCCCTGCATCGGCAGGTGGACTCTCTACCACTGCGCCACCAGGGAAGCCCTAAAAAAACCTTTTTTTAAAAAAAAAACAAAAACACAACTCATGTCATTTCCCTCCTTAAAAATACTTCAGTTGCTTCCTATTGATCTTAAGCTAAAGATCAACCTCTTTAATGAGCCTACAAAGTCTAATTTTTCTGACCCCTGCCTCCACTCCTACACCGTCTCACCCAGCTTCTTTCTTCACCCTCTCTCCTGGCCTTGTCTCAGTCCCTTGGGCTTGTCAGTTGGCAAGGCCACAGGCCTTTGCATTTGCTGTTCTTCTGCTTAGAACACTCTTCCTTCATGTCTTCACCTACTGAATTCCTACTTATATCTCAGCTCTCAGCTCAGCTGTCACTTCCATGATTAGGTCAAATCTCATTTTACAGGGCTTCACAACACCATGTACCCCTTCAAGGCTTTATCATAGTTGTGATTTTACATTTATTTACAGTTTTTCATGATAATTAATGTTTACTTTTCCTATTTGATGATGAGTTTTGCTCATTACTTTATCCTAGTAGTTAGCATGTTACTGACACATGTCACAAATATTTGTTGGATGGATGAATGAATGAATGAAGTTTTATCAGCTGAGCAACCAGCTGGTGGTACCATTCAGTAGAATAAAAATTCTAGGGGAGAAGTAGATCTGGGGAGAAAGATAATTCACTTTAGGACATGTTACATTTGAGGTACCTCTCAACCACGTCTGCCCCCCCAAACATCTTACCGTCTTCTGGGCAAACAAATTAGACTGTCGTTCAAGAGCTTTGAGGGGACTGGTGATAGGTGACAGCTAATTCCTGGGCAATTCTAAGGAGCTCCTGGAGAAGATAGCTAAATCACATGGCATCCCTGAGCTGTACCCCCCTTTCTGGTTTGTAGAGGATACAGGAGATCTGAGGGGCCTCCAGGTGGTTTGACCTGGCTCCTTGGCTGATACGAAGGATTTAACAAACATTTATGAAGGCTCCTTGGAACTTGAGTTACTTGCATGATTCCCATGGGTCAGGAATTGCCAACCTCCTCCCCACCCCTGAGACTGCGCTAGATATAGGCCTAAAAGAGAATTCAGAGAGGGTCTTACTAAGCCCAGTGAGCTCTCCTTACAAAGATGCCAGTAGTCACTCCAGCTCACTCACTCCTGCATTCCTCACTCATTCGTTCAATATCTATTTCGCCTTCACTCAGTCACTTACCCGCCCAACCACATGTATCCATCCACAAACAAGAGTTTATGTTGGATCTGTAGCAGGACTCAAGGCTGATGAGTCACCCTCCCTGCCCTCTCCTTCATCCCTCTTTCATATGGTCCTCACAGCCCAGGAGCCCAGATGAGGAGACATCAGGGTGGGGAGGTGTCACTTTACTGGTTGAAGGCCATGTGTGCTTGCAGGGTGTTATCAGGAAGAGAGGGAGATGCCACCACACCAACTGCTCCTCTTATTTCACCTCCTGCTATTCTAGTGTCCCTTCCCCTCTTTCAATGGTGATGAGAGCTTAGGAATTAAGCTCCTTGATCAGATAGCTGGGCTCTGCAGAGATACTTGGGGCTCAGACTTGAAAGAGAGACAACAGCTCCCCATGAGCCCCACCATGGAGAAGAGGACACTTTTTTTTTCTTCTTCGTTTTCTGCCAGGATTGCCCTTTTAACCCTGTGGAATTTGCAGAGAGGCTGGGGGGAGGGCGGGACAGTGGGATTTAAAATGTGGCATTTAGAAACCAGGCAGTAGACTAACCCTGGCCCCGCCCCTCCAGAAACTGCTCTTTCAGTTCTCTGAGGTTTGTCATTTACAAAGAGCCCCACAGAATGTGCGCTGTCCATCTGCCGTGACATCAGACAGGGTTGGGGCTGAGCAGACATAGGACAATGGCAGCCACATCAGATAAGAGCATCTTGGAAAAGTGCCCGAAGATGCCCAGGATCTAAGTTACAGACTCATTCACTCATTCCCTCTCTCACTCATTCATTCAACAACGATCTACTTAACACCTACTCTGTGCCAGGCATTGTTCTAGGCACTGAAGATATAGCAGTGAGCAAAACACATGCCCGAGCAGAATTGCTTTCTGATGTGGGAAGATAGTAAACAGGTTGATATATGCAAAGTGGTGATGAGTGCTGTGGAGAAATATAAAGTATGGTAAAGGGGTTCCAAGAGTAGGAGGGGACTTGTACATTTATACCAGGTCAAGAGGTTCTCTCTGATATGCAGATATTTAAACAGAGGCCAGGAGGCAGTGAAAGGGCAAGCTATGTGAAGATGGGGGTGGGGGGAGAGCAGTCAGCACTTCAGGATTCTGGGTGCCCTGTGGTCTGGGGGTTCGGAGTAAGCTTCTAGGGGGAGGCCACGTTTAAGCTGAATCTTGATGTGTGGGGACAGCAAGTCAGTCCTGAAGAATAACAGGGAACTTGCCTTGAAGCGTGAACATAAGGGACATGTCGGGGAGGACAGCTTGGTAAGGCCCAAAGAGGCAGGGTAGGCTGGAAACAGGGTCTGGAGAGTCATGAGTGCCAGGCTAAGGATTTCAGACCTGAGTTGAGGGACACTGGGGAGACATAATGGATTTTCAGCGACATGTCACAATGAGAGCTGTGTTTTAAGCAGCTGAAACTAATCTTAGAATAGGCTGGGGACTGGGCAGCCAGCAAGAAGACAATTGCCTTGCGTAAGCCTGCTTGGCCTCATGACCACCAAGGACCCTGAGGTTGAGGGGAATGCTGGATGGCCCCAGATGCACAGCGGGCAGGGATACAGTGATGTAGGGGCTATAATGGCCGACAGAAGCAGCAGGTAATGTGAGTGGTCATCACTGGGACAAACCCCAGACATCTCCTGTAACTCAAAGCTGTCTTTGAGCAAAGAACACAGAGCAGCCTGGGTTCTAGGGCAGAGCAAGCTGGAGAAAAGAGTTTGGGTCTCATCTCTGGCCACAAATGGCTGTTTTAGAAGCTTCTGGGAAGGGGGTCCTTGGATTGTAGGAACATTAGGTTCAGAGGAGAGCTTGTCTAATCCAGCCCTCTCCTCTCACAGATGGGAAATTGGAAGCCCAGAAAAGGGGCATAAATTGTCCAAGGCCATATAGAGCACGTGTGGCAGAGAAAGGTCAAGCATCTTATTTGAACTCATCTTGGAGGAATTACTATGTCTTATTTAATTACACATTTATATATATATCTTTCAGTGGAAGAGGAAATTCTAAGAAAAAGGAAATGTTTTATTCATCAACTTCTCTATCATCTGATACAGAGCCTGAACTTCTCTATCAGCCTGATACAGAGCAGATGCTCTCTTGACCTGGACCAAGGCTGATGTTAGCCTGGTCTCAGATGTGGGATAGGAGCTGCCTGTGAGTAGGGGAGAGCCTGGCTCTGGATCTCCCTCACGCACTCATGTGGCCTGGCCTGCGACCATCTCTACCTCAGTTATACTCACAGCCCTTGGCAAAGGGACCATGGATGTGAGAGAGTGTGGGGGCTGCTGTCACAAGGGTGCCTGCCAAGAGGGAGAGGTGACAGGTGTGGAGAGGGGCTGGGTGTCCTGGGCCTGAGGCCACTGCAAGAGAGAGAGGCCCTGCCCAGCTTGAGAGAGCAGATCACAGGGGGTTTCACAGTCGCTAGCTGGGCACGTGGGATGCATGTTTGGGGTGAAAGTGCAGTGCTTGGTCTGGCCTGCGGCTGGGCCCCCAGGGATTTCACCAAACCCACTTTTATTCAGCCCAGGTTTTCAGCCCAAACCTGCTGTCCCAAGGAGCTGAAGGCCACAGTTTTAAGAAGAGGTCCTGTTCTTTCCCCACAGTATGCAGAAGTCTATGACGTAACAGCAGGATTTCAGACGGAATTGTCCTTTGATGTGCTTCCATCCTCACATTCAGGATCCTAGGCGGGGTGGGGGGCGGCTGAGCTAGAGACAGTTTCCTGAAAAGTCAGAGGGATTCAAGCTATAGCTCCTGCCAGCCCAGACCCCTGCATCTGTGCTGGGTGAGTAATTGGTTCTTAAGCTCTTGGTCAACACAATCTGTTTGTCTTGCACTGTGGCGCTGGCAGAGGAATTTCCAGAGCGGAGTGAGTTACATGCATCAGCACGCTGAACCTGTAGACCCAGGAAAATAAGCGTCCTAAGTTTGGCATCCCTCCGTGAATGTCCTGGGGGAGGCAGTGGGGTTTTCTTCAGGTGTGGGGTCATCACCCTCTCGAAGGTAGCATCGCGGACTAGGCCAGGTTTTGAACAGAACCTGAGAGGAAGGGAAGAAGGAACTTGGATTCTAGTCTGGGTTCAGCTACAAATTTACTCTGTGACTTGGGCAAGTCTTTTGCCCTCTCTGAACCTCAGTTTCCTTTTCATGAACCACAGGGTTGGAAAAGAGGGTTCCTGAGGACCTGTCCTGTAATATTCCAGGTTTCTTTCTTACATAATACTAACAGGAATTTTGGTTAAGACTCTAACTTTGAGATTTCTATCCTCGCCCAGGTCTCTTACTTTGCCTGAAATTCCACCTTTGGTTCTTTTAAGAGGCTCTTATTTCCATATTGACTAACAAAATCCCTCTTATTTTTATGAGCTTGTATAGGGATACAAAGCAGTGTAATCTTCTAGTTGTATTTCAGCCTTTATAACAACTGTGCCAGGTAATCAAAGATATATTATTTCCAGTTTACATTTGAAAAAAGAGGCCCAGAGAGGTTAAGTAGTTTGATGAAGTTCACAAAGTTAGTTGCTGGCAGAGCTGAGATGAGGCTGCAGGTTTCTTGGCTGTTGGCTTATGTTCTTTTGTGCTACCCTTTGGGTTTGGAAAGGGAGAGTTCTAAAGACTGCGTGGGATGGGGGTTGTAGTGTTCATCAGGTGGCACAAGTATCAGGATGACAGCATCTGCCCCCGCATATCTGTACCACGTAGGCTGAAGTGTTCTTAGCCTGGGGCAGCCCACCCAACCCAGGCACAGTAGTGAGGGGCTGTGCTGGCTGCTCTGCCTGCTTATGCAAACGCAGGTCAGGGCAAAAAGCAGGCCCTCTGCAGCAACTTTCTCACTGATGATCCTGTGTTCTTGTCTGCTGTAGACTATTTTAGCAGGGTGGTGGGTATCCGGCAAAGCCCAGGTCTTTCTTTTTTTTTTTTTTCCTTTTTCTCCCAGCTTTATTGAGCTGTAATTGACATATAGCATTGTATAAGTTTAAGGTGTATAATGTGATCAGTTGATACACATATTTATTGTGAAGTGATTACCACAGTAGGGTTAGTTATGCATCTATCACCACATGTTTACCTTTTTATTCATGTGGTGAAAACTTTGAAGATCTATTCAATACTTTCTTAACAACTTTCAAATATACAATACAGTATTGTAAACTATAGTCACCATGCATACATTAACTCTCCAGAAATTATTCATCTTATAACTGAAAATTTGTACCCTTCAATCAGTATCTCCCCATATGCCCTAACCCTCAGCCCCGGGCAACGACCAATCTACTTTCTGTTTCTATAGTTCAGCTTTTTTAGATTCTACATACGAATGAGGTTATACAGTGTTTGTCTTTCTCTATACGACACTTTGCATAATGCTCTCAGGGGCTATCTATGTTGTCACAAGTGGCAGGATTTCCTTCTTTTTTTATGGCTGAATAGTATCACATTGTGATATATATGTGTATATATATATATATATATTTTTTTTTTCTTTTCTTTTTCTTTCTTTCTTTATCCATTCATTCATTAAAGGACACTTAGGTTGTTTCCATGTCTTAGCTATGGCGAATAACGCTGCAGGGAATATAGGGGTGCAGATATCTCTTGGAGATAGTGATTTCATCTCCTTCAGTCATACCTAGAAGTGGAATTGCTGGATCACATGGTAGTTCTATTTTGAATTTTTTTGAGAAACCTTCATACTGTTTTCCATAGTGGCTGCACCAATTTACATTTCCACTAATAATGCACAGTGGTTCCCTTTTCTCCACATCCTCACCAGCGCTTGTATCTTGTCTTTTTGATAATAACCATTCTAACAGGTATGAGGTGATATCTCATTGTGATTTTGATTTGCATTTCCTGATGATTGGCGTTAAATACTTTTCATGTACTTGTTGGTCATTTGTATGTCTTCTTTTGAAAAATGTCTATTCAAGCCCTCTGACCATTTTTTCAATTAGCTTTTTGTTTTGTTTTGTTATTGAGTTGTATGAGCTTCTTATATATTTTGGATTTTAACCCCTTAGCAGTTAAATGGTTTGCAAATATTTTTCCCAGTTTCCTGTAGGTTGCCTTTCACTTTGTTGATTGTTTCTTTTGCTATTCAGAAATTTTTTGTTTGATATAGTCCCACTTGTTTATTTTTACTTCTGTTGCTTTTGGTGTCATATCCAAAAAGTCATTGCCAAGACCAGCGTCAAGGGACTTTTATCCTAGGAGGTTTAGAGTTTTAGGACTGACATTTAAATTTTTAATTCATTTTGAGTTAATTTTTGTGAGTGGTAAAAGGTAGGGGTCCAATTTCATTCTCTTGCATATGAACATCCAGTTTTCCCAGTACCATTTATTGAAGAAACTCTCTTTTCCCCTTTGAGCATTCTTGGCTTCCTTGTCAAATATTAGTTGACCATATACGCAGGGGTTTATTTCTGGGTTCTTGATGCTTTTCCATTGATCTATGTGTCTGTTTTTATGCTAGTCCCATATGGTTTTGATGCTATAGCTTTGTAGTATAGTTGGAAATCTTAAAGGTGATGCTTCCAGCTTTGTTCTTTCTCAATATTGCTTTGGCTATTTGGGGTCTTTTGAAGTGTTATATGAATGTTAGGATTTTTTTTTTTTAATTTCTGTTAAAAATGCCATTAGATTTTTTTTTTTTTTTTTTTGCCATTAGATTTTTGATGGGGATTACACTGAGTCTGTAGACAGCTTTGGGTAATATGAACATTTTAACAATATTAATTCTTCTCCTCCATGAACATGGGTTATCCTTCCATTTATTTGTGTCTTCTTTAGTTTCTTTCATCCATGTCTTGTAGTTGTCAGTGTACAGATATTTCACTTCTTTGGCTAAATTTATTCCTAAGTAATTTATTCTTTTTGATGCTATTGTAAATGGGATAGTTTTCTTTATTTTTCAAATAGTCTGTAGTTAGTGTATAAAAATGCAACTGATTTTTGCATATTGATTTTTTATCCTGAAAGAAAAAAAAATTACTGAATTCATTTATTAGTTCTAACACCTTTTTGGTGGAGTCTTCAGGGTTTTCTATATGTAAGATTATGTCATCTGCAAACAGAGACAGTTTCACTTCTCCTTTCTGATTTGAATGTCTTTTATTGTTAATTGTTATGCTTAATTGTTATGCTTAATTGTTCTGGCTAGGACTTTTAGTACCACGTTGAATAGGAGTGGTGACAGTGGGCACCGTTGTCTTGTTCTTGATCTTCGAAGAAAAGCTTTCAAACTTTCACCATTGACTATGATGTTAACTGTGAGTTTGTCGTATCTGGCCTTTATTATGTTGATGTATGTACCTTCTGTACTCAATTTGTTGAGAGCTTTTCTCATGAGAGGATGTCAGATTTTGTCAAATGCTTCTTCTGCATCTATTGAGAGGAACATATGGTTTTTATCCTTCTTTCTATTAATGTGATATATTATATTTATTGATATGTGTATGTTGAACCCTCCTTGCAGCTCAGGATAAATCCCACTTGATTATTCAAACTGAATTTAACAGCACATTAAAAGGATCATATACCAGGTCTTCTTAATTAACCTTCCATTTCTCATTTTCAGAAGCTTTCTCATACGCTTGTCCTGGAGATGGGCTGGGCTTTTCTGTCTGTAGAAGGGGGTTCTGAGAGCAACCCTCTTAGCTGTTTCTCTCTTGCCCAAACCAGCTCAGTCTTTGCTCTGGGGCAAGAGGGAGGCTCAGGGGCAATAAGTGTGGGCAAGAAGGAGCTCTCCCCTCATATACCAGGCAGGAGCAACAGTGGGAATCACCCCCAGCCCCTCCCAATTCACTTTCTGCTTACGCTTTGGGATGTACATACATGCTTTCACTCTGTCTCTCCTGTTTCCTCCTCCTCTCTGATTAATCAAGTTTCCACACTTGCTTTGGTCTATTTTGGGGCTTGCTATTCAATTCTCTAAGTTTATTCCAGGGTCAATATCACATTGTATTTACTGTTTGAAAATAAATCTTACTATCTGGCAGGAAAATCCTCCCAATTTCTTTATTTTTTCAGGAGTAATCTTGGGTTTACTCATCAAGTGCTAGGAAAGAATCTTGTGGGGATTTGATTGGGATTGCATGGAATCTATAGGTCAATTT